>NC_088386.1:66393750-67652500 GCF_037993035.2 Macaca fascicularis
TGAGCGCCGCGTTCCCATTTCTTCAAAGCGCTTCAACTACAATCGAAACAGCTGGGCGGATACCACTCCCTTCCGGGCCACCCCTCATCACCGGTTCGAGTCCCTGGAGAGGATATCTTTTTTCCACCCCCATTAACCCAAGAATCCTCCCCCAGGAGTAATAAAAGATTAAAGGAAGAGTGAAAGACATAAACAAAAATATAGGTTTCAAATGTTGTTTAGAGCCGAATGACAACCACGGCCACTCTTAGTTCAAATTCCTACCCGAGAGAAGAGCAGCGGGCGAAATACCTCATGCCCCAACTAGGCAAAACAAACACTGCAGTTACTGCCAGGAGTGAAGACTGCTGGGGCAAGCCTGGTGGGTTGGCCCAGAGCTATTGGCGGAAGCGAACGAAACAGAGGCGTGGGGACCAGAAGGGCGGGCGCTGTCCTTCGTGCTGAAAGATCTATGCCCTACCTCAAAACTCAGTATCTGGATGGGGTGGAATTCCAGGCCTTCAATTCCTTACCATTCCTGCTGTGCCCAAAAGTCCGAGTTGGAGGAGATCATTGAAAATTAAATCAAATTCATGAAGTCTATAAGTCCGCTCCCCTCCCTGCCTCACTGGAATGTCCACTCTTGGCGTGCAGGATAATATAAACCGCAGGGACAATCCAAGCTCCAAAAAATTAGTGCTTGGCACACAGTAGGGGATTAATAAATACTCGTTTAATCAGTTATTGCTAATATTCAATTAAACATTCTAAACAAGGACGGGCAAGAGGCTTCCTTCCTCCCCTACTCACCATAAAGGAGAAAGAGAGGGATGTCCTCAAAGCTGGACGGACTCAGCTTCAGCTTGCGATACCTAGCCTTGCAGGAGATTTCTTCTCCAACGAGATTATTTTATTGGCTAAAACGTTAGGGGTGTTTTGAACTCTGGGGTCAAAGGAGGAAATGGTTGTAAATGTCTCAATCTCGTGCCACAGGTGAAATAAACGAATCTTCCTTTCCAAGGAATCACGGGTTTTGGGAAAAGGTTGAGGAGACAGGGCGAGCGGGCGTCTCTGCTGGACAATGAAGACCGAGGGGCGCCGGGGATGTGTTGCCTCCTCCCTCCTGTCTCCTGCCCCGTGGCTCTTGAATGATTTAGCACTGGCACCTGGCTCCCTGATTGGTGCGACCGTCTCGTTTAGGGAAGGCTCTAGGAGGGCCGGTGGATGGAATTCCGAGCTTCACCTGGTTGCGCCGAGCAGCTGCCGGTTGAGTGGTTTCGGGGGGACGTTTCCTACGTGGAGCAGGCACTCCCAGCCTGACCAGGCCCAAGTCTCAGTACACAGTGCTGCAGTCACCGCGCGCCCCGCCGTTTAGGATGTTTTTGTGTCCTTAAAAAGTGCCCAGGATTTTATTGTCAGGAGAGGACAAGGCGACAAAACAGTAGTTTCTTTAGTACCAAAGGCAACGCGATTATTTCAAACCCAACAGCGAGATCCCTCTTGCTGATCAGACCGTAACTGCCCAGGGCGGACCTTCGAGATCCCTCTTGCTTATCAGGCCATATCTGCCCAGGGCGGACCCTTCGATCTCCCTCATGGAACTCTCTGTGATTTATAACATTTTTTTGTGTTTCCATTGTGTTGTAGTGAAAGGTGATAAGGCATTCAAAGAAAACGGACGGGCCTCGGCTGAACCAGTGAGGCCCCAGACGTGCGCATAAATAACCCCTGCGTGCTGCACCACCGGGGGAGAGGGGGAGGACCACGGTAAATACCTGTAGAGGAATCACTGCCTACACAGTGTTACCCAGACACGCACAGACATCAACTTTTTTGCCCTAAAGAAAAAGAAACGGGAGGAGAAGAAAGGGGAGAATTTAAACTAGTGACAGGGCGGTGAGGCAAGGCATGAAGAGGCAGGCCGGCGCGTAACCGCCTGGCCAGCAGCTCCAGGTGTGGGCTCCTCTCCGGCGCTGGAGGAGAGACCCGGGAGCGCAGGGCCTGTCGGTCTCTGGGCTCTTGGCGCCCTCTGGTGGGAATTTCTCCATCAACGCATTTTTAAGGCGAGGGGCTTTTCCCAACGCAGCGGTTCTTTTAACCGTGCCTAAATATTGCAGTGGGAGAATCCTTAAAGCGCGTGAAATCGAAGGGGAAGTGGGCCAGGGCAAGGGGCATTGGTCCGCCCCTCCCGGGGCACCTCTGTGCACGGGTTCCCCATGCGCGTGCAGCGGCGCTCGTGCGTGTCATCAACCTTCAGACGTGATTAATCAGGAGGCCTTCTTTTCCCATCACCAAGGGGGCCAAAACGAGGAGCGAGCGCATAGCTAAAGGGACGTGGGGTCATTTTCTCTGCCGGTGGCACTGGGTAGCTGTGGCCAGGTGTGGTACTTTGATGAGGCCCAGGGCTGGATGAGGAAACTAATTCCTCGGTGGTCTGAGAGATCTCCCCTCATTTCTGCCTCCTTTGCCGTTACAACAATCCCGGCTCCGTAGAGAGCCAACGAGGACACGACCCAGAGCGCGCTTTCGCTCAAGGAAGCGTCGCAGGGTCACAGATTTGGGGGAACCCCGGGGAAAAGGACTGAGGCAAAGCCGCTGCTGGTCTCCGACAAGATATGGGAGGGGGAGGGGAAATGGGAGAGGGGAAAGGAGGGGAGGGAAGAAGAAACGCTCAGAAAGGCAGAATTCTTCGTAGGAATTATCTTTTCCCTCCTCTCACCCGACAGCCTGACTATTTCCAAAGGAAAAAAAAAAAAAAAAAGCGTGTTGAGTACGTTCTGGATTACTCATAAGACCTTTTTTTTCCTTCCGGGCGCAAAACCGTGAGCTGGATTTATAATCGCCCTATAAAGCTCCAGAGGCGGTCAGGCACCTGCAGAGGAGCCCCGCCGCTCCACCGACGAGCTGCCCCCGCGAGCAACGGCCTCGTGATTTCCCCGCCGATCCGGTCCCCGCCTCCCCACTCTGCCCCCGCCTACCCCGAAGCCGTGCAGCCGCCTCTTCGAATCTCTCTCTTCTCCTGGCGCTCGCGTGCGAGACGGAACTAGCGAGAACGAGGAAGCAGCTGGAGGTGACGCCGGGCAGATTACGCCTGTCAGTGCCGAGACGAGCCGAGCGGATCGCTGGGCGCTGTGCAGAGGAAAGGCGGGAGTGCCCAGCTCGCTGTGGCCGAGCCGAGGTGGGTAAGCGAGCGACCACCTGGACTTCCCAGCGCCCATCCATGGCTGTTCAGCCAGGTCCTCTCCGCCCGCGGCTTCTCAACCAACCCCATCCCCGGCGCCGGCCACCCACCCTCCCGAAATGAGCGCTTCCTGCCCGCCCTAGTCCCTGCTCTCCATGGGTGCGCTGCGCAGGGACCCCCACCCTCCACCCCGCCCTCGTCACTCTTCTTATCTCTGCCCGCCGGATTCAAGCCCCGGGGACGCACAGAGGCTGAGGCTCTACTTGAAGTGGGGCAACAGCGATTTTCCCTTGAGCTTCCATGCTGCGAGCGCCTGTCCATCCAAAGGGCGCCTGACCAGCAGCAGCCAAAGGCGCTACTAGGAGCGGTAACCTGTTACTTTCCCAGCGGCCGTGGTCGACCCGCTGCCAGTGTTGCTGTGCGAGTGCTCGCGCGGAGCTAGGTGTGAGGTCGGAGGGAGGGTGTGGAGGCGATAGCCGATGGGTGCTTCTCTGCAGGGTCCTCGATCTACCCAGATTCTCCCGCACTCTCTGTCCCAGGGCCTTCGGGAGCCATCGCGCCAGCGCCGAGAGTCGAGCAGGGGCGCCGCGCAAGATCTTTGTCCCCCGCCTCCTGCGCGCTGCGCACAAGTTCGTTTCCCCGGTGACGATCCCCATTCTTACCTACCCCACCCTCTCTGGATCTGCACCGCGAGGTCTCTGGGGTCCTCAAGGGGCTAGGTAGAGGAGAAACGCTGAAACCGGACCGAAACCTCGCCCTAGGCTTAGCGATGGCTAAAAGCCGGTAGGGATAAGAGGGAGACAAGCAAGGTTCCGACTCGCTGTTTTCTGGCTGTCTGGAGTGCAAGGTGACTGTGGTTCTTCTCTGGCCGAGTCCGAGGGAGAACATAAAAATATGGGCCTTTTTCCCCCTCTCACCTTGTCTCACCAAAGTCCCTGGTCCCCGGAGCAGTTAGTGTCTTTCTTTCCAGGGAATTAGCCAGACACAACAACGGGAACCAGACACCGAACCAGACATGCCCGCCCCGTGCGCCCTCCCCCCGCTGGCCCGCACGCCGGTGCTGAGTGCCCAGTGGGGCTTGTAGCGGCTCGGCTGGAAAATCGCTCACTGAGCGCTCCCCTGTACTCCTAGCCCAGTCCCCCACACCCCCGCGTCTTGTACTGGCCTTGGACCCCCACCTCGACCCTGCCTCGTGTCGGCGCTTCACTCCAGGTCGCGCCAGTGCACCGCCAGACTCGAGACCGACCCAGGGCTACGCTGCCCGCGCCCCAGTACCGGAGCTAACGTGCACGTCTCCTCCGCTGCCCCCACCCCCGTGCACCCCGACCAGGCAGGCTCGCTGCCCTCCCTTCTTCTTGTCTCTCCAGCGCCGGATCTTCAAGGGGAGTCGTCCGCGCCCCCGGCTGCTCAGTCCCTCCGGTGTGCAGGACCCCGGAAGTCCTCCCCGCACAGCTCTTGCTTCTCTTTGCAGCCTGTTTCTGCGCCGGACCAGTCGAGGACCCCGGACAGTAGAGGCCCCGGGACGACCGAGCTGATGGCGTCTTCGACCCCATCTTCGTCTGCAACCTCCTCGAACGCGGGAGCGGACCCCAATACCACTAACCTGCGCCCCACAAGTAGGTCCCGCCCCAATTTTCTGTCAAATGAACTGCGGGGAAGATGGGGGCGCTGGGACGTCGGGAGGCTGAGCTGGCGGAAAGGAAAGAGGGAGCGCGGAGATAATGGAGGCTGGGAAATAAATGGGGCTCTGACCGGGTCCCTGCCAGAGGTCATTTGGCTGTCAGGGACGCTAGGTGACTCCCAGGGCACCGGAGAGCGAGGACCACACAAGGTCCGAGTGGCGGCGATCGTTGAGGGCTTCGCGGCGGCGGAGGGGCGCGCAGCCAGTGTCGTTTTTATTCTGTTGTGTGTGGTTTCTTTGCTTCGTGGGACGACAGGGGTCAGGGCACGGGGCGGAATGAAGAGCTGGGAGCCCCAGCAGGAATAAGAGTTTTCAGTCCCCGGCTTTCGTTGAGCCAAGATCTAACCTCCTCCTTTCCCCCTGCGCTGTGCTCAAAGTCTGTAATCAGCGGAAATTTGGACGTTAATTGCAGCGTTTAGAAAACTCAGGGTCCCTAATTGCTCCAAATTTGCATCAAGCTATTGACGAGTTAGGGAGAAGCCAGGGGCGGGAAAGGTGCATAAAACTGAGACTGAGCCTTGACATTTCATACAATTAATTACATCTCAGAGACATAAATAAATAAATAAAGCGGGGAACGGGCAGCATTCTGAGTGGCAAGAGATGGGGAACTGGGAGGGGGCAAGAAGATTTATCATAGAGAGGAGAGAGCACCTCTCTCTCCTTACCCCAGGCAAGAGATCTGTCAGGAGGTGACACGTCCCGAAAAGAGAGAAAGAAAAGAGACGCCAGATAAAAGAGGGAGAAGGATTTATGCTTCCCTGTCTTAAGTACTACAGGCTCCTCAACCCGTTTCCAGAATCTATCTTTAATTTTATTTCCTACCTCTGTAAAGGCCTGAGATGAGAAAATTGTTTTTCTTTTTCCTTGTTGGAGTGAAGAAGTGTCTCCTGACCCTACCCCCCTAAAAAAAACTATCAGCTTCAGACTGTAAGGGTTCCCGCTCCCCTCTTTATTTATTTTGTTTCTGAGATGTAATTAATTATATGAATTTCCAGAATTTGTATACAGAAAGGGCTTAAGAAGGACAATGTGGTTACAGGGAGTGCTTATTGATGCGCTTTTATGGCACTTTATATTTGACAAAATAAGTATCCTCATCAACGAGGTGGGGATTATTACCGGAAAGCCCCTTTAGACGCTGGCATTTGTTCCCGGGCAGGAGGTCCTGTGTTAAGTCCTCAGGTCTCATTCCAATTTCCTTTGCAGCTCCGTCTTCCCGCCACCCAGGAGGGATACAATTACCCACACAACAAAGAGGGGCTCGGGAGAGTCGCCAGCCCTGGTAGCATATGAACCAGGCACGGGCGTTGGAGCTGGTCAGGGCTGGGCGGGAGGAATGCGAGGCCTGCGCGCCTTTGTGTGTTGCTTTCGCCTTGATGGATTTCTTTTCTGACGCTTTCCACATTTCCTACCCCCTTTTGCCGCCTGGGGGTGGGAGTGGGGGGTTAGCAGGCAGTTGTGTTAATTTACCCTTCATTCCCGGCGCCCCTACTTCCCGGTGACCGCCAGTCGCCGGTGCAAACGCCCAGTCACAGGTAGAAGACCCAACAGAGGCCATGACCTGAATCCGCACGTGGCCTGGTTTGCCTCGAAGCTACAAAAGAGAGCCGGGGACCCTGCTGTGAAAGAGCAAGCAGCACGTGTCCCAGGCACACTGTTGCGGGCCCTTAGCCTAGCTACGGCATCCGCACCCCAGGCTTCACAGGAGCGCTGGGCGCTCTATCCACTCTCACCCTCCCTTGCAGATAATACCCTTGCCCACCCAGCTAGCTCCACTTCTCTGCCCCTTTAGAGTATCCTGGGAGGTGGCCTTAGTGCAGGCAACCTTAGGCACTCTCTTGTTCCAGCAACCCTTGGGTGGGACTTGGAGCCCTCCTTGTCCTCAACCGCTAGGTCTTCCCGACCCTTGCTACATCAAAGGGGCTCTCTCGCTTGCTCTCCCCGTCTCCCCTTCCCTTTCATTGCAGACCCCAATTTTGAAAGGCAGTGCAATGTATCTGACCTACAACTTCCCTGCTGAGTGACCTTGGAAAACTCATGTAACCTCTCTGAGCCTCGATGTTTTTTCTTTGTCAAATGACTCTTAGATCAACACTGCTGCCAGTTTCATAGGACTGTTACAAGAATTAGATGAGATGATGTTTAAAGTGAAAGTACTTTATCAGGTCCAAATAGCTCTTTATCCGCCAGGTATTATTAGGGTTTCGCTTTTGCACTGATTTCCTGTCTGTCACTGGAACTCCATCTGTGAGATGTCTCACCGATGTCAGGCTGTTTCTTCTCCCTGCTGGGGCTATGTTGTGCTTCGCGTTTAATTGATGTCACTCTCCTTATCGCCTGCAACACTTGTGTGAAGCTGGAGGCACCAGGAAGGGTAGGGTAAGGGATGGGAGTGCTTGGAGAGCTTTGCTTTGAGAGATTGGAAGGGGATTTCGTGCTGGGCTCACCACACCAGCCCGCCTGGGGGCTTAGCGGGGATGGGGCTGCTTTCCACGCTTCTTGCTGGAAGTTGAGCCCCGAAGGCAGCAGGTAGACCTTGAGGGGTTTGAGAACAGCCTGGAAAAGAAGGAAAATCCAGCAGCACCCCCACCCTCAGTTGTGACTCAGAGGAAGGGTGCTTGATTCCATTTACCTGTGCCTGCTCCAGACCCAAGATGTCAGAGGGAAGGGTTAATGAGGGGCAGGTTGGGAAGAGGGGCCAGGGATGAGGAGCCGAGGCGCACTATTGTCTTCCCCACTCCCTGATCTGACTGAAGAGCAGCCATGCGAGCCCGATCATCTAGTCAAATACTATTTTTCACCCAATTAATTCTTGAACTCTTCCGCGACCCCATTTCATGCCAGTTTATTTTAAGCTGCCACTAGGCTGGAGACCCGCCAAGAAATTATGAGACGTTTCGGTCCCAGATGCCTGTGTTCCCTTTCTGGGCTGCTGTGGTCGCCCTTTGAGTCTGCGGGGCCTGGCCAGTGGGTGTTGGGTAGTTTGAGTCTGCGGGGCCTGGCCCTTTCCGTGTGGGTCAGCCTTCACCCAACTCTGACCCCACCTCCGGGGCTGCCGGGTGGGGGTCGCTTGGGGGCCCGGAGGGGTGCTGGGTGCCCCACCTCTCAGAGACACCATTCTATATTTGAAGCCAGGAGCAAGAAAGGAGTAAGATGGGGGCTCAGAGGGTATGCCTGTCGGCTCACAGATTTGGCTCCTAGCTCCTTTCAGGAAGGAGCTTTTAATGAAGAGCTCTGGCAAAGACCTCATCCTTCCCCAAGAAAACCACTGCCCTCCACCCATTTCCCCACGGTCGGACCCTCCCTGACAGCACCTCTCTCCCTCTCTCTCGTCCTAGCGTACGATACCTGGTGCGGCGTGGCCCATGGATGCACCAGAAAACTGGGGCTCAAGATCTGCGGTAAGTGACAGGGCCCGCTGGGGCCCGGCTGGGCGGCAAGGCGCGCAGACCTTTTGGGCTTGGGAGACCGGGACGCAAGCGGAGGGGAATCCCGGGTCTTGGGTCTCATTTTCTAAAGTAATTACAGCCAGCACAGCCAGCGACGACGCTCCCGTACAGGCCCTGACCCTCCTCTGCCCGCCCCAGACCCGGTCCCCAGGGGTCTTTTCCTCTGGAGTCCCCAATCCCCAAGACCCCGTGGAGCGAACGCCGGGTGTCCTGCCTGGGCGCGAAAGCGGGAGGAAAGCGCCCCCGCGCGGCAACACCACTTTCCTAGCCCCGTGCACAAGCAGCTCCCACCCGGTGCTGTGCACTCTGCCCGCGCGTCCCAAAGGTCGCGTAGAAAAGGTGAACTGATCTGGCTTGCTGGAGAGCAGACCAAAGGCGCGGTATCTGCCTAAAGCTGTAGCTGACACGTTTCCCCCGTCCCCTATTTCATCGCCTACCCCTCACTCACACCTCCACCCGCGGTTGGGTCGCGTTGAAAGTGGTCTCTCCACCTGGAGGGGTTTTGCCCTGAGATGTCAGAACGGATTCAAGTTTCTTTCTTTGGGGCTTCAGACGCTAGAGAAAAGGATTGCCTGAAGCCCTCCATGACCTGCCTGGGGGAGGCACGAGGGTTTGCCTGGCGTATCCTTGAAGGCGACCAGGGAAGGAAAAGGGGACGAGCAGAGACAAGGAGTCGCAGGGGGCGAAAGGACCGGGCGGTGCCGGATGAGATTTGCCGGGAAGGAAAAAAATAGATCAGGGAGCTGGAGAGGAGAAAGAACTGCTCTTTGGAGACAGGAGGGTCTGAAATGAAAACGCCCAAGGGATGTAGTTGTTTTTTTTTGTTTGTTTTTTGTGTTTTTTTTTTTTTTTAAGGAAAAAGGGAGATTTGTTCGAAGGGACACAGCTGAGTGACTCCGGCTGAACAATAAGGACTTGCTTTCCTTGCTACATTTCACCGTCTAAAATTCTCTAGCCTTATCGGGCCAGAAAATACGGATGTCCCCGGGCAGAGGTTGGAGAGGCGGGGGAAGATTAACGAGGGGCTTATTAAAGAGCCATCCATCAGCTGCTGCGCGCGGGAGATAGCGGCAGAGCAGGCGCAGGACACGCCCGCCGGCCCGCCCCAGCCCCGGAGCGCCGAGAGCCGCCCGCCGCCTGGGTGCTCTCTGCACCTGATCTTCCCAGGCTCCCTGGGTCCTGGGGCGAGGGCGGTGACAGTTTGCAGTCAGAGCAGAGTAGCCGCTTTGGGGAATTACTCCCTTCCCTGCTTGGCTGCGCCGCGCCTTCCCTGCGTTTCTGGGGCTCTCTCCTCTAGACCCTGGGACTTGGTGTTTACCGAGGAAGGGGCGCTGGATTCCTAGACCCAGCCATTTTCCACCGAAAGCCCAGCCCTGCCGCCGGGTGGCCTGGGGGTTTGGCCTTCTCCCCAGCACGGGACGCCCGCCCGTGGAGCGAGGCCAGGGCTGCATCCCTGTGCTGGGGCGGCCTCCGGCTGGAGCTTTGTTCTATAAATAGCCCCGTCCCACTCCCACCCCCACCTTCACTCCCACCTCCACCCCCACCCTGCCGCCATTCTGGGCTTAATGGCCCGTTTCGCGCCAGGTCCCTTCGGCGGCCGCGGCGCTCGGCTTCTGCAGCCGTCATTGTCATGCAGCCGGGCAGGCAGAACTGAGCGAGCCCCGGGCGCCCGCCGCAGCCGAGGACAGGGTAGGGGCAGGCTCTGGGTGAGGGTTCCTTACCCGCGGCGCCTGACCTGCTGAGGGTGGGGGGCAGCCCTCATTCACTCCCATCTTGCCCCCTACTGTCCCCTGCTCCTCTGGCTGCAGGCGTTCCACTTCCGCGGGAATAAAAGGTCTAAGTGCTTCTTATGGGGACATACCCGACAAGTTCAGAAAGGGTAAAGAGGAGGGAAAGAGTGGGGCTTCGCTGGGTCCGGAAATAGGGAGCCAACCCGGAGTTGGCCTCAACTCCCCCTCCCCCACTGTCAGCCAAAGCCAGGAGGGAGAGCTCCTGGGGGCTACAGTCCTCAGAGTTTCCTCCCTGTTTCTGCTCCCCACAATCCAAGGTAGTCTGTTGAAGGGAAATTGCCTTGGGCTAAAATGCTCTGCTTTTGGGGCCACAGGTTAGGAGGCTTCCCATTAGGTTTGATTCTGAAAGAAAACAAAACACTAAGAGGATTTATTTTCCATACCTTCAGACAACTTTGGCTTTCCATTTTAAGCTAGTGGAGGCAGAGTGCAGTCTTTCGTGTTGGCCCTAGGTAGGTCCACAGCTCCCTGCCTTCCTACACACACACACACACACACACACACACACACACACACCTCCCTTCATCCCTGGAGGGATGGACCTGGAGGGTCCCTTCTTGACTTGACACCATCCAGGTTGGTTTGCCCTTTCACATTAAGAGAGCAGAGGAACTCATGGTCCTCTTCCCATTTCCAAACCTATTATCCTGGATGACTCTCAGAAGCACCCTCAGTGCCTTGCCAAAATATTCAACCCCCACCCACTCTCCCCCTGCCCTTCCCCAAAAGCCACGGAATGAAGCTGCAAGGAAGGTCCTGGGCCCCACTAGTGGTAGGTACCCTTAGCTCTGGAGGCAGAATCCCCCAGGGAGAGTAATCAGCTAGAAGAAACCCATGGTCTTGCCAAGAGCTAGAAAGTAGCTGTAGGCATGGTGGCATGACCTAAATACAATGAGTTGCAGGGATCCCTAAGTTCTGGCTCCGGGCTCTGCTAACTTCCCAGGGTGTCCTTGGGCTTCCATCACTTATTTCTTACTGCCAATTACAGCCCCTGAACTGTTTTATTTAGCCTACACTGTGTGTGTGTGTGTGTGTGTGTGTGTGTGTGTGTGTGTGTGTGTGTGTGTGTGTAATTTTGTATCAAGTGCCAAACCTTAAAAATAGAAAGATTTCAAGTGTTCTCTTTTTCTGGTTTCTCTTGAAAAAAATGGGGGGTGGGGGAACATGGCAGGTGCTGTTAGCCAATGAAAATCAGAAAAAGAGGTCATGGTGGCTCACATCTATAATCCCAACACTTTGGGAGGCCAAGGTGGTAGGATCATTTGAGGCCAGGAGTTTGAGACTAGCCCGAGCAACATAGGGAGACCGCATCTCTACAAAAACTTTTTAAAAATTAGCCGGGTGTGGTGGCCGCATAGCTGCAGTCCTACTACTCAAGAGGATGAGGCAGGAGGATCACTTGAGCCCAGGAGTTTGAGATTACAATGAGCTATGATGGCGCCACTACACTCCAGTCTGGACAATAGCAATAGAGTATGACCCTGTCTCAAACAAACAAACAAAAAAAACAGAAACAAAAAATGAAAAAGAGCCCCTCCGTCTATGCATATGCAATTCCATGTCATAGCTTGCTGAACACAGAATATGCTGGGCTTCAGCTCCCACATGCCCTGTTGGCCATAGGTGCTTATGCCATGCACAGCTCAAAGCCCCACTTGGCAACAACTGGCTGGAGCCAGGAGCTTTCTAGCTACACATACGTGTGCACACATGCACACGCACATACACATACACACTCTCTCACTGGGCCCCATAAGCCTTTGAGCTTGGCAGCAGGGGTGAGGAACCCGCAGCAGGAGCTCCCCTCAGCTCAGAGGTGGAGTCATGACTTCTCCCCTTGCAGCCGGCCAGTGTGCTAGCACCCAACCAAACAACTGCAGCTTTGCCTCTCCTCTGCTTTCCTCTTTGCCTCTAAGAATGTAGAGCTCTGTGACCAGTTACTCACAGGCTTAAAGTAAGTCCTCAAAGCTGGAGTGTAGAGCAAGAGGGAGTACATTCAGCTTCATTCTCTGGGGCCCCTTCTTACAGGACCCCTTGCTAGCCAGGGAAATTGTCAAGGCACTGACCTCCATGTCATCCACCACCTCTTCATCCTTGGAGAAGCAGCTCCTTCCAGGGCATCTCAGAGCCAAGGGAAGCCTGGATCACCTACCTGTCTGAGGATCCCAGTATTTTAGAAAACAAACACCTTCCTAAACAAAGTGAAAGACATGACAATGTATATTACATGTTTAGACTAGCAAATTAATTGTTTTTAACATAAATTATAATGCAGTGTAAGTGTGCTATTCATAAAATAATTACAGGATTTAGAGAGGATTCTGATTCCTAGTACATTACTGGAAGTGCAGCCCAAGGAATGGGATGCAAGTTTAAAACTGTGTCATAGGGCCGGGCACGGTGGCTCACACCTGTAATCCCAGCACTTTGGGAGGCCGAGACAGTGGATCACCTGAGGTCAGGAGTTTGAGACCAGCCTGACCAACATGGTAAAACCTCCGTCTCTACTAAAAATACACAAATTAGCAAGGCATGGTGGTGGACGCCTATAATCCCAACTAGTCAGGAGGCTGAGGCATGAGAATCACTTGAACCTAGGAGATGGAGGTTGTGGTGAGCCAAGACCATGCCACTGCACTCCAGCCCAGGCGACAGAGTGAGACTCCGTCTCAAAAAAAAAAAGCTGTAGCATGATGATCATCCGTCAGCCTCATCAGGGCATCTCTGGGAGAGCCTGTGTCAAAACCTCAAGCCGAGTTTCTGCTTCCTGCAGCTGCCCAGACGGAAGGGGCTTCAAGGTGGGGAGACTCAGGGAGTGAGTCAGAAGCCTAACCAGACATCAGGGACAACAGAGTGGCGGTTCAGCTGGGTAGAACCTCACTGCATGAGGCCACATGGGTTTGATCTTTCAAGTCTGGCAAATTCCACAGCTCAATGTTCTGGGACGAGGGGAGCAGTCTCAGAGTTCAGGTGCCATCTGATCCTGCATCCCTCTGGCAAATGAGCGCTGGCTCCCGGCTCTGGACTTTGAAGATTTGGAGGAGGAATTCAGGAAGTAGGCAAAGAGATATGGAAAAGGATACAACCCCATCTTTATACCCAAGTGTAGAGCTCTATTATAGTGTATTTACCCCCCTTCTCATGTCATTTGGGCTTTAGTGATAAATGTAAAAGGTGCTGGGAACAACAAAAAGCTTAGTGCCTCTGCTTTCCCATTCTTCCCTCCAGAAATAGCCCCTGGCTCCCTTGTGTGGGAGGATTCTAATCACCGCAGCCTTCCCATGCATCCCTCCATCTCCCACCCATCACAGTTGAATTGTGTCCTGGGAAGCAAAGCTGAATTCTCCAGATTAACTTGCCTTTTTGCACCTCTTGGGACTTTCTTCCAAGTCTGCCTTGTGACACATGACTCTCCAAGGATCTTGGTATTTACAGAGACAGCTTTGGGGTCACCAGAAGTTTGGAACATTTTTCTCTTTTCAGTGTATTGCCTTTTGGGATAAGACTAAGGCTGAATTGAAGGAGGAGAAGCCAAGGGAAAGAGCAGGTGTGCGGGCCAGGAGCCCCACCGGGGACGGTGGAGATGTGGAGGGGAGCATGCTCTACACTGGCAGGTTCTCCTGCCCTTTTGGCTCAACTCTCCTTCCCCGTTTGCTGCTGGAGTTTGTCCTGCTGGCCTCAGGCAGGAGAACTTTCCACTCCCTCCGAGGGGTGATGAGGCACTGAGAATCCTGCCCTGGGCTCAGATCCCTCCTGTCATCTCTGTGGAGTTCTTGGATGACTATTTTTATTCCAGCATTGGTCACCATCTGGCAGGCTTGTAGGCTCCTAGAGGGCAGGGGATCTGTCTCACTCAGTTTTATCGGTCCCCCATCCTAGATGCTTAGCAAAGTGCTTTTGTACAACAGGTGCTCAATAAGTACTTGTAGAATTAAATGGCAACACATATAAGATTGAAGCTTTTTTTTGTCTCGCAATACCTTTATTCGAGGAGAGGGGGTGGTACAAGAAAAGCTGCATTCAGGTTTTCATTCAGAAAAATACCACTTATGTTCAACCCTGTGAGCATTACCTGGTGCTGGAGGAAAGTGTCTGCCCGAATCCTCATTGTTGGACCTCACTCCTTCTCCTTCTGCTGTCCTCACCCCTCCTCCTTCTGCTGTCCTCCCTCTGCAGTCCTCACCCCCCTCCCTCTGCATTCCTCACCCCCTCCCTCTGCAGTCCTCACCCCCTCCCTCTGCAGTCCTCACCTTCCTCCCTCTGCAGTCCTCACCCCCTCCCTCTGCTGTCCTCACCCTCCTCCCTCTGCAGTCCTCACCTTCCTCCCTCTGCAGTCCTCACCCCCTCCCTCTGCTGTCCTCACCCTCCTCCCTCTGCTGTCCTCACCTTCCTCCCTCTGCTGTCCTTACCCCTCTTCTTCCCTCTGTGGTCCTCGCTGTCCTTCTTCTGCTGTCCTCACTCTTCTCCCTCCATTGTCCTCACCCTCCTGCCTCTACTGTCCTCACCCTCCTCCTCTGCTGTCCTCACCCCTCCTCTTTCCTCTGTTGTCCTCATCCTCCTCCCTCTACTGTCCTCACCCTCTTTCTGCTGTCCTCACCCTCTTCCTTCTGCTGTCCTCACCCTCCTCTCTCTGCTGTCCTCACCCTCCTCTCTCTGCTGTCCTCACCCCTCCTCTTCTCTCTGCCATCCTCACTTCTCCTCTCTCTGCTGTGCTCACCCCTCCTCTTCCCTTTGCTGTCCTCATCTCTCCTCCCTCTGCTGTCCTTGCCCTCCTCCCTGTGCTGTCCTTGCCCTCCTCTGTCTGCTGTCCTCACCCTCTTCCCTCTGCTGTCCTCATCATCTTTCCCCTGCTGTCCTCATCTTCCTGGCTCTGATGTCCTCATCCCCTTCCCTCTGCTGTCCCCACCCTCCTCCCTCTGCTGTCCTCACCCCTCCTCTTCCCTCCATGGTCCTCACTGTCCTCCCTCTGCTGTCCTCCCTCTCCTCCCTTTGCTGTCCTCACCCTCCTGCCTCTGCTGTCCTCACCCTCCTCCCTCTGCTGTCCTCACTCCTCTTCCCTCTGTTGTCCTCACCCTCCTCCCTCTGCTGTCCTCACCCTCCTCTCTCTGCTGTCCTTACCCTCCTCCCTTTGCTGTCCTCACCCTCCTGCCTCTGCTGTCCTCACCCTCCTCCTTCTGCTGTCCTCACCCCTCCTCTTCCCTCTATTGTTCTTGCCCTCCTCCCTTTGCTGTCCTCACCTCTGCTGTCCTCTGCTGTCCTCACCTCTGCCATCCTCTGCTGTCCTCACCCTCCTCCTCTGCTGTCCTCACCCTCCTTCTCTGCTGTCCTCACCCTCCTCCCTCTGCTGTCCTCACCCTCCTCCTCTGCTGTCCTCACCCTCCTTCTCTGCTGTCCTCACCCTCCTCCCTCTGCTGTCCTCGCCATCTCCCTCTGCTGTCCTCACCCTCCTCCCTCTGTTGTCCTCACCCTCCTCTTCTTCGGTCCTTGCTCTCCTCCCTCTGTGGTCCTCACTGTCCTTTCTCTGCTGTCCTCACCCCTCCTTGTCCCTCTGCCATCCTCACCTCTCCTTCCTCTGCTATCTTCATCCTCCTCCTTCAGCTGTCCTCACCTCTCCTCCTCCCTCTGCTGTTCTCTCCTCTCCTCCTTCTGCTTATACAGCCCATGAACAGTGCTGGCAGCATCTTCTCTGATTGTGTCCCCTCCTTTAAAGCCCTATCCTGGGGCTGGTCACTGGAGTGGAAGCTGTCCAACTTACTTAATTGTGAGTTCACTGTCACATTCAGAGAGGAGAATGGGCTTCACTTACTGTTTTTCTCTCTTGCATGACTGGGTCTTTGCCACTGATGACACTTGGCACGGCCCCCCCTCCCTGCCTGAAGGCGAGTGGTGCCAGGGCCACTATATTTAAAACGCAGACACTCACTTCTCTTCTCAGAAGAAACAAGAGCCCTGCTTGGAGAGTTAATTCGCTCCGCAGCTGACCCTCAGGGGCTGGGCAGTTTGCAGCACTCTCTCTGAGCAGCTTTTTGTGCCATAGGCTTCTTGCAAAGGACCAACAGCCTGGAAGAGAAGAGTCGCCTTGTGAGTGCCTTCAAGGAGAGGCAGTCCTCCAAGAACCTGCTTTCCTGTGAAAACAGCGACCGGGATGCCCGCTTCCGGCGCACAGAGACGGACTTCTCCAACCTGTTTGCTAGAGGTAGCCCCTGCCCCACTCCTGCCCCATGCTAGCCAGTAGATTTCTTATTTGAGTTTCTTGACTGTTTCCTGCAATTTTACTTCTTTTATCAAGAAATGTCATTATTCTCTCTGAACCCACAAGAAACTGCTTTTCTGACTTTGGGGGAATATAATTGACTCCCTCTCTCCCTGCTGCCCAGGTCTCTATCATTTTGGAAACTGGATGAGGGCAGTCAATAAAAGTCAACTCTAAAGACACTCGAGGGAACAAATATGGATTCATAGACTCAGAGTCGAAGGAACCTTACATATAAGAAAATCTAATGATTTCCTTAATAACATTTATCCTGCAAGACTGGCCACACACATACACACAAAATCACACTGTGGGAAGTTGCATGCTGAGCCTCGTAACCGAGTGTCCTGGAACTTGTTTTCCTTTCGGAGATGTTTCACTAACCCCTGCTGCCTCACAACTCTCGTCTCAGGAGGTGCTTTACCAGTCTCTCCCAAACAGCTCACAGGTAGATCCACTGCCATCCCCTTCCATGAACTTCCCACAGGGCCACAGAAGGCAGACCAGAGTGTTAAACAATATGTCCCTAGAACCCTGGAGCTAACCCAGGGAGCCACAGAGAGTATCGTGCACAGTTGCACAGCCTGCCTATGAGCTACAGGATTGGGCCCCTACAGCTTTTTTCCCTGCCTAACCTCTAGCTTGACTACTGCAGAGC
Source organism: Macaca fascicularis (assembly GCF_037993035.2). Lineage (NCBI taxonomy): Eukaryota > Metazoa > Chordata > Mammalia > Primates > Cercopithecidae > Macaca > Macaca fascicularis. The sequence goes on from NC_088386.1 coordinate 66,410,745, forward strand.
CTGAAACCCAAAGTCACCTCTGGATATCTGAAAGTCCAGGCCCAAAAGGATGAGGTCAAGAAAGAGGCAGGGGTTCCCTGTCCCACCTTCTTGAGCCCCATCTTCCAGCTCCAGTTTCCTGTCTAAGGACACCGCCAAGAACCACCCTCTTCAGGGGGGACCTCAGGCTCTACCCAGAGAGGACTTACCCTCTGATGCCAACAAACCAAGCACATCACAACACTAAACCAGATGGACAGGGACACATCTAGTCCCAGGGGAGCACGACAGATGCCCCCTCCATCACACTCCTCACAGATGCCCATTCAACCTGCAGATGACAACCGCAGTTGCAGGTTGTTCAGGACATCTCAGAGCACTTCCTTCCACGTCTGAGCAGCCTGTCAGAAAGGCTGTGAACTCCCAGGAAAACATGCCAAACTTATGTGCATGTGCATTTTTCTGGGGTATGTGCATTTTTCTGGGGATGTGGTACATCAGATTCTCAGTGCACATACATATCCCGGAATGAAATCAGGCCTATGCAGATAGCATGATTAATATTAGGGGTCTCTGGGCTGAAGAAATCTAGATATGAGTCAGGTGATAACCATTCATTGCTCTCCCAAATTCAGATCTGCTTCCGGCTAAGAACGGGGAGGAGCAAACCGTGCAATTCCTCCTGGAAGTGGTGGACATACTCCTCAACTATGTCCGCAAGACATTTGATCGCTCCACCAAGGTGCTGGACTTCCATCACCCACACCAGTTGCTGGAAGGCATGGAGGGCTTCAACTTGGAGCTCTCTGACCACCCCGAGTCCCTGGAGCAGATCCTGGTTGACTGCAGAGACACCTTGAAGTATGGGGTTCGCACAGGTAAGGGGGAGAATCGGGTGGACAGGTAGTGGCAACTCTGCCCTCCATCTCACCCTTGCCAGTTGTAAGGATATCAAACTCGTGTTGGAGGAAAAACACAGCCCTGGTGAGAGAAGGCGGCAAAGCACCCAGTGACCACAAGAACAAGCTTGGGCAGTAACAGTTGGTGGAGGGACCTGACCCAGGCAAAAGTTCATCAGCATATATCATGGTAAAAGTAGATAAAAAAGATAGAAATACTTGGTGCTAGGTCAAGTTCTGTATAAAGAGTTTTCATTCTGGCCAAGCACAATGGCTTATGCCTGTAATCCCAGCACTTTGGGAGGCCAAGGTAGGCAGAACACTTGAGCTCAGGAGTTCGAGACCAGCCTGGGCAACATGGTGAAACCTTGTCTCTACCAAAAAAAAAAAAAAATATATATATATATATATATATATATATATGTTTATACACATACGAAAATTAGCTGGGCATGGTGGCATGCACCTGTAGTCCCAGCTACTCAGGAGGCTGAGGCCAAGAGGCAGAAGCTGCAGTGAGCCAAGATCTTGCCACAGCACTTTAGCCTGGGCAACAGATCGAGATCCTATCTCAAAAAAAGAAGAATTTTCATTCTTGGATTTAGGCTATTCACAACCTAAAGAGAGCAGAATGACCCATCCTCTGCTTCTTTTCTTGCGTCCATTTTCAGGTCTATTTTATTCTGATAAATCCTGCCCTTGCCTGTCCCTGACACTGGGGAGAATTGGGCTATTTCCCCTCCCTTTCTGTATTAGTTTCCTAGGAATGCCTTTATAAATGACCACCCATTGGATGGCTCAAAACAATAGAAATTTGTTCTCTCACAATTCTGGAGGCTGAGTTTAAAATCAAGGTGCTGGCTATGCTCTCTCTGATGGCTCTTGGAGAGGATCCACCCTTGCATCTACCAGGTTCCAGGTGTTGTGGATATTCCTTGGCATTTGTTGGCTTGTAGATGCGTCACTCCAACCTCTGCCTTCACTTCACGTGGCCTTCTTCCTGTGTGTGTGTCCAAATTTCCCTCTCCTCATAAGAATGCCAGTCATTGGATTAAGGCCCACCCCAATCCAGTATGACCTCATCTTAACATGTTTACATCCGCAAAGACCCGATTTCCAAATAAGGTCACATTCACAGGAACCAGGGATTAGGACTTGAACACATCTTTTGGAGGAACACAATTCAACCCATGACACCTTTTACTGGCTAGGCCAAAAAGACACATGCACACGCCTTCTCATTCTACTGCAACTTCTGGAGCTTTGGACACTCTGAGTCACCAAATTCTATTTCCAGTGGGAGTCCTTGAGGATGTCCTCTTGCCTCCTTTTCATGTTCCAGGAGCCCTCTCTAATCAGCAATCCTCATCAAAGCAGTTGCTTTCCAATTACCTCAAGTTCAAGGACTTTGGGGCCTCTGAGATGCTTAGAAACAGCTCAGACTGGACTAAGCCCAGGAGTGACGCAGTGGTTTCTTCTCCCTATAACTCTCTCCACACTACAGTCTGGCTTTCCTGAGCTCTCAGGCAGACAGATCTAGAAGAACTGACCATCCCTAGCATAGTTGCCACCACAGGGAAAACCCCAAGGTCACAACTGGCAATCCTGTGTTCTTTCTTCTTGTCTCTCCTTCTTTATTTTCCCTCTCATTCTTCCTCATCATTTGAAGATAGATTTAAGACTGAGACTAGGAGGCTGGTGGTGATTGAGCTGAGTAAGACTATTGGATGTCAAAAACAAAGTGTTATAATGAAATAATGATGCTGGCCAAAGATGCTTTTTAAAATGAGGAATCCCAGAGAGCTGCTGAGGTCTGCCAACACCACTGGAATAAGTGTAGCTTCATTAAATAACTGCTGGATACACAAGACTCAATTATATGTACAAAGTTTATGTTGTTTGATTTTTAAAGAAAAGCACTCTATCAATTTACAATTAGTTACTTCTCATCTTGGTCAGATGGCTAATCTATTCCTGGTGGAAAACAAATAGTGTTATTTGGCTGCATTTTAAAAAGAGTCAGAATTCCCCAAGTATGTTTAACTTGACTTGCTTTGGTCTGATATTTTGAACTTTGTCAATTTGCTCTACACTTTCTCAGAGAGATGAGAACTACGTCATTTTATTATGAAAGTCCAGAATGGCGTTGTCCCTCAAATACAAATACATGATACATGATTTTGTCATAATATCATCTAATATAATCTAAAAAACCAAAGCATCTTGCGGTCAGAGAAAGCACTGACAGGCCTGGCCTGGTGACTCCCACCTGTGATCTCATCACATTGGCAGGCTGGCAGGTGGATCACGTGAGCTCAGGAGTTCAAAACTAGCCTGGGCAAAACCCCATCTCTACCAAAAATACAAAAATTAGCCGGGCGTACTGGTGTGCACCTCTGATCCCAGCTACTCTGGAGGCTGAAGTGGGAGGATTGCTTGAGCCCGGGAGGCAGAGGTTGCAGTGAAATGAGATCGCGCCACTGCACCACTCCAGCCTGGGTGACAGCAGGACCTGTTTAAATAATAATAATAATAATAATAAATTAATAAATAAAAGGCCAGGTGCTGTGGCTCACGCCTGTAATCCTAGCACTTTGGGAGGCCGAGGCAGGCGGATCATGAGGCCAGGAGATCGAGACCATCCTGCCTAACACGGTGAAACCCCATCTCTCCTAAAAAATACAAAAAATTAGCCGGGCGCGGTAGCAGGCGCCTGTAGTCCCAGCTACTGGGGAGTCTGAGGCAGGAGAATGGCATGAACCCGGGAGGTGGAGCTTGCAGTGAGCCGAAATTGCACCACTACACTCCAGCCTTGGCGGCAGAGCGAGACTCTGTCTCAAAAAAAAAAAGAGAGAGAGAGAAAGCATTGACTGTTATTAGTCCAGTGTATGAACCCACTTAGGTACTTAGCCTGCAAACATTCATTTTTGTTCCTCAGAGTTGCTTCTTGAAGCAGATATTTGTCTTTACAGAGTTCGCAGTCTTCCAAGCAATGTGAAACCTCCTGCTATATCTCAGGATGCTGGCGCTGATAAAAGCATGCTGTTGCTGCCACGTCAAAACAGCTCCTGGTTGCTGATGTGGAATTTAAGCATAGATAAGGAGCAATAGGGTAAAGCCCACAAGTAGCTACAAACAGTAGAAAGTATTTTTTCAAGGATATGAATGCATCAATGGGCTCAGCCAAAATAATGAATTGGGTTTTAATAGTGAAAACATACTGATCTGGGTATAGTCTGTGAAGAGATGATAATGGCATTTAGAAATTTCTCTATAAATTAATAAAAGACTTATTTTAAAAAATGAACCAGCATACAGAGATTTCCCATTAACTAACAGGCACTAGTCAGCCTTCAGCCACAGCAGCTACTTTAAGTGATTTGTAGATATGCTGGACTCCCTTCGTTGTTCTTTTTTAAATGTTTTCTTATGGAAAATTTTAAACTTATACAAAAGTAGAATCCTATAATGAACCCTATATACCTAATGCCCTGCTTTATTTAATCAGCTTTTACCTGTACCGCCATCCATTCCCCATCACCTACATTACATGAAAGTAAATCCCCAACATAATATTATTGTATCCATAAATATTCATTCATTTTTTTTTTTTTTTGAGTTGGAGTTTCACTCTTGTTGCCCAGACTGTGGTGCAGTGGCATGATCTCGGCTCACTGCAACCTCTGCCTCCTGGGTTCAAGCAATTCCCCTGCCTCAGCCTCCTGAGAAGCTAGGATTATAGGTGCCCGCCACCATGCCTGGCTAATTTTTGTATTTTTAGTAGAGATGGGATTTCACCATGTTGGCCAGGCTGGTCTCGAACTACTGACCTCAGATGACCCACCTGCCTTGGCCTCCCAAAGTGCTGGGATTCCAGGCATGAGCCACTGCGCCTGGCCCAATATTCATTCTTAAGAATTTTTTTTTAAAAATCCACAATGTCACTGTCATACCTGGAAAAAAATTTAAAGCTCCTTAATGAAATATTTAGTCAGTTTTCAAATTTCCAGTTGTATCATGAGCATCATAAATGCTTTAATTTTGTCAAACTCATTTGAATCAGGATCCAAATAAGTTTCTTACATGCAATTGTTTGCCATGTCTCCTAATCAAGGGATCTCCCCCTCCAACCCTTCTTTTTTTTTTTTTCTTGTAGTTTATTTGTAGGAAAGCTTTACTTTAAAAAATAATTCTTTCCTTCTCCCTCTACCTGAATTTAGGCCATGAGCGGCCCAGCACCGTATCTATCATCTGTTATTTTCATCCAATATAGAGAATTGAAATTGAAATTGAAACTTTTTACTTAATAGAAATTCTGGTAGATATAAGATTTGGGGGCTCAAGGTTGTAACCATAAACTAAAAATAAGATTTTGAAGGACTTTGTGTCCTTTATATTTTAATTGACAAAGAGATACTGTTTCACTTTGTGTTAATCTCTCTTTGTCCATCTTTTGTCTCTGCCAAACTGTATGGTTTTGATACATTATCAAATACTGTGACTGCATTTATTTACCATTCAGTCTTGTCTTAAAATGAAGTGTATATTGTTAAAAGTTTTTAAATGGATATTGCATATATATTTTAATGACTTTCAATAAAATGTGTTGTTTCAAAAGACCTCAGATTCTGTTGGCAACGAGCAAAGTCGAGTAACATGGAATCATTTCACTATCTAGGATAGTCCACATGAATATCTAGAATATGGCCCCATACTTAAACTAAGTTTACCAGTTATGCTTCTTTTAGTTTTCTCTAAAAACCAGTATTATTTTGTGAGGGCTCTTAAGATGCAGAGGTTGGTATCTTCTGATATAAGAAGTCATAGTCCAGATGTTCTGAATCACATCTAGGGAAGAATAGAGATTCTCAGAGAGGAGAGTTAGACCAGGAACATTCTAACACTAGCTCTCTGACCGTTTTTGTTTTTGTTTTTTTCAGAAGCAAAGGCAATTTCCACTGGAAACACAGCAGTCAGCATATCTTTCTAACACCAGTTCCCAGCCACACGTCCCTAGATAATCTATTGCGTTGACTCCTTCCTGACAGCTGAGCCAAGCCTGCTGATGTGGAGTTGAGTTTTCCATTGAATGCTAAGTTGGCAAAAACTTGGCAACAATCCTGAATTTGCTGAGAGCAAAGCCTGTTAAAGCATACTGTGGGTTGCACAGGGATTTAGAGTTGTGTAGCAAAAACAATTACCTCACCAACAACTCAATGAGTGAAATAGGCTGTGACTGCCCATTTCACAGAGGAGAGCTAGGTTATCTCAGCCATAAATTTAATCTGAAGGTCACCTGACTATATATATATTGGCAAAACACATCGAAACACAAAACACTGGAAAGCATGATTTGTTTCATGATATTAGATATTATTCTTTAAAAGCATGATGCTTTAGAAACATAGAAGTTTGGGGGACATCATGAATGTTAATGGTTGGTATGGGGTGGGTCAACTTGCCCTTCCTTCTTCAATATCCTTGAGCAGCCTTATTCGACATATCACTGGGATGCAAGCCCCATCAGTGTGACCCAGTGGGGCAGGCCATTTGCCTTGAAGATAGGTTGAGAAATCTGCATTTGTCTTGATGCTTTTCTGTTTCCTCTCTAGGTCATCCTCGATTTTTCAACCAGCTCTCCACTGGATTGGATATCATTGGCCTAGCTGGAGAATGGCTGACATCAACAGCCAATACTAATATGTAAGTCCCATATGTTTTCATATAAGCGACCCTGATGTATGACTACGGCTTGTTGCTTTAAAAGTTCAATTCCAGTGGTTCTATTTTATTAAAGTTGCCCTGGTCATTTTTTCTCTTAAAATCTTTAGGTTTAATCATAGTTCTGATTTAATGGTAAATACTTGATAAACTATTGTTGAATTTAATAATGGAATTTAAGAAGAACATGGTCATGAGAAATAATAACTCTGACTTCCAAAATGTAGTGTTGAAATTTCATGTTAAAAGACCCATTTCTCTTAATGTGTGTATCTAAAGAGGTTATGTTTTGAGGTATGATCTTGGTTTTACCTTTTTCTACCCAAGCACATTGGTCCTTATCATTTAGATCATATTTCTTCCATAATTAAAGCAACCATAAACCCACAAATCAATTTGATCAACCTACTGCTTAACTAAAAATTCTAAAACAAAATTCAGCCAGTACTGATACAGTATATATTCTTTTCAAAATAAGTGATTGTTTTTCTAAACGTGACATTGTTTTCATACTTATTTGTATAGGCAAAGCCTTTCTTTGTTTCTAAGTTCTTGAAAATTTACATGAAACTGACTCTAAGGTCCTGTATGGTATGGGCACAAGTTATACCTGGGTAGTCTTATAGCAGTCACCCCAAATTTTTCTCTACATACATGTGCTCTCTTTTAAGAAAATGTCAGATTACAAATCGATGGAGGGTCATCAGAGTACTGCCTTTGCTCTCAACACTACTGACAATGTTTTACCAGTATCTATACATCCAGACAATGGCACCACATTCTATTAAAGTATCCAAAGGAAAACAATAAAACAAATTATCTTATAATAATCTTAAAACAACTACATAAGAATTATATGGGTGTCCGTCACTGTGGAAATATTCAGAAAATAGCCACTCACTTTTTAAGTTCATAGAAAAGTAGATTCCAAGAAATGAATTTAGGTGAAAGGGTAGTATTGCCTAAAATGAGAAATTCCATTTGATATCAAGATAGAATGTAAATTATTGAAGTTTAAGGTATTCTGTTTTTCTTAAACTGCTCTCAGCCAGAAAACCTGAAGGGCATTTAAAATTATATAGTGACCCATGTGTATTCTAAAGCTATTTAATGCTGTGACACAAAATACGTAACTATATTCAGAAAAGTTTCTATTAATTAAGAATTCCTGTTTTCTTGGCTAATTTAAAACAACAGTGACAAATTTTAAAGAGCAAATGTGACAAGTGAAGCCTTTGGTGCTAAAAGGCATAAAAGATTAAACTGATCGAAAAACTAAAATGATTTTCATGCTCCCTCCTTGCAAGTCATGCTTAGCTTCATGGAGTGTCCATGTTGGGTCACTGAGATTTGAAAGGGCCAAGAGGAATACAGGTCAAAGATACAGTTGCTTGGAATTTGAACAAAAAGCTCCATTTAGCAATCTTTACCGTATTGTGATTTTTGAGATAAAAATATACCAGCCAGCACAGACATCATAGTAAAGTTAATTATAGTTTGAGAAAAGACATTAATGCTTAATTGTAGTATCTAGCACTAAGGAACAATTTAAATTAGGAAATATAGTTGTTTTTAACTCAACTATTTGGAAAATAAGTGAGAAAACCAGAGTAAAAAATACATATCTATTAAAATCCAAGTACCCATATTAATATAGGCCCTGAATTTACTCAGCACCTTTAAGTGTGTGTTCTGCAGGGCTCTCAGCTGCTTTTTCCATGTATATATATGTCTTCAGTCTCAAGGTAAATAAGGGACCTCCCCCCTTTCAACCACTTATGACCAGATGTTCCTCAACCAGAAAAATCCCACAAATTCTCCTTTTTTGGCATGTGTTCATAAAACCGAAGTCTTTTACTCTTCTCTTAGCTCAGCTGCAAAACACTAAAATGTGTCCCAGCCATCTGAGGTCAAGGCCAATCCAACTAAATGACATGTAGTAATTGCAGCTGTACTGAATGGGAGATATTTATAAAATATGATCGGATTCCAACAGATCGATAGAGAAAGTTATTTAAAATAGCAAAATAGTTTCTGTCAGTTCTAGAGACAGGCATTGTCTAAAGAAGTAATAACTATTATCTAGAAATTGTTCTAAGCCAGTTCCCCTGGAAGATCATGAAATGTGGCAGCACTGTCAGGAGCTGAGGCAAAATTTGCTCCCTGTGACAATTCCTTCTCCGATTGGGAACAGTGTTCAAAATAAGTCTGGGAAAGAATGGCAAAAGGATCTTTCTATGGCAGTGCAGGATTTATTTAGTGATAATGCCTGGTTTTTGGTCCTGTACTCCCATTGAGTTTAGGTGACAGCTGACATAGAAAATAAGAATTATATTCCTCAGTCATAGCCTCTTTAAATGATCCAATAACCTGACTCAGGTGCAAAGTGCAAGGTGTCTGACTATTAGAATAGAAAGACCATAGGTTGGGCATGGTGGCTCATGCCTGTAATCTCAGCACTTTGGGAGGCCGAGGTGGGTGGGTCACCTAAGGTGGGAGTTCGAGGATGGGGAAACTCTGCATTTACTAAAAACACAAACATGAGCTGGGTGTGGTGGTGGGCGCCTGTAATCCCAGCTACTCAGGAGGCTGAGGCAGGAGAATCGCTTGAGCCTGGGAGGTAGAGGTTGCAGTGAGCTGAGACTCTGCCACTGCACTCCAGCCTGGGCAACAGAACGAGACTCCATCTCAAAAAAAAAAAAAAAAGAACGTCTGTGTCCATGCCTTTATACCTGCTTTTGCACATAGCTTTGCAGTATATTCTTCTTCTAAGCAACAACTCAGTGAAGATCCAAAAAAAACTTCATAAATGTGTAGTTGTCCAAGGCACCTACAGCTCTTTTCTTCCAAAACAGGGCCGCCAAGCACAATTGTGCAGGTTGAGCAGGGCCTGAGTAAACAACAGCCTGCCCTCAAACATCTAATGGCAATACATAATCTTAATGGCAAGATCTATCATAACCCTTTGCTACGAGGTTATGATTTCAACCATCTAGCACTTTATTTTCATAGAAAATATCCAGGAGAAATTCTCTATGGGAGTTATTCATCATTTTACACCACTGGGCAGGTCATTAGAGAGGAGCCTGCGGTAAGCAGTTCTCGTTTGTCATGGAAAAGCAGCTGTGACATACGTAGACTTGGAATTCTGATGAAACACACTAACTTGGAGATCTTAAAACAAATCACTGAATTTCTCTGAACCTCAGTTTCCTCATCAGGAAAATGGAGGATAATAGTATCCATCCTACAGAGTGGTTCTGAAGACTAAAAATGGCTCCAGTCCTAAGTGCCTAGTGTATACAAGGTACAGTGTGTGCACCTAGGAAAGGCAACCACCGCACAGTCACTGTTGCTATGTGAGACCCTCCTGACTCTTTTATTTCCGTCTCTCATCATCTGGATAGTAGAGTGTTTCCCTAAGCTCCCCTCAGCTGTGTTACCTTTTAAAGTGAAGATGTGCTACCTGCCACATCTTTTAGGAGAAGAGGTCAAGAGGAGTATCAGGATAGAGTCAGCATGGAAGATTATTTCTCTCATTAAAGAAGTTCCCCGTTTGACAGTCACTAGGGATCCAGATTTTGTGTGCCTTTCTAATCCCTATTGTAGCACATGGCTCCCATCCTCAAAGTTGCATTATGGTACAGGCTGGCTGCTGGAGCTCCAGCCACCACTCCTGTGTTCCAGAACTCAGAAAGGAGGGAGGGAGGGAGGGAAGAACGAAGGGAAGGGGAGGGGAGGGGAGAGTAGAGGAGGGTAGGGGAGGGAAGGGGCAAAAGAGACATACTCCTTTTTGATTTAAAAAAAAAAAAACCTTCTCAGAAGTCTCATACATTTCCATAAAGCCTCTTTAGCCAGAACTTAGTCCATGACCACACCAAAAAAGGGTAGAAAATATAGTCTTTGATCTGAGTGAACATAAATAAAATTTAACAAAGCAAGGGAAAATTGATATGGCTAGCAACAAGCAGACTGCCACACAAGAACTACAGCTTGTTGACAGTCAATTTGCCTTCGCTCTGAGTGAACTCCTCTGGGAAGGTGAGTTGAACCCCTGAAAAAGGGCTGACTCACTTCCCGACTTGGAATATAGACATGCTCAGAATGCTCCTTTAGTGTCACTCCATAAACGCCACCATCCTACTGTTTTAAATCTTTACTTCCAATCCTATGTTCTTATGCTTCAACCCAGAGCTTCTGGCAGGTTTAGTTTCTGGTTCTGACTCTGAAATGTAATCTTGTACTTTGACTTTTAGCATCTAACCAGCTTCTTCTGAATTCATATTTGACCTTTGATCTCTTGACTTCATTTGCTTTCATCAGTCACTTAGGAAAAGGGTACCCAACCAGGAGTCCAGGTTGCAAAAGAAGAATCTCCTATAGTTCTATACAAAAGGATATGCCTATCTTCATTTTTTTACCTGGAGAGAGGGACTACAGATTTCCTAGGATTCCCAAAGGGGTCTGCGATTCCAATTAGGTGAAGAACCACTGGGCACGGTGGCTCACGACTGTAATCTCAGAACTTTGGGAGGTGAAGGCGGGAGGATCACTTGAGGCCAAGAATTGAAGACCAGCCTGGGCAACATAGTGAGACCTCCATCTCTACACAAAATTTAAAAAAAAAAAAAAAAAAAAAAAAATTGGGCGCCTGTAGTCCCAGCTACTTGGGAGGCTGAGGCAGGAGAATGGCGTGAACCCGGGAGGCGGAGCTTGCAGTGAGCTGAGATCCGGCCACTGCACTCCAGCCTGGGTGACAGCACGAGACTCCGTCTCAAAAAAAAAAAAAAAAAAAAAATTGAAAATAAAAAATTTTTAAAAACTGTTTTAGGTGAACTACAAGGCCTTCTTTAAGGCTGTGGGTGCAACTGCACAGATTGTAAACATGGCCCAGGATGGGGCGGCAGGGTCAGAAGAGGTGTCAGGAATGAAGAACATCATGACAGCCCATTTGTCAGGCCTGGCTGTGGATCAGCAGCCATGGACTGATATGCCAGCTTTCAGGAGAGAGTGTCAAGACTAAGCTCATGAGTCAGGAAAAGAGTGGAAAATTGGTCCTTTGGACTCAGGCGGGAACTATCAAACAGGATGCCGCTAAGGCCAAGAACCAGATGCTAGATTCATCCTAGTAGGTTTCCTCCCCAAGGTTGAGAATGGTGTCTTCTAATATCTTAGTTTCCTTAGTACATAGGATGTCACCTGGCGAGAGAATAGTCATTCAGTAAGTATTTGTTGAATAGAACTGAAAGAAAGTTTAGGAATCAGGTACCTGACATAGATAAGGAACCTGAAATAGATGAGATCATGATAAACTCTCTAGACTCTTCCTCCTAATCCTGAGAGTAATGGCCATGTTCCTGGTCCTTGGGGAGGCTAATTCATGCAAACCTCGGGCCTAATTAGTTTTAAATCTGAAGCATGGAGTGGGACCTATGCCTGATATTCAGTCCCATTCCCTCTCCCGTGTCCATGTGGTTCCTGCCTGGCCAACATTGACTTGACCCTAAGCCAACTTTCATCCAATCTTTGATATGGTTCTGATATTATGGTATGTGATTTCACTTGTTCCTTGCCTTACCCCAGAGAGCTTTCTTATATAGTACTGGAGATTCTAGCACATACACTGCCACCATATCTCCTCGCCATGCAAACACTTTTGTCATGTCAACATTTCCAAAAACCAGTGGAACCATTAATAACACATTTGTTCAAGAATGGTTAAAAGCCCATCATGAGTTTGCCTCTTGGTACACTTGGCAGCACAGGCTAAACCAGGAATCCTTCTCTTCTTCTTCCTTTATCAGGCCATCAGACATGAGGGAGTGTTGGTTGCTACGGTGATGGGGCTCAGAGCAGAACCAAAGCATGATTGTGACCTCCAGAGGTGATGGTAACTGCACACATGGTTTCCAAGGGTCTTCCTCCTAAATTTCCAGGGGCCTCCCAAGGAAAATGGACATATTCTTTTTGGAAATAAAATACTTCCACCAACATATCTGAGGATCCTTCAGGATCTTTTTGTCTTCTTTTACCTCCATGTGATTAATTCGACTGCTTTTTTCATCCACAATTAAAACTTAGTAGCTTCACCTGTGTCTTATGTACAACAATAGTTATCTCATCCTTACAAATAGCCTTTCCTCACATTAAGCAAGCAAGAATTCCCATTAGTCTTCAACATTAGCACTTGGCTCAAACACCCTAACCAGCGATAAAGCTTCCCTATGTCACTTAGCTGAGTCAGTCTAGGCATCTCTTTTCAGTGAGGATGATCTGAGCCCAGCCCACAGACTCTAATGCTAAAGAATGCCAAGCGAAAACAAGAAAGACAAGGAGCCTCAGAGCTTAGTAAATACCTTTTTGTTTTCTGGCTTAATTTTCTGCAGACAGACCTTCCTTGATTTTTTCTTAGGCTCCACATTTGATCTCACGATCTTGTTTCAATGATTAGTCTACCAGACTATGCCTCTGTGTTGAATTGCTTTGAAAAGAGCATTGCTTGCTACTTTTAAATCAGTTTGTTAGAAGACAAATGTAACCTGCCAAGATATCTGATGCCCACAGCTAGCTGTGTATGCCAGTTGACCGTCTTCTTGTTATTTATAATTTGTAATTAGAAAATCATCACTTAGAATTATTCTTGACAGATATTGACTTCAGAGAATTATAGAAACATAGCTGTCCTTGAGGATTATTAGTAGAAAAACCGTGTAGATAATTATATTGAGATCTTTAAAACCTGGGTCAATATTTCCAATTATCTTCACAGTTAGCTTTCAGATGTTTACATTATTTTTAAAAGATAGACTTTGGCTCTGGCTTTTATATATTCTACAAGTGTGCAACTGGCAGTCAGTTTTTTTAAAAAACAAATTGTAAACCAATTTTACGTAGAACTTGGAATGCTTTTTTCAATTAACATTTGCATTGTCCTACAATCTTAGAGGTAAAAGGGACTCAGAAAAGTCATTTTCTTTCCTTCTATTCCTCTGGGTGGACCATGCCTAAGACATTTCATTCAGATTAGAATCTATTTTGTTGGTGAAGTATCACAGGGCTGGCACTTCCACCACCTCTCTCAGTAACCCAGGCTGGTTTCTGACATTTTATGATTGGCAACTTAATGCATTTCCAGGAAATGAATCGTGTTAGTGGTTTTGAACAGCATTTTTTTTTTTAAGAACCCAACTACAAATATTAAACCAATCCTCTGTGTTCCTAAAATAAATGGTTTGACTTCTTTATTTTCTTTCATCCTTTTTCTTACCACCTTTCCAGGTTTACATATGAAATTGCACCAGTGTTTGTCCTCATGGAACAAATAACACTTAAGAAGATGAGAGAGATAGTTGGATGGTCAAGTAAAGATGGTGATGGGATATTTTCTCCTGGTAGGTTTCTCTTCTCTTCCTCTTCTCAAGGTTTGGGATTCTCAAGAATACAAAATATGAAGTAGGTTTGTAGAAGAATAATGCCTTAAAATTTTTTTGGATACTCTGACTTGCTATTTTTTTCAAGATGAAGACTAGCAAAAATGCTACATTCTGTATGAATTAACTAACAAAGCCTATGCATAAATCCATAAAAACTGACAAAGGCTGTGTCTAGATCATGCTAAAGAATCCCCCCCCCCTTTTTTTTTTTTTTTTTTTTTTTGAGACAGGATCTCACTCTGTCATCCAGGCTACAGTGCAGTGGTGTGATCTTAGCTCACTGCAGCCTCGAACTCCTGGGCTCAAGCAATCCTCCTGCTTCAGCTTCTCAAGTAGCTGGGACTATAGGCATGTGCCACCATGCCCAGCTGTTTTAAAATTTCTTTTCTAGAAACAAGGTCTCACTATTAAACAACTCCATTGTGTCAACAGCAGTTCGATTATGCTGGGGATCAGTGAATCAAGATTATTAATTAATTGATTTATTTCAGTCAAAATAGTATATCTACTTTGAATCTCTAGCTTGAAGTAGATAAAATAAGAATTTTTAAAACAAGGATAGGTATTCTGATGGTGTCAGAGACAGTGTGACTGTGTACAAGGGGAAAAGAATACATAAGAATTGCAGTTATCTAGGTAATTCAAGCAGGCCAAAATTTGCCTAAGTTTAATTGTCAGATAATTAATGTAAAACTAACTAGTTTGTGTTGGCCAAACATACATAGTTATGTCAGTTCTCCTTGTGTCTTTATTTAGGTAAACATGAGTTTGTTCTTATTTTAATAAACTTAGAGTTCTCCTAAATGACTCAGTAACAGTTGGGCTGAAGAGAGCACCTAGGCAGGTAACCAAGAAATATCATTGTTTCTTTCTGTAGGCTCCATTACTCTTTCTTTCTCTGTCTTTCTGAACTCGGAACAGATTCATCTTTGTTCAGTAAATAGACTAAGCAGAAAGTAAAGCAGGAAGGATATAACTCACCTATCCCTTTGCAGCCACTGATGCAGCTACCTCTTATATTTCTGTCTAGACTTCAGGTGGAAAGGGCACTGAAGTACATGAATCACCTCCAGCCAAACTGCCTAGATAGCTTTGGTAATAAGTGTGACTACTTGTATTCCCAGGGTAAAGGGTCCAGTGGGAAGCCCCAGCAATAGGGAAGCCAGCAAAACCTATCAGGATATTATCCTTCCGCTTCCTGACCTCCCTTGTCTCTTGAGACACCAGCTCAGCGTTCGTTTTTAGAAACAGTAATGAAAGAGCCTCAACACCTCCCAATATGTCCGCTTGCTGACAGGGGGCGCCATATCCAACATGTACAGCATCATGGCTGCTCGCTACAAGTACTTCCCGGAAGTTAAGACAAAGGGCATGGCGGCTGTGCCCAAACTGGTACTCTTCACTTCAGAACACGTGAGTCGGGGATGCTTTCTCATGGATAGAGGTGTTTTTCAGGGGACTCTCCAACTTCTAACCTCGAGCCTCTGTTTGTTGCAGAGTCACTATTCCATAAAGAAAGCTGGGGCTGCACTTGGCTTTGGAACTGACAATGTGATTTTGATAAAGTGCAATGAAAGGTAGGCAGGGAAAGTGAATATTAGGTTCTTGATGTATTAAATGTGTTCATCTGTTAAATTTGTTTTATTGTGCTTAAAGACTGGCTCAGTACAGTGTGCCAAGCTGCTAATGGTCTGTTGAAAATATCCGATTAAATTGCTTTTTGCTGCTGCTAAAGTTTTTTTCATGTGCAATCTCATTGATTCTTCATTTTAATTTCCCTCCTTTTCCAATAATTATAGGGGGAAAATAATTCCAGCTGATTTTGAGGCAAAAATTCTTGAAGCCAAACAGAAGGTATGTACTCTGTGGTGCATCTAAACCCTAGTTTAAAAATACCTTCTTTCTGCTCTAGACAAAAAAGTCCTTGATAATATGAGACAATTTTCTTGTGCTTCTAAAACTCTATTCTTAGATATTTGCTTATTTCCAACTTGTAAAATAATTTGGTTTTAAAACTGTGTCTACACAATATCAGGGATTTTTTAAACAATGAAAAATTCGGTCATTAAAATATTTGTCCTGTCGTCATGGTGCCAACTGATTGGTTTGATGTTCTTCAATAAATCAACTCTCTGAGCATCATGAAGATATAGCCTAATTGAACTTTTTACTTACTACTTGTTGGGTATTATCTCATTTTAACAAATGCCATTTTAGCTTAGGATTCTGTTTAGCAAAGTGCTTCCATGCCCTGGCAGATGGCCCATGGTACTTGGCAAATCCAGCCTCAACAAACTCTATTAAACAAAAAACTCATAGAACAGATGTATCCACAAGTCAGTGCCAGGTAGCTGTCAGGCCACTTACCAACACATGGTTGTTTTGGTTACATTCTTATACCTCCTTCTCTAATTGTAGTTATTTGCTGGGGTCTTGGCACAGGAGGTGGGTCTAAGTGTTGTAAAGACTGAGCAAGGAACAGAGGTGGAGCTGAGCTTCACAAAAGCCTAAGAGGCAGGGCTGGCATAGGAGGTTACGTCTGTAATCCCAGCACTTTGGGAGGCTGAGGCAGGAGTATCCCTTGAGCCTAGTAATTCAAGACCAGCCTGGGCAACATAGGGTGACCCACATCTCTACAAAAAATTTTTAAAAATAGCCAGGTGTGGTGGTCCACGCCTATAGTCCCAGCCACTCAGAAGGGTGAGGTGGGAGGATTGCTTGAGTTGGAGAGGTAGAGGCTAAAGTGAGCCCATGATCGTGCCAGTGCACTCCAGCCTAGGTGACAGAACAAGAACCTGTCTCGGGAAAAAAGAAAAGCTTAAGATTCACAGATTTCCCCAAATTTGTCTTAGATCTATTACTCTATTCCTTCATTTATTTTTTATTTATGTCAACATTTCACCATGTCCACTGTTAGTGAGTGTATCAGCTTTCACAGTGTATAGACCTTTTTTAAACAATCAAACCCCACAATGTTTCAGTATAATTATTATATCAATACACTTAAAACAACATAACCTCTTAAAAGAATGATGCTATTCAGAACTACCTGACCATCATTCCAATATATTCAGAACTACCTGACCATCATTCCAAACACTTACTCTATTACTCTTTCCTGCCTTATTTTTTGCCATAGAAATTATTGTTATCAAACATATTGTATATTTTGCTTATTTAATTTAGCTTATTATCTGTCACCTGCCACTAAAATGTAAACTCCGCAATGACAGAATTCTTTATCTCTTGTGCTCACTGCAGAGTCCCTAGTATCTGTGGCAGGGCCTGGCACATAAAAGGCACTCAAAAAATATTTGTTGAATATATGAATGAATGAGTGAATGAGCCAACAAAACACTACTAGACGTAGTATCTGGTAACACATAAGCTTTGCCAATTACTGTTAGAAATAAATGTTATACAATTCTGCTTCCTGTGGAAATCAGCAAATGAGAAAGGTTAAAAACACTAATCAGTCTGTATCTGTCTTACCTTGTAGGGATATGTTCCCTTTTATGTCAATGCAACTGCTGGCACAACTGTTTATGGAGCTTTTGATCCGATACAAGAGATTGCAGATATATGTGAGAAATACAACCTTTGGCTGCATGTAGATGTAAGTGCTATAACTCAGAGAGGCCAGTCCATGTCGGGGATAGAGGCAGCTCTTTTTTATGATTTGCCTCAAGCTTCTCTCCACGCCCCAGCCAGCCCTCTCTCCACACCACATTAGTTCCAGTTCTTGTCTGGACTCTAGCCAGCCATTCACAACTGGTACACACCACAGACATGGAACATCCTCTGGGACTCATCCAGTTCCTTACTAGTCGATTGCTGTCTTCTGTGTTTCATCCTAGAATATGGTCTCATTGCCTTCCCAGGTAGCTTTGTTGGGACAAATGGCTACAAATGATTTCAGAGTGAAAAAATAGAAGATACAACATACAGAAAGTGGCCATGAATGTGAACCCTCAGCTACCTGCCTTCAGTCCAGCCATCTATGACACGTCTCTTAAAAAGAATATATCTGGCCGGGCTCTGTGGCTCACGCCCGTAATGCCAGCACTTTGGGAGGCCGAGGCGGGTGGATCACCTGAGGTCAGGAGTTTGAGACCAGCCTGGCCAATGTGGGTAAAACCTATCTCTACTAAAAATACAAAAATTAGCTGGGTATGGTGGTGGGCGCCTATAATCCCAGCCACTCTGGAGGCTGAGACAGGAGAATCGCTTGAACCTGGGGACGGAGGTTGCAGTGAGCTGGGATCATGCCACATCACTCCAGCCTGGGCGAACGAGCGAAACTGTCCTAAAAGAAAAAAAAAAAAGAATATCTGCTACATTTCAGAAAAATAAGGCAGTATATGAAAGGCATTGTCAACTAAGAGACTTAATCCCAAATTTTCCCAGAAACACAAAAGATGCATTTTCTTTTTTATTATTATTATTATTATTATTATACTTTAAGTTCTAGGGTACATGTGCATAACGTGCAGGTTTGTTACATATGTATATTTGTGCCATGTTGGTGTGCTGCACCCATCAACTCGTCAGCACCCATCAACTCGTCATTTACATCAGGTATAACTCCCAATGCAATCCTTCCCCCCTCCCCCCTCCCCATGATAGGCCCCGGTGTGTGATGTTCCCCTTCCCGAGTCCAAGTGATCTCATTGTTCAGTTCCCACCTATGAGTGAGAACATGCGGTGTTTGGTTTTCTGTTCTTGTGATAGTTTGCTAAGAATGATGGTTTCCAGCTGCATCCATGTCCCTACAAAGGACACAAACTCATCCTTTTTTATGGCTGCATAGTATTCCATGGTGTATATGTGCCACATTTTCTTAATCCAGTCTGTCACTGATGGACATTTGGGTTGATTCCAAAAGCAACGGCAGCAAAAGCCAAAATTGACAAATGGGATCTAATTAAACTAAAGAGCTTCTGCACAGCAAAAGAAACTACCATCAGAGTGAACAGGCAACCTACAGAATGGGAGAAAATTTTTGCAATCTACTCATCTGACAAAGGGCTAATATCCAGAACCTACAAAGAACTCAAACAAATTTACAAGAAAAAAACAAACAACCCCATCAAAAAGTGGGCAAAGGATATGAACAGACATTTCTCAAAAGAAGACATTCATACAGCCAACAGACACATGAAAAAACGCTCGTCATCACTGGCCATCAGAGAAATGCAAATCAAAACCACAATGAGATACCGTCTCACACCAGTTAGAATGGCAATCATTAAAAAGTCAGGAAACAACAGGTGCTGGAGAGGATGTGGAGAAATAGGAACACTTTTACACTGTTGGTGGCATTGTAAACTAGTTCAACCATTATGGAAAACAGTATGGCGATTCCTCAAAGATCTAGAACTAGATGTACCATATGACCCAGCCATCCCATTACTGGGTATATACCCAAAGGATTATAAATCATGCTGCTATAAAGACACATGCACACGTATGTTTATTGCGGCACTATTCACAATAGCAAAAGATGCATTTTCACATGTGTGACTGGGTGTATTTTTTTTTTCTTTCTCTGCACATTTTCTTAGGGATTTAACTTCACACAATTGGCTAGTAGGATAATCTGCCTTGCCACTGAACTAATGACTAACAAAGGCTGTGTATCATGTGGCATCCCAATTATTCAGTAAACATGCATCATGGTACCCACAAAAATGTCTTCTTGTTATATAAGCTGTTGTGAGACCTCCAAACCCAGCAGGAACTGCTGCTTTTTGAGTTTTTCAGGAGCTGTTAGTATTCTGCTCTGGGAAGAACCAGACAGCAGGCCTCAGTTTTTTGGGCAGCTTCCAGAGCCACCCGGAGGGGGATTCACTGTGTTGGCTTTCCACAGCACATTGGGCTATTAGGCCATTGGACCTTTGGGTCTTGGTAGAACAGGCACCTCAGGCTCCTCAGGCTCAGACCTCGCCTAGCTGTATCACTTGTGCAGCTACACTCCAGAGGAACTTTGAAAAAGAAATGACAAGCAATGAAGAATCACAACTGACTGAACAATCAGTGTGGGCTGAACTTTTCAGAGAAACTTATGTTTTTCACCTTGTACTTTCTTGCTCATGTTTTACTAGGTGAAAAATGACTAGTTTTAGATTCTTAAATGTCACTGCTCCCCTCTTCCTCTCCTTTCTCTGTCCCCACAGGCTGCCTGGGGAGGTGGGCTGCTCATGTCCAGGAAGCACCGCCATAAACTCAATGGCATAGAAAGGTATGGGCCAGAACTCGCCAGGCCTCCTTCCACCCAGCACATCAAACAGACATGCTCTGATGTCAGCCTGCACTGCCTTGCCCTGATCCCCTGCATCGTATTTCGGTCTAAATTCACTTTAATTCAGCAGGCATTTGTTGAGCATTTATTGGATGATTTATTTCCCAGTCAAAGGAGTCCTGAAGGAATTCACAATTTAGAAAGAGAGAAAGACACGCCAGGTGTGGTGGCTCACGCCTGTAATCCCAACACTTTAGGAGGCTGAAGTGAGAGGACTGTTTAAGCCCAAGAGTTCGAGACCAGCCTGGGCAACATAGTGAGACCCTGTCTCTAACAACAATCAATCAATCAATCAATCAGAAAGACAAGTAAACAAGTAGTTAGAACACAATGTGATAAGTGTAACAGGAGGCAATTGCAGGTACACAGGTAGGAGAAGAGAGAGACTAACCAGTGAGGGGAATTGGAGGCCATCAGAGTTTGCCAAGGGCACAGGAAGGGCCACTGGTTCACTTTCCTCTTCCTCATTAAGCTTACTTCCACAAAGGGCAGGACACTCAGCTCCTAACTTATTTTCTTTTTTAACTGTTCAAATTCAGTGGATGTTCTAGGCCAAATATGATTTTGACCTGACTCCTAAGTGTTGATCCATAACAAAGTCACAATGATTCATTGATTCATTCCACATATATTTACTGAGCACCCATCATGAGCCAGGTAGGGGTGGATGTGAATATTCAGTTACCTGTCTTCCAGCCACCTATGGTGCTTTTCTAATAAAAATGCATATCTGATAAATGCAGAAAAATAAGGCAGTATATGAAAGGTGTTATCAACTAAGAGATTTGCCCTCCTGAAGTTTACATTCCGGTAGGCTAGATGTTCATAACAAATATTTAATCTGTCTCATAGTAAAGAAAAATAAAACAGGGTTAGGTAACAGTGAGTGACAAGGCATGCTGTTTCAGACAGGGTAGTCAGAGGCCTTTCTGAGGAGGTAACATATCAGCAGATACTGTGATAAAGGGAGACAGGAAACAAGGATATGTGGAAGAGTATTCTAGGCAGTACGAGTGGCAAGTGCAAAGGCCCTGAGGCAGGACTGTTCTTGGCAAGTGGGAGGATCATCAAAGAGGCCAGTGGGGCTGGAGCAAGGTGGGAGAGGTAGAAGCAGACTAAGGAGGGAGAGGCGAACATGGAGCAGGCAGGGAGAGCACGCCCAGGGCTCCTCCCACAGCCAGGACTCTGGCTTTTGTTACCTCTACTGTGCCTCCCCAAACTTTTGTCTCAGTTTTGAAAGACCATTGTCAACATGGGTGAGACTGGCTCTGTCAAGTGGACAACCTCGTAACTCAGAGGATAATGTAAAAAATTTCGGCCAGGTGTAGTACCCTGTAATCCCCGCACTTTGGTAGGCCAAGGAGGGCAGATCACTTGAGGTCAGGAGTTCAGGACCAGCCTGGCCAACATGGTGAAATCCTGTCTCTACTAAAAATACAAAAATTAGTAGGCGTGATGGTACACACCTGTAATTCTAGCTACGCAGGAAGCTGAGGCTGGGGAATCACTAGAACCTGGGAGGCAGAGGTTTCAGTGAACAGAGATCATGCCACTGCACTCCAGCCTGGGCAACAGAACGAGACTCTGTCTCAAAAAAAGAAAAAAAAAAAAAGAACTCTGGATGAGCCAGGCCAACTTAACTTTAGATTTCCCAGACAATTTTAATTTTCTGTCTTTGAGTCTAGGAAAACTTAAAACATTTCACACTAGACTTTTTCTTTTCTAACATTTTAAATCACATACGTCTTCTAAAGGAAATTGAATTCATATTATGTCTTATTACTTTCCTTTTGTAGCAGCAAAGAATCACTTACTTCAGACCTTTAGGATATGCAGAAAACCATTTAAGACATTTTATGAGACCTAAATATAATTTTTTAACAACTTGGTAAATGATAGCAACGAGAAATTTGACTAAATTCACTACCATTTAAATATGACCTCACACTGATGCTTTTTAGTGAGCTAAGCACTTAGTTAACTTTCCTTGGAATTTTTCACAGGTCTCTTTCACAAAGGTTTTATTATACACTGAAGGGAAAAGATCTTCAGACCTTCCTCTCTTTGCCTTGAAACACAATGCACATATGCACTAAATTATTTTGTTAGGTCCTTTAACTAAAGGACCTAAGCAGGATGAAGAGGTTGAAAGTTCACGGCAAGGGTTTAGCTCTAGGGAGAGCAGAGGCAGGATGATTCTGAGCCAATTGCTCTATCTAGGGGAAAAGATCCTTCACAGGTATTAAAATGCAGCACCTAGCTATGGGCCAGGCCTTTGAGAAGGAGTCTGCAAACCAATCAAGCAAGTTACCCATGTTTTAATCATCATACATTAGACTTAAGTTGTTTCTGTAATGCTCTAGCTAGTGTGCTCCTTAACCATCTAATTATGTCTGACAGA
This sequence comes from Macaca fascicularis, assembly GCF_037993035.2. Taxonomy (NCBI): domain Eukaryota; kingdom Metazoa; phylum Chordata; class Mammalia; order Primates; family Cercopithecidae; genus Macaca; species Macaca fascicularis. The sequence continues at coordinate 66,433,479 of NC_088386.1, forward strand.
ATGATGCAGTTGCTAGGAGACCATGCTTGTTAAGCTATCATTGCAGCCCAAACTGGCAAAATCACTCTCATTTAGCATTTAAATAATGCTGCTAGGCAGTCAGAGTCTAGACTAGTCCAGTCAAGCCTTGCTTTTAGGTACCACTCTTGATACTGCCCGGTAAGTGGGTAGGTCAGCATCACCAGCCTATAAATGAGAAAGGCAGAAAGAAGCCACTGTGTCTCCTAGAGAGAAGCAGTATAGTGGATGGTTATGAACAATGGCTGTGCAGTTAGAGGCCTTGGACTTGAATCCTGGCTCCAACACTTCCCAACTCTGTGACTTTGGGTAATATATTTAACCTTTCTGCATGTTAGCTTCCCCATCTAAAATATATATAATAACTGTACCTACATTATAGGGTTGTGGTGAGAATTATGTGTGCCAGGCACTCTTATAAGCATTTTACATTTTTTAAGTTATTTTGTCCTTTATTCAATTCTGTGAGGTACACACTTCCCATTTAACAGAAACTGAGGCACATAAGAGTTATATAATGTGCCCAAGCTAACAAATGTCAGAGCCAGGACTCAGACTTAGACAGTTTGGCTCCAAAGCCTGAGTTCTTAACCACGATACCATATTGATATAATACCTGAAAGCTCTCAAAACAATAAGACATATAAGTTATTAATAAATGTTAGCTATTGTTAATAGCAGTTACCTCTAAGATGCAGTCCGCAATGTAATGCTTCGAGACTGCCTGCAAAACATTTGTTTACTACTTGATTAGTCAATTCAGGAGGATAGGCATGAATAATATTTACTGACTTGAATTGGGATGGGTGGTGGTTTCCTCAAGAGAACAGTTGCCTCCTTCTGACTCCTGCACCTTCTTGAAGTCTCATGTGCTTCTTTCAGGGCCAACTCAGTCACCTGGAACCCTCACAAGATGATGGGTGTGCTGTTGCAGTGCTCTGCCATTCTCGTCAAAGAAAAGGTCTGTACTCCCTCCAAAACTATGCTGGAGCCCATACATTCTTTAGAAAGCACGAAAAGAGACACACGTGGGGTCTCTTTGCAGTACTTGTTGGCTGACTCATGAGATTGGCAGCCCCATTGAGAGACTGCTGCTGCTGTCCTTTCCTGCCCTTGCAGCTAACCTGGTTTCTTCTCTTGGCTCTTGCTGGCTACTGCACTTCTTCCTTGATCAGTACTCAGGGTCTGTCAGCAACTGAACCTTTAAGGGAATTATTTAATTGAGTATTCGTTCATATTTGTACAAAAAAAGTGAGAGCAGTTAGGTGAGGCATCCAATCAGTTTTGTCCTCAGTGAGGACTAAAAGCACTCACTGGAGCATACTCAGAGTTCTTAGCATGCATGTGTGGTCCCAAGAACTGAAATAAATGAGACAGAACAACAACTACAAATACCAACTTAGGGCCACAAGGAATGTTGCCCCAAAAGCTGCTGTAAATGGTTGAGCCTCATATTCCCTTCTTCACATGCCTAATAATAGGGCCCTGCCCTCCAAGGCATTGTTGCTCCCGTAAAACTTGTGCACACAGAAGAATTCCAAAAAGTCTGCCTCCAGCCTGTAGGAGCCAGAATCTGCACAGCCTCTTTAGTCCACTCATACGCGGAATCCATGTTCATGTCATAGCAGGTCCTGGAAAGGTTGGAAGACTTTTGCCAGAGTGCTTTTGGAGAGAAAAATTCTTCACAGCATGAAACTATCCCACCCACTGAGGAAGTTTCTATCTCTAACCCCGGCCCCCGAATGCCATAGCACTTCCCAATCTTGAAACAATCCCAGACATCCACACACATTTCCCCTTAGAGGGATGGCATCTGAGATGGAAAAATCACGTTCTAATCAGAGAGAGAAAAAGGGATGGCAAGTTTTCCAAGAGTGATTTTAGAAAAGGTCATCAGAACAAGCGTAAGACCTCATAAAGACATCAGAAGAAAGATTGCATATGTCCCCAAGCCTCTCCTTCCAAGCCAGCCTGGTTTTAAAGCCACCCACATCTCTGATCTATAAATGCAGATGCACCCATCTTGATTTGCATGATAGGGTATACTCCAAGGATGCAACCAGATGTGTGCAGGATACCTCTTCCAACCAGACAAGCAGTATGATGTCTCCTACGACACCGGGGACAAGGCAATTCAGTGTGGCCGCCACGTGGATATCTTCAAGTTCTGGCTGATGTGGAAAGCAAAGGTATGAAGGGAATAATTCAGAAAATAGAGCAGAAACGTAATTTGCAGAGACTGGCTGGCAAAAGAGGGGCAAAGATATATCACAGATAATTCACTATATGTGGAATCAATATCTAGATAATTGAATTAACTGTGTTTTCTTTGTGAATGAAATTATTCCTTATGTGAAATTCTCTCTCCTTTCGTTCAGTCTCCTCAATTTGAACTATTATGAAGTCTTCTTAGAACAACTAAAACTTATGCCAAGATAAGGATTTCCACAGCAATCCTTGGGGATGATGGAATTATTTAGTGCAGGCGTAGAGAAAGAGATTAAAAAAATAAAATTACTGCATTATTCTGAGTAGAACCTTGAATTCTTTCTTTCTTTTTTCTTTTTTTTTTTTTTTTTTTTTTGAGACAGAGTCTCGCTCTCACCCAGGCTGGAGTGCAGTGGTGTGATCTTGGTTCACTGCAAGCTCCGCCTCCCGGGTTCACGCCATTCTCCTGCCTCAGCCTCCCGAGTAGCTGGGACTACAGGCGCCAGCCACCACGCCCGGTTAATTTTTTAAAAAAATATTTTTAGTAGAGATGGGGTTTCACCGTGTTAGCCAGGATGGTCTCGATCTCCTGACCTCATGATCTACCCGCCTCGGCCTCCCAAAGTGTTGGGATTACAGGCGTGAGCCACCACGCCCAACCCCTTGAAGTCTTTTATGAGGCTTCTCATCATGGGATATGTACGACAGTTTTAACTTCTACTTCAATAATACCTTTCCTATTGTTTGTACTTAATACGCTATTCTGGAAAATGTATACGTTATTGTAAAAAATCCTACTGTTAGATGGTAGCATGCTGTGTCTGCATTCATCAACCTTTTGGGTTTCATTTCTGTACCTAAGGAAAAAAGCTAACTATTGGAATTTCTCCCAAAATATGAGTGAGGGCGAGGATTACCATTTGACTATTTGTTTCAAAAGTATTTGTATGCAATCAAGTAAAAGAAATTTTGATTTCATAGTTTTATATTACATACCTTGTTTTTGTTTATTGTAAATTAATTTTAATAATTTCTATGTTTAAGATTGAATCTAACTAACACTCAAACAACAAGATTTTCCAGCAAAATTTCTAGTCAAATATTTCTTCTGTAGGAAAAATTTGGTAGATTATTAGTTTTTCCTCAGTAAGTCATTTTATCTTTTTTTTTTTGAGACAGAGTTTTGTTCTTGTTGCCCAGGCTAGAGTTCAGAGGCACGATCTCTGCTCCCTGCAGCCTCCATCTCCCAGATTCAAGCAATTCTCCTGCCTCAGCCTTCCAAGTAGCTGAGATTACAGTCATGCGCCACCATGCCTGGCTAATTTTATATTTTTACTAGAGACAGGGCTTCACCATGTTGGCCAGGCTAGACTTGAACTCCTGACCTCAAGTGATCCACCTGCCTCAGCCTCCCAAAGTGCTGGGATTATAGGCGTGAGCCACCACACCCAGCTCTGTTTTGACTTAATATAGAAATAGTCTGAATTTGATTTCTATTACAAAGTAATCATAGGAATTGTGAACATATAAATAGCCATAGGCTGAGCACGGTGGCTCATGCACGTAATCCCAGCACTTTGGGAGACGAAGGCAGGCAAAGATCATTTGAGCTCAGGAGTTCAAGACCCATCTGGACAACAAAGTGAGACCCCATCTCTACAAAAAATACAAAAGTTAGTCAGGTGTGATGGTGCATGCCTGTGGTCCCAGCTACTTAGGAGGCTGAGGTGGGAGGATCACTTGAGCCCAGGAGGCAGAGATTGCAGTAAGCCGAGATCATGTCACTGCACTCCAGCCTGGGCAACAGAGTGAGACCCCATCTCAAAAAAAAAAAAAAAAAAAACCAAACCAAAAAAAAAAAAAAACCATAAATAGCAACAACAAAAAAAGGAGTCCTGTCATTTTGAAATATAATGATCACATAGCCTGTTTCAGTAATTTGTGTCTTCTTTTTCATTTCTAACAATAACCTCTTGAACCATCTGCTGGAGGTTTTTTCCATAGTGATTGGTTGCTGAAATGGGACCCTGGTGCAGGCTTCATTCCTAAGTGGACTGACTAGGGTGTACGGTCAGCAGTGACACTACCTGGAGAGGCTGATGCTTTGTCAGTGCTGGACTTCGCTCAGGCCCATTAGCAATCCACAGCCAGCCTTGTGCATCTGCTCTCCTTGTTAACACCGACCCACTCAACAACCCTCATACTGCTGTTATTAATCAGCTGTGCTGGCTTTTGAAACTCACGCTCAATCAGTTTGTCAATAGTTGTAACTATTGCAATCTCGGGGCATATACTGAGACCAATGGCTTCCCCATCTGCCTGCCTGCCTGTCACCTAAAAGGTATAACACTGTTATGTGGAAGGTAGCCTGCCTGACAGGGCATGGGACATGTTTCACAAGGACTTACTGCTGGGGAAGATGAGTTCTACAGCAGTATCTTTTGAAGTTTCTATGCTGAAGAACCAGTTATTTTTTTTTTTTTTTCACCTATCATGGACCAGTACCCTAAAGATGAATTGTTAGAAAAAATGAAGTTTAAAAACATACAAGGAACAAGCCACTATTTTTTATTAGAGTCAATAGACAAAATCCCTTTGTCCAATTGCTATAAAAGTTTCCTGTGCTTAATCTCAATTTCTACACTCATTTGATTGTAGATCGGTTACAGTTGTGGAGTGGCCTCAGTTCATAGATGACACTTTGAGTAGCACCATCCTAAAGCAAACCAGAATCAGGCATAGGTCCAGTTGAGAGTAACTACCCAAAGACCGGAGTGCCTTTCAAAGAGGAAGTGGGCACACATCATTTATTCCATGCACATCTGTGAAAAAGCTGTACATATTTGATTAGATTGTTCTTCCTAACCATCTCCAAAAATACTTTTTTGTATATTTCCCATAGACAGGGACGGCCTAGCCTTCTCAAATGCTCATCACAGGGAAACGCAACCACAAACATGACTTTTCTCTTTAAAACAGGGCACAGTGGGATTTGAAAACCAGATCAACAAATGCCTGGAACTGGCTGAATACCTCTATGCCAAGATTAAAAACAGAGAAGAATTTGAGATGGTTTTCGATGGTGAGGTAGGTAGTCATCCTGGACCAGGTACACAGTATTTCCAGAAAAGGTATTGAGGGAAGCTCCTGAAGCTGGATTTTCCCATATTGTCAGAAACTGCTTCAAAATTTTTATTCTTATATACTCTTAATTCCTCTCTTTAATTCCTACCATGTCTGTGAACTTTTCTTCTGGTAGCACTGGGACAACTTTTTCCTTTATGTCGTTTAAAACTGTGTTGTTCTTGGCCAGCTTTGGGCAGACAAGAGGTCTTTCCTTGACAGGTCTGAATCCTTCATCATTCTTGAGTTTGTTTTGTGTTGAACCTTTATGACAAAGTGTTTTTCAGGCTGGGCATGGTGGCTCACACCTGTAATCCCAGCATTTTGGGAGGCCAAGGCAGGAAGATTGCTTGAGTCCAGGAGTTCAAGACCAGCCTGGGCAACATAGCAAGACCCTGTCTCTATAAGAAAAAAATATATAACTTAGAAATTTTAAAAAATGATAAAGTGGTTTTCATTTCCAAGAAGCTTATAGGGTGGGTATATTCTTACCTCCCAAGACTTGTTCTAAAATGAGGTTCTACTTAACATAGATTCATAAGGAGGAGAGCAAGATAAAATGGTCTCTGCCCTGAGTTCATGTGCATACTGCACACAGTAAAGTATCTGTCAGAGTTTACTGAGTATCCACTATGTGCCAGGCCTCCTGCTAGGACCTAGATTCTAGAGTATTGAACAAAACAGATACTTTCTTTGACCCAGTGGAGCTCACACTTGAATAAAGAAAGATGGAATAGGAGCCAGTGTTGAATAAAAGAAAATCCACTTATAAGCCAGTATAATATAACACTGCCTACAGTCAACATTATTCTATTTATCAGGCAACCTAAACTACTAGGAACACATGTGAATCATCAAATGAACAAAAAAGAGCCCCGGACAGTTTAAAATCAATGACACTGCTCTGATCATTTACATACTACTTTAAACACTCTTAATAGCAGATTAAAAACAACAAATGTGATATCTCAAATCAATTAGAGACAGGCACAGTAATGGCAAACAGCAACTAGGAAGAAAACTTTAAAACTATAGCAAGAAGACACAGAACTCAAAAAGCACGGAATCTTTACAGGAGGGACACTAAACAGTTTGAGGCATCTCAGCAGGCCTTACCTTATGCTGTAGAACCAGTCTTTTGGGGTTTTTTTTAGGAGCAATTCTATTAATTGATATAACCAGTCTTAATGTTTATTATGATAGTCCTGATTCATCAAGAAAAGATTCAGTATCAATATAATAAACTAAATAAAATATTCAGCATCCAGGGCCGGGCGCGGTGGCTCAAGCCTGTAATCCCAGCACTTTGGGAGGCCGAGACGGGCGGATCACGAGGTCGGGAAATCGAGACCATCCTGGCTAACATGGTGAAACCCCGTCTCTACTAAAAAAATACAAAAAAAAACTAGCCGGGCGAGGTGGCGGGCGCCTGTAGTCCCAGCTACTGGGGAGGCTGAGGCACGAGAATGGCGGGAACCCGGGGGGCGGAGCTTGCAGTGAGCTGAGATCCGGCCACTGCACTCCAGCCTGGGCGGCAGAGCGAGACTCCGTCTCAAAAAAAAAAAAAAAAAAAAAAAAAAAAAAAAAAATTCAGCATCCATAAACTATGTTTCAAGTATCTTCTATATGACAAGATGGACAGATGGATACCTTTTTTAAAAAATTGCCCAAATGTAATTATTTGTAACATTTTAATGTTTAAAGTTGGTAACCTTAGTTACCTAGAAAATTGGTTGTAGGGAACAGCTCTCTTGCCAGATATGGTTGGATAAATGAGGCATTGTTCTCCCTAGTGTGGAAGTAACATTGCCTTTGAGATGAACATTCAACCTCTTTCTTTGGTCTAAGAGACTTCCACCAAGGATGCATATTGGTTTGGGAACAGTTTTCTCTCAAGTTATCATAATTTTCTTTGTTTGTTTGTCTGTTAAAATCTCTGCAGCCAGAGCACACAAATGTCTGTTTTTGGTATATTCCACAAAGCCTCAGGGGTGTGCCAGACAGCCCTCAACGACGGGAAAAGCTACACAAGGTATAGACTTGCTTTTTGTTTCATCTAATCCTCTGCAATTTCTCTGGCTGGTCAGGACATCCTCATTCCAATGTGCCTTTCTAGTGGGGGAAATATAAAAAATAAAGCCTTGGCATGGGTTTCTAGTAATGGGGTGGTGGAGAGCCATCTTGTTATATTCCTCTTGAGCCTGCATCACCCCCTTACTGTGGTTACCACAGGAACTTTTAAAGGATGCATCTTGTCTCCTTGTCCTTGGTTGATGTTCTTCATTAAAGGAGCCCTACGCAGGATAAGGGAATAATGTGCATATTCCTAGGGACGTTCTAGATTAAACTGTGTCTGTTACAATAACCTTTTAAGTTCAAGCAAACTGTAATGCTGATTCATTCTAGCTGTTTTCTATATCCAGTTTATATCTTATCCAGGGTTCTTAAGATTATATTTAATTTATATAAATTTAATCCATCCAACCATTTAACAAATATTTGTTAAACACAATCTATGTGCCAGGCAGTATCCTGGGCTCTGAGTTATGCAAAACCCTGAATTTGTGGTGTTGTCTATAAGAGTTTTTTGGTTTTGTCTTCATTTTTTATTTTACTATCATTGTTCCATGACTGACTTTCAAAATTCAGTTGCACGGTACTTTCTGAGGGAACCTGTGACCAGGTAGTCATTTGATATTAGCCCCCAAAGATTCCTGGATATGAAATATTTCTTTGCTTTTATGTCATTGTAAACACAAATAGTAAAATGCAAGTTGGGTCCAATTGTTAAAAAGAGAGGGTATTAATGTCAATCTTGAGTTTTGTTTTGTGTTTTCCATCACAAGGTGGCTCCAAAAATCAAAGCCCTGATGATGGAGTCAGGCACGACCATGGTTGGCTACCAGCCCCAGGGGGACAAGGCCAACTTCTTCCGGATGGTCATCTCTAACCCAGCCGCTACCCAGTCTGACATTGACTTCCTCATTGAGGAGATAGAAAGACTGGGCCAGGATCTGTAATCACCCTTCGCAGAACATGAGTTTCTGGGAATGCCTTTTCCCTCTGGCACTCCAGAACAAACCTCTTTATGTTGCTGAAACACATAGGCCATTTCATTGAGGGAAAACATAATATCTTGAAGAATATTGTTAAAACATTACTTAAAGCTTGTTTGTTTAGTTAGCCGGAAATAGTGTTCTTTTTAAAAAAGTTGCACATTAGGAACAGTATATATGTACAGTTATACATACCTCTCTCTATATATACATGTATAGTGAGTGTGGCTTAGTAATAGACCACAGCATGTTTCCTGCTCCAAGAGAATTCACCTTACCTTCAGCAGTTACCGAGGAGCTAAACATGCTGCCAACCAGCTTGTCCAATAACTCCAGGAAAGCTGTTTTTCAAAACGCCATGTCCTAGGGGCCAAGGGAAATGCTGTTGGTGAGAATCGACCTCCCTGTCAGCGTTTCTCCACCTGAAGTGCTGATGGATGAGAAAAACCACCACCAGATGACAAGTCACACCCTCCCCATTAGCATTCTGTTAAGGGAAAATAGTAGCAGAGTCATTGTTGTACTATGGCTGTATTTTTAGGGATTAATTTGTGTAGATTGTGTAAATTACTGTTGTCTGACCTTGGTGGCGGGAGGGGGAGATTATGTGTCATGATTTCAATGATTGTTTAATTGTAGGTCAATGAAATATTTGCTTATTTATATTCAGAGATGTACCATGTTAAAGAGGTGTCTTGTATTTTCTTCTCATTTGTAATGTATCTTATTTATATATTAATGAAGTAAGTTCTGAAAACGTTTATGGTATTTTCGTGCATTTGTGAGCCAAAGAGAAAAGATTAAAATTAGTGAGACTTGTATTTATATTAGAGTGCCCTTAAAATAATGATTTAAGCATTTTACTGTCTGTAAAAGAATTCTAAGATTGTTCATAGAGTCATATATATGGAAATCCTGTTACTTAAATAGCATCTGCTCTTCTCTTACCCTCTCTGTCTGGCTGTACGTCTGGTGTTCTCAATGCTTTTCTAGTAATTGTTGGATAATAACTAGATCTCCTGTAATTTTGTAGTAGCTGATGACCAATCTCTGTGACTCGCTTAGCTGAAACCTAAGGCAACATTTCCGAAGACCTTCTGAAGATCTCAGATAAAGTGACCAGGCTCACAACTGTTTTTGAAGAAGGGCAATTCACACTGTGCGTTTTAGAGTATGCAAGAAGAACATAAATAAATAAAAATATTCTCCATGGAGAATTTGAACAAAATTTTCTTCTAGTTTGTGTTTCATACAGAGATGTTTCTAATTATAGTTCCTTGGGTTGCCCATAGCCCATTTGCTTTCTATTGGCTGACTTTAGGTGATGCTCAGTACCCTGATTAAGCTGAAGGAGACTCGATCCACTGTCACAGGCTCTGAAGCTCCTCATCTATAAAATCATTATGGTGGTGCACACCTGTAATCCTAGCACTTTGGGAGGCTGAGGCAGGCAGATCACTTGAGCTCAGGAGTTCGAGACCAGCCTGCACAACGTGGCGAAACCCTGTCTCTGCAAAAAATATAAAAATTAGCCGGCTGTGGTGATGCACACCTGTAGTCCCAGCTACTTGGGAGCCTGAGGTGCAAGGATCACTTGAGCCTGGGAGATCAAGGCTGCAGTGAGCTGAAATTGTGCCACTGCACTCCAGCCTGGGTGACAGAGTGAGACCCTGTCTCAATCAATCAATAAAATCATTATGATTATAATTAATTCAATGTGCAGTTCAAGCCTTGAGCAAGAAAAGCCATCCCTGTTTCTCCTTTTCCTACTTGCATCTTGGAATTACATTCATTCAGTCATTCAACAAAGGACAAGTATTCCTTCTAGTGGGCACCTTATATCACTAGGTGTCTGTGCTAAGTGAATGCCTCTAAGATCACAGAAGCATAACTTCCTGCTGCTTTATGCTTGTAGAGTGGTCCCAATTCACTTCCTAGGGAAATATATTTTGGTGCTAGATCATTAGGATATGGGACCCATTTTCTACAATATTCTTTTTGTGTGTGTGTGTGTGTGTGTGTGTGTGTGTGTGTGTGTGTATGAGACGGAATCTCACTCTGTCACCAGGCTGGAGTGCAGTGGCGCCATCTTGGCTCACTGCAACCTCCGCCTCCCTGGTTCAAGCGATTCTCCTGCCTCAGTCTACTGAGTAGCTGGGATTACAGGCATGCTCCACCACACCCAGCTAATTTTTATATTTTTAGTAGAGCCAGGGTTTCCCCATGTTGGCCAGGATGGTCTCGATCTCTTGACCTTGTGATCTGCCCACCTCAGCCTCCCAAAGTGCTGAGATTACAGGTGTGAGCCACTGCGCCCGGCCCATTTTCTACAATATTCTATTCAGCTATATTAATACAATCTCACTCATTTGGAATACAAGAAGCTCTCTGTTTAGCACAGGTAGGGATTAGAGAAGAGTCCTTTGTAATTAGCACACTGATTGCATGTAACCATTGTATTAAACGACTCTATAGGGAGTGATCATAAAGCAACTTATTCTTTCTCTCACTGTTTCTTTAAAACCCCTCTGGGAGCTGATTTTTTCCATGCCCCCATTTGAATTTAGGCCAATCCCATAGCTTTTCTGGCCTCTTGGGTACACCAACAGTCTCATTTTTGCAACTGAGGGTCCAGCTTGATGTAATAAGCAAAGTTTCAATTTTTATATGATATAGAGTTTCTCCTCCCTCCCCCCGATCTGGCACTGCTTCAGCTGCAAGCCTACAGTGGCAGAGAGCAAGGCTGATGGTGGGTGAGGTCACCTTTTTTCTTCGTCTTTCTACTTATCTCCCTAGCTCCTGTGCTTCCTCATTCAGGGTCAGGCCTAGCGAGAGAAAGGGTTAAAGTGAAAAAGGTAAAATTTTACATGGCTATGAAATTGTCATCGGGCATCAAGGTCCCCGGAACATGAGTTTTTGTTTTTTGGGTGTTTTTTTTTTTGTTTTGAGAAATTTTCTGGAGTGAATGAGGATTTTTTAAATTAAGGTAAAATTTAGATACAATAAAATTCTTTGTAGTGTACTGTGTATAGTTTTCTGTGGATTTTGACAACCCCATTCAGTCATGTATTTTGATCAAGGTCTACAACAGGTTTATCACTCCAGTGAATTCCCCATCCCCCTTTGTATTGAACATCTCTCCTACTCAGCCCTTGGCAACCTCTGCTTTGTTTTCTGTCCCTAGACTTTTGCCTTTCCCACCATGTAAACGGAATCATATAATATGTAGTCTTTTTTTAATCTGGTTTCTTTTGCTTAACGTAGTGCAGTTGAAATTCATCCATGTTATCTCTATATCAGTGTTCATTCCTTTTCACTACTGCATAGTATTCCATTTGCATAGATGTACCATACTCTGTTTATCCATCCCTTAGTAGAGGGAAATCTCTGTTGTTTCCAGTTTTTTTGGCAATTAGAATAAAGCTACTGGAAACATTAGTGTGCAGATTTTTGTGTGAACATAGATTTCATTTAACTTAGGTAAATACCTATGTGTAGGATTGCAAGATAACATTAATAATATGTTTAATTTTATTAGAAACTGCTAAACTATTTTCCAAAGTGGCTGTACCATTTTGCATTCTCACCAGCAATGCACAAATATTCCAGTTGCTCCATATTCTTGCTGACACTTGGTACTGTCATTTTCTCCCCCATGCTGGCCATTCTGAAAGTATTATCTTGTGGTTTTAATTTGCTTTTTCATGAAGCACTTTTGAAGGATCCGTCTGGGGTCCTCCCAGCTCACTGCACAGGAGGCAGTAAAGGTTTATCCTCCTGCAACCACTTAGGACTCAGACCCTCAGGCCTGGGCCCCTGGCAGTCTACACTGTCCAGACCTTGTGGTTGGGATCCTTTCTTCTCCAAGTAGTACATTTGGCTGGAATGCCTTTTATTTAAAATCAGTTACTGGCCAGATGCAGTGACTCACATCTGTGATCCCAGCACTTTGGAAGGCCAAAGTGGAAAGACTGCTTGAGTCCAGGAGTTAAAGGCCAGTCTGGGCAACATAGGGAGATCCCACCTCTAAAAAAAATTTTAAAATTAGCTGGGAGTGTGGTGGTGAGCCCCTGTGGTCCCAGCTACTCAGAAGGCTGAGGTAGGAAGATCACTTGAGCCTAAGAGGTCAAGGCTGCAGTGAGCCATGATCATGCCACTGCACCACTGCATTCCAGCCTGAGCAACAGAGTGAGATACCATCTCAAAAAAACAGAAACAAAAACAAAACCCTCCTTAGATAATCTACAATAACTGATTTTTCTTTTTTTTTTTTGAGACAGGGTCCTGCTTTGTCACCCAGGTTGGAGTACTGTGGCATGATCATAGCTCACTGCAGCCTCCAACTCCTAGGTTTAAGCAATCCTCCCACCTCAGTCTCCCAAATAACTGGGACTGCAGGTGCATGCCACCATGCCCAGCTGATTTTTTAATTTTTTGTAGAGATGGAGTTTTGTTTTGGGGCCCAGGCTAGTCTCAAACTCCTGGACTCAAGTGATCCTTTCACCTCGGCCTCCCAAAGTGCTGGAATTACAGGCATAAGCCACTGTGCCTGGCCAAGAAGGGCTTTATTAGACATACATGCATAGGACAAAGGGTGGTGACATTATATTTGAGTACCCACTACTTAGCCTAAGATACAGAACATTATTATTATCATGACCTTAGCACTCTCCAACCCCGTCATGAACCTTCCCTAATTGGGTGCTCCCCACTCCCTAAGAAGTGATCACTATTCTGAATTTTGTGTTACTCTCTTATTTTTCTATATAGTTTCACCACATACACATGCATCCTTATTGTTTTGTCTTACCTGATTTTGCACTTTATGTAAACAGAATAATACAGAATTTGTATACTTCTGTGACTTGTCTTTCTAGTCAACATTATGATTTTGTTTGTCCAGAGCTAACCTGTAGGGAGACCTTGTAAAGTTTAAAATAAAAAAAGAAACCCCTTCCTTGATAGCCAAGCATCCATGTGCCAGTGGAGCTGGAATAGACTTCAGCGCCTACTCAACCCATTGGCACACCCTGCAAACACAGTCTCATGTAGAAGCCTCATGGTTTTGAGAGTCACCTTTGACAACGGCTCCAGCTGTAATTCATTCATTTTTATAACTGCAATGCTATTACAGTGTATGAACATACTCCAGAAGGATTATCCATTCTATTGGGGGTGAATATATGAGTTTTTCCAGTTTTGCCTTTAGAGATAACGTTGCTATGAGCATTCTAGTACTTGTTTTCCGGGGTCCATGTACAAAAGTTTTTCTAAGGTTTAGACCAAGAAGTTAAATTGCTGGGTCACAAGGTATTTATTGAACTTTACTGAGTAGAGCGGTCATACCAAGTTGTACTTCAAGCAGCCATGCACATTGTTCCATAATTTCACCATCAGTTGGCCTAAGATTTTTGCCAGTCTGCCCAGTATGAAATAGTATCTAATTATAAATTTAATTTGTCTCTCCGATTACAAATGAGGTTGAGCATCTTTTCACATTATTATGAATCATTTGTGTTCTGTCTTCTACAAAATGCCTAAATCATGCCTTTTGTCAAATTTTCAATTGTTTGTCTTTTTCTTTTGATTCTTTAGGTATTCTTTATATATTCCAAATCCTAATTCTTTTTAATTATGTTTGGCAAATGTCTTCTTCTAATTTGGGGCTACCCTTTTTACTCAGTTAATGGTCTTTTCTGAAAACATAAGTTCTTAAATTTAATGTGGTAAATTTATCAATTACTTTCATTGTTTCTGCTTTTCTTGTATGTCTTCTTTAAGAAATTCTTCCCTATCCCAAAGTCATAAAGACATTCCCATATATTGGCTTTTAAGTTTTAAGGTTTTATGCCTTTCACATTTAAGTCTTTAATCCGCCTTGAATTGATTTTTGTATTTGGTTCTTTTTTGAGACTGAAAGGGCTATTATTAGCCCCTCAATCTTCCATATGAATTTAGATTCAATTCATCAAGTTTCTAAAAAATTCCTATTGACATTTTTATTGAAATTTCATTGAATCTGTGGATCAACTGAAGAACACTAACATCTTTTTAATATTGAATATAGTAGCCGTGAGTATAGTATATACTTCCACTTACCCAGGTCATCTTTAATGTAGTTCAATAAAGTTTCACAACAGTCATGGACAACTTTTTTTTTTTTTTTATCTTTGAGATGGAGTCTCACTCTGTCACCCAGGCTGGAGTGCAGTGGCATGATCTCAGCTCAATGCAGCCTCGACCTCCTGGGCTCAAGTGATCCTCCCACCACAGCCTCCCAAGTAGCTGGGACTACAGGCACACGCCACCATGCCCAGCTAACGTTTTGTATTTTGGTGGAGATGGTGTTTCGCTATGTCACCCAGGCTAGTCTCGAACTCCTGAGCTCAAGAAATCTGCCTGCCTTAGCCTCCCAAAGTGCTGAGATTACAGGCGTGTGCCACCTCACCCCGTCCATGCAAAACTTTTGATAGATTTATTCCTGGGTGCTTTATATTGTTGTTATTTTTAATGGCATCTCTTAAAAATTACATTTTCTAACTGTTGCTGGTGTATAGAATGTAATTTCCTTCCAATGAGGGTTTTTTTAAAAAAAAAAAAAAAAGAAGGAAAGCAATTAAAAAGACCAACAACAAAAAACAAATGTAATTGCCTTCCGGTTGATGATTTTATATCCAGAAAACTTGCTGAAACACAAATAATTTGTTTTTTAATGCTTTCCAAACAGACAAATATACCATCTATGAATAATGGCAATTTTGCTTATTCATTTCTGATTCTTATGTCTTTTATTTTGCTTTTCCCTGATATACTACACAGTCCAGGATATCCAGTACAGCGTTCAAAAGAATTATTAGTAGCAGGCATCCTTACCTGATTCCTGATATCAGAGGGAATGCTTTCACACAGTCACCATTTGATTTCACATTTCCTTTAGTTTTTTTGTAGATGCCTTTTAACATGTTAATGACATTTCTCTTTATTTTTAGTTTCTATAGTAAATAAATGTTTAATTTCATCAACTTTTTCTGCATTGGTTGAGATAATCATGTCTTTCTTCTTCATGTGTTAATGTGGCATTATTCATAAACTAAATTTTCAATGCCTTGAGTCAGTTTTTGCGAGTTGTATTTTTCCAGGAATTTACACATACTTTAAGTTTTCAGATTTATTGGCATAAAGTTGTCTATAATATTCTCCTATTTTTAAAATCTGTTTTTATCTGTAGTTACATTCCCCATTTTTTCTTAAGTGTTAGTTTCTGTCTTCTTTCATTATTGCTTTATCTTAGCAGACGTTTGTCAGTTTCATTAAACTTTTCAGAAAATGTTTGTCTTTGTCAATACTCTCAATTGTATGATTGTTTTTTACTTCATTCATTTATCTTTCTGTTTTTATTATTTCCTTCCCTCTACTTTTTGGGGTTTTTTTTGTTTTTTTTTTTTTTTTAGTTTCGTCTGCTGTTCTTATTTCTTTTCTTTTCTTTTTTTTTTTTTTCTGAGACAGAATCTCGCTCTGTTACACAGGCCGGAGTGCAGTGGTGCAATCTCGGCTCACTGCAACCTCCGCCTCCTGGGTTCACGCCATTCTCCTGCCTCAGCCTCCCGAGTAGCTGGGACTACAAGCGCCTGCCACCATGTCCGGCTGAATTTTTTTTTTTTTTTTTTTGGTAGTTTTAGTAGAGACGGGGTTTCACAGTGTTAGCCAGGATGGTCTCGATCTCCTGACCTTGTGATCCACCCACCTTGGCCTCCCAAAGTGCTGGGATTACAGGCATGGGCCACCGTGCCTGGCCTGCTGTTCCTCTTTCTAACTTCTCAGGTTGTATACATGGATCATTAATTTTGAGCTTTTCTTCTTTTCTAATGGAGGCATTCAGAATATATATTTCCCTACAAGCATCCCTTTAACTATATACTACAAGGCTTGGCACATAATATTTTGTTATCATTTGATTATAAATACAGTGAATTTATCAATTTTCTCTTGTAGTTGGATAATTTTTGCTCTATTATTAGGTACAAACAAGTTTATCATTTTCATATTTTTCTGGTGATTTAAGCTTTTATCACTATGTAGTGACCAGTGTTGGGTGTGGGATTTTTTTGCCTTTTTGTCTAATAGTATATTTTGTCTTATATTAATATAGCTATACCGCATTTCTTTAGAAAAGTCTCTAATTGATATACATTTTCTTTTCTTTTAAGGATATTTCTGTATCCTTACGGTTTAGGTTTGTGTTGTATAAATGGCCTAGAGCTAGATTTTATCATTTCTTTTTTCTTTTTTCTTTTTTTTTTGTTTTTTGTTTCTTTTGAGACAGGGTCTTGCTCTGTCACGTGCTGGAGTGCAATGCCATTCTCATGGCTCACTGCAGCCTCCAGATCCTGGGTTCAAGCGATCCTCCTGCCTCAGCCTCCCGAGTAGTTGGGACCACAAGCATGTACCACCACACCCAGTTAATTTTTGTATTTTTTGTAGAGGCAGGGTCTCAAACTCCTGAACTCAAGCAATCCACCCACCTCAGCCTCCCAAAGTGCTGGGATTACAGACGTGAGCCACCATGCCTGAACCTTTTTCTGACCCTCTTTGTCTTTTAACTGAAGGATGTCATTCACTTTATTGATTGAGATTACTGCTATATTTTGATTTAATTCTATCATCTTATTTTGTGCTGTTTGTTTCACTTTTTCTGTTCTTCTTTTTTCTCTGCTTGTCAAAAAATTCGGATTCATTGAGGTTTGCTTTTTGTTTCTTTTGTTTTTCTGATTTTTCCCCTCTGCTTATAAGTTATACTCTCTATGTCTGTTTTTCATTGGTTACCCTAGACACAATAGCATAAATATTTTACCATTTCAAAAGTTAATAATTTTATCCTCCTTATGAGTCATCTAAGAATCTAAAATACTTTTACTCTGATCCTCTTCCCAATATGTATGCCAATGCTATCCAGTATCCAGTATCCAAAGTCTCTCTTCTTTTAACCCCACAATTTGTACATTATTTATAATTTTGTTCGGTTGATTTTTGCTTGATGTGCCCATATATTTACCACTGCGTTTGTGCATGATTCTCTCTTACATCTCAGACCTTTCATTTGGGTAATTTTCTTTTTTCCTGATCTGCATGTGTTTGAACTTTTCCTTATTGAAGCCTATTAATAGCCCCTCTCTAGAAAGGGCTCTCTACCTTTGTCTGCTTCGTGGGCATCATTTCTAAGGCTGGTTTGAAAGCACAGTGATCCAGGTGATTTGCTGCCTTGAGGATGGCAACAGTAACTCTTAGATAAAACAGACTTTGTGAAACAGGAAATGTTCCAGTCACACCACAGGGCTCTGCCTCTAGGCATTTTGAGGCTTCTGTTATCTCTTACACTTAAAGGATACCAGATACATGCATCAAAATGTACCTGCCAGAATCTTAAATCCTTTAATCTGAGCAAATGATATAAAGCAAATTTATAAAGAAAATCTCACTATATTTTGGGCTGAAAAGTGGAATTCTTTATAATAAATGTGGTATGCAAAGTTGCTTTAATATTGCAATAAAACCACTTCAAAATTCCTATTCCTGGTTCCCTTGTTCTCCATAACGGACATTTGTGTTTTATGCCTGCCTGGCATCTATTGTTTCTTCTTCTGGTCATATCACCCTCATTTTTCTTTGAGAAAATATTCTTTCTTCATTCTTTCCCAATGAAAGTAAAGGGATGAGCTCACCCTCTGATTCCAGAGGTGGTCACCCAACTCAAGTGTGGTCAATCAAGGCATTCTAATCCTCTGGGCAAAAGGGATGGACACCTGACCCTAGACAGGCTGATGAGATTCCTGGGGTGAGATCATGAAGCCCCAGACCAGTACTGCAGGCTGTACAAGCTTCCTGAGGCCTCACCAGAAGCAGAGCAGATATTGACACCATGCTTGTATAGCCTGCAGAATTGTGAGCCAGTTAAACCTTTTTTATTTATAAATTATCCAGTCTCAGGTATTCCTCTGGTGAGCCCTCAAAGCAACTGTGTGTGGGTGATATGGTTTGGATGTTTGTTCCCTGCAAATCTCACGTTGAAATGTAATCCCCAATGATGGAGGTGGGGTCTGGCGGCCTAACACAGTGGGGGGAAAAGAAGAGGGGCATGAGGCATGGCATTCTACTCTGTAGCAGGTTAATGAGTGAGATTTTCTGTTTGCCCCAAAATTGGTGCTTGGACAAAAAGCACCAATTTTGTCCAATGCTGGAGACAAAAAGGCGGTAAGTACCCCACATTCTAAAGAAAGCAGCCAACCACTGGGATGCTCACCACACTCACAGCTTACTGGGCAGGGTGGGGTGGGTATTGAGCTGGCCCTTCTTTTTTTTTTTTTTTTTGAGACGGAGTCTCACTCTGTTGCCCAGGCTGGAGTGCAGTGGTGCGATCTCGGGTCACTGCAACCTCTGTCTCCCGGATTCAAGTGACTCTCCTGCCTTAGCCTCCTGAGTAGCTGGGACTGCAGGTGCATGCCACCAAGCCCGGCTAATTTTTGTGTTTTTAGTAGAGATGGGGTTTCACCATGTTGGTCAGGCTGGTCTCGAACTCCTGAACTCAGGTGATTTGCCTGCCTTGATCTCCCAAAGTGCTGGGACTGCAGGTGTGAGCCACCGCACCTGGCCAAGCTGGCCCTTCTAACACCAGTCATAGCCTCGAACCAGTCCCCCAACCCCACCACCTTCTCAGAAAGAACAGAAGGGATTTGGTAGGGCTGTGAGTTGGGGCCCAACACCCCACTGCAGCTAGAGCCTGGAGGCTGAAGAGGAGGCAGCATCCCAGAGGTGATACAGCCCTTCCACTCTGAGGGAAGGTGGAAAGGAGAGGACCAGAGCAGTTCGTGGCCCTGTCGTGACCACTGCAGTTCCTTTGAGCCACAAGCCTGACAAGATGGGAAAATAGACAGCTTTGAGAAGCTGGAACATCTTTAATAATCAAGGGTGTTCAGGAAGTTATGGAATCCAAGCTGGTGGTGTTGCTAAGGGGTCCACTACCTAATGAGAAAGAGATAATAATTGGGAAAGGAGACAAAGACAAACAAAACCAGTTCATGTTTTACCCCAACCAGTTAGGACTGTACAAAAATGTTTACAACTAATTTACAATAACGGTGGAATAAGCACCAAGGATCTTCTTTGTGGGGGGGCGGGGGGACACGGAGTCTTGCTCTGTCGCCCAGGCTGGAGTGCAGTGGCACAATCTCGGCTCACTGCAACTTCTGCCTCCCAGGTTCAAGCGATTCTCCTGCCTCAGCCTCCTGAGCAGTTGGGATTACAGGCATCCACCACCACGCCCGACTAATTTTTGTATTTTTAGTAGAGACAGTGTTTCACTGTGTTGGCCAGGCTGGTCTTGAACTCCCGACCTCAGGTGATTCGCCCGCCTCAGCCTCCCAAACTGCTGGGATTACAGACATGAGCCACCACACGTGGCCGTATCTTTTTTTTTTTTTTTTTTTTTGGCAGGGCCTCACTCTGTTGCCCAGGCTGGAGTACAGTGGTGCAATTATGGTTCATTGCAGCCTTGGCCTCCCGGGCTCAAGTGATCCTCTCTGCTCAGCCTCCCAAGTAGCTGAGACTACAGGCACACACCACCACACCCAGCTAATTTTTTGTATTGTTTGTAGAGACAGGGTTTCGCTGTGTTGCCCTGACTGGTCTGGAAGTCCTGAGCTCAAGCGATCTTCTCACCTTGGCCTCCCAAAGTGCTGGGATTATAGGCATAGGCCGCCATGCTGGGCCAGTACCAAGGATCTTATTTTCTCCTGATAGTAGTCAAGCTGCCTTACTCTTTCCTATTAGGGAAAAGCAAGCTGGATTGTGAATATTTTCCCCCAGATAACTTCAGAGAACAAAAACAAAGAAAACGGCCCAAAGCAGACTCAACCATTTTATAAGCAGAGAAGGACAAAGAACTTTGACTAGATTTCTTATGTTCTTACACACTGGAAGGAAGGAGTGAAAGGACATGCCGTGGAGTCCAATCAAGGCAATGACTCCATGATGCCAGGGTATGGCATTAGTGAAGTGAACAATGGAGCATGGCCTGCAGACCTAGAAGAGCACCTCCCATGTTGGGCCCCTGTGCAGCCAGGGGGACCTTGGGCACATCACAGCAAGAGCTGGAGAATGTCTCCCCGCAGGGCTGGAAGAAATTGTGAATTTCTTGTGGTGCCTGAGGGCACGGCATCCCCACCTGGGGCTTTGGTTTCTTTAAGTTTTATTTTCTTTTTAATTGACAAATAATAATTACATATATTTATGGGATATAATGTGATGTTTTGACACATGTGTACATTGTGGAATGATCAAATCAGCGTAATTAACTTATTCAACACTTCAAATACTTTTTGTTTCTTTGTGGTAAAACATTTAAATTCCATTCTTTTAGCTATTTAGAAATATGCAATCCATTATTATTAACTATAGTCACCATGCCATGTAATAGATCACCAGAAAAGCAGGCCTAGAGTTTCCTCAGAGAATGCATATGGGGTAGCCTGAATAAATAGGTTTTTACTATTAATGTGGTAACCCTGTTTTTCCTTTTATGCAGATGTGGCCTGGGGAAAGATGGGAAAAAGGAGACCAGAGACAAAACTCCAATCTCTTTCCTCCCTTCAGGCTGATCTAAAAACTCACTTTTGGTTGTGTGTTGTGGCTCACACCTATAGTCTCAGCACTTTGGGAAACTGGGGCAGGAGGATTGCTTGAAGCCAGGAGTTTGAGACTGGCCTGGGCAATAAAGTGATAAAGTGAGACCCTGTCTCTACAAATAAATAAAACTCACTTTTAAAGTACAAACTGCTTTGCATTCCCTGGAAATGGCAATGTATTTGATAGGCATAGCTTTAGTTTTTATTTTGTCAGAGCAAATCCTTGTAACCTCTCACTTCTTAGGCCACACCATGCCCTCCGCCTGCGTAGACACTCGTGCACTGCATAGGCCGTGTTAAATCCCACTTAATTGATAGCAGAGATTTTCTTCTCCTACTGCTCCTCCTTCCAAAGTAAATTTAAAACGGAGCAAACTTGAAAGAAAAAAGAGAGAGAGAAAGAGAGAAAGAAGAAGGAAAGAAAACAAAAACAAATCTATGGCTTAACTTCTTACCTGTGGGTCTTGGAGAAAACCAGCTGAAAGCAAGGGATGGGAGGAGGTGAGACTTACTGGTGCTCAGTGGACTCCAAATACAACCGAATGGCAAACCGGGGGAAGCACAGACTTCTTGTTTTACTCTAGTCAGGGGGGTCTGAGAGAAGCTGCAGTCCCCCTGGGAGGGAGACTTGGAAAGACGCCTTGTTTTAGTGTTACTTTTACACTAGTGGGGGCCGTGATGGTGGTGAATGGAATAAACAGAAAGGAAAAAGAAAAGCAAAACAACATTTCCTTTGTGCGTTTTTAACAAGAAAGTCCTCATTCTCTCCTCAGGCTTCACAGACGCCACCTAGTGGGCAAACAACCAGCTGACACAGCCCGCAGCTGGGGTCGGCCAGGGTTGACGTTTCACGTCCGCCCTTACTTCATCTGCCCAGTGCAGGAGTGTAAACAGCGCTTTAGCTCCTCGAAGGTTGCCTGTCACGTTTAGAGTAGAAGCAGCAGCTGATCAGGACTGACGGAAGGTGGCTCGGGAGAATCAGGGAGCCCCAAGAGGTGGGACAGAGCAAAGGGAAGTCCTAGGGAAGGGAAGTCCGCATGCCAGCCAGCAGTCAGCAACCAGAAAGGCCGAGGACTGGTCAGGGTTCCAGCAACACCAAGGATCTGGAATCTGGGGTATCTGATGAGGCGATTTGGAACTCACTGGTCCTCAGGACAGAGGTCTAATGCTTAGAAGGTCATCACTATTCAAGACAGCAGCATCAGCCTGCAGACATGCAGTGGTGAGGTTCATTCTCGGCAGGAAATAGCTCTCCTCTGATCCACGCTATATTTTATACTACTGTGTGTGCCCTTGTGGGCCTGGAGAAGACTTCTGGGGCC
This sequence comes from Macaca fascicularis, assembly GCF_037993035.2. Taxonomy (NCBI): domain Eukaryota; kingdom Metazoa; phylum Chordata; class Mammalia; order Primates; family Cercopithecidae; genus Macaca; species Macaca fascicularis. The sequence continues at coordinate 66,455,883 of NC_088386.1, forward strand.
CGAGGAAGTCTGGATATAAGGAATATTGAACATAAGTTTACCAATCAGTTGACCTTCGGATAGGGAGGTTAGCCTGGATCATGCAAGCAGGCCCAGGGTCATCACTTAAGTCCTTAAAGGCAGAAGGACTCAGGCATGGCAGAATGAGAAGTCAGTGCACGGTTGCTGTTTTGCAGACGAAGGGGACCACGTGAAAAGGAATACTGGTGGCCGGGCGCAGTGGCTCACGCCTGTAATCCCAGCACTTTGGGAGACCGAGGTGGGCGGATCATGAGGTCAGGAGATCTCCACCATTCTGGCTAACACAGTGAAACCCCGTCTCTACTAAAAATACAAAAAAGTAGCCGGGAGTGGGATGGCGGGCGCCTGTAGTCCCAGCTACTCGGGAGGCTGAGGCAGGAGAATGGTGTGAACCTGGGAGGCAGAGCTTGCAGTGAGCCGAGATCATGCCACTGCACTCCAGCCTGGGTGACAGAGCGAGACTCCGTCTCAAAAAAAAAAAAAAAAAGGAATACTGGTGGCCTCAAGGAAGCAAGGACTTCAGATCTACAACTACAAGAAACTGGATTAGGCCAGCAACCTGAAAGAGCTTGGAGGCTCCTCTCCCAGAGAAGCCTCGCAATGGGAGCCCGGCCTAGCTGACCTCGGGAGCCTGTGCATCTAGGCAGTGAGTCCAGCCAAGCCCACCCAGATTTCTGATCCACTGAACTGTCAGAGAATAAATGGATGTGCTGTAAATTTCCCAATTTATGGTAGCCTGTCAAGCAGCAAAAGAAAACTAAGACCAACTCTAACTGAATTAGCTGGAATGGAGGGTGACTCAAAAGTTACATGGCATAGCCACTTGAGCAAACACTCTTCCCAGCAGTTGGGAGGCTGAGGTGGGAGGTTCACTTGAGCCGGTGATTTCAAGATCAGCCTGGGCAACATTAGCGATACTCTATCACTACAAAAAAAAAAAAATTTTTTTTTTAATTAGCTGGGTCTGGTAGCATGTGCCTGTAATGCCAGCTACTCTAGTGGCTGAGGTGGCAGGATCACTTGAGTCTGGGAGGTGAAGGCTGCAGTGAGCTATTGCACTACTGCAATACAGCCTGGGTGACAGAGCAAGACCCTGTCTTGGGAAAGTTTTATTTATTTATTTATTTAAACACCTCAACTCAAACAAATTTGAAATGGTTTTCTTTTTCTCTAACCACTGCCTTCAACTGTATGAAGATACATCTTGGCCGGGCGCGGTGGCTCAAGCCTGTAATCCCAGCACTTTGGGAGGCCGAGACAGGCGGATCACGAGGTCAGGAGATCGAGACCATCCTGGCTAACCCGGTGAAACCCCGTCTCTACTAAAAAAATACAAAAAACTAGCCGGGCGAGGTGGCGGGCGCCTGTAGTCCCAGCTACTCGGGAGGCTGAGGCAGGAGAATGGCGTAAACCCGGGAGGCAGAGCTTGCAGTGAGTTGAGATCTGGCCACTGCACTCCAGCCTGGGCGACAGAGCGAGACTCCGTCTCAAAAAAAAAAAAAAAAAAAAAGATACATCTTACTGCCTACTGGATAACAGGTACTCTAACAATATCTTGGGTGGTTTATTTAACTTTCTGGTCACTCTTAGTTACTAAAAGTCTATTTAATTTCAGGTTCCAACATCATATCTGATTGAAAGCATTCCCTCCCCTCATCTCCTGAGAGCTTGTAACTGCAGGGAACTGAGTACAGGGTGTGACATGAATGACTCTTTTACCCTTCTTCCCCCATCTCTTCTGGCTGGGGTGGCTGCGGCACAGTCTACCCTTGAGACACCATCTCCACAGGACACAAGCTCCTGTGGGCTCTAGTTTCTCTGGGGGGTTGAGTCAGGGGAGGAAGAAGAGAGAAAGGAACAAGTGTCTCCTAATTCAATGGGCGGTGTTGTGGCCTTGTTCCGTGGCTGTCCTGCATCTCTGGCTCTCTTGGGTGCATGAGTTCTTCAGAAGGCTCTTAGCAGGGAGTCTCCCTACTGTACCTTTGCCCATGTAAGAATTCCAGCTCTGGCCCAGCCTCTCTCAATCCCCCTTGGCTCCTGCCAGCCCTCTTGGCCCAACCTCCTTTACCCCTCTCAGGGTCCATTTGACTGATGTGAATATCATACATCCTTGCCACTCCAGCCAGTGGGAGTGAATCCTGCTCCAAATCCATCCTCCTCTCCTGACCCTGCCATTGTTCTTTCATTCTCATTTCCCCTGCTTAGAAAGGCACAGGACAAATTCACATATCTACTCCCTAACCAGACAGACAACAAGAGAATAAAATATCTAAATCTCCCCTTTTCAAGCTTCCCCACATCTATGAGTAAATTGCTTAGAAGTCTTCTCCCATTATTTAGCTTGGAGGGGGAACAGGCATTCCCTCCCCTTCACTAAAGCAATGTTCCTTGCAAAAATCATTGCACGGCTCACAGGGATGAGGGCTTGAATGATGGATGCAAGTAGGAAAACCAATTAAGCCACAGCTTAATACTCCCAAGGGAGGCGCCCAACCCAACAGTTGGTGGCTCTCTTTAGAACATGAGGTACGTAAATCTTTGTCCTCATCTCTGAGCCCCAGACAGCAATTCCTGGGCTCCAGAAACAGTTCTCACTCAACATCCTGTTTCAAAAGTAATGGTTGGGCTCATGACTGTAATTCCAGCATTTGGGAAGCTGAGGCGGAGGATTCCTTGAGCCTAGGAGTTCAAGATTTCAGTGAGCTATGATTATGCCACTGCACTCCAGCATGGGCAACATAGTGAGACCCTGTCTCAAAAAAAAAAAAAAAAAAAAAAAAAAACCAAAAAAAAAAAAAAAATAGAAGAAATGAAAACTATCTCAACACAAATGCAAAAGTCTTCTTCTTTTTTTGCCTAATGACATAATGTTAATAGATTCACAAGACAGATATGTAGATGTGTACAAACATTGAAATAAATCAACTATACAACACAGGATAAGCATGATAAGGCTTAAAGTTCAGGTAAAAAGAAAAATAAAAAGAAAGGTTAGGAGATTTTAGTAGATGAGCTTGCAGTGTGACTTGGCCGCTAAAGCACTTAATGAAATCTGTGGCCAGACACCTCAGAGTATATTGTCCAGCACAGAATGACAATAGCCTCATTGCTCTCCACTCTGCTTGGGCTACATCTGGAGGACTGTGTGCAATTCTGGGAACCACCTGGGAAAGAGCAGGTGGTCAAACAATATTGACAGAGCTCAAAAAAAAAGCAACTGGATGAGAAGGTGCTTATAAGATGCCCCACGGGAATATTTGGACACACTAAGGATGTTTCATTTGGACGTGACTTGAGGACAGGGAGGGGAAATGATTGCTCTTTGAAGGGTGTTAGTAGTTCCAGAGAGTAAAGCTAAAGTAAATGAATGTATAAGTTACAGGAAGGAAGACTGCAACTCAATACAAGAAGAAACATCAAACTTTTCTAATCATACTAATAGTTATCACTGAGTGCTCACTGTGAGCCTAGCACTCGACTTGTATGAACTCATGAAATCTCCACAGCAACCTATAAGGCGGGTACTACTGTTCTTCCTCATTTTATGGATGAGGAGACTTAGTGGCATCAAGATAAGTAACTTGTCCAAGGTTGTAAGCTCTTGAGTGTCAGGGTTTATGCAAACCCAGGCAGTCCAGCTCCAGAACCCATAGTTCACCTGCCGCCCTACACTACCATTCCATGGAGTGGGATGCTCTCCTTCACTCCAAGGGTGCAAGGATTACAGGATTTTCTGCACTGGGTTGGAGGTTTGACTAAGAGTTCTCTGAGGTCCTTCCAAATGCTATAAGAAACTAAATGTGATTGTTTTCCACGAAAATAATTTTTCATTTAAAAGTATTCCTTCTTTCATTTGGCAAATATATGTTCACTTAGTATGGGCCAGGCCCCTGTGAATAATAGTATTCACAGATAAAGTCCTTCAAAAACCAGCTTCTCTTGTGTATTTAAAACACGACTGATAACTCTTTTATTTATCCCAAATTTTCAGAAATCCATCTATGAAGGAAATAAAGTACATGCATGCCTTTCACCTTTGCAGTGCTGATTTAGTTTGTTGTAAGTACCAGCTAAACATTTCATCACAGTAGCACTCCAGAGTCTTTTCAGAAACCAAGTCTATGATGACCTATATCTGTACCAAATATTAGTTCCTGGATTTTTTTTTTTTTTTTTTTTTTTTTTGTCTCTCACCCAGGCTGGAGTGCAGTGGTGATCTCAGCTCACTGCAACCTCCAGGGTTCAAACAATCCTCCTTCCTCAGCCTCCCGAGTAGCTGGGACTACAGGCATGCACCACCATACCCAGCTAATTTTGGTATTTTTTGTAGAGACGGGGTTGTGCCACCTTACCCAGGCTGGTCTCCAACTCCTGAGCTCAAGCAATCTGCCTGCCTCGGCCTCCCAAAGTGCTGGGGTTATGGGTGTGAGCCACCATGCCCAGCTGGACTTTCCTAAGCAACAGTTTATCAATCAATGTGCAGGGAAAATTTGCCCCATCTCTTTAGAAACTCCACAGTAGCCAGAAATAGAGCTGTTGTTTCTCCCAAGAGAGCTAACATGTTTCTATTACCTCTTCAAGATGTGGAATCCACATAGTGTTCTGTTCTGAAGAGTCAGAGAAGTTTTGAGTCACCTGGAGATCATTCCAGGAGGAATAAAAGACTTCTACATGTAACCAGCTTACATCATATCCAAAATAAACACAAGAAGTATTTAAGCATGACCAAAATGCTGCAATTATTTAATGACAAAACCACATGTAACAGGAGATGGGGACAGTTATTATAAGAACTGGTTGAAGTTTAAGGAAGTTAATTAGTAGAGGAAAACCTGCTCTTTTGTTTTAGAAAAACAGTCCAGTGGATGGATTGGTTATGAACAACTAGCCTCTTTAGGAATTAACCTAGATGGGAAAGAGTTAATTAACAAGAGTTCCATTGCTTTTCACAACAAAATCACAGAAAATTTGAACCTTTCTCTACTGTGCAGGAGACCAAGGTTGTGGAAATACAGGAGAGAAAGTGAAAGAGAAAGCTCCTGGTGGAGGGGGATCTGGGTACGATGGTGTATTCGTTTGCTAGGGCTATGTAACAAAGTATCACAAAGTGGCTTAAATCACAGAAAGGTACTGTCTCACATTTCTAGAGGCTAGAAGTCCAAGATCAAGGTGTTGGCAGAGTTGGTTCCCACTGAAGGAATAATCTGTGCCAGGACTATAGACTTATACATAGCCATCTTGCCCCTCTGTCACTTACTATAATCCCTCTATTTGTGTCTGTCTCTGTGTCCAAATGTCCCCTTCTTTTTTTTTTTTTTTTTTAATTTTGAGATGGAGTTTTGCTCTTGTTGCCCAGGCTGGAGTGCAGTGGCATAATCTCAGCTCACTGTAACCTCCGCCTCTTGAGTTCAAGTGATTCTCCTGCCTCAGCCTCCTGAGTAGCTGGGATTACAGGCACCTGCCACCAGGCCCGGCTAAGTTTTTGTATTTTTAGTAGAGACAGGGTTTCATCATGTTGGCCAGGCTGGTCTTGAACTCCTGATCTCAGGTGATCCACCCGCCTCAGCCTCCCAAAGTGCAGAAATTACAGGCATGAGCCACCACACCCGGCCAAAATGTCCCCTTCTTATAAGGATACCAGTCATATTGGATTAGGGCCCACCCTAACAACCTCATTTTAAGTTGATTGTCACTAAAAAGACCTTATCTTCAAATAAGGTCCCATTCTGAGGTACCTGGAGTTAGGACTCCAACATGTCTTTTTCGGAGAATACTCAACTCAACCCCATAACAAATGAAGAAAAGGATGGCTGGGATAAATCCCCCAGGGAAGGATGGCAAGGACCTTTAAGAAAAGCAATGTTTAATAGTCAATTTAAATGGTCTCTTATACCTGTAATCCCAGCACCTTGGGAGGATGAAGTGGGAGGATTGCTTGAGCCGAGGGGTTTGAGACCAGCCTGGGCAACATAAGATGACCCCGTCTCTACAAAAAAATTTTTTAAAGTTTAACTGGGCATGATAGTGTGCACCTGTAGTCTAGCTACTGAAGTGGCTGAGGCAGGAGAATCGCTTGATCCTGGAAGGCAGAGGTTGCAGTGAGCCGAGATTGCGCCACTGCACTCCAGCCTAGACAACAGAGCAAGATTCTGTCTCAAAAAAAAAAAAAAAAAAAAAAAAAAAAAGGAAAGAAAAAGAGGCTGGTCATGGTGGCTCACGCTTGTAATCCCAGCACTTTGGAAGGCCGAGGTGAGTGGATCACCTGAGGTCAGGAGTCTGAGACCAGCCTGGCAAACATGGCAAAACCCCGTCTTTACTAAAAATACAAAAATTAGCAGGGCATGGTGGCGGGCACCTGTCCCAGCTACTAGGGAGACTGAGGTAGGAGAATCACTTGAACCCAGGAAGCGGAGGTTGCAGTGAGCTGAGATTGTGCCACTGCACTCCAGTTTGGGTAACAGAGCGAGACCCTGTCTCAAAAAAAAAAAAAAAAAAGAAAAGAAAAGAAAAAGAAAAAGAAAGTTAGAGCCCCAAAACATCCCAGCCATGGGTGGATGAGGTGCAGATTACTCTGAGATGTTTCTCATGGTCTCCAGATTCCCCAGCGGCACCAAGCTCCTGTTGCCCACGGTGGAAATACACACTTCATTCACTTCCTTCCCCTCCTGGTCTCACTTTCCCACTGCCCCATCGGTGCTTCCTGGCTCAGCTCCTACATGAACTACTTGTGATCAAACTCTAGTCTGTGGGTTTGATACTGCATGATCCTAAAGTTGGACAATAACAAAAAATCTGCAAACTAAAACTGGGATCCGAGAGCTTTCTTAGCATGGAAAAAAATTCTAATATTCTTAATTAACGTTTGTTAATGTCTTTGATAACCCCTTGCCCTGGAAAACAATACTATATCAAAGTCTCTTGTTTCCTTCATGGCTTTCAGCATTAAATTGGAAAAGCTGGAAAACAACAAATATTTGTATTTCTGGAGTTCAATTTTACTTTGCTCCCTGCAAGCACCTTAAAACAGATGGCACCCATTCAGATGGAAATGAGGTATAAAAGTGATTTTTATTAAAATTAACATTCAATTTAGATTTTGCTTTATTATGCATACCACAAATAACTGTGTGAGTTCCCTGTAAAGAGGTTGTATATGTGACATAATTCATAGTTATTCATGCTCTACCAATTACATTGAAAAGATGACTGGAGTTGCCACAGAACCTCAATAATCATTACTATGTAATTTGCAGTTTTCTGGATTAGGGAACTCTTTAGAAGCTGCACATCACTAGCCAATTGTTTTTAGAGAGTACAGTAATGACTGTTATTACTGAGGAGTTGAATGAAGCTCCTTTTTATGCCCTGAAGAGTACCTGATGATATCATTTAAAAAAAAAAAAAAAAGTAACCAACAGATAAACAGACAGCAAACCAAGTATGTAACAGTCCAATAATGTGGGCCAACACTGTTGGCTGTGAAAATTACCACAATCTTCCATTGATTTTTATTTCTGTAGTGGGAACACCTGCCTATGCAAGCATACTTAATTAGATGGATTGCCTTGGCCCATGAATGGTATTAGAACAGGTGAAAATAAAGGGAAGATTTCTGAGATTTTGTTTGGTATATAAAAGTGCAATAGGCTGCAAAGAAGACTCAAACTAAGGCAGACTCACCTTATTCAAAACAAACCTAACTGTATCCTCCCTTCCAAACTTGTTGAATATCATGCCCAAACCCAGTTCCACTTCCCTTCAGTAACCTGACCCTGGGCTAGAATTCATTACTACAGCTCGCTTCTCGGAAAATCTTTATTTTCTATAGATAAAGCTCATTAAAATCTTTCTTACATGTAAGTAGTTGAAAGCAATATTTCCCCTCTGTATTTTTCCCTTTTAAGTTAAACCATAGTAGACTGTATTCAGACATTTTCTGGTGCACAAAAATATTTTTTTCCTCCAGAACAGACCCCAAGCTGAAGTGTTAGGCATTCACCATTTGCTTTCCATCCCACTAACCTCCTTTCTTTTTCCCCACGTCCCTCTTCCTGCAGTCACCTTTAGATGTTCAGTTACACGTCTGAGCAAAGCCTGCTTTTATGACAGTGCCTCATGCCCGCCCATGTGTTACCTTTCCCAGTGATTCCTGCTCTGTAAAATTACCACTAGGCAGTGAATAAGATTTTTGTCCTATCTTAAAGTACCTCAGCCAGTGGGTGGGGGAAGGTATTTGAGGAGGGCCAGGTAGCTTCTGAAGTCTGTGTCCCAAGCTGTACCTTGTCAAGTTATCTTCTCTAACTATGGGTATAGCTGGTGAAACTGCCCACCATCTAGATTTCCCTGCTACAAAAATGGACATCCCTGTCTGAAAACAACCACAATGACAGCACTGGGACTTAGTCTTTGATGCCCTCATTTTCTGCAGCAGTGATTCCAAAATAAAAGCTCCTGCCTTTCACTGGTGAGTTCCCCTAGAAGCCACTGTAATATGTTTATTAAGATCTTTGTGCATGCTCTGTCTCACTATTAGTATTGGGCTCCAGTTTCTAATTTTAGTAAGACTTACACTAGCCAGCTCAGCGAAATAGCCCTCATATTTTTGTTCAACGGTTCAACTCCAACTGTTTTATAACTAAACCATTTTATTTAGTAGTCCCTAAAAGCACCCCATAAAATGCTTCATGAGTGCTTTCTTGGGGCCATTTTCATGAGCAAGACCTACTACATTTTGGAAAGTCCCATAATCAGAATCTCCTTTACTTCTAGAAAACTCCAACTGATGGCAATACAACCTACAGAAAATCTATCACCAGCCAGGTATGGTGGCTCACACCTGTAATCTCAGCACTTTGGGAGGTCAAAGTGGCAGGCTTGCTTAAAGCCAAGAGTTCAAGCTCTTGGCTTTGTAGCCTGGGCAACACAGTGAGATGCCATTTCTACAAAAAATAAATTAGCTGGGTGTAGTGGTGTGTACCTGGAGTCCCAGCTACTTGGGAAGCTGAGGCAGGAAGATTGCTTGAGCCCAGGAGGTTGAGGCTACAGTGAGCCATGATTGTTTCACTGCACTCCAGATGACAGAGCAAGACCTTGTCAAAGAAAGGAAGAAAGAAAAAAAAGAAAGAGAAGAAAGGAAAGAAGGAAGGAAGGAAGGAAGGAAGGAAGGAAGGAAGGAAGGAAGGAAGGAAGGAAGGAAGGAGGGAGGGAGGGAGGGAGGGGAAGGGGAAGGGGGAGGGGAAGGGGAAGGGGAAGGGGAAGGGGAAGGGGAGGGGAAGGGGAAGGGAAAGGGAAAGGGAAGGGAAGGGGAAGGGGAAGGGAAGGGAAAGGGAGGGGAGGGAGGGGAGGGAGGGGAGGGGAGTAATGAAGGAAGGGAGAAAGGGAGAAAGAAAGAGAGAGAGAGGAAGGAAGGGAAGGGAAGGGAGGAAGGAAGGGGGAAGGAAGGAAGGAAGGAAGTAAAGAAGGAAGGAAGGAGAGAAAGAGAAAAGGAAAGAAAGAAAATCTGTTGCCTATGTGGGATGAAATGACAAATTGACAAGACTGACAGAAAGACTGAAGTAGACACATTTGGGTGCTGTTCAACTCTCCCTCCTCAGGAGACTTCCCTCCTTACCCAGTTCTACAGAGGAGGGCCATCAGCAGCTATGTTTATACTATACATCTCCACTGCCCTGGCCACAGCCAACTGGACCTGAGGGGACCATCTAACCAAAGTTGGGCCAATCCAATTCTTTGTCCCAGGAATTTGGAATTGGGACTGAGAACTCAGTTGGCCCGTATATGGTTTGCAAGCTCAGGAGCAAGGGATGGGGGTGAGGGCTGGATGTCACAAGCTGCCAGGTGGGCAGGAGAAGTAAGAAAGCCAATCTGAAGAGAAAGGAGAATGAAGGCAACAGGTAGAGAGGACAAGAGATCAAGGGTGCTGCATTGTTTTTTGGGGGATTTTTTTGCCTTTATTTATTTATTTATTTATTTATTCATTTCTTTATTTCCATAGGTTTTTGGGGAACAGGGGTATTTGGTTACATGAGTGAATTCTTTAGTGGTGATTTGTGAGATTTTGGTGCACCCATCACTGGAGCAGTGTACACTGAACCAAATTTGTAGTCTTTTATCCCTCTACCCCTTCTGACTCTTTCCCCCCGAATTCCCACAGTCCATTGTATCAGTCTTATGTCTTTAAGGTGCAGTGTTCTGACCATATCCCAGTCCCTGGGTCCAGCCCTTGCTGAAGCTCAGCTTCACTTTGGCTGCCATCAGATTCCATGAGCACCCCCTGTAGCCTTATGACAAAGCCCTCAGTTCTGCTAAAACTGGCCTCTTCTCATGGCCCATGTGATATCTTTAAAATGTATCCACACATTCTTTGACACTCCTCCCTTCCAATGATGAAGGCTAATTTCTCTCCCTTTGAATGTGGACTAGACTTAGTGACTCACTTCTAAGAACTACACTGGGGTGGAATTGACCATGTGTGACTTCCAAGGTCAAATCATAAAAGGCATTGCCACTCCACCTTGTTCCATTGCACCTCAACTACTCTGGGGCAGTCCAGCAGCCATGTCTTGAGGATACTCAAGCAGCCTGTGGAGAGGCCCAAGTCAAGAGGCAAGGAGGCCCCGCACATCTACCAGCTGTTCTTCCCAGCCATGGCATGAGCCACCTTGCAAGTGGGTCCTCCAGTCCCATCATGCCTCTCGATAACTGCAGCCATGGTCAACACTGAGACGAAATCCTCATGAAATTCCAAGCAGCACCATCCAGCTAAGTTGCCTCCAGATTCCTGGCCCACAGAAACTGCAAGGATAATCATTGTTTATTGGGTTTGTTTTGTTTTGTTTTGTTTTGCTGTTGTTTGATACAGAGTCTCGCTCTGTCGCCCAGGCTGGAGTGCAATGGCGCGATCTCAGCTCACTGCAACCTCTGCCTCTCGGGCTCAAGCAATTCTCCTGCTTCAGAGGGATTACAGGCATCCACCACGACACCCAGTTAATTTTTGTATTTTTAGTAGAGACAGGATTTCACAATGTTGGCCAGGCTGGTCTCGAACTCCCAACCTCAGGTGATCCACCCGCCTCGGCCTCCCAAAGTACTGGGATTACAGGCATGAGCCACTGCACCCAGCCTGTTTATTGTTTTAAGCCACTAAGTTTTGGGACAATTTGTTATGCAGCAGCCTTCAAGACCCACATGGTCTGGGCACCCTTTTAGTCATTTCTGGCCCCCACACTCTCTGCTCACTATGTTCTGACCATGTGCCTTGCCCCTCATAGCCTCACACAGGCATCCTCATGACCTGAAACCCTCTTCCCCCAAACAGCACTTCTCATCTTTTAGCTCTCAGCTTAAATGCCAATGCTTCAGAGAGGTCTTACCTCTAAAGTCCACTCTAAAGCCTGTCCTTCCACCACAACCCCTCTATTCCCTCACAGCATCTTGTTCTTATTCTTCATAGATTTTACTATAACTTATAATTACACATTTCTTTGGTTAGGGGTTTTCTTGTTTTTATCTGTCTTTCCATTCTAAGTTCAGGGCCAAGTATATACAAGACTCTCAATAAATAGTGTATATAAAGTAGTTTCCATTAGTTATGACCAGACTCCTAAATAATGGCCCAACACATAAACACTGGGCCAGGAAACCTAGATTCTATTTCCTCACTTACAGTAAGATGAATGATCTTTTGAGGGTATTATCATCTCTTCAAGGAAATCTGTAGGACAGGTAGATGCTCAACTAATGAGGAAGGCACCTGAGCCCAGGTGGTGAGGCTGTCAGAGGCCAGTGAAAGGACTGTGGATGAGCTGTCCTGCCAGTGGTGGAGAATCACAAGCACCAGCTCTCCCAGGCCATTTCACCACTCTCTGTCCACCCTCAGATTCCACATAACGTGTTTTTCAGCCCGTTTTAGAATGGCAGCATTTACCTTAATCCCAGAACATTAGAAAGATCTCATTATTACTGCATCTGGTGTAGAGTTCCCAATTTCCTTTCTGCAAGTGCTAGAAGCTCTTCACTCTCCTACTTTCTCTCTCATCCTGACTCCATCCTGCCCAACTTCCACAGCTTCCTCATTCATGAAGTCCCCAAGCTCTACTGCATTCTCAGACTGCCTGGCACCAACAGTGCTACCCCCACCCCGCTCCCACCTCAAGTCTGTCATGTACCTTTAAGGAGAGCTTCAGCCTCGGGGACCCCCATCCCTCAGGTGACCCACAGGGAAGGTGACGTTTCCTCCCAACTAGCAGGGCTCAAGTCTGCGAATGACACAGATAAGCTCCGGGAGTAGCCAGTTCATGGTCACAGCCCATGGCTTATGTGGCTGAATAGATAGGTAGCCACAGCTCGCTCTTTCTCTCTCTCCTTCCTAACTCCACTGGTCTCGTTCTGTGTCTGTTTCTCTCTGTGCACCCATCACATTCTTTTTTCACTCTCAGCAGCTTCCTTTTTTACTTAAACAAAGCCCACCTTATGCTCCATTTCTGCAGGCCCATGCATCACAGTACCCACAGATCACTGGGGTTTCTCTGTGTCTTTTACTTCTAATTCTCAAAACAGCTTCTGAGAAGTTCAGGTCATCTTTTTAGGCCAACCAATGCCAATCAGAGGGCACTGGCTCACCTCTGCATGGGGGCCCCTGGTCAGTGGCCTAGGGATACAGGGGCTGGGAATGGGGTCCTCAGCAGAAGGGGCAGGGACTCTTCCAGAAGGGTGCAAGGTAGGAAGGCCTCCTATGAAATGCCTCTCCTCTACTAAGACCTGCCATTCTCTTAGGAGGTTAGGTGTGATCTGAGGGTAACCCAACCACCTAAATAGATACTCCATCGAATCTCAAAGTTCAAGAAATTGTCTCCGGAAAAGTCTTGCTACTGGATTATATGTTACACACAAGTGCAACTTGAGAGTCTGACAAAACAGTACGTTAGAGACCATCTAGTCCAGGAAGAGCAAACCTGACTCATCTCATGCCAACTCGGCCTGCCTGCAGCATTGCATTGTAAAGAATGTGCCCTATTCTATCTATTTTTTTTTTTTTGAGACAGAGTCTCGCTCTGTTGCCCAGGCTGGAGTACAGTGGCGCGATCTCAGCTCACTGCAACCTCCACCTCCCCGGTTCACACCATTCTCCTGCCTCAGCCTCCCAAGTAACTGGGACTACAGGTGCCACCATGCCCAGCCAATTTTTTGTGTGTATTTTTAGTAGAGACGGGGTTTCACCGTGTTAGCCAGGATAGTCTTGACCTCCTGACCTCGTGATCTGCCCACCTCGGCCTCCCAAAGTGCTGGGATTACAGGCATGAGCCACCGCACCCGGCCGAATGTGCCCTATTCTCAAAAGAAGACATACAACTGGCCAAGTATTGTGGAAAAAGGCTCAACATCACTAATCATCAGAGAAATGCAAATCAAAACCACAATGAGATACCATCTCACACCAGTCAGGATGGCTATTATTTAAAAGTCAAAAAATAACAGATGCTGCCAAGTTTCAGAGAAAAGGGAACACTTATATGCTCTTAGTGGAACTGTAAATTAGTTCGGCCCCTGTGGAAAGCAGTTTGGAGATTTCCCAAAGAACTAAGAATAGAATTACCATTCAACCCAGCAATCTCATTACTGGGTATGCACCCAAAGGAAAATAAATCATTCTACCAAAAAGACACCAGCACTCACATGTTCATTGCAGCACTGTTCATAATTGCAAAGACATGGAATCAACCCAGGTGCCCATCAACAGTGGACTGGAAAAAAAAAGTACACATACACCATGAAATACTATGCAGCCACAAAAAAGAACAAAATCATGCTATTTGCAGCAACGTGGATGTAACTGGAGGCCATTATCCTAAGTGAATTAACATAGAAACAGAAAACCAAATACGGCATATTCTCATTTATAAGTGAGAGATAAACACTGGGTACACATGGACATTAGGATGGCAACAACAGACACTGGGGACTCCAAAAGTGGGAGGGAGGAAGTGGGAGGAGCATGGGTTAAAAAGCTACCCATTGGGTACTATGGTCACTATTTGGGTGATAATCATTCAAAGCCCAGACTCCAACATTATGCAATATATCCATGTAACAAATCTGCACATGCACTTTCTGAGTCTAAAATAGAAAGAAGAAGAAGGAGGAGGAGGAGGAGGAGGACAAGAAGAAGAAGAAGAACAAGAACAAGAACAAGAAGAACGTGCCCTACTCATTTTGTGATGTTTGGGTGTGAGTTATTTGCTGGATATTTGCTTGACACATTGAGTCGTTCACCACTGTTTTCTCAGGGGAACTATCTTTTCCCAACTCAGCGTGGTGGAGTGGAGTGTCTGTGATAGTGTCCTGTCCCTTCCATCCTCAGTGGTTGGCAAATGATCCAGGCTGAACCAATTACAGTACACCATCCCTCTGGCCTCAGTGATGGTGCAGAGAGGATATGTGATCCCTGCAAGACTGGAGTGTTTTCTATGATAGATACTCCTGGTTAAGCTAGCAAGCTGAGGTTGCCCAATGCCCTCTTCCTCATGACATAAGAAGGCCTGAGGCAGCCTGAAGCCAAGGGAAGTCCTGCAGAACAGAGTTGAAGAAAGAAAGAGAGAGAGAAAGCTAAATCATTTTATATCTTTTACAATAAGTTTTCTCTACTAGACCCAACTATGCCCAAAGAAGCCAATACATTCTTTTTTTTCCCCTTAAACTATTCAAGTGTTCTGTTACATGCAACTAACAGAATTCTAACTAATAATTCCATTCATTGTACAGATGAGGGGACTGGGAGTCCAAGAGGTTAACTGATTTGCCTATGACAAACCACTCAGTAAGTTACGTGGCCAATTAGAAAGGAGGTTCTAAAAGAATGTGACATGGATCATCTATTCCTGCTGGCTCAGAGAAAAAAAGTATTTGGATGCTGATGCTGTCATTAATTCTCTTCCAGTTCTATGTCATCTGAAAATTTGATAAGGATATCATGAATGTCAAAGCCACTACTAATATTCTTAGACAAAACAAAACTAAATCCCAAGCATCGAAATCTTTCCCCCAGGGCTGGGAGTGGTGGCTCACACTATAATCCCAGCACTTTGAAAGGCTGAGGTGGGAGGATGGCTTGAAGCCAGGAGTTCAAGACCAGCCTGGGCAGCATAGTGAGACCCACATCTCTTAAAAAAAATTAGCCAGGCACAGTGGTGCTCACTTGCAGTCCTAGCTACTTGGGAGGTTGAGGTGGGAGGATCACTTGAGCCCAGGATTTGGAGGCTGCAGTGAGCTATGACCACACCACTACACTCCGGCTTGGATGACAGAGCAAGACCCCAACTCGAAAGAGAAAGAAAAGGAAATCTTCCAGAATAACACTGATCCATTATCCAGTATTCATTTGCTATCACTGTTCAGTTGCTTACTAACCCCCTCACTGTACTACTGTGCAGTCTACACCCTTGCCACTCAAAGTGTGGCCTGTGAAGCAGCATAATTGGCAGCACCTGGTGGTTTGTTAAAATACACTCACAGGCCCCATCCCAAACTTACAGAACAAGAATCTGTATTTTAACAAGATGCCCAGGGGATTCACTGCACAGTAAAGTTCAGATGCGCTGGTTTTCTTGGTTTTCATTCCTCTCTCTGTGTCTCTATGCCTTCTAAAATGTAATGAACTTACACACACATACCCCTTATCTAAATGTCAGGCAACCCTGTTGAAATAGCCAGTGTAGTCAGTTTGATGTGTCTTTTCCTGCTGAACCTGTGAAAGTTCATATTGATCACTACCGATAAACCATAATTTTAATAAAAGGAAATATTGGCTGGGCTTACTGCCAGAAGTACAGATTAGAGGACCTTCTTCTTCTGACTTTTTGAAAACTGAGATTTTTTTTTTGAAGATTTGCCCATCTCAACTCTTTCTAAAATCACCCCTTATATTCCTCCAACACATTCCTCACAATTCCTTAAAGACAATCAAAGGAGTTCAGTAATTTCATTTGCATGTGTTTTCAATACTCTGGAATTCATCCAGGTCAGATCACTCAAGCTGATTTAGAGCACGTAGGTCAGTGGAATGCAACACCGGCCGCACATTAGAATCACAGGAGACAAATTTAAAACCACCAGAGCCTGGACCTGTCAACAGGACAATTAAATCAACTTCTCTGGGGTGACGCCCCAGCAGGGTATTCCTTTTTTAAGCACCCCAGATAATTCGAATGTCCACCAAGGTGAGAAGCCATTCACAGAGGGTTTGTGTGTATGGTTTTAAAAAATCTAATCTCCAGAGCCCACAGACTTAGAATCTCTGTGGCTGAGGCTGAAGCCTCGATAGTTTTAAGCTCCCAGATGATGTTCAGGTGCAGCAGGATGAAGAACCACTAATCCAGGTGTGCTCAATACACCTTTCCCCTATTTGAGCTCCAGTTCTCTCCTGCCTCATCTTTTCTTTCCTGTCTAAAGGGAATTCTCCTTGACAAAGAAGTTCAAAATGAGGGGAAAAAAATTTAAATTTTTTTTTTAAAAATCGAAAAAGAAAGTAAATTGGGAGGCTGAAGCAGGTGGATCGCTTGAGGTCAGGAGTCTGAGACTAGCCTGGGCAACAGGGTGAAACCCCGTCTCTGCTAAAAATACAAAAATTAGTGCACCTGTAATCCCAACTACTCAGGAGGCTGAGGCAGGAGAATCACTTGAATGTGGGAGGCAGAGGTTGCAGTGAGCCAAGATTGTGCCACTGCACTCCAACCTGGACAACAGAGCGAGACTCTGTCCCCCTCCCCCACAAAAAAGTAAAAACAAAACAAGTTCCTGATGCCTTTCAGAGAAACTAGTTGTACAGGTTTATTTTGGCATTTTTCTCTTTCCCCCTCAGGATACTTTGAAGTCTTCTAGATTTGACCAGCTTGTCCCTAAAAAACACACTTTACATTCCTCATGCAACCTACCCTGTCCCAATCCAAAACCCAAACACCATTCGCAGATATTTATAGTCAGTGGAGTGAGCAGTTTATATCGTCCACCACTTTAAGGCAATATTCCTCCCAGATTATTTTCAAAACGGGAGGTATGACTGACACCATTTTGCAGATGGAGAAACTGAAACTCAGGAAAATTAAGTGACTTACTTAAATCCATACAGCCAGGAAGTGACAGAAGTAGGATTTGAATCCAGGTCTCTTTGCTCTAAAGATCATACCATTTGTTTGTTTGTTTTGCTTCTGGTATCCTGAAAAGAAAAAAAAAAAAGATCATATCCTTTCACTACAGCATGGTGCATCCTGTGTTGTTTTTTAAAATTCGTTCCCCAGGATTTTTTAAAAAATCAAAATCTTAGGTGTGCAAAGGTTGCTGCAGATATAGGAGAATTCGAATTCTCATCACAGACAAGACTGGTCATAGAACATCTGTCTCAGATTCCCAGATAAGCTGTATTGGGCATAACCTTGAAGCAGGCAGTCTATCCCTGTCTAAATGTCACAACTATAAGATCAGACCCTGACTTTCACAAATGCTTGCATGAGCTTTTGAGCTATGGGAATACAATGCTTACAGACCACTGTATCTTCAACATGTTCTCTTGCTTGTTAAGCAATATTTTAAAATACTGAAATTCCTTGCAACTCTCTCCTTAAAAGGAAAAATCTAAATAAATCCACCCTACCTACCTGTTAACCAAAGCACTATCTCTTCTTCTGAAAAATAAGTATAAGATGGCTAATTGGTCTCAATTTCCAATGATGATAAAGCATAAAATGGATTTGAGTTATATTTCAGAAATTTAGATTACATAGAGGGAAGTTCTTTATAATGTTAAGTATGGGGACAGGGAAAGTTGCCTCTCCATTTGTAAGAGTCTCTATCAGTAAAGTCAGGGCTTTAAGAAGAGAGAGAAAGAATAACATTCTACTTCTTCAGGAATTTTTTGTTTTGCATTGGCAGTTCTGAGCTGTTTGAGATGCGTTAGGATGAGTTGCAGGAATTCTGGCCTGATACCTGAGAAAGGCAGGTGGGATTCTGAGATAGACCCAATTACAATTACTTAGGGGCCACAATAAGATGCTCTACCAAGAATGGGAAGTGAAGGAAATGTCAACTTTTCAAAGTTTAAAATGCAAGAGAAATACATTCTGGATTAGAGTAGGTAGGGTCAAAGTCACCTGAAGAAGACAGAATGCCTCCCAGGCTAGAAACTCTCCATTACAATCTTTTTTAATGTAATTTCTGCTCTTCCTCCTTCTTGCTGCCAGGAATGTGTTGAGATGGCTGCAGCTCTCCCAGCTACCTTGGATCATGAGATGACCTTGAGAAGAGAAGCCACTTTGCTGAAGACAGCAACTTAAAAGTATAGCAATCTAAGATTTTGTTGACACAGAAAAACTGCTCTAACACCACACCCAGAAGGTCTACTTCCAGATGAGAGACTGTTCTCAATTTAAGACAGATATTATGCATTCTTCTGTTATATGTGGCCTAACCTAATCCAAACGAATGCAACTAGAGTTCATCATTTGGGTAAATCCCCCAAACGTATAATCACTTGGGCATTCCTAGCCTAGGGCCCCTCGAAAGCAAGGAGAAGAGATCAGTTGAAGGAAAAGTAAAAAAACAAAATAAAAAACAGTTTAGAAAAATAATATAGCTATCAGATTAGCTCAATAACTGAGGGTATATTGTTATGGAACTGAAAATATTCCTCTAACCAACCCAAAGATGGTAAGATGACCTTTTGCCAGACCAGAAAAAAAATAATTTTAACTTTTAATTGGGTTTTGGTCCAAGTCACTGGAGAAAGCATAAGGGCAGGTAGGAGTAATAATAAAGGTAGAAGCTGGATGGAGGGAAGGAGAAGGGGCAGCCTAAGGGCTTCACCTGCCCACAGGCTAACAGTCTCCTATGCAGGTGTAAAGATACAGGAATCCATGCAGCATGTCACCCAGACCCCAAAGCTGAACTAGTGAAGCCACTTCTTTGTCACCCCGAACTAACCCCATGGCAAGGGAAGCACATATGAAGAAGAATCTCTACTTTGCCCTTTTACTAATTTCAGCTGATCTATTAATTTAATCCAACCTGCACTGAATGGAGGCTGGCCCAATTTGTCTCCTCCTGGCTGTGGGGCCTGCTTAACTATACTTGGCATCTACTTTATTACCTTAGAGTCTTTCTCATGAAAGATGTCATTGACCCCCTGGAAAAGGAAGTACTTTATAACATACCATTTTCTGGAGAGAACTTCACTTGCCAAATGGGAAAATACAGCTTGTCAGGCAGCTGCGCAAGGCATTCTTCATGCTCTGAGTGTTTTCTTTCAGCTGTTCAGTGGGCTGTGGTCCTGGGCTATTTTCAAGATCTACTGAGAGCCAGTGAACGGCTGTGCCCACACACCAGGCTGCATAAGCCACATAGAACTGCTGGCAACACTTCTGTGGTTAGGCCCCTTTTAGTTCTTCAGAGGTGCCACGTTGCTTTAGAACAAGCAATGAACTGCTGATCTGGGTTCAAATGCTGACTCATCCAATTAAGACATGGCCTGGCAACCTACAGAATGGGAGAAAATTTTTGCAATCTACTCATCTGACAAAGGGCTAATATCCAGAACCTACAAAGAACTCAAACAAATTTACAAGAAAAAAAAACAACCCCATCAAAAAGTGGGCAAAGGAGATGAACAGACACTTCTCAAAAGAAGACATTTATGCAGCCAACAGACACATGAAAAAATGCTCATCATCACTGGCCATCACAGAAATGCAAATCAAAACCACAATGAGATACCATCTCACACCAGTTAGAATGGCGATCATTAAAAAGCCAGGAAACAACAAGTGCTGGAGGGGATGTGGAGAAATAGGAACACTTTTACACTGTTGGTGGGACTGTAAACTAGTTCAACCATTATGGAAGACAGTGTGGCGATTTCTCAAGGATCTAGAACTAGAAATACCATTTGACCCAGCCATCCCATTACTGGGTATATACCCAAAAGGTTATAAATCATGCTGCTATAAACACACATGCACACATATGTTTATTGCGGCACTATTCACAATAGCAAAGACTTGAAACCAACCCAAATGTCCATCAATAACAGACCAGATTAAGAAAATGTGGCACACATACACCATGGAATACTATGCAGCCATAAAAAAGGATAAGTTCATGTCCTTTGTAGGGACATGGTTGTAGCTGGAAACCATCATTCTCAGGAAACTATCACAAGAACGAAAACCAAACACTGCATGTTCTTGCTCGTAGGTGGGAATTGAACAATGAGAACACTTGGACACAGGATGGGGAACATCACACACTGGGGCCTGTCGTGGGGTGAGGGGAGGGGGAAGGGATACCATTAGGAGATATACCTAATGTAAATGACGAGTTAATGGGTGCAGCACACCAACATGGCACATGTATACATATGTAACAAACCTGCATGTTGTGCACATGTACCCTAGAACATAAAGTATAATAAAAAATAATAATAATAAAAAGAAAAAAAAAGACACGGCCTGGGGTGACACCTCCAGGCAAGTCATCTAACTTCCCAGGGCTTCAGTACATTTATTTGTAAAATAATGAGTTTAGGGGTCCTTTTAAAAAGCGTTCAACTTTAAAATACTAGAATTTTGTGAGTTTTCTTATTTGGAAAAGAAAAATGAAAACTCATCTATATTTTCGTTGCACGTGACCAATTATTTTTTCCAGTTTTACTGAGGCATAATTGACTAATAAAACTGTATATATTTAAAGTATACCACATGATGATTTACTTTACATATATAGTGAGACGATTACAACAATCAAGTTAGTTAACACATCTGTCACCCCACATAATCAACTTTGTGTGTGTGTATGTGGTGAGAACAGTTAGAACCTACCCTCAGCAAATTTCAAGTATACAATTCAATATTACTGACTATAGCAAATTTGTATTGCTCAAATAGCTCACATTATTTGCCAAAAGTACAAATACATATTCACAGAAAGATGAAAATGTAAACATTCCATAATCTCACCACTGTTAATGTTTTGTGTGTATCCTTCCAGACTTTTATCTAATCATAAACATGCTAAAAATCTTTTTACAAAAAAATCACATCCTGTAAACTGTTCTGTCATTTTTCACTGAACACAATATTCAAAACATTTTTCTGGCCAGGTGTGGTGGTTCATAACTGTAATCCTAGCATTTTGGGAGGCCGAGGTGGGAGGATCACTTGAACGCAGGAATTCAAGACCACCCAGGCAACATAGCAAGACCTCGTCTCTATAAAACATAATAATAATAAATAAAAAAGAAAAAAAAATTTTCTATGTCATATATATGACAGATATATATATACATGTTTAATGATCATAGTATTTTATTATAAAAATATACCAGAATTTAACAAAACTCCTAGACTTTTTGCTATTATTCTGTCATATACATTACTTTGCTATTTTTTATGTCATATATACATACACATAAACGTTTAATGATCATAGTATTCTATTGTAAAAACATACCAGGCCGGGCGCGGTGGCTCACGCCTGTAATCCCAGCACTTTGGGAGGCCGAGGCGGGCGGATCACAAGGTCAGGAGATCGAGACCACGGTGAAACCCCGTCTCTACTAAAAAATACAAAAAAAAAAATTAGCCGGGCGCGGTTGTGGGCGCCTGTAGTCCCAGCTACTCGGGAGGCTGAGGCAGGAGAATGGCGTGAACCCGGGAGGCGGAGCTTGCAGTGAGCCGAGATCGCGCCACTGCACTCCAGCCTGGGCGACAGAGCGAGACTCCGTCTCAAAAAAAAAAAAAAAAAAAAAACATACCAAAATTTTACAAAACTTCTAGGCTTTTTGCTATTATAAATACTGCTGTATTAAACATTCATGTATATATACCTTGTCTAATTTCTTTGTTTCCTTATGAAAAATTCCTAGAAGTAAAATTCCTTGGTTTAATAGTATCCTCCTTTTTTTTTTTAAGACAGGGTCTCACTTTTGTTGCCTGGAATGGAGTGCAGTGGCATGATCTTGGCTCACTGCAGCCTCGACCTCCCAGGCTCAAGTGATCCTCCCACCTCAGCCTCCAGAGTAGCTGGGACTACAGGCATGCACCACCATGCCTGGCTACTTTTTTGTATTTTTAGTAGAGATAGGGTTTGCCATGTTGCCCAGGCTAGTCTTGAACTCCTGGGCTCAAGCAATCCACCTGCCTCAGCTTCCGAAAGTGCTGGGATTACGGGCATGAGCCACGGCGCCCGGCCAACAGGATCTTCTTTTTAAAGACTTTATAAATATTCCAAATTGTCCTCCAGTGAGGTGCATGAATTTACATTCCCCCAGAAGTGTGTAAAAATGCATTTCTCCATCCTCTCTCTCATTCTTTTTACTTTTTATCTTTCTGATAGATACAGTCTGTTACTTTTTGTGCGTGTGTGTGTGTGTGTGTGTGTGTGTGTGTGTGTGTGTGTGTTTTCATTTTTATTTAGTTCAAATGATTTTCCAATTTCCCTTTTCATTTTTGCTTTGGCCAATGGGTTAATCAAACACAATATTTGTGAGATCTTCCAGTTATCTTTCTGGCATTAGTTTCAAATTTATTTCTATTGTGATTAGAGAACATAGTCTGCATGATTTCAGTCTTTTAAAATTTCTTGAGATTTGCTTCATGGCCCAGTGGATTATCAGTCCTGATGAATGCTCCATGTGCACTTGAAAAGGATGTGTGTTCTACTGACGTTGGATAGAGTGTTCTATAAATGTCAGCTAGGTCCAGCTGGTTGATAGCATTGTTCAAGTCTTCTATATCCTCTGTATCCTTACGGATTTTTCTGTCTATTCGTTCATTTACTGAGAGGCAAGTGTTGAATTATTCTACTCTAATTGTGTATTTTTTTATTTTTTATTTTATTTTTTACTATTATTTTAAGTTCTAGGGTACATGTGCACAACGTGCAGGTTTGTTACATATGTATACATGTGCCATGTTGGTGTGCTGCACCCATTAACTCATCATTTACATTAGGTCTATCTCCCAATGCTATCCCTCCCCGCTCCCCGCTAGATATAGTCTGTTACTTTTAATGTAATGTTGCATTCTTTCATAACCAGTAACCCACTCCAGAGAACAGAGGAAAGAGACACAGAACTTGCACCCCTAAAGATGTGGGGGCAGCTAACACAGCCCTCTAGGTAACTATCTGAACCTTGGCTGCAGTAGCAAGCCACGGCACTGGGAGAGCCAGAGCAGCCCACCAGCTGTCATTTAGAAAAAGTGACTAGTAGAGGGCAATGTCCAGCTGCTCTACTAGCACCCACTACATATTTATGTTTTTGGTTATTTGATAAATATTTATTATTTACTATGAGCTACAAACTGTGCTCTCCAAAATAAATATGGTAAATTGTTTATACCTATTTGTATTTTGTTTCTGCAAAAGGATTCTATTTTCGGTGTTGAACATTCAGAAGACTATTTCATTTGAAATATTTAAGAGGTGTAGGATCCTCAGATCCTCAATGGAATAGGATCTGAGTACATGAAATAGAATACTTCTCCAAATGATATGTTGTTTCCATTGAACCGTGAGATTAGACAGGACCTGGAGATGACATGTAGAATGCAGAAATGCTCTAAATGGTTTCTTTGGGACCTGGGGAATGGATACAACCCTAGTCCCAGACAACTCACCACGAGGGATACGTTTTCACAAAAGGCAAAGCTATCAAGAGTTTGTACTCAGTAGTGATGGTGGTAGCAGTATTAGCCATGGTAGTAGAACATATAACAGCTTTTACAGTGATGTAAGTTAAAATATTTTAGTGCAAAAATCTCCAGACTATTGACATAAAAAAATGGAAACTTCTGAATATGATACTGTGGCAGCTGTTCAGTAATTCATTACAGCTGACTCAGAGAGGATTTCAAAATCAGTAGAGTTCAGCCCCTCTTCCTTACCTGCTCCCAAATAGCACTGTCTGGTGCAATAAAAAATCAATAGTTCAGTCAGGTGCGTTATCTCAAAGGTATAAGGCAATACAATAAATAAGACCACCCTTTATTGCCTGCTCAGATTTGTGGGGCAGTTTTCACATTTCGCCCTGGGCATACTACTTGCCCAGCCAGTTTTCCTTTCTGTGAGCTTTGTTCCAGGGGACCAGAGGCTAAATGCCACAGCTTGCAGCTTCCAGCACAGGGTAGGGGGTGTCTACAGCAATCTTTCAAATAAATTCAGGAACATAGACCTTTGTTTCAGCAGTTCAGGAGAATTCATTCTCCGTAGAGAAAACTCATTTGCTTGTGGCAGTGATTCAAGCCACCAACTTCACAGAGAATATTGCTGGAACCAAATTCTTTCTCAGTTATGGAGGTCAGAGATGAGGCAACTGTGCTTACAGGACAAAGCTCTTATGGATTCCCTTGGCTTTCTGCTTTCTTCTTTACAGCTGATTAACACCCAATGGCCATTTCTTTAAAAAAGAAAAATTCAATTCCTTGATTTAATTAACTTCCTTGCCACAGTATTTACCACAGCCTGCCAGAATTCAGACAGTGATTTGAGACTTCCTAATACTTGATTTCAGTTTGAGATAATTCATTGCTTGCAGCACACTAAATTCCAAATATCATCTCAGGGCTGTGTGGTCAAAATCAGGTATGGACTTTTAGCTCGCACACATGAGGACGCCTGAGCTCTGAGTCCATCAAAGGGGATTTTGGACAGTCTGAAACTTTTTGCCCTGAGTTTGACATTTTGCCCCCACTTCATGGTCAAAGTCCTAAAATCAGTCTTCCATCCCTCTCCCAATCCCAGACTCGTTGACAGCATGGGTTTTGTTATTGTTCATTTTAACGAACTGTGGGATACTTCCCTCTGTCTCATTTTTTGAACAATCAATAAACAAGTTTTTATTGAAAATCCAGAGAGCACAGTTTACTTTCTACATTTACTTAGTAGCTGTGGATTTAGACAATCGTATGCATTTTTATTATTTGATTACAGCTCTTCGGTACCATATGGTGGAGGCGATACAGTATAAAGGTTAAGAGGGTGACTGTTAAGTCAGTTGCCTGTCCTCAAATCTAGCACTGACATTTAGCAGCTATGTGACCTTGGGGAAATTAATTAACATTTCTGTGCCTCAGATCCCTCGTATGTAAAATGGGGATAATAACAGCGTCTGCCTTGGTGTTAAGTAGTAAATAAGCTAACAAATGGAAAGCAGTTAGAATGGAGCCTGGGCCCATAGTCAGCCCTCATCATGAGCATTTATTAGAGGATGTCACTACTGAAAGATCATTATTTCATCAAGGGGTAAGACTGTAAATTATCTACAACTAATTGTCATGTCAACTACCATTCATCTATTAGCCGGTTCATGGGTAATGGTGGGGTGATGGAGCCACAAGGGTGACTCCTACATAAGCTCTACTTTCTGGTTGCTTGGGGATTTTGCACATACATCACAATCATGTGATGAGTTGCTGCATGCAGAAGTCACCCCATTGTAGCAACCTGGCTGTGACTGAGTCAGGGCCTCGTAAATCACCAGATAATATGAAGCGTCACAGTGCTCTGATAGCCAACTCGTTATTTCCTTTAAACCTTTCTAAATTACCTCACCATTGTCTGTAGTCTGTGCTTCTGGAAAAAGCTCAGGACACAAGAAAGAAAACAATTCAGTCCCCTTTAAAGAGAACCCTGAGGAAGGTGTTACTGTATACCAGCGATTGTAAGGTGCATATTTTTTTCACTTTTTTCCTCCTCTGAAATTGGATGCAGCAAGAAAGCATTGCCATTGCCTACGTGTGCACAAACATGCTTATAGCTGCTCATCTGTCCCCACAGTTGAGTGATGTGCATTGTTCGTAGCACAGGATTTGAGATTTATCGATGTTAGAATGTCTTTCAGATTGAGATTGAAACGAAAAGTTATCACACATACAGAATGGCACAGAAACAG
Source organism: Macaca fascicularis (assembly GCF_037993035.2). Lineage (NCBI taxonomy): Eukaryota > Metazoa > Chordata > Mammalia > Primates > Cercopithecidae > Macaca > Macaca fascicularis. The sequence continues at coordinate 66,481,837 of NC_088386.1, forward strand.
AGCAGTGCAATATATGATTTAAGAAATATGCCTAGTCAGCCTAAAAAAGTGCTTTCATTAAACGTAAAACAAAATTCTAAGTGCTAAGAAAGCACTGCATCATAGTTTAGTTGGCAGCATTTTCTTGTTTCTTCATGGTACATAAAATAATGATTCATTTTACAATTAAAAGCTTTTTAGATGTGATGAAATATGATACATTTCAGAGTGCTAGCAACAATCTGGAGAGCCCAAAATAGCTACCTTGAAATTTTCCCCAACATTCCAAATTTTCAACTAGTGGCAGAACTAAGTTCCACCAGCACTAATAATATTTAATTAATTTTTTTTTTTTGAGACGGAGTTTCACTCTTGTCACTCAGGCTGTGTACAATGGGGCAATCTCGGCTCACCACAACCTCCGCCTCCTGGGTTCAAGCGATTCTTCTGCCTCAGTCTCTCGAGTAGCTGGGATTACAGGCATGTGCCACCATGCCCGGCTACCTTTTTTTTTTTTGTATTTTTAGTAGAGATGGGGTTTCTCCATGTTGGTCAGGCTGGTCTCGAACTCCTGACCTCCAGTGATCCTCCCACCTCAGCATCCCAAAGTGCTGGGATTACAGGCTTGAGCCACCGCACCCAGCCATATTTAATTTTAAAACTTGGTTGGGTGCAGTGGCTCACACCTGTAATCCCAGCACTTTGAGAGGCCAGGGTTGGGTGGATCATCTGAGGTCAGGAGTTCGAGACCAGGCTGGCCAACATGGTGAAACCCTGTCTCTACTAAAAATGCAAAAATTACCCAGGCGTGATGGTGTGTGCCTGTAATCTCAGCTACTCGGGAGGCTGAGACAGGAGAATCGCTTGAACTCAGGAGGCAGAGGTTGCAGTGAGCCAAGATCGGGCCATTGCACTCCAGCCTAGGTGACAAGAGCGAAACTCCATCTCAAGAAAAAAAATTTTTTAATAAAATAAAACTTATCTCATTGTTTAAACCTAAGCACATTTCTTTTGGCAAAAAAGTATACTATTCTTGTAGATGTAAAATGAAGGTTTTGATGAGCTAGTTGAATTATTTAAATATGAATTTTTACAGCCAGGCACGGTGGCTCATGCCTGTAATCCCAGCACTTTGGGAGGCAGAGGCAGGCAGATCACCTGAGGTCAGGAGTTCGAGACCAGCTTGGCTAACATGGTGAAATGCCGTTTCTACTTAAAACACAAAAAAATTAGCCAGGCATGGTGGCATGCACCTGTAATCTCAGCTACTCGGGAGGCTGACACAGAATTGCTTGAATCCAGGGACAGAGGTTGCAGTGAGCTGAGATCGTGCCCTTGCACTCCACCTTGGCCAATAAGAGTGAAACTCCGTCTCAAAAAAAAAAAAAGAATTAAAATAAATCTATTCCCATTAAGATGAACAAAAAAGTTTGACCATTTACCACATAAAATTGTCTTACAGTAGAATACAGACAAGCACAGCATCCCTTGGGGAAATAAATTTTGATGATGTTCTACCTCCTCAGATTTATCTTTTCCTCCCAGCCAGTGAGGCAGATCCCAACCTGACATTTCCAGACTCGATTTGCATTTGCTTCAAGAAATTCCCACTAAAAAACCCTGCACAAACTGAATTCATAGACAGCTGCTGCCAACTTAGTGTTCTAGTCCTCCATATCCATAATTCCCAACTCTGACTTTTGTTACTAAGGGATGGAAAGTTTGGTGTCCTACTTTGGCTGTGATGACTGACTCTCTTGGGTCCCCAGACTTCATGGGAGACTTTGCCATGAATTCTTTTTTTTTTTTTTTTTTTTTTTTTTGAGACGAAGTCTCGCTCTGTCACCCAGGCTGGAGTGCAGTGGCCGGATCTCAGCTCACTGCAAGCTCCGCCTCCTGGGTTTACACCATTCTCCTGCCTCAGCATCCCGAGTAGCTGGGACTACAGAGCGCCTGCCACCTCGCCCGGCTAGTTTTTTGTATTTTTTAGTAGAGATGGGGTTTCACCATGTTAGCCAGGATGGTCTTGATCTCCTGACCTCGTGATCCGCCCGTCTCGGCCTCCCAAAGTGCTGGGATTACAGGCTTTAGCCACCGCACCCGGCCTACGATTTGCCATGAATTCTTACCAACATTTTGACACAATAATTTTAGAACTTTGGGAGAAAGTCTGATTTTAGCCTAGAGAAATCATTTTTAAGGTTGGTACTTGTCCTTCAATTAAATTTGTAAACCCCGTCCTATGTCTTCTTTGACTCAATAGATCATCACTTTCACCTATGGGCTGGATTCTTGTATCTTGAAGATGAGGAAATCCTGTTCATCAGCAAGTGACACTTTCCCCACTTTGCACTTCCCACTCATCATAAGACTGTTGAGTTGTCAGGGTCCTATCACAAAAAGCAGCTCATTAACTTTAATTATTTTTGAAATTCATTGGTTCAAAGTGAAGCTAGCAGGTGCCAGAGGTTCATAGATATTAATTAACAAATAAGTGGAAGCTCTTATTAGCTGACACTTTTTTAAAAATTTTTTTTTTTTTGGAGACAGGGTCTCACTCTGTCACCTAGGCTGGAGTGCAGTGGCATAATCTCAGCTCACTGCAGCCTGGACCTCCCAGGCTCAAGCAATCCACCTCAGTCTCTCCAGTAGTTGGAACTACAGCTGTGTGCCACGACACTCAGGTAATTTTTTTTTTTTTAGAGACACAGTCTCACTGTTGCCCAGGCTGGTCCTGAACTCCCAAAGTGCTGGGATTACAGGTGTGAGCCACTGCGCCCGGCTGAGCTGATACTTTTTGCTATCTTTTTTTTCCCTGCCATTTAATTAGTTCAGAGTGGGTCTAAGACTCTTCGAACTGGAAGCAGAGAAAAGGTAAGAGCTAAGCAACCAAGACACAAGAAATCCAAGTGTCAGGCCCCAGGCAAGAGCAGAGAATTTCCCTGGCTCCTGTTCCATCATTTTCCTAACTAAATCACTACTGAGCCTGGATTTAGGAAACCCACAGATCAGTTGGTGTCCAAATCACCTCCAGCTGATGTTTATGTTTAGTTAATTCCAGATAGAAGGTGACACTTGAAAGCTTTGCTAGAATCCCTCTGCATGGCAACCTGTTAAAATTATATTTAATGGCTCATGGCTGTCCTTGCTCTGTGAAGATGTGGCATTTTGCTGGTATTCTTTAAACATCAAACCAGTTATAATCTGTTGTAGATTTCATTACTAAGTGCATGCTTGTTCCAATTTATCTTTTTGAAAGTAACTTCCTAATGTGGAAAAGTAGTATCCTCCAACACTGCGAGAGGCAGCATTAATTAGTATAATCCTTCTTTGTAAATTTCTTCTGCTTTTTTTTTTTTTTTTGGTACAATCTTTCTTGAAAGCAAGATAGCTGTAAGTTTCAGATGCCATAAAATATACATATCATTTGATCAAAATTTCCACAAGTATTTTGTCCAAGGAAATAAGAAATGCAGGCAAATATTTATCAACAGAGATATTCATTACAACATTAATTACAGTACTGAAACATTAGTAAAACCTAAACATCCCCAATAGGCCAATTTGTTAAATAAATTCAAGTACGTCCATCTGAATATAATATAACCAGTGGAAGTGATATCATATAATATTTGACACAGGAACACATATACTCTATAATATGAAATCAAAGAACCATATTGCAAAACTATATATAATATGTTATTCTAATTTTATGTTTTTTGTTTTTGTTTTTGTTTTTTTTGAGACAGGGGTCTTGCTATATTGCCCAGGCTAGCTTCAAAGTCATGGGCTCAAGTAATCCTCCTGCCTCAGCCTTCTTAATAGCCAAGACTATAGGCACACTACATTGTGCCCAGCCTAATTTTCAATATTTGTATATAACAGTTATGAGTGATAGAATTACAGTAAATTTTATTTTCATTTATTTATGTTTCTGCATTTTTCAAGTTTTCTGCATTGAACAACTACCCCTCTTTTAACTACCCCCTTTTTAATTTTTTAAAGGAACATTACTTTTTTTTTTTTTTTTTTTTTTTTTGAGGCGTTGTCTTGCTCTGTCTCCCAGGCTAGAGTGCAGTGGTGCGATCTCCGCTCTCTGAAAGCTCCGCCTCCCGGGTTCACGCCATTCTTCTGACTCAGCCTCCCAAGTGAGTAGCTGGGACTACAAGCGCCCGCCACCACGCCCGGCTAATTTTTTGTATTTTTAGTAGAGACAAGGTTTCACTGTGTTAGCCAGGATGGTCTCGTTCTCCTGACCTTTTGATCCGCCCGCCTTGGCCTCCCAAAGTGCTGGGATTACAGCGTGAGCCACCGCCCCCGGCCCATTACATGATTTTTAAAAGAAAAGTAAGTGGTTTTGGCACAGTGACTCACGCCTGTAATCCCAACAATTTGGGAGGCTGAGGAGGGCACATCACTTGGGCTGAGAAGTTCGAGACCCACCTGGACAACATGTTGAAAAGACGGGGTCTCTAAAAAAACTACAAAAATTAGCTGATAGCACGCACCTGTAGCGCCAGCTATTCAGGAGGCTGAGGTGGGAGGATCAGCTGAGCCTGGGGAGGTCAAGGCTGCGGTGAGCCATGATTGTGTCACTGCACTCCAGCCTGGGTGACAGAATAAGACCCTGTCCCAAAACAACAACAAAAAAAAACAAGCAAGCAACTTTCTTGATGCATAGCACAATGGTATGCCTTAAGTCATACAGAGTATGTAAAAATCAAGTCTCTAAATTCAAAGCTTATAAAAATTAAAAGTTTTATAAAAAATCAAGCTCTTATTCTTTCTAAAAGTTCAGGAAGGAAGGAGACTATGATTTGTTGAGGGTTAGGACCTTTTGTATATATCATGCCACTTATCATCACAATAGTGCTATAAGGTGGCTACTATTAACCTTGTCTTGTGGATGAAGACACAAAATAAGAGAACTTTAAGTAGTTTAACTCATCTCAGTTCAAACAACAATTAAATGAGAGGGTCAGAATTCAGAGTCAAGTTTCATTCATTTGTTCATTTATTAATTTTTTCATTTATTTATACACACCTAGTTTTGAGAGTAAATAAATGCTTCTGGCAACCGAAAACAGAGTCTAATGTAACAAACATAGACAATAATATGGAAAATATCCATAAATTCACCTTCCAGCTTAAGAAATAAATATTTCAGATACAGATGATGCCTCTGTGTACTTATTCCCAATTCCATTCTCTCTCTTTCGACCAGCAGTAACCAGTATCTTGAACACGGGGTTTATTATTCCCATGGAAGTTTTTATTCCTTTGCTACATGTTTGTATCCATAAACTATATTCAATCAACCACTGTCCAATCAGGAAAATGGAAACCACTCTATGCATTTCACAGAAAGGAATAAGGGGTTATATTCAATTTCACCCATTTATCCGCCAGATCAATTCTCTACCTTTTTTATGCTCAGAAAAGTGGGTGGTGCAGACTGCCTCACTGGACTCCCTTTATCTCTGGCTTCTGGTTGGCTTTGGCCAATGGGAAACACTGGTAAAAGGTAAGAGGAAGAGGAGAAAGGAGATCAGAGTACCTGTTCACTTGGCTTCTTCCCTGTTGGGTTGCTACAGGTTGGCACTGCACTGCCAAAATAGCCACTGATACTACTAAAATGCTCCTCTTCAGTCACCTACTATTGCTGCTGCTGCCACTGCTAGAAGCACTGCCAGGAACAGAAAGAAAAATGGCATTTCCCTTTCTTCTGTTTTCTAATCTCCTGCTACTGCCTTGCATTGGCAAAACCTAATCAGAATCCAACTAGCAAGGAAGCCTGCAACAGGTATGTAGCTCACAGGTTTCCAGCCTCTTGCAATACAGAAGAGTGCACGGCACATAACCAGTACAAGTGCCTAGTACTGTTTGCATTTTTTTTTTTTTTGAGACAGGGGACTCATTCTGTTGTCCAGGCTGGAGTGCAGTGTGCAATCATGGCTCAGTGCAGCCTTGACTTCCTAGACTCAAGCAATCCTCCCAACTCAATCTCGTGAGAAGGTGGGACTACAGGCGTATGTTACAATGCGTGGCTAATTTTTTAAAAATTGTTTTTTGTAGAGATGGGGTCTCACAATGTTGCCCAGGCTGGTCTCGAGATCCTGGCCTCAAGCAATCCTCCTGCCTCAGCCTCTCAAAGTGCTGGGATTACAGGTGTGAGCCAACTCACTTGGCGTTGTTTGCTTTTTTTTTTTTTTTTTTTTTGAGGTGGAATCCTGCTTTGTTACCCAGGCTGGAGTGCAGTGGCACGATCTCGGCTCACTGCAACCTCTGCCTCCCAGGTTCAAGCGATTCTCCCGCCTCAGCCTCCCGAGTAGCTGGGATTACAGGCACAGCCACCACGCCCAGCTAATTTTTGTATTTTTAGTAGAGATGGGGTTTCACCATGTTGCCCAAGCTGGTCTCGAACTCCTGACCTCAAGTGATCCCTCCGCCTTGGCCTCCCAAAGTGCTGAGATTACAGGCATGAGCCAACTCACCCAGCCTTGTGTGCATTTTTAAAACTTTACATAGATTGTATGCCATACATATCCTTGCTTTTTAAACTTTATACCTTTGAGATCTATTCATGTTAATACATGTGGCTCTAGTTTTTCCATTTTTACTGCAATATTATATTCAATAATGATATTTCTTCAAGGGAACTAGTGAAGAGAGAAACACTGAAGCCCTGGCATTGGAACAAAAGAGGTATTAAATGTACTAGATGGCAAACCACAAAAAGTAGGTAAAACTAGATTAAAGGAAAATGTTTCTAAAAGCTGTTCCTTTTCTACCTTAGGCATGTTGAGTAAAAATACATAAATAGAGAAATAAATAAATAAGCCGTCTCTTCTTTCATTCAACATATAATAGAGTCATTGAGCTTCTACCATGTGCTAAGCATTGTGCTTGACACAAAGGACGGAATATAGAATACAATCTGGTCCCTGCTCTCCGGTTTCACAAGGTCACAAGTACTATGATAGAGGCCTGACTAGGATACTATGAAGGCACAGAGCTTGATAGGAAAAAAGAGACTACAATTTCCTAAATACATAAAATGTTTTACAAATGGAATCTAGCAGTATAGTGAAAAAAATAATAATATGACCAAAAAAGACTTATTTCAAGAATGCAAGTGGTTCAATATTTTTAAAAACTTATAAATACAACATGTTAAATGAGAAAAATCATGAATTAAGGGGGAATATGTCAAAAAGTCACTTGAAAAAATTCAGCAGCTTTTCCTAATAAAAACTTGAAGTAAAACAGGGTGAGTAGGAAACCATCTTAACATGATAAAGACTAGTTAGCAAAAACCAAACAAACAAAAAACAAAACCAAAAGCAAACACCATATTAAATAATGAATTATTGGCCAGTAGTAGTGGCTCATGCCTGTAATCCCAACACTTTGGGAGGCTAAGGAGGGAGGACTGCTTGAGCCCAGCCTGGGTAACATTTTGAGAGCCTGTCTCTCAACATTATGAGACCCTGTCTCTACTGAAAAAAAAATAGCTGGGTGTGTTGGCACATGCCTGTAGTCCCAACTACGCGAAAGGCTGAGTTGAGAGGATCGCGTCAACTTGGGAGGCTGAGACTGCAGCGAACTGTAATTGAGCTGCCGCTGCACTCCAGCCTGAGCAGCAGAACAAGACCCTGTCAAAAAAAAAAAAAAAAAAAGGATTATTAAATACATTTCCATTTCAGTCAAGAGTAAGATAATACTTGTAATTGTCTTGGTTTGAAAGTCAGATAATACAGCAAAAATTATTTAAAGGAAATAAAAATTAGGCATTTTAATAAGTATCAAATTATGTACTATAATATTGCTATCAAAATAGAAGAATGTTCATGATATACTATTAAATGAAAGGAAGGGAAGCACACTGCAGAGTCCTGTATATAATTCGACCCTGTTTTTGTGTGGGGGTTGAGGGCTTGGGCAAAAAGAAAACCAGTGTGTGCATAGGTGTGTATCCATTTATATTTAGCCAAAGAAGTGGAACTATATACACCACACTCTTAATATTGGTTATTTCTGAAGAGTAGAATTACAGTATGGGAATTATGAATTTTTTATCATTTTAATTATACATCATAATAATCGTTTGTATTATTTGCCTTTCTATTATTTAAAAATGGCCTGTATCCTTTTATAATCTAAAACTCTAATAGACCAGGTGCAGTAGCTCATGCCTGTAATCTCAGCACTTTGGGAGGCCAAGGCAAGCAGATCATTTGAGGTCAGGAGTTCGAGACCAGCCTGACCAACATGGCAAAACCCTGTCTGTACTGAAAATACAAAAATTAGCTGGACATGGTGGCACATGCCTGTAGCCCTAGCTACTCGGGAGACTGAGGCACGAGGATTGCTTGAGCCTTAGAGGTGGAGATTGTAGTGAGCCAAGATCACACCGCTGTACTCCAGCCTGGGTAACACAGTGAGAGCTTATCTCAAAAAAATAAATAAATAAATATAAAAATCTAATAAAGTAAAAAGAATTTTTAATCAGATGGGAGGTAGTCAAAGAAGGCTTCCTGGAGTTCACTGAATAAAGAACCAGTAAGAGGGGTGTTCTCTGCAGAAAACAGTAAGAGCAAAGGCATGAGACTAGACAAAGTTTTCAGGAAATCACAAAAACCTGAGGACAACTCAAGCAAACATGGTATATGTGTCCATCATTACTAAATTCTGGCATCTCTGGGTGTACAAGGTGGTTCTAACCAAAGAGTCGCTAACAAATTCAGCACCCTGTTGGGGCTTTAGAGGCTGTAGACACACCCCTTTTATCCTCACAGAGTTCAGAACCAACTCTGTCCTTTGAAGGATAAGACATAGGGTTTAGGCAGATGGTGACTTTTGTCATGCCATTATGATGGAGAAAGCAATTGAAGGATATGGTTTAAATGTGCAGACACAGTGGGCTTCCTAATCCTTCTTCATCCCAGCATTTACTTTTCCACTCAGTCATAGGAGGAGAGCTGGACACTGTAGAGCCTGCACGGGATGTTTACCACAGAGTGAACAACAAACCTGAAAGCCTGGTCTCTGCGGGGTGGCCCACCCAGCAGGCAGAGCCCAGAGGACTGGAACTGAGTATGCTCAGTTCCTTCCCCAGACGCTCCAGTGAGATCCGCCACTCCTCTCCCTGGACAGAGAAGCTGAGAGGATACTCCCTAACTTATTTTTCCTGGCAAGCATGTGGAAATTACCTCCCTGTAGAAGCTTGAGGAGGTCAGATAAGTGTTTGTTCTAATACTCTCCAGCTTTACGTTCTCACTTGACCCATTGGGCGTAACATTTAACTCCACAGTCAAACAGCACACGGTTGTCCCAGTGGGGCAAGACTCCTTGCAGTGATTTTAGATTTTAATTCATTTCCTCTGCTGACCTGAGAAGCATAAACCAATGAATGCCAGGCCCATACCACCTATCAAGCATAATGAATAAGGGCTAGGGAGAGATGAAAGGAGAACTCCTTCAATTTGAGACCCTTGCGAACAGGTGAGGCCAGAGGGAAATGGAGGCTCTCCTCAAAAGCAATGTGGTAATGCAAAGATCCTGACACACGGAATCAAATGCTATGGATGGAAAATTTAGGACAAATTAGTACCATGACAAGAACTTCCTTCAGTCTCTTGGAAATCATTTCCCCCAAAGAAATGAAACGTGGTTACTAGCTTCAAGGACGACCCTTTGAGATGGGTATTGTTTGAAACAAAAATATCTCATTTATCTATTACTAATGTTTTTTCTTTTCAATTCAGTCTGTTACTCTTAACAATATACCTTAGGTACTTTATCTCTAGAACTTACTTATTATTTCCTGCTCCATACCTAGCCTTGACCATAAAAAAGATTTTTTTCTGAGTAACAAAATAATTTCAGATTTCAAATAAGGTAATGATAATCTTATGGAAGGTCTGAGCTCAACCATTTGCTAGAAATCTTTTTTCTTGGAATGAAATACTACTGTCACCTGACCAGAAGGTTTGCTAAAATAGTACTTGAGAATTGTTAGTGTACAGAGAAACCTTTAGGTTGAAAAAAAAAAAATTGTTAGGGCATTGCCTCCATAAATATTTGGGTTAAAATTTGGACAACTTGCTATTAAATTATTGGCTCTTTGTTAAACAGCTATACCATCACTAGGTGTCACTGTCTAAGAAAAATCCATCAGCATTCATTACCATTCGAGTATCTTTGTCTTTAAAAACAAAACGCTGGAGCTGCTTGTTCGATTTCCATGTAGTTTTGTGGTTTTGAGGGAGTTTCTTAATTCTGAGTTCTAATTTAATTGCGCTGTGGTCTGACAGACTGTTATGATTTCAGTTCTTTTGCATTTGCTGAGGAGTGTTTTACTTTCAATTATGTGATCAATTTTAGAGTAAGCGCCATGTGGTGCCAAAATGGGCAAAGGACACGAACAGACACTTCTCAAAATAAGACATTTATGCAGCCAACAAAAATATGCTAAAAAGCTCAACATCACTGATCATTAGAGAAATGCAAACCAAAACCACAATGAGATACCACATCACACCAATCAGAATGGCGATTATTAAAAAGTCAAGAAACAACAGATGCTGGTGAGGCTGCGGAGAGATAGGAATACTTTTACACTGTTGGTGGGAATGTAAATTAGTTCAACCATTGTGGAAGACAGTGTGGTAATTTCTCAAAGACCTAGAACCAGAAATACCATTTGACCCAGCAATCCCATTACTGGATATATATCCAAAGGAATATAAATCATTCTGTTATAAAGATATGTGCACGTGTATGTTCACTGCAGCACTATTCACAATAGTAAAGAAACAGAATCAACCCAAATGCCCATCAATGATAGACTGGATAAAGAAAATGTGATATATATACACCATGGAAATACTATGCAGTTATAAAAAGGAACAAGATCATGTCCTTTGCAGGGACATGGATGGAGCTGGAAGCCATTATCCTCAGCCAATTAATGCAGGAACAGAAAATCAAACACTGCATGTTCTCACTCATAAGTGGGAGCTAAACAATGAGAACACATGGACACAGGGAGGGGAACAACACACACTGGGGCCTGTCTGGAAGGCCACACTGGGGAAGAGCAGGGAGGGAGAGCATCAGGAAAGATAGCTAAATCATGCAGGGCTTAATACCTAGGTGATGGATTGATAGGTGCAGCCAACCACCATGGCATACGTTTACCTATGTAACAGACCTGCACATCCTGTACATGTGCCCTGGAACTTATAATTTTTAAAAGGTTAAAAAAAAAAAAACTCTGTAAAGAAAATGGTAATATAAACAGTAAAGAAAGCTATGTTTATATTTACTATCATACTGATTAATAGAATAAGATTTTTGAAGCTGGCCACAGTGGCTGACACCTGTAATCCCAGCACTTTGGGATGCTGAGGCAGGTAGATCACTTGAGGCCAGAAGTTCGAGAGCAGCCTGGCCAACATGGCGAAAACCCATCTCTACAAAAAATACAAATATTGGCGGGGAATGGTAGTGGGCGGCTGTAGTCCCAGCTAATTGGGAGGCTGAGGTAGAAGGATCACCTGAGCCTGAAGTCAAGGCTACAGTGAGCTGTGATCTCGCCACTGCACTCCAGCCTGGGTGACACAGTGGGACCCTGTCTCAAAAAAAAAAAATTTTTTTTTGAAATATAACCCAAGAATGACAATTGCATTCCTCACTCATCCCTATTGTTACCACTGTGTATCCAGTTTATCGCTCTGCAAATTGGGGTAGACCTAACTCTAGAAATTTTGCAACAGTTTAAACTCTCTCCAGTAGTAGTGCACATATTTTTGCTAAACTGGGTTTATCATTAAAATGGTAAGCCAAAGCCAGGCACAGTGGCTCATGCCTGTAAACCCAGCACTTTGGGAGGCCAAGGCAGGTGCATCATGAGGTCAGGAGTTCAAGACTAGCCTGGCCGGCCAGGCGCGGTGGCTCAAGCCTGTAATCCCAGCACTTTGGGAGGCCGAGACGGGCGGATCACGAGGTCAGGAGATCGAGACCATCCTGGCTAACACGGTGAAACCCCGTCTCTACTAAAAAAAATACAAAAAAAACTAGCCGGGCGAGGTGGCGGGCGCCTGTAGTCCCAGCTACTCGGGAGGCTGAGGCAGGAGAATGGCGTGAACCCAGGAGGCGGAGCTTGCAGTGAGCTGAGATCCGACCACTGCACTCCAGCCTGGGCGACAGAGCGAGACTCCGTCTCAAAAAAAACAAAAAAACAAAAAAACAAAAAAAAGACTAGCCTGGCCAAGTTGGTGAAAGCCCGTCTCTACTAAAAATATTTTTTAAAAAATTAGCTGGGCGTGGTGGCGAGCACCTGTAATCCCAGCTACTCAGGAGACTGAGGCAGAGAATTGCTTGAACCCGGGAGGCAGAGGTTGCAGTGAGCCGAAATCGTGCCACTGTACTCCAGCTTGGGCGACAGAGTGAGACTCCATCAAAAAAAAAAAAAAAAGGTAAGCCAAAAAAAGGTAGTATCTATTTTTAAAATTTTATTGTGAGATATATATGAAATATATGTATATCTTTTTTTTATTTTATACATATGTAAATTTACCACTTAAATAGTTTAAGCATACCATTTTGTGGGATTAATTACATTCACAATGTTGTGCAACCCTATCACTATTTCCAAAGCTTTTATCTCATTAAGCAATAACTCTCCATTCTCCCCTCTCCCAGACTTCCTGTTTACTTTGTCTGTATGAATTTGTCTATTCTAGATTGTTGATATGAGTGAAATCACACAATATTTGTTTTTGCGTGTCTGGTTTATTTCACTTAGCATAATGCTTTCAAGTCTCATCCATATGTATCCATTCATCTGTTATGATCAATTGGGTTGTTTCCACCTTTTGGTTATTGTGAATAATGCTGAACATTTGGCTATTGTGAATAATGCTGAATAATGTGAACATTCATGTACAAGCATCTGTTTGAGTCCCTGTTTTCAAATCCCTTGGATATATACTCAGGAGTAAAGGTGCTAGGTTATATGGTAATTCTTTTTTTTTTTGAGACAGAGTCTCACTCTGCTGTCCAGGCTGGAGTGCAGTGGTACTATCTTGGTTCACTGCAACCTCTGCCTCCCAGGTTCAAGCGATTCTCTTGCCTCAGCCTCTTGAGTAGCTGGGGAGTTGCCTTTGCTGAGGAGTATGCGTGCACCACCATGCCTGGCTGATTTTTGTGTTTTTAGTAGAGATAGGGTTTCGCCATGTTGGCCAGGCTGGTCTTGAACGCCTGACCTCAGGTGATCCAGTCTCCTCAGCCTCCCAAAGTGTTGGGATTATACGCGTGAGCCATCGCACCCAGCTGCTGGGTTATATGGTAATTCTATGCTTAACTTTTTGAGGAACCACCAAACTTTGTTCCACAGTGGCTACACCATTCTACATTCCCATCAGCAATTCATGAGAGTTCCTGTTTCTCCATATCTTCACGAATACTTGCTATTTTTCTTTCTTTCTTTCCTTTTTGGCTTTTGGTTTTGGGGTAAATAATACCCACCCTAACTGGGTGTGAAGTGGTATCTTACTGGGGTTTGATTAGCGTTTCCCTAAAGAAGACTAATGATGAGGAACACCGTTTCACATGCATTTTGGCCATTTTGTATACCTTCTTTGGAGAACTGTCTAAATTCTTTGTCTATTTTTATTGGGTTGTTTGTCTTTTTGTGATTGAGTTGTAGGAGTTCTCTACATGTTCTGGATGTTAAACTTTTATCAGATACATTATTTTGTTTTCTCTTATTCTTTTTCTTTTCTTTAAAGACAGAGTCTTGCTCTGTCACCCAGCCTGGAGGGCAGTGGCACAATCATACCTCATGGTAACCTTGGGCTCACTATATAACTCTTGGGCTCAAGAGATCTTTCTGCCTCGGCCTCCTAAGTAGCTAGGACTACAGGTACACACAACCATGACCAGCAAATTTTTTAATCTTTTGTAGGGGACTCGCTATGTTGCCCAGGCTGGTCTTGAACTCCTGGCCTCAAGTGATCCTCCCACCTCAGCCACCCAAAGTATTGGGATTACAGGCATAAACCACTGAGCCCAGCCCATTTTCTCCTATTCTATAGGTTGTCTTTTCACGTTTTTTATAATGTCCTTTGATGTGCAAAAGTTTTTCATTTTGACAAAGTGCAACTTATCTATTTTTTTGTTGTTGTTGCCTGTGCTTTTGGTGTCGTATCTAAGAATATAGTTCCAAATCCAAAGTTATAATCCCATATGTTTTTTCTAAGAGCTTTATGGCTTTAACTCTTATACTTAGGTTATCAATCTATTTTGAGTTAATTTTCATATATAGAGTGTGGTAGGAATCCAACTTTATTCTTCTGCATGTGGTTATCCAGTTGTCCCAGCACAATTTGTTGAAGACTATTCCTCTGCCATTGAATGAACTTGGCATTCTTGTCAAAAATCAACTGGCTATAGATGTATGGGGTTTTTTTTGGGAGTCTCAATTATATTCCATTGGCTTATATGTCTATCCTTATGTTAGTATCACATTGTTTGATTAATGTATTTTTGTAATAAGTTTTGAAATCAAGAAGTATGAGTCCTCTGATTTTGTTCTCCATCTCTGTTTTTGAGACAAGGTCTCAGTCTGTCACCCAGGCTGGAGTGCAATGATGCAATCATGGCTCACTGAAGCTTTGACTTCCTGGGCTCAAGCCTCAGCCTCCCGAATGCTGAGACTATAGGCATGTGCCACCATGCGTGGCTAATTTTTATTTTTATTTTTTATTTTTTTTGTAGAGATGAGGTCTCATTACGTTGCCCAGGCTGGTCTTGAACTCCCAGGCTTATGCAGTCCTCTACCTTAGCCTCCCAAAGTACTGGGATTACAGGTATAAACCACTGCTCCCAGCATTGTTTCTGAAGAATTATTTGGCTATCGTGGGAGGTGGGAGGGGGTCTCTTGCAATTGCATATGAATTGAATGTCAGTTTTTCCATTTCTGCAATAAAAGGCTGTTGGAATTTTGTAGGTATTGCAGAGAATCTTTCGATAACTTTGAGTAGTGTTGCTATCTTAACAATATTGTCTTCCAAGCTATGAACATGGTATTTCTTCATTTAATTAGGTCTCCTTTAATTTCTTTCAGCAATATTTTATAGTTTTCATTACAGGTAGAACCTATTTTAAGTGACTTTAAAATTTTTTTTCTGGAGATACTTGACTTTTTTCATATTTCTATTGACTATCTGATTTTATCTTCTATAATTACTTGTTTGAATTATTTGCCCTACTGCCTCTTGTGATGGCACTTTTTCCTTATTAATTTGCCTTCCCAGTCCTTCTCCTTCAAGTCATTTAATGTTTTGTCATCTGTGGGTTTCATATATGTATTGAGAATATTTCCTCCCATTCTGTGACTTTCCATTTTTAACAATTGTCTTTTGAATAGGAAAAGCATTAAATTTTGGTAAGTCCAATTTACTGTGTTTTTGAAACCTATTTATAAATCTTTGCCAAATCCAAATTGCTAAGATTTTCTTCTATTTTTTTTCTTGCAGCTTTATAATGTTTGTTTTTACATTTAGGTAAAAAAATAGTCTAGGACCCATTTCAAGTTAAGTTTTATATGGTGTAGGAAGAGTTAAGGTTTATATTTTGCATTTGGCTATCCAACTGTTCCAGCATGATTTGTAGGGAAAACTATATATATATATTTTTAGACAGAGTCTCTGTCTCCCAGGCTAAAGTGCAATGGCACAATCTCGGCTCACTGCAACCTCTGCCTCCTGGGTTCAAGCAATTTCCCTGCCTCAGCCTCCCAAATAGCTGGGACTACAGGCACCTGCTACCACGCCCGGCTAATTTTTGTATTTTTAGTGCAGATGGGGTTTCACCATATTGGCCAGGCTGGTCTTGAACTCCTGACCTTGTGATCCACCCACCTCAGCCTCCCAAAGTGCTGGGATTACAGGCATCAGCCACCGTGCCTGGCCTGGAAAAAATATTTCTTTCCATCTAATTGCTTTGGTAACTTCATGCCATAGCTGAAAGAAAGGTACTAAGGTCACCCTTCCCCAAACAGGTTGATGCCCAGCCTGACAACATTCCTGTAGATGTTATCTTAAATGCTCAGAGAAGTCCTAAGCACAGTTCCACTGACATGGTACCAGTGTGCCCTACAGTGTCCAGATCAGCCTCAAGGAGGTAGGGCTTGAGCTGATCAGATCAATTTCATTCTTTACCACCAGCTAAATAATTTTCCCTTCCTTAATTCATTCTTTTTCTCCCTTTCTCATTCACTCTATCCCCAACATTGCCCTCCTTTTCCCCCAGGTGCTATGTGGCTGCACTGTGAACATCTGTACCGTAGATGGTCCAGTGATCCCTTGCATGCAATGATGGCATGAAAAGGCTCCATAGGGAAGAGCTTCTTTTCCCCAGGATACCCACCCAGTGGGAAGACCTCACTGTGGAGTTTAGTTTACTTCCAGACAGATTAGCACTAAACATACAACAAAGCTGCTATAAACAGTTATATATAGGTTTTTGTATGAACATTTTGGATGGACATTTATTTTCTGTAAATGTCTAGGAGTAAGATCACTGGATCATATGTTAAGTGTTTGTTTCACTTCATAAGAAACTGCCAAACTGTTCTCCAATGTGGCTGTACCATTTTGCATTTCCACCAGCAATGTTTGCGCATTCTAGGTGCTCTGCATCCTTGCTAGTGCTTGGTATTGTCAGCTTTTTTATTTAATTTAATTTTATTTTTTGAGACAGGGTCTCCTGTCACCCAGGCTGGAGTGCAGCGGCACCACCATACCCAGCTAATTTTTTTGTTTGTTTGTTTTTATATTTTTAGTAGAGATGGAGCTTCACCATGTTGGCCAGGCTGGTCTCAAACTCCTGGCCTATGCAGTGATCTGCTTGCCTCTGCCTCCCAAAGTGCTGCGATTACAGGCATAAGCCACTACACCTGGCCATGATTACTGATATTTTAAAAATTGGTTGATTTCATAAGAGTACTGTAAGTTTCTACATTCTCTTAAAAAATCAAATTTCACAACCTTGGACTCCAATTCCTAAACGTCCTCAATCAGGTGGAGATGAGCAGTAGCTAGCCCTTTTAGAAGGTGCTTGAGATCTCCTATTTCCCATGGCCCGCACCACTCCCACATACTCAGCCCAACGTATTTCCCTCCGTGGACATATGAGTTTGTGACTCCTGGTTATGAAGCCATTCTCACAAGGTTAGCAAGAATCCTGGACAGAAATGTACTTTTAATTGTTAATCAGGCTGCACTTTGACCCACTTTTTAAAAACTAAAAGAACACTGGATACTGATCATTTGCATCCCCATTGTTCCTAGAGATAGGATTCCTGATGTTAGAATCATGAGGCTTTTAAGAATTACTTAAGATGTTCTTCAGATCCTGAATTCCAGTGAACAGCTGACACCAAGTTTGAAGATCCCCAGAGAGGAACCAAATCAGGATGAGAATACTGGTTCTTCATCTCCCTGTCCCATGACTTCACCCCGCACTTTTTGACCAGTCAATGATCTCCACACTCCAGCCCACTCCAAAATCCTAGCCCCAAAATTCCTTGAGGAGATGAATGTGAGGTTTCCTCCAGTCTCCTTATTTGGCAGTTTTATGATTAAACCTCTTTCTCTGTTGCAGCCCATATCTCAGCTTATAGATTTGCAATGCACAGAAGGCAATGGATTTATTACATTTACAGTGACATCAGTAATATATTACTACTTAATAATGCATCAACATTTGCAAATTACATTTTCTCCACACTAAAGCAGGTTCAGAGTTTTCCTGTCATAATAGCATTCTCATCCAGTTACATTACAATACATTTTTGACGCAGGATTTTTCTCAGTCGCTTTACTAGCCAGAGATCTCCAGCCAGTGACACCCCTGCCCAGGCCGTGCTTGGACCTTGGTCTGCCACAGGAGATGCTCCATTTGCTTGGCCACCTGGGCTGCACCTGACTTGCATTCCAGCGTGAATTCCATGGCTGCCACGACTGTGGGCTAAGCCCCTGGTGGGAGAGGGTGTGTGAGCAAGTTAAGTGCAGGATCCAGCCAGTCATTCCAAGTGCCCGCACAGGAGTGGGCTCTATGCAGAGCTTGAGGCTGGACCAGGCATGTTGCAAGCCACCTCCACGGTGGACTCCAGCATCCAGATGAGAGGAACACCCAGACAGGGATGCCAGCAACCCCAAAGCCATAGAGTGGATGTTACAGCATGCTAATAACCCTTTCAGTCTCACCATCCACAGCCCAACAGATGGTGGCATGTTAACAGCTGTCAGTTCTGTTGCCCCGCTCTGGCCCATGGCTCTGGGGCTGGCTCCGCCCCGCCGCTGCTTCCCATCACGTGGAGTGGCTGCCTTCTGCTGGCAGAGGGCAGAGGGTCACAGTGATACAGGCTTCTTTGTACCCATGTTCTGTGGGTCCCGAGCTCTTGTCTCATGTTAAAGAAGAATGAGGACAGGCTGACAATCGAAGGGTGAGGAGGGCAGAGAAGTTTTTTATTGAGTGACGAAACAGCTCTCAGCAGAGTGGGGATGTGAGGGTGGCCCCCTACCCAAAGTCAGTTGGTTTCTCCCTCAGTGTGGCTGGGTCCAGAGCTGTTATAGGCTCAGAATGGGGAGTGCATGCTGATTGGTTTGTGAGTTCCAAAAAAGGCTAAAACAAAGGCACCACTCAAAGATGGGCATGACAGTGTAAAAAAACTATTAGAGAAGGGTAGGTATATGTAAAATAGGTAAAGCAGGGGGATCAATCAGAGGAAAGCATGCCAAGTGGGAAGAGGCGTTCTCAATCCAGTCCACGGATTTATCCAAGACTTGTAGCTTGGCTTTCAGGCTTTAAACTGTCTTTGGTCTCACTGGGGGCCTGCCCCTGTCTGCCTCCTGCTGCTATCACTTTCTTAAGAAAGGACTTGAATCACAGCTATCAAACTGAGAGTTTTGCATAATCCTAGATATGCCCCAGATGTGTCTTCCAAGTGAAAACCATCTGTTAACAGTGTTATGGGAGGGGAAAGAATTTATCTTAACATGAAACAGAGCTCTCCCCTTGGGGCAATTTCCAGGAGAAGTAAGGAATAATGTGTTACCAAGCCTTCTGTAAGCCCGGAAAGCCTCTTGAAATATGTGACCTTTAGACAAGAGACCTTTAGCAGTCACCTCTTAACATCACTGTATGTATCATGCTTTAACAACATGAATGACACTGTCCCATGATACAGCAGAGGGGGCAAGGAGAAATAAATTGCCTGAAATGGCAAGATACGCTCCTCTCTATTGCCCAGAACCATATGGAAACTACACCAACTTCTTCCATATTTTGAGGAAGTAATCTGGTCTAGCTCATGGGTTTTGTAAACCAAAAAGTATCCAAGACAAGTCTCAATTAATTTAGAAAGTGGATTTTGCCAACGTTAAGGACATGACCATGACAGCCTCAAGAGGTCCTGAGGACATGTGCCCATGGTTGTCGGGTTACAGCTTGCTTTTATACATTTTAAAGAGACATAATACATCAATCAATATACGGAAGATTTACGTTGGTTTGATATGGAAGGACAGGACAACTCCAAGGGTAGGCTTCCAGGTATAGGTAAATTTAAACATATTCTGATTGGCAATTGGTTGAAATAGTTATTTTCAACAGGAAGGAAATATCTGGATTAGGAAGATGTTGTAGAGACCTAGGTTTTATCAAGCAGATGAAGTCTCCAAGTAGCAGGCTTTAGAGAGAAGACTGTAAATGTTTCTTATCAGACTGAAGGTCTGTGTTGATGTTAATGCTGGAGGGGAATAATGAGGCATGTCCAAACCACTACTTCCAGTCGTGGCCTGAATCAGTCTTTCAGGTGAAGTTTTAGAGTCCCCTGGCTGAGGAGGAAGTCCATTCAGATGGTTGCGGGGGCCTGCAAATTTTATTTTTGGTTTATGTTCTCTCTCTCTTCATAATATCAAGGGGAATTAAAGAAGTATCAAACAAGTAAGGCAGGCATCAAAAGGTGAATAGTGTTCTTACTGCAGTAATGACTGACCCTACCAGTATCTTTCATCTTCAAAGGACCCACAGGTAATAATTAACCCAAGCAATTATTCCCTAAAATTAGGCACCTGCAAAGTTGCTAGAAGGACTCAACTGCAAGGAGACAGTTTGAGGCAGGCCCAGGAAGGCTGTGTTAAGATTATTTTATCTGGAAAAAAAAAAAAAAACAAAAAAACGGATTGGCAGCTTACCTTGAGTAAAAGAGGTTTTAGTTAAAAATATATATGTGTGGCCAGGCACAGTGGGTCACACCTGTAATCCCAGCAGTTTGGGAGGCCGAGGCGGGCGGATCACAAGGTCAAGAGATCAAGACCATCCTGGCTAACATGGTGAAACCCGTCTCTACTAAAAATACAAAAAAGTGTAGTCCCAGCTACTCGGGAGGCTGACGCAGGAGAATGGCGTAAGCCCGGGAGGCGGAGCTTGCAGTGAGCTGAGATCCGGCCACTGCACTTCAGCCTGGGTGACAGATCGAGACTCCGTCTCAAAAAAAAAAAAAAAAAAAAAATTAGCCAGGCATGGTGGCGCACACCTGCAGTTCCAGCTACTTGGGAGGCTGAGGCAGGATAATCGCTTGAACCCCGGAGGCAGAGGTTGCAGTGAGCTGAGATGGTGCCACTGCACTCCAGCCTGGGCGACAGAGTGAAACTCTGTCTCAAAATAATAATTATTATTTTATTTATATATGTGTGTGTGTGTGTGTGTGTGTGTGTTAATGAAGATGATGGAAATGTCAAAGAAATACAAGAATATCAGTATAATTTGGGCCTTTTATTGAGTTTGCTTGCTGGGAAGATTGTATCCAGCTCCAGAGATTCTCTTTGACAGAGGAACAAAGACAATTCAATGGAGGAAAGATTGTCTTTTCAGCACATGGTGCTGGGAAAATTGGATATCCAACTGTGAAAGTAATCCACCTAAACACATATCTCACACCTATACAAAAATTAAGTCAACATGGATCATAGGCCTATAAATAAAACTGTAAAACTTCTAGAAAAAAACTTAGAAGAAAATCTGCATGGCCTTTGGTTTGGTGATAAGTTTTTAGATAAAAATCAAAAGTACAGTCCATGGAAAATATTGATAAGTTGGACTTTATCAAAATTTAAAGTTTTGCCCTGTGATTTACACTAAGAGAATGAAAAAACAAGCCAAATCTTGGTTTCTAAATATGATTCTCCATTCTAAGGAATTCAGGGTGCCTTAAATAAATGACTAACTCTAGGGCTAGAGCAAGAAAAAATACAAGATGAACCTGAGCATCCTATAGTGCCAGAAAGTACAGGCGTGCTCAAAATACAAAAGGATAATTGCACAACAATGTGAATATATTTAATACCACTTAACTGTACACGTAAAAATGATTAAGCTAGTAAATATTATGTATGTATATTTTACCACAATTTTATTTTATTTTTTAAAGAATGGTGGTCTGTCAAAGGGACACAAAAGCCAACCTGAAAAGCGCTTCCCATGGTCAAAGCCAGTACCATTTAGCAATAAAATGTTGCATTCCCACCAGCAATGAGAGACCCTATCTCAAACAACAACAACGAAAAACCAACAAAGGACAAAATACATATACATGAACCCATATTGATATATAAATGATTTAATTAATAAATAAATGGGAAGGGGCAAAAGTCCTTACAGAATTCCAAATTATTTTTGTCATTGTTGTGTTTTTGTTTGTTTTGTTTTTGTTGTTGTTGCTGTTTTGAGACAGAGTCTTGCTGTGTCACCCAGGCTAGGGTGCAGTGGCGCGATCTCGGTTCACTGCAACCTTTGACTCCCAGGTTCAAGTGATTCTTCTGCCTCAGCCTCCCAAGTAGCTGGGACTATAGGTGTGCGCCACCATGCCCGGCTAATTTTTTTTGTATTTTTTAGTAGAGACGGGGTTTCACTATGTTGGCCAGGCTGCATTTGAACTCTGGACCTCATGATCTGCCCACCTCAGCCTCCCAAAGTTGGTTTTTTGTTTTTTTTTTTTTTGAGATTGGGTCTTACTCTGTTGCAGTTTAGAATGCAATGGCACTGGTCACGGCTCACTGCAGCCTCGATCTTCCAGGCTCAAGTGATCCTCCCACCTCAGCCTTCTGAGTAGCTGGGACTATAGGTGTGCACCACCATGCCAGGCTAATTTTTAAATTTTTTATAGAGACAGGGTCTTCCTATGTTGCCCAGGCTGGTCTCAAACTCCTGGCCTCAAGTGATCCTCTCTCCTCAGCCTCCCAAAGTGCTGGGATTACAGGTGTGTCACCACACTCCACCCCAAATTATTTGCATAGATAATCCCCTTCAGGAGGTGGAGCTTAATTCCCCTCCCCCAACACACACACACACACACACACACACACACACACACACACACTCTCTCAAGGATGCCTAGACACGGTGACTTGCTTCCATAGGAAGAAGGGGAACATAGTAACTTTACTATTAAAATGGACAGCATCTTAATGATCAAGGTTAAAATCACCATTAATAAGTCATGTTAATAGCACATACTCCTGATATGATCTGATAAGCATGGGCATTTCACCTCTGTGGTATTCCTCCCCAAAATCCATAACCCCGGTCTAATCATGACAACAGCATACCCAACAGGAGGTATATTCTTTAAAATACCTGGGCAGGGCCAGGCGCAGTGGCTCACGTTTGTAGTCTCTGCACTTTGGGAGGCCAAGGCAGGTGGATCACTTGAGGTCAGGAGTTTGAGACCAGCCTCACCAACATGGTGAAACCCCGTCTCTACTAAAAATTTAAAAATTAGTTGGGCACAGTGGCGCATGCTTGTAGTCCCAGCTACTCAGAAGCTGAGGCAGGAGAATCACTTGAACTCGGGAGGTGGAGATTGTAGTGAGCCGAGAGATTGCGCCCACTGCACTCCAGCCTGGGTGACAGAGGGAGACTCTGTCTCAAAAATAAACAAACAAAGAAACAAAACCTGAGCAGTGCTCTTTGAAACTCTCAAGGTCATGAAAAACAGGAAAGATTGAGACACAGTCGCAAACCAGAGAAGACAAAGGAGACATGACAACTAATTGTGATGTAGGCCTGGATTGAATCCTGCAACAGAAAAAGAACATTAGTAGAAACACTTGTGAAATCTGAATAAAGTTTAGAGTTTAGCTAATAATGTACAAATGTTGGTTTCTTGGTTTTAACAAATATACTGTGGTTGATGTAAGATGTTAACAATAGGAGAAACTGGGTAAAGGGGACCTATGAGAACTCTCCGTACTGGCTGCAACTTTTCCTTAAATCTAAAATTATTCCAGGCTGGGGAAGGTGGCTCATGCCTGTAATCCCAGCATTTAGGGACACCAAAGCAGGAGGATCACTTGAGGCCAGGAGTTCAAGACCAGCCTGGGCAAACTAGCAAGATCCCTGTCTCTACCAAATTTTTTGTTTTATTTAAAATTATTCCAAAATCAAAATTTTGTCTAAAAAATAAAGACAAAGAAAAATTTGACAATAAAGGTGATGGAAACAACAAAGATATATAAGAAACTGAGCACAATTTGGGTCTTTGTGGCCAAGTCTGATTGTGAAGAGAATTCCTCCCAGCTCTAGAGATTCTTATTCATTATCTGATTACCCACAAAAAAGCAGAAGTTTATTAAACATTGCTCTAATGGGGAAGTTCCCAAACGTGTGTATCAGAATCACCTGGAAACTAATGACAAATACTGGGACCAGGGTCATCGAAGTAGACTAGCACTGGGACTTCTGTATTTTTACAGGTTCCCTGGTGAACCTGATATATACTCCAGCTTGAGAACCACTGGTCTAGTGCTTTTCTGTTGACATTGTCACAAGGTCCTTAGGGTGTTGCTTTGCCAGCTGGAAACCTCTGTGATCAGCAGCACCTCTGCTTGAGTTTTGCTTGCCCCCACTGGGCTTGTCCTGCCCTCTTGGCCTGGCAGGCTGCACTTACTTGTGCTGCCGGCCTGGATCCCACACCCGACAAGGGTGAGTCAGGTGTGAAGCAGTGAGGGGTATGTGAGAGAGCGAGCACAGGTTCTTGCCTCTTTGCACAGTCAGGCACACTGGCTGCTGTGGCAGGGTGGGCAGCTCCAAGCACTGGCACAGGCGCTGGCTCCATGCAAGGCTGCGGCTGGACCAGATATACCGCAAGTGGCTTCCACTGTGGGCACCAGCATCTAGGCGAGGGGAGTCTGGTGGCACCCAAAAGCTCAGAGATGCCAGGAACTGCAGAGCTCCAAAGAAGGTGTTACAGTGTGCCACAGCCCTGGTTCAGGGAGCCCAGAGGTCTGGGCATCCAGAAGGGCTGCAGCTCTTCTCTCCTTCTCATTGCCTGTAGCATGGTGAGTGGGGGGGCGTGTTTTGGGGGGCATGTTTCAGCCCATTTGTGTTACAGCTCTTTCAGTCCTGCTGCCACGCTCTGGCCCACGGCTCCTGGGCTAGCCCAGACCCACTGCTGCTTCCCATCACATGGGGCAGCTGTCTGGAGCCTGCGGAGGGTGGGAGGGCTATAGTGTTGCAGCCCCTTTAGCTCCCACCATAGCTCGGGGAGCCATCCAGGGAAGTGTTACAGCTCCTTTCACTCCTGCCATTTGGTGGGTCCCGAGTTCTTGTCCCATACCCAGGAAGAATGAGGTTGCATGGGCAACTGGAGGGTGATCAAGGCAGAGAAGAGCTTTATTGGGCAACCAAACAGCTCTCAGCAGAGAGGAGACCCAAAGCGGGTAGCTCCTACCCACAAGCAGGTAATCCTGATGAGTCTCTGAGTCTGGCTGAGTCTGGGGTTTTCATGAGCTGAAAAGGGAGGAAGTACATGCTGATTGGTTCATGGAAAAGTCACCATCCAACTGGCCAAAAGGCATCAAGGAAGTTCTCACTCTGGATCATGAACTCCACCTGGAACTGGCAGCCAGGCCCCCAGATTTTAGGCCTGGCCTGAAGATGGGGTTTCACCGGAGACCTGCCTCTTCCCACCTAGGAACCTGTCTGCCTCCTGCCACCATCAACAGGCCATTTGTGGTGCCCAGGCTGTCTGCAGGCCCATGTCAAGCCATCCTCAACACCCCAGCCTTCCTCCCGTGCTCACTGGTGCCCAAAGTCTGAAGGGAGCCGAGGTAGCAGAGGGCTGGTGTCTCAGTACTGTCCCGAGCATACACACACCTGGTTGGGTTGCAACAGTACCTGGGCTCGGCCACAACTGTGTTCCACACCAGAGTGGGTGCTGGGGATGTGGAGAGGCCAGGGAGTGGGAGCAGGCACTTCTGAGCTTGTGGGGGAA
Organism: Macaca fascicularis; assembly: GCF_037993035.2. Lineage (NCBI taxonomy): Eukaryota > Metazoa > Chordata > Mammalia > Primates > Cercopithecidae > Macaca > Macaca fascicularis. Next base: position 66,507,167 of record NC_088386.1, read on the forward strand.
AGAGGCTTCCTGGGCCCCTGAGAGCATAGGGATGCCTGGGTCTGGAGCCATAACTGGGCAGCTGCAGCTGCACCGAGGAGTTGGTGGGCTCCCACCCCACCAACTCGGTAAGGCATGGGAGCTCCCACTGGGATCATCTGTTCCTGGCCCCCACGGGCCAACAAGTGCACAGCCCTGGCCACACTTCCCCCACTACAGTTGGCGTCCTTGCAATGGCCACTCCATACGTGTCACCACTGCCATCAACATAACTACTAACATGATCATTCACACATTCAACAGCCATTTATTGAGTAACTATTGTGTGCCAGCTCTTTGTTAGTACGAAGAGCACAGTAGTAGACACTCAGGCAAAGCCCATGCCCTAACGGAGCTTACATTCTAATATGCAAATAAATATACACTGATGGAGTCTCTCCTTGTATTTCCCAGTTCCAAGTCCCCAAAGTGAAAACCTGATTGGTGTAGCTAGTCACTACCATCCACTTGTGGGGGGAGAACCTTTTCTAAAGGCCACCTCATTCAGTGTGAGTGCTGACTGCCTGTATAACAGGGTTCCCCTCTAGTCCAGTCAGCTGTGACTGAGAGTGCATGGCATGTAACGTGGTCTCTCATGTGGTCTCATGTGGTTTGCTCTCTCAGCAAAACAGGCTAGGTTAGGAGATCCCCGTCTGCCCTATCCAATGTGGCCCTTATCCAAATATGGTTGGAACCAAACTTTCTCAGGGTGGTCTGAAGGCAAAAAGATAAGGCTGCACTAGCCAACACCAAGCTGAGTATCACTAATCTAAAAATCCAAAGTGCTCCAATTGGAAACTTTTTGAGTACTGACATAACACTCAAAGGAAATGCTCATTGGAGCACTTTGGATTTTGGATTTTTGGATTAGAGATTCTCAACCAGTAATGTTCCAAAATCCAAAATCCAAAACACTTCTGGTCTCAAGCATTTCAGATAAGGGATATTCAATGTGTATGATAAAAAATGATCCCTCCATCATGAACCACTTATTTACAAGAACTCAGAATTGGCCAGGTGTGGTGGCTCACACCTGTAATCCCAAAACTTTCGGAAACCGAGATGGGCAGATTGCTTGAGGCCAGGGGTTTGAGACAAGCCTGGCCAACACGGCAAAACCCCATCTCTACTAAATATATGAAAATCATCTGGGCATGGTGGCGCATGCCTGTAATCCTAGCTTCTTGGGACGCTGAGACACAAGAACTGCTTCAACCTGGGAGGTGGAGGTTGCAGCAAGTTGAAATTGCACCACTGCACTCCAGCCTGGGCAACAGAGCGAGACTCTGTCGGAAGGAAGGAAGGAAGGTGGGGGAGGGGAGGAAAGGAAGGAAAGGAAGGACTCAGAATTAATGTTAATGGAACTCAGAACACACATAAAACTAAGTACTAGATACTTCTTCTGGAAGAATAGATTACTTGTGGTTTTTTAGCCTGTAGACATTTGCTTCTGTTGGACTTCGCTTTTCTGCTGCCTCTGATGTTTCAAAATACCAACCTGCCTGCAGCAGATTCTTACTCCAATTGAGGCTGACTTGACAATAATCTCCCACGTGTTCCCTCCATCATGTTATATTATTTATATTAGCTTTGGCAACATCCTTGAGATTTTATTCTTTGCCTTCTGTTGGAGCGTATTCTCCAACTAAAAGAGTAAAACAACTGGCACCAGGAAAAATGGGGCAATCATTCTCACATTTTTTTCAGTCCCAAACCAGGTGGGCCCTATACCTCACCCCCACACCCCCCACCAACTGCTGCTAAAGAAATAACATGAGATTTTACCATCACCCTGGGAATTAGGAAAAAAAAGAAAAAAGACCCACAGATTTTGATGAGACACAAATAGTAACCACAGAGGTAACTTATTAACTGATTCTGAAAAAGAAAAGGCTTTGAAGCTATTCATTACACACATTCAATTCAAATCAATAAACAGTACTACCATGTTCCCAATACTCAACCAGGAACTGGGGATCTAAAGATGAAAACACATGATCGGCTGGGCGTGTTGGCTCACACCTATAATCCCAGCACTTTGGCAGACTGAGGTGGGAGAATCATGTGAGCCCAGGAGTTCGAAATAAGCCTGGCAGCATAGTGAGACATTGTCTATGCAAAAAATCAAAAAAATTAGCTGGGTGTGGTAGCGCATGCCTGTAGTCTTAGCTACTCGGAAGACTGAGGTAGGGATGATTTTGAGCCCAGGAGGTGGAGGCTACAGTGAGCTGTGATCACACTCCTGCATTGCAGCCTGGGAGACAGAGTGAAACCCATCTCACAAGAAAGAAAGGAAAAAAGGAAGGAAGGAAGGAAGGAAGGAAGGAAGGAAAAAGAAAAAAGAAAAACATATGATCCTTGCTTTGAATGAATGGACCATAAATGGTAGAAGACAGACCTGTGATGATGACAGTGATGTTACAGAAATGAAGGAACTAACTGTTTCATGGCGAGGAGAGAGTCACGCTGACCTTAAGGATAAATAAGTAAGATTTGAGATGGGACTTAAAGGATTGGGATTTTTTCAAAGTTAGGATTTTTGTAAGTGGAAAATATAAGGAAAGGCATTTCAGAAGTAGAGAATAGCATGAATAAAATCAAGAAGGTAAGAAAGTAAATGGCTTGTGTGGAGAATAGCAAGCAGCCACTCATGAGGCTGAAACATACACTACAGCTCTAAGGAAGGCTAGACTTCCCCACGGACCACCAATGATCCACAGCCTGGGTTCTACAAGCCATGGCTACCATCAGACATATGGGAGACAACTGGTCCAAAAATTTTGACGACTGAACATGGCAACAGCTTCCATCATAAAGAGGGTTATAATTGCCAAGCAGAACGAGAACATTATAATTAGATCTAGTTCTTACATTTATTCTCTTGCACTAAATTTATTAAATTGTTGAATGAGCTGCTAGGCACTCTGGTAAATATCAAGAACATAAAGACAGCTCCACTGCAGACCCTGTCCTTGAGGAGCCTAATAACTGGAGATTTCATTTATGGATTTATGGATTTATTAGGCCTTCTAAAAACCTGCTATTCACTTGTTGATAGCAAAGAAAATTATTTTTAAATTTTAAATAATATTTTCTTATTACAAAAGTACTTCATGAACATCAAAGAATATGCAACCAGCCAAAACAAAAAATAAAACATCTCTGTCACCACCCAGAGATCACCACTGTAACCCTTGGTTCATATTCTCCTCCCACATCTTCATATACATACATACGTATTAATCTGTATTTTGAGGACATGTTTTTCATATTGTCTACAGACACATCCCATCTTGTAACCAGCTTTTAAAAAAGACAATAATTTCCACGTTTCCATGTGAATAACTACTCTTCTAATACTCAGTACATATTCAAATTTCTCCAAATGAACCAAAAATGTTCTTTACGCTTATTTCTCCAAGTTGGCCCCCAACTCAAGCCCTTACAGTGTGTCTCTTGGTTATATTCTTCGTGTTCCTTTTAATCTGGCATAGGCCCTTTCATAGGACTCTGACTCAATAAAGAGAACTGGCCAGCTGTCCTGAAGGAAAGCCCACTTCCTGTATTTGCCTGATTCCCTGTGGTGTCATTTTACTTGCTCCTCAATTCCCCTTACATTCTGTAAACATCAAACTCAAGATGCCATAGAGGCAAGTTAACCACCTTGGGCTAGAATACATCATGGGTGATAGCACATACTTTACATTGCATCACATAGGAATCCACATAATACCTGGTTGACGCACCACTAGTCCAACTGACCACAAGGCAACTGGGAGTTTCAGAGGGAGTACATGTAAGGGGCAAAAGCAGCAAAGGAATACGACAACGGAATAAGCATGAATACGACCTGGCTACCTGAAGGAGGTGGGACGGGGAACTGAACAGCATCAGGTGGTGGAATGCCAGGGAAATCCAACCGTGCTTCCCACGCTGGCATCGCTCTGATTGTGACCAATCCTCTAATCTTATTCTCACAATTACGGAGGCAGAAAAAAAAAAACCCAAACCAAAAAAGAAGTTGGTAGGTGACTCTGTGAGACTACTGTTTTATAAAGGGAGCGTTTCCTTTTATAAAATTTAGCTGAGCAGATGCAGTATGCTCTGCTCATACTGTGCAGTGGCCCCACAGGGGGCCACTATTCCCCTCAGCTGTATAGTCTGGGAAAATACCTGTACACCCGGAGAACAGAGAGCTTGCTGTGTGTGGAGTTCGCTCCTGTTTATCAGCAGCTCTTTCCCTGCCTCTGGCCACCAGGGGGACCTGCAACCTGTTCTTTCAGGCGAGCGGGAACGCGTCTGCATAAATCTGGCCCAATCCAGGGCCCCGTAGCAAGGCGCCAAAGCAGGGGGAAGCGCATTTCTGTTCTCTCGCGAGCACGACGAGGCACCTCCCAGCCCTTCTCCGGCCCTCCCTCTCCACCCTCCCGGCCCGCGCGCGCTCGGGCCCCTTCCAGTGGCTCGCGGCAGGTGGCGCTGTCTGCGGCGTCGCAGCGGCCCGGGCCGCAGCGGAGACGATCTCCCGGCGGGCTGTGCGGCCCGGCTCTCCGGCGGCAGCGAGTGCCACGTCCCAAGTGCTACGCGGAGGAGCAGAGCGGGCGGTGCGCGGGGGGCGGGAGCAGCGCGGATCCCGGCTCGGCCACACAGATCGCCCGCCGCCATGGGCTCCTCGCAGAGCGTCGAGATCCCAGGCGGGGGCACCGAAGGCTACCACGTTCTACGGGTAAGGGCTCCGACGGCGGCCGCGGAGCTGCGGGCTGGAGGTGGGGCCGGCCGCGAGGAGGCGGAGGCCCCCATGGGCTCCTTCACGGGGCAGCCAGGCCCGATCCCGCGAAGGAGAGGCTGTCGCGGGCGCTGCCTTGGCCGAGGCTGGTTCCGGAGGCCGCTGGCATCCCGCCTCCGCGGAGCGCCCTGTGCACGGGGTCCGCGGCTGTGGGAAGACGGGCTGGAGCTGGAGGCAGCTGCCGGCGACTCGGCCGGGGGGCGGCCCTGGGAAGGGGGGACAACCTTGCTCTTTTTCCGCACGGCCTTCTCTCTCTTTCACCTACCCTCGTTTTTGGCTTCCAAAGTTAGGAAGGGCGCGGAGGGAACGTTTCCAAAGTAGTGACTGTGAAGGCAGCCTTTGCGCTTTCCTAGGAGAGGGATCCTGACCCGCAGTCCGGAGGCGGGGCCTGCGGCGGCAGGTGTTAAATCACCTCGGCGCTGGCTGAGTGATTTGAAAGGCCAGTGGGGAAGGAGACGGAGATCGAAATGACCTGGAAGTAGGTTCGACGGACTTAAACAGACTTGATTTCGACAAGACTTCTTTCCCGTGCCACTCCTGACCCTCCCAAACCTCCTTCCCAAGATTTCCTGGAGTGGGAACTTCCGTTCTGTTCCGACTGCTGAGGGTGTGGTTTAGATTAAGGTTTAGATCCACAGTGGTAAAGAGGTAGTGCAGAGGAATGTTTTTTTTTAAAAAAAATCTGAGTATATAAAGGAAAACAACCCTAGCTTAACTTCCAGGAGGCAGAGAAACATAATACCTCAAAAGGCGTCAGCTAAGCACCTACCTATGAACGGCCTGGGCCTGGGTGGTACAAAGCATGTGGTCTTTTCCTCATGGAACCGAGCAACTTTAGAAGTAGCGTTGATGGTTGTGTGCTGTGACACCTGTGTGAGTGTTAACGTGAAGAACTGTCAACAGAGTGGCCGCAGCGTGTAGCGCCATTTAAGGGTGTAATAGTGTCACTCAATATTAGCTCTTCACAGGCAAGAACGTTTTCACTGAAAGTAAGAGAATGCACTTCCTGGTGCTACCTTCATTTCCTGCCCTGGGTCCCATGTTTTAGGTGAGACAACATTCTTAAATTGCCCAGCTGTCTAGGTGATAGGGCTGAGACAGATCATCTTTCTGATCTTCAGGATTATCGTATCTATTGCCTTTCCATTACACTAAAAATCCCTCCTCTAGCCATACTCTTGGTAGTAAAGGGTGATTTTTTTCCCCCAGAAAGGAAAAGGGAGCCTATAAATAAGCCATATTATCTTCCTATCCCCTTCAGCTAACCAAACCCCCAAGAGCCATACTGAGAGAGGAAATGGAAGGAGAATTGTCAGTTCCCAAATGTGAGGTGAAAGCTGTGCTTTTCTTTGTGTTATCTGATCTGATTTTGAGTTCTCTACCCTGCGGTGTTACCCAGTATTACCAGCTGTTTCTCACAGTGTCCGATTGTGATCATGAATCCTTGGGGATTCGTGATGTTTTTATAATACATGCACTCAAGGAAACTCAATAAAACACATGAATGTTAATAAGCAAAAAAAAAGTCGAGTGTTTGAAAGAAAGCCATACACATCAAAAGGATTCCAACTTAATGATTACATTACAACATAAAACAAGTTTGTATTTTCTTTATGTAAGTGCAGTCAAATCAGCGTTCATACATATTCAGTAGTGCAGATGTGTTATTAATCTATAAATCTGATTTTTACAAACACTAGGGACAACCTTAGTTACCAGTCTGCATCTGGAGCATTAATGTTGCACATGATGAAATAATTCTTACTTAGTAAGTTAGAATAATTCTTTCTTACTTACTTTATTAAAGAGAGCTTTAAAATAGTAATGATCTAGTTTAGGAGAATTTTGTGTCTGCGTTCCTAAGACCCTCTGCCCCTGATTCTGTAATTGGTTTCCTTATCTTTGTTTTTAGAGGGAAAAGTGCTGTGTTAAATCTTAACATACAAAAAGTCTTCCTTTCATTTGTTATTGCCTAGATGGACAGCGATATATTTCATTATTAGATTACCAAGCTTGTAAACTGGAGTAACTGTGGCAGGAAAATTTTGAATAAAATCACCCATATTCAACAAGTTCTAGAGTGATTTAATCAGAAGTTAGTTTTCTTGAATAACCAATTCCCTGGCCATTTCCTGGTTGTAGTAAAAACTTATATGATTGGGTTTTGAAATACCAATTATAATAACATTTATATCCACTGCTGTCTTTTGATTTTGTGAGTCCCTATAATTCAGATAGATTGAACTTTCCATTGTTTTCATTATTTTTCAATATCCATCTAAAAATCTGTAGGGGACAGCCTTGAAACAGATTCAGAAGTTCTGCTATGAGCAGTGTAGTTCCTTTTTATGTATTCTCTATGTATGAGTGCATATTTTCATGATTGGGATCATATTGTGTACCCAACTTCTTATCCCCACTCCAGAGGTAACCACTGTGGACAGTTTCTTATATAGCCTTTCAAATATATTTTATGCTTATAAAAAAGTCTCTTTGGCCGGGCGCAGTGGCTCACGCCTGTAATCCCCGCTTTGGAAGGCCGAGGTGGGCAGATAACCTGAGGTCAGGAGTTCGAGAACAGCCTGACCAACATGGTGAAACCCCATCTCTATTAAAAATATAAAAAATTAGCCGGGCATGGCGGTGCACACCTGTAATCCTAGCTACTTGAGAGGCTGAGGCAGGAGAATCACTTGAACCTGGGAGGCAGAGGTTGCAGTGAGCTGAGATCATGCCATTGCACTCCAGCCTGGGCAAAAAGAGTGAGACTTTGTTTCAAAAAACAGAGTCTCTTCTCACACCCTTCTCTCTTTGTTTCTTTTTGTTACCTTGGAATCTTGGAATCATATGATCCATGCTGTTGCACACCTCAGTCTTCACAGTTGATGACCTATCTTAGCAGTCTTTCTGTAGTAGCAAGTCAAGATCTGCCTCATGCTTTCAGTTAGCTCATGGTAGTCTGTTGTACCATAGATTGGTTAAGGAGTACCTCCTGGTGTTGAACATTTGGTTTTCTGGTCTTCTTTTGTTATATGAACATATTTACAAACTTAAATCCTATGTTTTGTTTTCCCATAACATACATCCTTTTCCCCAATTACTGTATTGAATTTTAATGGTAGCTGTCTGTATAAATGTTGATTTTTCATGTTACTAAATAACTACATTGTTTTCTTATTATCAACATGTGTCCATTAGAGAACATTTGGGGCCGGGCGCGGTGGCTTAAGCCTGTAATCCCAGCACTTTGGGAGGCCGAGGCGGGCGGATCACGAGGTCAGGAGATCGAGACCATCCTGGCTGACACGGTGAAACCCCGTCTCTACTAAAAAATACAAAAAACTAGCCGGGCGAGGTGGCGGGCGCCTGTAGTCCCAGCTACTGGGGAGGCTGAGGCAGGAGAATTGCGTGAACCCGGGAGGCGGAGCCTGCAGTGAGCTGAGATCCGGCCACTGCACTCCAGCCTGGACGGCAGAGCGAGACTCCGTCTCAAAAAAAAAAAAAAAAAAAAAAAGAACATTTGGATATGGTAATAAAGGACAGCAAAGAACCTGAATTACCTGTAATCCCACCATCTAAAGGCAAATACTGTTGAAGTATTTTTCTTAGTCCCCTTTTTTTCGTGGGCCTAACATCGCCCCTTAGCCATGTTTCACAAAGATTTTGAATGATATGACGTATTCAAGGACTATATGGCCAAAAGTTATCTTAAGAGGTTAACATTACAACCAAAATATCCAACAGCTGAGAAATTATTAAACGAATCAGGGCCTAACCACAGATAGAGTGCTATACATTCGCTCAAAATTGTGTTTGAAACACCCTGTGTATGTGCAGGTACATTTGAGTGCTCAGGAAAATAAAGCTGAAAGATAATAAACCAGGTTGTCTAAAAAATTATTAGTGGATAGTGACCTTTTTTTTTTTAACTTTAATGTATTTTCGAGGATTTCTGAAGTGATCATTAAATACTTGTATAGTCACTCAAAGCGTAGATATGCAAAATTACTTTTTAAAAAGAAGTGGACTCCTAGTGGAGGATTTAAAATTTTGTGTAGAAGTCTTTTTTAAAAAAATAACATTTCAGATTCTCTTATACAGTGGGTCAGATTTGTGCTCACTATGAATGGCACTTTTATTTTGGTCCTCCAATCCTAATGTAAGGCGGGAAACATGTTAGGGCTTCTCAGTTTTTGAAGTTATTGTAAGTTACTCCCTACATGTGAACTATGTTTAATATCAAAATTTTGCCTACATTTTTCCATTAATTATCCAGTGAACCCAACAAGACCATTTTCAAAATTAAAATTTTGGAGTGACCTCACAGATGCCTGTTATAGGACCTGCTTCTAAATTAAAATATTCATATTCTGTTCCACACTTACAAACTCTGAGATAGGGGATATCTGAGGACATACTTTCTGGAGCAAGTATTCACACCAGTGTGGAGACATGGAAAATAGCATTTTCATTCTTTCTCATGCTTTCTTCTGGGAGAGATTTCAAGGTGATGGAAGAGTCATTGACATGTAGTGTGTCTCCAGTGTAATAACAGGTTTTTATCTTCTGAGCCATTTGCTGCAGACTGGGCAGCATTTAGGTGTTCTTAGAGAAGCAAGTGACTGCAAGTGGAATTACTTCTATAGAAAATGCAATGCCTAGACCGTACCTACTATCGTATGGAACTGCTCTTTTTAAATATTTTTTTCTGTTTTGTCAGAGATGAGGTCTCCCAAAGGAACTGCTCTCTCTCTTTTTTTTTTTTTTTTTTTTTTGAGACGGAGTCTCGCTCTGTCGCCCAGACTGGAGTGCAGTGGCGCGATCTCGGCTCACTGCAAGCTCCGCCTCCCGGGTTCACGCCATTCTCCTGCCTCAGCCTCCGGAGTAGCTGGGACTACAGGCGCCCGCCACCACGCCCGGCTAATTTCTTTTTGTATTTTTAGTAGAGACGGGGTTTCACTGTGTTAGCCAGGATGGTCTCGATCTCCTGACCTCGTGATCCGCCCGCCTCGGCCTCCCAAAGTGCTGGGATTACAGGCTTGAGCCACCGCGCCCGGCCAGGAACTGCTCTCTTTAAGTGGTGCCTAACTAACCTACATGCAATCCTGTTGCGATGGGATTTCAGTTTAGTACTTACTTTGAAAAAGTTAATTTCTAATACTCAATAGTCATTGTTTTCTTCTTTATTCTTCTAACATCGTCTTTCTCAAACTTTGAAACTCATGCCATCTTTTTGTTGTTGTTTTGAGACGGAGTTCCACTCTTGTTGCCCAGGCTGGAGTGCAATGGCGCAATCTTGGCTCACTGCAACCTCCCTGGTTCTCCTGCCTCGGGCCTCCCAAGTAGCTGGGATTACAGGCACCTGCCATCACGTCCAGCTAATTTTTGTATTTTTAGTAGAGTTGGGGTTTCATCATGTTGGCCAGGCTGTTCTTGAACTCCTGACCTCAAGTGATCCACCTGCCTCCACCTCCCAAAGTGCTGGGATTACAGGTGTGAGCCACCACGCCCAACCTCATGCCCTAACACAGAAATCTCACTCTGGCTCCTTTCTCACTCATTCTGGAAACAATGTGTAAAAAGAGAACAGTAGGTTTATTTAGTGTTGTTTTCTATATATAAAATTATAATTGTGAAACCTGAAGAGTCTGACCCTGCCCCTAAAATTGATCTCTCCTTTTTTTTTTTTTTTTTTTTTTTTTGAGACAGAGTCTGGCTCTGTTGCCAAGGCTGGAGTGCAGTGGCACAATCTCGGCTCACTGCAACCTCCGCCTCCCAAGTCCAAGCAATTCTCCTGCCTCGGTCTCTCTAGTGGCTGGGATTACAGGTGCCCGCGGCACCATGCCTGGCTAATTTTTGTATTTTTAGTAGAGACGGGCTTTCACCATATTGATCAGGCTGGTGTCGAATTGCTGACCTCAGCTGATCCATAGGCCTCGGCCTCCCAAAGTGCTGGAATTATAGGCGTGAACCACTGCCCAGCCCAAAATTAATCTTTTCTAATAAAAGGCCCAGAAGTTGTTTAATAAATATTCTTTAAAATTGCTTTCAAATGTAGGAATCAGGATATCTCCGTTTATTAAAACCATGGAATACAATGTATATAAACCTTGGGATACTTTTAGGAATTATATCATTGAACATAAACTTTTTCTAATATTAATAGGCCTTGAACAAATTAGTAGTTTCATGTTGTGTATATACACTTTTTTTTTTTTTTGAGACAGAGTCTTGCTCTGTCATCCAGGCTGAAATGCAGTGGCACAATCTCAGCTCATTGCAACCTCCACCACTCCAGTTCAAGCGATTCTCCTGCCTCAGCCTCCCAAGTAGCTAGGATTACAGGCGCCCACCACCACCCCCAACTAATTTTTGTATTTTTAGTAGAGATGGGGTTTCACCCTGTTGGCCACGCTGGTCTAGAACTTCAGACCTCAAGTCATCTGCCCACCTCAGCCTCCCAAAGTGTAGGGATTACAGGCGGGAGCCACTGCACCCGCAACCCCCCACCTTTTTTTTTTTTTTTTTTTTTTTTTGAGACAGGGTCTCACTCTAGGCTGGAATTTAGTAGCACAGTCTCCACTCACTGCAGCCTCCACCTCCGAGGCTCAAGTAATCCTCCCCCATCTCAGCCTCCCCAGTAGCTGTGACTACAGGCACACACCACCATGCCCAGCTAATTTTTTGTATTTTCGGTAGAGATGGGGTTTTGCCATGTTGCCCAGGCTGCTCTCGAACTCCTGAGTTCAAGCAATCCACCCACCTCAGCCTCACAAAGTGCTGGGATTACAGGCGTGAGACACCGCGCCCGGCCTTATATGCTTTCATACTTATGTGATGAGGTGTGTTTTAATGCCTGTACTATCATCCTCAGGATTCTCACTGGGGGAAATCTGCTGTTAGTAGTTAATTATGGTTTCAGTAAGTAGTAGAGTGTACAACACTGATTCTTCTGCCTTCTGGGTCAGATACTAGCAGGGGTTTTTAATAATTCCTCTACAAATTTTATAAAAATTGAGCTTAGAATAACCATTAACATCAGTGTGTTCATTTTGCTTACTTTAATATTCTACTGAAAGGATTATATATATTGATTGATTCACTAATAAAATATCAATGTAAACTAGGAAATACAAAGTTTGATATGTGCTTTAGAAACTGTGACTTTTTTTTTTTCTTTCTTTTTTTGAAACAGGGTCTCTCTCTGTAGGATCTCACTCTGTCGCTATGGCTGGAGTGCTGTGGTGTGGTCATGGCCCATGGCAACCTTGAACTCCTGGGCTCAAGTAATCCTTTCATCTCAGCCTCCTGAGTAGCTTATAGGCATATGCTGCCATGCCCAGCTAACTTTTAAATTTTTTTGTAGAGCGATCTTTCTGTGTTGCCCAGACTGGTCTTGAACTCCTGGGCTCAAGCGATCCTCTCGTATTGGCTTCTCAAAGTGTTGGTATTACAGGTATGAGCCACCACACCTGGTCCTAAGTAGTTACTTTGAGAGACTGTACATTTCCCTGTTGGCATTGCAAATAAATTTACTGTAGCATGAAGATAATTATTCTGGGGTTTTGTTCTCTCTTTTAAGCACCAATGAGAGATGGCTCAAGCACATTGTCAGAAATAAGGAAGCTTGAGCCAGGCACAGTGGTGTGCATCTGTAATCCCAGCTACTCCAATCAGGAGACTGAGGTAAGGTGGGGGCCCAAGAGTTTAAGACCACCCTGAAAAACATAGTGAAATCCGGTCTCAATAAAAGCAAAATTGTCACTTGACCCAAAACTTTGAGGCTGCAGCAAGCTATCCTCATGCCACTGCACTCCAGCCTGGGTAACAGAGCAGCATCTCTAAAATTAATTAATTTGTTAATTTTTAAAAAAAAATTTAAGGCTGGGTGTGGTGGCTCATGCCTGTAATCCCAGCACTTTGGGAGGCTGAGGTGGATGGATTACCTGAGGTCAGGAGTTCAAGACCAGTCTGGCCAACATGGTGAAACCCCCTCTCTACTAAAAATACAAAACTTAGACAGGTGTGTTGGCGCATTCCTGTAGTCCCAGCTACTTGGGAGGCTGAGGCAGGAGAATCGCTTGAACGCTGGAGGTGGAGGTTGCAGTGAGCTGAGATGGTACCACTGAACTCCAGCCTGGGTGACAGAGTGAGACTCCATCCCCCCAGAAAAAAAAAAAATTAGAGACCCGGTTTTGCTCTGTTGCCCAGGCTGGAGTGCAGTGTCACAGTCGCAGCTCACTGTGGCCTCGACTTCACAGGCTCAAGCAATTCTCCCTCCCTGGTCTTCCAAGTAGTTGGGACTACAGGTGCGTACCACCACGTCTGGCTGATTTTTTTGAAGGGACAAGGTCTCAAACTCCTGGGCTCAAATGATCCTCTTGCTTTAGCCTCCCAAAGTGCTGGGACTATAGCTGTGAGCCACAACCTTGCCCTAATTAGTTAATTAAAAGTAAAATCCAGGCTTTGTGGCATGTGCCTGTAGTCCCAGGACTCAGGAAGCTGAGGTGGGAGGATTGCTTGAGCTCAGGAGTTCAAGAGTAGCCTTAGCAAAATATTGAGAGCTTGAGAAAGAAAAAGAAAGAAAGAGAGAGGGAAGGAGTGAAGGGAAAGAGGGAATGAAGGGAGGGAGGGAAACAAAGGAGGAAGCACCTGGTACAGTGACTCTCATCTGTAATCCCCACACTTTGGGAGGCTGAGGCAGCGGATTGCTTGAAGCCAGGAGTTCGAGATCAGCCTGGACAGTAAAGTGAGACCCTGTCTCTAAAAAAAATAAAGACAGAAGGAAAGAATCTTGTTATCTTTGTGAACATGAGTACATTGAGAAACTATCATAGTCAACCACCAGAGACCACCTTTGGGAACTGGATTCTAGTGCCAGCTCTATCACTTCATTCTATTTCCTTGAGCAACCCTTTGAAATGCTTTGAAAAGCTTCAGTCTTTGTATCTGAAAAGTGTGGATAATAGCAGAGCCACTTCCACCTTTTCCACTGAAAAACACGTTAGATACTGTGTATGAAAATAATGAAAACAATTGAGCATTATTAAATCTCTTTCTTAACACTACCTCCTTGATTATCCTGTGGATTAAATGAGATATTTCATGTAAAGCACTTAACTTAGAATGTGGAATATAATAAGGATTCAAATGTTTGGTGATGCCTTTATTACTAGCATTTGCATTATTGTGTAGAACCAGTATTGTGGCAATACTAGCTAAAATATACTACTGTGGTTGTCAACATTTTTAGTATTTTTATTTAATTAAGCAACCGTTACTTTTTGTCTGTGTACCTAACCTGTACTTTGCTGCTGTTTAAAACATAAGTTTGAGGTCAAATCTGACCCATTAATTTTAGTCATCTAGGCACACACACAAATGGTGCCTGTTAATTTCCTCCTGTCCTCATTTTTAAGGAAATTATTTTTTAATTTTAAACGGGGAGTGCCAGTATCCCTTTCATTGCATTGCTACAGTGTTACTAGACACATTAATTAAAATGGCTGAAAGAGTCTGTGTAATTAAAATGATCTTGCTGTATTTTATTTTTTTCATTGTAGAACCTATAGATAGCTTAGCAACAGTTAGACTTATTTCGTGGTGGGTCATTCAGGCTTACAGATTACCTCCTTAGCCTCCTCATTTTTGCAGTTAAAGAAAAGAAGTGCAGACCTGTAATCCCAGCACTTTGGGAGGCCGAGGTGGTGATCACCTGAGGTCAGGAATTTGAGTCCAGCCTGGCCAACATGGTAAAACCTCGTCTCTGCTAAGAAATACAGAAACTTAGCCAGGCATGTTGGTGGGTGCTGTAATCCCAGCTACTTGGGAGGCTGAGGCAGGAGAATCACTTGAACCCAGGAGGCAGAGATTGCTGTGAGCTGAGATTGCACCACTGCACTCCATCCTGGGCAACAAGAGGGAAACTCCATCTCAAAAAAAGAAAAGAAGCACAGAGAAGTTAATCTGATTTGCCCAAGGTCACACAGCAAGTTTTCTTTCCCTAGGAAACAAATCCCTAAGTTATTTGAAGAATATAAAATGCGTTAAGAAGTTGTCAGAGTTTTTGCTTCTTTTAGAGCAGAGTTCAATTTCTTCTAATGTTATTTTTCTAATATACAGATCTTTTCTGGAAAACCATTATGCAATAATGAGTTTTTATTTCCTTTTAGTTGCCATTACAATTTTATTTTAAACTGCTTGCATGTTAAAAATTATGTTAGGGTTAGTGTCAGGAGAACATGCACTTTGCTTTGTTTGTGAAGAACGTGGGAAGACAATGTTTTAGCAGGTGAGGCTTGAACTCTCCCAGTCTACTGCAAAGTTATTTACCACACATTTGTGTCAAGACCCAAATAAGGAAACTTACCCATTTGCAGACATAAAAAACAGTACTCTCTCCTTATCCACAGTTTGACTTTCTGTGGTTTCAGTTACCTTTGGTTAACTGAGGTCCAAAAACATCAGATGGAAAATTCCAGAAATAAACAGCTCATAAGTGGTAGATTGCTCTATTATTAGTTATTATTGTTAATCTCTTACTGTGCCTAGCTTATAAATTAAAGTTTATCATAAGTATTTGCATATGGAAATAGTATATGAAAATATATAGTACAGTATATGTAGGGTTTGGTACTCTGCAGTTTCAAGCATCCATGGGGGGTCCTGGAACATATCCCCTGTGGATAACGGGGACTACTATAGTTCCCTCACCCTTCCCTACTAAAAAAATGCCTATTATAACTCTGGAGGATTTAGGATTTCTTTTTATTATATCATATTCCCAGATCTTTTCCCATCATTTTGAACACCTGCGCACACATATAGTGCATGAGGATTTATGTTTATAGTTGAGGTGGGTCATCATTTAAGTATTGCTTGGATTGAATTTATTTTCTAGTCTTGTTTAACATCTCTACTGTTTTTAAAAGCGGGACAGGAGGGAGGGTGTTAGAGGAGATGATGGTATAGATAGTCATTCAGTGGGGCTTATCTACATTTTGTGTGTGGAAAAGGAATATATGCTGCAGTAATAAAAAGGAGACAGTTATACATTCTAGTAAGCCGATTTTATGATAACATTTTCATTGTTAGAAAACTTAAGGAAGATAATTTACGTATCAGCCAGAAACGTGAATAAGTGTGTCTTTGTATATCATCTAGTGAAATATGTAGTCTGGTGATATCCTGTATGCTGCAAGTTGCCTTGTGGTTTCCTTTCTTTGTTACTTTAAGGTAGAAGGTCTATATACCTCAGCTGAGAGTATGTAAGTCAATAGACCAATAAAGTTGGGAGAATGCCGCCTGACACCCAAGTCCACCCAAACACTTCTTCCCTCTTACTCTGCCATTCCTCCCTCCCCCAAGTGAAGAATTGAGAGAAAGAGGTTAATGTGAAATGATCCAAACCTAGCATAAGTAGTAGTATTTGAACACTCTTAATCCTGGAAGAAGAGATGGATGCTTCATTGGAAAGCAATAGTTAGGTCTGTGTGGTAAAAGAAAAGTTTAGGCTAAATCTGGTAAAACTTTTAATGATCTGGGATCAGAAGTGGAGGGAAAAGTCAAGAAGTTAATTGCCTTTTTTTTTTTAAACCGGGAACTTGATGGAGCAAAAGTGTTAATGGTATCTTGTAGGACAGCTTTTCCTAACTTTATTTTTATTGTAGCTCAAAGCAAAAAATGTATTTTCCATTGCAACCAGTACATACTGCATTTCATGAAGAATATAGGCCTTTATTATATCATGAATTTTTGACAAATTTTCTATTATGATACTGTGTTTTGATACTTGTCTTTTGTGACACACTAAATTGATTTCAGAACCTACTGAAATCATCCACTGTAGTTGAATGACACCACTTTAGGGATTATTTCTATAAAGTTGGTGATTAAAAAATCCAGCTTCTAATCATTGATGCAAATTTCTTTGTATGTAATAAAGATGCCCCTTTACTGTGCAGTTTCATCATAAACTTCTCATTTTTGCTTGTTGAGGGTAAAAACTGTCTAACAAATATCATCTTGTTTATTGCAGCTGTTTTTCTAGAGTGTTAGGAGAGAAGCATTTCTTTCACACTGCTGTGATTTTTATTTTGTAAGCTAACCTCAGAAGTTTGAACCTTACAACTGCCAGTTAGTGTGTTCATAATTTCTTCTACCTGTCCATGTTTTGGTAATATATCTTTTTATAATTATTATTTTGTAAGCATAATTGCTCTTTAGTATTTTCAGCTGCTTTATTATGTTTCTTAATTGAGCAAAGTAAATCATGTGGCCCTAAGAAGAATTGGAAAAAAGGGCATTGGAAAAAGGGCAACCTCAGTATACTTGTTTTGATACAGGGAGCATCTCTTAAGACTTTATATTAAAAGAGTACACACAAGTGTATAGCTTTGTGAATTTTCACAAACAACACACTTACTGTAACCAGCCTCTTATCCCTTCCCAGTGACATCCTGCACAACCCCCACCTCCACAGGATGAATACTATCCTGATTTCTAACAGCATAGGTTAGTTTGGGCTGTTGTTCTTTGTGTAAGGGGAACCACGTGCTACGTACTCATTTGTGTCTGGCTTCTTTTGCTCAGATATTGCTTGTGAAATTTATTCATGTGTATTATTGTAGACCTTTCATGTCATTAATGTATTTGGTGCCATTGAGATAATATGCCAATATTTATTAACCTGTTGATGGGCATTTTTGTAGTTTTCAGTTTGGGACTTTTATAAATAGTAGTACTATGAACAGTATAGTGTATTTCTTTTAGAGAACATATGTATACCCATTTCTGTTGGGTATATACTTAAGGCTGGAATATACAGTCAAAAGATGTGCATATTTTCAATATTAATAGATATTGCCAAGTCATTTACTAGTTTGCATTCTAACCAGCAGTAATTGAGGTTTCTAAATGTCCTACATCCTCACTCACACTTAATATTTTTCATCTTTTTAATTTCGGTCATTCTGTTAGGTGTGTAGTAGCATTGTGGTTTTAATTTGCATTTCCTTGATGACCATTGAAGTTGAGCACATTTTCATATTTCTTTATTACTTCAGTATCCTATTTTGTTTAGTGTTTGCTAAAATCTTTCCCCCATTTCTCTATTGGGTTGTCTTTTTTCTGTTTTAAGCAACTTTATTGTGATAAAAGCTACATACCAGAAAGTTCAGACTTTTAAAGTATACAATTTGGTGGCTTTTTAATATGTTCGTAGAGTTGTACAACCATCACCACTGCCTAATTCCAGAAACTGTTTATTACTCCGGAAAGAAACCCATATGTATTAGTAGCCATTCCCCCATTCTTCCACCCACAACCCCTCATAACAACTAATCTGCTTTCTGTCTCTATAGATTTGTCTATTATGACATTTCATATTAATGGAATCAAACAATATGTAGTCTTCTGTGACTAACTTCTCTCACTTAGTGTTAATGTTTTCAAGATTTTTCCATGTCATAGCGTGCATTAGTACTTCATCCTTTCTTATGGATATACCACATCTTGTTTATCCATTTATCAGTTGGGGGACATTTGGGCTGTTTCTACGTTAGGGATATTATGAATAATGCTGCTATGAAATTTGTGTACAGGTTTTTCATGGAGATATATTTTCATTTTGCTTGGTTGTTTGTATACCTGGAGTGGAATTGCTGGATCATTTGATAACTTTGTGTGTAACATTTTGAGGATCTGCCAAACTGTTTTTCACAGCGGCTACACCATTCCCACCAGCAAATGTATGAGTGTTCCATTTTTTCCACATCCTTGCCAATGCTTGTTACTTTCTTTTCAATTGTAGTCATTCCAGTGGAAAAGAAATTGTATCTTGTGGTTTTATCGTCCATCTTTCTTAATGCTTTACAGCAGTTCAAGATTTGTTCTGGATACAGATCCTTTGTTGGATATGTATTATATCTTTTTACTTTCTTAATTATACCTTTTGATGAGCAGAAGTTCTTAGTGTAGTTCACTTTATCAATTTATTTTAGTTTATGGTTAGTGCATTTTGTGTCCAGTTTATTAGGAAGCCTTGCAAACTTGAAGGTCTCAAAGATATTCTCTTCCGTTTTTCTCTACAGGGTTTATTGTTTTACCCTTGACCTTTAGATCTACCATCCATCTGGAATTGATTTGTGGGAGGCAACATTTGAAAAAATGGTTTGTCTCTCTTTCCTGCTAACATTTTTATAAGTCTTATTTTTCTTTTTAAGAGTAAAAGGTATTTAATATGGTTGCAAAAATAATGATGTGTCCAGGAATTGGTTAGCTATAAAGATTTACCCTCAGATGGTGATTGCAGAGTTAGGAGGATGAGCTTAAGATTTCTTGGCCTTCTATCATAGGCTTGAGACTTAGCTAGGCATTTCATAAACTTAACTCATCGAATCTTTACGACATTCTTGTGAAGCAGATGGCGTTATCCCTTACTTGCAAATGAGAAAATTGAGGCCCAGAGTGGTAAATAAACTTTACCAAGCTCACACAGCTCATAAGTGGACAAAATCATGGCTTAAAACCAACTCAGTCTGGCTCTAAAAGTCTATTATTTTTTCACTGTATATAATCTTATAAAATCTTATGTATTTGTGAGATGGAGTCTTGCTCTATCGCCCAGGCTGGAGTGCAGTGGCGTGATCATGACTCACTGTAGTCTCGACCTCCTGGGCTCAAGCAATACTCCTGCCTTAGCTTCCTGAGTAGCTGGTACTACAGGCATGTGCCAGTAGGCCTGGCTAATTTTTAAAAAAATGCTTGTAGAGACAGTCTCACTTTGTTGCCCAAGCTGGTTTTGAACTCCTAGCCTCAGGAGATCCTCTTACCTCTGCCTCCCAAAGTGCTGGGATAACAAGTGTGAGGCGCCGTGCCTGGCCTTAATTATTAAATTTACAAATTTAACCTGTTCATCGTAAATTGCTTTGATATTTGGCCCAGTAATAAATGTTAAATGGTCTGTGGAGCCAAGTATATATAGACTTTTAGTTAAGATGACTTGAAGAAAGCAGAAGATAAATTAATAATCAGGAGCTCTCATAGGGGATAGAAAGTATTGAAGTGGTAATCTGATGCTTGAGAGATTAGGTGCCAGGAGATTCTTGTCAGTGGATAACACTGCAAGAGAAACTTTGTCAGTGTTTGGTTTGCTATGTTGTAGATCATATTTTCCATGCTACAAAATATAGGAAATTTCCTTTAGGTATATTAGGGTCAAGGAGAGCATTTTTCTAGGGCACCCTCTGCTGACTTCCTAGCAGTAATTAAGATACCTACCTGACGTAATTGTACAGATACTAATGATGTAAATAAATTAAGGAAAGAAGTTAATTTCAAGGGCCATTAGAAACAAAGGAAATCGATGTTAGTAACAAATGAAATAGAAAAATAGAGCTAGGGAAAGGATCAAGTTTATTTTAGAATTCAAAGTTAGCTATTGAATCCTTTTTGAATTATAGGAAAAATACTTCTGATATTGGAAAATTTCCATTTCAGACAAATAGTTTAAGCTTTATACTGTAAAGTTTATACTTTAAACTTTATAAGGGTGGCCTGATAAGAATCAGCACGTAGGGTCAGCTTTCTAAATGAGTGATTACGTTATAAAAGTGCTGTCTTTGGCCCTTTATAACTAAAAGGTAAACTTCTGGCAGTTTTAGTGGCAAAGTCTGAAATTGATCAGTGACCTAGTTGGGTTCTAGATAAAATGCTATTAATAGTTCTTTGGAAACATTCAGATTCAGAGAATTAGATGATTAGATGTGGACTTTATTAGATGAGAAACTCCACTCTGAGGAGGCGCCTAAGGATCTGTGCTGTTCATCCCCTTTCACACCTGAGGCCTTTCACATCTAATTGATAACCAACTAATAGGCATTTCACATCTGGTTAATCTGACTTTGTCCCAAATAGCTGTGACTTGACCTCACTTTTCTTGTGACTCCAGGCAGCCACTTCTTTACCTTTCAGAGTTGCCATTTGAGAAGAAATATGCTATTTTGAGCCCTAGCCATTTTATTTGATAACATGTAGAATATGAAATAACTCCCATAGAAAACTGAGTATACAGCAACTAAAAACTGGGTATGGTGACTTGCTTTGGGATCCTAGTGCTTTGGGAGGCTGAGATGGGAGGATCGCTTGAGACTAGGAGTTTGAGACCTGCCTTGGCAACATAGCAAGACCCCCATCTCTACAAAAAGTTAAAAAATTAGCTGAGCATGGTGGTGCACTAGAAAAAATTTAAAAATTAGCTGGGCATGGTGGTGCACACATGTAGTCCCAGCTACTTGGGAGGCCAGGAGTAAGCTATGAATGCACCAGTGCACTACAGCCTGAGCGACAGAGTGAGACCCTGTCTCAAAAAAAAGAAAAAGAAACTGAAGACATTTAATAAATACCTTTGATATTTAACTTACTTAATTTACAAAAATGATTTGGTCCCAAATTTGCAGGAAAACATAAAAACATGATCAAACAGTTTTAGGGAGTTAGACATTGAACTGTCTATATAGGGCAACTATTCTTTACTGTAACAAAAGAAGAATATCAAGTTTTACTTCTTCTGAGACAATACTATAATTTGGCTTAAAATAATAAAAGGTAACAACATTAAGAGGTAATGAACAATTCTGATTGACACTGGTATTAGAGGGATGTATTTTAGGAACAATCTGGGTTCCATTTTGAAAGTATTAAAATGACTTGTTACTGTATAAATAGCTGTAGCTTTGTGTATGGTTGAATGTATCTGTCATTTGCTGCTGTTATTTGCAAAACTGACTATAGAACTATTTGGACTATTATAGAAAATCAACCTATAAATATCAGTGCAAACTTTTGTTCTTGTGGAATAGGTTTTTTTTTTTTTTTTTTTTTTTTTTTTTTTTTTTTTTTCCTATTTTGTTTTGTTTTGAGACAGGGTTTCACCCTGTCGCCTATGCCGGAGTGCAGTGGTGCAACCTAGACTCACTCATCACAGCCTCAACCTCCTGGGTGCAAGTGATCCTCCCAGCTCAGCCTTCCAGGTAGCTGGGACTACAGAAGCACACCCTGATACCTGGCTAATTTTTTTGTAGAAACAGGGGTCTCCCTATATTACCCAGGCTGGTCTCAAACTCCTGGACTCCAATCCTCCTGCCTCAGCCTCCCAAAGTGGCTGGGATTATAGGCATGAGCCACTGCGCCTGGCCATGGAATAGTTTTGACAGCACTTAATAATATCAAGCAGAATAAAAATTCCTTAGGAAAATATTTTGGAAAAAAAATGCAGAATGGATTATATTTGTTTTTTGCTTTTTTGTCATGTTTCTGTTACTAGCTACTAACATTTTACTACTGTACATTTTGAAAATTTGACAGTCCATTATCAAATATGGGATGATAAACATTTGAGTTGTTGAGAAGCTAAGTAATCTTTTTCATTCTATGAACTTATGAATTATATTAAAAGTAATCTCACTCTTTCATTTAAAGGCCAATAAATGTAGCTCTACTCCTTCTTTCTAGCCTTCTGTTGGACTAATAGTTTCAGGATGGACTTTCGGCCGGGTGCAGTGGCTCACACCTGGAATCCCAACACACTGGGAGGCCGAGGCGGGCAGATCACTTGAGGCCAGGAGTTTGAGATCAACCTGGCCAACATGGTGAAACCCTGCCTCTACCAAAAAAAAAAAAATTAGGCTGGTGTGGTGGTGCCCACCTGTAATCCCAGCTACTTGGGAAGCTGAGGCACAAGGATCGCTTGAACCCGGGAGGTGGAGGTTGCAATGAGCCGAGATTGTGCCACTGCACTCCAGCCTGGACAGCAGAGTAAGACTCATGTCTCAAAAAATAAAAATGAAAAAGATGGATTTTTGAGTTTCACTTCCACCATTAGGCAGCTACGGAATCATAAGCAAGACACGGTATTTTTTTTTTAACCTATCAAATGAAAGAATTGCACAAAATCCATGGTTTTTAAACCTTCTTGGAGTCATGGAGAAATCCTTTGAGAATCTAATGAAAGCCAGCAATATTAACACCCTGAAAACTGCTTATCCATATAAAAGATTGTATGTAATTTCAGGAGCTGTAGTATTCCCTGAAGCCATCCACAGACCTCAATTTAAGATCCCTGGATTAGAGGATTTCTGGGTTAATCCTAGTTTTCAAAGTCTATAATTCTCTATTTCTGTCCACTACCCTGTCGTCTAGCTACACATGCTATGATCCTCATTCTTCAAACTCCTGCTTCAGGTGTTTGCTCATATTGTTTTGTCCATTTTCAGATGTCCTTCCTACCCCCTTGACTATCTTTACCTTTGAATGTTCTACCCTCTTTTTAAACCACAATTCATTGTCACTTTTTATGTCTGAAGCTTCTTCTTTCCCTTAGAACCTTATACCAAATAGCCCTTAGCCTGTTTGGTCTTACATTATAGTGATTAGAGGGCTGTGTATGCATTGCCCCTTCCTCTTCTCACCTATTCCTCAACAGATTATAAATGTCTTGACATAGGTGACTATGTGCCTATATTCACTTTGTAACTGAGTGGTGCCTTGCTACTAGTAGTCAAGGAATAATTGCTTGAATTTGTCACTTAATTGTAGTGACTGTCTGCTGTGTCCCCTAATTGCTGAGAGGATTAGCCCCTTTCTCCCCAAAAAAAGGAGAAAGTGGTATGGAAATAGAACCACAGAGGGAAAACCTCGTATAGAAGATGAACTAGGCCCGCTGCAGTGGCTCACGCCTGTAATCCCAGCACTTTGGGAGGTTGAGGCGGGTGGATCGCTGGAGCCCAGGAGTTCAAAACCAGCCTGGGCAATAAGGCGAAACCCTGTCTCTACAAAAAATACAAAAATTAGTCGGACATGGTGGTGTGCGCCTATAGTCATCCCAGGTACTCGGGAGGCTGAGGCACGAGAATCGCTTGAATCGGGAGGCAGAGGTTGCAGTGAACCGAGATTGTGCCACTGCACTCCAGCCTGGGCAACACAGGTAGAGTCTATCTCAAAGAAATAAAATAAAAATATAAATAGAAGATGAACTTAAAGAAAGGGTAGAGTTTAGGGAGCTGGACAGGCATTATTGGGGAGAGATGAAGAGAAATGAGAGAAGTAGCGTATACTATATTTCATTATTAATGAAATTGGTCTATTTTTACTGAAAAGAGATACTCGGCTTACAATTTTCACCTAAGCTTTACATTTTTTATTTTTGTTGTTTTTGTTTCCGCAGGTACAAGAAAATTCCCCAGGACACAGAGCTGGATTGGAGCCTTTCTTTGATTTTATTGTTTCTATTAATGGTTCAAGATTAGTAAGTTCAACTTTTTGTAGTTTTGTCTATAGTATTTGTACTATCTCAAAAATGGAATTTTTTAGATGATCTGAGATGGGTGTTTATTAGTTACAATCATTCTATATAGTATGATGCCAGTTTATAGAAATAATCATGTATTAAAAACATTGAAATATCTAGAATATTATACCTTATGCTCCACTGATTATCTTAGGGAAGTCTCCAGAATCAGTGGAGTCTTTTATATGTTAAATATTTAATTTTCATAAGCAGAAAGAAATAAGATGTAAAAGATTGCTTTTTAAAGATGTCAGACTTCTGTTGGTTATTGACAAACGAATTAGTAGAAAGATTCATTCTCTCATCTCATTCTCTCAAATTGTCAGTTCTCTTGGTGCTAAGTTTCACAATATACAAATAATGTTATTAGAACCAGACAGAGAGACATGCTCCAAAGTACAAAATTAAAACCACTTTTTATACCTTTTTTAGTTTACCCATAATAAAGTTCTAAGATAAGGAAATTACATAATCTCAGCAAATTCTTAGGACAGTAGCCACTTGGTTTAATTTTTTATAACAGTCTGAAGTTTTTGTTCATTACTTATAACATCTCTGACATACAAATAAAGGCCAGATGTTGGCCTTTATTTATATGTCATCTGGCCTTTATTTATGAAATGAAATACTTAATATACTGTTTCTACTTTCTAAATAAAGTATGTAGTTAGAAATAGAGTCCAAAATTAAGGCCGGGCGCGGTGGCTCAAGCCTGTAATCCCAGCACTTTGGGAGGCTGAGACGGGCGGATCACGAGGTCAGGAGATCGAGACCATCCTGGCTAACACGGTGAAACCCCGTCTCTACTAAAAAAAAAATACAAAAAAAAAAAAAAAAAAACAAAATTAAACGTTAACCCCAGTAAATGTTTTAGATTTTTATAATCAAAGTTATCACAACTTCGTTAGTAATGTGACTTTTTATGGCATATTTTGTTTTTACACATTGAAGCCCTAGATCATTCTAAATAATGTTGGGTTGCAAATTCCATAATCCATAGTGAGCTATTAGAAAAAAGTCAGTTTCAAGTTGTTGCTAACATAAGAGTTGTTCTTAATTTCGTGACATTCCTTTTACATAGGAAAATTTAAATGGTGAAACCTTTGTTGAATGTTTTATTTATGTTGATTATTAATATTACTCTTTTAGGGCCATAGGATGCTTAAGCTAACATTAAATTTTTATTTACTAAGGAATGTGATTTCTATATGTTCACAGAATAAAGACAATGACACTCTTAAGGATCTGCTGAAAGCAAACGTTGAAAAGCCTGTAAAAATGCTTATCTATAGCAGCAAAACGTTGGAGCTGCGAGAGACCTCAGTCACACCAAGTAACCTGTGGGGCGGCCAGGGCTTATTGGGAGTGAGCATTCGTTTCTGCAGCTTTGATGGGGCAAATGAAAATGTTTGGCATGTGTTGGTAGGTATCAACTGTGAACTGTTACTGGAGGTTCATGAAGCAGTGTGGAAAGATGTTTTAACAATGGTTGTTTCTGGCTTAATAAGATTATAAGGATATTATTATTAGGCAATTTTTACCAAAAATCAGCATTCATTGCTTTTTAAATGTGGAACAATTTTTTTTTAAGTTGAGGAAGAGAAGGAAATGTAGAAGTTCAAGAACTTTTTCTAATGATTTATTCATTATGAGATGTGTTAGAGTAGATAGCTACAAAAATATTTTAAATATTAAATATTATGTAATTTTTTTGCTCAGAAGTTTAAAATATATTCTGTAGTTTCTGACATATGACACATCTCTAGCAAGATAGAAGTATACAGATTTAAAAAATCAATATAATTAAAAATTGTGACTAAACCTTGGAAGATTATATATGCTAATTTTAGGGTATGTGTTTGTGTCATTCTAGGAAGTGGAATCAAATTCTCCTGCAGCACTGGCAGGTCTTAGACCACACAGTGATTATATTATTGGAGCAGATACAGTCATGAATGAGGTAATTCGTGTGTTTATTCATAGTGAAAACTATAAAATTTTCTCATCGATGCTTGAGTTGGGAAAGATATTTGCATGCTTTGCATTTAGAGTTAAAGTTTCAGTCTTTGCCGATCAAGAATAACTTATGCCTCAGGGTGTTAAATGGAACATCTGGTAGGTGTCTTATTAGGTATAGCTGTGAGGGAAAACACATACTGTGTGGCAATTGCACAGATTTTGTGTGTAGTATACAGAAATCTCTGCATACCTCAAGTCTAAATCAAATTCTCATTTTCAATTGTTCATTGATTTCATTTGCTCTTCCCCTTTTTGTTCAGTGACAGCATTCGCACAGCTATAGTAGATCCTTTTCCTTGTCTGTTAGCTAGCAGAAGTATACATTGCTAAATCAAAAATGAGAGAAAAGGCTGGGCACAGTGGCTCATGCTTGTCATCTCAGCACTTTGGGAGCCTGAGATGGGAGAATTACTTGAGCTCAGGAGTTCGAGACCAGTCTGGGACCTTGTAGTGAGACCTTGTCTCTACAACAAATACAAAAATTAGCCAGGCATGGTGGTGCATGCCTGTAGTCCCAGCTACCTGGGAGGCTGAGGTGGAAGGATCACTTGAGCCTGAGAGGTTGAGGCTGCAGTGAGCCAAAATCATGACACTGCATTCTAGCCCAGGCAACAGTTAGAGAGACCCTGTCTCCAAAAAAAAAAAAAGAGTGAGAAATAAGGTGCCCAGACAACCAGGTCTTAATAATGGGAAGTAAAAGCAGAATATGTAGAACTTGGGTATAAAAGAATTGTACTAAGAGTGCCAACTAGATCTTAAGGAACTGGCCATAAGGCCTTGTATGTAGTAAGTAGGCTTTGCTTGAATTAATATATTGAATTAAACGTGCTTGGTGTATTGGTTTTAAGAAGTGATTTTTATGTCTAGGGCAGGGCCCAGAATCCATATTTTTTTCTTAGGTTTCTCAGGTGATTCTGATAGTAGCCAGGTTTGAGACACACTGTTCCAAAGTACAGTAACATGAAACATTTTCCTCCTGTGACACTTTTGCAGTCTGAAGATCTATTCAGCCTTATTGAAACACATGAAGCAAAACCATTGAAACTTTATGTGTACAACACAGACACTGATAACTGTCGAGAAGTGATTATTACACCAAATTCTGCATGGGGTGGAGAAGGCAGGTAAGGTCATTTTTTAGACTAAGTTATTACTGCTTAAACATACCAGTCAGATATGTTGTAAACATTGTTTTTATTTTGAAAGAAGTTACTGGTTTATTGTAAGACTCCTCTTAAAAAAGGGAAGAGCTAGTCTAGAATATTGAAATCAATTTTTTTAAAGTACATATCTAAGGAACATAGTATACATACTATAGTCCTTTTCTTTACTGACCTAAGAGCTAACAGCATTTCTTTTTTAATTTGAGAAATTATTGAACATAAGCCATAATTATAGAAAAGCCTAGAATTTGGAAACTTTCCACATGTTTTCAAAAGTTCTAATCCCATGCTGGGAAAAGGATAACTTAGTTGCTGCAGGCAGGAAAAGCCTCCATTTGCTCACAGTATCTTTACGGACACTACCTGAGATTCTCCAGCTGAATGTTTTGCCACAAGTATTCTAACTTGTTGCAGTTTGAGAAAAGTAAGATAGATGTGTCATCCAAGAGTCTGGCCTATCTGGGGCAGTACTTGATCAAATTGTCATTGTCCATTGCCCAGGTTTGTAAATGCCCAGAAATATGATCTACTCGAGGCATTCAAAATTTATTCATTAGAAGAGGCACTTCCTCATATAAACTAAATTTGCAGAGAAGCTGCTGTATTTATTTGAATAGCAAATTTTCAGTTTGCAGTAGAAAAATACCCCCTCTCCAGTTAGAAGAATACTCAAGTCAGATTAGTACCACAGGAGTGCCTGGTAAGCATGGAATCAACTGGAGGAAGAGATTCTGTGGACAGTCAAGACCAACGGCAAAGAACTCACATATTCTTTCATTTTTAATTATGTTAACTAAATTTGGCTACATTCTTTGGAAGACATTTTTTCTTTTGATGTGTTTAATACTGTCAATTGGCCATTGCATTAGCTAGGCCCATACAGAACATTTTCCTCAGTCTGCCTCTGACCTTGCATCTGGTCTTTTTGTGCCTCTTTAATTCCTTCCTCAGAGGCTGACCACATTTCATTTATTAAATCTTATTTCTCTTAATTTCATTCTTAGGCTATCTTTACGTTTGGCCAGGATCTTGCTGTTGCCTCAAGTGCATTGTCTATTACCACTTAATTACTTTGATCAATAAGCACCTTGTTTTCAAATGTAGCTACCCCTGAAAGGCCATAATTGGTTAATATAAATTATTTAATCTAAATAATATAAATTATTTCTCTAAATCTATGTGAGATCCAGTCTAGTGAGAATTGCAGGGTTTTGTTTGTTTGGAGACAGGATCTTGCTGTCTCCGCTGGAGCACAATCATAGTTCACTGCAGCCTTTAACTCTTGGGCTCAAGCTGTCCTCCTGCCTCAGCTTCCTGAGTACCTGGGACTACAGGTGTACACACTGTACTCGTTTAATGTAGAAACTCTTTTTTAGAGATGGGGCCTTGCTTTGTTTCCCAGGCTAGTCTTGAACTCCTCACTTCAAGCAACCTTCCCACCTTGGCCTCCCAAAGTCCTGGGATTACAGGTGTGAGCCTCCATGCCTGGCTGAATTGCAGTTTTGATTATGAGAGAAGAAGGAACAAATAACCGTAAGATGAAGCATCATTGTGCACGTCAGACTGGTTAAAGAGGAGCTAGGCCTGGCATGGTGGCTCACGCCTGTAATGCTACCGCTTTGGGAGGCTGAGGCAGGTGGATCACTTGAACTCAGGAGTTCAGTACCAGCCTGGGCAACCTGATGAACCCTTGTCTCTACAAAAAATACAAAAATTAGCCGGACGTGGTGGCACGCGCCTGTAGTCCCAGCTACTCAGGAAGCTGAGGTGGGAGGATTGCTTGAGCCCAGGAGGCAGAGATTGCAGTGAGCCAAGATCATGCCACTGCACTACAGCCTGGGCAACAGAATAATAAATTGTCTTGTAAATAAATAAATCAATTAATTAATTAAAAAGAGCTGCAGTTGGCCACTGCCTGCTCACCCAGCCTTTGGTGGCAGTGGAGACAATAGATGGTGTGGCAGGAGAAAGGCACAGAGATATTCATGCATGGCCTACTCTGAAAGTGTCAAGTTGTTTGGGAAATAAAAGCCATCATGATGGAAACATAAGTCGAAACCTGATTGTAGAGAGCCTTAAATACCACGGTCAGGACTTCTGATATATTTTGAGCAGTTGAGGCTGTGATAATTGTATCAGTAGGGGGTTTTGGGTTCAAATGGTAAAAACCAGCTGTCACCATCATAAGCAGGTAACATACTTATTGATATGGATTAGCTCATATAATCAAGGAAACAGCTTAAGAACCAGATGTAGAAAGGACAGGACTCAGAAAACCTCTAGGGATTTAGATAGGAAGAAGTATTTGGCAATGTCATCAGCATTCATTCTACTAAAGCCATTTTTGTTTTTTCTCTGACTCCCAAGGTTTGCAGCCATGGGCAAGAGAAATTGGCCTGGCTTTGACCATGAGCCATGCCCTTGGTTTGGGCAGGGCAGACACTCTGATTGACAGTCCTACCAGCACTGCACACAACAGCAGAGAAGTAATTCCCCAAAGGGAGGAAAGAGAAAGGAATGTTGAGAAGACATCAGACTAGAAAGAAGCAATGTGATCACATCTTACTAGAAAAATGCCTCTGGTGGCAGTGGGAGGATGAAATAGAAGTATGTTCAATCTGGGTTGAACATACATGACTGATTTGTGTCAGGGTTCTGAAAGAGAACTATGGAATGTGTAAATGATGTCATCATGCAGAAGTGCTTAGAGCTCTTCAGTGGAAAGGCTGTATATATGTCATTCATTTAGCAAATAATCATCAAATGTCTGCCATGTGCCAGCAGCTATGGAGGCAGTTAACAGACAAGGTCTCTGTCCTTAAGGATCTTAACATTTTGTTGGGGGAGATAGATAGTAAATAAATATGCAGTGTGTTGGATGGTGATGAATGCTTGAAAAATAAAGGAGTAAGGGTGGTATCCACAGTGGAGGGAAGGGTGCTGTTTTCTGTGGGGTGGTCTGGGACCTCTGCTTAGATGACATTATCTAAAAGAATAGAAATTTGTTTTTATCTTAAAATCTCAAAGAAGGGAGTGCATGTTCAGGGCAACTTGAATCTATGCTCTTGGGTTACCCCCCCTAAAAAAAAAAAACACCTCAAAGAAATACAAGCTGTGATTGATAACAATGTTAAGAAAAAAATGTTTTTATAGCCTAGGATGTGGCATTGGATATGGTTATTTGCATCGAATACCTACACGCCCGTTTGAAGAAGGAAAGAAAATTTCTCTTCCAGGACAAATGGCTGGTACACCTATTACACCTCTTAAAGATGGGTTTACAGAGGTAAGGTCACATTCTTACCTGAATATATCATAAAGTTTTTACCAAAACAAGTCATGTGTTTAGTGTATATGGCAGTAGCACTATGAAATAGGGTAGACGATGAGTTAAGTATTGATTGTGTTAAATTTGAGGTTCCGGTAAGATACCTAGATAGAGGTGAGATACATGAGTCTGGGTTATAGGAAAAAGGACAGGGCTAGAGATGCAGATGTGGGAATCATCAGCAAAGAGAGGGTAATGTAACCCAGTGGCTGTTAGGACAGCTGTACAGCTAGGGACTGGGTCTGGGCGGGTCGCCATCTTGAAAATCTGGATGGGCAGAGATCTAGCAAAGGAACGTCAGCAGGAGGCCAGAGGGAAAACCAAGCTTCAAGAAATCGGACACAGTCGGCCATGTCAGGTACTACAGAGAAGTTAGGTGAAAGGAGTGAAAAAACCATGTCCTGGGCAAGAGCAATTTCAGAGACTTGCCAGGGGACAAATGCAAATTGCAGGTCAGCAGAGTGAATAGGTAAAAAGGTGCTGCTAGCTGTTGCTTATTGTTTCAAGAAACAATTGAGAAAACAAGGAGAGCTATGTGTGTGGGGGTCATGAGGGGAGTGAAGGGGCTATTATAGGATCAAAGTAAGACTTTTCAAGGAATAAGAGAGATTTGAACAGGCTTATAGGGTTTTTGAATGTTTCTTAAGGAGGCATCTCAGGGCAGTTAACTCTTGTCTGCATAACTAAATAAAAACCAAACACCCAAAAAAGAAAATGCTGCTGTTGTAAAAACAGGGCTGCTGCCACTGTGGTTTTGTCTACACAGTTTGGCCATCTTCAATTCTAGAGGAAGGAAAGAAGAACTGCTGAGAAGTTTCACCTCCAACATTGGCTCATGGCCAGAGCCAATATGGTTACATGTTCAGACCCCAGCCACCATATCCACTGGCCCTAATCAGGGCTTTCCCAGTTGAACCTCTTTGGGTAGTCTGAGAAGATGAGAGAGTGACTAGCAGCTAGGCAAAGGGTGGGAATACAGGTTGTCTCGGAATGTACTGAAGGGCACTGGAGCTGCTGCAGACGGTGGATTATTCAGAAATGAAACCACCCATCTGTAGAGTCCATATAGACTCCTTGTTTTCTTCTCCTGAAAAGTGGAGATCTGCCTGCTACATTTATTCACTGATGAGAAGAATATTAAATGCACTCATGAGGTTGGAAATCTTGAGAAGTCTATCATGTATTAAGACTTCCAGCTGATTTCTTTCCTGAGCAGTGAAAGTTAAAACAAATAAACCAGCTGGGAATTCAGACAGAAGAGAAAAGCAGTGGTGGTTTAAAGGTTGAATAAAATGATTTCCAGGTGGTAAGGAAAGAGGAGAGAGTAGAATCTCTTCTAGTGTGGAAGTATCAAGAGCAGTGTGTGCAACTTGGGGTAGAAGCCATGTGTCCCAAGACTAGAAGTGACAGGACAGAGAGATGCTTACAGTACATGGGCCGTGACATGTACCAAAATTAGGAGGGAGGGTCTGGAGGCAGATGTGCCAAATGAAGCTTATGACAGCTCATATGTGAACCAAATATGTATCTGCAGGGCAGGTAAGAGCCAATATTTATATTTTCTTTTAAATAAACTTAAGTAATCTTCGTGTTTTTTTTTTCTCTTTTTGGAAGGTCCAGCTGTCCTCAGTTAATCCCCCGTCTTTGTCACCACCAGGAACTACAGGAATTGAACAGAGTCTGGCTGGACTTTCTATTAGCTCAACTCCACCAGCTGTCAGTAGTGTTCTCAGTACAGGTGTGCAGAAAAATATATTCTGTTTTGAGTCTATTTTATGTAATATTATTGCATAGAATTTTAAAAATTGACCAGACACAGTGGCTCACACCTGTAATCCCAGCACTTTTGGAGGCCAAGACTGGAGGATTGGTTGAGCTCAGGAATTCTAGACCAGCATGGGCAATACAGTGGAACCCTGTCTCTCCAAAAAAAATTTTTTTTTAATTAGCCGGTGTGGTGTGCACCTGTAGTCCCAGCTACTCGAGAGGCTGAGATGGGAGGATTGCTTGAGCCTCGGGGGTTGTGGCGGCAGTGAGCTGTGATTGTGCCACTGCATTCCAGCCTGGTTGACAGAGTGAGACCCTGTCTCAAAAAAAAGAATTTAAAAAATTAATGCCAGTGTACCTTGAAAACTACATATATACTCTGTGTTGACAGGTACTGGCTGTGAAAGCTTGTTCTAAATCACCATGTGGATACACATGGGGCTTAAAAGTCTTCCCTGCATATTTTAGACCCTGAGCTTTCCTTAGATTCTACAACTTGTAAAGCCAGAACTCTTGACTTGAAATTCTGTTTAACTGCTCTGGTTACTCAACACATTTGCGTGTTTCTGAAGTAGTAGGCACTGGGGATGCAAAAGTGAGTAGGAGCTCCTTTCTGAGGAGCTCAGTCTTGCTTAGGGGACATGTGCCTGTCTCCTTCCTTTTCTTTTTTTTTTTTTTGAAACAGAGTTTCACTCTTTTTGCCCAGGCTGGAGTGCAATGGCATGGTCTTGGCTTACTGCAACCTCTGCCTCCCGGGTTCAAGCGATTCTTATGCCTCAGCCTCCCGAGTGTCAGGGATTACAGGCACGTGCCACCATACGGCGACCAATTTTTGTATTTTTAGTAGAGACAGGGTTCGCCACATTGCCCAGGCTGGTCTTGAACTCCTGATCTCAGGTGATCTGCCCTCCTCAGCCTCCCAAAGTGCTGGGATTACAAGCATGAGCCACTGTACCCAGCCTCTTTCCTTTTCTTCATCCCTTGTTCTACCTGATATAGTCCTTTTTGTTTATTTTGTGTTTTATTTATTTATTTATTTTTGATAGCTTTCTAAAGATAAAATGCATATTACCATAAAATTCACCTGCTTAAAGTATACAATCCAGTATTTTTTTAGTGTATTTGTTGAGTTGTACAACCAATAACCTCAATCAGTTTCAGAATAATTTATCACATCAAAAGAAACTCTGTACCCATTATCAGTTTTTCTAAAGTTTTTAGTTTTCATGTTTTTGTAGGGATGGGGTCTCTCTGTTGCCCAGGCTGGTCTCTAAGTCCTGGCCTCAAGTGATCATCCTGCCTTGGCCTCCCAAATTGTTGGAATTACAGGTGCGAGCCATGGCTGCTAGCCTCATTATTACCTTTTGTTCCTGGGCTCTCTTAAATATTTATATTCACAATTTGTTTATATCCCACTTTGTTCTGTAATGGACTTAAAACAGCCTACCAAGATGCAGTAGTAAGGTTGACAGTTTGGTGTTTATAATTGGTCTCCTAGGTTCTCATCCCAGCTCTTTAGTCCTGGTTTTATTTCTCCAGATGAAATTTAAAATTTCAAACTTACACAAAAGAGCTGGAATTGTATAATGAACCCCATCACCCAATTTTATCAATTATCAATATTGGGATATACTTACCTTTGCCTTCTTTGCTGGTTTTCTTTTTTTCCAGCTTTATCGATAAATAATTTGCATGCCATAAATTAATTCACAATAAGTAAACAACTAAATAATTTTTAGTATATTCATAGAATTGTGCAGTCATCACCACAATCCAGTTTTAGAATACTTCCTAGATGAAATTAAATATTAATGTCATCAGTCTCTAATCATAGAGTTGAAAGGGAATTTAGAGTTTATTTCATTCAAGCAGTATAAGTCCTTTTTATGATATTACAATTTTTTGCCTACATCTCATCACATAATTCTCTGGTTTATTCCTGAATAGACTTAGTAAGGGGTAGGGTAGTGTACTTCCCAAGGCAGCAGCCCATTCTGAGTCTGAATTACTCGTATTTGTTTTAGAGTAAGCGTGTTCCAGATGCTTTTTTTTTTTTATTATTGTACTTTTTATTTTTTAGATAGAGTCTCACTCTGTTGCCCAGGCAGGCTGGAGTGCAGTGGCACTATCTTTGCCCACTGCAACCTCTGGCTCCCAGGTTCAAGCAGTTCTCCTGCCTCAGCCTCCCCAAGTAGCCATGATTGATTATAGGCACGTGCCACCACACCCAGCTAATTTTTGTATTTTTAGTAGAGATGGGGTTTTGCTATGTTGGCCAGGCTGGTCTCAAACTCCTGACCCCAGGTGACCCACCCGCCTCTGCCTCCCAAAGTGCTGGGATTACAGGCATGAGCCACTGTGCCCGGCCCTTTTCTTTGAGGCAGAGTTTCGCTCTTGTTGCCCAGGCTGTAGCACAATGGCGCGATCTCAGCTCACTGCACCCTCTGCCTCCCGGGTTCAAGCAATTCTCCTGCCTCAGCCTCCCGAGTAGCTGGGACTACAGGCGTGCACCACCATGCCTGGCTAATTTTTTGTATTTTTAGTAGAGACGGCATTTCACCATTTTGGGCTGGTCTCGAACTCCTGACCTTAGGTGATCCACCCGCCTCAGCCTCCCAAAGTGCTGGAATTACAGGCATGAGCCATTGCGCCTGGCCCCAGATACACTTCTGATTTTAGGAGATAGTTGTCATGTCTCTTCAAGCCCCAGTTTCTCTTTGACATTTTAAATCTTTTCTCATTACATTGTAGTTATACTTGTATTGTCTTTTAAGCGCATGCACAGAGATCCCTGGCTTATGGCACTGCAGAGAAATGGCTGCTTGACGGTTAAAGACAAATGTAAATAAAGCATGAATTGCTCAAAAGAGACTGAAAGAAATTGACGTCATCCCTTTTGAGTAAATAAATTTAAAAAGACTAAAATATTCTAGCATCATAACACGTGAGGAACAACTTTTTTATGGGCATTTTTCCATCTTCACTTTTCGTTACGTTGCTTGCAAATTAGCCCATACATTGTAACATAATGTAATATAATAGCCCATATAATGTAACTGTAGAGATATAAAAGTAACTGTAGAGAAATAAAAGTATATGTCTTTTTAAACTTTTTTGTGGATTTGAAGATTTCTGGATTATAAAATTTTTTAGAAAATGACTACGATTTTGAAGTGGCATTGATCATTGTGACCTGCTTGATTTTTCTGCAGTGTATCACCTTTTTCCTTTTTTTTTTTTTTTGAGACGGAGTCTTGCTCTGTCGCCCAGGCTGTAGTGCAGTGGCATGATCTTGGCTCACTGCAACCTCTACCTCCCGGGTTCAAGTGATTCTCCTGCCTCAGCCTCCCAAGTAGCTGGGATTACAGGTGCTCACCACCATGCCCAGTTAATTTTGTATTTTTAGTAGAGACAGGGTTTCACCATGTTGCCCAAGCTGATCTTGAACCACTGACCTCAGGTGACCCGCCTGCCTCACCTTCCCAAAGTGCTGGGATTACAGGCATGAACCACCGTGCCTGGCCCGAGTGTATCACCATTTTACATGCTATGTATTTTATTTATTTGATCTTTCTCCTTTCCTTTTCCTGCCCCTCATTAGAATGGAAATTTCCTGAAGGTTCTGATTTCTGTTTTCTTCATGTTGTAAAGTGCCTCAGTGCCTAGAACAATGTGTAACATACAGTAGGTGCCCCCCAAAAAACTTGAACGAATGACCACACTCAACTGTCCATTCAGCTCCTTTGAGAATCTGATGAAAGTAAAGAACCTGCCTTCCAAAAATTGTTGTATACAATTTTAGGAGCTTCACAGACCTTCTGAAGCCCGTTTATGGGCCCTAGATTTAGAATTCCTGGCTTAGATTTAGTCAGTTATTTTTGAGACTTGTGAATGTATCTATCCTTTGAGAATGAAAAGAGCTGGATGCAGTGGCTCACGCCTGTAATCCCAGCACTTTGGGAAGCCAACGCGGGCGGATCACGAGGTCAGGAAATCGAGACCATCCTGGCTAACATGGTGAAACCCCATCTCTACTAAAAATACAAAGTATTAGCCGGGCGTGCTGGCGGGCGCCTGTAGTCCCAGCTACTCGAGAGGCTGAGGCAGGAGAATGGCGTGAACCCGGGAGGCGGAGCTTGCAGTGAGCCGAGATTGTGCCACTGCACTCCAGCCTGGGTGACAGAGGGAGACTCCGTCTCAAACAAACAAACAAAAAAAAGAATGAAAGAAACTTACGTGAAAGATTTTATTGGGAAATAGAAGAAATTTGCTTAACCAATCCAAGCTGCTTTTATTTTCTTAAAACCGAGATTTCAAAACAAATATTAAAAAATTATAGCATTGCTATTGTGTTTGACCACTTACGAAGTGCACACTCACTAACACTTTGGTACAGACTAGAAAACAGCTTCTTATATTTGAGTGAAATTATACAGTCTGGGAGCTAATAGAGCATTTGCCAGTGTTTCAGTTAGACTTTTTTCTTATTTTTGCTTGCCTCTGAATTCCACAGAAAAGTAGATAAATGAATAAATAATAGACTGCCTGCATGGTTGGTTCATACTTTTAGGCACAATTTATTCCCGCTACCATATTTAAGCAGATCTGTAAGACAAAATCTGGAATCTGTGTGCTAGATAAGTGAAAATGAATGCTAAATAGGTGAAAGATGTGCTTTCATTTATTGTTTCGACATCAGCAAAACCTCGCACTGGGGTAGGTGGTAAACATGATTAGGTGGTATCCTAAGGCTTGTACATGAAGAACATAACCTCCTCAAGCTAACGTTAGTACACATGGAAATGTGTTAGACTTCGAAGGACTGTCACAGAACCTAAGGTCAAAAGGAAATGGACATTCAGGAAGCCAAGTCATTCTCTTCATCCTAGAGGTTCATGTGCTCTTTTGTCTCTTTCAAGCCACCTATGTCATTCTCTTCTTTCACAGACCAGCATTCACTGTTTCACAGGGCACATGGTCCCCCTGCAACCCCCGACTTAACATGGCATCTTAGTTTAGGAGCCCAGTTGAGATTGACTAGAATCCTTGTGTCCCATATACAAATGTCTAAGACAGTTTTCTAATCCAGCCCTGCTTGGGTCAGTTGTAAACCTCTTGTCCAGTGAGCTGGGCTGGGGTGGGACTGCACGGCCTCCTGCCTTCTTGTCACAGGCTCTGGTAACAGCCTTTGTTGAGAGCCATGGGCAGAGTTAGTGGATCTGCAGTAAAGGGTGGTGGACAGTCAGTTGCAGCTGGAAATCGGGACCAAATGAAGACCTGACCACAGGGCAAGAAGGGACTGCAGATTGTCCTAACGTGTTCTGTTCATTTTTTGTCAACTAAATTTGTTAGAGATGAAAAGATTGTGCTTTCTTTTTAGGTGTACCAACAGTACCGTTATTGCCACCACAAGTAAACCAGTCCCTCACTTCTGTGCCACCAATGAACCCAGCTACTACTTTACCAGGTAACCACCAGGGGACTAGAGATGTGGCTGTTGATAACAGTATTACTGATATTTGCATCTTTAGAACAATGAAAAATATTCTACCTATGTCATAACTTTTTATGTCTTTTAATCTCAATTTATCTCTGCAATAAGTTTGTGATAAATGAGAGCTAGGGCAGCTCTCCTTAGTAGACAGGCACATGCCACCACACCCAGCTAATTTTTGTATTTTTAGTAGAGATGGGGTTTTGCTATGTTGGCCAGGCTGGTCTCAAACTCCTGACCTCAGGTGACCCGCCCGCCTCTGCCTCCTAAAGTGCTAGGATTACAGGCATGAGCCACTATGCCCGGCCCTTTTTTTTGAGGCAGAGTTTCGCTCTTGTTGCCCAGGCTGGAGTGCAATGGCACGATCTCAGCTCACTGCACCCTCCGCCTCCCAGGTTCAAGCGATTCTCCTGCCTCAGCCTCCCTGGTAGCTGGGACTACAGGTGCGTGCCATTTACCAGCTAGTTAGCTGCCGAGCGTAGTGCTCCTTACCCTGGCCAGCGGCCACCTGCTGCCCCTGCAGTACCACAGTGCAGCATACGCCAGGAATAAGGAATCTGCAGAAGTCCATTCTCCATTGTCTCCTTAGTGAGGACTTCCTGACAGTCATTCGTGGGAGCCTAGAAGAGAAGGCTTCTTATTTGGTCTTTAGTAGCTCTAACATTAAATTAAATTTTTGTGTTTTTCTCTTCATATTCCCAGTGAAGACCAAGTTCCTTTATCCAGCCAATAATAATCAAATATTATTTTAGTGATCAAATATACTTTCATTGTGAGCGCTTTTAATGTATGACTAAAAGTGTCATTATCCAAGCATATTAAGCCATGAACCAAATATGTGCACACACAGAATGATGAAGCAAGTGTGCTGATACATGGACATGGGAATTTGGGTGAAAGGTGGATTCTTTTTACTACTTTTGCAACTGTAAGTCTGCAAATATTTTTCAGAATAAGAAATTTAAAAAGTCATAGAGACTGTAAACCTCAACCATCAAAGAAAAATTCAGTTTCATTGTCTTCTATATCTACTGAAACAAATCAGCCTTTTCTCCAAGTCACTCGGGCCATCATCATTCTTACTCCAGAGTGTTAAGAGTATTATTTATTTTCATCTTTACCCATTTAGCCACCTAATCTAATCACTTAGGTAGAGAAATATATTTCAGTTAAGTGAAATTTCGTTGCATTATGATTATGATACAAAACTGCTACACGTTAGGTGGACTTCTGGTACTGTCACTTAGAAGTGGCTGGGATTGTTTTTAATACACAAGGATTTATTTCTTCCCCAGGTCAAGTGATTTCCCTTTTTTTCTTTTCTGCCTTCTCTTCAGGTCTGATGCCTTTACCAGCAGGACTGCCCAACCTCCCCAGCCTCAACCTCAACCTCCCAGCACCACACATCATGCCAGGGGTTGGCTTACCCGAACTTGTAAACCCAGGTATGTTGCAGATCTCACCCTCCTAGGACTTTCTCTCATAAAAGTTTTATTCAGGAATGCCCATCCTCCTCAATTTTTTCTGAAAAGAGCAAATCAGTTTAACAGATTTCAGCTACTTTGAATAAATATTCATCTTTTTTGTTTAAAAAGCTTAAGAGGATCATGCCTGTAATCCCAGCACTTTGGGAGGCCGAGGTGAGTGGATCACCTGAGGTTAGGAGTTCAAGACCAGCCTGGCCAACATGGCAAAACCCCGTCTCTACTGAAAAAATATAAACATTAGCCGGGCATAGTGGCAAGTGCCTGTAGTCCCAGCTATGCAGGAGGTGGAGACAGAAGAATCACACTACTGCACTCCAGCCTGGGCAATAGAGCAAGACTTAATCTCAAAAAAAAAAAAAAGCTTAAGAGGAAAGAAGAATGTTTCTGAGTCCCTGCTGCCTCTCCTCCTCCTCCCGCTCCTCCTCCTATCTCTGCACCCTGATGGCTTAGCCTCAAAAGCCAGGGTAGCAATAAAGCACAGTGGCGTGGCCCTGCTGCATTGACTTTAATGAAGGTATGCAGGCTGCCTAGTGGAGGTGAGTGAATTCCCCGCCATTCTCTTCATATTTGGAGCCGCTGCCACTGGGGAAGTAGTGGAGCCTGTTGTGCGTAGCCCAAGCCCAGAAATTATGCCATAAAACGTCTCCCCTGCTCAGCTGACTGGGCTTGTATTTTTTGTTTTGTTTAGTTTTTTCGAGATAGAGTCTTGCTTTATCACCCAGGCTGAAGTACAGTGGCACGATCTGGGCTCATTGCAATCTCTACCTCCCAGGATCAAGCCATCCTCTCACCTCATCCTCCCAAGTAGCTGGGACTACATGCACACACCACCACACCTGGCTAATTTTTTGTATTTTTGTAGAGACCGGGTTTCACCATGTTGCCCAGGCTGGTCTTGAACTCCTGGGCTCAGGCAATCTTCCTGCTTTGGCCTCCCAATGTGCCCAGCCAATATTCTTCTTTTTTTAAAAAATGTATATATATAAAAACAAAACAAACGTGAATATCTTCCATTATTTATAAATGCTTTTATACTTAAAACTATGGGAAATGTTAACTGGACATGTCTAAGGTAGCAGATATTCCAAGTGTCTACACTCAGATTTTCTGTCTGAAAATGAAGGAGCAGCGTCCTACGAGTCCGTGTGGTTAATGATCACCCAGCATACCTTAAGCTTTGGGAGGCCTGACTTACTAGGCCATCTCAGTAGTTTGGCCCATCAGTGATGCCAGTGAGTGATCTTACAGC
Source organism: Macaca fascicularis (assembly GCF_037993035.2). NCBI lineage: Eukaryota > Metazoa > Chordata > Mammalia > Primates > Cercopithecidae > Macaca > Macaca fascicularis. Next base: position 66,547,820 of record NC_088386.1, read on the forward strand.
ACCATGGTGTGCATCGTCACCATCTTGTTTCTGTCTAGATGAGAATTACCCCTCTTGTAACACTCAACATCTGTATATATTCCTTAACCTACTTAGTTTTCAGGCCAAAGGTTTAAAAATGAAGTACTAGGCCAGGCACAGTGGCTCATGCCTATAATCCCAGCACTTTGGGAGGCCAAAGTGGGTAGATCACCTGAGGTCAGGAGTTCAAGACCAGCCTGACCAACATGGTGAAACCCTGTCTCTGTTAAAAATACAAAGAGTAGCTGGGCATGGTGGCAGGTGCCTGTAGTCCCAGCTGCTCGGGAAGGTGAGGCAGGAGAATCGCTTGAACCCAGGAGGCGGAGGTTGTAGTGAGCTGAGATTGCACCACTACACTCCAGCCTGGGTGACAGAATGAGACTCTGTCTCAAAATAAATAAATAAATAAAAATAAAAATGAAGTACCAGTAGTAGTCAAACTACCATTTACTGTCGCAGCGCTCACCCCACCTTTTGTGCCCTGTATTCTTGGCTCCTCCTCTGCCCCTTCCCTAAATTTGACAGACTCTGAGTAGTTTCACCAGCTGGTGGTTGCCCTGAACCTGTGCTTTATACCCTGCCTTTCCTTTGTTTCTTGAAATAATTCTCCTTTCCTTCATTATGCATTTTAATTTTTTTTTTTTTTTTTTTTTTTTTTGAGACAGAGTCTCACTTTGTTGTTCAGGCTGGAGTGCAGTGGTGTAATCTCATTTCACTGCACCCTCCACCTCCTGGGTTCAAGCAGTCCTCCCACCTCAGTGGCGTTGTAGTCTCTAGTAGCTGGGACCACAGATGTGTGCCACCATGCCCAGCTACTTTTTGTATTTTTTTTAGTAGAGACGAGGTTTTGCCGTGTTGCCTAGGCTGGTCGCCAACTCCTGGGCTCAAGTGATCCTCCCGCCTTGGCCTCCCAAAATGCTGGGGTTACAGGCGTGACCCACCACGCCTGGCCTTGCATTTTAAAATCATCATAATGAGTCCACTGAGTGTAATAGTTATCAATCACAGGTTTTAAGCAAAGGCTGAGTATCCCTGTTGAGGACAGTGGAAAGGGCAAGAATCCAGGCCCCTCCCTTCTGCCTTTGCAAGAGGGTTGTGGCCTACCTCTCTCTGTTGTCTGTCAGGAATGCAGCTGTAACAGCTTGCAGCTGGCAGGGGTGAGCATGAGTCCCCCTGTCTGACATCCAGTGCAGCTGTGTCACCTGCTGGGTGGGCTGTTATCTGTTCTGACTGGAAGGATCCTATCTTTCTTCCCTGAGCCAGTTTCCCCCAGTGCTGGGCCAGGTCACATGGAGCCTAGAAGCTGAGAACCTATTCCTGCGGGCAGCCGCAATTGTAGGGAATAGTTAACCCTGCCAGCGCCTCTATCTGGAAATCGGACAAGGTTGTGATTTATGTTACCTCCTCAGCTTCAGTTTCCTTAATGAAATGTAAATAAAAATAGCCCTTTGACGATGCCTGCTGCCCTTTCAGTGCTGGGAGGATGTATGATCTATGCCGTTTTTGTCCTAGGTCTGCCACCTCTTCCTTCCTTGCCTCCCCGAAACTTACCTGGCATTGCACCTCTCCCCCTGCCATCCGAGTTCCTCCCGTCATTCCCCTTGGTTCCAGAGAGCTCTTCTGCAGCAAGCTCAGGAGAGCTGCTGTCTTCCCTCCCGCCCACCGGCAACCCACCCTCCGACCCTGCCACAACTACTGCAAAGGCAGACGCTGCCTCCTCACTCACTGTGGATGTGACGCCCCCCACTGCCAAGGCCCCAGCCACGGTTGAGGACAGAGTCGGCGAGTCCACGCCAGTCAGCGAGAAGCCTGTTTCTGCGGCTGTGGATGCCAGTGCTTCTGAATCACCTTAACATTGAACCGTTCTTCGGAATTGGCGTGGTATATTTATTTAACCACGGGAGTGTGTCTGGAAATGCAAACTATCATTAATTTCATACTAGTTTGTACCGTATCTGTAGGCATCCTGTAAATAATTCCTACAGGGGATACTAAACGAGGACGTGGGTTGTTTCCTGCCAAGTTGAGTGGGGCTCACGCGCTAGGGCGAGATGTCAGAAAGTGCTTGTATTTTAAACAACCAAAAAGAATTGTAAGGGTGGCTTGCTGCCAGGCTTGCGCTGCCGTTGCTGCGGGTGTGCATCTTCGGGAAAGGTGGTGACGGGGCGTCCACTAGGTTTCCTGTCCCCTGCTGCTCTTTCCGTAAGAAAATGAAATATTCTATGCCTAGTACTCACACGCAACATTTCTTGTACTTTGTAAGTCGTTTGCGAGACTGCAGACCACTTCACAAAACTAAACGGTAAAGAGATTTTACTTTTGGTCTCCGTGAGTCGCATCTCTATTAAGGTTTACACAGGAATTCCACCTGAAGACTTGTGTTAAAATTCCACAGCGCTCACTGTTAATTGAACGTCTTTTTCTTCAGCCTATACACGGATCCTTGTTTTGAGCTCTCTGAATCACTCAGACAACATTTTGTAACTGCTGCTGTTGCTTTCTACGTCCACCTTATAAAGTGGCATTTCAAAAGAAATAAAGAAAGTGTCACAGTTTTAAACCAGAAGGTGGCACTCTGTGGCTCCTTGTAGTATTATAGCTATACTGGGAAAGCATAGATACAGCAATAAAGTACAGTAATTTTACTTTTTTTCTTGTGTTACATCTAAATTACAACCCTTAATTGCCACGTGTGCACTTACTACTCTCCGGTATGTCATGCATCTTTAACTTTTCATGTCCTATGTTTGCTTTCTCCCGTTTTTAAGAGATGGTAAGTTAACTGGAGTTGATTTACTGAATGAAATTAAATGCAGATATCCATGTTTTTGAAATAAGACAAAAGTGGTTCCTCTGTTATTGCCCTGGTATAAGTCTGTAGATGCTGATCCCCTGCAGGGAGGACATGGCTGAGGTGGCAGCACCCTCACATCACCCTCACGTCACTCACCCCTGACTGCCCTGCTGGACACTTGAAGTCAACGCCAGCCCAGCACTCTCCTAGGAGTCTCAGTGCCAGCCAGTTTTGGGGGTAGATCTGTTTCTGGGGCCAGGTTTGTACTTAAAACTGAATGATGAAAGAAGTCTCCAGCCCTAATCATAGCTGCTTCTGTTTACACTGTGTAAATGTTTCTAAAATATTTCAGTTAATCCCGTTTTTTGAAAAGGAGCTTATAACAGGTGAGGAAAGTATTCACAAGCACATTTAAATGTTATAATTTTTGGCTTTCCAGGATAGGAAAACTTGAGAAAGTTACTACTTTCTAAAAGAGTTCTTAAATATTAAGATCTCCTTAATATTTGTTGTTTTTACATTAAAAGACAAATATTAAGGAGATCCCTTAGTGGAAAGCGAGTGAGTAATTTTCAAGTTTTACAAAATGATTTTTTTTAATACATTTCTTCCAAGGCAATGCTTGTGAACTCTGGTGCAGTCACAGCTCTCATCTGGGAATGATGACAGGCTGGGCTGTCTTCCTGGGCAGATGAAGTAGCATAACTGAAACACTAATCTCTAGGGAGATTGAGGGACCTTTTTTTTTTTTCTTTTTTTTTGAAACAGGGTCTCACTCTGTCACCTTGGCTGGAGTGCAGTGGCTTGATCTTGGCTCACAGCAGCCTTGACCTCCTAGGGACTCAAGCAATCCTCCCACCTCAGCCTTCTGAATATCTGGGACCACAGGTGTGTGCCACCATGATAGTGAGGGACTCTTAACACTCACCTAACTAATGGACAGACACTCAGCCTAGATTGGCTTGTTGGATCTTCCCTGAGGTGGAAAATACTTCATTATTTTCTGCTGCCTTCAGACAAACCAGTTTCAGTCTTTAACAGTGGTAGATCTGGTACCAGGCTCCAGAAACACAATGTAAGAGAGAGTTTCCCTGACAGTAGGCCACTTCCATGGCCTTGTAGGGAGACAGACCAGGGAATCAGTCCTTAGGGCCAAGGCAGAAGGATTGCTTGAGCCCAGGAGTTCAAGTCCAGCCTGGGCAACACAGACCCTGTCTCTACAAAAAATTTAAAAATTAGCTGGGCATGGTGGCATGTGCCTGGAGTTCCAGCTACTCAGGAGGCTGAGGTGGGAGGATCGCTTGAGCACAGGAAGTCAAGGCTGCAGTGAACTGTGAGGAAACTATGCAAGGCTAGGAAAAGTCTTGAGTGTTTGTGTGCATGGGGCTGGGTCTTGTGTGCTGGACTAGGGAGTTTGAGCTTTTGCTTAAATACGGTAGTCACGAAGGCTGGAGGGCAGCGCAGTGGGGTCGAGCCTCAGGAGGGACGCTCACCTGAACCTCCTTGGCTAGCTAAGTCTCTACTTTGAGTCTAGGATAATGACTCTGTTAGTCTGTTCTGACACTGCTATAAAAAAATACCCAAGACTGGGTAATTTTATAAAGGAAAGAGGTTTAATTGACTTAGTTTCACGTGGCTGGAGAGACTTCAGGAAACTTAAAATCATGGCAGAAGGCAAAGGGGAAGCAAGAACCTTCTTCACATGGCAGCAGAAGAGAGAAGCGCAAGCAGGGGAAATGCCAGAGGCTTATGAAACCATCAGATCTCGTGAGAACTCACTCTCACGATAACAGCAGTGGGGAAACCACCCCCATAGTCCAATCACTTCCCACCAGATCCCTCCCTCAACACATGGGGATTATGGGAACTACAAGAAGAGATTTGGGTGGGGACACAGCGAAACCATATCAATGATTTTACCTTTTCCCCTCTGATTTTTCTGTTTTATTTTTAGTTCATTACTAATTGTGCTTACCTGGGAGCAGTTTAACTTAGTTAAACTGAAAATTCTGAAAATCCTGAAAATTCTGAAGACCTCGAAATTACCTTGTGGCCTCTTCCTCACCTGAGAGGCACCTACTAAAGCTCAAAGATGGCTCTACCTTGGATGTCCAAACATTTCTGCTTTTGACTATAGTGAAGATGAGAGACTGGTGGGCTGCTGGAGCTACGGTAGTGACATGGAAGCCCCGATCCCACTGTTAAGGAACCTGTGGTTTAGATGGGAACATGAAGCAACTTCACGCAAACTGCAGCAAGTGAAGAGTCTCAGCTGAGCAGAGACCTGGAGAGTCTGGGTGAAGGGAACATTCTCTGGCAGCTGAAGAAGGCTTAGCCAGACCTACATTTTAGCAGGTCACAGTAGGAAAGCCATGGGCATTAAAGCCTCCAGCAGCAGTTGACTATAGGTGCATTTTATTAGAAAATTAAATACATCTTATTTAAATGATTGATTTGTGAAAAAGTTTTTTCTTCCAGAGTGGCCCTATTTTTTATCAGTAACTTGTGAAGGAAGGTTGGGCCTTCCCCCTGTGACCCTGAAGATGAAGTTCTTTAATTATCTGACTACCCAGCAAGGTTCAACCCTGTCTTCAGATTAGAATTGCCTCAATTAGAATATTGATTCCTGGACTCTTGGCGTTTTAAAAAACTTCCCCAGGGAGGGTGGACCTGTAACTGCGGGAAGTAATAGGCGCATAGGAAGGTCATCGTTCTTGCTAGGTACCTACTTTTACCACTAAGCAAAGTGCACAGGTTAGAGGAGGGGTCCTTTTGTCACATACATACATATATATATATATACACATATATATGTGTGTGTATATGTATATATGGGTTTTTTGTTTTTGTTTTTGTTTTTTTTTGCATTAGATTTAGGAAGAACAATTTCCGGCTTGGCTAACCAAAGTGTTCCTTTATAGGCCTTTTGTGTATCAAGCCAATTGATAAAATGGGGAATTAATGCCACAGCCAATTATTCAAGCACTAGAACAACAGTACGTGGAAGGGCAAGTGGGTCCCACTCCCAGCTGGGGGCTACAGGTGAGGGGAATAGGGAGGGGTGAGGAGAGTGAGAATGCGCCGCAAAAGAGCAGAGGAGTGAGGAGTGCAGACAAGTGCAGATACCGCCCCACTGCCTCTCCAGGGAGTTACACAAACGTGAGTACTCTGGTCGCTTGACAGTTTAGAGAAAACGCCACACTCCAGCCATTGATGGAGGCGGGCCACAGATTTTCAGTGTTACCAGAGTTGAGGTTACAGTGTATTTCCTGGCAAGATACAAGTCCATGCTCCATGAAGGCTGCTGGGGCTTGGGATAATAACAGTAGCCAGCATTTATTAAGTGTTTCCTGTACATGGGGTGAATAATAAGAGTGCTCTGCCCAGCAGACAAGAGGAAGCAAACCGTTTCCCCCCAGGCATGTTTCCTTTGAACTCCCCTGTATATATTAAAATATGGATTAATTGCCAACATTTAAAAATCAGAAGGTTTCACATAAATCCAGATTTCTGGTTTCTCAAAGTCACAAGTTCTGGCAACAGATCAATCCTACAGGGAAATGAACGCCCCTTGGAGTCTGTCCTCCAGTCTCCAATTCCCACAGCCCCACCTGCGTACACCAGCCCCCACGCCCACCGCCCGCAGGTGTCTGAGTTTGCAGAGCCCTGTGTTATGCTGGTAGTAACACAGCTGAGTCTGGGGAGAGGGAAGGGATGGCTGAAACCGAGGTTTCCTTACAGTCAGCGGGGCCAGAACCCTTGGGGACCCAGGATCAGGAAACAAGGTCCTTCATGGATTTCATTATTTAGGATCCAATGAATCGTGTGGAATGGGCACTAAGGTTAGCAAAATTTGAAGCAGCCACTTAGACGGTAAACCTGAGGGAGAAAATGTCCCTGGACAATGACTGGGATAGTAACAACAATTTGAGTTTCACTAGTCTCTTTTCCTAAAGCCATATGCTGGGTTCCCAACCCATTGATTACCTTAACAACCAACTCTATTAGAATTGATCATCAAGTCTCTTTTCACAACCAAGAGTTGTGAATAAGAGTTCATGAATCCCTGACTGACTTTCTTACCCTCCACTCTCCATGGCCTTGCTTCCTGGGGAGGGTCCTGTTTGCCAAGCTGGCCTGGTTTGAGACCCACACTAAGAAGTCGGCCTGAGGTTCAGGGCAAGACTCTTCCAGAAGCACTTGAATTATGGTGGCTGGGAGTGGGGTTACAGGAACTTCTCATTTCTTATAAACTTGCGTATTGCCAGAATTTTTTAAAAACACAATTACTTTTTACTTTTTTTTTTTTTTTTTTTTTGAGATAGAGTCTTGCTTTGTCACCCAGGCTGGAGTGCAGTGGTGCAATCTCGGCTCACTGCAACCTCCCAGGTTCAAGCAATTCTCCTATCTCAGCCTCCTGAGTAGCTGGGATTACAGGCACGTGCCACCACGCCCGGCTAATTTTTGTATTTTTAGTAGAGATGGGGTTTCACGTGTTGGTCAAACGGGTCTTGAATCCCTGACCTCAGGTGATCCACCCGCCTCGGCTTCCCAAAGTGCTGGCATTACGGGCATGAGCCACAGCGCCAGGCTTTAAATTGCCTTTTTTTTTTTTTTTTTTTTTGAGACGGAGTCTCACTCTGTCACCCAGGCTGGAGTGCAGTGGCGCGAATTACTTTTTAATTACTAAAAACAATAGGGTTATTTTGATCTAGGGGGTGGATGAATGGGAGACTTACAGAGCCAGAAAAAGCCTTGTTCTGGGCCGGGCGCGGTGGCTCACGCCTGTAATCTCAGAACTTTGGGAGGCCGAGGCAGGCGCATCACGAAATCGGGAGATCGAGACCATCCTGGTCAACATGGTGAAACCCCGTCTACTAAAAATACAAAATTGGCCGGGCGTGGTGGCAGGTACCTGTAGCCCCAGATACTCAGGAGGCTGAGGCAGGAGAAGCGCTTGAACCCTGCAGTGAGCCAAGATCGCGCCACTGCCCTCCAGCCTGGCGACAGAACGAGTCTCTGTCTCAAAAAAAACAAAAAAAAAAAAAAAAAAAAACAAAAAAAAAACAAAAAACGAAGCCTTGTTCCATCTCTTCTGAAGCCTTTCATTTCAGTCTGTCCAGGACGGCCCCTGCTGCAGGGCTGGGGAAGCGTTTTCCCCCAGCAGCGTTATGACTGATCAGACTAAGGGAGCTCTCTGCCAAAAAACCCCCAACACTGTCCCTAGGTTAGAATTATCCATGAAATTTCCCTGAATAGACTTGTGCTGTGACTGATTTGCAATGCTGTGTTGTGTTTGTAAATCAGTTTGGCCAGAACTGTGTAGCTCAGACAGCTATGCTGAAAGAGCCCGGAAACACAATGGCAAGAGTCCACGTTGTACCCAGGCGCTGTTTTGACCTCTAGAACTCTGGAAACAGTGTTACCATCAGGTAGTGAAGTATGCATGGTTCCAACACGTCCACTCGAGATCAATGGCTAAACAACCTGTGTGCTTCTTGGTGGTGAGGAACAGAACTGCTAGAGGAGCCTCATAAAATCAAGAAGAAACAGGTACCTGTTGTATGAGTCCAGGAGCTCAAAGGTCATTCTGATTTCAATGAACGGTTACTTGCCTTGGTCTCTGTCAAGGTTTTGTTTTTAAAGGGCATGAAACTTTAGAGACTAATTCATTTTCCCAAATTCAGGTCTCTCTTAGGTAAGTAGTACAACCTGAGAAAAGAGGACAACCCTCTGGGATCTTTGGCACCGTGACGCTGCCATATTCCAGGAGGGGACAGGTGAGGGTTCACTGTGGCTGAATCGGAAGGAGACAGAAGAGGCAGGGAGGAGCTACCGGTCAGGCCTCAGGGCAGGTTCAGGTTCAGGTTCAGAACTTGATCGCGTGGACTGGTGTTACCCAGAGTGAAGAAAACTGTCTTTCCTCCTTTAATGCCTATGTATTTTATTTTAGCATATTTTGGGGAAAAAATAATAGTTGCATTGGATATGGCTAATTTTACAAATGAACTTCAGTGAGAAAAGGGGATGGTTTTAAAGAGAAGTGCTGGGTGAGGTATTGGGTTAATTCCCCCAGGCCCCAGGAAGCAGGTGCGCCTGGAGAGCTCAAACCGAGGCCCCCGCTTCGGGTAGGAGCTGAATCTACGTAGGTCTGTCCGGTCCCACGCCTCAGTTCTGTCCCCACACGGCAGGTTCCTGGAACGACATCCACCTTTGTTCAGGAACTCCGGTCTTTACCGCCGCCCACGTGGAGTGGGATCCGAGCCAAAGGGGCCTCCTGAGCGGAGACCGCAGTGCGCGCCACTGGCCACCAGGTGGCGCCGGGAGCCTGGGAAAACCGCGCCCCGCCAGCGGCCGCGGGGTCTCCGGGCCGGTCTCACAGGGCCCCTGGGCGGGGCCGGGGCGTCGCGCTGGGGCACTTTCTGTTCTTTGGAAGAAGGGCTTTGGTCACCCGCTTTCTTTCCATCGCCGACCCAGTGCGGATGCGTGAGGGATGAGCCTGGGCGCCTTCACCAAACGAAGCCCCCTTTAATCAGATGTGAAGGCAAATCTCTCCACCGGGGGACCCGTTGGGTGCGGCGGAGACACCCTTCGGTGGCTGAGATACCCTCAGACGCCGTAGAAGCACCAGGGGTCTGAGCGCCCAGTGCGGGAGGTGCGGGGCCGGCTTCCCTCCCCGGGGCTGGAGCCTTCAGGAGCACCGCCCCCACCCGGCTTCCTCCGAGGGCAGTGCTGGTCTCGGGCCTCACCCCGGGCTGGTTGCTGCCCTTGGTCTCGTCCAACCCACACCCGCGGGCAGCGGAGGCTCCTGCTGTGCACAGGCCCGGGGGCGCCGGGGCGGGGAGGCTGAGTCTGGGCCCAGGTGTCCCGAATCCAAAAGCATCCCACTGGGCTACCTGTAAATTAGCCATTTCGGATCTAGTGATTGAGCGAGAGGACAGAATAGCCCAGAGGCTGGGTAACTAACATGTGCGGGATCAAGGAAGGCGTTCGCGGGCAGCTACTATTAGGGCACTGAAGGATGCATAGAGGTTCTCTTCGGTGGTCAAAGTGGAAGGAAGAGCTTCTCTTAGGCAGAGGGAACAGCTTCTGCAAGGACTCACAGGAATGTGGCACGTGGTGTGTCCCGGAACTACAAACAGCTCTGGTGGCTGGAATGTGAAAAGTATGGAGTGGTAGCAGTTGCCACAGAAGGGGGAGCGGGGCCAGATCGCCAAAGGCCTTGCATGCCACGCTCAGGGGCTTAGACTTCACTGCCCTGGGGAGTGTTTATAAGGGGGGTGTTTTTTGTTCTTGGCAGTGAAGTACCCAGGGAGCTTGCCCCTTACATAGGTCAGTGGTCTGAAAAACCTCCTTTTTAGCAAGCAGGGGCCTTTCGTTTAAAAAAAAAAAAAAAAAAAAAATTCATATGGAACATAGATTCAAAAGCCAGGCCAACGTGGAGCTGTCGGCAGTTTCCCTGTGAGCAGGAGGGAAAGGCGGAGCATCCCTAAGAAAGGAGCCATAGTCATTCCCAGCCTGATGGCGTGGGAGGATTCTCAGGAGTTATCCCCAAAAACTAAAGTCCAGCAAAGTGCCGTGCCACACCTCATCCCCCACCCTCCACCTGCCTGCTCTAGTTGTGACTGGAGGAGTAACTCACATTTTCCCTGGTCTTGTAGCGGACCGGGAAGAACCAAAAGCTGGATAGGGTGAGAGAGCGTCCTTTCTTCAGCTCTTTAGCCAAAGGACTCTTTCAACCCTGGGCTCAGAAAAGCAACGATGGACGAGTACTTCTCAGCCCTGGTGGCTTTGAAAAACACTGATGCCTATGGATCAGGGCAGTAGTGTGGAGATCCTCCCTCTCGATTCCCTCATTTTATAGATGAAAACCGAGAAATCCAGAAAGGTTAAATGTCTCTCCAACACGCATATGGCTAGGGGGTAGTAGAGCTGGGGCCATACCTAGTACCCAGGTGGAAATCGGAACCATCCAGGGATTCTTTCAGCAAGCCTGCGACCCGGGCAGGTGTGGGGCGGGGATGCTGGAGCAGAAACAGACCAAGGCTGCAACTGCAGGGCTGCATGGAGGACCTACCTGGGTGCAAGGTCCTTGGGCAGCTCGTGGGGGATTCTCAGAACTCAGCCCCCAGGGCTATTAGTATCTTCATTTTGATCAGAATTTAAAATAACAGTGGTTTAGGGTTTGTTTTACCCAACAAGGAGATGGTGTAGTCAGTGATCAGTCCTCGGTTGTGAAGCCAACTCGATTCAGCCTAGTCAAATGGCCGCCCGCTGCTGGGGGAGCTTCCACCACTGCAGGGGCCACACACCTGGCTTCAGCATTCTTCCTGGGCGCGGGCATCCTTCTGCCGCTGCAGACTGGCAGAGCAGCAGAGGCACAGTGGACGGCTAGGGTGAGAAAGTGCTACAATGCAACCTGTGAGGAGGGGAGGTGGCCTCAGGGGTTACACCCATCTGTCTTCAAGCCTTGGTGTCAGGGACAAAGTCTGACTTAAAGTTCTCTCCAGCACCTAGCTCCCAGCGGGCATTCACCATATGCCGCATAAAGGCACAGGCAATGAGTGTAGCTCCATTGGGTGCTAGGTTAAGAGTCGAAGAGGTGGCAGTCAGTCCCTGGCATGTGGTGGGCACTCAATGGGGTTCTCTGCCTGGGCCACTCCCTTCTCTGGACCCTGGACAGGGATTTGAGTGGGGAGGGGCCTGCCTTCCTGGGAGGAAGTTACGGAAAGGAGCACGGTGGGGAGGGGAGGAGGTTTCAAACCATTTCCCACCACCCCCTGGGGGGGCATGGGCTATCTCTGGAGGTTTGCTGTGCATGTGACCCGGTGTGACAGAAAGGCAAGGGCTACTCTGCCTCTAACACCCAGGTCCCAGGCTCTGTATTCTTGAATTTGCCATCCAAAACCACAAAGTTGTTTTTAAAAAAATCCCCACTAAGTTGTTTAAAAGATACAATTTAGGCTGGGTGTGGTGGCTCATGCCTGTTATCACAGCATTTTGGGAGGATCACTTGAGCCCAGGGGTTGGAGACCAGCCTGAGCAACATAGTGAGATCTCCATCTCTACAAAAAATGAACAAAATCAGCTGGATGTGGCGGTTTGAGCCTCTAGTACTTGGAAGGCTGAGGTGGGAGGATTGCTTGAACCCAGGAAGTTGAGGCTGCAGTGAGCTGTGATTGCACCACTGAACTCCAGCCTGGGTGACAGCGCGAGACCCTGTCTCAAAAAAGAAAAACAAAAACTACATATACACACACACACACACACACACACACACACACACACACACACACAAATCATTTGATCCTTAAAGAACAGAGCTGTCAGCCGGACGCGGTGGCTCACGCCTGTAATCCCAGCACTCTGGGAGGCTGAGGCATGTGGATCACCTGAGGTCAGGAGTTCAAGACCAGCCTGACCAATATGATGAAACCCCGTCTCTACTAAAAATACAAAAATTACCCAGGCATGGTGGCGTGTGCCTGTCATCCCAGCTACTCAGGAGGCTGAGGCAGGAGCATCGCTTGAACCCGGGAAGCAGAGGTTGCAGTGAGCCGAGATCCCGCCACTGCACCACAGTCTGGGCAACAAGAGTGAAACTCCAACTCAGAAAAAAAAAAGGGGGGGCAGGGCGGGGGGGGGGGGGACAGAGCTGTCTTGCACCCTGACTACATTTACAGACTTCACTCAGAACCAGAGAACACTATTTATACTTTTCCCCAGGTGGGTCTTGAATCCAAAGTGTTTAAGCAAAAAACTGTTCAAAATTCCCCAATACAACTGCTTTTCTGTAAAGAAAATTAAGTATCTCATTAAATAACTATAAATCTCAAAAAGCTGTATCAAACACAATCCGTGGAAGTTAAATGTAATTTATTAGATATTGCACCATGGGCCAGGCCAACCAACATGGCGAAACCTCGTCTCCACTAAAAATACAAAAAAATTGGCCAGGCGTGGTGGTGCCCACCTGTAATCCCAGCTACTCGGGAGGCGGAGGCAGGAGAACTACTTGAACCTGGGAGGCGGAGGTTGCAGTGAGCTGAGATGGTGTCATTGCACTCCAGCCTGGGCAACACCAAGATACTAAAAAAAAAAAAAAAAAGATATTGCACCATGAATTGACTGAATACTCCGCCCTGCCATTTGGTCACTTCAAAGGTTTCTGCATAGTGTGTTGGGGATTTCAGACTCTCAAAACACAAGAACATTGTAAGAATATTTGACATTTAAAATGTATTCAGGCTCACTTTGTTACTTTTATTTTTTAAAAGATGCTGATGGATTATAGAATTAGTGATGTCTAATTCAGTTGAATTTTGGAGTCAGCCAGGCTCGAGTTAAATCCCATCCCTGCTATTTGAGCAAACAACTTAATCTCTCTCCAGTGCACCCCTCCCTTCTTCCACCTACAACATGGCATAATCATAGGGTTGTTTTTGGGGATTCAAGGAAATGTAGGTTACAGTGACTGGTATACCATAAGTGCTCGACAAATTGTCTTTGTTACTCTTTCCTTAAACACAAACCCCTGTTCAAGTGAAATGTTTATTTTCTCCATCTTTGTAATTCCAAGTCAAAGTCTGTGGTAGAGTTCTTGGAAAAGAGAATCTCAAATAATTAACTGAGTCTAAAATAATCCTGGCTTTTTTCTAGAATCTTTTTTTTTTTTTCACTTAAAAATGTCAATCTAAAATATTCTGTTTTTCTTCAATATCTACACAATAAACCAATCGAAATGAACCACCAGGCAGAGGGCACGGCGTTGAGCTGGTTTGCTCTTATTCTTGGGTATGGTTCTCAAGGTTTTCCCATCCGAGCCTCAGGCATCTGTAACCACCTCAGTGGATTCCTACCGATGAGAGGTTTTCAGCTAAGCTCTTCAGGTTCCTGTTCCACACAGCTCCCAAACTCTGGCAAAAGTCATGAACCACACACTAGCTATGTATGTATGTGAAGTAGAGATTCCCTTTAAAAGGTACAAGCAGGTTACACATAAATCTGGATTGTCATATGCAAATTCTTGATGGTGACAGAGACATAGTACCTCCTGTGCAGCTGATTTGAGGCCACGACTCAGTTCTAGAAAGGAATGATAAATCTGGTCCAAAGCATTTAAGAACTAGGATGCTCCCTCCCTTCCTGCCTTCCTCTCCTGTAACTACAGATTGATGTGAATAGAACCATAAGATGCAAGCAGCCTGGGTGCCCCAGCCATCACCTGGAGAAGAATTGTCTTGTAAAGTTGCCTAGGAGAGTTACCAAGCTCACTGTGGATTTTGCATAACTGAGAAACAAACTTTGGGGGGGTTAATTTGTTACTGTAGCTTATCCTGTTTTCATTTCACACTTAGGTGCAGGGTGTGGGGCGTGGGGGGCGGGGACCATGAAGATTTCATAGTTTTGGAAAAAACAATGAAACAAGACCACCACCTAATAACATGTTCATGATGCAGTCTAGGGAAGTAGTTGAGAAAGGTACACAGAAAGCTCCCATGTTTGGCTTTTTGTCAATTAAACAATATTTACTAAAATCTGTTAAATAACTTGTATATGGTACAGTATTAGTCTATCAGAAAAGGGTAAATGGACACAGAATAGTCATTATTTTTTGTAGAGACAGGGTCTGCCTATATTGCCCAGGCTGGTGTTTAAACTCCTGGGCTCAAGCGATCCTCCCACCAGCCTTCCAAAGTGCTGGGATTACAGGCACGTGAGCCACCTCGCCCAGGCCAGAAGAGTAATTGTAACCTATGAATATTTCTTGTAGAGACCAGGATCAGACTTTAATTTTAAATTGTGTGGTAATGGCAAACTACTAAAGCTGTCAGTGTTTCCATCACGATCTTATTCAACTCAGTGACCCAGTGAAGGAAACAGCTCTAGTGCCAAGATGGTTGATTTGTGAGAGGAAAAGAGCTTTTTGAAGTGTTTATATTACAAGTTCAAAACAAGTCACTTTGTTGCCACTTTTATTTTGCAGTGCCAGGCCAATAAATAAATGGGGAAGGCCGGGCGCAGTGGCTCACGCCTGTAATCCCAGCACTTTGGGAGACTGAGGCAGAGGGATCACGAGGTCAGGAGATTGAGACCATCCTGGCTAACATGGTGAAACCCTGTCTCTAGTAAAAAATACAACAAAAAATTAGCCGGACGCGGTGGTGTGCACCTGTAGTCCCAGCTACTGGGGAGGCTGAGGCAGGAGAATTGCGTGAACCTGGAAGGCGGAGCTTGTAGTGAGCCGAGATCTCGCCACAGCACTCCAGCCTGGGCCACAGAGCAAGACTCCGTCTCAAAAAAATAAATAAATAAAATAAAATAAAATATAAATAAATGGGGGAATGCTGTTCCTTCTAACTAACGTGGCAATGAGAACTCTGCTTTTCGAAAATTGTGTCTCTGAATATAGTTTTTTACAGAGATGTGGGGAGGAGTAAACTTTATACAATGAATTTCCGTGGTGGAACAGCAGTCCCCAACTTTTGTGGCGCCAGGGACTGGTTTCGTGGAAGACAATTTTTCCTCGGACGGGAGTTGAGGGCATCGTTTCGAGATGAAACTGTTCCACTTCAATCATCAGGCATTAGATTCTTATAAGGAGCGTACAGCCTTAGATCCCTTGCATGCGCAGTTCACAGTAAGGTTTGTGCACCTATGAGAACCTAACGCCGCCTCTGATCTGACAGGCGCTGGAGCTCAGGCAGTAATGCTCACTCAACAGCCCATCACCTCTTGCTGTGCAGCCAGTTTGCTAACAAGTCACAGACCAGTACCAGTCTGTGGCTTGGGGTTTGGGGACCCTTGCAGAACATGAAACTTGGCTTAAGCAATTTCCATGGTCATTGGCGGAATGAACATCTTCCACAACCGCCACTGGAAAGTCTATCACCTGTCACTTCTTCTAAGTCTTGATCACAAATATGCCAATTTACAATTAAAGGTTACTACTTTCCTTATTGTGTAATTTTTTTAAAAATCAGCAAAGAAACATCTTAAACTGCACTTTAGCATAGCTTCATTCCCCTAAACGTTATTTCACCCCCCAAAACTACAAAGCACGTATTCTTCTAGTCAAATGTAAGGGTAAATATGTTTGAATACTAAAATGCTATTGACATAAGACAAATAACTCAACTCATGTTGCTTAAGTGTAAAGTTTCTCATACAAACTTGGTTGCTACATGGCTAATTCTGCATCTAGAAAAATACATGATCTCATTCTTCCAAGCTGAATTTCTTTTAAAGCTTTTTCACTAAAAGCTAGGTACATACATAGTCTATACTTCTGGGAAGGAAGCTCACAGAAATTAAACTTTAAAAATATTTCTACTATGGCCAGATGCGGTGGCTCACGCCTGTAGTCCCAGCACTTTGGGAGGCCGAGGTGGGTGGATCCTGAGGTCAGGAGTTCAAGACCAGCCTGGCCAAGACGGTGAAACCCCGTATCTACTGAAAATATAAAAATTAGCCTGGCATGGTGGCACATGCCTGTAATCCCAGCTACTCGGGAGGGTGAGGCAGGAGAATCACTTGTACCCGGGAGGCGGAGGTTGCAGTGAGCTGCCATTGTACTCCAGCAAAACTCCTTAAAATATATGTATGTATGTGTATATTCATTCCTACTAATGAAGTTAAAATTCATTGTCAAAGTATCAATAAATTTTGTTACATTAGTTCAGAAACCACAATAGTGTTGAATTTTCATAGCGGTTTCAACATAAACACTCTTGGGATCTAAACAGCATCCCCAAAGTGATGAAAACACAGACCAGTTGGGACCCCAACCTGCAGCAGTCCTGTTCCGCCTTGGTGGACATGCACACTTCCACAACAGCTGTGTGTACTGGAGTGGGGAAAGGAGGCATTAAAGAGCGTGCCACAGTCAAGAAGACAGGCAGGGCTCAGACTAAGCAGTTACGCACAGACATGGGTTAAATACAGAAAACTTCCAAGCCAGTAGGTAGGAGACTGCTGCCAGGTCTCCTGAGCAACTCCTCCTCACATCTCCCAACCATTCTCAGGTCCAACCCCCCAAAAATACAAAACACATAATGACCCTCTGATAGGGGCCTCTTGAATCTGTCTTCTGCATCTGTGGCATTTGTTCCATTTTGTTGCAGCCCGTGCCATTATAAGTTGAGAAAACAACTGAGCCCCACTCGTAGTTCCCATGAGGCAGGTGCTATTGAAATAGTTTACAGACAAGGAAAATAAGACCCCAGAAAGGTTAGTGATTTCTGTAAGGTCACATGTTATTAAGTAACAAAGCTGGGAGGCAAAGCCAGGTCAGACTTCCAAACCCATGCTTTCTTCCGCTTTCATCTTTCTAAATATCTCAAGAGGAAGCTATAAATTTGGCAAGTAGCAGACATAAAGAGATGCTCTTAGGATGCAATATGACGTAAGATCATTTGAAACACCAAAAACATGACTAATATTAGTGACAAATCAGTCATGCTCATTCTTTGGATCAGGTAATTTTAGTATCTGAGTTTGATGTCTGTCATATAATAGAAGTAAGACCTTAGTACCCTTGTGACATACCACACACCCAATCAAGAACAGGTGGGATGCTGGTCGTGCACATACACTATTTGACCCAAGGCATATAGTTCTGGGAACAATCTAAGGTCTTTCAGGTGAAAATGGATCACATAGAGAATCTTAAACATAATTACATACAGAAATTTTAAACCCAAGTAGAGTCACCTGATGCAATCAGAAGTACCCATTTGTGATCTTGGTGGTAGAACACCACACATAGGTAACTTCATCAGATTCAGAAGACTTCGAGATACAATGTTCAGGGGCCATATATTGGTGAACTGGTAATTAGTGAAATCTCTCTCCAAAGTTTCAGGACTTCCTTTAGAGGAGTTACTGACTTACTAGAGTCAGTTAAACTTTTTTTTTGGGGGGGGGGACGGAGTTTTGTTCTTGTTGCCCAGGCTGGAGTGCAATGGCATAATCTCAGCTCACCGCAACCTCTGCCTCCTGGGTTCAAGCGTTTCTCCCGCCTTAGCTGCCCGAGTACCTGGGACTATAGGTATGCACCACCACGCCTGGCTAATTTTGTGTTTTTAGTAGAGACAGGGTTTCTCCATGTTGGTCAGGCTGGTCTCGAACTCCCGACCACTGGTGATCCACCCACCTCGGCCTGCCAAAGTTTCGGGATTACAGGCATGATCCACTGCGCCCGACTTTTTTTTTTTTTTTTTTTAAACCAACTGGTACCACTGCAGGAAGAGGAGCCAGGTGTACTTTCTGTGCCTGTGACAGTGGGCAGAAGAAGACCTCCGTGAGGTACTTTCTGTAAGACAGGTGGAATGGGGTAGCTCATCGATGGACCTGATCTTTGACTAAAAACGCAAGGGAAAAAGATGTAAGAACAGAAAAAGGTGCAACCCACTCTCCATCTTACCTAGAATGGGTCTGTGGCAGGGGTCTGCTCTCTAGTAACTCATTCTTCATCTAACACTGAAACATTCGTAGGGCAGGCGTGTAATTCTAGCACTTTGAAGTGGGTGGATCACTTGGCCCAGGAGTTTGAGGCCAGCCTGGGCAACACGGTGAGCCCCTGCAAAAAATACAAAAAAAGTAGCCGGATATGCTGGCATGAACCTGTAGCCCCAGCTACTTGGGAGGCTGAGGTGGGAGGATGGCTTGAGCCCGGGAGGTCAAGGCTGCAGTAAGCTGAGGCTGCATCACTGCACTCCAGCCTGAGTGACAGAGACCCTGTTTCAAAAAAAAAAAAAAAAAAAAAAAAAACACCTTTAGATTTGCTCTTTTAAAAAGATGACAATAATGTTTGTAGCTATTTGGCTGTCACCTTTGAAGAGTCATGATGAGATTTAACTCACTAAGCCATGTTTACTATATACCAAGATGTTAACATAGTTAAGAACCTTGCTCCAAGGCTCCAAAAGCTGTGCTTACTAGTTATGCAGCTTTAGCAAGTTATTCCCCTCTCCAAATCTGTCTCCTCCTTTGTAAAACAGGGATACTGTCATCTGTCCTACCTCAATCAGCTGTTAGTGGCAAGGAAACTCTGGAAAATATGACAGATATCTGTGAGGAAACAGTACCAATAGGGCATGGTCCTTTTGGCAATTAGTTCACACACACAGCTACTACTTTTTGTTTCAAATTGCTACATTTCCTCACCTTCCATTTCCAGACAATCGAATCATCACTTGTTTGAAACCTCAGTCAAGCACTGTGAAAGTTATTTCTTAAAATAATTAAAATTACCACAGGAAGCAAAGCAGACTGAATTTTATAAATAGGGCTAACAGAATAATCTTGGAGTTTTAAAAAGGGATGACAATAGCAGCTTATCAGATACAGTACCTACTGTGAGCTGGGCAAGGTTGAGGGTGTTACATTCGTGAATTCACTTATTCCTTCCTTGCAGTCACTCTGCACGATGGGTAGTTATCACTCCTAATTTTCAGATGAGGAACCAGAAACACAGGTAGTAAATGTTAGTCAACATTTTAATCCAAAGACTCTGGTTCAAAAAAATTGATATCTTAACCTATTTTATTGCTCTTCTTAAAACAGTCATATGGCCCAGGCACTGTGGCTCACACCTGTAATCCCAGCACTTTAGGAGGCCCAGGCAGGTAGGTCACCTGAGCCCAGGAGTTCAAGACCAGCCTGGGCAACATGGTGACACCTCATCTCTACAAAAAGTACAAAATTAGCTGAGCGTGGTGGCACACGCCTGTAGTCCCAGCTTGAGCCCAGGAGGCAGAGGTTGCAGTGAGCCGAGATGGCGCCACTACACTCCAGCCTGGGTGACAGAGTGAAACCCTGCCTCAAATAAAAACAAAACCAGTCATACGTGTGTAGATAATCCACATCCCTATTATTTTAGACAAATGAAGATTTCCAGGTGAAAGCCATGCATTTTTGTCCTAACTATAAATAACTCTTCCACCCCATTCTCTGGCTCTCTGCAAATAACTTTAAAGGTTGATTTAAACACATTTACTCAAATCTTTCCCTTTCAAAAATTATAGAATTCCCGGGGATGGAGTGGGGGAGGGAAGGTAGGGAATCCTCACAAAAGAGAAAAGGAATGAAGGGAAAGTAGGGGAAGGTAAATGGAGATGTTTTTGTTGTAGGAAATACATCTAATTTAAATTGAAAAACAAGTTATACAAATTCTAAAATTGCTGCAGAATGAACCGAAACACAGGAACTAGAATTTCAATTTAATTCTAAAACTAGCTGCTAAAAGTACTTTATTTATTTATTTATTTATTTTTGAGCCTGTCGCCCAGGCTGGAGTGCAGTAGTGTGATCTCAGCTCACTACAACCTGCACCTCTGGGGTTCAAGTAAAACTCCTGCCTCAGCCTCCTGAGTAGCTGAGATTACAGGTACACACCACCACGCCTGGCTAATTTTTTTGTACTTTTAGTAGAGATGGGGTTTCACCACGTTGGTCAGGCTGGTGGTCTCCAACTCCTGACCTCAAATGATTTACCTGCCTCGGCCTCCCAAAGTGCCAGGATTATAGGTATGAGCCATCACTGCCGGCCTAAAAGCACTTTTTGAATTAGATTAAATCTTCAGAACACTGAAATTTAGTATATATATGTAGAAGAAAAATCATCAGATAACAGGACAAAACGTAAGGCAGAGTTAGAGAAAGACCTGTCGATGGACTTTTAAATGTGTAAGTTAAAGTTATAACATTCACACAAAAATCAAACAGCAACGTAATTAAATTTTATGAGTACATTAACAATCTAGGTTGTAAACAGAAAAAAAAAACAATCTAGGTGAACTGTACTGTTTACCACTAATACACAATGGCGTGAGGGCAATCAACATTACTGCATTTAATAAGTAATGATGAACAGCAAAACAACACATTATACTCTTCATATGTTTCACTGAAGCTCTACACCATTTTGACTTCATGTAATGAGGTGTTTGTTCACATTTTATATGCCATTTAAACTGACAGTTGTTTTAGAAGGAGATGGCAGTGAGTGTTAAAAAGAAAAGGGGAAAAAAAGATTGAGTATTTTTGAAAAACTACCAAGTATCTCCAACTCCCCACTTACAAATTAGGGTGGTTTCTACACTTACTTCCTCTCAACATGTACACACTAAAGCAAATTCAAATCAAAGAAAGATTTTTTTAAATCATATGCAAAACCGTAGATTTTACGCTGTATCAGTGCTGACTCTTAAAAGAGGCCTTGGCTCTTATCTTAGGGATGTAGGACACGCTTTAATTCTGAGGACAGACACCAGGAGACTAGAAAACAATCAAAGCCTAAAAAAACAGTAGTGTCAAAGACTGTCAGAGTGACCTTGAAATCATTTAGCAATAGATACCAACTTTCCACGTGAGGGTAAAAGTAAGTTATTCAATGTGGCTCAATTAGCCATCTTGGACCTGCTGGATCACTGGCATGTTATTCAAACTCTATAACATTTCTTTGGGAAACTTTTAGAAGGAAAACATGGGTCTGTAAGTTGATTCATCTCCTATACATCTTTGATTTAAAAATGATGACCTAAACCCAGGTCAAGAAAGCAACTTCATTTCATGGCTTGTTCTTCCCCTTTCCTGCGTTCTGACCCTAGCAGTCGCTCTCACTCATTTGAAAGTAAAATGGTAAAGCAGTGATCTCTAGGTCTATACTATTAAACTGACTGAACCTCAAAGTTAGATTTACACATTAACTTCGTATCTCCCCAAAATTTTAAGCAAACTGGGCATTTTCTTTTAGTTCAGGAATTTAAATGTTACTTTATGAACACAGGACTTTATAATTCATAAAGATGAAAACTCCAACAACGAAACTGAAAACTTGCAGGCAGCACCTAAAGCACTCAATCAATGCTAAGATTTCATTACCGTGTAGTATTTTTAAAAATAGGATTTCTATCTGCTCTACAGAGGAATGGGTATAGCCGGCCCCTTAAACCACTCTTGATAGTTCTAAGTGTTACTTACCCAGGAGTTGCCTTGATAATGGTTATTAGGTTTAACTTTAACAGCTTGAAACAATTTACACTTGTCTTGAAGTATACTTAAGGAATTTATTCAGCTGATTTTTAAGGAGCTCAGTCAGTCAATATCCTACCATCTTGAAAGCTCCCTTCCAATGTCATTTTCATAGTCTTTACATTTTAACTGTCATTGTTTATTACTGTTTTGGCTATATTCTCTACAATTTCAGCAGCATTTTAAAGAGACAATGTGTCTATGTACAATGAAAAAACAAAATGGCTTGCAACATCAGAAATACAGTTTAACTGTACAATATTAAAGAGAATCCGTGGTAAGTATAACCTCCTTTTTCTGCAACATGAACAACTTACATGTAAGTATCAGCATTATGAATGTGACAATAAAGAAAAAGTCCTTACAGGAGTGAAATACAGCATCCTGAAAAATATGGTTTCTACCCTACAAGGCAGTTAGAAAATGTTCACATTTTAACAAATCTGTACAAACCACAAGAAATTTGTTTATGGGACCATCTTGCTGATAAGAACTTTCTAGAAATGCAGAATAACCATGAACAAATTATAAATCTAGTATCTATGTGCTCCACAGCCCTAGAACCCAATAAACTGATTTAAAAAACTCAATTATGTCCAACATGGATCACTTTTACGTCTTGATTAATGACTGTATGCTTTTTAATATCTCTCTATGATGTACAGTCAACTTGCACCTTCTAGGTCATTTAATTTTTTTAGCAAAGAAGCAACAACATTTAGCAGCAATTAGAGCGCCTTCAAGAAGACTTAAAAAAAATACAATATCCAATTAGAAAAGCCATATTTTAAACATTTGTACAAGAATAAGCTGCTGAAACTTAGTAATTGAAATATGACATCTGTACAACAATTTACAATAGAGCTAGAAGGGAATTTATCATTATCCTGCATAGAACTGGTCTGCATTTGGTTACATACTGTCACCTGTTTTGATGAACAAGGCCTGGTAACAAAAGAAAAATACCTGTTATCAATTCTAACATGTTGAAAACACTGGCAATATTATAATTTAGTGAATTCAACTGATTTCAAAACAAGCAGCTCATTTTGTCAAAAGTGTAAAGTATTTAGAAATAATAGCTCTCCCTTTAATATAACCAGTGAAAGAAAACGGACATGTGATCTCGAGGTACAACTTGGTAAAAGCCAGAATAGGCAAACGACAAAGCCTAACTTTGTCCAAAGATTCTAACTCTCACATTCTATTACTACAAAACACAACTGTCACTGTCATTCAGTTCTTACTTTGGTTTCAGCAGATTAACTGCCAAATGCTGAAGAATGTATCCAGGCACTATAGTTCGTATGTTAGAAATATGTCTCTTATTTTTCCATGTGTTTTTAAATAATGAAAAACTACCCTTCATATTAGAACTCTCTAGTAACAACCAAATGTATTTAAGTATTATAAACGTTATTTACAGTGTTCCCCCAAATAAACAAAAGTTTTTTCTTCTATCTTAACATGGTATTCCTGTTTCTTTGTAACAGGCAGTCATCGTTCACTGCTCAAAATTATAGTCAGAAGTGTGCATTTATTCATTGTCCATGATCCACTCTCATACAAATGATACTATGAGGAACTTCAGTTCACAAACAGTTCTTAACCATGTCTTGTGTAAAAAAAAAAACAAAAAAACAAAAAAAAAACACTCAAATGCTCTCAAACTCAAGTGTGCATCTGGAAGCAATTCAAAGATATCATGCCAATCTTGGAGGAAAGTCAGTAAGTAATTATGCTTGAAGAAGGGGGCGTAGGGGATGCTGTCAGCCCAGCCATGTGTAGGTTTCCTGAAGAATTTGATCTTCTCATGTGTGGGAGAAGGTATGGGTCATTTGCCAGCTGGTGCACATCAAATCGATCTTCTTTTCGATATGCCAAACAGCGTCTTATAAAGGCCTCAAAAAGAGAAAGAAAAAGACAGCAATTAATGATCTTTTTCCCTTCTAAATATCAATCAACTGAATCAACAGAAGGATGGACACATTTAAGACATAAGTAGATCTCATTTTATTGGAAGTTCAAACCTTAAAAGAAAATTCTGCAGCAATAAAATTCTCACTCCAAATGCAACTCACCACTTGAAGTCCCTGCAGTGGTTCACTTTACAGTCTAAATTACTACTGCAACCATTTGAACTTATACTGGAAAGTTATTTCTGCTTACGAAATTCTGAAGACTTCCTTTTCTAGCATTTTTCTTCTGCTAAACAGTCCTCCCACCCTCATCCCATTTTGTTACCACTTCAGTTTAGCAAAGGGTAAGATGCCATTTTCAGCCATAATATTTTTTCCTACTGACATAAAGACTTTCTTTAGATGAAGAGACCACTGAAGTGACACTTCCATTAGGGATATTGTTTCCCAGGTTAACCCTATGCATCATTACACTCCTGGAAAAGCTAAATAAATGGAATATAATCACTTTTTTTTTTCTCAAACCAATTTTACTTAGTTTTTGAGAATAGCCTCTTACAAATAAAACCTTTCTTGAAGTGTAACACATTTTTAGAAATGCACACAAATCGTAAGTGCACAGCACAAAGTAAATACATCTATGTAACTGGCAACCAGATCAAGAAAAAGAACCTCTGAATCCCCCTCATGCTCACTTCCAGGCACTGGCTCTGTCCCCAGTCAAACCTGGGTAACCTTTATCTTGACTTCTAACACCAGTTAAGTTTTGATTGTTTTGAATTTTATATAAATAGAATTACAAATTATGTTCTCCTTTGCCAGGCCTCTTTCACTTAATATTAAACTTTGAGGTTCATCCTTTTTTGGGGGGGGAGGTGACAACAGATAAAATATTCTCAGGAGGTAACTGGTAATTGTTTCCCTTTCTTATTGCTGACACTAGAAATTAATATATACCACTAAACAGAAGTATAATCACATTAAAAAGTAACTATTTTGTACTTTCTTTGCTTTGAAATTCATTAGAAGTCTATTTTTCTCTAAAAATATACTAGCTATTCTAATTTTACCATAGCTTACTGTTTATCAGAAGTCAATCTGATCCCTTAGAGGTCTTATCTTTTTTATCTTTAACAAAATTTCAGAGATCACTCTGAAAAATGATTAAGAGGGAGAAAAAACATCAAGACTGATATGTTAGAGTTTGAGGGGTGGAAAGGCTATCAATAGCAAGGTTAAGATTAAGAAGTCTGCAACAAGTAATGTACTTAAAGATGCCCACACCAAGTCAGGAAACATACTCGGCAAAGGTATCTTCTGTAGGGATACAGAATATAGAGATATTATATATTACATTAAAATATTATGATATATATTATATAACTGTATCTTATTAATATTATATCCCCCCAACAACCCCTTAACCCTTCCTGGATTCCAGATCTCAAAAAGGTGACTGTGGCACCGATAAAGAGCCTAAGAAGAGAACCAGGAATGGCTAAATGAGACTTTGCCTTTGGCAGCTCCATTCCTCCTGGCCTTTTTGGTCAGTATTAAAAAAACAGATCTTGGGTCAACTAAATTCATTTAATTTCTGTTCTCGATGAGGCTACAGACAGAAAATAAGACAAGATTTAGATGCTAGCACAGTTAAAGTATTTTTTAAAGCAGTCATGTTTATCTTACAAAAATAATTCATTTTGCTTTAAAATAAGAATATTTATCTCTTTTGTTTTTTTGAGACAGGGTCTTGCTCTGTCACCCATGCTGGAGTGCAGTGGTGCAATCTCACCTTACTGCAACCTCTACCTCTTAGTCTCAAGCGATCCTCCCAGCTCAGCATCCTCAGAAGCTGAAACTAAAGGCACAGGCCCCTACACCGTGCTAATTTTTGTATTTTTTTTTCTTTTTTTTGAGACGAAGTCTAGCTCAGTCATCCAGGCTGGAGTGCAGTGGCACGATCTCTGCTCACTGCAAGCTCTGCCTCCTGGGTTCACGCCATTCTCCTGCCTCAACCTCCCAAGTAGCTGGGACTACAGGCGCCTGTGCTGCCACGCCCGGCTAATTTTTTGCATTTTTAGTAGAGACGGGGTTTCACTGTGTTAGCCAGGATGGTCTCGATCTCCTGACCTCGTGATCTGCCCACCTCGGCCTCCCAGAGTGCTGGGATTACAGGCGTGAGCCACCACGCCCAGCCAATTTTTGTAATTTTAGTAGAGATGGGGTTTCACCATTTCGCTCAGGCTGGTCTCAAACTCCTGGGCTCAGGCAATCTGCCTGCCTAGGCCTCCCAAATTGCTGGGATTACAGGTGTGAGCCACTGCGCCTAGCCTATTTGTTTTTTTGAGACAGAGTCTCGCTCTGTCCCCCAGGTTGGAGTACAGCAGTATCATCATGGCTCACTGCAGTCTTGACCTTCCTGAGCTCAGGTGATCCTCCCACCTCAGACTCCCAAGTAGCTGGGACTGTAGGTGTGTGCCACAATGCCTGGCTAATTTTTGTATTTTTGGTAGAGACCAGGTTTTGCCATGTTGGTCAGGCTGGTCTTGAACCCCAGGGCTCAAGCAACCACCTCTGCCTCCAGAGTGTTGAGATTATAGCATAAGCTACTAAGCCTAGCCCCCCCCCTTTTTTTTTAAGAGATGGGGTCTCCCTATGTTACAGCCCAGGCTGTTCCTGAACTCTTGGCCTCAAGTGATCATCTTGCCTTGTCCTCCCAAAGAGCTGGGATTACAAGTGTAAGCCACCATGCCTGGCCTATATTTATCTTTTTAATTGTCAAAATGTTCTAACCACCATTCACATAATTTACAAAAAACCAATAAAGACAGACAAAATGGAATGCTGGACAGTTCTAATAAACACAATCAGTGAGATTACACAAAACTCAGCACATTTTCAATTAGGTAGGTTACTACGACCCCAAACATCTCACAGTATGTATCTGCATTATGTAAGAATAAGAGAATATAGAAACTATATAGTGTTTGTTTATGAATTATTCTTATGGCCTGCACTATTCACACAAGAAAAAAATAGGAGCTTCTTGGGTTTGTCTTATGAATTTGACCAGGTTTAGAAAAGAGAAGCCTACAACAGCAAGTCACAGAGAAAAGAGCTTTGTGATGAATGCAACAGAGGAGTAATAAAAACACAAACACAAAAGGCCAATAGGATGAAGGCAGGAAGATACTGAACACCAAAAAAGTTTTGCTATTAATTAGAAATAGCTATTTCCTGTAATTTTATTATACAGACATATGGATTATACTGGATTAGCTCTCAAGAGCTAATACAGAGCAGCATAGAGGTCAAGGCTGTGGACTTTGGAGTCTGGAGGAGTAGATACTTGTGAGCCGCAGCTCTGCTGCCTCCTAGCTGGTATGATCCTGAACAAGGTCCTTTTGCCATGGCATGGCTGTTCTCCTCTTTTATAAAATGGGAATAACAAAAGTACCTACACCTCATAAGGCTGTTACAAGATAATGTATATAAAAGCACTAAAATAAATGGTATTTATTACTTTTTTTTTCTTTCTTTTTTGAGACGGAGTCTCGCTCTGTCACCCAGGCTGGAGTGCAATGGCATGATCTCAGCTCACTGTAACCTCCACCTCCGAGATTCAAGTGATTCTCCTGCCTCAGCCTCCCCAGTAGCTGGGATTACAGGCATGTGCCACCATGCCCAGCTACTTTTTGTAGTTTTAGTAGAGATGGGGTTTTACCATATTGGTCAGGCTGGTCTCAAACTCCTGATGGCAGATGATCTGCCCGCCTTGGCCTCTCAAAGTGCTGAGATTACAGGTGTGAGCTACCACGCCCGGCCCTATTATTACTTTTAATATTTCTTATATACTTATAATATCTCAGTATTAACATAAGCAGATAAATAATACATAAAAGGTAATGATGAGCCCAGATCTTGTGATTTTTCCCTAATTTTCAAAGTAGCAGCTGATGAACACAGACAATCAGGGACCATATTTGGCTGCTTAAAAGATAAAAACTGTAGCAACCAGAGGCTGATGCAACTCCTTTTCTGAAAGTAAATCACCAGCTCCTGCTGGACAGATCCCCTGCAGCAGCGAGTCTTGTGACTTTACTTACTTTTGGAAAGTACTTACCTTGTTGTCAGCAAAACTGATGAAAGAAAAGTTACTTCACAAAACTCATTTACAAAAATTTAATACCTTGGCTTCACTGCTTACAACAGGTTTTACAGGGAACTGGACTTCTGTGGCTTTTAATATTGTATTTTCTTGAAGAATGTCTTGTTGAGACTGATTGTGACCAAATGGCTTAAAAAAAAAAATTAAAGGTTGAGATATTTTTCTCACAAAATATTTAAACACAGATATCATTTCTGTCTAAGCGAATTCCCAAAATCCAAAATCCAAATATTTTGTGTTCCAAAATCTTCCTCAGTTATTTGAAACCTGAGATGAATTCTCATACAAACAAGGTATAATTGATAGCAGGCCAAGAAAGCCTATCTAATCAATCTTCAACATAGATTAAACGCTGTAAGAAGAAGAAAATAATGCTGTTGCAATATAAGATAAAAACATAAAAAGAAATTTAAAACTTTATTCTGAATGCTTAAACAATGAAGTTCAATTAGAGAAGAGATGAAGTAGTAATGAAAATACCTATGACAATTTCCAAAGATCAAATACTTTGTGTATCACAGGCGAATTTAAATGAAGGAGCTCTGGATGTGGAGTGAGGCGATCCCACATAAATCCCTTAACCTCTCTTCCCCTACTGATGAAGGGATGGGGCGGGATGTGGGCTAGATAATATCTATGGTAACCTGTACTTCCAACTTCAATATAAAAATGTTGGGAAATAATTAAGACTAACTTTGATGGTATCTCCCTGACAAGCAACAGGGGGAAACAGACCACCCAGGCCAAACTGTGTCTGTGGGTGGGTTGGGGGGTGTAAGAGGAGGTCAAGTGAATAGTGGACAATGAAAAGTATTGACTCCAGTATTCCCAATGGTAGACAAATATTAGCATGTTAACAGATAGTTACTTCTTCTCTTTAAAAAAGGGAAAGAAAGCAAAAAGCAGGTCAAGTAAACTGGTGTGACATTAAAATAAATTCTGATCCATGGAAATTTTAGGAAGAAATAGAGGAGAAGCCTGGCTTTCTTTAGAAGGATTTAAATTGACTTTGAGTTAGTGAAATTTTGCTTTTAGGAAGGAAAAATTCAACTTAATTTATCAATGTATAGCTGAAGGCTAGCAGAATTGAAATTTACCTTTCTACCATAAAGACACTGAAAGAAGATGACTCCAACTGACCATACATCAACCTTGTTGGAAATCTTTGGTGGCTCTTTTCCAACTACAAAACACTCAGGAGGTAAATACCTATAAGTTTTGTGGGAGAGAAAAAAGGAAAGGTTACTACTGACAATCTGTAACTTAAAATCTTCTAAGTGTAAAATCTTAGCACACTAATTTTATCCATACATAAACTCTAGGACTCCCATCAGTGAAAATCATCAACTGAACTTCTGGAGCATTTACATTCTTTTATCATTTAACTCTAGAGCCAACACATACAACATTGTGATAAAGTTCACCTCTATCCTATCTATCTATCTTATCTATCTATCTATCTATCTATCTATCTATCTATCTATCTATCTATCTATCTGATCTGCCTGCCTGCCTGCCTGCCTACCTACCTACAGAAACAAAAACTTAAGAGAGATTACAATGGTCTAATTTGGAGTATCTAATAATAGAAGAAATCCTCTCCCATCCTCTTTAACTACTGTTCAAACTGTAGGCACTTCTCTCCCTAAAATATACACCAGATCATGTGGTTCTTTTGTTCAAACAACCTCGACAGCACTTACTGCCAACAAGACCTTGTATCTCTTGTTTGTAACACAAGACCCATGCTAATCTGGCAACAACATATATTTTCAAAATCTGCACACACTATTTTCCCCCACCCTAACCCGCCAAATTGGCTAATCAAAACCAATTCACTTGCGTCCTCACTCGGCTCTCCTTTATCCTCTGAGCTCTTGAATATGACAATCACTACTCCTTCCCTAATCACTCCAATTACTTAGCATCTTTTCTTCTTCAAGACCCACCCAATCCCCATAAGCCGTTTTTGCTTCTCCCCAGGTGGCTCTGCTTTTCTCCGTGTTACTGCAGAATGGTGCAATGCCTCTATTACGGCATTCAACTACAATCACACCAGACTGTGAGCAGCTCCAGGAACTTATTCACTGCGCAGTTTCAAGCACTAGCAGTGTCTGAAACACAATGGATATTCAAAATTACTATTTTAAAAATATCTACGTCCTATTTATAAATTCATAATTTTTTTTGATACAGGGTCCCACTCTGTCACCCAGGCTGGAGTACAGTGTTACGCTAATAGCTCACTGCAGCCTCACACTCCTGGGCTCACGTGATCCTCTCACCTTAGCCTCCGGAATGCTGGGACTACAGACGTGCACCAGCACACCCAGCTAATATTTTCTTCTTTGTAGTGATAGTCTTGCACTGTTGACCAAGCTGGTGATCTGCCCGCCTTGGCCTCGCAAAGTGCTAGGACTACAGGCATGAGCCACCGCACTAAGCCAGTTCATAATTGTTAATAGATGAAGGGTAAAAATCAATCTGTCATCTCCAGTTATAAGTAAAAGATCCATCAGGGATGCAAGCATCTCACAACTCAAAAAATTTAGATAAACTTAAAATTCTCAAAAGGAATAATGTTGCTAAATGGGAATTTACTCTATTTTTTTAAAATGCAGTTTTGTATTCACTATGCTAAAATCAGTAAGATTTCAGCAGGATGTTGACAGATCTCTTAAAAAACACATGAAACTTCCTTGAAGTAAAACTACCAAAGATAACCAATAACTCACTTGTAATGTAGTAAAAAGCTGGATTTATGTTATCAATAAAAGTGTGTATTTTATGCAGGTGTCTATGTGTGTAACTGAAACAGGAATGGCTTGTAAACATTAAGCTATACTCTCTCCAGGCACGAGGTGTATGCATGCAAGGAGAGCAACCACAGAAATTGATGTCAAAGTAACTTGGGAAAAGATGTCCACCAGAATTTGAGACCAGAGAGACAAAACTAAATATTTTAAGCTTGTGAGGATGAAAGGTAATTTATAAGAGCAATATTATATGTATATTCTAAAATACACGAGTATGTACAGTGCTATCCAAATATATCAAATACAGTTGACCCCTGAACAATATAAGGGTTGGAGGCACTGACCCATGCAGTTAAGAATCCATGTATGATTTTTATTTATTTATTTTTTTGAGACCGTGTCTCACTGTGTTGCCCAGGCTGGAGTGCAGTGGTGCGATCACAGCTCACTGCAGCCTCGATCTCCCAGGCTCAAGCGATTCTCCCACTTTAGCCTCCCAATTAGCTGGACCACAGGCACACACCACCATGCCTGGCTAATTTTTTTAAAAAATGTATACAGACAAGGTCTTGCTATGTTGCCCAGGCTGGTCTTCAACTCCTGGGCTCAAGTGGTCTTCCTGCTGGGATCAGAGGCGTGAGTCAGCCACCGTGCCTGGCCACATGTCTAACTTTTGACTCTCCCTAAAAAGTTAAAAAGTTAACTACTAGGCTGGGTGTGGTGGTTCAGGCCTGTAATCTCAGCACTTTGGGAGGCCGAGGCGGGTGGATCACGAGGTCAGCAGTTCAAGACTAGCCTGGCCAACATGGTGAGACCCTGCCTCTACAAAAAATACAAAAAAATTAGCCAGGCATGGTGGCGGGTGCCTGTAATCCCAGTTACTCGGGAGGCTGAGGCAGGAGAATTGCTTGAACCTGGGAGGCACAGGTTGCAGTGAGCTGAGACCGTGCCACTGCACTCCAGCCTGGGTGACAGAGCAAGACTCCGTCAAAAAAAAAAAAAAAAAAAAAAAAAAAAAAAAAAGTTAACTACTAATAGCCCACTGTTGACTGGAAGTTGACTTACTGATAACATGAGCAGTTAATTAACACATATTTTCTATGCTGTAAGTATTATATACTAAATTCTTATAGTAAGCTAGAGGAAAAAAATTGCTATTAAGAAAAATCGTAAGAGAAAATCACTACTCATTAAGTGAAAGTAGATTATGACAAAAGTTTTCATCCTTGTCATCTTTAGGTTGAGTAGACTGAGGAGGGGTTAGTTTTGCTGTCTCAGGGGTGGCAGAGGGGGAAGAGATGAAAGGGGAGACAGACACACTTAGTGCAACTTTACAGACATACATCATAATTTGTTTTGCTTTTTCATATAATATCAATCCTTCTTCCACCATTTGTTTTAGTTTCAGTGCCTGTATTATAGAAGGGTCCATGTCATAAAAGTCAAAAGCAATGTCTTGACTAATAGAAACCCTTCTGCCAGGCTGTCTAATGTCAACTTGTTTTCTGGTAGTGTCTCTTCTACTACTTCTTTCTCATCATCTGGTACCAGTTTGGAAGCACTCATCTCCATCAAGTCACCTTAACTCCTCTGGAGGGGTGTCTATTAGCTCTTGAATTTCTCCAAGATCCATATCTTGAAACCCTTCACCCCACCTTCTTTGCCATATCTATAGTCTCTTCCATGATTTCCTTGATTGCCTCTGTCATAAATCCTGTGAAGTCACACGCAACATCTGGACACGGTTTTCTCTTGCAGGAATGTACTCTTTCAGGCTTGATGGCTTTCATGGCTTTTTCTAAAACAATGACGACATCTTCAGTCATGTAATCCTTGCAGACTTTCATGATGTTCTCTCTACTGGGGTCCTCTTTAACAGCACTGACAATCCTTTCCATAGAGTATCATGTGTAATGAGCCTTAAAGGTCCTTAAGACCTCTTGATCTAGAGGCTGAATTAGAGATATTGTTTTGTTTGAGAACAAGTAGATGGCTTCAATATCTTCAGTGTTAAACTCATGGGCTACTAGGTGGCCAGGGGCATTGTCCAGTATCAAAGAACTTTAAAAGGTGGTCCCTTATTGGCAAGGTACTTCCTGACTTCAGGGACAAAGCACTGATGGAACCAATCCAAAAAAAAGGGTTCTCACTGTCCAGGCCTCCTTGTTGTATAGGCAAAAGGCTGGCAGCTGGTATTTATCTTTTCTGTTTGAGGCTACAGAGTTAGCAGCTTTATAGATAAGGGCAGTCCTGATCATAAACCCAACTGCATTTGCATAAAACAGCAAAGTTAGCCTGTCCCTTCCTGTATCAAATCAAATTTCTCTTCCTTACAAATATAAATGTCCTCTGTGACATTTTTATTTTCTAGAATAAGGCACTTCTGTCTGCATTAAATTATCTGTTCAGGCAGCTATCCTTTCTCCTCAATTATTTTTTCTTTTTCATTCATTCATTCATGAATGAGACCGAGTCTTGCTCTGTTGCCCAGGCTGGAGTGCAGTGGCGTGATCTCACTCACTACAACCTCTGCCTCCTGGGTTCAAGCAATTCTCCTGCCTCAGCCTCCCTAGTAGCTGAGACTACAGGCACGCGCCACCACACCCAGCTAATTTTTGTATTTTTAGTAGAGATGGGGTTTCACCATTGGCCAGGATGGTCTCGATCTCTTGACCTCGTGATCCGCCCGCCTCGGCCTCACAAAGTGCTGGGATTACAGGTGTGAGCCACTGCGCCCGGCCTCAATTGTTTTCTTAATAACATGTGGGAACTCTTGGGTGGCGGGAGCTGTTTCTCCTGTTATCTTGACATTTTTAAAGTCAAACCTCTTTCTAAAATTATTAAACCATCCTTTACTGGCATGAAATTCTCCAGCTTTAGATCCTTCACCTTCCTTTTGCTTTAAAATTGTCATATAATCTCTTTGTTTTTTCTAAACTCACATTACAGTCTATGGGTATCATGCACCCAAAAAGCTGCATTTCTTTGTCCTTTTCTTTTGAGACAGGTTCTCACTCTGTTACCCAGGCTGGAGTGCTGTGGTGCAATCTGGGCTTACTGCAATCTCCGCATCCCAGGCTCAAGCAATGATCCTCCTGTCTCAGCCTCCTGTGTAGCTGGGGCTACAGGCATGTGCCTGTAATTTTTTATGTTTGGCTAATTTTTGTATGTTTATGTAGAGATGGGCTTTCACCACGTTGCGCAGGCTGATCTTCATCTCTCAGGCTCAAGTGATCTGTCTGCCTCAGCCTCCCAAAAGTTCTGGGATTACAGGCATGAGTCACCATGCACAGTTTGCATTTTCAACTAGAGACAAAACGGTGTTTTGCAAAAAGTACAAGGTTTCTGTGCCCACTGACATACCTGCAGAGACAGCTTTACAAATTTCTTTTTTTTAAACAATGATCTTTTTGTTGAATTCATTTATCTTGGAATGGTGGGCAACTATTCCTCAATCCAAACTATATACCTCAATCTATGGTACATATCAAGCAATTCAACTTTTTCTTGTAATGTCATGATTTTTCTCTGCTCCTTAAGAGCACTTCCAGCATTACTGGTGTTATTCAAGGTTGACAATATTGCACTAAACATGATGAAAAATATTTGAGAATCACGAGAGATTACTTTTTACTCTGATAGGCCTTTTACTGGAGAGATTAATTGCTCACATGGAGGAGATTAGCATCACAATGTTTTAAACAGATACTCAAAACAGTTGAGCTCCTTACAATAGTAACAAGACATAGCTACAAAATTATTACAGTACACAGTATGGGTACAGTTAATTTTATGAAATTATGATTTAATATGGCATCTTTACTTTTGTTTACATTTCTCTCAACTGCAAATAGCACCAGGTACAGTCTGTGTTTGTATACATGTTTTGATAAATTTTAACTTCTTATAATAGATTTGTGTACATTTTACAGCAGTAAATGATAAAACAGACAAGTGTCTACATTAATTTAATGCCTTAATGACATATCTTTTTCTTAATTTTTTCTTTTTCTTTCTTTCTTTTTGAGACAGAGTCTTGCTCTGTCGCCCAGGCAGGAGTGCAGTGGTATGATCTCAGCTCACTGCAACCTCCGCCTCCCGGGTTTGAGCAATTCTCCTGCCTCAGCCTCCCGAGTAGCTGGGATTCCAGGCATGCACCACCACGGCCAGCTAACTTTTGTACTTTCAGTATTTTTAGTAGAGACGAGGTTTCACCACGTTGGCCAGGCTGTTCTCAAACTCCTGACCTCAAGTGATCCACCCACCTCAGTCTCCCAGAGTGCTGGGATTACAGGCGTGAGCCACCACCTCCAGCCAAATTTTTCAATATTTTTAGGCCACATGGTTCGTCAGTGAGATTTTTCAAATTGTTGCAAATCTCCAAAAAATTTTCCAATGTATTTATCGAAAAAAAAAGCCACATAAAAGTGGACCCATGCATTTCAAATCCATTTTATTCAAGGTCAGCTGTACATAGCTAAACAACTAATATGACTGTAGACATAAACCAATTTTTGGACCACAGATTTCCCTGAGAAATACATTCCATGTCCTTATATAACAATGCCATCATTGTATCTCCTTCCAGTACAGCCCCTAAAACATAAGGTCTTTGTCTCTTGACTATCTGTAAAAGGGAAATTTCCTTGTCCTTTCCTATACTAGTGAAGCCAGAGTGAGAGAGAAACAAATATTGAGAATGTCTTGTAGAGGAAGAATAATTTATTATTTAGAACATGGTTTTCAAGCTATCTTCCATGGAATCTAAGAATCTACCAGGATGCTTTGTTTTTGTTGGTTTTGTTGATTAGAGTAAGATTTTGTTGTTAAAAAAAAAAAAAGAGCCTTGTTGCTAAAAAAGTCCAAAGACTTTGAGAATATTGACTTTCAGGGGGTTAGCAGTTTGAATAGTTTTCTTAAAATATGAATAAAAAATTCATGACATTCTTATCTTATCCATGTTCCTAGGAAATGCCACAAGCCAAATTTAAAATTTTAAAGTGGCTTTAAAAGAATACACGAATATGACTAATCCCTGCTCATTAAAAGTGGTATCTATACAGACCAGCGGCATCATGTGTAACTGGTTATGATGTGCTCAGGCTGTGTGAACACTGTTCTGGAAAACCTGAGGTCACATTTATGTTCGTAGTCACAATCCCGTTTCAATGAACTTGAACGCAGTTATCTTTCTTCCCATTAAAATGTCACTGTTTATGCTAATTTTCTCTGAGAATTAAGTTTGTTCTGAAATTTTATAGTTTATGTTCTCCACTCTGGTGAATTTAACAAGTTTGAAAATTCACGCTGAAGCAGTTTTTGTGAACACGTAGGTATACTGAGGGGGATGACAGTCATTTAGATTTGTATCTATGAATCTGTGATTATATCTAAATTTAAATCTATACATACTAAGTCTTTAAAAGGGATTTCTGAAAGTCAAGTCCAAAGAATATGCCAAATTTATCTCCCATTCACAACCAACAAAACATCCATCTTCCACAAAAACCACCAGGCAGGTGCAGTGGCTCATGCCTCTAATCCAAGCACTTTGGGAGAGGCAGATCACTTGATACTAGGAGTTCAAGACCAGCCTGGGCAACAAATTAAGACCTTGTCTCTACAAAAAATTTAGATTAGCTGGGCATAGTGGTGCGTACCTGTGGTCTCAGTTACTCAAGAGTAAGTGGGCGGATTGCTTGAGCCTAGGAGTTTGAGGCTGCAGTGAACTAAGATTATACCACTGCACTCCAGCCTGGGTGATAGGGCAAGACCCTGTCTCAAAATAAAACGAAAATCCCTGCAACCATATAACCTCCACAGAGAGGGCTTGATGCTTGCAGTTTTTGCTTGCAATAGTTAAAATATTATATTAACGTACGTATTCATATTTATGATAAACATCACCTTAACATTGTAGAAGAAAACCCATGAATGAATTCTTCCTGTTAGGAGTTTCTGACTGGCAGGTACTGAAGTCACTTGTTAATGCCAAGTCATTCTCTCTCCAGTATGCTGTTATTTGCAGTAAGAACAGATGAGAAGAGGAATGACCACAGAAGTCTCCCTCTCAACTGAGAGTTTAATATCAGTACCTTTTACCACAGTAATCTTAATGGCCACATGGAAAAAAAAAACCTAAATTTTATCATAAAAGCACTGGGCACTAATCTAGACATTCTGATGTTTTTAGTAATATACTTACCAGTAAGTGCCTGCCCCCTGAGAAGTTAGATCCATTCCATCTACACCATAGCTATCATCATCCATAATCTTGGACAGACCAAAATCAGTGATTTTGATTTCACCACATGCTGTTCCATCTACCAGTAGGATGTTTCCTAAGAATAAAATATAAGATTATTTTAATGATACATAGATGAAAAACATAACTTTAGTAACTTTAAATTTTACTAGTATTCTACTGATGTCTTAAAAGTGAAACCAAAAATCATGTTTTCAGATAACTTAATGACTTTAAAAAACTATACTCGTTTTAAAAAAAATTAGACAAATTTCATAATTACCTGGCTTAAGATCATAATGTATAATAGGGGGTTTGATCTCATTGAGATATCTTAGTGCATTTACAATCTGCATTACAATAGACCTAGCTTCTTTCTCTGACATTAACTTGTGTTGCTTCAGATAGAAATCCAAGTCATTGCCTTCACAGTATTCTAACACTGTACAAAACCTACAACAGAGAAGAGAAAAGAAATTAGACATAAGTATTATCCAAGAATTCAGAATCACAATGGGGAAATGGAGAGTATTTATATCATCAACACAGGATGGGGAAAGACAGAGTAAGCATATCCTTCCTTAAAAATTAAACCTTAATATTCACTTACGTATCTGTATCCAAGGAGAAATAATCATAGAGTTTAACTATTCTGGGGTGATCCAGTTCTTTATGTATTCTATACTCTCTGCAGGCATGTCTACAGGAAGACAGTGTATTAATTCTCCATGACCATTCAAAAAATATTCAATTAAAAAAAACCATAAAGTATTAGTATTTACTTGTGGTAGTTTTCTTTCTTCTCATCTCTCCAGCTTTTATTAAGCTGATGTATCTTCACAGCAGCATATCTTTGTTCATATAGGTCAAAAGCCTAGGATTTCAAGTCAAACACAATTAAGATGAAAGACCAATTGAATACCTGAAGAGATGTTTTTTATTTTGGTGATAATTTTTGCAATAATATGGAACTAGGACAAACCCTACAATTATTAATTATCTTCTCTGCTAAGACTATATATAGTTCAATGACACTTTTATTATCAGAAGACAAAAATTCCATGGTAATAAATCAGAAAAAACCTTAATGTGAATTTTCACATTAAATTTTATAAATGCCAATATACTGAATAGAAATAAAACAATAAAGCTATTATTGGTTTTTAATATGGATTTATTCCTCTATACTGGTAGTAAGCAGCCAGGAAAACAGACTGTACCACTTTTTTTTAGGTCGGATAAAACCTCTTAAATCTATCTTTTCCTAGCAATGCCCTACTTCTTTTTCACTTTTTAGAAAAATTAAATAGTTCCTAACAGTTATTTTTCCAACTGTTGAAAAAAAATTCTACAGTTATTATAAAACTGTTCAAACATATACAAAAGTAGACTACTATAGTAGTCTACCACCCAGTTACGCCCCACCACCCAGTTTCAAAAATTATCAATATTTTGCCATTCTTGTTTCATCTATTCCCTACTACCCTTGCATCCCACCCCCTCAACCAGAGTATTATTAAAACAAATAACATTATTTCCTCCTAGTAAACACATCAGTATTTAAATAAAAATAACCACATATCATTATCACACCTAACTACATCAGTAATAATTCCTTAATCTCGTCTAATACCTAACCTATCTTCAATTTTCCCTGGTTGTCTCAAAAAGAATTTATACTTCATTTGTTCAAATCACCAGCCTATTTCTTAGATTAAAAACACAGAATGATCAGTGTTTTAACAGCTTTATATGACTTGTTTTTTTTTTTTTAAACAATGAATACTATTAAAGAGACATTTAATAATTTTGGTTCTATTGTGATTTATACAGAAAGGTGCCCCTTTCACTTAAAAGTTTACGTATTTATTAGAAAGAAGGTCCCCATTCCCTCCCATCAATTTAACCTAAACATAAACAGGAGGGGATAAACAGTAAAGTGACTACTTTGGTACAAAACTATAAAAGTATGAGATGAGATATAATACAGCATACAGTTGTTAAGAATATTCTCTTTGCAATCAGATTAGCTTATTAACTGAGTGACTCTGTGCTAATACCCTCTCTGAGCCCCAAAAGTTAGGGTTATTGAGAGGATTAAATGGGGTAAAACATATGAGGTGTTTAGAACAATACATGGTACAGCCAAGAAACATTAGCTAATTACATATTATTAACAAAGGTTAAGTGTAAAGAAACTAAAAAGAATAAAAATAAAATAAGTTTATGTAAGGGACAAGGCAGAACAAATCTATAAAGAATTAAATTCAAAGGCAATCATAATAAAGGATAATTGAAGAAAAAACTAAGTATATAACCAATAAAAAGTTATTATCAGAGTATACTGATTATAATAAATTATATATAACACATCATCCTCCCAAGATTTCAGTTGAGTAGAAGTAAACCTTTCCATAAGATTAATAAGGCAATCACTCAGCAACTGACTCAACATCTCCCACCTTGGTATAAAATACAACTCTTTACTTCTTGACTTACAATCTGCTTTTTGTCTGGCTGTTTTCCAACAGACCTGGCAATCATGAAAGGGCTTTAAAGGGCTTAGAGAATGATGTCACTAGTATTTAGGTCAGTATAGAAAGTTCAAGTCACTGGGCCCCAATCTGCACTTTCTAATCTCTATGTAAGCCTCTTCTACAAAAGTCCTACCTATGAGGCTAAAATAGTTATTTAAAATACAACCAGGCAGTGGTAAAGGGCTGTTATGAAGGCTCATGGTAAGTTCATAAGCTCAACAACTTTTAGGCCACGCTAATGCTAACTGCACTTTTAGTGACTTTTAGATCCCAGCTGAACTATCATGATAATCTTTTCTACCTTATGTTAAGCCTACTTCACCCATTAAGTTCTTAAGGATAAACTATTATTAGAATCAGAGAAACAGGAATTGGAAGAGAGCTCAAAGATCACTTTTGATGAATGAGGAAGGTGAGGACCCTGACATGTAATGCTTATCTAAGTTAACAAAATAACAAAAAATAGTGCATGGTTGAACTGATACCAGAACTGAAGTTCTCTTAATCTAAATCCCATTTTTCCAACTCAGAACCAGAAGCGAGAAGGGCATAGTGTTTGACCCATGCAACAGTCAGGATTCCTTTTTTTTCTGAGAGAAAGTGTCTCCCTCTGTCCCCCAGCGTCCCCCAGAGTGCAGTAGCACAATCTTGGCTCATTGCAACCTCCCACCTCTAAGGCTCAAGCAATTATCATGCCTCAGCCTCCAAGCAGCTGGGACTACAGGCATGTGCCATCATGCCGAGCTACTTTTTTTTGTATTTTTAGTAGAAACAGGGGTTCACCATGTTGCCCAGACTGGTCTCAAACTCCTGTGTTCAGGCAATCTGCCTGCCTTGGCCCCACAAAGTGCTAAGATTACAGGTATGAGCCATGGCCAACAGGCAAGATTTCTAATAATCTTATTAGCTTATCTTAGATGTTCTATGTGATTTACATGTGACAACTCAGTTAATCACTGCAACAACCCTATAATGTAGGTATTGTTACTATTCCCAGAAGGAGACATGAGACAGAGATTTAAATAAGAAGCCCAAATTAATAAAATTAGTCAATAGCAGTCAGGATTTAAACTTAGCTGTATGGCTTCAGAACCAAAGCTTTTAACCAACTATGCCAATATGTAATGAAGCACAAAGTATTACAAGGAATCTGTAATACTATCAAATACACCAAATCTCTCTGAGAAGATGCAGAGGGTCAGGGAAGCTGTTTAGAGGAACTAAAGATGAGCATATACCCTTCACTAGGACTTCATTCTAAGAGCAAATGGGAAGCTACTGGCGCTTTTAAGTAGGACAGATGATCAGGTTGCCTTTTATTAAAAGTTTACTCTATTTGCAGTGTACAAAATGACTTGAGAAAAGCAACACCCAAAAGAAGACAATCAGCTATGAGGTTCCGGAAGAAGCCTTGAGCTAAGAGACAGAAGGGAAGGGTCATGGCTGAATTAGGAGAACTTAATGACATTAATAATAGCAGGAAC
Organism: Macaca fascicularis; assembly: GCF_037993035.2. Taxonomy (NCBI): domain Eukaryota; kingdom Metazoa; phylum Chordata; class Mammalia; order Primates; family Cercopithecidae; genus Macaca; species Macaca fascicularis. The sequence continues at coordinate 66,588,778 of NC_088386.1, forward strand.
TAGGGACTTATAATATGTGAGGGCAAGGGAATAAGGAGAAAAGAAGAGCATACGATGGTTTTTGTGTTTTTTTCACTTGAAGGACCACACAGATGAATGGCAATGTTATATACTGAAGTCAGGGAAGTCAGAAGCAGTGTTAAAAGGCATTTTAAAGGAGAGGAAGACAACTTCTATTTCAAATGTGAGTTTCCAGTACCTACGAAGCACCCACATGAGGTAAGTCATGTATACAAACACACTTTGAGGTATTGAGCTCAGAAAGAAAGTGTGAGCTGTGTATCACCTGGGGGTGACAACAAATAGACAACCCAGTGAATGAGAGAGGATAAAAACCTTCTTAAGAGAGAATACAGAATGATAAAAGGGACCTTAGGAATCCAATATTTAAAGGTTACACTAAAAGATACAACGTAAAGTACAAAAAAATAAAGAGAGAAAGGTATAAAATAGTGAACATGGGGAGTAAAAATGCCTACATTTATACATATGCATTTGAGAAACAGACTTGACATAGGTAGAAATTTGGATAAATTCAGGACATGTTAATACTTCAGACGTTTTTAAATTAAGGGGTACAATCTTTCTACAAGTGTACTGTATTAAATGGCTACCTGCCTATCTTGATTTAAATAGCTGCTACTCTTTGTATTGGACTGGTTAATGGTGACTAGGTATCAAATATCACAGGGACTGTGCAGATAGCAAACAGTCTTCGGATTCTGGAAAGAAGACAACAGAAGCCACAACAAACCCTTTTTTGTAATGAGGACATATAATCGATAAACAAAAGACAAGTACCTCTTTTTTTTTTTGAGACAGGGTCTTGCTGTGTCACCTAGACTAGAGTGCAGTGGTGCAATCATAGCTTATTGTGGCCATGAATTTCTGGACTCTGAGATACTCCCACCTCAGCCTCCTGAGTAGCTGGGGCTACATGTGTGCGCCACCACACCTGGCTGATTTTTTTTTTTTTTAGTAGAGACGAGGTCTCACTATGTTGCCCAGGTTGGTCTCAAACTCCTGGCCTCAGACACCCTCCCATCTCCCAAAGCCCTGGGGTTACATGTGTGAGCCACCATGCCCAGCCAACATAAGTACTTCTTAACCACATACTCCTATATCCTTGCTACATTAGTGTAAAAAAACAGAATAAAATTTACATTACCTTATATACTTCACTAAAGCCACCTCTACCAAGTAGATGAAGTAATAAATATCTTTCATTTAATGTTGGGTGATCTTTGAACCTTATGGGTGGGGGGAAAAAACAGACATATTAAAACACACACACAAAAATTCCTTCTACATTGAAGTTCTACTCTCTTATTCTACTCCTAGCTATTTATTTCTCAGTTACTCCACTGCTAATTTCAAATTTCATTCAATATTTCTTTTCATTCTCTACCAGTCTACCTGCACAACTACCACCCATCTTAAAGCTTTGGTGCTCACAAAACTTAACTTTTATAGCTCAATATTCAGGATCAATGACCAATTATAGCACTCTCACAAAGACCTAACAATTACTGCATTGCCAAGAGCTTCATAAAATCCTTTATGTACTCAGCATGAATCACTTCTCTGGAAAAAACAGACTTTTTATTGGGAGTTATAATTAATCAATATTTTACAGTATGGACATATGATTAAACACAATTATAAACTGGCCTTCATCATTAAATTTTACTGTCTTTGGACTTTTGTAAAATAAATTAACCACCAATTTTTAAAAAGATTTTTTAAAATTAAAAAAAAAATCACTCATAGGTAATACTACCACTATTACTATTTAGTATTTATTGTACTTGCCGTATATAGGCTGAGTATCCCTTATTGAAATACCTGGAACCAGAAGTGTTTCCGATTTTGGATTTTTTTTTTTTTTTAATTTTATTTTAGGATACTGCCAACTGAGCGTCCTTAATCTGAAAATCCAAAATCTGAAATGCTCCAATGAGCATTTCCTTTGTGCATGACCTTTGAATGTCATGTCAGTGCTCAAAAATTTTCAGATTTCAGAGCAGTTTACATTTCAGATTTCCAAAATTGGGATGTTCAACTTATGTGGTGTATGCTCTTACCTGTATTAACTCATTCAGTTTTCAACTTACTCTATCAGGTAGGTCTTATAACTATGTCTATTTTATCAATGAAGGTACTGCTGCAAAGAGAAGTTAAGTAACTTGCTTAACAGCTAATAAAAGGCAGGACTTAGCAGAAAATTATGGTTCCAAACTGTACACTTTAAAAAAAAAAAAAAAAAAAAAAAACCAATGTTAGCTTTACAATGCTAACACACTGCTTTTTTTGTTTGTTTGTTTTGAGACAGAGACTCGCTCTGGCTCATCTAGGCTCACTGCAGCCGCAGCCTCCCGGGTTAAAGCAATTCTTCTGCCTCAGCCTCCCGATTAGTTAGGACTACAGTAGGCATGTGCCACCATGCCCAGCTAATTTTTGTATTTTTAATAAAGACAGGGTTTCACCACATTGGCCAGGCTGGTCTCGAACTCCTGGCCTCGTGATCCCCCTGCCTCGGCCTCCCAAAGTGCTGCGATTACAGGCAGGAGCCAACACGCCCGGCCAAAATACATTGTATTTTTTTTTTTTTTTCAAAATCAATTGACTACAGATTAAGTAATTTAAGCTTTTTCTTGAGAAACTTGTAGATATAAGAAATTTCTGCTTCGTTTCAAGCCACACTGTAAAGCTGTAACAGTTGATTTTATTTTCATCAATGTAAGTCAGATCCACAAAATTTGAAATGTAATTTTCAGAACAGTTAGTCTTAAATTAGTTTTGTACCATATGCTCTATTAGATTTTCTTTTTTAGACAGAGTCTCACTTTCTTTTTTGACAGAGTCTTGCTCTGTTGCCCAGGCTGGAGTGCCGTGGCGCAACCTCCGCCTCTTGGGTTCAAGTGATTCTCCTGCCTCAGCCCTCCCAACTAGCTGGGATTACAGGTGCCCACCACAATGCCCGGCTAGTTTTTTTATTTTTAGTAGAGATAGGGTTTCACCATGTTGGCCAGGCTGGTCTCGAACTCCTAACCTCAAGTGATCCGCCCACCTCAGCCTCCCAAAGTGCTGGGATTACAGGCGTGAGCCACCACACCTGGCCCCTGGCCTTTTTTTTTTTTTTTTTTTTGAGACAAAGTCTCACTTTATCACTCAGGCTGGAGTGCAATCTAGGCTCACTGCAGGCTCAACATCCCAGGCTCAGGCGATCCTCCCACCTCAGTCTGCCAAGTAGCTGCGACAACAGGTGCATGCCACCATTCCCTGCTAAGTTTTGTATTTTTTGTAGAGACAGGGTTTTTCCACCTTGCTCAGGCTCGTTTTCGACTCCTGGGCTCAAGTAATTTGCTTGCATTGGCCTCCCAAAGTGCAAGGATTACAGGCGTAAGCCAGCACATCTGGCTTTCATTAGAATTTTAATCTGACATAATTTAGGTTATTCCATAACTATATTATTTCTTTCCCTGCACACAATGGAATGATCTGTGTATTTCTGAATTACACACATACATAGACATCACAAGAAGGCCTTTCTAAGCAAGATTTTATTTCACTCAGAAATTGGCCACTTCCTATTCTGATACTTGTATTAACTCATGAAGCTTTAAACTACATGAATAGTCTTAAAGATGAAGTGTAAACAGAAACCTTTCCTCTCTTTTACATCAGCTAAATCCAAGTAGTACCTTGCTTAATTTCTACTTCTACGTCTTGCTCAATTTCTATCTTTTTCATGAAGCTCCCACAAGCCCACAGATATTTTCTTTTCTTTCAATTGCTTCAACATGTACTGTCTATGGCACTCATTCTGACAACCGATTAAGAATACAGACTGTAACTTCTACTTTTCCATTTCTCTCCCAATTCTTGCATAATGTGGGACACATGGCTTACTGAAATACTTTTGGTTGAAATAATTTCTCCTTCACTACTATAACATTAACTTTGGTATTCAAATATTTGTTAAGTGCCTGCCATATGTCAGGCACTGGTCTAGGCTTTATGGATACAGCAAGAACAAAACCAAGTCCTTGCACTCATGAAGCTTACATTCTAGAGGGAGGAGACAATAACTACAAAATAAATTTATAATTTCAGATAGTGATCAACATTGTGAAAATGTAAAGCAAGGTAACAATACTAAAAGAGGATATGAAGAGGCAGAGATTGGTTTTTTTTTTTTTTTTTAAGAAATGGGGGTCTCACTATGTTGACGAGGCTGGTTTTGAACTCCTGGCCAAAGCAATCCTCCTACCTTAGCCTCCTGAGTAGCTAGAACTACAGGTGAGCAACACTGGGCCTGGCTAGGGACTACTATTTTAAATACGGTGGTCTAAGAATGGCCTTTCTAAAGAACATTTGGAGTGAGATAAGTAATTAAGCCAATTAGGTGTTTAGAGGAGGAACATCCAGGCGGAGGAAAATGGTAAGCACAAAAGCGCACTGAGATGGGAATGCCCTTGACATGTTTAAGAGAAGTGAGGACAGTTAGGTGGCCCAGGACCAGATCATAAAAGGCCTTCCAAGCCATGGGAATGACTTTGGATCTTTTCTAAGTACGATGAGACAACCCAAGAAGGAAATATTGTGTTTACGCTCTCTACGGGGCGGGGAGGGGAGGAGGAGTTTTAATAATATAAAACTGTGAAGTGCAAATAATGACTTACTGTGAATTATCTTCATTGTTTATTCTTTTCAGCTCACGTATGTGAAGATTTCTGACTCTTTCCAAACGTTCAAGTTCTGCCTGGATTTCTGCCTCTTCCTGAAAATGAAGAGAGGGGACTATAACAAGCTCAATTTATTTGCAATATAAAAAAGATATTTTTACCCATGCATCAATTTTTTACAGTGATGGGAAGAATAGTATATTATAGAGTTAAAAGACCAAAGTGCTCTTTTCAATGCCCAAAAGATGGAATGAGATAAGGCAAAAATCTATTTCAAGAAAACATCCTCCACATGAAAATCTATACCTAATCAGATGCTGGGTTGTATTCTGTACTATAAGAAATCTGTTTTTATAATGTGTATACTGTAAGGTAGTTGAAAACTGACATAACATAAAATGAGCTATTTCTAGTCCATGCAAATTTTAATTTAAGAAGGAATAATTTACTAGTAGAAAACAAATAAAATGAAAATATTTTATAATAGTTAAAAGAGGAAGAAAGAAAAAATCAGAATGATTCTTCCTACACCTTACAGCATTTGGAGTACAAATACATACATACACACACACACACACAAATTGACCACTCACTTGGATCTCACTGCAATCCTAAAGAGATATTACAACAAAAAATTTATAGATTGCTGTAGCAGACCCTAAGGTATCAGAGCAGAAGTAAATGAATCTTAAAAAAATTTAATAATCAATATAAATATTGTGACAAATACATTTTTGTCTTAAAATACACAACTTTTAGACTAGCCACCAAAACAAGTACACATATCACTCGTCATTCATTCATTCACACACACACACACACACACACACACACACACACACCCCTTTGTCAATACAAATTTGAATACTACTATAAAAATGGGTAAGACTAGAGCTGGGTGCACTGGCTCACACCTGTAATCCTAGCACTTTGGACTTTGGGAGGCCAAGGCGGGCGGATCACCTGAGGTCGGGAGTGCGAGACCAGCCTGACCAACATGGAGAAACCCCGTCTCTACTAAAAATACAAAATTAGCCAGGCATGGTGGCACATGCCTGTAATCCCAGCTGCTCGGGAGGCTGAGGCAGGAGAATTGCTTGAACCTGGGAGGCGGAGGTTGCAGTGAGCTGAGATCACACCATTGCACTTCAGCCTGGGCAACAAGAGGGAAACTCCATCCCCACTCTCCACCCCCCACCACTGGCCAGCAAAAAAAAAAAAAAAAAAAGGATAAGCCTGTGCCAGGTTTCAGTGAAAATTTCTAGGCCAATTTCTTTCTTCACTCTGTCACCCAGCTGGAGCGCAGTGGCATGATCACAGCGCACCTTAGCCTTGACCTCCCAGGCTCAAGCAATCCTCCTGCCTCAGCCTCCCAAGTAGTTAGGACCACAGGCATGCACCACCACACCATTTTTTTTTTTTTTAAGAGATGGGGTCTCACTATGTTGCCCAGGCTAGGGAACTCCTGAGTTCAAGGGATCCTCCTGTTTCAGCCTCCCAAAGTGTTGGGATTACAGGTGTGAGCCACCATGCCCAGGTTAGAATATTTTTAGTACATAATTTTGAAGTAAAGAAATACAGATCACCTTGGCATAATGTGTACCCACTAGAATCGTAAATCTAGACCACATGGAACAGAAGTTTTTTCTGAATAATGCATTTAAATATTTCATCAGCTCCTTTGTTTTCTTTTAGTAATTTATCTTTTGATATAAAAAATTCTTTACCACAAAATATAACTCTGAAATTTACTTTGAAAATATAAATATTATCATTTCATTCAAAGACAGATAGTAGAGGTATACAGCTTATTACAACGGTACCTAAGACAGAAATTCAGAGGAATATTTTAAGCATTAAGAGGAAAAAACAAATTATATCTCTATCTTAAGGTTACTTTTATTATTTTAAAATGAAATTCAACCACTACTTGTTGCAGAGACATTTAATGCACATTTGATATTACATGGCAAACAGAACATTTCAAAATAAATTCAAACGAAGATAAATCTTTCTAGAATTATTGGGAGATTTTCTAAAATAGGTACACTACATAGATTGTCTTAATTTAACTGAAATTTCCTCATTAATAGCTTCAGTCACATATATTTTTAATTTTAATTTTAAAAAATCATACCTTAGGAGATTCAATAAAGTTTCATTATAAAAACAGGAAGTAAATTTTAAAGCTTTGAGACAAAAAACTCAAAACATGGCTTAGTTATCATAGTTTAGCCATCTAAAATAGATAAGAAACTGGCCATATAGGTTTACCCAGGAGTATGAAAGAATTTAATTTACACTAGAAATCTAGAATCTAGATTCAGTTCTAATCTAGACTAGAATCTAGAAAGCAACGACTTTTCCCCTGCATATTACTAACATTTGCTGCTCAAGAACTTAATTTGACTGTCATACATGTAGGAAGCTACTCAACATTTGGTAGGCTGGTGAAAGTTTAAATAATCTGATAAAATTGTGAAAAGCCTATTAGAATAAATACTTGTTTTAACCTTTATTTGAAATTGTGGCATGGGGAGACTATCTCAATAGTGAATTTATAAAAGCTAAATTTTATTGAGTCATAAATGTATGTTACAAGATTCAAATAGGTTGCTGAGGAACAAAATTACATTTGTTTTATAACCTTCAGATGTCTATACAATGGTAGTAATCAATATTACAAAATAAATACTTGTTAAAGTAAAATGTATGTTTGTATCAGCAAATTAAAGCAAGCTTTTTTTTTTTTTTTTTTTTTTTTGCCTCTAATAACATGACAAATACGTCCCATAAAAATCTTACAAAATAAAAGCACAAGCAAGTTTTATTCCATTTGAATTGTTAAGTTTACTGGAAGAAAAACAAAATGTCAGTAGCACTAGAGAAAGAAAAAAAGATGGATTCTGGGTATTTAGAAGGAAATGTCAAGGGAAGAAACTATGTTTTATATAGATAGATATAAACCCACCATACTCAGTGAAATATATTTGTCTTTCATCTTGTAACTTAGTATATCGCAGTATCTTAGACTTCAAGCAAACTGACACACTTCTGGGGGAAAGGTAACTCTGCTACTCTAAAAATTCCACTAAGAAAAAGTACATATATTGTGATGGGCTGAATGTCTGTGTTCCCCCAAAATTCATGTATTGAAGCCCTTATTCCCTAACAGGGCAGCATTTGAAGATGAGGCCTTTGGGAGGTACTCAGGGTTGGATTAGGTTATGGGGCCTTCATGATGGGATTAGTGGCCTTATGAGAAGAAAGGTCCCCCCACCCCCATCCAAGGAGCACAGAGAAAAGGCCATGTGAGGACAAAGTGAGAGGGTGGCTATCTGCAAGCCAGCAAGAGAGCCCTTACCCAAAACCAAACTCTGCCTGATCTTGTCATGGACTTCTAGAACAAATTTCTGTTGTTTAGGTGCCCAGTCTGGTATTTTGTTATGGCCAACACACATACTTGTAGGTAAATGCTAGGGCAGTACTACCTAGCACCTTGTCCTCAGAGAATGGGGCAAGGCCCAGTTTTGGTTTGGCCCAGGGTACAATAGTTTGAACAACTAACTTATCTTTGCTACAGATCATTTCCAAAGATCTATACAGTAGCCTACATTCTCCTTGCCTGAGACTGACATTAACCTCTGGGCCATCCTCAGAATTACTCTTTTTCCAAGGGTTCAGGAGAAGACAGGATTAACTAGGCTTACAATTGATCTGAATTCATCACAGAATAGAATCCTCAAACTCATAGCAAAACTAGGCCAGATGAGTAGACTGAAAGGAGACAATCCAATCAGCTAAGTTGTGCTTAGTAAGAACACCAAGTTTCAGTCCTGAATTCATACACTAGTTGAGCAGTTAACGAAAGCAGAGAAAATCTAGAAGAAACAAAGAGACAAATAGCATCTCCAGAAATGAACTGGTCTCTGTAGGCTATTACAATGAAGAGACATAAATAAGAACAGAGTGTATTAAAGAGAGAGGTAGGTTTGGCAATTAAATACACAATAAAAGGACATGGCTCTTTTCTGTTTAAACAAAAAATACAATGGAAAATTTAACAATACATACTATAGCTATTTTAACAGTATTTTAAAATAAAATCTAATACTCTCACATAAAAAGCCAAGTCAGACAGGTATACAACAGATCTCAACACTGTCTCATTGTTTAAGTAATCTGCAAAAAACACTACCTTCTAACAATTAAAATTAAAAAATAAATGTGTACGGATAAATCCCACAGCAACTTCACTAGAAGACTTTGTCCCTCACCAGATCTTCAGCATAGAAATGCTTTCTATTTGTAATCAAAGTCTCTAATGGCAACTTAATATTCCTCTGGCTCAAGTCTATAAGCCAAATGTAGGCTGCAGCAATGCAGAATTTCTGTAAAATTCCAGGTTAAAAATGATAGGTGGTTCCTATGTGAGGGAGATGTTTTTAAAAAAGAAAAGAAAATGGCAGATGAATCTGGAGTATTTTGGAACATTTCTCATAATGGCATTTTTTTTCAAAAGGCAATTATTAAAAAGTGAAATATGGTAGGCATTAAAACTATAAGGCTTAAAAAGTTATAAAACACATTTTTATATGTAAAGCCAATACATTTCCTGAAAAAATTAAACTTGCTAGTTTAAAGTTATTTAGCAAATCCTGAATACATGTTACATATTCTCTCTACCAAAAAACTCAATTTCTAAGAACTGCCTTCTCATAAAGCCAAGATAAAATAGGAAGTATATTGATGTATTATTCTCAGCGTGCCTATAACCTATGGGAGTTGGTAGAAGAATATAGCTTGGAACAGTCTAGTCACCATAACAATACTACTTGATTAAGAAAATCAGTTCAGAATGAGGTTTTAACACCAGCTAGGTGCGGTGGCTCACGCTTGTAATCACGGCACTTTGGGAAACCGAGGCTGGTGGATCACCTGAGGTCATGAGTTCGAGACCAGCCTGGCCAACATGGCGAAACCCTTTCACTACTAAAAATACAAAGATTAGCTGGACATGATGGCGCTTGCCTGCAACCCCAGCTACTCGGGAGGATGAGGCACAAGAATCACTATAACCCAGGAGACCAAGGTTGCAGTGAGCCAAGATCACATCACGCACTCCAGCCAGCCTGGATGACAGAGTGAGACTCCGTCTCAGAAAAAAAAAACAAAAACAAAAACACAATTTAACACCAAATTTACTTTAGTAATGTGAACAATATTAATCCCTTAAAAGTTAACATCTCTAAGTCCTAAAAAAATTAAATTTTAATTTCACAAACTATTTATAATGCCATTCTAAAAGTTTACCACCAAGAAAGCAAAAGGTGAGATTAACAAAAGGCACTATTAAAATCTAATTAAGGGCCGGGTGCAGTGGTTCATGCTTATAATCCCAGCACTTCAGGAGGCCGAGGTGGGCGGCTCACGAGGTCAGGAGTTTGAGACCAGCCTGGCCAACATAGTGAAACCGCGTCTCTAGTAAAAATATATAAATCAGCCGGGCATGGTGGCAGGAGCCTGTAGTCCCAGGTACTTGGAAGGCTGAGGCAGGAGAATCGCTTGAACCCAGGAGATGGAGGTTGCAGTGAGCCCAGATTGTGCCACTGCACTCCAGCCTTGGTGACACAGCGAGACTGATTTAAAAAAAAAAAAAAAAAGCTAATTAAAAACAAAGGGCAGTGCAAAAAAACAATTGAGAAAATTAGCAATTTATTTCGAATTTATCCTTATTATGTCACCATATTATATGCTTTCCCATATCCTAAATATGAATGTGTGAGATATGAACCAATAAAAGTAAAAGCCAGCCAACCAACCAACCAATCAAAATAACCACCTAGACAAAGCAGGTCTGAATTTTGAAACTATTGCACCATAATCATATTTTTGTTTGAGAATAATTGTGTAGACTGGGGAGAAGGGTAGGAGAATGAGAAAAGACAAAGATCATTAAATACTGGCGGCTTTCTTTCCTAATTATATAAGTGTTCCCTCCACTCCCATCCCCAATCACTAAAGTGGCTTATTACTGATGAGAGCATACTGTATCACCTCAGGTGTGTTCAACTAGCTTAGAAAATTAGTACCTTTACTCAATGTTTTGCTCTCTACACACTTCATTTCCTGTTTTTCTGGGTGTGTGTGGAGGGGGTAATGGTTTATTCTCCCTTCAAATGCATAAATATGTACATTAATACCCATAACTTGGAATGACTGTTAAAATAGGCAGGTTTTAATTCTGTCAGTTCCTCTATTATAACAAAACAAAACAAAAACTACCTCCCCAGCATCAAATAAATGTTTAAGAATTCAACTGATTGGCAAAATTTAAATATCTAGCACACTTGTCTTAAAAATATTTACAGCTGCTGTATTATAGGAGTGAAATTCTGTAATGTTCCACACTAACCAAGGGGCTGACACCAAGCCTGAGCACACACTGGTGCGATGCCTTCGTGTAGTGTACTGCAGTCCTTCTTCCAGTTTTCGTTTCTGCTTCCCCGCCTCGACTTTTTTTTTTTTTTTGGTAGAGACAAGATTTCCAACTCCTGGGCTGAAGCACTCCTCTGGCCTCTGCCTCCCAAAGTGCTGGGATTACAGGCATGAGCCACCACGCCTGGCTCTGCTTCCTTTTAAACCTAGTCTTCTACAGACTCATAATGCATATGGCATGGATTTACAGTTATGATTGGGAAGGGCTGGTAGCCAAACAACTGTTTTCTCTTTTTTGTGAAAGTTATCTCTGAACTGAATTTACAGATCTGAATTACAAACCCTGCTGATGGCTAACATGATTTCTAAGATTCTTTCCAAAATGTTTTAAATTCCATTGCCTGTATAACAACAGGATTAATACTAAACACTGTGGGTCAGGCACGGTGACTCATGCCTGTAATCCCAACACTTTGGGAGGCTGAGGCGGGCAGATCACAAGGTCAGGAGTTCCAGACCAGCCTGACCAACATGGTGAAACCTCATCTCTACTAAAAAATACATATAAAAATTAGCCAGGCATGATAGCGCACACCTGTAATCCCAGCTATTCAGGAGGCTGAAGCAGGAGAATCTCTTGAAACTGGGAGGTGGAGGTTGCAGTAAGCCAAGATTGTGCCACCGCACTCCAGCCTGGGCGAACACACACACACACACACACACACACACACACACACACACGCACACACACACACACACACACACACACACGGGAAGTAAAACACCTTTTACCTCTACATTTTCATTTTGGTAGCTGAACATTATCTACTACCAAGTTAAGGTTGTGTGATTATAAATAGGGAAAAATAGAGCCAGGATAGTTTGTAGGTCCAAATGTGAGTAAGAGATAAGAACGTAAACACTAATGAGTTTTCCCATCTACAGCTATTTAATGTTCTCTCACCACAGTCATCTTTTTAGGACAACTACTCATTTTTAAATGGAAAATAGTAGTAAGGACAAATTGTAAAGTTAGAATTCCAGCACTCTTCTTGGCACCTTTCTTGCACACGCGCGCACACACACACACACACACACACACCAAGAAATCAGGAATCTTTCAACATTCTTCATGGGCTTAATCACGACTTTTTCTAGTATAGTGTACTTTTCCCAGAATTCCACTGAAAACTGCCTACACAAGCAGCATCCTGTGTCAGGTTCTACGGAAACATCATGTACAATGTAGTTGGCTTTAACTGAGAGAATTCCTAGAAGATTTCTTCCAGTCATGGCTATAAATATAAAGATGAACAATAGGTTTAAAGATTAAGCCCTCTAGCATTATACTGCTCATTATTTTCATTCAAACCTAAAGTGACAAAAAATGTCACATATGCAAACTTATTCTTTGTGGTCATACTAAGGGTTTGATAAGTCAGATGACAATGGTGTTCTAGAAAGAAAGACCAATGGGGACACCAAACTTCAAGAATATTTGGGGGTCAATTCACCTAAAGCCAACGCCCTGTATTCTCCACTGTTCAAAAGGCTTGTAGACAATCCATTGTCTTCCATTTCAACTAGTTGCATGGTCCACTGTGAAGGAGTGAGAAAAGAGCTGTGTACTTGTTCTTGACCTGTAAAGATTTCATCATGGAAGATTAATACTGATGCTGCTGCTGCCTGTTACTGGTTGTTTCTCTTTGCAGGTGCCAATATCGATCAGAGAACAGGATTTCAGTGGCAGAGTTGTTGCTATACTGTTATCTCTTCAGAACGGAGGCACAAGGAGAGATGAATGCCACATCGCAAGGAGCAAAGGAGAGAGAGAGAAAGAAATGGTGTCAGGTGGCATGTTGGATGTGATTTTTGTTTTAGTAGAGATTGAGATGACTGTAAATTGTTTAGCTGATTCCTTCGGTCTGCAAAGATACATTTGTGTTGGTGCTGATGATTCTTGACTAATCCTGTTTCAATTACAAATTGGTTATGTTTTTCAAATAAAACTCTAGCACTTATATTCAGGGCTCATAAGTCAAATGCACTCACACACACACACATACCAAAACACACACATTAAAGCCAATCCCTACTACACTATTTAATACTCCATACTGAGATGTCACACTTTCTAAACACATTCTCTCCAACTAATCAAATATTTAAAATCAAGAAGACAAAAAAATTTGAAGACAAGAAAATAAAGAGTAACATACCCACATGTTGTTCATATCACAAACTTGAGCTGCAGTAGTCTCAAGACATAGTTACTGAACCTAATAACTTTCAAAATTCTCATTTACTCATCAGTCTGGGGTATTATGACTAGTAACTTGTATCTTTTTAAAAATATGGACATTTCAAGGAATTTAATTTTGCAGGGATTGTATTTTATTTTTAGTTTTATGTGTTAATTTAGTGACAATCCTTGAAAGCAAATCCGTACCTTTTTCTTCAACTCCAGAATAAAGATCTGACTATATAATCAACCTAGCAGAGCTTCTGAATCACAAAGATAAATTGTTTCCCCATAATTTGAATTTATCAGAGACAGATATCAAAACCTGATCAACTATAAGAGCCAGCAGGTTTTTGGTTGGTTTCCTTGAACCCACAACTCCACATGGGCACAGGTAGATAAAATAGGATCATTAGAAGCTTTGCCTCAAATTAACAACTTTTTAAAGATAGGAAATTACTCTCTTCGCAACTACAAGCTTTTATTAATAACTAGGGAAGTCTGTATATAATTAATGATAACTAAAAAAGTTACTTGTTCCTTCTGAAATACTTTCAGGAATAATTTGTATAGTCTCCATATATTTTATTATACAGTTCTATTCTAAAAATTCCTTAAGATATATTTTAAAATTATTTGAGTTTTTATTAAAAAATGTTTTTTTTAAAAGGTCTTTGTTGACTGACCTTTAAAAATAAATTGAGTGAAAATCAATATATTAACTTAGTTAATAACAAAGAAATATTGTAGTTCATACAATGGTCACTAACATAATGCCCAAGGAAGAAAATATGTGAAAGAGAATGAAAAAGAATGTGTATGAAAAATAATTAACTTAAAACTGTTCTCCTTTATCTGTAATGAAAATGAAATAGTATGTTCACCCCCCAATACATCAAAAAAAAAAACTTAGGGAAAAGCAAACAGTCCAGTACTTAACAGAGATGCAAGGAAAGCCACAATGAATTAATTTTTCTGAATACAATGAATCAACTTACTATTAGTCTACAACAAAATAATTCTAGGAATTAATCACATGGGTACAGTATTGAAATAGGACTGGGAATGGTTCAAGTTTTGGCTTTGTCACTCACTGGTGGTATTACTCCAGAGGAAGTATATATAGATCTGGGCATTCAAAAAGGTGTAATTAATGTTCACTCAAAAATGGTTAAAGCTTCAAAGTCTATAAAAAGTAATATGTAATTCCATTAAAATGGGAATTTGAATTATGCCTGTGTCAGGCAGAGTATGGCAGTAAGTCACTTAATAAATGGGTGAGCAACGACTGCATAAACTGGGAACAACTAAAACAATAAATATTAGATAAAAGAATTCTTGATACAGTTGAGGGGAAAAAAAAGTGATGCTCCACAGTGATTTCCCTAATCTCAGAAGAGAAAAATTAATAAGCCCGTAAGTAAGTTTACATTTACTTTTTGGTAGTAACTAGCAACACCTATTTATTTTAGCCAAGTACTTACTTTTGGAGGTTTCTGCCTGACTCTCATTCCTTACTCTATCACACTTTGGATAACAGACTAAGGCTATGTTTGGATTTATTATTTTTCTAACCCTGAAGAACAGTATAAAATATGAACTAAACTTTGTGATTTATTCAAAGGTAAACATACTTTTTCATATTTTAGTTTAGCTTTTCAATTATAGTGATTATCATTATGAAACACAATGCATGTCATAAATTATCCACTTCAAGAAAAAGTAAACAGGCCTGTCTATTCTCAAATGTCCATATGCCATGGGTTTCCTCCATGAACTTTCGTCCTTCAGTGCTAAGAAAGTTAGTCTAATAATTAATTCTGCTTAATGTTAAGAATTTATTGAAGGGACAAAGAGCAAGAGAGTCACCTGTGCTAATGCAAAAGTATGCCAGGCTCCAAATCTAAACCACAAACTGACTGGTTATATTTCCTGTGCAGGATACAAGGGGCATCAAATATTCAGATCCAGCCTATGGCAGAAGCTGTATACTTACAAGTTGGAGTACAGTTCATGTCTGCTTAATAAACCCAGAAGCTGATAAGACAGAAGTGATAATATCTTTTCTTTTGACTCAAGCCTGTCCTGTGTGTGTTAAAAGTCTGTTTAATCTTTTTTAGAAAACAGAATGACCTTTTTTCCCACTGTGCTTCAGAATACCAAATAACTTATTTGTATACATGTAACATTGCTTATTATTTTTTAATTGTATAACTCAAAAATTAATACTCAGTTCTAAGCAGGCAACTGCTATTTATGCTCTAAGGTGACATTACTTGCTTAATTTTGTTCCCTGTATGTACTACTGGCCACTTTCTTTATAATACACTCATTCTTCTCACCCAAAATAGTCTCTCAGAAGAAAATCTGGGTATTCATGACATGAGAGTATGTTTCAGCATTATTGTTAATCCATTTCCCCAAAATATTCCACGATGAAGGTCAAAGAAAAGAAAATTTATGTTGTAAATTAGTTAAAAAGAAGATAAAGTTAGAAATCTAAGACTGCTCAGTAAATCTGATAAAAGCTAGAAAAAAAAAAGCAGGAAAAAGATTATGGAAGGGATAGTTATAGGAAAGAGTAAGTAAATACGAAAAATATAGAAGTCAAACACTGGGAAAGAGGAGAATACGAAGGTTAGAAGGTTTAGTGTTCTACAACATTTTACAAATGTCTATATAATATTTGGACACTAAGTATACCTTACGTTAGAAAAGTGTTTTTCACAGAAACCAGTGTTTTCAAAGTACCAGGAAAGCTTTAAAACCAATCAACCAAAAACAAAAACAAACCCTCCTTTGAAGCCTTTTCAAAGTGTACTTTTTGTAATACAAATAGCTAATTCTGAATTTAACTGCTTTACAATTTCAGATTTTATAACAGATTTTCATAAAATAAGGTGCACATGTAAAATGTCATCATTTAGAAAGAGTAATCTGAAATTTGGTATTACATGTGAAAATAATAACCCTTCAGTAAAACTCTCAAGTACATCTTGGAATCACTAAGTATTCCTTTATCACCACAGGCTGGTTAGAAAATAACTGATAAATCTTTACATGAGACATCAAGCATAGGCCCTTATGAACTCATTATAAAAACAGTTTAGGTGGGCACACAGATACTTATGACTCATCCTGTACTAAAAATTCCCTTTTCCCTTCTATAGTTCCTTTACATGGTTCTATCATTATCATAGAACGATTACGATAGTTCTATAGCTCCATCTATTATAGAGAATAGACTGAAGTTGTCAACTAAGTCTCAAAGAGCAGGAAAAGCAGTCAATAATTGCAATAGAACAAAATAGAACTACTTAAAAAACAAAAAGACCAAAATAAATCATTTTTGAATTCACTGTTCAAGTAGTTTAGGTTGAAGCTTTCTGGGCAGTTGGCCTAGACAGATATAGCATATTAAAGGATACTAATGCAAATTATATATAATAATTTTCTATTCCCTATAATTAAATGGTAGGAGTCCCCAGCATATTAATAACATTTCCAAAACAAATTAGTATGCAGTGTAATAGTAGCTGCTATCAGAATGGGTTTCTCTGTCCTACCTCACCCGATCCCATGGAGATAACTTCACAGATACTATCTCCACTCATTCAATTTTACCTATAATTCAGCCTATTTAAAAAATTTAAAGAACCTGACAAGCAGAAAGCACAAAAAATTGGGTCAAAGAAATAGAATTTTATGTCTGTCAGTAACTTCATTTTGAGAGAAAAAAACCTACTCTGTTATTACTACTTCTCTGAAATCATTTGAACTAAAATTAAGACCTGTAAAAACAATAAACTGATTACAATTTCAGAGTTTACAAACAAGTAGAAAGATATACATTATTTAAAAGTTTGCAACAGTAACACATAGAAACGTGTTTTCTCAGTTTTATCCCTTTATACTATTACTAAGTGCTTTTTCCTATGTACACCTTCTAATCGAAACATCACACATGCAACAAATTAAAAGATAAGCCGAAGAAATAAGTTTGCTATTTATTTACAATTGCTATTTCATTATGAAATTAACATAATACAGAATTTTAGATTTCCTCTTTAAAATGAAGTATTTTTTACCAAAAGGTAGTACTTAAATAGAGTACTCTGAAGACTTTGGAGGTCTGTCCAAGAATTATTCCTCCACTACAAGGACATGGTATATCATCATCTCAAGATTTTTAAGTTGACACAGATAAAGGAATGTTATTTTAATATACTCAACATAAAAATGTAATTTTGGCCGGGCGTGACAGCTCATGCCTGTAATCCCAGCACTTTGAGAGGCCAAGGCGGGTGTATCACATGAAGCCAGGAGTTTGAGACCAGCCTGGCCAACACAACGAAACCCTCACTCTACTGAAAATACAAAAATTAGCCAGGTGTGGTGGCACATGCCTGTAATCCCAGCTACTCAGTAGGCTGAAGCATGAAAATTGCTTGAACCAGGGAGGTGGAGGTTGCACTGAGCTTAGATTGTGCCACTGTACTCCAGACTGACAGCGAGACTGTTTCAAAGAACAAAAATAATAATAAATAAAATAAAGTAACTTTAATGCATCTCTTTTTAATCTGAAATTTTTAATTTGAAATCTTACTTTCTTAAATTTTGGCTTTTAATATAACACAACTTCCCACAAATTCTGGTAGCAAATTGAACTAAAAATGCAGCATATGTTTCACATACCTTTTTGAGATGTCCTAGTCTAAGTTTGAAAATTTCTTCCTGTTCATGATATTCTGCCAAAGTCAACCTGTCAAAAATGAAATTTTAATTCTACATATTGAGATTAATACTTAGTTTATTAACAACTAGCAAAATATAAAAATCAAATGGAAATACTAAAATGTGGACAACTTTAAGCCCAAAATGTATGAGACAAAAATCCTTTGAGATATTCTTCAGAATATATTTAATACTTTTAGATGAAACAGTTAACTAATTCTACAATGATTTAATGAGTACCATTTATCAAGTGATGTTCTAGAATTTATATCCTAAGGATACAGTGAAAAACAAGACAATTTCTCCTTACATATTAGTATGAGCTTACACTCTGGAGGTAAGCAAGTATTAAAAAAAACCCATGTGATGAAATAAATAAGTTTAAGTAACAGTTAAGTGTCATGAAGAAAGCAAAAAAGGATGGTATGGTAATGACTAATCGCATTACGTTAATTTGGACTGGGTGTTAGAGAGGTGACCTTCATCTAAATACAAAAAGACAACCACGAGAGGACTCTGGGGAGTATATTCTAGACATGAGTTATAGAAAGTTTAAAACTCTAAGATGAAAATAGTCTTGGCATATAAATAGAAGAGAAAAAATGGGAGTAAATTAGATGTAGTCAAAAAGGTTGTGAGTAGTAGGAGAAGCAACCTGGGGAGACATACTATGTATAGATTTGTAGGCAAAGTAAAGAATTTCAGTTTTACTCTAAGAGTAATGGGAAATCACTGCAAAGGGAGTCAGTTCAGTTTGGGCAGTTCTTAAAAAGAGGAAAAAAACAAAGACATTTTTCCTTTCCCTGCTTCAGTGTGTTGGGAGTAAATAGGAAAGATTTAAAAACTGCTAAAACTTTAGTCAAAGTACTAAATTCTGGCCAGGTGCAGTGGCTCACACCTATAATCCTAGCACTCTGGGAGGCTGAGGCAGGTGGATCACTGGAGCCCAGGAATTCCAGACCAGCTTGGGCAACATAGCAAAACCCTGTCTCAATCTCCCCTCACCCCCAAAAAAGCACTATATTCTTATACGCCAAATATAGAGATAGGGTCTTGCTTTGCTGTCCAGGTTGAATTTGAACTCCTGGGCTCAGGTGACTCTCCTGCCTCAGTGTCCCAAGTAGCTGGGAGTACAGGTGTACACCACCATGCCTACCTACTTCAAAATCTTAATAAAAATAGATACAGGACTTTAAGTCTTCAAAGTGCTTCATGGTTATCTTATTATCTCAAATATTCTTACCTAACTTTGAAAAATAATCAGTTTAATATATACAGAACCATAATACGAAATTATTAGGGTCTCGCTCTGTTGCCCAGGCTGGAGTGCAGAAACCATGATCTCAGCTCACTGCACCTCCACCTCCCAAATTCAAGCAATTCTCCCACCTCAGCTTCCAGAGTAGCTGCGACTACAGGCATATGCCACCATGCCTAGCTAAGTTTTCTATTTTTAGTAGAGATGGAGTTTTGTCATGTTGGCCAGGCTGGTCTTGAATGCCTGGCTTCAAGTGATCCACCCACCTCAGCCTCCCAAAGTGCTGGGATTACAAGTGTGAGCCACCACAACCGGCCCATACCCCAACTTGTAAAGAATAGCTCTAATCTATCATATTCAAGCCCTTGTTTAATTTACTTATGTGTTCTGAGGTTATTTCATTAAGCTCCTAACTCAGGTGTGATCTGTTTGGTTTCAGTCCCTCAGCAACATTTAGCATAAATGCTGTTTCCCTTTAGCTAGATGCTAATTATATTTACTAGTTCTAAAAAAGGAGTATTCAAAGGAAATAAACAAAAACAAGAAATTTGGTTAGTATTCCACTCGCAACATCTTAAGAGCCAAAAAAAATTAAAATTTTAAATTAAATCTCTCTACCCAGTTTTAGGGTGACACAACTACTGGATTTTATTACACTGAATATAGCAATAGTTGATAGATGCAGCAGTTGCTTATAGTAAATTTAGAGAATTAAATGCTGGAGTGTGAATGTAGATGAAGTGAGAGAGGGAGGAGGAGGAATGTGATACTAAAGAAAATGAGGTTGAAAACTAAAATGTATAATATCTCAACTAATCTAGAAAAGAAAAGATGTAGGAATGTTGGCAAAAAGCTTCTGGATACGGGTATAGGTTTACGCCACTAGAGGAAGTTTCCCTGTATAACAGGATCATAAATTCATATTCTTAAAGTATGGTTTTAGGTCCACTAGTAGGTCATAGGATGGGCTCATAACTAATTTTTAAAAGATATTTAAATTTGTTTTGTTTCTATATAGAAATTCTATACTAAGATTTTTACTGAATTACAAAACAGCTAAAATTTGGCATATCTTAAACCAAAATTAGTACATGACTTGAGTTACTTGAAATTTTTGTCCTACCAAGAGGTCTGGCTATCAGATATAACTGCAAAGTTCCTACACATGCACATGGCTACACTTTGTGCAATTTGAGAGAAATGGTATTTTCTTGTTGTGTGTTGTTACGCTACTCACTTTCCAGGGCAGTGATTCTTACCATTTTACAATCACAGAGATCTTAAAAGACAAAACAAAACAAAAACAAAACAAAAAAATCTGAAGGAAGTTATAAATACTCTTCCCAGAAAATTTTACATATATATAATTTTGGGATTCACAAATCTCAGTAAGAGTTCCTCTGCCAGCGTCTTGCCAATTAGAATGCAAACCCCCAAATGACAAAAGAGCCATTTCTTACATTTTCTCTCCATCTCCTACTAGGAAGTAGTAGGGATTATTAATATCTGACACATTGCAGCTTCTTCGATAATCTCTGTCCATTTGTATTAATAAAAAACGCTTTTAAAGAAATCTACGTATTTAGATAAAAGAAATTGGGAACAATCTTCTTTAAAGAAACAGGATTTTAGACACAGAATGAAAAGAGCTAAGCTAGGATAATGTTCACATCAGTGGCTTTTAATTATCAATACTTTTATGTGTGTAAGATGCTTTTAAAAAAACCTGCCCTCTCAAACAATTCAGTCGGTTAAATTACTTAGCAAATCTTTTATTCATAGATAAGGCAAAGATATAGTCCATCTCTTCCCATAGACTCACATCTGATGAGTTAAATTATTAATATTTTTATTATACACACACAAAAATATTTTTATTATGCACACATAACAATGTAATATTTTTATTATGCACACATAATATTTTAAAAGTTAACAAATTTAAACCCCAAACATAGGACTTGACTCCTGATAATCTTCCATACTAAGTCTGAGTAAATGAAAAATTTTTAAAGTGTTCTAAAAGAGTTCAACAGAAACGTGGGGTGACAGTATTTTAAAAAGTTAGTAGAAATACCAAAAAAACAGGGAATACTCATTTTAAACAAATTTGGTGTTAAATGTCTTAAAGACATTCTGTTTAAGCAAAGAATTAACCTGAAGCCTCAAAAAACACAAGCTATGGTAAACAGACTGTTAGAGGCACTTAAACAAAAATTAGCCAGATGTGGTGGTGCACACCTCTAGTCCCAGCTACTCAGGAGGCTGAGGCATAAGAATCACTTCAACCTGCGAGGCAGAGGTTGCAGTGAGCTGAGATTGTGTCACTGCACTCCAGCCTGGGCAACAGAGCAAGAAAAGAAAACAACAACAACAAAAAACCCAAGAAAACTAACATCATAGTTAATGGTGAAAATGGGAAGATTTTCTCCTAATATCAGGAAAAAGACAAGGACATCTACTTCCATCACTGGTATTCAATATTGCACTGGAAGTCCTACCAGAGCAGTCAGTAAGGAGAAGAAATAAAACACATCTAAATTGCAAGCTAAGAAATAAAACTGTATTTGCAGATGACATGCCTTTATATTTAGAAAATCCCCAGAAAATGCACAAGAAAAAAATCACTAGAACAATAAATAAATTTGACAAAGCGGCAGGATAGGAGAGCAATACACAAAAATCAGTTACTTCTATATACCAGCAATGAACAACCTGAAAAGGATATTAAGGAAGCTATTACATTTACAATAGCATCCAAAAGAATATAATACCTAAGAATCAATTTAACCCAGGAGGTGAGAGACTTGTCTACTAAAAACTACAAAATATTGCTAAGGATTTCAAAAAGAGCTAATTAGATGAAAAGATATCCTATGTCCACAGATTGGAGACTTCCAAAAAGTATGGTACTGCCATAAGAATACACATATATACCTATGAAACAGATTTGAATTCAGAAACAAACCCAAAAATCTATGGCCAGTTGATTTCTGACAAGGGTACCAAGACCATTCAATGAGGAAAGAATAATCTCATCAACAAAAAATGGGGGGACAACTAGAGAACCACATGCAAAATAATGGAGTAGGACCCCTACTTCACTCTGTGTACAAAAATTAACTAAAAATGAATGACCTAAATATGGGAACTAAAACTATTAGAAGATAACACAGGAGGCTGGGCACAGTGGCTCATGCCTGTAATGCCAGCACTTTCGGAGGCTGAGGCAGGTGGATCACTTGAGGCCAGGAGTTCAAAACCAGCCTAGCCAACATGGTGAAACTCTGTCTACTAAATATACAAAAATTAGCCAGGTGTGGTGGTGGGCACCTGTAATTCTAGATACTTGAGAGGCTGAGATGGGAGAATCACTTGAACCTGGGAGGCAGAGATTGCAGTGAGCTGAGATCATGCCACTGCACTCCAGCCTGGGTGACAGAGCGAGATCCTGTCTCAAAACAAAACAAAACAAAACAAAACAAAGGGAAGATAACAGAGGGGTAAATCTTCATGACTATAAATTTGGCAATAAATTCTTAGGTTTGTCACCAAAAGCATAAGCAACAACAGTAACAAAAGTCAACAAAATACAATTCATAAAAATTAAAAACATTAAAAATTAAAACAATTGAATTCATGGAGATAGAGAGGATGACGGTTACTAGAGCCTGGAAAGGACTGTGGGAAGTGGGGCAAAAGGTGGGGTTGGTTAATGGGTGCAAAAACATAGAATGAGTAAGATCTAGTATTTGGTAACACAAGAGGATGACCACAGTCAAAAAAACTATATTGCAAATTTAAAAATAACCAAAAGAGTATAATTGGAATGTTTATAACAAACAAATGATAAATGCTTGAGGTCATGGATACCCCATTTACCCTGATGTGATTATTACACATTGTATGCCTGTATCATAATATATCATGTACCCCATATATTGGTTGGTGCAAAAGTAATTGTGGTTTTTGCCTACTTTCAGTGGCAAAAACCACAATTACTTTTGCACCAACCAAATACTATGTACCCATGAAAATAAAAAATAAAAAAACTCCTGTACATCAAAGGATATTATCAAAAAAGTAAATGACAACTTACAGAATAGCAGAAAATATCTGCAAATCATGTATCTGGTAACAGTTTAGTATCCAGAATACAAAAAAAAAGAAAAAAATACCTCCCACAACAACAAAATAACAAACAGTCTCGTGAAAAAATGAGCAAAAGACTTGAACAGACATTTCTCCAAACAAGATATATAAAGTCCAGCAAACACATTAAAAGATGTTCAACAACATTAAGTCATTAGGGAAATGCAAATCAAAATCACTGTGAGGTATCACTTTACACCCACCAGGATGGTTATGATTTTTAAAATGGGAAAGTAAAAAGTATTGTCAAGGATGTAGAAAAATAGGGATAACTGTCATGCTGGTGGGAATGTAAAACGGTGCCGACTGGAAAATAAGCAGTTCTTGAACAAGATAAGACATAGAATTACCATAATACCCAGTACTAGATAGATAAAACAAAACATAAGTCCACACAGAAACTTGTAGACAGGTGTTTATAGCAGAACTATTTATAATAACCTAAGGGTGGAAACAACCTAAAGGTCCATCAATGAATGAATGGATAAACAAATTGTGTATAATCACACAATGGAATATTGTTCAGCCATAAAAAGAATGAAGTACTGCTACATGCTACAATATGAATATACCTTGAAAACTTATACTAAGTAAAAGACACAAAAGGTCACATAAGGTATGAGTCATTTTATATAAAACATTCAGAAGAAGCAAATACACAGAGAAAGAAAACTGATTATTTGCTACTGGAGGTGAGAAGAGAAAGGGCTAGGGAGTGATTATTTAATGTGTACAGAGTGTTCCTCTGGGTTAAGGGAACAGTTTTGAAACTAGAGAGAAGTGATGGTACATAACACTGTGAATGTACTAAATGCCACTGAACTGTACATTTTAAAATGGTTATTTGTATGTTATATGAATTTAACCTCAATTTAAAAATGTTATCACTAGGAAAAAAAATAGGTGATTGTGGGAGGGATGAAACTAGTTTTCTTATGAAGAGTCCAAATGTTCACAACATAATAGAAATTGAATTGCAATTACTTACACTTCGTATAAGTATAATGGCTGATATGGTTTGGCTGTGTCCCCACCCAAATCTCATCTTGAATTCCCACATGTTGTGGGAGGGACCTGGTGGGAGGTAACTGAATCATGGGGGCAGGTCTTTCCCATGCTGTTCTCATGATAGTGAGTAAGTCTCACAAGATCTGATGGCTTTAAAAAGGGGAGTTTCCGGCTGGGCTTGGTGGCTCATGCCTGTAATCCCAGCACTTTGGGAGGCCGAGGCGGGCAGATCACCTGAGGTCAGGAGTTCCAGACCAATCTGCCCAACATGGCGAAACCTCGTCTCTACTAAAAATACAAAAAATCAGCCAGGCTTGGTGGCAGGCACCTGTAATCCCAGCTACTCAGGAGACTGAGGTGGGATAATTGCTTGAACCCGGGAGGCAGAGATTGCGGTGAGCCAAGATCATGCCACTGTACTCCAGCCTGGGCAAAGAGCAAAACTCCGTCTCAAAAAAAAAAAAGGGCGGGGGGGAGTTCCCCTATACAAGCTCTCTTCTCTTGTCTGCCACCATGTGAGACATGCCTTTCACCTTCTGCGATGATTGTGAAGCCTCCCCAACCATGCGGAACTGTTAGGTCCATTACATCTCTTTCTTTTGTAATTTGCCCGGTCTCAGGTATGTCTTTATTAGCAGCGTGAAAGCGAACTAATACGATGACTTACACACCAAGTACCACTGTGATATGCAAAATAATGGCCAAAGATTTCCATATTCTAATCCTTGAGACATGTGAATATGTTAGGTTATAAATAAAAGGAAAATGAAAGGTACCAGGTGAAATTAAGGTTGCTTATCAGCTGACAGTAAAACAGGGAGTTATTCTGCATTACCCATGTGTGCCCAGAAGGAAGGGGCGGCAGTGTCAGAAACAGAGTAATGTGACAGGTGAGACATTTGACTGGCCGCAGCTAGCTATGAAGATAGAAGGGGATCATAAATCAAAAAATGTAGGCAGCTTTTAGAAGCTGGAAAAGGCAAGGAAATGGATTCTCTTCTAGAGTCTCTAGAAGTAACATAGCCCTGTTAACAACTTGATTTTAGCCCAAATGAAACCCATTTCAGATTTGTGATTGCTAAAACAGTAAGGTAATATTTCTGTTGGTTAAAGCTAGGTTTGTGTGATTTGTTACAGCAGCCATAAGAAATTACTGCAGATCTTCTTACCTGGAAGTAGAATGCTCCTTTAATAAATACCTAAAAACACAGAAATGGCTTTGGAATTGGGCAGGGGACAGAAGCTAGAATTTTAAGAAGCTTAATTTCTAAAGGCTGGGCACAGTGGCTCACACCTGTAATCCCAGCACTTTGCGAGGCCAAGGCGGGTGAACTGCTTGAGGTCAGGAGTTCGAGACCAGCCTAACCAGCATGGCGAAACCCCGTTTCTATTAAAAATACAAAATTTAGCCTGGCATGGTGGTGGGTGCCTGTAAATCCCAGCTATTTGGGAGGCTGAGGCAGGAGAATCACTTGAACCCAGAGCGAGACTCTGTCTCAAAAAAAAAAAAAGGCATAATTTCTAAAAAGTTTAAACAGGTTGTTAGCAGGCTAAACGTTATCAAAAAGAAAGGATAACCTAGAGAACAGAACCCTGTGCCCAAAAGGCAGAAGCACAGAAGATCACCATAAAAGATTATTCTCAGACCTTGAAACCAAATGGAGTTTGGATGGATTTTGAAATTCCACAGGAATGTCCTTCCACTGCTTTGTGTTTTGAACATGAATGTCTATAAACTGTCATCAGATACCTGTCCCACCATCGTACTGTGGGAGGAGGTAACTTGCTTCTCGAGTTTCAGTTTCACAGATGAAGAAAAACTGTGTCTCAAGGTGGATCATATCCCAAGTCCCACTCATATCTGATTTATTTGATGAGAACTGGAACTTTGAGCTTATGGGATTTAGATGCGACGTTAGACTTTGAGCCAACACTGTAACGGGGATGCTGAAATAGGGTGAATATACTCTGCATGTGGAAAGGATGTGAATCTTTGGGGGTCAGGAGGCAGAATAATGGTTTTCCCAAAATGCCATATCCTAGTCTTTAAAAAAGCTAGATTTAAATGGGTTCAAGTTTGCTCATCAGCTGATTTTAAGATAATTACTTTGAATAATACAGCTATGCACACACAGAGGAAAGGAAAAAAAAAACATTTTATTTGCAGGAAACTAGTAAAAGTCACAGAAAAGGTAATATCTGAACTAAATTAAAAAGAAGCAACAGCAGGAGGACAGGAAGAAGAAATGGGGTATTAAGAGGCATGATGGGCCCGGCGCAGTGGCTCACGCTTGTAATCCAAGCACTTTGGGAGGCTGAGGTGGGCGGATCACCTGAGGTCGGGAGTTCAAGACCAGCCTGACCAAATGGAGAAACCCCATCTCTACTAAAGATACAAAATTAGCCAGGTGTAGTGGCGCATGCCTGTAGTCCCAGCTACTTGGGAGGCTGAGGCAGGAGAATCACTTGAACCCAGGAGGCAGAGGTTGCAGTGAGCCAAGATCCTGCCATTGTACTCCAGCCTGGGCAACAAGAGTGAAACTCCATCTCAAAACAAAAAAAAACAAAAACAAAAAAACAGAGGCATGATGACCCAAGAGTACAGCATGGAGATACTCAAGCAAAAGTAAAAAGGAATGCAAACTGCAGATTAAGGAAATATCTTCTGCTTGTTTGCTAAGACTTTTAGTCACAGATCAATGTTAAATTTTATCTAATTTTTAAAAAATTTTTGTTATCTATTAAGATAATCATATGATTTTTCTGTTTATGTGAAAAATTACATATATTTTTCTAATCTATAACCAACCTTGCACATCCAACATAAACCCAACTTGGGGTCTTCATAAACTAGCATTTTATATCTTATACGTTGTGTTTGTGTTACTATTTAAGATTTGTGCATTTATTTTTACAAGTGAGATTTGCCTGTAACTATCATTCTTGTA
Source organism: Macaca fascicularis (assembly GCF_037993035.2). NCBI lineage: Eukaryota > Metazoa > Chordata > Mammalia > Primates > Cercopithecidae > Macaca > Macaca fascicularis. Next base: position 66,616,246 of record NC_088386.1, read on the forward strand.
CAGTCTTTGTTGAGTTTTGGCATCAAGACTATGTTGACCTCAGAAAACAAGCGGGAAGCATATCTACCTTTCCTGTTCTTCAGAACAGTTTGTAAAAGACTGGCACTATTTCATCCTTAAATCATTGATAGAATTCTTAGATGCAGTTATTTGGACCTGCAGTTTTTCTCTGAATAAATGTTTAAATTACAGAGTCATTTTATTTAATAGTTACAGAACTATGTGGATTTTGTTTCTTCTACTGTCAGTTTTGGTTCCATTGCATTTTTTCTGTAAATGGGTCAATTTCACAAAGATTTCAAATTTAAGCAATTTATAATGTGTTGTTTCCTTTAAATATCTAGAAACAGTAGTAAATATTCCTTTTTTCATTCCTGGGGATGGCTGTGGTTTTTAAAAATCAGTCATATTAGTTTTATTAGGTTTTTCCCCCTACAAAAATTTTAACACTATTTTTAAAAAACTGGTTTATTCTCTGTATTGTATGTGTGTTTCCTATACTAATTTCTGCTATCTTTTCCCTCTTCCTTCTTTGGTTAATTCTCTTGCTCATTTTCTTTCTAACTTATTGAAATAGATGCTTAGTTTGTAAAGTTTTAGTTTTTCTCCTTTTCTTACATACGTAACTAAAGCTGTAATTTTCTCTCTAGATACTGTTTCATATGCATTTTATCAATTTTGTTATGTAGCACTTTCACTAACATTCATTTCAAAATATTTTGAAATCTTTCATTTCAAAATTTTCCCTCATTTTCATTGGCACTTTTCCACTAGCTTTTAGTTACAGATTTCTAGCTAATTGCATTGTGGTCAGGGAACATATATAATGATTTCAATCATTTTCATCCCAGAGTTCTACCAAATGACTAAAGGAGAAAGAATACCACTCTTACATAAACTTTCAATCCTGTGAAATTTGCCGAGGCTTGCTTTATAACCAATTTTTTTTTATAGTCAATATTTTTAAAAGAACATGTATTCTGCAGATGTTGGGAGGTATTCTATATATGTCCACTGCTTCAAGTTTGCCAATCCCATTAAATCTTGCATGCACTGCGTGTTTTGTTTTGTAGTGCTTTATTTTTATCTACATGTTCTGTTTCTAAGAAATGTGTTTAAATCTCCCATTATGATTTGTGGATCTATTATTATGTTTTTTATTTATCTTGAGGCCATGTTATCACATTTATATAAATTTAGAATTATTACAGCTTCCTAGTGATTTCAACCGTTTATAACAACCATTTCATTTCTAATAATTTTTTTTTTTGCCTTAAATTTTACTGTGTCTGATTTAATATAGCTTTCTTTTGGTTGGTGTTTGCCTGAATATCCTCTCTAAACTGTTATTTCAATATGTCTTTTTTCCCTCCGGCTGCTTAAGAATTTTTTTCTCTTTGCCTTAATTTTCTGAAATTTCACTATGATGTGTATAGATGAGTTTTCTCTTGTTTTTGAGACAGAGGTCTCGCTCTGTCACCCAGGCTGGAGTGCAATGGCATGAACATGGCTCACTGCAGCCCTGGCCTCCCAGGCTCAAGTGATCCTCCCACCTCAGTCCCCCAGGTAGCTGGGAGTACAGGCTCATGCCTGGCTAATTTTTGCATTTTTAGTAGACATGGGTTTTTGCCATGTTGTCAAGGGTGGTCTTCAACTCCTCAGCTCAAGCGATCCACCCACCTCGGCCTCCTAAAGTGGTAGGATTACAGGTGTGAGCCACCGCACCTGGCCTCGGTGAGTATTTCTTTTCATTCACACCCCCTGGAATTTGCTGGCCTTCATGAACCTGTAGACTGATCTTGTTCATCTGTTTCTGAAATACTCTTAGTTATCTCATCCTCAAATACTGCTTATGCTGCATATAGGATTGTTTCTCTAAAGACTATCAGCTACCTTGTCAATAGTAATAATGCAAGTCAGAAGACAGTAAAAATCATCTCTTCAAATAACTACCAACCCAAAATTATAAAACCAGTAAAGATATCCAAAGAATGAAGGCAAAATAATTTTCAGACAAACAAAAATTGGTCACTACCAACAGACCCCTCTGTAATGTTCCCTTACAAAGGAAAATCTGTAAAGGGTATTCTTGGCAGAAAGATCTTATGAGAGGTATAGAAATAAGTAAAGAGCAAAAAATAAATATGTGGATAAAGTCCATATGAACATTGACTATGCAAGACAATAATGATGTCCTACAGGTAGACACATGTATATATGTGTGGTCTGAGTATAGAAACATGCTCATACTATAATAGAGAAAAAGAATAAAATAAAAACTGGTCAATGCAATAAAAGGTGAGAAAAAAAAAAAAAGAAAAAGGGATGGAGACTAGGTAGGATAAACAGAAGCATAAAGAAAGACCAAATTTAAGCCCCAATAAGTAATGACATGAATTGAAAAATAGATTAAATTCTCCAATGAAAGAAAGATTTTTCAGACAGGATTTTTAAAAAATCAGTTATACATTTGTCAAAACCCACAGAAGGTACAACATCAACAGTGAACTCTAATGTAACTATGGATGATAATGATATGTGTCTATGCAGGTAGCATATGTGCCACTGTGGTGTGGGATGTTGACAGTAGAAGTGAATGTACCTGTGTGGGGACAGGGGTTAGGTATATGGGAACTCTGTAGTTTCTGCTCAATTCTACTGTACTACTGCCCTACTACTACTGCCCTACTACTACTCTAAAAAATAAGTTTATTAATTTTAAAAAGAGATAAGTAGTCCACTAATAACGTTATATAAAACATATCCCTTTTTTTTGAGACAGGGTCTTCCTCTGTTACTCAGGCTGGAGGGGAGTGTAATCACAGCTCACTGCAGCCTTAACCTCCCGAGTTCAAGCAATTCTCCCACCTCAGCTTCCTGAGAAGCTGGGACTATAGGTACATACCACCACGTCCGGCTAATTTTTTATTTTTTGGTAAAGATGGGGTCCTGCTATGTTGCCCAGGCTCGTCTCAAACTCCTAGGTTCAAGTGATCCTCCCGCCACAGCCTCCCAAAATGCTCGGATTACAGGGCTGAGCCACCACACCCAGCCTAAAATACATTCTTAATTTAAAATTAAAGCTATAATGGAAAAGCAATGACCTCTAAAACTTCAATAATATAAAATATGAGGTAAAATATTACTTACTTTTAACTTTGCAATCACCCTCTGTGAAACATGCAAGTCTAATAGATATAACCAAAGCTTAATTTGAAATATATATATATATATATATATTTTTTTTTTTGAGACGGAGTCTCGCTCTGTCACCCAGGCTGGTGAAATATATTTTAAGTAAAAATCTTGGTTAAAATGTATTAGCAAAGAAAAATCAATGCAAGTGTCATCAGACTTTATCCAAAGACAGTATTAATAGTAAATCCAAACTATTTACTCTGAATAAAGTCTTTGCAACTAAAATTACTAGTTATCACCTAAAAAACTGACTCTTGCTAATAGTTAAAAATAAATTATAAACCAAAAACCATGCCAAGTATATGCATTACCTCCCACAGTCTTTTCAACAGTATAATGTAGATACTTTCACAAGAAAATGGAGACTCAAAGAAGTAAAATAACTTACTAAAAATAATCTGGGAGAGTTAAGTTTGGAATACACATCTGTCTGACTAGAGAACCTAAAGTCCTACCCACCACATCTGGATTCCCCACCCCTGGGCCACAGACCAGTACCATCCATGGCCTGTTAGGCCGCACAACAGGAGGTGGGCAGCGGGCCAGCAGGCATTACCACCTGAACTCCACTTCCTGTCAGACCAGCAGTGGCATTAGATTCTCATAGGAGCACAAATACTATTGTGAACTGCTCATGCAAGGGATCTAGGCTGTGTGCTCCTTATGAAAATCCAATGACTGATGATCTGAGCTGGAACAGTTTCATCCCAAAACCATCCCCGAGCCCCCACCCTGGTCCATGAAAAAACTGTCTTCCACAAAGCTGGTCCCTGGTGCCAAAAGGTTGGGGACTACTGTACTATATAACAGTAACTTCATTTTCTATGCTAATTTCTTGATAGATAATAGAACTAAAGATTCATAACTTGACTCCTAATTATACTAGATACTCTGCACACAAGCCAAAGCCATTTTCACTAAGCAGTGATTCAAAAGAAGTTTTAAAAGATAATTCGCCAAGTAGAGATGTGAAATTTAGTGTCAAAAAAGCATTATTCAAACCGCAGTATATATGAATCAAAGTGCTTCTGTGGCCTTTTGCCCTATTTAAACCTATAATCTGATTAAGAATGCAATCAAATTGTTGTGTAGTACCCATCACTTCATTTGCCACAGAGTTAGTTTTAGGTCAACATATGGAATAAAACGGGATAGAAATGAGAGAAGACTATGACTATTAGACTACAATTAAAGTTGCTAGCATCTTGGAAGACAAGTAGTAAACAAAATACCTGTGACAAACCAGAAAGATAATCTATCAAAAAAAAAATTAAATTCAATAAAATGTGGTTTTTTTTGTTTTTTTTCCCTTGAGGCCGGGTCTCACTGTCACCCAGGCTGGAGTGCAGTGGAGTGATCACAGCTCACCGTAAACTCAAACTCCTGGGCTCAAGAGATCCCCCTGCCTCAGCCTCCTGAGTAGGTGGGACTACAGGGACACGCTACCACACTTGGCTAATTTTTATTTTTGTAGGGATAGGGTCTTGCTCTGTTGCCCAGGCTAGTCTCAAATTCCTGACCTCAACGATCTTTCCACCTTGGCCTTCCAAAGCACTGGATTACAGGCATGAGTCACTGCACCCAGCCTAAATGTTTATGTATTATAATTTAGTACTGACCACTTTCCATACACAAAACACTGTGGTAGGCATTGAGATTACAGAGATAAAACAGTGAAATAAATGCTACAATACACACAGGTATGCACAAAATATCATGGCACCTAGCTTGAGGGGCAATAGGAGAAACCGGTTTAAAAAAAAAAAAAAAAGGTTAGAGAGAACTTCCTTTTGAAGAAAGCATTTAAAGCATCTGAGCCAAGTCTAAAAGGATAAATAGGAAATGAGACAAATGAAGAAAGGTAAGGAACAAGATAAAGTCACAGAAGCAAGAAAGCACAGTCCATTTAGAGAATTGAAAAAGTTTAACTTAAGATATACATAGGGCAAATGTTGGAAAATGAGGCTAAAGTGAGAAATAAGGTTTACATAAAGGGTCTTCATGTGGGTGAATTTTATCTAGAAAGTCACTGACAGAGGTTAAACACGGTGCGACATGAAAAACAGTAATCTAGGTTAATAAAAAACCAACGTCCTAAACTAAGACAGTGACCGTGAAAATGAAGAATGGAGCAAACACGAAAATGTTATGGAAACAGACACAGAGAATGAGGGAAAGGGAAACATTAAGATGACAGGCAAGTTCCTAGTATCATTACCTAAGTGGACACTGATGCTGTGACTGAAGAGATAGAGGGTACTTACTATGGTGATACCTCAAAGTAATAAGTAACTCCCATCTTTATGTATTAAAGAAAAGCTTTCGGCCGGGCGCGGTGGCTCACGCCTGTAATCCCAGCACTTTGGGAGGCCGAGGCGGGCGGACCACAAGGTCAGGAGATCGAGACCACGGTGAAACCCCGTCTCTACTAAAAATACAAAAAATTAGCCGGGCGCGGTTGTGGGCGCCTGTAGTCCCAGCTACTCGGGAGGCTGAGGCAGGAGAATGGCGTGAACCCGGGAGGCGGAGCTTGCAGTGAGCCGAGATCGCGCCACTGCACTCCAGCCTGGGCGACAGAGCGAGACTCCGTCTCAAAAAAAAAAAAAAAAAAAAAAAGAAAAGCTTTCAGGAGGAAGCGATAACTACTGTGGGACTTAAAAGACTAACAGAAATTAAGACAATGGGTGAGAGTCTGAATGTTGACAGTGAAGTAGAAGTACTGAATGATGGCAACAATGAGGCCAGAGAAGGAAGAAGTAGCCACATCAAAAGTGCTTTATAAGCCATATTAGGACTTTTGGGTTATATCATTCAAGTATTAGAGAGCTTTGTTAGGGTTATAAGGAAGATAATGAAAGGATCACATTTTTATTTCAGAAAAATGACTGTACGACATGAAAATAGACTGCAAGAAGAAACCAAAATTGAAATGGGACGAGGGAGAGATTATAAAAATAACCCAAGTAAAAGATAGCATTAACTTGAGTTAGAATGAATGGTGTTAGTGGGAACTTACATAAAGGATGAGTGGATATATCTGCTATCTAACAGGACTGGGTATCTACAGGGTAGAGTTAAAGCGAACACACACTTTCCTCTTTTTTTTCTTTTAAAGAAATAGAGACAAAGTCACACTACGTTGAGAGGCTGGTCTCAAACTCCTGGACTCAAGCGATCCTCCCACTGCAGCCTTCCAAAGCACTGGGATGATGGTGTGAGACACCCCATCTTTCTTTTAATATAACCACCCACCAACCCAGTCATTCACCTGTGTTTTTGTTTTTTCTTAAACAAATTTACTAACTTACAAAAAGTACAGTTCTTTTTAAAAATTAATGATAGTCAAAACGTTCTAATTGTAACTTACAACAGCTCAACAAAATTAAGAAAGGCTTTAAGAAAAAAGTACATTTTGAGATGAACTTTGAAAGATTAATATTATCACCATTTAATCACTAATGGATTAAGAAAAAATCAGCAAAATCTGGCCAGGTGCAGTGGCTCATGCCTGTGATCCCAGCACTTTGGGAAGCCAAGGCAAAGAGGACGGCTTGAGCCCAGGAGTTCAAGACAAGCCTGGACAACATGGGGAGACTCATCTCTTCAAAAAATAAAAAATAAAAATAAATAAAATCTGTACTTAAAATATTAAAGGTGACAACTACAATTCTTACATGTGAGAGGATGGTAGTGCCACTCACAGAACACAGAAAAGGGGCAAGGTGTGCGTGTGTAAAGACAGACTGAATGGGAAAGATAACAGTAAATACAAGGTTTTGTTTGTTTTTAGTAAATATAGTTTTGAACAGGCTGCATTAGAAGTTCCTGTGAGACATTTAAGTACTGACAGCAACTAAGCAGGATATGATATTCAAGACTGAGAAAGAATTATCTGATACTCAACAGAGAAAAGTGGGCTTGAGATGATAATTTTGATGTCAGCAGGATGTACATGGTAACTGAAACCCTAAGAGTAGATACTACTCAAGGAGAATACGCAGAGTGAGAAATGTGATGGCCTAGGACATATCCCTACAAGTCATCTACATTTTACAGACTGGTAAGTAAACAATGCCCATAGAAAGATACTGAGAAGATGCAGCTGGTTGAGTTAAAATGGAAACTGAGTATCTTAAAAACTAAAAGAGTCTTTTTGGAAAAAAATAAGTCGACAATATTCAATGCTGCCACGTAAGTTAAAGACCCAATTGTTACAACATTTAGCCTCAGGAAGATAATCAAGAACAATTTCAGTTAAGAAAGGGGGACTGGAAGACAAGGCAGAAGAGACTACAAGGACAGGCAACTCTTTCAAGAAGCCTAGTTATGAATAGGACAGACAGAATATAGAGACTAAAGGGATTTGTAATTGAGGGAGAGTTTTTTAATGGTTTTGCTTACATGTTTTCTGAACAGAAGTTAATAAGTAGAGCACAAAGGAGGTATCAACAGAAGAGGTTCCTGATACAGTTGCGGATGGGATTCAAAGCATGGATGACAGACCATCTTTCAATAGAGGAGAAACAAATATATGACACACAAGACATTAGAGGGTGTATGTATTTTCTCTTTTTTTGAGACAAAGTCTCACTCTTGTCCCCCAGGCTAAAGTGCAATGGCACTTTGGCTCACTGCAACCTCTGCCTCCCGGGTTCAAGTAATTCTCCTGCCTCAGCCTCCTGTGTAGCTGGACTTACAAGTGCCTGACACCATGCCCGGCTAATTTTTGTATTTTTAGTAGAGACGGGGTTTCGTTGTGTTGGCCAGGCTGGTCTCAGAACTCCTGACCTGAGGTGATCCACCCACCTCGGCCTCCCAAAGTGCTGGGATTACAGACATGAGCCACCATGCCCAGCCTATGTATTTTCTACTCACATGAGTTTACATAAGTTCTTCTAGAACAGAAAATTTATATAAGTTTGGATACATCTGTATATTGAAATTTTAACAATGGTGTTCTCTGTGAAATGAGATCATAGTCTATATTATTTTATTATTTTTGTCCTATTTTCCAAATTTTCTACAATAAGCATGTAACTTTTAAAAAATGTCTTTGTCCTTTAAGTTATAAAGCATAATTCATTAAGAAAGAAAATCCAGAAAATAAAGAAAAGCAGAAAGGGAAAAACAATACCTATAACCCACTAATGAACTGCTTTCACAGGTTGAGAAAATATATAAATGGCAGTTACATTACTTCATTCTCTCTGACAAAGGAATGTGAATGGAAACACTAAATTAGAATAATCCAAAACTTTCAATTGATTCTTAACTGATTCAGACACAGAGGAAAGGGTGAATTCTGGCAACCTCTTAGCTACCTAAGTCTCTGTTTTAAAAGAGAATTGTTAAATCTCTGCTTAAAAAGGTAGAATTCAGATATTTGGGGGTATTAATTTAGAGCTAAATTTTCAATACTGCCTTCCTTCCTGGTCATAATCAATTTTGCTATCTAAGTATTAATTATAAATAACACCCACTAGTAACATTCATGCTCAATGGCAACAATTTTAAAAAAGAAAAATTTTAAATGGAGGCTTACAGTTGTGGTAAATTTGGTCTAACAAAGGGATCATTCTCTGCTCCATTGACTGCTTTGTTTTTCCTTTGTTTTGGTTCAGAATTGGTAGAGGGTGCCTGAGAATTATTAGCTGTGGGAGGTTTGCGTTTGGCTAGAAGTTTCCTTTGCCTTTCAATATCTTCCCTTTGCTGATTCACCCATTCTTGTTGCCTGTGTAAAAATAAACAAATAAAACCATATTAACCTTCCATTACTTTTCATGGTTAAATTGGAAAAAAATGCATAAAAAACATGAAAAACCATATAATATACATTTGTAACCTTCTGGCTCCACTCTTGTGAACCGACTTGTACTTATTTTTCAGGTCTCATGTGAAAGAATTTTTTTAAGTGAGGTGTTCTCTAAACCCCTAGATTAGGGAAAGATGTGTTGCCATATATAATTTCATGGGACCTTCTATCTCCCCACCTCATCCTTTCTAATAAATATCATTCCTACAGATGCTCCATCAGAAAGTGTCCGGTTAGACGACATCACCCCCTAAGAACGGAGACGGTGTCTATTTATACAGTATCCTGTTGTATCCCTAGTACCTAGTGTAGTGATCAGCACTTACCTGTTGCTCAATAAATGTTTCCTGAATGAAATAAATAAATGAGCTAAAACAAGCCCCCAAACTATTAAAGTATGGGGTACATGTTACACATGCGTCTCACCACAGTATTTGCAAACAAATTTACAAAAGGCAAATATGAGTTTAATATGAAGAGAGTTATTTTCTAAATCTACTTTTGTTAAAAAAAAAATCGGGAATGAGAAGTTGGTGTTTTGAAATCAAACAGATTAACCTTAACATAAGAAATTTATGAGAAAAAAATTTTTCATAATTTAAGGGAAAAAAAGACAAAATAGCAAGAAAACTTAGCACGGCTCTGAAAAATGGGAAAGTAACAAAAATAAAATTAATGCTTACCATTCAAGAATCTGAAACAATTTTGCAAATAGCTCCCTAATTCTAAAAACTAATAGATACCATGTCGATTATTAAAATGTAGATTAGATATTTTAGCAGTTTGAGCAGAGCATTAAGTAGTTAACAGTGAAACTTTTAAAAACCACTTATCATACAACACCTTAAGCTTATTCTAACAGTAACCATGTTCTCTTTTAGGTCACCTCACTATGCCAATAAAAATTTTCAAATCCTATATGGTTACGATACTTAGAGCAAGTCAAATATTTCATGCCCTCCTCTCCCCAACCATTGACACCAGAACTAAAGGGCTCCTACTTTGCTAATGCAGAATTGACCTTACACACATCCCCTTCCCTATGGTTTTAGTGATGAAGTAGCAGAATATGACAGGAGTGAAAAAATCAAGAAGAACCTAGGTAGAAGATTAATAGAGAAAAATCTCAAGAATAGCAAAGTGAGAACAAGACTTTAATCCAGTTTTCATTTAGAGGCAGGAATAAATTTCAATTTTTAATAACTAAATCTTAAGGCTATTTTAGGGCACCATCAGGATGGTATAAATGCAAATAAGCAGTAATAATCCTAATGATTAAAATATTAATGGAAAGAATTACTGGAATAGATATTAACAGCTGATTATTCAGGGATGACTATACAGTTTAGAGATTTTTATTACTTTTTATTTATTTATTTCTCCTCGCATCTTCTAATCACTCTGGGTTATATCACCAATTATAAATGGCTTGATATAAACATAGTAGGTCCTCAATAAATGCTTATTAGTGAAAGTCAGGACATACAAGTAATTATTTTCTTTTTTGGTAGTTATTTTTTGAGACAGAATCTCACTCTGTCGCCCAGGCTGGAGGGCAGTGGCGTGATCTCAGCTCACTGCAGCCTCCACCTCCCAGGTTCAAGCGATTCTTGTGCCTCAGCCTCCCGAGCAGCGGGGATTACAGGCGCACACCACCACTCTTGGCTAATTTTTGTATTTTCAGTACAGACGGGGTTTCACCCTGCTGGCCAAGCTGTTATCGAACTCTCAACCTCAGGTGATCCTCCCAACTCAGCCTCCCAAAGTGCTGGGATTACAGGCATGAGCCACTGCACCTGGCCTCTTTTTTGACAGTTAAGTGGAGAAATTGGAACTACTGGTAGAATTTATATTTCAGAACATTCATATTGTATGAATCATACAATTCATATATGAATTGATTCATATATGAATCAACAATCATATATTGATTATATAACCGTCTCTTTTATTCATTGCAGGACAACTACAGGTCTGGGTTTAGTAGCAGAGCCTCTTGCTCATAAAACACTAAAAATTTACCTTCTCCTGCTTTCTACTTTACTGTTGATATGTTAGTTCATGCTTTAATCACCTTTCATCTGGATATCCCTCCATCTTAACTACCAATAACATTCATCCTCTTTCTAGTAATATTTTCACATTACCATCAATTATTCTACAACTATCACTGTAGATATCATTCTGATCACGTACACTATATGTAAACCTTTAACAAGTCCCATTATCTGCGGAATTGAAACCCAAACTCTCTAATATCACAAGTACTTTATCCTTTGTTTCACTGTGGTATAACTAGCACAGCTATGTTGAAGAAAAGTTGAATAAATCTGCTGAGAGAGAAGGCCATTCTGTGGCAAGTCCTAGGAGGCAGTGTTTGAACAGCAATGTTGGTGTGATAACAAGTGAAGAAAAAGGTTTGCCTCTATTTCAAATAACTGGATACTCTGGAAAAGCTGATGTTCATGCTAGCATTACTCCCGATTTTCAAGTTTAAAAACATTTTCCACCTCCCATCCCCAAAAAAGGAGTAGCATATTTAGCACTCCTTAACACATAAACAGCCAATCAATCCTTATCTACCACCATCTGAACTCAAGAAAATATGGTAACTATAATTTCTCTGTTTTAAAGTTTGATCTGAAATGCAACAGAAAACCAAACACCACATGTTCTCATGTATAAGTGGGAGCTAAACATTGGAGACACATGGACATAAAGATGAGAATGATAGAAACTGGAGGCCACAAAGATGAAGAAGGCAGAGACAGGGGCAAGGATCGAAAAACTATTGGGTACTATGCTCACTACCTAAGTGATGGGTTCAATTGTACCCCAAACTTCAGTATCAGGCAATATACCCTGTAACAACCTGCATATATATCCCCTGAATCTAAAAGTTGAAATTAAAATAAATAAATAATAAATAGAGTTTACCTCAGAAATGCTAAAGCCACATGTTCAGTTTAACTGATAAATGATTTACTATATCTGAGGCAAAAAAGAAGTTTTTTTCCTTAGGAATAGAGAGCAGGCAAGTGCTGAATATTAACACGTAAGGAATGGGGAATGGGCAAAAACTAAGTAGGAAAATCCTAGGAGATAAACACACACACACATCTTCCAGTGAAATTAAATTTTCAACAATTTCCCTCTCAAAATATCATCCGTAAAGCTAAAGGTTCAGTTAATATGTCGGAAAATCAGAGTTAGAATAACATATTATATTCCATAGACGAATGCTAATTAATCAAGAAATCACTAAGCTAAAACTATAATACTCTTGGTTTCATATCCCTTTCAAATGTACTAAATTCTATGATTTCAGAGTAGTGAGGAACTGGAGAGCACAATTACAAATCTATAATCTTTTAAAGCAATGAAAACTCAAAGGAATATTAAAAACTTTTAAATGTTAAGAATGACTAACTTCACAAGATTCTGAAATGCAAAGCCATCTGTCCATTGTTCAGTAAATGAAGCGCCATGTCTAACTGTTGTAAAGTGCCCGAGGCGTAATCGATCTTGCATACTCTTCTCTCTGCTTGACAATTTTTCTTGTGTACTCTGAAAAAAGGAGAAAAAAAAATCGTCACTCAATTTTATTCATTAATTTATAAAAGCATACAAAGCAAAAACGGCTAATGAAGGGGAAGGGAAAATTTACTCAACTTTTAGCCTACCTTTTCAATAAGAAGTTTCTTGCTCATTGATATGCACTTATTTAATCGTTCTTTGTATTTTTCAAGTAATTTTTGTTGTTCATCTATTTGCCGTCTGAGATCACAGTTAGCCTATGACATAAGTAGAAAATGCAAAAGGTCTAGACTGGGGAATATGAAAAGCTTAGAAATATTATTAATGTTCTAAATAAATTGTATACAGATAGGAATAATAATATTAAATATCTGAGTATGATACAAGAAAAAAAAAAGCCTACTTAGCCATGAGATAATACTGTTAAATGTTACTTAAGTGTACAGTGGAAAGTACATACAGGGAAGTTTGTATCCATATCCATCGCATTCAAATCCATACTCTAAGGTTAACTTTGGCTAAGTTACAAGAACCTTAGTTCAGCTTTCTTATTTCTAAATAGAAGCAACACAATCTACCTCACTTTGTTAAAAATAACTAACATATGGTATATAAAGTATCTATCACTTAAAAATAAATGTGTTTTCCTCTATCTCATAATTAACAAATTAAATGTGAGTTTTCCTCTATCTCTTATAACAAAATATTTTCTCCACTGAACTTATAAATGACATACACAAGTTGCCTACCCAACAGCTGTCCTCACCACTCTTCCTTAGCAATAGGATACTAATTCTGTTCACTCTGTAGGTGGCCATATGCTCAGAAAAGAGGCCTCTCTCTAACATCAAAAGATAAGCCTGATTAGTACAGTGGCAAGAGAATAACCCATAGGGCTTGTTACAACAGATTACTGGGAACCATTCCCAGAGCTTCTGAATCGGGTCTCAGGAAGGACCTGAAAATTTCCATTTCTAGTAAGTTCTCCAGGAATGTTGATGCTCCTGGTCTGAGGATCACAGTTTGAGAATCAAAAGTCTAGGCCAACCATGGTAGAATCCACAAGACAAGGGCACAGTATCTTGAAAGTGCTGAGAGAAAATAATTGCCAACCTAAAATTAGATACCCAACACAATTGTTTTTCAAGGAGGAGGAAACAGAATTTAAAACCAATAGACCCTCAGCAATTCAAACAAAACCTCAACAATGTGTGTATGATGCATATGCAACTTGAAACCTGATTCTAAAATTTCTCTAAGACTGCAAAGGGCCAAAAATAGCCAAAATGAAGAAGAGGATGTATGTTTAACCATGTATCATGACTTAATATAAAGCTACATAATTATAATCACCCAAGCCCCCTTCTTCCTTAATAATGGAAATTTAATGTTTTATCCTGGATTGCTATCTGCCTAGCCAAAAGACTACAGTTCCCAGCTTCCCTTGCAGCGAAGGATGGTTAACAAGATGCAAGGAGAAGTTGTTCAATGAGACATCCAAGAAGGCTGCACACAGAATTGTGCTTCTTGTTCTCTGCTCCCATCCTCCCTCCTGTTATCTGCTTAGAAAGCAGACATCATAATTGTGACCCTAATAGATATATAGAATCTTGTTGTGACCTTTGAGATATAAGCCATGAACTAACAATGACAAGGTCCCATATGATACTGAGGAGTAATAATATCTGAGCTGCCCACTTCTGTTCTTCTCTTGAAAAATAAGCTTCTATCTCATTTGAAAGACTGTTATTTATGTTCACTGTTACGGCCAAAAACAATTGATAAAAATTGTTTTATCAACAATGATAAAAAGATGCTGCAGTACTTGTGTAGAGACACAAACAGAACAAGGAAACATGATACAGAACACAGAAATAGATACACTTGTATATTGGAAACAAGATTTTATGATGATAGAGCTGGCAGTATGAGAATGAGCTTTTAATTAAATGGGGATGAACAACTGATTATCCATATAGAAAGAAACTGAAATGAAACATCATGCCATACCAAAAATCAATTTCAGTAAGACTAATAATTTATATTGAAAGATCAGCTGGGCATGGTGGCTCATGCCTGTAGTCCCAGCACTTTGGGAGGCCAAGGTGGGAGGATCACTTGAAGCCAGGAGTTCAATATCAGCCTGCAGACTCCCAGTTCCACAAAAAATAAAAAAAAAATCAGCCCGGAGTGATGGCACAAGCCTGTAGTCCTAGCTACTCAGGAGCCTGAGGGAGAAAATATTGCTTAAACCCGGGAGTTTAAGGTTACAGTGAGCTATGATCCCCCACTGTGCTCTAGCCCGGGTGACAGAGTGTCACTTAGGGGGGAAAAAATGACCAGACTAAAAAACTTTGAGAAATAACTGCTATTACACAGTAAAATGGAAAATGCATACGCCCTGTACTCTGGCTATGTCTTTCCTAAACATATACCATAGAAAAATTCCTTCATATTTGCCCTGAAGACACGTACAAAGAATGTTCTTAGAACTGTTTATATTAGAAAAAGTAGAAATAAAATGTCAACTAAAAGCAGAAAAGATACAGAAATTATGGTATACTCAAAACTCCTTACAATACTGCAGTGAAATGAACAAACTACAGTTATACTCATCAAAGTGGACGACTCTATGATATATAACGTTCAGTGAAAACAAGCTGGGCAAAAGGGTCCATACCGGAAAATTTCATTTAACGTTCAAAAACCAAATGAAATAATATATTGTTAAGAATGTAAGCACATATTTAATACAACCATAAAGAAACACCAAGGCATGACAAACACAAAATTTTAAATAGTGGTTAAATGGTAAATGGATGTGAGAAAGTAAGTATGACAGGATCAGGAAAAAGACACACTGGATGTTTTAAAGGTACTGACAAACACAGTAGGATCACAGGTGTTGGTTTTATTGAGTTTCTATACCAGTAGTTCTCAATTCTGGCTTACATTAGAATTATCCAGGAGAGCCTTTAAAACTACCAATGTCCAAGCCCCATCATGTCATCAACTTGATCAGAACCCCTCAGGGTAGAGTTCAGGCATTAGTTCTTTCACCCTTCCCAACTGGTGAGTCTAAGGAGCATCAAGGGTAAGAACTGCTGCTTTAAACCCTTACATTATAAGTATACTTCTAGATGTATTTTTAAATAAAGCTTCCATTAAAAATCCTTCAGAACTGCAGCAGTTACTTCATCCTATCGGTATCAGATGTCAGGCATATAGTAAAATCAAAAACTTTAACATGAAATGGCTATTTGTGTTACGGTTGTTGGTCACATAAATGTTATTAACTTCCTTCCAGTTCTCCAACAGTTTCTCAATTCCCAATTTACTGAAGATCTAATAAAATATTTCACTTTAAAATTGGTATTTTCAATCACGTACTTAAATTAACAGAAAAAGCTTATTGAGTTCTAGTTACAGTATTTTTTTTTTCTGAGACAGTCTCACTCTGTCGCCAGGCAGGAGTGCAGTGGTGCGATCTCAACTCACTGCAACCTCCACCCCCCAGGTTCAAGCGATTCTCTTGCCTCAGCCTCCCGAGTAGCTGGGACTACAGGCGTGCGCCACCACGCCCAGCTAATTTTTGTATTTTTAGTAGAGACGGGGTTTCACCATGTTGGCCAGGATGCTCTCGATCTCTTGACCTTGTGATCTGCCCACCTCGACCTCCCAAAGTGCTGGGATTACAGGCATGAGCCACCGCGCCCAGCCTAGCTACAGATTTTTTTTTTGCAATGCTAAGTATTTTCTGAACAGTTTGACTGTTGCCAAATAATTTATTCAATTTTTTCCCCTCTATGACTCATTACTTACCCTGAGCAAATCATCTATACGTCCTTCCTTCTTTTCCAGGTCCTGGATTTTATTACTTTCTAATGCTGCTAATTTCAGCATTGTGAGATCAGTCTAAATGAAAAAAGTTATTTTATTATCTCCATTATATATGTTGTTTCAAGCAAACACAAAACCAGACTTTACTCCAAATTCAAAAGGTAAAGAAAAATATATTTGTGTGCATATGTAAAGTGAATCTCAAAAAGTTTTAGTGCAGTTTTAATAACTTCAAGTGTATAAACGCTACAGACTTACCAAGAAACATCTAGAAAGGTCAATTACTTAGAATATTGATGTCCCACATTACAATTCAATATATCCGCTGCTTTGTGCTATACGTTCCTCTAGCTGATTTTTTTGAATTTTGCAAAACCTGTTTTAAATTGATAAGTAAAAACCTATCTATTTATGGTATACAACACAATGTTTTGATATATGTTTACATTGTGGAATGGCTAAATCAAGTTATTTAACACATATCTTTTTTTCGTGGTGTGAACACTTAAAATCTACTCTCTTAGCAATTTTCATATACACAAAATACTGTTTTTAACTGTAGCCCCCATGATGTATAATAGTTCCCTTGAACTTATTCTTTCTAACTAAAATTTTATGTCCTTTGACCAACATCTCATGCAGCAAAACCTTTCATGATCTACTCAGTGGATGAAGGAATGTACTTGTAATCCTAGCCTCAGGATCATCCAAAGAAAGAGGTTTTGATACATGCACAACAGTTTGGATATGACCTCACAAATAAAATCTAATGGAAATAAACTGGCAAGCTGAGGTTGAAGAGTAATATTTACTCTACTCTTCCAAACCCCAGTCTGAGAAAGTGCCATTCAGAAACTACCACACGTAAAAAATTAAAATGAAGAACTTAGTGCTCAAAATTCATGAAACTAAGTAAGTGTAGAAAATATACAAATAATTCAAATAATTTTTATAGTTTGTCACATATATGTATTTACATACATACAGTCAAATGAGCGGCTTTAATGTACACTTACAAAAAATACAGCAGTTTCACAATATATCAATTACATATACTTGGAAATTAAGTTCAGAAAGAATCAGTAAACAGAAGTGACATGTTATGGTTGTTTAAAAAGCTGATAGTAAATTGTGTTTCAGTTTCTCACTCCTTCCTACAAATTCCATTGTTTTTGTTTAGTAATTACTGTTATCTTTCTCGATGTGTAATTCTGCTTTATGACTACATATAAAACAAACAGACATCTCAGTTGTTAGTAAGTTAGTCAATGGTTTCTTAGAAGCCATGGGAAAAAAACATTTTAATTATCATTTACCTGAATAATTTTAAAGGATAACTGCTTTGGTTGTACAATAGGGTGGTCCCCAAATGCTAATGCAGTAGGAGAAGGGCTATTCGGTCGAACCTAAAAAAATTATTAAAAATTTTATATTAGCAAAAAAAAAAAAAAAAAAACAGGTTTCTAATTAGCAACAATTACTTAACATTTCTGCAGAAGTTTCTATCAGAATAATACCTACATTGAAACATAAGTGACTTTTAGAAACCTTTAATCACCATTTATTCAACAAGCATTCATTAAGTACCTCCTACATAAGACCCAGTGAGAAATACAATATATTCCCTGCCCTCATGGAGCTTACATTCTAGTGCTATAAAAGAAATCTTAATGCTTTCGTACTGTTTAAAAAAAAAAAAAAAAAAAGGCCAAATAAATTATTCTGGAAAATATTAAAAATTTATTAGGATAGTTCAAAAAACAAACTTAGTACTAGGGACAATAATACATGCCCTTATGTAGTTTAATATCAATTTATTAATGAATTTCATAGTTTATCTGGTCACTAGTTCAAAAATACACTCACTGAAAGCAGATTATAACATTGTATCAACGCTATCACTACAACTCTTAAAGTTACTGTTGAATCTTATGCCTTACTTTATACACAGCAATGTGATATCCTCAAAGGTACAAAATGAGTAAGACACAACCAAGTATGTCTAAAGACAAAGACAAGAAGGGGACACAAGAAATAAAAACAAGGTGCTTGAATAAATAAGTGAAACTCTGATTCTTTAAATTACTGAAAACCAATATTGTTTTCCTAGTTAGATACTGAACTTTCACACAATGAAAGTAAATTTAAAAATGAAATCCAATATGCAAAACAATGCATATAAAAGAACTATATCTAAAACGTTAGCAATAAACCAAAAAGTTTAAGATAATTTTAAGTCCGTGATTCTTTATCTATACTAAACTACATATCCTGCCTTTTTCTTAAGGATTCCCAGAAAGGAATTATGCTATAATTTTAGTGGTTAAGAAATTCAATTGTTAAGAAAATTATAAATTAGGAATCAACAACTGAATACAGACTGATACAAGAGTACTCATGTTAGTCCCACAGACTCAACAGGCATTCTTTTAACAGAAACAATGCTTCTTGGATATAATTAATTCAGAAAATCTTTAAGAGGCTCACTTCCAGAAATAAAATTCCAATAGCACCAGATAATTTAAAAGGATTTAATTCATGCCACAGAAATAATGTATTAAAAGATAAATGCTAACTTATTTAAGTTCTCAATAAAAAACAACAAATTATAAAACTTATTCAATATACATAACCTCCCAAAGACTATGCCTGAAAAACTTGAAAGATGACTTACAGATGAGGAAGGAGTGGAATGTGAATGTGAATTTTGAGGAGAACGGATTGCAGGAGGTATGCCTCTTACTGGACTTGAGCCATTTCCACCTTGGTACTGAGTGAAAGAAAAAGGAAACATTATTATTTACCAAAGCAGGCTCAGACAGTTGTTATTTCAGATATGACATTAAGAATTAATCTAAATATACCTAATTTTAAACTAAGTAGTCATTTAAATGGATCCAGAACAAAAAAAAAACCTAAGGTCAGCCAAGTCCTAAAAGACTGAGAGACTACTGATCACAAGAACATGACAAGGATTATTACTCTATATTCTTACTATAATCTCGTATTTTGGTCAACTCAAAGACAAATAAATTCCTCCAAAGCAATAAACATATTTTGTTTTCCTCCCAAATCTTAGCACAGGTTCCCTACAAATGTTTATTGAGCCATATAGTCCCTAATCCCAAGAAATTCCAAAATGTCTACACATAGACCTTAGTGAACATCATCAACTATTTTAAACAGAATATCGGTCTCAAGATATCCAAGTGTTCATGGCACTATATAAAAAGAATTATAGGCCGGGCGCGGTGGCTCAAGCCTGTAATCCCAGCACTTTGGGAGGCCGAGACGGGCGGATCACGAGGTCAGGAGTTCGAGACCATCCTGGCTAACACGGTGAAACCCCGTCTCTACTAAAAAAAAAAAAATACAAAAAACTAGCCGGGCGAGGTGGTGGGCGCCTGTAGTCCCGGCTACTCGGGAGGCTGAGGCAGGAGAATGGCGTAAAAACCCGGGAGGCGGAGCTTGCAGTGAGCTGAGATCCGGCCACTGCACTCCACCCTGGGCGACATAGCGAGACTCTGTCTCAAAAAAATAAATAAATAAATAAAATAAAATAAAATAAAAAGAATTATAATAGGTCCCTTCCCTCTAACAGCACAAAATCCTTAAAAAATCAATTCTTCTGTACAAAGTGCATGACTTAGCTGCATATGAAGGGAAGTCAACTGATCTGTTCCATAGCTACCTTTTCTCCTATTTCAAGTTTCCATACGAAGGATGGGAAAAGAAAATAACTTGCTGCTGCAAAGTTCCTCTGGGGGTGTAGATTACTGTCCACTTCATCATTTCCTGTTTAATTACTTACATGAACAGCACAGATGGGGACTTCCTAGCATGTTCATTAAACAACTTCCTACAACCTAGGGATTTTGCCTTATTTATTTTACCAATAGAGCCTAGCATAAAATTTAGCACACAGTAGGCATTCAAGAGACATTTGTTTATTTGAATTGATCGTACCTTTGGCAAAGGTTCTTAATTAATGATATCAGTAAGTGACTGACCTCAACCAAAAAGCAAGGTATCTCATGGTCAGCAACTGCTTTACTTTAGATTTTACAAACCCAAGAAAGCAAGCAGTGGTGGATTTTAAAAAATCAGCCCTTCCCTTAATCAGCCAATTCTGCTCTCTCAAGTAAATATAAATATTTTTCAATTGAGTAGACCATGTTTGTTTTAATAATTACACTTAAAAATTTTCTAATTTAAAACGGTAGCCAAAAGTGTTTCTATATAGAAGCAAGGCAACATTCCAGATTGGGTAAGAATCTAAATTTATTGTTTTCGCATTCTCTTAGATTCAAGCCTCTATCAAATACTTAATCTCCATCCACAGGACTCAAATGTTGTTGTAATGTGATGAAGTCGGTATTGATAGTAGAGAGAATTCTGAGCTAGAGAGCCAGGGAACTTTAAGTTCTATTCTTTACTCCTCAATTCAGAATTTGCCTTAAATGGGTTAACCCATTTATGCCTAGTGTTCTATTATTGCTCAAGGTCACTGTTGCCAAGGTCTGACAGAAAAATTCAAAAAATTACAATGTAGGCTACTTTACATTTCTGGGCTTCAGTTTCATCATCTGTAAACTGAAACACTAATATGTATTTTGCCTATCTTACAGGTTATTATAAACAACTATGTGAGAAAGTATTTAGAAAACAATGAATGGCATCCCAATGTAAATGTAAATATAATTTTCCTAGAAAGAAAAGATACCACATAGTAATAAAGCTCTGCTCTAATCAAGCAAGTAATCAAAAGGTGACCTGTGCTGCTAAGAAAATATTTTTAGCTCACAGCAGAATAGTACTGAATTAGGAAAAGGAGATAATCCTCAATGAACTTACTTCAAAATAGTCGCTAATTTTGTGGCCACGTCCCCCAATACTTTTTCCTAAAATATAAGAAGCGCATGTTAGTAGGGTACTGATGGGCATCAAAAAAATATTAAAGAGTCCACAGGACATCAGCTATCAATTTCACAAATATGAAAATCAAATGACATTTCAATAGAGACATGCCAATTTTTAAAAGTTCCAGTTATTGGAGAATCATACAAATAAATGATGTAAGTGATATCCTGTTTTAAAACTACATTATTAATACTGCTTAATAACTACTAATTTCAGAAAGGCAAATCAGTAAATAAAAAAGTAGCGATTGCATCACTGACAAACTAACCTTTACCTGTAAAATAAAACAGCTTTAATTATATAAACCATAACATGATTCCTGTCAAACTGACAGTAACACGCTTCAATAGGAATGTTATTTTGTAATTGTATTTTGATTTTCTAAAAACCATTCCCAAATTAAATACAATGTTTTTTAAAAACTAGATTGTAAATATTGCTTATATGACCATACTGACAAAGTGAACTAGCTCATTAGAGATCATGCTATTTTTTAAATATTTTGCTCTAAAATGGATTCTTCATCAGTCCTTTAAGTCTTAATTTAAGAACATGCTAAGAAATATGGTGTTTACAGATGCTTTCTTAGGGGAGAAGTAGCCATCCTTGACTGGAACTATATAGAATACACGATTTCTTCAAGTTACAACTAGTTATATCACAAAGTCAAAAGCTTTCCTTAATATAAACATACATATATTTATCAATTCAATGCTGACTTACTTCATGCATTCATTTATTTTATTTAACAAATATTTCTTAAGTGGTTACTATGTGCCAGCCATTACTAAGATGAAAAACAGTATTCTTAAAAGTTCAACAACTTTAAATTTCTTCTTGGAACAAGGTGGGGGGAATTTTTAAAAACTAAACAAGTATTCAGGACTACCAATGCTACCTGGAAATTTTGAACATTAGTTCTGCACAGATTTATTTAGAGGTCAGAGATGACTGTAAAGGTCTTATGCTAAAGGAACTTCCCTTCTGTCTATAATAATTTCTCCGTAGACTGTAAAGAGGTGCTATATTTTAATGAAGACAGATGGTTTTGGTTGCCTACTCCAGAGGCTATTTCCCCAATTCTTTTTCCTTAGCTGAATGAAAATTTTGTTCTGTTAACACCCTTCACCCTACGTGGCACATGTAACTTCAGAGGAAGCTGACTCCTATACAACTTCCACTTCCAGGTCCCTTTCTCTCCTTCTTATTAGAAATCCAATTTTGTTCAAGTATCATCCCTTCTCAATACAGGCTGTATGTTTAAGAACTTAACTCCATTTCCAGTTTCAAAGATGGGCCTGATTTTTTTTCTTTTTTTAAATTTCTGACACTATCCACCTAGAGATGGCCTCATTTTTTAAGGCAATACTACCTCTGTTGGTCATACTAGTTTTGGAATGGACATATGACCAATCTAGTCCATAAGATCAGTAGTTCCCCACCTTTTTGGTACCAGGGACCACTTTTGTGGAAGACAATTTATCCAAAGACCGCGGGCAGTAGGGAAGATGGTTTTGGGATGAAACTGTTCCACCTCAGATTATCAGGCATTAGATTCTCATAAAGGAGTGCATAACTTGGATCCCTTGCATGTGCAGTTCACAATAGGGCTCACACTCCTATGAGAATCTAATGCCGCTGCTGATCTGACAGGAAGCAGAGCTCAGGCGGTAATGCTCACTGGCCTGCTGCTCATCTCCTGCTGTACGACCTGGTTCCCAATAGGCCAAGGACTATAAGACCGGGAGTTTGGGGAACCCTGCAGAAGATGAGAGGAGAGGTCTGCTTTGGACTTGAAGTCAAGTTTACTCCAAAGGAAGGGGGGAAAAAACACTGAAAGCTAGACTAAAGCAAATATAAGTAAGGAAGGTGAAATGAGAAAAAACAATTTAGGCAACCATCCTAAAAACAAAAATAATCAGACAATTCTGCAGATGGCACACCACAAAGGGAAAAAACATGGTTAAACCAATCCAGAAGGCTCATCTTATTTGGGGGCTTGTTTTTGAGTTTTCAGAACAGTTGAAATCGTAGTAATTATTATATCTTTACAATAAAAAAAGCTCAAAGTCCACTAACTACAACTTGGGGGAGCTACACTAAGACCAAAAAGGAGCTCAGTGTAAACTGAGATATAAAATACAATACACCTCAGAAAAGGCACTAAAATGACTTACCCCTTCCTTCCACAAAGACAGTTGCTGCAAATATATTCCTTGCTTCCAGTGTGCCCTATATACACCAGTAATTCATGGGTTCACAGCTATAGATCTTATGGCTAAAGATTAGCTCCAACACATGTAACATTATGTATAAAGTCATCATTATACATGATTTAAGAGCCTAATTTATTATATTTAATTTTTAGTGCTCAAATTAAATGACAGTACTATTTTTCTACTCATTATAAGACATTTAGTTTAATGAAAATAATTTTCTTAGCTCATATCACAAAAGGTAGGTATGCAAGAAAGGATGGAAAGAAAAACAGATGCTTTAACTAGAGTCTCTCATAATTATTTTTATAGCCTTTTTTTTTAAATAAAAAGGAGAAGTTTAAGTAGTTCTGTTAAAGTGAGATTGAAGCTTTTAATTCAAAAACAAGTCATTTCAAACAATACATACAAAGAATGAAAAATGAAAAGTCGTAAGTTAATGCTTGCCAGATTTGGATATGATACTTGTCTTTCTAGGACCCAAATGAAAACAATAAGGGCAACTTTGAAAAGCCTCAAAGCAATAATCATACACTAACTACCTGTGCACACACCAAGATTTACAACTTCATATTATTTTACAACTAGAATATTAACTGGTTAAAAATTAAAACAATTAATTTTAAGTGTCTACTAGGCTCTGAAGGAAGATGTTGTGTGCTTACCCTGACTACTTTCATTCTGGTTTTCTGCTTTTCTCTTTCTTCCCCTGGATGATTCCGATTGTTTCTTCTCTGGTGTCTACAGAAAACAAGATAACAGATTTTTAAATGACAGTTTTAATATACAAAATTATCACAGTCAATATAAAACCACGTTTCAAGACCAAAAAAATAGCATTCAGTAGTGCGCAAGAGATGTTAATATACTGTTATTTATACACAATTTATTTAAAAGATAAAATTTCCTACTGTATAAATTTTTAAATTCCAAGTAAAGAAGATCTTGTACATATTATCTGATATTCAGTTACAGAATTTGACATGAAGCGGATGAAAAATCCTAGAGTAATTAGCCTTGACAAGATGACCTTCCAATGCTTAACTGGATGAGGGCGGAAAAAGTCACCCTAGTGTTTCCCATTAGTTCCTATTAAGTTTTTCCTTAGTTTCCTCTACTCAAACATACTTAGTGTATAAAAGTAAACTTGGATGAGAAAAAAAGGGGCAGAACACAAACCTGATACACACAATCCCTACTAAAAAGGACCATTCACTTAAATGCCTGGCAATTATCCAACAATTATAGCCAATTCACAGATTATGCCCTAGATAACGTATCAGTAAACTATGACCTGTGGGCCTAATCAGTTTGGTCACCTGTTTTGTATGATCGAACCAGTTTTTACACTTTTAAATGTTTGAAATTTTAAAAATTGAAAACAAAAAGATTATTTTGTGGTGTGAGAATTATAAGAAATTCAAGTTTCAGTATCCCTAATAAAATTTTATTGGAACACAGCCACACTCTTTCATTTAGGTATTGTCCATAGCTGCTTTTACATACAACGGCAGAGCTGAGTAGCCACAACAGAGTCGGAATGGCCCATAAAGTCACAAATATCTGGCCTTGTACAAAAAAAGTTAAGAGATCCCTGCTCTAGATGGTGGCTCTGGTTCCAAATGACACGTGTGTTCCTATAACAGATAGCAAGTATTTTCATTAGACTAATACAAGTAATTTTTCTAGAGTTTGACGAACTTTCCTGCTTAGTCAAAAATTAAAACCAAGAGCAAAAGCACAAGGCAATGGCACCAGGCCTTCAAATTCTAGAAACTTGTAAGTACCTCTGGTGCCAGAAAAATTCCTGAACTTCACAGGAGCTCCATTAATATTTGATTGAATGAATGAATCTTACTAAACAACTTAAAATAAATCTCTTAAAGCATCATGGTCCCCCAACAAGGAAGGGATTTAATACATATTTTTATGTCTCTGAGTGTGCCTACAATTAAATATATGAATAACAATACACAGCCTAATTCTTACTGAACACATGTTGTTCCTCTAAGTACCATCTTGAGTATTTAAAGTTTTCTCACCTCTATTTTGCCAACAAGATAACAGATTCAGAGAAGTTGCACCGAATGTTCATAGCCTCTGAATTCTTTAAAAACAGGTGTTACATCTTCTCCCTACTTCACCCTCTTTCCCCACGCCTAGCATACAGTTATTACTTGATAAATACATGAATGAATATTAACTAACTTACTCAAGGTAACACTACCAGTGTAGCAGAGCCAGGATTCAAATCAAATTCAGCTCTGTATAATTCTAAGACCTAAATGCTCTTTATTTTTTCTATGATATCCTACATCAAGAACTAACTAATCTACTATATAAAAATATTTCAAAATTTTAGTGTTTGTAAATAAAACTCAATATGTCCAATGAAATGCTGGTATGTTTTCACTTCACAAACCAGAAGTCTTAGAAAAATCCACCCTAACTGGCAATCTACTCAGGAGGTAGACTGATGCACCAGCAATTTTGGGTAGGCAGTTTACTACTTTCCTTTCATTGTCAAAATTACCAAACTCAAACAATAGTCAATCTTCTGTTTTCCCAGAAATAAAAGTATCACTACATTAAAAATTATTTTAAGTTAACATTTATTAAAGAACCCTAAATCGGCCAGGCGCAGTGACTCACACCTGCAATCTCAGCACTTTGGGAGGCCGAGGCGGGCAAATCACGCGAGGTCAGGAGTTCGAGACCAGCCTGGCCAACATGGTGAAACCCTGTCTCTACTAAAAATATAAAACTTAGCCGGGCATCGTGGTGCGTGCCTGTAGTCCCAGCTACTCGGGAGGCTGAAGTGCAAGAATTGCTTGAACACAGGAGGTAGGGGTTGCAGTGAGCCAAGATCACACCACTGCACTCCAGTTTGGGTGATACAGTGAGACTCCATCTCAAAAACAAAAGAACCCCAAATCTATGTTAAAATAAAAGATCCCCAAATAATAATTTATTCATATCCTTGCTAACTTAATTTATATTAAAAAATGGAGTCAAGAAAACATAATTTTTCAGAATACTTTAAGGTTAATCTAATTTTTTAAGCATGGCAGGATCCTATTTGAATTCCATCTTACATCTTGACTAGGTACTCTTGAACAGGCAAAAATGGGGGGGGGGGAAACCCCATACAAAATGTTGTAATTCTGAAACAGTTATATTGGAAACAGCATTTTCTAGCTAGTAAACAAAATAAAATGTAAAGTTCAAAATGGTTCTGTACCATTTTCTAAAGTATATCCTAAGGAACTAGTGTTCAATGACTGGTTAAGAAGGCTATATTCTAAATGGGGGTGAAAGGGGGTGAGTTCAAATGGGGTAAACAAAATCAGATTTCAAAATGCTAACATGCATTGGCTATCTCCAAAAAAGGGATGAGGTGCGAAGATACAACAAATTTTCAAAACTTATTTGAGATAACATTCGTTAAATACTTCACTGGATATGCACTTTAGGATATTTAAGGTTGTTTGTTATTTAACATATAGATTACTTAGTGTTTTGTTGTTTAACATATAGATTACTTAGTGAAGGTTTTTTCCTCTGAGGCAGAATTTCCCAGTGTGGAGGTATGGGACAGTCCATTGGGAAAAATGTCTTTTCATTAAACCAACCAAAAAGCAAACGAATGCATTATAATTATAGTAAAGAAA
Organism: Macaca fascicularis; assembly: GCF_037993035.2. Taxonomy (NCBI): domain Eukaryota; kingdom Metazoa; phylum Chordata; class Mammalia; order Primates; family Cercopithecidae; genus Macaca; species Macaca fascicularis. The sequence continues at coordinate 66,643,440 of NC_088386.1, forward strand.
GCAACAAGTTTACCTCCTTTAAACCAGAGAAGAATTTATAGATGGAGAAGAAAAAGGATAACAGGACTAAAATTAATTTTAAGACTGCTGTGCCCCAGAAGTTATTAAAGGGCAAGGAGAAGGGAAGGAAATGAGTGGCTGAGTTAAGGCTCTAGCCTACCAGAGACATATTCTATGTTACCTCTACCATGAATCTGCAAACACAGCATCTCCTATTTTAATATTGAGATTCCAGATGAGATTTCCTTCGAAAAAATAGTTCAGCAGCTTTAAAAAAATACTACTGATCATGACCAATGATTTCCTTGAGGAAATCCAAAGGACATCAACCAGGCCACGTATGTATTTGCTATATACACAATGTGCACATATCAAACATTTTATATAGAACATTTTCAAGATTGCTCTTGCTAATAATGCTGTCACTTCTTTCTTTTATTCTCTATTTTTTCTTAACTATCCTACTATAAATAGACCACTAAAGAAAAGATTAATATGGAAGGCAAAATAATAGGTTTGGCTTTGAAGTGAAGATGAAAAGAATGCAGTAATTATAAAAGGCCAAAGACCTCCAATATACAGTGAAACAGTCGTTAGGAGATAATGAAGAAAGGAGAGCCTAGTACACTTTAAATCAAGTCAGTTGTGTAAATGTTAGATTTGTAATCATATCAAAACCTGAATGACTACTCTGGCATTTAGACACTCCAAGATATTAGTGTGAATTTACACAGTATTTTCTACCAGTTGAACGTTTGTTGAAAAAACACAAAGACAAATTTAAAGGACTCAAGAGGTGTAGTGATATAATTTAACTAATCCTCCAATTTTATTTGGAACTTAGGTCAGTGATTATTAATCAAGGTTTTTATATCTAATCATGTGGCCTGCTGGTTTTATCTTATAATAAAATATGAATGAGTCTTTCTTCAATGTAAATAAGACTAAACATAAGAACACAGGAATCTCAATGCTGTTACAGAATGAGGGACAGAAGTCAACATGAATTATTCCATGGAAACAGATAACCACATGTATTAAGCCTCAAACTAGAGAGATATTTAAAATTACGGAAATAAATGCATTACAGAAAATTTAACAGTATACAAAAAGATATTTTAACAACAACAAAAAAAGAGGGTGGATATTAAAGTCTGTTCTTCATTGGGCCTAACTGAATAAACAACAAAAATCAGATATCATCATTTCTAATAAAATCACTATAGTTAATAGACACAGAATATTTCAATACTTTTTGTTAAACAAGAAAATACTTTAAAACAGAAAAAAAAGTTACTCTAATATTAAACAGTATCCTTACAAAATATTCAATCTTCAATCCTAACGGAATGAATTTTTTTCTGATAGATCCATTCGGCCAAAGACTGGTTTCAAAACTGCAACTCACTGGCTATTCTAATGATTCATACTTGGGTATCAAATTCAAAGCTATTATAATTTGAACAAATGGCATGACAAAACCTTTTTGCTGGCAGCTGGTAAAACAATGTTCAATTTTTATCCACATTTCTAGGCAAAACTTTTTGAACTAGATGTGAGACAGGAAAATGCTTGCTTCTTTGTATCCTATTTACATTTAAATAAAACGTGTTCATGAAATATGCACATCCGAATTCAAGGATGATTTTGAGCTGGTATGACCTGAAATTCACATAGTCTGTCTCTGTCCCAGAGTTAAAACTTTAATATTGAGAACTATTATCTGTAAATATTTACTTGAACCTTTGACCTCTAAAAGAAGATCTCTATTATAATGCTGATTTTAATATTTAGTATAAAAAATTTATGTATGCAAAATTTTGGAATCCTATCATCAAATAAAAGCATTTCCTTGTAGTTCTAAGTAAATCAAAATCATCGCGTCAGCAATTTGGAGTTTAGTGTATTTTCTGCTGTACTGCCTTTATTGTTTAATAACGTGTAATATAAAAGATGGTAGAACACCAATAAGAAGAAATTGGGTAACCACCCAACTAAATAAAACATGTGCTGTCTTACAGGTATACTTAAAGTATGCCAGCTCATACATTTTTGTAAAATTTTTGTAAACGCTGAAGGACTCTATTTACACATGCACAGCATTCACAACCGTTATCAGTACTCCAAAGAAATGTAATATTAAAACAATTACTTTTACGCTTAATTTTTAACAACTACCTAACTTAACATCCTCACATTGTGACTTCTGAAACTCCCATCACTTGGACCCACTGCATTCATACATGTTTAAAGGAGTATACTAAGTTTTTAATATTGATGAAAATGATTTTGTCTGTTATTTTCTTATCACTTACGTAGTCTATTTCTTGGCATTTTCCCTTCTCCGGCTATCCCTTTAAGGCTTTATTTGTTAAATACTATATACTATAAAATTAGAATAAAGTTGAACTTTCTCCCCTACTCAAATTACCTTGCCAGTAGTTTTCAAATCATACAAGAATAAAACAGCCATTTAGAACAACTGCTGAAGGGTGGGGGGCTGGGAAGTAACATTTTCAGATAATTTATTCTGGAAATGTTTGCATTTTGAGAGTGCTTATAATAGTCAAATTCAGAGCTGTGCTCTCATAACTTTTGACCCATTGTGACGCTCACAATGGAGTAACATACTCCTGTATCATACCCCTACAATTCCTTTGAACATGACTCCCTAGGTCTGTACAATTATTTCTCTGGTATACATACTTTTAAATGTAAATGCTGTATCGCAAAATATGTACACTTAGATTTTTAAAGATAATGCCAAATTGCACATTCAAAGCCAATATCAATTGACATGTTTACATTAACACTGTATAAGACTACTCAACAATCCTTTAAGATCTGCTGGGTCAAAAAGTGTTACTATTTTCTCTACACCAATACAACATTTTTTTATTATTATTATACTTTTAAGTTCTGAGGTACACGTGCAGAACATACAGGCTTGTTACATAGGTATGAATGTGCCATGGTGGTTTGCTGTACCTATCAACCTGTCGTCTACATTAGGTATTTCTCCTAATGCTATCCTTCCCCCATCCCCACCCCCTGACAGGCCCTGTTATGTGATGCCTCCCCCCAACCCACCCCACCCCGTGTCCGTGTGTTCATTGTTCAACCCCCACTTAAGAGAGAGAACATGTGGTGTTTGGTTTTCTGTTCTTCTGTTAGTTTGCTGAGAATGATGGTTTCCAGCTTCATCCATGTCCCTGCAAAGGACATGAACTCATCCTTTTTTATGGCTCCATAGTATTCCATGGTGCCAGTACAACATTTCTAATCAGAAAAAAAAGTGATCTTTTTTTTTTTCTTTTTCTTTTTATTTCAAGAGACAGGGTGGGCCGGGAGTGGTGGCTCAAGCCTGAATTCCAGCATATTGGGGGGCCAAGGTGGGTGGATCACCTGAAGTCAGGAGTTTGAAACCAGCCTGGGCAACATGGCGAAACCCCACCTCTACTAAAAATACAAAAAAATTAGACGGATGTGCTGGTGAGCACCTGTAGTCCCAGCTACTCGGGAGATTGAGGCAGGAGAATCGCTTGTATCCGGGAGGCAGAGGTTGCAGTGAGCTCAGATTGTGCCATAGAACTCCAGCCTGGGCAACAAGAGCAAAATTCTGTCTCAAAAACAAACAAAAAACCAAACCAAAACAAAACAAAAAAACAACAAAAAAGAAAGATGGGGTCTCGCTTTGTTGCCCAGGCTGGACTGTAACTCCTAGGTTCAAGTGATCCTCCTGCAGCAGGCTCCCAAGTACCTGAGACTACAGACATGTGACCATACCCAGCTTCTTTGTCCTTTTCTTAAATTGCTCTATCATATCTTTATTAGTATTGATTCTTAAGGCTGACTATACATCAATCATTTATAAAGCTTTTATTTAAAGCTCATGCTGGAATCTCCAGTCCAAATTTAACCATCTCTGGAAAAAGACCAAAGGAATCATTATTTTTAAAAAGGTCCAGAAGTGATGTTATGTATCATCAGGATTAGGAACAGTCTGTCTGTCTATCTAGGTTTATATATAAAATAATAAGTTGTATAGTTCCCACATATTCCACTTTACAGAATCTCTAAAATTAAGAATGTTATTCCTTACAATCTTCCATATTAAAGACCAAAATTATTACATATAGCAGAAAACTAATTAGGTTATAAAAAGTCAAATGGGTTGTCATGGTTACTTGGTTATTTTAGAAAAATGAGACTCTTAAAGAAAATTAGTAGAACATTCACTGTGTTCTACTGACATAAAAATACATCTTTCTAATATTTTTTAAACTAAAGAATAAAATTCTGAAACAAAATTTGTCAGTAATGTCAACTTGTGGTCAATGCTTTAAAAATCCAGTCTAAAAGCAACATTTATCAGATTAAACATTTGTGAAGTGCTGTTAGCTGAGGTATATCTTAGATTGGCAAATTTGATAATTACTGTAAGTTATCTGAAACCTAAATATTTCCAAAGAGTACCATTTTTGTCCAAAACTTATCAGGGTAATTTATATAACGAGTTATATATTACTTATATGGAAAGATTATAATAGCACAGTAGTTGAGCGCATCACTTTGAAATAAGGCATACTTTGGGATTCAAATTCTGACTCTGTTAACTTGTACCTGTGTGACTATGGACAAATTACTTACTCTGACCACCTGTTTCTAAATTTAGACATGTTAAACTTACGAAGTGGCAATCTAGCTCCATGGGTAACATGCTAAAAACTCTCTTTTTTCTCCTTCCATTAATGAGTTGGCTCTCAACCAGGCGAGATGGTATTTGGCAATATAGAGGCATTTTTGGTTGACACACTGGGGATGGGGGTAACGAGGCTGTAGATACCTAATGTGCAGAGGCAGAGATGCTGCTAAACATCCTACACTGCATGGGACAGGAACCCCACCCCCCAAAATTTATCCAGTGCAAAACGTCAATAACGTTAAGGGTGAGAAACCTTGCTTTGATGAATACATTAAGAATCATTTGTAGTTGCTACATAAAACTAACTGTATGATGTGCTTTTTTACTTTCATTCTGAGTTTACAGTGAAAATTACCAGAGGCTATATGACATGTGATGACAACTCACTGGATGATTTATGGATTATGTATTTGTGTATTCTAGGATTAAAACATTTTGTTTGAAATCCTAAAATGGTAAATACCAAATAGTTGTAACCAACATAAACAAAAGCTCTTTAGGGTCCTTGAATTTTTAAAGTTATAGAGCAGTCCTGACACCCAAAATTTGAAAACTGCTTTTGTAGATACACACATCCTGATCATAATACTAGGAAATGCTAGCAAGTGAGATGAGTATGCTAGAGGAAAAGTAGTAGCCTATTAAGGAGGTGGGTAGACAGTGATGTTACCCTGTCATGTTACCAGTCAACAACTATTTACTGAGCACCTATTATGGTAAAGCACTATACTGGGTTCCACTTTAAAAGAATGTCTTCACTCTTACAGTAATAGGCTGTTTTTCTCTTCCAATCTCGTTTCCACCAATCAGCTTAGAAGGTTCCTTTAAAAAAAATTATTTTTTAAAATCATTGTGGGTACACAGTAGGTGTATATATTTATGGGGTATATCAACTGTAACACAAAGGTGTTACACAATCCAATTATACTCTTTTAGTTTTTTTTAATATACAATTAAATTATTTTTGACTATACACACTCTGTTGTCCTAGCTAATACTAGGTCTTATTAATTCTTTCTATTTTTGAACCCATTAACCATTCCCCCTCCCCACCACCACCACTCTTCCCAGACTCTAGTAACCATCTTTCTACCCTCTATCCCTATAAGTTGCATTGTCTTAATTTTTTGCTCCCACAAATAAGTGAGAACATGTGAAGTTTGTCTGTCTGTGCCTGGCTTATTTCACTTAACGAAATGACCTCCAGTTCCACCCATGTTGTTGCAAATGACAGGATCGCATTCTTTCTTATGGTTGAATAGTACTCCACTGTGTATATGTACCACATTTTCTTCATCCATTCATCTGTTGATAGATACTTGGGTTGCTTACAAATCTTGGCTATTGTGAATAGTGCTGCAATAAACATGAGAGTGCAGATATCTCTTGGATATATCAATTTCTTTTCTTTTGGGTATATACCTAGCAGTGGAATTGCTGGATCGCATGGTAGCTCTATTTTTAGCCTTTTGAGGAAGCTCCGAACTGTTCTCCATAGTGGTTGTACTAATCTACACTTCCACCAACAGTGTATGAGGGTTCCCTTTTCTCCACATCCTTGCCAGCATTTGTCATTGCCTGCCTTTTGGATAAAAGCCATTTTAAACGGGGCGAGATGATATCTCATTGTAGTTTCGATTTGCATGTCTTAGAAACAATAATATTGGGCACCTTTTCATCAACTTGTTTGCCACTTGTATGTCTTCTTTTGAGAAATGTCTCTTCAAATCTTTTGCCCATTTTTAGATCGGATTATTATATGTTTTCCTACAGAGTTGTTTGAACTCCTCATATATCCTAGTTATTTATTCCTTGTCAGATGGATAGTTTGCAAATATTTTCTCCCACTCTGTGGGTTATCTCCTCGCTTTGCTGATATTGTTTCCTTTGTTGTACAGAAGCTTTTTAATTCGATGTGATCCCGTTTATCCTTTTTTTTCTTTCTTTGACATGGGTCTCCCTCTGTCACCCAGGCTGGAGTGCAGTGGCCTGATCTCGGCTCACTGCAAGTTCCAACTCCTGGGTTCACGCCATTCTCCTGCCTCAGCCTCTCGAGTAGCTGGGACTACAGGTGCCTGCCATCACGTCCAGCTAATTTTTTGTATTTTTAGTAGGGACGGGGTTTCACTGTGTTAGCCAGGATGGTCTCGATCTCCTGACCTAGTGATCCACCCGCCACGGCCTCTGAAAGTGCTGGGATTACAGGCATGAGCCACCGTGCCCGGCCCCATTTGTCCATTTTTAGCTTTGGCTGCCTGTGCTTGTTGGGTATTACTTAAGAAATCTTTGCCCAGACCAATGTCCTGGAGAATTTCCCCAGTGTTTTCTTGTAGTAGTTTCATAGTTTGAGGTCTTAAAGATTTTAGTCTTCAATCCATTTTGATTTTTGTATATGGTGAGAGATAGGGGTCTAGTTTCATTCTTCTGCATATGAACATCCAGTTTTTCCTACACCATTTATTGAAGAGGCTGTCCTTTCCCCAATGTTTGTTCTTGGCACCTTTGTCAAAAATAACTTCACTGTAGATATATGGATTTCTATCTGGGTTCTCTGTTCTGTTCCACTGGTCTATGTGTTTCACTGATCTATGTGTCTGTTTTTATACTAGTACAATGCTGTTTTGATTACTATAGCTCTGTAGTATAATTTGAAGTCAGGTAATGTGATTCCTCCGGTTTTGCTCTTTGCTCAAGATAGCTTTGGTTATTCTGGGTCTTTTGTGGTTCTATACAAATTTTAGAATTATTTTTTCTATTTCTGTGAAGAATGCCATTGGTATTTTGACAGGGATTACATTAAACCTATAGATTGCTCTGGGTACAATGGACATTTTAACAGTATTGATGCTTTCATTCCATGACCATGGAATATGCTTCCATTTTTTTGCATACTCTTCAATTTCTTGCATCAATGTTTCATAGTTTTTAGTGTAGAAATCTTTTACTACTTTGATTAAGTTAATGTCTAAAAGCCGGGTGCAGTGCCTCACGTCCGTAATCTCAGCACTTTGGGAGGCCAAGGGGGGCAGATCACTTGAGGTCAGAAGTTCAACCAGCCTGGCCAACATGGTGAAACCCCGTTTCTACTAAAAATACATTTAAAAAAAAAAACTGGCCAAGCTTGGTGGTGGGCACCTGTAATCCCAGCTACTCGGGAGGCTGAGTCAGGAGAATTGCTTGAGCTCAGGAGGCAGAGGGTGCAGTGAGCTGAGATCGCGCCATTATACTCCAGCCTGGGCAACAAAGCAAAAACTCCATCTTAAAGAAAAATAAAATGTTGGGTGTGGTGGTTCGCACCTGTAATCCCAGTTACTCGGAAGGCTGAGGCAGGAGAATTGCTTGAACAGGGGAGGTGGTGGCTGCAGTGAGCCGAGATGATGCCACTGCACTCCAGCCTGGGCAACAGAGCAAGACTTTGTCTCAGAAAAAAAAAAGGTTAATGTCTACATACTTCGTATTATTTATAGCTATCGTAAATGGGATTACTTTATTGGTTTCTTTTTCAGATTGTTCGCTGTTAGCATATAGAAATGCTATTTTTTTTCTAATACTGATTTTGTATCCTGCAACTTTACTGAATTTATCAGTCCTAATAATTTTTTGGTAGTCTTTAGGTTTTTTCAAATGTAAGATTATATCATCTGCAAGCAAGGATAATTTGACTTCTTCCTTTCCAATTTGGATGCCCTTTATTTCTTTCTCTTGTCTGACTGCTCTAGCAAGGACTTCCCGTTCTATACTGAGTTACAGTGGTGAAGGTGGGCATCCTTGTTGTGTTCCCTTAGAAATTCCTTGCTGTAAAAAACAAACACTGAACCACATCAAATATACTTTTCTAAAGGGTAATACTTAACAGCTGTTTGTTTGCTTGCTAAATAGCTTACAAAACCATTTCAAGATTTCATGACCTACAAGAACTCAACTAGACAGAATATATCGTAATTTCCAATTGGCTACTTAAACATTAAAAAAAGCTTCCTGAAGAATTCTGATACACATATTCTTCTACCTTTATGGAAACAGATGTACAAAGCCAGGATGAGCCTCACATTTGGTTTCCAGTCCACTTTTCCTTCCAAGACACTAATAAGCATGAACATGTTCAAGCAGGACTCACATCTTTTGCTATGAATCTGGTTAATACAATATATTTTAGTGTCAGATACTCTAATTTCTGCCTGAATATAGGTCTCTAAAATAGTGTGTCCTTTAATATATAGTGGTGAATTAAATACTATTTTCTCTTTAAAAAAAAAAAAAGTTACAAAGTAATTTCAGGTGTTTCACAGGAACTATTAAGTCTAATAACTCATGTTTATTTGTCTTAATAACAGAGAAGAGAACAAATTTAACATTCCCCTGCCCCCCTGCTTTTTTTTCTTTCTTTTTCTTGAGACAGAGTCTTGCTCTGTCATTCAGGCTGGAGTGCAGTGGTGCAATCTTGGCTCACTGCAACCTCCGCCTCCTACGTTCAACTGATTCTCCTGTCTCAGCCTCCTGAGTAGCTGGGATTACAGGCATGTGCCACCACGACCAGCTAACTTTTGTATTTTTAGTAGAGATGGGGTTTCGCCCTGTTGGCCAGGCTGGTCTCGAACTCCTGACCTCAAATGATCTGCTTGCCTCAGTCTTCTAAATGCTGGGATTACAGGCATGAGCCGCCCCTCCTGGCCACATTCCCCATTTTTTATGTTACAAAATAATACCATTTTCCATGTATACAAAGAGTACTTGCTTTCAAGACATCATTACTGTACATACTGTTCATTGTATATAGCAACATTGTTGCGTATCATGCCTCAGTAAAAACAATGACATAGGCCAGAGGTGCGGTGGCTCACGCCTGTAATGCCAGCACTTCGGGAGGCCAACGCAGGCAGATTATTTGAGGTCAGGAGTTTGAAACCAGCCTGGTCAATGTGGTGAAACCTTGTCTCTATTGAAAAAACAAAAACTAGCCAGGCATGGTAGTGGGTGCCTACAATCCCAGCTACTCGGGAGGCTGAGGCCGGAGAACCACTGAGCCCAGAAGGCGGCGGATGCAGGGAGCAGAGATCGTGCCATCGCACTCCAGCCTGGGTGAGAGAGCGAGGGAGGGAGGGAGGGAGGGAGGGAAGGAAGGAAGGAAGGAAGGAAGGAGCAGAGATCGTGCCATCGCACTCCAGCCTGGGTAAGAGAGCGAGGGAGGGAGGGAGGGAGGGAGGGAGGGAGGGAAGGAAGGAAGGAAGGAAGGAAGGAAGGAAGGAAGGAAGGAAGGAAGGAAGGAAGGAAGGAAGGAAGGAAGGAAGGAAGGAAGGAGCAGAGATCGTGCCATCGCACTCCAGCCTGGGTGACAAAGCGAGGCAAGGAAGGACGGAAGGAAGGACGGAAGGAAGGACGGAAGGAAGGACGGAAGGAAGGAAGGAAGGAAGGAAGGAAGGAAGGAAGGGAAAGAAGGAAAGGAAAGGAAGGGAAAGGAAAGGAAAGGAAAGGAAAGGAAAGGAAAGGAAAGGAAAGGAAAGGAAAGGAAAGGAAAGGAAAGGAAAGGAAAGGAAAGGAGAAAGGAAAGGAAAGGAGAAAGGAAAGGAAAGGAGAAAGGAAAGGAAAGGAGAAAGGAAAGGAGAAAGGAAGGGAGAAAGGAAAGGAGAAAGGAAAGGAGAAAGGAAAGGAGAAAGGAAAGAAAAAGGAAAGGAAAGGAAAGGAAAAGAGAAAAGAAAAAAGGAAAGGAAAGGAAAGGAGAAAGAAAAAAGAGAAAGAAACGAGAAAGAAAACAGATAAAAGAGAAAGAAATGAGAAAGAAAGAGAAAGAAAGGAAGAAAGAAAGAAATGACATAAAAATAGTAAGATTTCTGGTAAGAACAAAGTGATAAAATACTAGCAGAGAGATAAAAGATAGAGGTGGTCATTAAGTAGAACACCACAAACATCATTTATTACACTAACATATTTTAGAAAATAATTTAGGAAGCAAGACAGAATATTTCTTAAAATTTATGATAGGTGTCGAACATCTTAAGAAGCAGAACAGATTTAAACAGAGTAAGTCAAAAGCAAGGTAATTTATTCAGGGGCAAAAGTCCTAAAAATGTAACTTTCAGAGATACTTATCCCATCCATCAGTAAATCGATTTTTAAAGTCTCTTCTTTCTTACTAGGTACTCAGAGTAAGGCATTAAAAAAAAAAGATTTCTCCAGGTTACAGCAAATAAATATAGATAAATTAAAATTTAATGAAAATGTTAACAAAACTTAAGGCCAGTATTACCTCTATTTTCAAATAGAATCATAGCTAAGCACTAGTGCTTAGAATCACACTAAGCACCAGCTAAGCACTAAGCACTATTAAAAGGGTAAAAAAGAATGTATGAGAAAGTGGAGGTGGGTATGTATATAAAACAAGGTTAAATCAGGAAATGCTCTAGATGCAACAACTGTCTCAGCTTCCATATATCCATAATTTAAAATTCATAACTCAAAAATCCAAAAATATACTTTGATGAAAAATACACAGTAATTTAAGGTCAGCGGATAAAGGCTTAAGATTTGCTAGTTACCCAGGAAAATGGGGGGAAAACCACTTTGGTTATAAAGATAGTATATATTTTAACTTGTTCAAATCTGATTTAGATTATACAAAAGTATTCCAAAAGACGAATATTAAGGATTAAATTGAGAAAAATAATTTGATATATGTCTGCTTTATAAACACGAATATTATGGAGTATATTGTATATAAGCACACATGTATAAACAGACATAACTGTGCTTCTCCGACATTATTAAAAATGATGTAATTAAATGATATATTCAGTCACAAATATCCCAACTTCAGTAATAAATAAATAAAGCAGATAAATGTATCCCAGATGGAGGAAAAATGGTTATGGTTTTAATAATCATTATGAATACCAAATGAGCTAAAAGATGCATAATCTAACTTAGCATCTTGGGCTTCGGTAGAGACAGCAACTGTACAGAACCTGAAGGTGCTACGGTTTGACTATGTGCCCTGAAGTTCAACGTAGAAACTTACTCCGTATAGTAAGAATATTAAGAGGTTGGGGGGATGCAGGCGCAGTGGCTCATGCCTGTAAACCCAGAACTTTGGGAGGATGCAGTGGGCGGATAGCTTGAGGTCAGGAGTTTGAGACCAGCCTGGCTAACATGGTGAAACCCTGTCTCTACTAAAAATATAAAACTTAGCCAGCCATGGTGGCAGGCGCCTGTAATCCCAGCTACTCAGGAGGCTGAAGCAGGAGATTCCCTTGAACCCAGAAGGCAGAGGTTGCAGTGAGCCAAGATCGTGACACTGTACTCCAGCCTGAGCAACAGAGCAAAACTCGGTCTTGGCAGGGTAGAAAAAAAGAAAAAGAGGTAGGGGCCTCATGAGTGGATTAATGCCATTATTGTAGGGATGGGTTCATTATTGACAGAGCAGGTTCCTGATTAAAAGGATGAGTTGAGCCCAATTCTCCCTCTCTGTCTCACACACTCACTTCTGCCTTCCATCTTCTACCATGCGGTGATCCTCATTTGATGCTTGATACCATGCTCTTGGACTTCCTATCCTCTGGACCCAAGAGCCAAATAAACTTCTGTTCATTATAAATTACCCAGTCTGTGATATTCTGTTAGAGCAGCAGAAAATGAAGACACAAGATCATTGTGTTTGGATAGTGAAAGTGCTACAAGGAGAAGTGCAAATAGGTGGATCATGGCATGTTTCAAAACTTAGAAAACACTGAGCAGGGCACAGTGGATCACACCTGTAATCCCAGCACTTTGGGAGGCCGAGGCGGGTGGATCATGAGGTCAGGAGATCGAGACCATCCTGGCTAACACAATGAAAGCCCGTCTCTATTAAAAAAATACAAAAAATTAGCCAGGCATGGTGGTGGGCACCTGTAGTCCCAGCTAGTCAGGAGGCTGAGGCAGGAGAATGGTGTGAACCCAGGAGGCGGAGCTTGCAGTGAGCCAAGATCGGGCCACTGTACTCCAGTCTGGGCAACAGAGCAAGACTCTGTCTCAAGAGAAAAAAAAAAAAAAACTTTCAAAACACTGGTACTCAAGAAACATGGGCTCTTATCCTCATAAAAGAATGTGGGCTCTTAGCCAGCAGGTTAGGTACATGACCATATTTCTAACTCCTTCAGGTATTCTAAAACATTTAAATAAAGGATGAGTGGCCCTGGTACACTCTCTTCTCTGGTCCTCCCATAAAATTTTTCAGTCCTCAAATCCACAACCCACTCATGCTTCTTTCCTTTCAGCAGATAACCTATTTTCACTGTTAAGTAAGAGAAAGGGTTATCAGATATGCAAGTTCATCTACCCCAATTCAGGGGAAAGATGTTCCTAGTCCTGACTATGAATAACCCTGCCCACCCAGGGTCTGGATTTCACCCATTCGTTCCTCCTCCAGGAAAAGATGTTTGGTTTTGTTTCTCTGTTCCTCTCTCTTCAGCACTTTGTCTCCAATACAGCTCTGCTATGACTCTTTCCTTAGCACATGATTTGTCAAGCCTGTTTGACTCTAGATATTGTCTCCTTTCCTTCACAGTCAAGGTTCTGCCAAAAGCAGTCAATATTTGCTGTCGCTATTTCCTCATTTTCCAATTTCTCCTCAATTAACTACAATCTGGCATTTTGTTCCCATTAATCTACTAAAATTAAGTCTAAGTGTAAAATTCTTAGTCACTTTTTACAATCACTATCTTAACTGACTTCTATGACATTTAATTCTACTTACTATTACTTTCGGGTCTCCGGACCCCTCTATAACTTTTAAAAAATTGTTAAGGACCCCAAAGAGGTTTTATTTACATGTGTATAACTATAGATCTTTAACCATTTTAGGATTTTAAACAAAAACATTATAACACTAGAATATACTAGTGTAAAAGAATAAAAATGAATAAATCAGAGTGATATCACACGTTAAACAGCTTCTGGAAATTTTCATTGTGAATTCATGAGATAATGAAAGTTAAAAAGTCAAATAATGTGTTAGCACTTTTATAAAAAACACTTGACTTTGTTGACTCCTTGGAAGAATCGCAGGGGACCCCTAGGAATCCTCAAACCACACTCTAAGATCTGCTTATCTACAACCAAGCCTTTTTAATTAACACCTATGCCAAAGACCCCTAGGTCTTCTTGTCTAGCCTGATCTCCTTCCTGAGTTCCAGATAGCTTCTACTATACCATCTACACTTGTTATCTTCCTTCTGTGATGCCTATCTCAAAGGCACTCTAGCTAGATCCCTTTAAATCATCTTAGGCTCCTCCCTTTCCTTCTTTATGCTAATTCCAAGTCACCAAACCCTACTGATTCTACTTTTTAAAAGCCTAATGAAGTCTGGGCTCAAGGGCTCACACCTGTAATCCCAGCACTCTGGGAGGCCAAGGCAGGCAGATCATGAGGTCAGGAGTTCGAGACCAGCCTGGCCAACACAAACCCCATCTCTACTAAAAATATAAAAATTAGCAGGGCACGGCGGCGCATGCCTGTAGTCTCAGCTACTTGGGAGGCTGAGGCAGGAGAATTGCTTGAACCTGGGAGGCGGAGGTTGTGGTAAGCTGAGATCATGCTACTGCACTCCAACCCAGGGAACAGGCGAGACTCCAGCTCAAAAAGAAAAAACAAAAACAAAAAATCTAATGAAATCTAGAAGCTTGTTAGAAATGCAAAATTCTACCCCAGACCTACTGTCATAAACATTAAGTGATGCATTCGCACAGAACAGTTTGAGAACCACAGCCTTAGGTGGTGATAGTCTCAGTACCCAAAGTTAGAGAATCCGAAGAAGGCAGAGCCCAAACAGCAAACTTGAAAATACTAGTTAGAAGTCCTTTTATCTCAAGTTTTTCCTCCTAATATTAAACCTTGAAGGTTTTAAAGTTTTATAAAGAAGGCAGTATTCCTTAACAAAGTGATCTTCCTAACTTGGGTTTCATGTCCCTCCAATCCAATCCTCTACATTGCTATCTGCCTTTTACCTCTACTTTGTCTTTTGTTTCCCCTGTTTCAATGGCTCTCTACCTGAAGTCCAAATTCCTTACTATGAAATACAAGGGTCTTCAAAACCTGACCCCTGCCTACCTTTCCCCATTTCTGCATATACTCCCTCTATCAGAAGTCTGAAAACCAGGGGAATCACCGAAGCAGCTGGGTATTTTTTAAAGCTTTTCAGGAGATCTAAAGAGCAGTAGCGGCTAGAATCACTGTCCTCTCTTAAACTAAACTATCTGTCATACTCCCATGTAAAAGCAAACACAGATCCTAGTCCCTCTGTATACCTTCTTTTCATACCTCGCTCTGTCTTATGGGATGAATTCACGGCCTCTCTTAAAAACTCAATGATCATCTCTTCTTTGAAGGAAGACTTCTTTCCTTCCTTTCCCCTACAGGCAAATGAAATTGGTGTTTCTTGCACTTTGCTTCCATAGTATCTTGTGCTTGTATCTGTTACAGCACAGCCTACATTGTTCATGAAGCAGACTGTCTAAATGTTTGTTCTACTAAACACTGATTTCATTTGAAGGCAGGGATTGTATCCTATTCATCTTTATACTCTCTGTGATTAGGCAGAGACTATAAGTTAATAGATATGCAATAAATGTTTACTGAAAATACCCTGAGTTTTCTGGAGACTGCTGAATGGACCAGGAGTGATGTAAAATAAAACAAAATCAAAACAATACCTTCCTACCTACCATCTTCTTTCATTTACAAGAGGAAAAACTTTTTCATTCTATTTAATTCCACATTTACAAACAAAAGTCAGATTCATATATAAAATAAACCGCATACAAACTGAAATAAAAATTTCACTTGAAGTAGATTAATCAACCTAACAATGACAATTGGATGCTTTCCAGTTTTAATAGTAAGGGTAGAAGAAAACAAGAGGATTCTGGATGTCTGAAAGAGAGGATGTCTGAAAGGAGGAAACAAAGTACAGAAAAGGGATTGTAGTGAGTTAAAACCATCACAAATCCTAAGAGGGATTCAACAGAAAAAGTCCAATTGGTGAACTACAATAGGGTATGCATATTAATTATATTAAAATATGGATACAAATTTCAGGAATCCAGGGTGGGGTAAGGGTGGTAGGAGACAGCAGTTTAAAAAAAAAAAAAAGTAATAAACTGGCTGGGTATGGTGGCTTACGCCTGTAATCCCAGCTACTCAGGAGGCTGAGGCAGGAGAATCGCTTGAACCTGGGAGACAGAGGTTGCAGTAAGCCGAGATCACGCCACTACACTCCAGCCTGGGCGATAGAGCGAGACTCTGTCTCAAAAAAAAAAAAAAAAAAAAAGTAATAAACCTTCCAGTACTATTTGCTCCCAAAACCAAAAACTACTATTTTAAAAAATGTAGTAAATCAGAGAATGGATTACCAAAATAGTGACATCAGAAGACAATGAAATACTTCATAAACTTTACTACTAGGAGTACTAGGAAAAACCAAAGTACTTCTATCCTGCAATTGCAACTGTTTCTTCTCATGTTTACTTAATGATCTATAAATATCTGTATTTTGATATGTATAAAATTTCATCCCAAAGGAATTTATTAAGGTATCAACTATACAGATAAAACCTGGGAATCATTTTCCAGATAAGCAACTTCTTAAATGGAAAGATACACTAAAATAATAATAATAATAATAATAATAATAATAATAATGGTAATAGTAATTATTTCTTTGAATCTTAAGGACAATGTATAATCTGTAGTCATTTCTGTGCCACTAGACTTAACCATTAATTTGTAAAAATCCAAGACAGAGAATACAGAACAGCAAAAGCCAAAACATTTTTCTTTCTTTTTTTTTTTCTTAAGACAGGGTTTCACTCTGTCGCCCAGGCTGGAGTGCAGTAGCACAATCATGGCTCATTGCAGCTTCGACTTCCTAGGCTCAGGTTATCGTCCCATCTCAGCCTCTGGAGTAGCTGGGACTACAGGCACATGGCACCATACCCGACTAATTTTTTGTGTTTTTTGTAGAAAGGGGGCTTTGCCATGTTGCCCAGGCTGGTCTCGAACTCCTGGTCTCAAGCAATCCTGCCTCAGCCTCCCAACATGCTGGGATTACAAGTGTGAGCCCCAGTACATGGCCCAAAAGATTTTTCAAGATTTTCTATTGCTGCCCCAAATGTCAAAACTTCAATACAGATAAAGCTAAGTATATCTAATGATTAACCAAATTGTGTTTCATTGCAAATGCCAGTATGGTCTTTTAAGAAACAAAAACATGTTTTAACTAAAAATATAGCCAAAAGTGATCCTTGGACTCTTTAAAGGGAAGCTGAATTCTCTTATGGACTAATTCCTCTGAAAAAATCCAAATACTAAATCTATAACTTATATTTGGAATATGGGTACCTATAAAGAACATGTAACTGTGATAAGTGATCTAACTTCCACCATGTTTTGCTTTTTAAAAAAATCTATCAAAAATATCATATTTAGTGAACAGAAAAGAGAAGTATCTAAAATTATTTTATTGCTCTTCATAACACAAATGCCTATGAAAGAGGAGGCAGGTGAAATTACTAAATATTTCCAATTCTGGGAAAATATCAAGAAATGTTCCAAAGTCCAGGAAATATAAAGTGAGAACATTCTTGATATAGTTTTAAAAAAAACTTTGACTAGAGCTAAACCTACAATTTTCAAAGACTTAGTATAAGTATGTTAATTTTTTTAAAGCTAAACTGATAATCTGATGCTACAGGGGCTACTAACGCTTACCTCAAGGGAACCTACTGCAGATAAAGTCCCGTCACTTGCACAGTCCTTTCAGCTGCCTGCCAGTTGTTTCTGTGGAAGGGAAAGCCTGATGAGTGAGAGCCCTATGCCATACTCCTTTGGAGTGTCAGGGTGCCTGCACAGAACTGCACGCAACTCTCTACCTAGAGATTTCTAGATGCTTTCAATAACACAGAGCTAAAAAGATGCCACCTTTGAAGTTCCCTTTCTTCTGAACAGTGAAACAAAATGCCTAAGAGTCTCTGAGTGCTAATGAACTACTGGTATTATCAAGGTGATAGGTCTATACTAACCAAGTAGAAAAAAGACAAAAATGGATCAAGTAGAAATAAGATTGACAGGGAAAATACATACACACACACGTGACAGAACCATATCATCCAAGGAGAGAAAAGGCTATATCCACAAGAGTCAAGCTGTAACATCAACAAATGAATGCTAAAACCCACGGAACTTCCTGTCACCCATTTTTAAAATATGTCAAGTATATCATGCTCAGAGTAAATTATACCATGGATCCAAATGCCTGCTTGTAAAATCCCAGATATTTTCTTGGTGGGATCAGTAAATGGGTAAAAGGGGGAGGGATTAAGAGGGGAGGGAATTCTTCAGATTTTTTAAAATACAAAAAGTGAAAACCGGCAGCATGATTCCATAAGAAATTCTAAAAAGAGGGAAAAAATGTGTATCTGTATCTCAGAAAGTACATAAACTCTTACTAAGGATCAAACTAAAAGGGAAGAATAAAGAGAAATAATAGAAAACTGGGAAACCCAACATACTTAAGAACCACCTTCCTCTCACAGAATTATGAATGGCTAATAACTGTCTTCAGTAAGAATATATATTCATCATTCATTTACAAGTTCAGCTACATAACCAAAGAAACTGTATTTTCTTTCTAACGCCAAATGCAATCTTCAATCTGAATGTTGTGCTTCGTAAGGCAGAACAAAACATTCCTATAAGAAACTTTAAAAGCATTAACCTTTAGCAAAAGAACTGATGAAGAAACAAAAAACTAATTAAAACGGTGATTCCAGCTTTTACTTTAATAGCACGATATTTAAACTGAAATTACTTACCTCTGATTCTTTGTCACTTAAAGATCCCAAGCTTCCAAAACTGTGATTAGAGCTTTCGTTATTTGTTGAGGCCTGTTAAAGATTTTTTAAAAAGTAAAAATTAGGAGTAATTTTTTAAAGCACTGGAAGTAATTTTAAACAAACATATTACAAAGTACATAATCTATCTTCATAAAGTAGAATTCCTTTAAACAAGGAAGCCAAATGAGGTAAAAATAAATACTACATTCTTAACACTACAAATACTCTGAAAAGTTTTATCAAGTCAATAAACTTCCACTGTGTTTTAGGAACTGACTTCTATTAGCTGGTTTTTTAAATCCCAGTTCAAAAGCAAAGGAATTGAGCCATTGTTAGAATGACAAGATCCCTAAAATTATTACTCAATGTATTAAAACCTAATGCTACCTTTGGCTGAAAGTATTATTTGGGCTCTTCAGGTCCCTTGACAATTATCAAATTCCATCACGTTTGAAACACACCTCTTTGCCTTTCTCCGTATTAACAAACTGTCTTTTTTTTTTTTTTAATTTGTTTTAACTCGATCTCTTCAAAAAAATCTTTGACCATCTTGACCATTTTAATTAATTGCTTTGCTCAAGAACTTCTCCATTTCCTTGACAGTATTTTTGAACTGTAACCAAGAAAAAAGAGCTAACATTCTGTAGCATGATGTCTGCTTTGTTTCCAATATGCTTCTATGATGCTTCTATGCTTCTGTGACTTTTTTGTACCATCAGTACATCAGATCAAAGTCTTCCAGAAATGCTTAGACAAGGAGGCTGACAGATTATGGCATATATGTCAAAGATGAGGCAAGAATTAACATTACATACAGGCAAGCCAATTGATATCCTCATGTTTCACCTCCACTTGTAACAGGAGTGGCTGCTAATCCTACTATTAACAGGTTGCAAGTTGGACTATAATTATATAATTGAAATTAGATTAATTTCCAAAGTGACAACTCTGAGCCACTGCATACATGCCCAGTACTATGCTGGATACTGTAAAAGCTGCTGTCAACAAAGGATAGCACTTGAACTAATTACAATTCAAGTAGTACTGGGAATAAGTTATAATCTAATTATGGCAAGATTATCAAATTTGAAACCGCAACAATTAAGAAGTAACACATTAGAAAGATTCTAGGACAATAAGGGCAGTGGCAAAGTGTTTGAGCATCTGTAAATACCCACCAAAATAATGTATAAAACTAAATAGTAAACCAAAAACCCATGGGCAACATTTACAACAAAACTAGATGACAAGAATCTCCATGAATCCCCCTCAAAACAGCAGATTTAAACAAGTCAACAACAACCATAGATAATGTATGGTATCATTATCAATATGGGAGGAAACAGAAAGAAACAGATGTCTGATAACCGAAAACAAAAGACACCTAAAACAGCCAACAAGTAGGTACAGAAGCTAGGTTAACTTAAGTACAGAAGGGTTTTGCACTTTCAATTAGTGACTTAAGAGGGAGGAGTCCACGGTTACGTCTAAGAAGTGAGAGCAGTCTGGCCTCTACGAATCCTTGAAACTGATCTTTACATAACAGGGTGGTACAATGAGTATAAATTACTGGGTGTGGAATGAAAATTGAGTACTAGATAGGTACAATTACAATAATGGAAAGAGAATATTCAGATAAAGCAGGGAGGGAAGGTCACCTGGCAAACTCAGAAAGCAAATGCCACAGTTTTGAAGCATGCCTAAAAACAGCAGTAGAGAAAGCCCTGTAAGAAAAGCCATCCTGAACCACACCTGCTACACTTAAGTAAAGTAGGCAAAAGAAAATTATGTAGGTCATAAAGGTATAAGAAAAAAGAAAGTAAGATACAGAATAACATCCAGATAATAAAAGCATATCAGAAACACACATCCACAAAATAGGTAAAAACTGTAACCTACTATTTTAAAATGAGCTAAAAGATGTTACGAAAATGACTCAAGACATGAAGCAACTATATAAATCGGATTTCAAAAAACCGGAAATAAGGTAACAGAACTCAAGAAAGCATTAAAAATAAAAGAAAAAGTTTCAGAAATAAAAAGTAAATCTGAATGAACCCAAGAGCAAATATATACAGTAGATAATGCTTTAAAAGATAACTAGAAGGCGAAAAACAGCAACATTTTTGAAATCAAAAGAAATGAAGAGATAAAAAGGATTTGAGAGTAAGCAACAGCTGATGAAGCAACAAAGATCAATATACAGATAACAGAAGACCCTAAAAACTACTAAAGCCAGAAAACAGTAAAAACTGTAATTCAAGAAAATGTTTCTGATGGCTGGGCACGGTGGCTCATGCCTGGAATCCCAGCACTTTGGGAGGCCGAAGTGGGCGGATCACCTGAGGTCAGGAGTTCGAGACCAGCCTGACCAACATGGTGAAACCCTGTCTCTACTAAATATACAAAATTAGCCAGGCATGATGGTGCACACCTGTAATTCCCAGCTACCTGGGAAGCTGAGGCAGGATAATCACTTGAATCTGGGAGGCAGAGGCTGCAGTGAGCCAAGATCACACCACTGCACTCCAGCCTGGGCAACAAGAACAAAACTCCATCTCAAAATAAAAAGAAAATAAATGTCTCTGACATTTTCAGTTGTCAGGCTCTTGTTGTCAGTTGTTGTTCTTTAAATGTTCAATTAAAAAAACTGAAATTACTGACAGAGCACCATGCACACCTAAGAATAACAACCCAGAAAGCGAACATCAAAGGCAAACACTTTATGCGAGAAGAAAATGGAGTGACATAAGCTATTCAAGGAAAGAAAACAAAAGCAAAGTGTTTTATATTTAGTAAAATCTATTTTAAGCACATGGAAAGCATAGATAAACGGTTACCAAAACTGCAAGCAATTAGGGAATCCTGCTCCCATGAGCCTTTCCTAAAGAATCTACTATAGAACAAGCTTAAGACAACCAAAATGAATAGTTTATCAGTCTAAGAACTGAAGGCAAGCAATAATATGACCTATTGTTGATCAAGATTAAATGATAATGACAAGGGAGAGGATATAATAGTTAATGACTAAATGCATACAGTATTCTTAAAACTAGGGGATGGAAAGCATATACAAAATAACTGTTTTCAGTACCCACTTTGTTCATTGTGCTAATGTTATTTTGAGACCACTATGTGTGTGAAATACAGAATAAGGTAAAAAATTGAGGGATATCCAATTCTATCCTCTGCTTTATATCTTCGAGAATCATAATTCATAGTATAAAGATGCATATGAAAAAAACCTTATAATCCTGAGTTTGAACTGGAAATATCAATAAAAATTCAGGAAATATTTTTATCTTTTAAAACAAACAACAAAAATACAAGTAGGTAGGTAGATGAATAACATTCCACCACCAGTAAAAACAGAATACCTTATTTTCTACAGATAACTACAAATTCTGGAAAAAAAAGATTTAAAAAACCAACCACCCAAACCAAAAGTAGGCAGAATCTAAGTACAAGACAACACTTAGAAGAAGGGAACAGAGGCCGGGTGCAGTGCCTCACGCCTGTAATCCCAGCACTTTGGGATGCTGAGATGGGCAGACTTCTTGAGGTCATGAGTTCAAAACCAGCCGGGCCAACATGGTGAAACTCGTCTCTACTAAAAATACAAAAAATAGCCGGGTGTCGTGATGCATGCCTGTAATCCCCGCTACTAGGGAGTCTGAGGCAGAACTGCTTGAACCTGGGAGACAGAGGTTGCAGTGAGTAGAGATCACACCACCATATTCCAGCCTGGGCAACACAGCAAGACTCTGTCTTTAAAAAAACAAAAACAAAAACAAAAACAAAAAAAAAGGAAGAAGAGGAAGAGGAAGAAGAAGGGAATAGATCTAGGTAGGTTTCCTGTTTTTACAGCTTTTGCTGAGGGGAAGGTCCCAGAGATCAAAGCTGCACAGACAGCAGTTGAAACCAAGATCAAAATCTGTAGTCTTACTGGCTTGAAAAACAAGTTTCGAGCTTCCAAAGAGGCTGCAAAGTAAGGAAGGATATGCTGGAAAATAAAGATCCACAAAGGGAGAGTCCCAAATTCTGCATATTAACTCTGCCTACTTCTCTGGCTGGTCAGTGATCTATGAAAAAACGGAGCAGACGATAAGCAGCCTAGATAAAACAACTAACAGGGATGTCAGTGCTGCCCTCTGCAGGGAAACATAGTTTAAATTTCAGTCTAGCCAAGTTAACTGCCTCCTAACACAAAGAAAAATAAAAAACAGTCTCCAAAGTCACTGTAAAGTGTCATTCACAGTGTGCAGGATATAATAAAAATTTGTAACCATATGAAGAAACAAGAAAAAGTTACCCACACTCAAGAGGAAAAACAATCAATAGATACTAACCATGAAGTAACACAGATTTGGAACCAGCAAATAAATACCATAAAGCAGCTAATGTAAGTAGTTCAAACGACAAGATTGGAAATTTCAGCAGAAAAATAAAAACTGTAAAAAGAGCTGAATGTAAATTCTACAACTGAAAATTTCACTCTCTAAAACACAAAACTTACTGAATGGACTTAACAGAAGAATGGAAAAAGACAGTACTGAAGATAGGTCAAGAGAAATTACTCAAACTAAAGAACAGAGAAAAAAATACTGAAAAATACTGTCTGTTGGACACCATGAAGCAGTCTAATACACATGTAACTGGAATCATAAAATGAGAAAAAGCAGCAGAAAAAAAAATTTTTGAAGAAATGACAGCCAGAAAAATCCCAAAATTTGGCAAAGATATTAATTTATAGATTGAAGAGCTCACTCAATCTCCCAAGCAGGATAAGTACAAAGAAAACCACACCTAGGCACATCACAGTCAACTGCTGAAAACCAAAGATAAAGAAAACAGTTCTTGAAAGCAGCTGGAGAAAGGACACATTAGAACAAAAAGGGATAAAAGTAACTGCTGACTTGTCATCATAAATGCTGGAGGCCAACTTTACTATCTGGAAATAGTGAGCTAGAAGAACTCCGTACTAAGATGCATAAGGCACAGCTGAGAAAACAGAGAAGGTTAAGTAGAAAGTCTACATTAAAGAGACCCTTAGGCCCCTTTCTTGTTCTCAATTCTAAAAAGTTAGTAGCCAAGCTTTTACTCCACAGGTATGAAATGATAAAATCTCTCTCTGAGAGATTTTATAAATCCCTCATAAATCCTTCAGAGAAATGACCTAACTAGATCATCCTACAGCGAAATCCATCTATGGCTGGGTATGGTGGCTCACACCTATAATCCCAGCACTTTGCAGGGCTGAGGTAGATGGATGGCTTAAGCCCAGGAGTTTGAGACCAGCCTGGGCAACATGGGAAACCCTGTCTCTACAGAGGAAAAAAAAAAATTAGCCAGATGTGGTAGCAGGTACCAGTAGTCCCAGCTACTCAGGAGGCGAAGGTAGGATGATCACTTGAGCCCAGGAGGTAGAGGCTGCAGTGAGCTGTGATAGTGCCACTGCACTCCAGCCTGGGGGAGTGAGACCCTGTATCAAAAACACCCCAAAAAACAAAACCAATCCATCAGTCAGTAAACCCTGCCTAGTTACACAAAGTTTCCAGTAAGTGTTTAAGGGCTTAATGCACAGATGTGAACAAATTCCAACATCACTCAAAAAATTCTTCCAGAACTGGAAAGCATGTTTCTGGATTAGAAAGACACATTTTTAAAAAATCAAGCACAATGGCTTAAAGAAAACCAAACCAAGATACATCAGAATAAATAATTTTAAATTCTAGAGACAAACACAAGCTCCTAAATAAAAGCTTCCAGGGAAGAACAAATAGAGTATTTACAAAGAATCAGGAATCAGAATGGTATTGGAGTGTGCAACAGTAACATTGGAAGCTAGAAGACAATGGAACGATGCCTTCAAAATTCGGAGAAAATGATTTCCAACCTAGAATCCTATCCGTCAGATACACTAAAAACAAAGGGGGAGGAGGAAAACATGCAAGGTCTCAAAAATTTCACTACCCATATATCTTTCCTCAAGAAGCAACCAGGGAATCTGCTCCATGAAAAACAAATAAATAAATCAAGAAAGAGAAGACATGGAATACAGGAAATAGCTCAAACACAAGACAGACACAAAAGTCTCCCTGATCCTATGATGATCTTGGCTCCCTGCAAACTCCACTTCCCAGGCTCAGGTGATTCTGCCTCAGCCTTCTGAGTAGCTGGGATTACAGACATGTGCCACCATGCCCAGCTACTTTTTGTACTTTTGGTAGAGACATGGTTTCGCCGTGTTGGCCAGGCTGATCTCAAACTCCTGGCCTCCCAAAGTGTTGGGATTACAGGAGTAAGACACCACATCTGGCCTGGCTTTTGAAATTATGAACATGAATGCTGTGTCTTTCCTTCTTGATTTCCAGGAATTCTTTCCATATGTGGGACACGAATCTATGGTTTGCCTTTTCACACTTTACCGTGTCATTTCAACGTAGTTACATTTATCAAATGTTTTTCTTCTTGGCTACTGCCTTTTGGAACCTATTTACGAAATCTCTGCCAATCCAAAGTCATGAAGATAGTCTATTCATTTTATTAAAGTTTTATTGTTTTACCTTTCCCATTTAAATCTACAATTTACCTGAAATTGACTTTTGTATCATGGTAAGAGTTCAAAGTGAAGAGTTATTTATTTTCCCTTATAGATATCCAATGGATACAGCACATCTGTTGTAACAATCAACTGTTTCCCACTGCACTGCAATATCACCTTTGTCATAGATCAAGTTACTATTTACAGATGGGTCTACTGCTGGACTTTATTCTCTTTCATTGGTCTATTTTTCTATTCATGTCAATATCATACTGACTTAATGACTAACTTTCTCTTTATTTTTTAAGACACCAGGTCTTCCTCTGTCACTCA
The DNA here is from genome assembly GCF_037993035.2 of Macaca fascicularis. Lineage (NCBI taxonomy): Eukaryota > Metazoa > Chordata > Mammalia > Primates > Cercopithecidae > Macaca > Macaca fascicularis. Next base: position 66,668,885 of record NC_088386.1, read on the forward strand.
GGCTGGAGTGCAGTGCAGTGGCATGATCATAGTTCACTGCACCCTCGAACTCCTGGGCTCACATGATCCTCCCGTTCAGCCTCTTAAGTAGCTGGGAGTACAGGCACAAGCCACCATGCCTGGTTTAATTTTACCAATAATATCAAGAAATATTCTTGATATATAGTAGCATAATTCCCCCAGCTCTGTTATTGTCCTTTAAGGCTGCCTGGACCATTCTTGGTCTTTACATTTTTATATAATTTTGGAATCAGCTTGTTAATTTCCACCCTCCCCAAAATCCTGCTGGGATTTTAATTGGTATTGCAGTGAAGCTATAAATCGATTTAGTAAGAACTAACAGCTTTATAACACTGAGTCTTCCAATTTTTGAATATTGCATCTCATTTAATAAGGCCTTCTTTGACTTCACTGTTTTAGTTTTCAGTGAAGATATCTTGAGTATCTTTTGTCAGATTTATTTCAATTTATATTTTTATTGTAAATATTTAATAACATTTATATTAGCAATTTTTAATATTGTTGTATATGGTATCTCTCTAAAACTTCATTTTCTACTTTCTACTTATTTGTTGTTGATATGCAGAAATATAACTGATTTTAATATATGATTTATAATCAATGACCTTAACTAATTTACTTATTAGTTTTAATTATTTGTAGATTCCTTGTGATTTTTCTCTAGGTCATAATCATGTTATAGGGATAATCTTACATCACTGTGTTCAGTTTGTGAACATTCACTGAGTATACTTATGATTTGTGATTATCCTAAATATACTGAGGAAGAGAACTACTTATCACCTATGCTATTTATTTGAATGGTTTCTTTGCTACAAAGTCATCAAACCCTTGGGATTGTCCTAGGTATTCATTTTTTTAAATCATGTATTTAAAAAGGTTAAATCTCAGTATTAATTCTTGGGAGACTAAAGCTGGTAATATTTCCCCACAGATAAGCACTCATTTATTCTTAACGCTTTTTACGCCAGAATTCATTCTCTATCAATAAAAAATATCTTTCCTAGCTCCACTGTAAGTTCTTTTATAAGGCTTTTATTGGTAATGTTGCCAAAAGTTTGGTAAAAAGAACAATATTTAAACTAGCAAACACAATAGTTTTTTTACTAAGAAACTATTAAAATTAAATTGAAAATTAATTTCCTCAGTTGCACCAGCCATATTTTAAGTCCTCAGTAGCCACATGTGGCCAGTGGCTACATATTAGGCCACACAGATGTAAAAGATGGCCATCATATCAGAAACTTCTATTGGACAGAGTTGCTATAAGATAGGGGGTCAGCAAACTATGGCCCTCTGCCTGGTTTTTATATAAAGTTTTACTGGAACAAAGCCATACTCACTTGATTACATATGGTATATGTCTGCTTTAGTACTAATATGGCAGAGCTGAGTTGAGTAGTTTTGATAGAGATCACATGACCTATAGATATTTAGCTACCTGGCACTTTACAGAAAAAGTTTGCCAACCTCTGCCACAGACCATACGAAAATCACAAAAACCAGTGCTTGAGTTCAATGCTTGAGAGGAGCTAAATGCGTTAAGAGGGAATATTACATTTCATCAATAGATGCCCCCATCTAACCAGACATAATCTAGTATAAACATTCCTTGTGGCCGGGCGCGGTGGCTCAAGCCTGTAATCCCAGCACTTTGGGAGGCCGAGACGGGCAGATCACTAGGTCAGGAGATCGAGACCATCCTGGCTAACACGGTGAAACCCTGTCTCTACTAAAAAGTACAAAAAACTAGCCAGGTGAGGTGGTGGGTGCCTGTAGTCCCAGCTACTTGGGAGGCTGAGGCAGGAGAATGGCGTAAACCCGGGAGGTGGAGCTTGCAGTGAGCTGAGATCCGGACACTGCACTCCAGCCTGGGCGACAGAGCAAGACTCCGTCTCAAAAAAACAAAACAAGAAACAAACAAACAAAACAAACAAAAAAACAAACAAAAAAAATTCCTTGTATCCCTAAAAAGCATTAACTGTCTTAAATTTGGGGTTTGAAAATCAAGTCTTATGATTCAGAACACAGTAAACATTTCCCATTTTAGGTATTCAACCTCCATTCCAATTTCATGACAGCAACACAGTTTCTTTTTTGACAACCATCCTGTCCTTGTATTTTTGGTAGGACTGGAAATCAACCTGCCCAGCAACTATAGAAATTCTAAGGAGGGTCCCCTTCTCCCATACATAATCTTTACTCATACTTATAATCAAGAAACAAAGGGGAAAATCGATCAACTCTCTTCTACCAGAAGTTTGAATCTCAAAGGAATGATATAATAAGCATGGGATGGGGGTGGGAGTGTCTTTTTTTTTTTTTTTAAATCCACTGGAGATCCCACAATGAAAAGGATGGGCAGTTCCTGCTGCTTAGTCACCCAAGGTTGCCCTGGTTCCTGTACAACTGTGGTTTTCCAGGCCTCCAAACCATTCTGTGAATTGCCTGATACTCGATCAATAACTTCCCTTCTTTTTTTTTTTTTTTTTTTTTTTTTTGAGACGGAGTCTCACGCTGTTGCCCAGGCTGGAGTGCAGTGGCGCGATCTCGGCTCACTGCAAGCTCCGCCTCCTGGGTTCCCGCCATTCTCCTGCCTCAGCCTCCTGAGTAGCTGGGACTACAGGCGCCCGCCACCGCGCCCGGCTAATTTTTTGTATTTTTTTTTAGTAGAGACGGGGTTTCACTGTGGTCTCGATCTCCTGACCTTGTGATCCGCCCGCCTCGGCCTCCCAAAGTGCTGGGATTACAGGCTTGAGCCACCGCGCCCGGCCAATAACTTCCCTTCTTTGCTTAACGTAGCTAGAGAGCTGGGGTTTTTTTCTGCCAAAGAAAAAAAAATCCAAATTATTCTGGCAAAAAATCTGGGGTGGACAAAAGTAGAAAACGAACTCAAACATCTTAAAGAAGACTGGTCCATCAATGACATTCACTTTCACACTACATATTTTGACTATGACCAGCTATAGGCAAAACTGTAAAACGGAAGTTTTGGTTACCATCCATATTCTTATCAGCACCACCACTAATGGTTCTCTGTAGTTGTCAATTAATTCTAAATATTAATCAAAGTGTTCAGATTTTAGCTTGTAGCTGCCATCTCCCCAAATATCTCTTTAGTTAACTAATATCCCAAAATATCCATTTGCTATGCCAATAGATTTAATTAGAATGCTTCCTATTTTAACATGTTTTTTGAAATGTGGGTTTAACCTGCAAACTGTTAAGACCACCCTCCTACCCCCATGGACAAAATGATGAATATGTCCACCCGGAAGTTCCCAAACTATGCTTGCTCTTCTGTGGTTACTACTGGAACAGACTAAAAGCATCTGAGGGCAAGGATTTTGTCCTCTGTCTACAAACCAAGGACCCTAAATGGAACCTTACACACAAGTACTTTAAAATATATGCTGAGGAAATGAAGCAACTAGATGGGTATATTATTTTTCATGTGATGTTAACAGGTTAGAAGTTAGGAAAATTAGTAAAATAAACAGATACTGGCCTTATTTTCAGTTCCAAAGAGCTTGCTGATACTGGGCAGTGCTAAGAAGATAATATTAAAGCAAGTCCAGATGAACCACATGACTCCATGTAAACTCTTAAATGCAATTCAAAAATTTCCCCTAGTACTCTTAAAAATATATGCCAGTCTCAAAATTAGCCTCCTACTGCCTGACTCTCCAGATTTTCTGAATCAGGATACACTGTTTTGATTTCTTATAGTAGAAGTATTTCATTCCCCCAAAATTGAGCACATAACTACACAGAAGACACAGAGCTAAGTGCTGAGATCACTAAAATATGCCACACAGTCCTTTGTCCTCAAGAGCTTAATAGTCAAGTAAGAAACAAATAATTAAAATATGATGGGAAAAATTTTGTCTAGGTACACATAGGTGTTGAAGAGGGACACAGGAGGTCCACCAGATTTGGATTTGGGCAATCAGATGGAAAGAGGTAATCAGAGAAACATCCTTAAAGTGATACCTGATCTGACCTTGACATTCAAATAGTGATGCATCTGATGAAAAGAAAGGGCATACAGGTATGTTCAAAGGAAAGATGTGAAAAACCATATCCATTTAGGGAACCACAAATAGGTTGTTATAAGCAAAGTACAATGTGAAGAAAAGATGGAAGGTGGGGCATGAAATTGGGCTACAGTGGTAAGGCAGGAATCAGAAAAATGTCAGGTAATTCGAACTTCAACTTAAAAACTACGTGAAACCATTAAAAAAAATTCTAAGCAACACCTTCTTAATACCACTGTTAACAAGGCTAGGAGAATCAATAATTTAGAGTAGGTAAGTAAGATCAGGCCTGCTTTTCTGGTCAAATCTATGGTGAAGAATGTCCATAGGGCTACATAAAGGTAGATCTGACAGAGACTTAAGTTGATCACTTCTGCATAACGAGAAGACTCCCCTTATCCACCTGTCCCATGCTGCTCTAGATGCCACCTGATTGTAGCCAACACCAGGAGTAAGAGAAAGGAACACCTGTAAACCTCACCACCAACCAATCTACCACTACCGAGAAGACCACCAGCCTAACCAGAATGGATGCTGTGGCAAGAAAACCTTACAGGTAATTTAAGGAGCCTAACTAGCTTGCAAGGGAGAGCCCCAGTCAAGCACAGAATAGGTGGCTCAACTGGAGGAGAAATTAAGGTCAAGTAGAAATAGATCTTTAATAAGTATATTATTTGAATTTTAAAGTAAATATAATTAGAAATAAGAGAGTTGACAGTGAAACACAATTGCAAAAATTTAAATTCAGTAAAGAGTAGGGGCAGAAACACTGCTAGAAATGAAATTAGTAAACTAGAAAATGAACTAGAATCATCCCATAACATCAAAATACGAAGAAATTAAAATCATGAGTTAAAACAATAGATACAAAGGACATATCTATGGGATCTACCATGAAAACAACTGGTTTTCAGAAGGGAGTAAACAAATTAAGAAAAAAAATCAAATATTAAAAAGAAAACTTCCCTGAGCTGAAGAAAAATTAAAAACTAGAAGACACCAAAAATGGTATCTATAAACTACTGAGATACTATGAGAAAGCAAAAGAAAGACATTTTCAAACACACAAACTCAAAACATGGCAGCATGTATTCAAGAATGCTTAAAAGATTGACACTGTAAGGGCAAGCAATACCCTCAAACTAAATTTTCTTTTTTTCTTTTTTTTCGAGACAGAGTTTTGCTCTTGTTGCCCAGGCTGGAGTGCAATGGCACGATCTGGGCTCACTGCAACCTCCAACTCCCGGGTTCAAGCAGAGGCTCATTACAACCTCCAACTTCCAGGTTCAAGCGATTTTCCTGCCTCAGCCTCCAGAGTAACTGCGATTACAGGCATGCACCACCACGCTCGGCTAGTTTTGTATTTTTAGTAGACAGGGTTTCACCATGTTGGTCAGGCTGGTCTTGTACTCCTGACCTCAGGTGATCCACCCGCCTCAGCCTCCCAAAGTGCTGGGATTACAGGCATGAGCCACCACGCCTGGCCTCAAACTAAATTTTCTAAAGGGGGTGAAGAGGGTAGCAGATACAGGTTTATGTATGACTGTCATAAAGACTTGCTACAAATGACAAATATGTAGAAATTAAACAACACACTCCTAAATAACCAATAGGCCAAAGGATAAATCTCAAGAGAAACTAGAAAAAAACTTTGAGATGAATGAAAACAAAACCACTGCATATCAAAACATATGAGATATAGTTAAAGTAGTGCTTAGAGGGAAAATTGTCTACATTCAAAAAGAGATCGCGAATCAATAACCCAACCGTCTACCCAAAAAACACTAGAAAAAAGAAAAGCAAACTAAAACCAAAGCAAGGAAAAATATATATCACAGCAGAAACAAATGAAACAGAGAAAAGAAAAACAATAGAAAAAAAAAATCAATGAAACCAAAAGTTGGATCCTTGAAAACAAAATTGACAAATCTTTAGCAAGTCCTACCAAGACCAAAAGATGGAAGACTCAAATTACTACAATCAGAAATGAAAGAGCTCATGTTATTACTGACTTACAGAAATAAGAATTACAAGAGAATATAATGAAAAGTTTCATGCCAACAAATCATATAACCAAGATGATATGGACAAATTCCTAGAAAGACACAAGCTACCAAAAATGATTCTAGAAGATATAAATATCCTCAACAAAACACTAGCAAACCAAATTCAACACCACATTAACAGGATCATCATACACCAAGATCAAATGAAACTTATTCTTGAGATGCAAGGGTGGTTCAACATACATAGTCAATAAATATGACACACCACATTAACAGAAGGAAGAATAAAAATCATATCATCATCTCAGTAGATACAGAAAATGCATCTGACAAAATTCAACATCCTTTCATGATTAAAAAAAAAACCTTTCAACATCCTTTTGTGATTAAACTCTCAATAAACTAGGTATAGAAGAACTGCACCCAACATAATAAAGGCAATAAATGATAAGCCCACAGCTAATTTCATACTCAAGGATGAAAAGCTGATAGCTTTTCCTCTAAGATCTGGACAAGACAAGTAAGTAAGCCCATTCTCACCACTTCTATTCAATACAGTACTGGAAATCCTACCCAGAGCAATCAGGCTAAAGAAAAAAAAAAGAATACAAGCCATCCAAGTCAGAAAATAAATAAAATTATCTCTTTTTGCAGATAACATAATTGTGTATATGGATAACCCTGAAGATTCCAACAAGAAACTATTAGAGTTAGCTAAACTAATTCAGTAAAGTTGCAAGATACAAAATCAATATACAAAAATCAGTTGTGGAAGGGCATGGTGGCTCATGCCTGTAATACAAGCATTTTGGGAGGCCAAGCTGGGAGGACTGCTTCAGGCCAGGAGTTCAAGACCAGCCTGATCAACATAGCGAGACCCCATGTCTATAAAAAATAAAATAAACTTACACTTCCATTTATAATACCATATAAAAACCTAACAAAAATTTCAGAATAAATTTAATCAGCCCAGATGCGGTAGCTCATGCCTGTAATCCCAGCACTTTGGGAGGTCAAGGCAGGTGGCTCATTTGAGGCCAGGAGTTCGAGACCAGCCTGGCCAACACAGTGAAACTCCATCTCTACCAAAAAATACAAAAATTAGCCAGGCGTGGTGGCAGGCGTCTGTAGTCCCAGCTACTCAGGAGGCTGAAGCGGGAGAACTGCTTGAACTCAGGAGGCAGAGGTTGCAGTGAACCAACATGGCACCACTGCACTCCAGCCTGGGTGACAGAGCAAGACCCTGTCTTAAAAAAAAAAAAAAAAAAAAAAAAACCAAGGAGGTGAAAGATCTATAAAATAAAAACTATAAAGCTGTTGAAAGAAATTGAGGACAATACAAACAGAAAGATATCCTGTTTTCATGAATTGAAAGAATTAATACTGTTTAAATGTCTATGCCATCCAAAGTGATCTAGAGATTCAGTGTAATCCTAATAAAATTCCAATGGCATTTTTCACAGCAATAGAAAAAACAACCCTAAATTTATGTGTAACCTCAAAAGAACCCAAAGAGCCAAAGCAAAACTGAGTAAGAACAAAGCTGGAGGCATCACAGTACCTGATTTCAAAATATACTACAAAGTAATAATAATCAAAACAGTATGGTACAGGCATAAGAAATTTTTTTGAAATTTGGTCCAAAGTGTGGCAGTGTGGGAAGTAAGGTCTAGTGAAAGGTGCTTGCATTATATCTCCCTCATGAACGGCCTGGTGCGACTCTTGCAGTAATGAGTGAGTTCTTACTCTGGCAAGACTGGATTTAGTTCCAGCAAGAGCACGTTGTTACAAAGTAAGGTTCCCCCTCTCCAGTCCCTCTTCACACATACCCACTTCCCCTCTGGCCTTCTGTAATATGAGGCAGTATAAAACCCCTCACCAGAAGCCAAGACCATGCCCTTGAACCTCTCAGCCTGCAGAGCCAAGAGCTAAATAAACCTCTTTCTTTATAAACTGCCCAGTCTCTGGCATTCTGTTATGGCAACACAAGCAGACCAATACAGGCTATAATTTAAAAAGACAATAATAAGTGTTGACAGGGATGTGGAAAAAGTGGAACTCTTATGCATTGCTGGATTGCTGGTAGGAATATAAAACGGTGTGGCTATTTTGAAAAGGAGTTTGACAGTTCCTCAAAACATTAAACATAGAGTTAATATAGAATCAGCAATTTCACTCCTATCTATACACCTAAGAGAACCTAAAAAATATGTCTACACAGAAGTTTCTAAGAGTATTCATAACAGTTCATAACATTTACATCAAAAAAATGGAAACAACCACTCAAATGTCCAACAACTCACAAAAGAACAAACAATATGTGGCACATCCATATAATGGAACATTCTGTCATATAATGGAATGAGTACAATACATAGTATAACATCTGTGAACCACGAGAACATTATGCTAGGTTTTAAAAGCCAGGCAAAGGCCAGGCGCAGTGGCTCACACCTGTAATCCCAGCACTTTGGGAGGCTAAGGTAGGTGGATCACGAGGTCAGGAGTTTGAGACTAGACTGACCAACACAGTGAGACCTTGTCTCTACTAAAAATACAAAAATTAGCCAGGCTCGGTGGTATGCACCTGTAATCCCAGCTACTCAGGAGGCTGGGCAGGAGAATTGCTTGAACCCAGCAGATGGAGGTTGCAGTGAGTCAAGATAGCACCACTGCACTCCAGCCTAGGCAACAAGAGTGAAACTCTGTCTCCAAAAAAAAAAAAAAAAAAAAACCCCAGGCACAAAATATCTCATTTGTATCACTCCATTTATATAAAATGTCCAGAAAAGGCAAATCCAGAGATACAGAAAGTAGACTGGTGGTTGCCACGTGATGCAGTGTAGGATAGGGAAGAAGGAAAGTTGCTGCTAATGTTTGTGTGTTTCAGTTTTGGGGTAATAAAAATGTTTTAGTTTGACAGTGGTGATGGTTGCATAAAAAAGTGAATACATTAAAAAGCATTAAATATGTTAAATGAGTCATTTTTATGGTATGTTAATTACATCTCAATAAAAGTGATTCTAAAAGTTCACATTAGTGGAGGGAAATCAGAAGGAAAAAAGCTCAACAAAATACAGTATATGATCATTCATACAAACAGTATGACTGCGAGCACACATACACAGACTTGAAGTCTTCAAAAGAATAGTTTTTTTTTAAAACACCCATGAGACATTGTTTTAAGAAATATAAAAGCAACACAGGCACATAAGAAGAATTTCAATCATTACAGAAAGATAATTTCTCCTTCCCACATCAGTCCCACCACTGAGAGGAATGACTTGTTTAAAAAATGTTTTTAATTAATTTTTGAATAGGCAATGTAAACAGGCTACTGTGGTTTCTTTCTTACTGTCTTCCTAGAGTCTCTATTTCTATACAAGCAAATTAAATATATATTCTTTGGTTCCTCCCTTCTTACTCAAAGATAACATTATACAGACTGCATTGCATATTTTTCTCTTAATATATCTTGGAGACATTTCCAAATCAAAACATAGATAGTGTCTTCGTTCCTTTTTTTCTTTACTTCCTTTCTTTCAAACAGGTGCAGAGTAATCTACTGTATGTACCAGAATCCAGTAAATCCTCAATTGACCCTGCCATGGAAAATGAAGAATTTATCTAGCATCACAGTTTCTCCTTCTTTCTGACACATTTAGTTATATTTTTTATTTTTAATTCTTCAAATGGTTGCCTTAGAGTAATATATTTTTTTCTTTAAGTTCAAACTGTGTGTAATGACTCCTCATTATGTAAAATAAGAAAATATATCCTTAACTTCTCCCAACATGACAACTACACAATAAGTTTACATCATTACAGTTTTTAACATTTACCCTTCTTTCCATCTGAGAGTCACAAATTCATATGCTAGCAGGGTCTGGCAAGTAAATAAACAGGTGAAACAGGCTTAGGGTAAAACAACAGTCAAAATCTAAAAGAATTATTTAAAATTCCTCATTCTAACTGTGTTTTAATAAATTCACTATGTTATTTCTAGAACGGTTTGATACATAAAAATTTTAACTGCCTTATCTTCTTTGTGGAGACTTAGTCCTTAAAAAACATCTATCATTATACCATTCAAGGTTTTTGCCTTTGAAAAATGCTTTATTTGCTATTCATTCATGCATTCAAAAATATTCATTGAGGGCCTTGGTTCTGTTGTAGATGCTAGGGATACAGCACTGAAAAAAACAGACTCAAGTCCAAGTGCTCATGGAGTTTCCATTACGAGAAGGGAAAGAGAATATAAACAAACATAAATTTTAGTATTACCTACACAATCAGTAAGTTGTAGTATTACAGAAAAGAAGTGGAAAAACTAAGGGGCAGTGACAAAAGTATTATCTCACATAGAAGGGTGAGATAAGGCCTCTTTGAAGAGGGGAAATTTGAATGAAGTCAGCGAGAAGTGTGTTTGAGGCAAGTGGCAAATAAGCCAGTGTGGGTGCCATGGTGGGGCAGTTGTTAGCCTAAGGCCAGATCAAAAGGCCTCTTGATTTAGACGAAGGCCTTCTGATCTATGCAGAGCACAGTGAAGACACTGAAGTTTATTTGAAATGCAATGGGAAGTTTGGGGAAGGTTCTGAGTTAAGAAAAAAATTGATCTCAAATTTATATTTATATATATGTATATACATGTGTGTGCTTGTGTATTTTATATATATACATATATATATATATTTGAAACAGAAGTCATACTCTGCCACCCAGGCTAGAGTGCAGTGGCGCAATCTTGGGCAATCTTGGCTCACTGTAATCTCTGCCGCCTCCTGGGTTCAAGCAATTCTCCTGCCTCAGCTTCCCAAGTACGTGGGATTGCCGGTGCATCCCACCATGTCCGGCTAATTTTTTGAGAATGGGGTTTCTCCATTTTGGCCAGGCTAGTCTTGAACTCCTGGCCTCAAGTGATCCGCCTGCCTCGGCCTCCCAAAGTGGTGGGATTACAGGCGTGAGCCACTGCAGCTGGCCTCAAATTTATATTTAATTGTACTTTATTTTTCTTCATGATTATCTGAGATATTTTCTTTCCAGGTATTTCCAATGTTCATCATTTTTTAAGGGATGTTTCTTGTTAATAGCTTATAGATGGAGTCTCATTTATTGTGTTAATACATACCTGGCTTTATTGCTTCCATCTTATATAACAGCAGATAAAAATGAAATATTTTCTTTTTTTCTCTTTCTCCTTCTCTTTTGTTGAATTACATTTCTTTATATTCCTCCTTCTACATTCTATTCCAGCAATTTAAAAGTTCTATGTATAGCAGATGACATGAATTCATATATAGAAAACCTTAAAAGCTTCACCAAAAAGCTGTGAGAACTGATAAATTCAGTAAAGCTGCAGAATACAAAATCAACATACACAAATTAGTAGCATTTCTATACACCAACAATGAACTAGCAGAAAAAGAAATCAAGAAAGGAATCCCTGGCTGGGAGCAGTGGCTCACGCCTGTAATCCCAGCACTTTGGGAGGATCACTTGAGGCCAGGAGTTGGAGACCAGCCTGGCCAACATGGTGAAATGCCGTCTCTACTAAAACTACAAAAATTACTTGGGCATGGTGGTGGGCACCTGGAGGCTGAGGAACGAGAACTGCTTGAACCTAGGAGGCAGAGGTTGCAGTGAGCCGAGATTGTACTTACTGCACTCCAGCCTGGGTCATAGAGTGAGATTTGTCTCCAAAAAAAAAAAAAAAAGGAAAAAAAAATTCCATTTATAAGAACTATGGGCCGGGCGCGGTGGCTCAAGCCTGTAATCCCAGCACTTTGGGAGGCCGAGACGGGCGGATCACGAGGTCAGGAGATCGAGACCAGCCTGGCTAACACGGTGAAACCCCGTCTCTACCAAAAAAATACAAAAAACTAGCCGGGCGAGGTGGCGGGCGCCTGTAGTCCCAGCTACTCGGGAGGCTGAGGCAGGAGAATGGCGTAGACCCAGGAGGCGGAGCTTGCAGTGAGCTGAGATCCGGCCACTGCACTCCAGCCTGGGCGACAGAGCGAGACTCCGACTCAAAAAAAAAAAAAAAAAAAAAGAACTATGAACAAACAAACAAAAATAGAAATAAAAGTAACCAATGAGGTAAAGGATTTCTACGAGGAAAATTATAAAACACTGATCAAAAAAATTAAAGAGGACATAAAAAAATACAAAGACACCGCATGTTCATGAATTGGAAGAATACTCTGAAAATGACATACTACCAAAAGTGATCTACAGATTCAACGCAATTCCTATCAAAATATCAATGACATTCTTCACAGAAAGAGAAAAAGCATTCTAAAATTCATATAAAACCACAAAAGACTCTGAATAGCCAAAGCAATACTGAGCTAAAAGAATAAAACTGGCGGCATCACACTACTGAACTTCAAAATATACTACAATGTTACAGTAAGCAAAAGAGCATGCTACTGCCATAAAAACAGACATAGATCAATGGAACAGAATAGAAGCCAGAAATAAATCTATGCATTTATGGCCGACTAATCTTCGACAAAGGCACTAGGAACATTAAAAACTGGATATCCATATGCAGAAAAATGAAACTAGCCCCTATCTTTCACTGTATACAAAACTCAACTCAAAATGGGTTAAAGATTTAAATATAAGATCCAAAACTAAGAAATTACTAGAAAAAACCTTAGAGGAAACACTTCAGGGCATTGATCTAGGTTAAGATTTTATGAAGAAGATCTCAAAAGCACAGGCAACAAAAGCAAAAATAGACAAATGGTATTTTCTCAAACTAAAAAGCTTCTTCACAGGAAAGGAAACAATCATAAAGTGAAGAGACAACCTGCAGAATGGAAGAAAGTGATTGGTAAACTATTCATCTGAGAAGGGAATAATATCCAGAATTTACAGGGAACTCAAACAACTCAACAGCAAAACAATAAATAATCCAATCTAAAAATGGGCAAAGACATTTCTTGAAAGAAGAACCACACAAAAACCATACAAATTTTAACAGGTATATTAAAAAATGCTTGGCTGTGCACAGTGGCTCATGCCTGTAATCCCAGTGCTTTGGGAGGCCGAGGCGGGCAGACCACTTGAGGTTAGGAGCTTGAGACCAGCCTGGCCAACACGGTGAAATGCCATCTCTACCAAAAATACAAAAATTAGCTGGGCGTGGTGGCGTGCGTACTCAGGAGGCTGAGGCAGGAGAATCACTTGAAACCAGGGGCGGAGGTCGCAGTGAGCCCCGAGACTGTGCACTCCAGCCTGACAACAGAGCGAGACTCCGTCTCAAAAAAGAAAAAAAAAGACAAAAAGTAACAAATACTAGCAAGGATGCAGAGAAAGGGAAACCCTCCTACACTGTTGATGGAAGTGCGAATTAGTATAGCCATTATGGAAAAAAATACGGAGGTTCCTTAAAAACAAGATAGAACTACCAGATCCAGCAATCCTACTACTGGGTATACCCAAAGGAAAGGAAATCAATATGCTGAAGAGATACCTGCATTCCCATGTTTACTGTAACATGATTCATAATAGCTGAAGTATGGAATCAATCCAAGTGTCCATCAACAGACAAATGGATAAAGAAAATCTGGTATACATACACAATGGAATACTATCTCATCATTAAAAAAATTTCTCTCATTCACAGCAACATTGATGAGCTTGGAGGACATTGTTAAGTGAAATTAGCCAGGCACAGAAAGATAAATACTGCATGTTCTCACTCATATGCAGAAACCAAAAAGGCTGATCTTATAAGTAGAGAACAGAATAGAGGTAGGGAAGAGTAGGCGGGAGGGGACAGCCAACAGTTGATTAATGAATATAAAAGTACAGCTGGAAAGCAAGAGTAAGTCCTAGTGTTCTATAGCACTATAGGAAGACTATAATTAACAACAATTTATTGTATATCTTCAAATAGCTGGAAGAGCAGATTTTGAATGTTCCCATCACAAAGAAATGATAAATGTTTGAAGTGATGACAGATTTGCTTGTTACCCTGATCTGATCATTACACATTGTCTATACATGTAATACCACACTGTACTCCATAAATATGTAAAATTACTCTATCAATTAAAAACAATAAAAGCAGAAAAACAAAAAATGAAGCTTCTATGTACAGTATCTGTTGCTTGTGCTCACTTTCTTGCTTTCAGCAAATATACTGCTCTAATTTTCTCTATGGATAAATCAATACTCCTAGATAAGGTATTTACCTTTCTCCCTGCCCCTCTCTCCTAGAGCACCGTGGCTACCAGCAATTTGATCCTTAGATTCTAGTTTTTACTTCCAAATTACAAACTCTTGATTATTAAAATCTATTATTAAAATTTGCCTAATAATACTGCATCTCACAAGCACATTATCATCATCACTCTAAACATTACAGGAGTCCATGAATGTCACAACTGTCATACATTCTGTAGCTTCACCCATATTTGCTCTTAAATCAATTTTCAAAATTACAACTTACCCAAAAGACAAAAGAGTAAAACCAACATTAATTCAGTATCTTCATCCAACATACACCTATACTCGAATTTCCCCTATTGTCACAAAAATGTCCTTTATAACTGTTTTCCCCCAGTCCGGGAGCAAATCAGGATTCAGATTCACACACTACATCTGATTGCTATGTCTCTTTAGCCTCATTCAATCTACAACAATTCCATTTACCTCTCTTTGTTCTTTAAGGCACTGAATACTTTAATGAGTCCAGGCCAGTTGTCTAGCAGTGTCCCAGGAGTGTTGTCTCATAATTAAATTCAAATCAAATATTTCCAGCATTAAAAACAGAGGTGATTTGTGTAACTCCTACCGCACCACCTTAGGAGGCACATACAATGTCAGATTCTCTGAGATAATATGCCAATGAAAAGTCTGATCTTGATTATTATGGTGGTGAGAAATGGTGTCCATTTTAAACACATTTCTCTTTTGTAATAACTAATCTATGGGGTAAAACATTAGGACTTTGTAAATATACTGCTCTTGAAAACATTTTACTAAATGGTATTAGCATCCATTGATGATCCTTGCCTTAATAATTACATTGGGGATGCCAAATGATGAGTGTTCTGATTCTATATTGGCTGGCATTCTTCTAAGAGACTATTATGTATTATAACAACAAGCATAACTAGCACCTAGATGTTGGTTCCTAAGTACCATTATTCACTAAAATGAACCAGGAATCCTTGGAGAATGTCTGCTCATATTCAACGCAGAAATGGATGAGGTAAGCCAGAAATGTCTTGTGTCTGAAAACCAAAGACTGATAAAAGATCTCTAAAGTGACCATGTGAAGGAGTTTCCACTGGCCAAATTTGGGACAATCTGAGTTTCAAAGACAATAATGAATTATAACAACTGAATTAAAAAAAGGAGCTAGTCAGGCACAGAGGCTTATGCCTGTAATCCCAGCATTCTGGGAGGCCAAGGTGGGCAGACTGCTTGAGCCCAGGAGTTAAATGCCAGCCTGGGCAACATAGTGAGACTCATCTCTAAAAAAAATACAAAAAACTTAGCCAGGCATGGTGGCACTTGCCTATTGTCCAAGCTACTCAGGAGGCTTAGGCAAGAGGATCACTTGAGCCTGGGAGGCAGAGGCTGCAGTGAGCCAAGATTGTGTCACCACACTCCAGCCTGGGTGACAGAATGAGACCCCTCTCTCAAAGAAAAAAAAAAAAAAACAAAAAAAAACAGCAGCAGCCAGGAGACCACAGCAATACCAGAGAAAGATGGTAAAGATGTATATGAACACAAATTAAGCAAAACTGTTTATATCTTTTAAATCTAGATAAAGAATATGATGGCATTCTTTATACTACATTTTCAACTTATCTATAGGTATAGATTATTTTCAAAGTAAAAAGTAGTAAAAAAAAATCTTAAAGGGAAAAAACCCACAGGAATGCAGTTTGAAAGAGCATTTTTGGTGTTACAATGACACTCTACACTCATATACTATACTGAGTATACTGTCATAATACTACAAATAGAATATGTAACTTTATTTATTTATTTATTTATTTTTTATTTTATTTTTTTTTTTTTGAGACGGAGTCTCGCTCTGTCACCCAGGCTGGAGTGCAGTGGCCGGATCTCAGCTCACTGCAAGCTCCGCCTCCCGGGTTCACGCCATTCTCCGGCCTCAGCCTCCCGAGTAGCTGGGACTACAGGCGCCCGCCACCTCGCCCGGCTAGTTTTTTTTTGTATTTCTTAATAGAGACGGGGTTTCACCGTGTTAGCCAGGATGGTCTCGATCTCCTGACCTCGTGATCCGCCCGTCTCGGCCTCCCAAAGTGCTGGGATTACAGGCTTGAGCCACCACGCCCGGCCTAGAATATGTAACTTTAAAACATCAAGAAAAAAAATTCACATTTGTCCAATGGAAAACGCATAAAGTACAAGACGACGACATTAGGCAACAGATAGCAGAACCGAGTCAGAAAATAATAATTACAAAAAATGTAATAAACAAAACTCACCATTTAAGAGAGTTGAATGCTCCTATTGTATCAAAAAACGTATGATGTCTACAAGAAATACATGTATTTTTTTTTTTTTTAATGAGACAGGGTCTCACTCTGTCGTCCAAGCTGGAGTGAAGTAGCATGATCTCAGCTCACTGCAGTCTCAACCTCCTGAGCTCAAGTAATCCTCCCAACTCAGCCTCCCAAGAAGCTGGGACCACAGGTGCGCACCACCACGCCTGGCTAATGTTTTGAAGAGATAGGGTTTCATCATGTTGCCCAGGCTGGTCTTGAACTCCTGGGCTCAAGTGATCCACCTGCCTCGACCTCCCAAAGTGCTGGGACTACAGGCATGAGCCACTACTCCCAGCCCCAAGAAACACATTTAAAGAGAGCAAAAATAAAATAGAAAACTATATACCTAAAACAAATATCCAAAAGAAAGCTAAAGTTAACAGTAAGTAGTGTACAGTCATAAAAAGAATAGAACAAGAGATACACATGTAAAAATACTGCCTCAAAATGTATCAAGCAAAAACAAATGAATGGCAAGTAGATATACATGAATCATCAGTTAAATATTTTAACACACCTCCTTCAGAAAAAGATACACCAAGTTGACAACACAAGGAGATGTCTTAAGATCTGAACAAATACAATTAAGAGCTATCAGATATGAAATGTTTCTAAAATGAGGCACATTCAGGGACTGATGTCATACAAACTACTTTCCAACTGTAATGCAACAGATTGAAAATCCATAACAAAAGATAGCTCAAAATATCCTATATTAATAACCCTTGTGTTAAAAAGGAAACAAAGGTAATTATGAAATATACAGATCTGAACATTAATTAAAATAGCACCCATCAAAACTTACGGAACAGTTACAACAGCAGTTCTTGGAAGGATAGCATTAATCAAGAAACAAGAAAAGTTAAAATAAACGAGCTGATATTACTTCACACCCACTACACTAAAATGAAAAGGAATCACAACAAAATGTCAGGGAGGATGCAGAACAAAGTTTATATACAGGTACAAACACTTTGGAAATCTGGCAGTTTCTTATCAAGTTAAATATACATCTATCCAGCTAAGTATCTTCCCAAGAGAAATGAAAACATGTTACCAAAACATTTGTACCAAAATGTTTATCGTAATCTTACTTATAACAGGCAAAATGAAAACATCCAAATACCACTCTACTAAATGCATAACTGTGGTATATTCACACAATGGAATTCTATTCATCAACAAAAAGAATTAACTACTAAAACAGCAACAACGTGGATAAATCTCAAAAATACTATGTTAAATAAAGGATGCCAGACACAAAAGAATATACTACATACTTTTATTTACTGTATATGGAATCCAAGTACAGGCAGTGTAGCGACAAAAATTAGATAAGAGCTGGGGGAAAGGGTTTGACAAGAGGGAACTGACTGGAAAGGGGCAGAAGAAAACTCTGGAGGGATGGAAGTGTTCTATATTTTGTTTTTTGTATTACTTACACTAAACAATTTCCAAATCTAAGGGCAACATGATGAAACCCCTATCTCTTCAAAACATTAGCCAGGCGTGGTGGTGCACACCTGTGGTCCCAGCTTCTTGGGAGGCTGAGCTGGGAGGATTACCTGAGCTCAGGAGGTTGAATACGCAAATGGTTACAATACCTTTATTCCTAATTATCAAAACACTGGAAACAACACAAATGTTCCTCATCTAGAAAATGGACTAAAAAGGCCAGGCGCGATGGCTCATTCCTATAATGCCAGCACTTTGGGGAAGCCAAGGCAGGTGGATTACTTGAGGTCAGGAGTTGAGACCAGCCTGACCAACAGGGTGAACCCCTTCTCTACTAAAAATACAAAAATTAGCTGGGCATGGGGGAACATGCCTGTAATCCCAGCTACTCAGGAGGCTGAGGCACAAGAATCACTTGAACCCGGGAAGTGGAGGTTGCAGTGAGCCAAGATTGTGCCACTGCACTCCAGTTGGGCGACAGAGCAAGACTCTGTCTCAAAAAATAAACAGAAAATGGACTACAAAGAAGTGTTTATCTTCATACAGCAGAATACTATTTAGTATTCAAAAGGGTCCAACATCCAACAACATGGATCAATCTCAAATGAAGGCATTATGCTAAGTTAAAAGAAGCCATACTCAAAAAGGTACATATTGCAATATGTACCCATTTATATAACATTTCTTAAAAACCTAAACAAAAAGAACAGAAAACAGATCAGTGGTTGCCAGAGGCAACCTAGAGGAGTTGACTACAAAGGGGTATGGGAAAATATTTTGGTGAAATAAACTATTTAATATCTTAATTGTGATGGTGGTTATGCAATTATATACATTTGTCAAATCTTACAACAGAACTATACAGTAAAAAAAAAGGGTAATTTTACTAATTGATAATTATACCTTAATAAAAACCGTGGGGAGAAAGTTCCACAACCAAACACATAAGAGCTATGTATTTTACTGTATGTTAATTATGTCTATATACAAGTAAATAAACTAAATATTCAATTCAATAGCTGGAAGAAGAGCCACAGAAGCAAATCCAAACTAACAAGTAAATTATGAAGGCAGAAATCACTGGGGAAAAGGGAGAAGGAAAAAAGTGAAAAACATTAAAACAAAAATTTGTTTATTTGAAATATTCATTAAACAAAGTTCTGGCAAGAATGAACAGAAAAGGAGAATATGAAGAAAGAAAGTAACAAAGGAGGTTTTTAAAAGTATTATAAATATATACTAATAAGTTTAAAAGCTTACATGAAATGAATTAATGAACTAAATATTAAAGAAATTAGGCCGGGTGCGGTGGCTCACGCCTGTAATCCCAGCACTTTGGGAGGCCGAGGCGGGCGGATCACGAGGCCAGGAGATCAAGACCACCCTGGCTAACACGGTGAAACCCTGTCTCTACTAAAAATACAAAAAAAATTAGGCAGGCGTGGTGGCGGGTGCCTGCAGTCCCAGCTACTCGGGAGGCTGAGGCAGGAGAATGGCGTGAACCTGGGAGGTGGAGGTTGCAGTGAACCCAGATCGCGCCACTGCACTCCAGTCTGGGCGACAGAGCGAGACTCCATCTCAAAAAAAAAAAAAAAAGAAATTAAAATGACAGTAAAAGATCTCCCTGGCTGAGCACAGTGGCTCACACCTATAATCCCAGCACGTTGAGAGGCCAAGACAGGTGGATCGCTTCAGTCAAGAGTTTGAGATAAGTCTGGGTACGTGATAAAACCTGGTCTCTACAAAAAAAAGTCCGCAACAACAAAAAACTAGCCGAGTGTCGTGGTGCAAGCGCCTGTAGTCCCAGCTACTTGGGAGGCTGAGATGGAGGGACTGTTTGAGCCTGGGAAGCATAAGTTGCAGTGAGCCAAGATCACACCCCTGCACTCCAGCCTGGGTGACAAGTGAGCCCCTATATTCAAAAAAAAAAAAAAGTCTCCATTCTAAACAAACTCCAGGCCAAGATAGTTTTACAAGTGTCTACTCATATTCTCATGAACATTTCCTATCATATACAGGATGCTGAAAAAACCAAAAATAATGAAAGGGGCCCAGTTCATTTTGTGAGGCTAATGTGATAGTGAATTATAAACCAGATATGGTAGGGTAATGAAAATGTTCTGTATCTTCAGAGGAATGTAGATTACACAAGTGTATACATTTGTCAAAACTCACTGAACTACATTCTTCCAGTTGGTACATGCATTTCTCTTAAAGCATATATGTAAAAATCCTAAATAATTAATCATGTATTAAATCCAATAAATGGTGGGGTTTTCTTTGGTTGGTTGGTTGGTTGGTTTTGGTTTATTTTGAGACAGTCTCTCTCTGTGGCCCAGGCTGGAGTGCAGTGCCATGATCTTGGCTCACTGCAACCTCCGCCTGCCGGGTTCAAGCAATTCTCCTGCCTCAGCCTCCCGAGTAGTTGGGTCCCGAGGTGAACACCACCATGCCCAGCTAATTCTTGTATTTTTAGTAGAGACAGGGTTTCACCATATTGGCCAGGTTGGTCTCAAACTCCTGACCTCGTGATCTGCCCACCTCGGCCTCCCAAAGTGCTGGGATTACAGGTGTGAGCCACCACGCCTGGCCTGATAAGTGTTTTTTAAATAGTACATCATATCAAGTATGGTTTATCCCAGAAATGCAAACAAGGTTCAACATTTTAAGAATCTATTAGATTATCATATTAATAATCCAAAGGAGAAAAACCTGAGTCTTTTAATCAACACTGAAAATAGACTTTCCTAAGTTCAAAACTATTTATAATTTTTAAAACAAACAAAATCTCCTTAACTAAACAGGAATATAAAAGCTCTTCTTTAATTTGGGCATAGTTACATAATTGAAACCTAGAGCAAACATTACGCTTAATGAAGAAACTTCAGACAATTCCTCTTTCAAGGCAAGAACAAGACACAGCATTCAAGGTCATGACCAAGATAAGGAAAAAATACATATTTAAGGTATAAGAGATTAAACTATCATTTTTGGAAGATAATTATTTCTCTTAAATCTACAGAACCAACAAACCATTACAAACAATAAAAGAGAACAACAGCAAAACTGCCAGATACAAGACCAAACTATAAAAATTAAAAGCATCCTAAGCCAGCAATAATCAACTAGAAAATATAATTAAAAACAGATTAACAACAAAATTTAAAGGATCTAATAGCCAAAAATTCCTAAGAAGTCTATGGGGAGAACTGAATAAACAGGGAGACATTTCATGTACTTAAATAGGATAACCTAATCTTACAAAGATGCTAGTAGTCTCTAATGTACAAATTGAATGCATTCAAAATTAGAATTACATTCGAATATTTTAAGGAAAAAGACACAAAAAAGCTACAATAGAAGAATTCGCAAATGCTATCAAGAATATAGAGATGCTTAAATTTTATGAAAGACTAAAGATCCATAAAGAACAAAGTCAACCCTAGAAAATGAGTAAACAAGAGATTTTACTCTACCATATAAAAAAGACATACCAAAATATGATAGTATTTTTAACGTGATATTGGAGCACAAGAACACAGACCACTGGGACATCAGAGACATTTCAGAGACAAACCTATATCCTATATATACATGGCAACCACATATACTTTCTTTTTTTCTTTTTTTGAGATGGAGTCTCATTCTCGTCACCCAGGATGGAGTGCAATGGCGCGATCTCAGCTCACTGCAACCTCCATCTCCTGGGTTCAAGCAATTTTCCTGCCTCAGCCTCCCGAGTAGCTGGAATTATAGGCATCTGCTACCATGCACAGCTAATTTTTTGTATTTTTTAGTAGAGATGGGGTTTCACCATGTTCACCAGGTTAGTCTTGAACTCCCGATCTCGAGTGATCCACCGGCCTCGGCCTCCCAAAGTGCTGGGATTATAGGCATGAGCCACCACACCCGGCCCACATACACTTATCAAATATATGTAAATCATATGTGTTAATTATGTAAGTCATATGTATGATAAAGATGGCATCACAAATCACTAAAAAAAAAAGATGATTTAAGAAGCACTGTGGAGAAAACTTGTTCACTAGATGGAGAAAAATAAAACTGGATCACTACCAATACTATATAAAAGGTGGACCCTAGATGGATTACAGAGCAAGTATGACAGTAAACCTACAAAATTAATAACAGAAACTGTAGAATATCTTTATGGCCCAGGGATGGAGAAGCAGTTTTTAACAATTAGAATACCATCAAGGTCTATGAGATCAATTTTTAGTTTTTGAATTTCTTTTTTGAGCCATTCTAAGTATTTGTAAAGACTGATATTTGAGGACTTTTATTCTTAGGGATCACCCAAAAAACAAAAATTATATTTATTGTTAATAGAATAAAACTCATTCTATCTTGCAAGTATCAGATGTCAAATGGACCCTTTCATAAATCTAAAATATATTATGGAATCTCACAGATCTTATTTTTCCTATATTTTGAATTTATCACATACTAGGAATTACTTCATCATTACTTATTATTTTCATCAATTATTCCCAACTATACTAAAAAACAAAATAAAAAATCAAAGAAAAAAATGAAGAATGATGGTGTATGGTAGGCAGAATAATTTCCCCAATGATACACACGCCCTAAATCCCAGAGCCTGTGACTATATTACCTTAACATGGCAAAAAAAGGACTCTGCAGAAGTGACTAAGGGTAAGGCTTTTGAGTTGGGGAAGATTATCCCAGATTATCCGGGTTGGTCTACTCTAATCACATCAGTACATAAAAGTAGAGACCCAACCATTCCAGACTGTTGTCAGAGATGTGACTTTAGAAGAATGGTCAAGGAGATGGGCTGTTGTTGGCTTTGAAACTGGAGGAATAGCCAAGCCAAAGAACACAGCAGCCTCTAGAAACCAAAAAAGGTGGCCAGGTGCAGTGGCTCACAGCTGTATTCCAAAACTTTGGGAGGCCGAGGTAGGCAAATCACCTGAGCCCAGGTGTTCAAGACCAGCCTGGGTAACAAGGTGAAACCTCTTCACTACTAAAAATACAAAAATTAGCTGGGCATGGTGGCACATACCTGTAGTGCCAGCTACTGGGGAGGCTAAGGTGGGAGAATCACCTGACCCCGGGAGGCAGAAGGTGCAGTGAGCCGAGATCACCCCACTGCACTCCAGCCTGAGTGACAGAGCCAGACCCTGTCTCAGAGGGGGAAAAAAAAAGAAGAAACTAAAAAAGGCAAGGAAACTAACCCTCCCCTTGAGCCTCCACAAAGGATTACAGACCTATAAACACCTTGATTTTAGCCCATAAAACTAGTAATAGACTTCTAACCTACAAAACTATAGTAAATTTGTGTTGTTTTAAACACCTAAGTTTACTTCGTTTGTTATGGAAACAACAGAAAAATACAGATTTAATAACCTACAAGGATGGTGCAATAGTAAAATAAATCATCTTTCAATTTTCTTCTTGCCTTCCATTATCTTTCAAGTACTGCATCATCTTTCACCATGCTTCATCTTTTAAGAATATTTTTGAAAGACTAGAATACCATCTTTATAGTCTAATCTTGGCTTTCACTGACTCCACCAAAGAATTCAAAAATTTTCATTTTCCACCCACGATGGCTAAGAGAAGAAAATGACAGAGGAATACATCTTACAATTATTAGATGAATCAGAAAATAAACACCAACAGTACCATGTCTAGACTCTGAAGCTGATGGTGGTGATACTATTGGTAAAATCCCAGATAATCAGATAACATAAACCTAGACGAATTTTCTCAAATTCAAGAATCAATGAATTGAACAATATATTTATAAGGAAAAAAAGAAAACGCAATAAGGACTGCATCATATAATATTCTGCAACCATATTCTGGACCACCTCATTATGCTCAAAGGACGTATCACAGTATTCTTTCATCTTTTATGTTTGTGAGCCAAAATTTACTTGATACCAAATGTAATTCTTATTAAAATATCTAATAAAGTTGTTTTTCATAATACTTTTATTCCTGTGTCTATAAATTAGTAGTAAAATAACTTATAAATATAAAAATACAAAACGGTCCATTTGACCCAAATGGTTAATGGTGATGTTTATTTTTGTTAAATACCAAGGGTTAGTCAAAACTTCGGAGGTATAAACCGTAAGGCAAAAAATTGGTGAGACTGATTACAACAAATTTAGAAAGTTCAATGTGCTATGAATTCACACAACTCCAGTTCAACAGAGACCATGAACAAAGTAAGAGACATATGACAAAGTGGGAGAAGTTACTTATGATGCATGAAGTCAACAAGAAATCAACATGTAGAATATACATGGAACATGGGAAAATCAGTTCAAAAAAGAAAGTAATACTAATATAAAAACAGACAAAGAATTAAAATAATTTCTAAGACTCCCAACAAGTTAACAAGCATACAAAGAAATACTCAAAATAGGCCGAGCGTGGTGGCTCACACCTGTAAGGCCAGCACTTTGGGAGGCCGAGGTGAGTGGGGATCACCTGAGGTCAGGAGTTCAAGACCAGCCTGGCCAGCATGGTGAAACCCCGTCTCTACTAAAAATTAGCTAGGCGTGGGGGTGGGCACCTGTAATCCCAGCTATTTCGGAGGCTGAGGCAGGAGAATCACAATCACTTGAACCTGGGAGGCGGAGGTTGCAGTGAGATGAGATCGTGCCACTGCACTCCAGCCTGGGCGACAGAGTGAGACTCCCTTAAAAAAAAAAGAAAAGAAGAAGAAGAAGAAGAAGAAGAAGAAATTCTCAAAATAATTGATGGTACAAATAAAACAAAAAGATATTTTATACTTAAATGATGAGGAATGTGGATGGTGTCAAGTGTTTCTGCGATATGGAAATACAGAAATACTCATGCACTCCGCTGAAAATGCAGATTAGTACAACTGTTCTGAACATCAACCTTCTATTTATCCAATTTTAGTCGATACATACCCTATGATCTAGCAATTGTGCTCTTGGGAATACATTCTACATAAATGGTCACAAAGGTCCGTAAGAGCCCAAGTACATGAAAACTCATCACAGTTTGAGGTAGACAATCTGGGTCTATCACTGAAAGGCTGAACACAAAGATACCGAACCTTTTTGGCACCCAGGATCAATTTCGTGGAAGACAATTTTTCAATGAAAAATAGGGGGTGGGGTGGGGTGGGGAATGGTTTAGAGATGAAACTATTCCACCTCAGATCAGGCATTAGATTCTCATAAGGAGTGCACAACCTGGATCCCTCGCATGTGCGCAATTCACAATAGAGTTCATGCTCCTATGAGAACCTAACACCACCAAATCTAACAGGAGGTGGAGCTCAGGCAGTAGTGCTCACTCTCCTGCCGCTCAGCTCCTGCTGTGCGGCCAGGTTCCTAACAGGACTAGCACTGGTCCTCGGCCCAGGGTTGAGGACTCCTGGCCTAAAAGATATACGCTATTAAAGTTTTATGCAGCAATTAGAAACAGTGGATTAGATGTACAGATAGGACCATGGATAATAAAGGCAGGTAGGGTAAGGAAGTACATTGTGGGAGACCGGCAGTACAATCTACCGATCTCCTTTTTATCCCTGAAACATATTATGGTGTATTATAACATAATGCCTAATGCCCCTGAAATATGGTATACTATATTCAAAACAGGTTTATGAACACTGATCTTATTCTATACATTATAAAAGTTACATTTGCTGTTAAGCACATATGTAGGAATCCTTTACATACTATTTTAGACCATTTAATACAAAGAAAGACTGTCAAATAAAGATGAAAATTTTGCTCACTTTAGCTCCAACACTGCAACTGCCAGTACTCCCAGTGCTCCCACTTGCAACTCCAGTAAATCTAGCTTCCAATAACTCTTGCCTTCTTGGATCCAGACTATGAAGCTCATCCATTGCACCTATTAAGAAAAAAAATATACATATGTACACATATATATGTATGTGTGTATACTTTATACTTACACAAATATATATATGTGATTAGTTAAGACGTTAAAAATTTAGGAATGCTACAAGCAGATGAAATTGAAAGACTTTATTTTTAAACGCACACATCAACTTATCAAAACATCCTACAATGGATTTCCAACACTTTTGGCTGCAACTCACAGAAAGAAATGTATTTTCCATCTAATTCATACACAGTTACAAACATTCATATATTTAAAAGTTTCACAGAATACCTAATCTTACTGCAATGCAGTAGTAAGAGTCCTGTACAACAACTATTTTCTAGTCTATTCCAGTCCATTTAAAAAAGGGTGGGGTGACAGTAGTAAATAGCAATTAAATTGATTTCATAAACCAATAATGGACCATAGTTTAAAAAATACTACTCTCCTAATGTAACCACCCTATTCTAAGCATACCCAGAATTGTAACTATGTGACATTATCACTTAATCATTTTATGTATATCTTATATAACTACATTTTAAACTATAAAGAACTGTTTTATTACTGTCACAATCCTTAAGATTTTTTGTATGGTTGAGTTTTAGGTTTCCATCAGGTAAATGAAACACAGACACGTTTATCATACATACAGATGACTGAAGTAACACTTATTATTAAACAACCACCGTGAAAATTAAGGGGAAAAATTTAACACCCTGATGTTACTGTTATTACGCAGACTAAAGCATTCCAAATTCTAGATAAAGTTCAAACAAATTCTTAAAAATTACTTTATCTAAGTCTGCTAATTCTGACAAAAACCCTAGAAGCAACACAAATGAATGGCTCTCAAAGAGAGCAGGTAAGGATATTGCCAGAATCCGGAATGACTTGGGGAACATTTTTGAACTATACTAGCCCCCTTCCACACATCCTGACATTCCTCTCCTAAAGGTTAACAACTATTCCTATAGATCTTATCTTTTGAAATTGCCTTTCTTACTTTTTATCCTCACCTGGATAAAGGACTAGATGGATGGTGGCCACTCTTTCATGCTTATTTGGATCCCTGTACCTGAAAATATACCTTCCCCTGTCTACTTCCTCTAGCTCAAAAAAAGAAGTAAATCCCTCTAAAAAGCTAAAGCCTTTAACACTTGCTTTTGACCTCATTCCTTCTTGACATCTAAGAAATCTTGTATTCACAAGTACCCTACCTCTCTGGCATCTGCTCACTCCTAGTCTCCTTCTGCCCTCGCTTATGTCTTTTTAGAAGTCTACCATAGCTTCAATTTTATTGTGCTATCATTTAATTCTTCCCTTAAACTGGTTTATAACCACATCATCCTTAGTATCATCAATGCTTCCATTTTTTCTCTTCTTGCTATTACATCAGAAACTGTATATTATTCCTTTATTGAGAGGAAAAACCAAAGCAAAAACATAAACAGTTCTAGTTTTCATAATTCAGCTATACCTGTTCCCCTCATCACCTTCTTGTTCTCTCTTAACTGCAAATATTCCCCATGGCCTTCTGTTTTCTTTTCAGACCTCCTTTGGCTTCAAACATGATTCTCAAATCAAACACCTATTATATGCCAGGTCTGTCAAGTCTTAAGCTTGGCACTGAAACTTACAATCTATTGAAGTTTTGCTTTATAAAAAACTATCAATCCTTCCCTGGCACAGGACTATTTTGAAAACATTAAATCACATTTAAAAAATAAGAATATGGTACTGGCATAAAGACAGACATACATACATACATAGATCAATGGGATAAAACAGAGAGACCAGAAAACAAACCCTCACGTGAAATGATTTTCAGTAAGAACACCAACACCATTCAGTGGGGAAAGATCAGTTTTTTCAACAAATGGTGCAGGGAAAACTGGATATCCACAAGCAAACAAACTGAGTTGGATCCTTACTTTAACCGTATACAAAAATTAACTCAAAACGGATCAAATGCCTGAATATAAGACCTAAAACTTTCTAACTCTTAGAAGAAAACATATGGAGAAAGTTTCGTGGCATTCAATTTAGCACTGGTTTCTTTGATCTAGCACCAAAAGCACAGGCAACTAAAGAAAAATAGGGCCAACTGCAGAGGCTCATGCCTGAAATCCCAGCATTTTGGGAGGCCAAGGCCAGCAGATCACTTGAGGTCAGCAGTTCAAGACCAGCCTGGCCAACATGGCGAAACCCCGTCTCTACTAAAAATACAAAAAAATTAGCTGAGCATGGTGGTGTGTGCCTGTAATCTCAGTTACTCAGGAGGCTGAGGCAAGACTCACTTGAACCTGGGAGGCAAAGGCTGCAGTGAACCAAGGTCGCACCACTGCACTCCAGCCTGGGTGACAGGGAGGGAGGGAGGGAGGAAGGAAGGAATAAAAATGGGTAAGTTGGACTTAATCAAAATTAAAAACTTTTGCACCTAAAGGGCATAATCAACAGAGTGAGATGGCAACCCACAGAATGGAAATCTGAAAATTACGTATCTGACAAAGGATTGATACCCAGAATATATAAAGAACTTCTACAACTCAGTAACAAAAAAACCCAACCAAAAAATGGACAAAAGACTGGAATAGAAATTTTTCCAAAGAAGGTGTGCAAACGACCAATAAGCAGATGAAAAGATGGTCAACATTAATCATGAGGGAAATGCCAATCAAAATCACAGTGAGATACCACTTCATACCCATTAGGATGGCTGTTATCAAAAACTAAAACCCAAATATACAAGTGCTAGTGAGGATGTGGAGAAATTGGAATCCTTGTGCATTGCTGCTGAGAACATAAAATGGTGCAGCCACTGTGCAAAACAGTATAGCAGTTCCTCAAAAAATGAAACACTGAATTACCATATGATCCGGCAATTTCACTTCTGAGTATATAACCAATACAAGCAAAAGCAATGGCTAAAACAGGTATTTGTACAAACATGTTTACAGCAGCACTATTCACATTAGCCTAAAGGTAGAAGCAATCCAAGTGGCTATCAACAGATGAATGGATAAACAAAATGTGGTATCTACATACAATGGAATATTATTCAGCCAGAAAAATGAAGAAAATGTGGGGGCATGCTACAACAGGAGAACTCTGAAGATACTATGCTAAGTAAAATAAGTCAGTCACAAAAGGTGGTTGCCAGGGGCTGGTGGGTGTGGTGGAATGGGAAGTTAGTATTTAATGGGTACAGAGTTTCAGCTGGGGAAGACGGAAAATTTCTACAGATGAAGAGTGGTGATGGTAGCACAACAATGTGAATGTACTTAATACCACTGAACTTTACATTTAAAAATAGTTAACATGGTAAATTTTACATTTTGTCACAATTTAAAAAAAATGATAATTACAGGCTGGGTGTGTTAGCACCCAGCCTGTAATCCTAGCACTTTGGGAGGCCAAGGCAAGAGAACCACTTGAGTCCAGGAGTTCAAGATCAGCCTGCGCAACATGGCAAAACCCCATCTCTACAAAAAATACAAAAATTAGCTGGGTGTGGCAGTGCGCATCTGTAGTTCTAGCTACTAAGGAGCTGACTGCTTGAGCCAAGGAGGTCGAGGCTGCAGTGAGCCAAGATTGCGCCACTGCACTCCAGGCTGGGGGACACAGCAAGAACCTGTCTCAAATAATAATTTCAAGTTCTTAATTCAATAAATTGGACTTCGTCAAAAATTTAAAATGGTGCCAGTTCAAAAGAAGATGGTTACAAAATGAAAAGGCAAACAACAGATTGGAAGAAAATATTTATAAAGTATGTATGTGCTATATACTATGCCTACTCTTTGACTTGATAACTGGTTGATGGCACACTGAAATTTACCATGGAAGATGAGGGCATCAGGCCCTGCTTTTGATCTGGATCAATAAATAATAATATATTTTGTTTCCTATTGTTTTTCTCAGATGTATAGCTTCCTCTAGGACCTCAACCCTCTTCCATGAAGTCTTACAGGAAATTATGCACCCAAGCATCAATGGGTTTCTAACCAAAAACTCTTAAAAGCACAATCTTTCCTTAATTCTTAACATCTTCTAATTAGTTTTTTCTTGTTTTTTTGTTTTTTTTCTTTTTTAGATGGAGTCTCACTCTGTCACCAGGCTGGAGTGTAGTGACGCGATCTCGGCTCACTGCAACCTCCGCCCCCTGAGTTCAAACGATTCTCCTGCCTCAGCCTCCTGAGTGACTGGGACTACAGGTGCGCACCACCACGCCCAGCTAATTTTTGTATTTTCAGTAAAGACGGGGTTTCACCATGTTGGCCAGGATGCACCATGTTGACCAGAATGGTCTCGATCTCTTGACCTCGTGATCTGCCCACCTCAGCCTCCCAAAGTGCTGGGATTACAGGCGTGACCCACCGTGCCCGGCCCTAATAAGATATTTTAAAGAGGCAATATACGCAAGAGCCCCTGGTGTAATTCCTGGCACATAATAGGTGCTCAGCAAATGCTAATCCTGAACAGTAGAGCTTTGCTACTCAAACTACACTGCATGAGCCAGCAGCAACTGTATCATCAAGACACTTATTAAGAAATGCAAAATCATGGGTTCCTCCAGAAACCAACCAAACCAGAATCTGCATCTTAACAAGATCCCCAGTAATTACTACATACATTCATGTTTCAAAAGTACTTCTGTAGAATACGGATCTGTAACTTTTTCTGTAAAGGGCTCAGTCACAAATATTTTAGTCTTTGCAAGCCAATAGGCAAAATCATATAGATACTTACATAACAAGACAGAAACAATTTTTTTTTTTTTGGAGACACTCTGTCACCCAGGCTGGATACAGAAACAATTTCTACAAACTTTTTATTGACAAAATTCAAGATACAATAATGAGTATAATATTTTATAATAGGCCAGGTGCAGTGGCTCACATCTATAATCCCAGCACGTTGGGAGGCTGAGGGTGGATCACTTGAGGTCAGGAGTTCAAGACCAGCCTGGCCAACATGGTGAAAACCCATCTCTACTAAAAATACAAAAATTAGCTGGGCGTGGTGGTGGGTGCCTGTAATCCTAGTTACTTAGGAGGTTGAGGCACAAGAATCACTTGAACCCGGGAGGTAGAGGTTTCAGTGAGCCGAGATCACACAACTTCACTCCAGCCTGGGTGACAAGAGAAGACCATGTATGACAAAATAAATAAATAAATACACACACACACAATTTTTTTAAATAAAAGTCTGCTAAGAAGGAAATTCTTTTTGAGAAGACAGCACCTCAACAAATAACCTCACTTAATTGGAGTTTCCTATCATCAAAATCTATTACAAATACTCATCTGTTAAATTTTGTTTTGAGACAGAGTCTTGCTCTGTTGCCCAGCCTGGAGTGCAGTGGCACGATCTAGGCTCACTGCAACCTCTGCCTCCCGGGTTGAAGAGATTCTCCCACCTCAGCCTCCCAAGTTGCTGGGATTACAGACACACGCCACTACACCTGGCTAATTTTTGTATTTTTTTTTTTTTTAGTAGAAACGGGGTTTCAACATGTTGGCCAGGCTGTTTTTGAACTCCTAATCTCAAGTGATCAGCCCACCTGTGCCTTCTAAAGTGCTGGGATTACAAGCATGAGCCACGACGCCTGGCCTCATCTGTTAATATTGATCTGTAGGCTAAACGCAGTGGCTCACATCTGTAATCACAACACTCTGGGAGGCCAAGACAGGTGGATTGTTTGAGCCCAAGAGTTCAAGACCAGCCTGGGCAACATAGGGAGACCCTGTCTCTACAAAAATAAAAAAAATAATAAAACCTAAGGTGTGGTGGTATGTACCTATGGTCCCAGCTACTCAGAAGGCTGAGGTAGGAGGAGCACTTGGGCCTGGGACTTACAGGTTTGCAGTGAGTCATGATTGTGCCACTGTACTCCAGCCTGGGTGCAGAATGAGAGCACTTTTTCTTCTAAAAAAAAAAAAAAAAAATGGCCGGGCGCGGTGGCTCAAGCCTGTAATCCCAGCACTTTGGGAGGCCGAGACGGGTGGATCACGAGGTCAGGAGATCGAGACCATCCTGGCTACCACGGTGAAACCCCGTCTCTACTAAAAAATACAAAAAACTAGCCGGGCGAGGTGGCGGGCGCCTGTAGTCCCAGCTACTCGGGAGGCTGAGCCAGGAGAATGGCGTGAACCCAGGAGGCGGGGCTTGCAGTGAGCTGAGATCCTGCCACTGCACTCTAGCCTGGGCGACAGAGCCAGACTCCATCTCAAAAAAAAAAAAAAAAAAAAAAGATCTGTAATGAGATTGTATGTATTTGTCTTTGAAAATGTCTTTTAACAGAAACAGATATTGCCAAATATTGATATTAACCCACAATCATGATTTTAATTAAGCATATTCATTACCGGGAAGGCAGTTATCTATTGGTTCTTCATCTGATATTTGCTTTTCAGTATGTCATCACAGTGCTGATTAACTACTTCCAACTGAAGGTTAGGTAGAAAGTTTCTCCACTGCAAAATCAAACAAATTTTTGAAATATGAAACTTTCTGTGCATTTGTGTCAACTTCTGAAAAATGCTGTGGGAACCATAGTTTGAGACTAGAAAATGCGTCCACTCATATTCATGTGGGAATGACGATCTAACTTCTTTGACGGCTTGAGAAGTATATAAAGCAGCCTGAAATTATTTGGGATTTGAGTATCAGTTGCCACTGAAATGACTTTACCACAGTCTTTCACATATAAGCACTATTTTGCCTTGAAATCTTAGGTTAGGCCGGGCGCGGTGGCTCAAGCCTGTAATCCTTGCACTTTGGGAGGCCGAGACGGGCGGATCACGAGGTCAGGAGATCGAGACCATCCTGGCTAACCCGGTGAAACCCCGTCTCTACTAAAAAATACAAAAAACTAGCCGGGCGAGGTGGCGGGCGCCTGTAGTCCCAGCTACTCGGGAGGCTGAGGCAGGAGAATGGCGTAAACTCGGGAGGCGGAGCTTGCAGTGAGCTGAGATCCGGCCACTGCACTCCAGCCTGGGCGACAGAGCGAGACTCCGTCTCAAAAAAAAAAAAAAAAAAAGAAATCTTAGGTTAAATTCATTTTAAAAACATTACCCAATCTTCAGAAAAAGCTGATTTCCAAAGTTAATTAGTATTTAATAGCAGTTGAGGGCAGTTCTCTTTGTTCAAAAAAATTTCAATCTCAGCCTTTAGCTCAAACAATTGCGAAAAAAATACTTTACCACTTCTAAGCCAGTCAGGATATTCGTCCTCTAACAAAAATTCATGCAGCTGATGCTAGTTAAGTCCAAAAGAGCAAACTGACTTCACAGTTGACAATTCAGTAACACACATGGATAGATGGAAATATTTTCTGCAAAGTATCTGCCAATGAATAACAACGAATAACCATAAACTATGAACTCCTCAGTTTTACAAGCTTTGTAAATTAGTCCAACTAAGCCTTTCTCTGATCCGTATGTATTTTATCACCATCAGTTGCAGCACATCCTAGCAGATTCCACTTCAGATTGTACTTAGTGTTTTCTCAGCTTTGAAAATATTCTTGCCTGTAGTTGTTCTGCACAGACTATTCAGAGGCCAACTTTTCTGCCACTTCAAACTTGGCACTGACTCCTTGAATAAAGAACAACTGAATTGTATCAATAACATCTGCCGGCTCATGAAGAGCCAAGAAAAACCACTCCAAATCATTTGCCTTGTTTTTTAATTGACTAGTGATGTTGCTTCAAATGTCCTCAACTCTTAAATCAACTGTTCTTGCCAAAAAGCTAACAGCCTAAAACAAGTTTATTTTCTATGGATGTAATTTTTTTGACTGCTTCAATAAAATACAATTTAATTAACTCAATATCAGTAAATGGCTTTCCTTGCTTGGCAAACAAGCCACTTGGAAACTTATTTTGGAGGTAGCCTCATTTTCATTTTTATGAAGAAATTATGCTGTGATGAGATACTCCATTTTTAAGTTTTGTGATTTTTCTATTGCTTTCCTGAGAGTTGGACATAGTGTAGTATACGATTAAGGTATATTGTATTCTATTGCAGCTCTAGTGTCACTTCATAATAAGAGCAATGTTTTGCTATTAAATTCAGTAACAAAATAACCCACACTCCAGTGTGCCTTAAAAGCATGCCACTCAAAGTCTATATTTTTCTTTTCTTTCCTTGTTTTGACAAGATGGATACACAGTGGTAATAAATAAATAAATAAAATTAAAAATTCCAATCTGGTCACAGACGTGGCACTCAAAACACTGTCAAGTGATAATGGCAGCACTGAAATTTGTGGTACACCAAACAGTAGCTTGAAGTAATGAGAATGCCATATACAGTTTCTGTCAAAACTCCTCAGCTCTGCCATTATAAAGCAAAACCAGCTGTGTTCCAGTAACACTTTATTTAAATGAATAGACAATGAAATTCAAATTTCACATGTCACAAAGAATTACTTATTTTTTATTTCAATAGGTTTTGGGGGAACAAGTAGTGACTGGTTACATGAATAAGTTCTTTAGTGGTGATTTCTGAGATTCTGGTGTACCCATCACCTGAAAGAATTATTTTTTTTGATGTTTTTAGTCATGTAAAAAAGGTAGTTTACTTACTTCTGTTCTAGAAAACACATTTCAAAGATTTCAATATTTTATGGACTCAAACTGTCATTTTTGACCCTTAACCAAAAATTCTGTCCTCAAGAGAGAAATTTTCTGGGAAAAAAAACTAATTTCACTATAATCCATCAAATTCTTTATTACAATAAACGTTTATACTTTTGAAAAAGAAGAAATTACAAAAGCCACTATAAAGATCATACCATTCTTAAAGACTATCCCACTTCAAAACACAACCACCTTTTAATTATGCTACTCTTCTTACTGAACTGTTTCCCAAAATTTACAAATGTAAATCCAAAACATCACATAAAACATATAACAAGGGATGTCACTACCCAAATTAGAGATCAACCACATTCAATATAATGAAGAAAAATTTTAGGGAACACAAAGAACACAATCTGACCCATTAGTTTGTCATGTTTCATTTTAATAAACATGTTTTCTCTCTCTCCCTGTGTCTTTAACACACATAAACTCAATAAATGCTGGTTATTGTAGAAGTATGTGCTCCCAAGGATTCAAGGGTGATATATTAGAACATATTACTAGTTCTGGTTAGTCAACATCACTTTATATGATAGTTATATCACCTATATTTATGACAAGAAATCATTTTTTCATTATATAATTTTTTAGTTGCCTTAAGTCTTCATCTTGCTTGATGACAGTCGTAACAAAATCAAATGCCTAGAACGCAGGTTTTTAAAAGGTTAATACCAGTTACCAAAAAGGTAAAAAAAGAGTTTTTTCACTAAAAGCCTTCTAATAGTAGATTTAATTGCTGCTGAGCCATGACCTTAGTTTTAAATTTAAAACTTCCTGAAGTCTAAAAGCATTTTAATTCATTCCAGATTTTAACTGCTACTTTTCATATTATACCTGATAAGCTGATTTATGCAGAACAGTTAAAGCTTTTCTTATATTAATACTTTCCATATTATACTAGATAAGGCAGAGGTTCTTTTATTAAAAATAAACACTATGATAAAGAAATTATTTCTCCAAGATAAAATATTCCACTTAAATAATTCCTTTTCATTAGTTTTTTTAATGCACTCGAAAGTATAGGAAGCAAAAGAATTCAAAAGTCTGGGCTGGGCACAGTGGCTCACACCTGTAATCCTAGCACTTTGGGAGGCTGAGGTGAGCGGATCACCTGAGGTCAGGATATCAAGACCAGCCTGGTCAACACAGTGAAATCTCAATTCTACTAAAAAATACAAAAATTAGCTGGGCATGGTGGTGCGCACCTGTGATCCCAGCTACTCAGGAGGCTAAGGCATGAGAATCACTTGAACCCGGTGGGGCGGAGGTTGCACACCCCAGTCTGGGCAACAGAGTGAGACTCCATCTCAAAAAAAAAAGAAAGAAAAAGAATTCAAGAAGTCTATATTGTATAACACTGTAATTACTTCTGAATCTTGTCTTGAAACATCCATTTTAACATGGTTAATAAATAGAACATACCTATTTTCATTGACAATATTTTGTATCACATATTTAAAGAACTTAGCTATAATTTTTGTTGGCTATACTACATTTCATTGTTTATTCCACAGTTTGATTCCCTACTTTAAAAGCAAATACTCTAATTTTTTGGCAGTTAAATGAACATGTTGGTTAAATGAGCTATTACAAAACCAGCCCAATTTCTTTTTCTAACCCCTCTCTCACATGTATTCAATAAACACATTTCCTACTTTTTCTAATGATTTGAGATACTAACATTTAGAACATTAATCCATTTAGAATTATATACAGATATATAATACATCTAGAATTTTTTCTAAAGGAGAATGTCTCAATTTCTCACTAATTCAACCTTTTCCCACTGATTTAAAATATCTCTCTGGTTATCACATTCCATAAACATGGGTCTGTTTTGTACTTTATTCACTAAACTATTTATCTGTTTCTGAGTCACATTACCTATCCATCTATCTACATATATAGATACATATGTATTGCACATACACGTATAAACACATACACTTCCCAAAGATTTCACCCAAATGTCTGACAACAGTAAGTATAGAAAGCCAGGTCCCTGAATCTAGGTCTACATGTTCAATTATATAAGCCTGTGGTAGAGAAGACAGGTCTCATCTAGAATCATTCCAAGTCAGAGTAATGCTTCACCTAATCTTTTTAATATACTTGGTCTTTTTAAACACTTTTGTTGCAACCCTTACAGCAAATAATTCAAATACTCTGAGACCAAATAATTCACATAAGAAGATAGGCTTACATTAGAGGTAAACCATAGGGTTTCTGCTTCTCTCTACTGCCATGACCTTAAAAAATGAAAACAATTTAAATTTCAATTTTACTCTTACTAATAAAAAATAATCTCTGATAACTAATTTTTCTTTCATCAAAAACGTACATAGGTCGATAAGCTGTGTAAAGTTTAGTCAAGTTCTTTAACCTCTATTTTAGCTTCCTTAATATAGAAAATGGAGATAATAAAGTACATTCCTTACAGAGTTGTTAAAATAAAATAAGTTTATATGGTTTTGAACTAAATCTGTCACTTAGAAAGCATTCAATAAATGTGAACATATATGTTTGCTAAAATATAAGTGCTCAATAAATATTAGCATACATAATGTAATAAGTCCCCTTCCAGCTTTCTTCCTGGGGTTAGAAGTTCCCGGTAAGTATAATAGGATGACATATACTTCCATGCCTGATTTCTTTATGCTAATATAGCAGTAACATAACTAACCAAGTTCCTCTTCCTCTAGCCTCAAACTTGTAGCAGTCTGCTATTTTTAAAATCACTCTCTCTCACACTGTATATACACATACATACAAATGCATACACATACTCACATATAGATGTATTTTATACTAGACTGCATTTCTACATTAACATATAGTCCTGATTTTAAAAATAGAGAAATTGAGACACTGAAAGGTTAAGTTATACTGCCTTTTGTTACAGTTTATATCCACTCAGTTAAGCATCTCTGTCCCAAAAGAAGGGTCCAGAGGAAGAGTATGGGTGTGTGTGTATGTGTGTGTGCACGTGTCCATGTCAGAGACAGACAAAGACAAAGAGAAAAAAAGAGCATGTACTTGATCCTGCGGTAAGAAGGAATGTTCTCTAAGAAAACTCCAAAACAGGAATCTGATAAAACTTGAGCTGGTGATTACTCTCTCCTCACTACCAGAAAGTAAACTGGTATCTTGTCTCTAATCTAAGTACTCAAGACTCTTTTTTGGTTTCATGCCTTTCCCCCATTACCAAGTAATAGGTGCTTGCTGAAATAAATACAAAAATATAAAAGTAAAAAGTCCCAATACTTCCTTGTCTCCTAAAATCCCACTCCTGAGAGGTAACCAATTGTTATGAACCTTAAAAAGGACAGTGATGATTTACTGCTCCACAGTACTCCTTCTTGGTCTATTCTTCTATCCCAATAATATAGGGTGAAAGAAGGGCCACAGAACAGTTTTTCTTTCTTTCTTTTTTTTTTTTTTTTTTTGGAGATGGAGCCCAGGCTGGAGTGCAGTGGCCGGATCTCAGCTCACTGCAAGCTCCGCCTCCTGGGTTCACGCCATTCTCCTGCCTCAGCCTCCTGAGTGGCTTGGACTACAGGCACCCGCCACCTCACCCGGCTAGTTTTTTGTATTTTTTAGTAGAGACGGGGTTTCACCGTGTTGGTCAGGATGGTCTCAATCTCCTGACCTCGTGATTCGCCCGTCTCAGTCTCCCAAAGTGCTGGGGTTACAGGCGTGAGCCACCGCGCCCGGCCCAGTTTTTCTTTCTTAAAGTCCCTCTACAGCAGGTAAGTAAATCTCTGACCAGAAAGGAGGCTGCAAGTACTTTTTGTAAGAAGTCCAAGTTGAATACTAGCTACATATTAAAGCACAACTGAAAACAATGAATGAAAATCAATAAGGGGCCAGGAGTGGTGTCTCACACCTGTAATCCCAGCACTTTGAAGGCCAAGGCAAGCAGGTCCTTTGTGCCCAGGAGTTCGAGACCAGTCTGGGCAACCTGAAGAGACCCCATCTCTACAAAAAATTTAAAAAATTATCTGCGCATGGTAGTCCGCACCTCTAGTCCCAGGCTGAGGTGGGAAGATCACTTGAGCCCAGGAGGTAGAGGCTGCAGTGAGCTGTGAGACGCCACCACCACACTCCACCCTGGGCTATAGATAGGTTATTAAATAATATAACATAACATAACATACCTGGGTAAAATTCTAAATATTCTAAATATTCATGCAGTGATTTCAACCTATTATTTCATCAACATCATCTTTACTGTATTCTTGTAAGATTCCTAAAATGGATTTCTGTGGACATTTATTGTAACAATATAGCCAGCTGTAACATTAAGAACATGGGCTCTGTGGCCAGACTGCCTGAGTTCAAATCCCAGCTTTGCCACGTAGTGACCCTGTTATTATAAAATCTTGGTAATAATGGCTGGATACAGTGGATCATGCCTGTAATCCCAGCACTTTGGGAGGCTGAGGTGGGCAGATCACAAGGTCAGGGGTTCAAGATCAGCCTGGCCAACATGGTGAAACCCCATCTCCACTAGAAATAGAAAAATTAGCTGGGTGGGGTGGCATGTGCCTGTACTCTCAGCTACTCAGGAGGCTGAGGTAGGAGAATTGCTTGAACCCAGGAGAGGGAGGTTGCAGTGAGCCGAGATCACACCACTGCACTCCAACCTGGGCAACAGAGCAAGACTCTGTCTTGCGGGGGAAAAAAATCTTGGTAATAACTATGTCCATCACAGTGTTGTTCACAGGCAGGACACAGGGTTAATTCATAAGGTGAGTTCAATGAGATAATACATGTAAAGTTTTGGCAGGTTCCTGGACCATACAGCCTAGATGATTTTTACTTATTAAGTCCCGGAAAAATAAGCAACTTGACCAAAAATGTATGCAAAGTAAATTACATGAGAAGAGAAAGCAACAGAAGGAACATATTAGCATTCCAATTTACTCACTTTCTACTCGCCTAGCCTAAACCTTCAAATAAGGAAGAAAAAAAATTAAATTTTATCCACCAGATTTCCAATAAAACAGGGTAGCCTACGTGGGATAGGGCTCCTACCTGCTCTACACGTCCATGAAGACGTGTTTAACACAAGTTATCCTGCTTGATGAAAATTAAAACAATCTTTAACCATCACTCCCAACTCTAATGTGCTATCAGACTCCAGGGAATGCCAACTTTGGGATCCAGATACATAAATTAGCACACAATCCACATTAAGGTCATAATAGTCCTCTAGAAAGACATATTTCCAATGACTAAATCACCCCAAAATCAAAATTTTAAGATTCTAATAATAATTTCTTTTATCTGCAACCTTAATGGACACACTCACCTATAAATTTAGATAAGATACCTATATATCTCTGTGTCTATATATATAGATCTGTATCAATCTATATATAGTATATACATATTATATATATTATACATACATAATACAAGCTAAGTAAATCAAATTTGAATGAAGAATGAAAAAGTACTATTTTTAACAGGTTAAATCATAGGAAGTTACAGACACTCAACCATTTTTAATCTATAAAACAGGTTCCTATGGTTCAACCTAATACTCAATGACCAAAATGGCCTATGATATAATCAGATTTCCTAGTGTCCTCACAAATTACTGTAACTGCCATTTTTGGACAGTATTTAGTGATTCAAATAAATTGTGGGTCACATCATTCTCATGTCTTTTTTGTATTACTCTAAAAGTTGCCAAAACAGAGTGGCAGATGCAAAGTCCTAAAGTTACATGCCTGGTTGGCCTCAGATTAACACCACAGTTTTCCAGCAAACAGTCACTTAAAAATACTGACTTATACCAAGACTTCTTTCAATTATAATATTTCTGACTTCATATTTCTTCACATTTCTTCCCCAAGACAATTTATTTGCCTTATGAACAAAAGGATATTTTCCTTAAAAACTGTCAGGAAAGAAGCAATTTCACTTCTTTTCCTTTTTACCCTTAGTCATGAACGCATGGTAAAGAAAAATGGAAAAATGCAAAAAATTAGAGCCAAAAAAATCCAACTCATATTCTTACTACCCAAAGATAACCAATGTCAACATTTTGGCTTATTTTCCAGTCTTTTTTTCCACATACCTTTTTTTTTTTTTTTCTTTTTTTGTTCAACAATTGAGATTACATCTTATACAGTGGTAGCCCCTGGCATTCAAAGATGTTTTTACATTTACAATTACGAAAAGTTTTACAAAATCCTGAAAGTTCATCACGTGATATATTTATCCCTACCTGACATATTGCTAAATGAAAAATCTTACATAAAATCTCCATCCATTCAATTCTCAGCTGGGGTTTAGTTTTCTTTACCATTGTATTAGAGTCCGTTCTCACACTGCTATGAAGAAATACCTGAGACTGGGTAATTATAAAGAAAAGAGGTTTAATTGACTCACAGTTCTTCGTGGCTGAGCAAGCCTCAGGAAACTTACAATCATGGCCAAAGGCACCTCTTCATAGGGCAGCAGGAGAGAGCGTGAGTGCAAGCAGGAGAAATGCCACACACTTATAATAAACCATTACATCTTATGAGAACTCACTATCGGGAGGAGACTCGGCATGCAGGAAAGTGCCCCCATGATGCAGTCACTTCCCACCAGGTCCCTGCCATGAAACATGGAGATTATGGGAACAACAATTCAAGATGAGATTTGGATGGGGACACAGCTAAACCATATCAACAGTAGTCATATATCCAGAAACTTATAAAGTTACACTTACCCACCCCAACACAAGTTTCAGATAAATTATAAACTTACGTATTTGTGTAAGTTCATTGCATGTTAATGTTAGTACTCTAATAATACAGCGTAGTGGTATTTTAGTAAAAGTTCTTTCAATTTCTTTACAAATAGCTGTTTTCTAAGATAATTAAAAGCCTAAAAGGGACACTTAAACTTTTGTGTTTAATACTGACGGCTGTCAGCCAGGTGCTACGGCTTCCGAGTTCAAGATCAGCTTGGGCCACATAGTAAGACCTCATCTCAACAAAACATCAAAAAAGTAGCTGGGTGTGGTGATCCCAACTACTGGAGAGATTGAGGCGGGAGGATCGCTTGAGCCCAGAGATCAAGGCTGCAGTGAGCTATGAACACACCACTGCATTCCAGCCTAGGGAACAGTGAGACACTGTCTCAAAAAACGAAACAAAACACTAAATCTAAATCTCAACTCCACCACACAGTTAACTCTCAGGAACCATTTCTTTATTTGTAAAATGAGAATAAATGTCTAACTTACTGGTGTGAAGATTAACACAACTCTAAATATGGATTAAACTCCTCTTACAGATCTTATTTAAAAACGAAGGAACTATAATTTCTTGGAGCTCAATATGTAAAACTACATAATAATAAAAATAAAAGGGATACAAGCTGAGCTACTTTAGTCAAGTTGAAAATTAAACACAGTTACTTGTGAAGTACTATAGCTTCTGCTTTTTTGCCTAACAGTAGATTCCAGAGGGGATACATGGAGACATGTTAGGCAGCCATCCAGGTTAAGAGAAAACAGGAGCCTAAACTAGAGCAGTGACAGATCAGAAAAATATCTGAGACAAAAAACAAGATTTGGTGACAGACTGAATTCAGGCGCAGGCTCATGTCTGTAATCTCAGCACTTTGGGAGGCCGAGGCGGGTGGATCACGTGAGGTCAGGAGTTCCAGAGCAGCCTGGCCAACATGGGGAAACCCTGTCTCTACTAAAAATACAAAAAATTAGCCAGGCGTGGTGGCGGGTGCCTGTAATCCCAGCTATTCAGAAGGCTGAGGCACAAGAACCGCCTGAACCCAGGAGGCAGAGGTTGTAGTGAGCTGAGATGGCACCACTGCACTTCAGCCTGGGAGACAGAGTGAGACCCTATCTAAATTAAAATAAAATAAAATAAGCTTTTTTTAAAAAAAGAAAAGGGAATGGTTGTTTTCTGGCTTAGGAAATCCAAAATGCCTGGGAGCAACATGTTTTAGACTTCTGATTTTTTTTTTTTTATATATTTGTGTGTACATAACGAGGTATCTGGGGAATGGGACCCAAGTTTAAACATAAAATTTATTTATGTTTCATATACACTGTGATGGTGTCAGGCTGTCACCCAGGCTGGAGTGCAGTGGCATGATCGCAGCTTACTGCAGCCTCAATCTCCAGCTCAAGCAATCCTCCCACCTTCTCCCAAGTAGCTGGGGACTACAGAGATGCGCCACCATACCTGGCTGATTTTTTTATTCATAAAATTCATTGTTATGTGCCCAGCCAAAATCATTTCAAGTTTTTTTCTTACTCACCATGTAAACCTAAATGCCATGCACCGTTAACAGTTCTCTAAACTTATCTGCTTAACAATTTGATTATAATATATAGGCAAGGTGTGATTAATTCTATATGACACATAAAAATCAATCCCATATCTTTTTTAGTCACATTATATATATATATTTCATCCTCTCAGATTGCTGTTCATGTACTTTAAAAACAATTATGGAATGGTCAGCTTCTCTACTAGACTGGCATTTAGCAATTCAGAAATTCCCCTTACTGTTCCCCTCATTCTTGCAATATATTACCTTTGTAAGTAAGGATTAAACTATGCTAATTTCTTATTTATTCGTACTTGTGACACAGTGCGAGAGAGAAAAGAAAGTATTACTAAAATATAGTTGGCTAACAATTTGACTAACAATTGGGCAAAGAATGCGAACAGACATTTCTCCAGAGATGAAATATAAATGGCCAAGAAATGAAAAGATGCTCACATCCAGCAATCCCATTTCTATATATCCAAAGAAACTGAAATCAATATGTCAAGGAGATATCTGCACTCCCATGTTCACTGCATCACTATTCACAATAGCCAAGATACAGAATCAACCTAAATGTCCATCAACAGATGAATAGGAAAAAAAATGTGGTATATATACAATGTAATATTTGGCTTTTTCTTTTTTTGAGACAGGGTCTTGCTCTGTCATCCAGGTTGGAGAGCAGTAGTGCCATCACAGCTCACACCTCAAGGGGTGCTTGAGGTGGAGCTCTAGCAATCCTTCCACCTGAGCCTCCCAAAGTGGTAGGATTACAGGACAGGCATGTGCCACTGAGCCAGGCCTATTCAGCCTTAAAAAAGAAGGAAATCCTGTCATTTGAAACAACATGGATGAACTCAGAGGACAAAGTAAAATAAGCCAGGCACAGAAAGACAAGTAACACATGATCTCACATACATGTAGAAACTAAAAAATTTGAACTCACAAAAGCAGAAAGTAGAATAGCAGTTACCAGGGGCTGGGAGAAATGAGGAAAAGTTGGTCAAAGGATACAAAGTTTGAGTTAGAAAGAAAAAATAAATTTTTGAGATCCATTGCACAGCAGGGTGACTATAGTTAATGACGTATTACACATATTTCAAAATAGCTAAGAGAATACATTTCAAATGTCTTGCTGGAAAAATTAAAGGAGGTGACAGATATGTTCATTAGCTTGGTTTAATCATTCCACATCGCATGCGCGTGTGTGTGTGTGTATGTATACATATATATCAAAACATGACACTGTACCCCATAAATGTATACAATTATGATTTGTCAATTAAAAATATTAATTGAGCTAGGCATAGTGTCTGGAGGCTGAGGTGGGAGGATCATTTGAGCTCAGGAGTTTGGGGCCAGCCTGGGCAATGTAACAAGATCCTGTCTCTTAAAAAAGAAAAAGATGGCCGGGCACGGTGGGTCATGCCTGTAATCCCAGCACTTTGGGAAGCCAAGGAGGGTGGATCACCTGAGGTCAGGAGTTCGACACCAGCATGGCCAACATGGTGAAACCCTATCTCTACTAAAAATGTAAAAAACTAGCCAGGTGTGGTGGTGGGCACCTGTTATCCCAGCTACTCCAGAGGCTGAGGCAGGAGAATCACTTGAACCCGGGAGGTGGAGGCTGCAGTGAGCTAAGGTTGTGCCACTGCACTCCAGCGTGGGCAACAAGAAAACAAGAAAAAGATGCTCAACACCACTAATTA
Source organism: Macaca fascicularis (assembly GCF_037993035.2). Taxonomy (NCBI): domain Eukaryota; kingdom Metazoa; phylum Chordata; class Mammalia; order Primates; family Cercopithecidae; genus Macaca; species Macaca fascicularis. The sequence continues at coordinate 66,713,487 of NC_088386.1, forward strand.
TTAGGAAAATGTAAATTAAAAAAATACAATGAGATATCACCTCATACCTACTAGAATGGCTACCATCAAAAACATTGAAAAAAAGTCTTGTCAAGGATTATGGAAAAATGGGAGCCCTTGTGTACTGTCAGTAGGAATGTAAAATGGTACAATTAGATAGAAAATAGCATGATCTCAAAGAAATAGCTGCACACCCATGTTCATAGCAGCACTACTCACAATATGCAAGAAGTGGGAAGCAATCCATGTCCAATCAAAAGATGAATGGATAAACAAAATGTGGTACACACATACTATGGAATATTACTCAGTCTTAAAAAGGAAGGAAACACTGAAACATCATACAATAAGGATGAACCTTGAAGACATTATGTTGAGGGAAATAAGTCAGACACAAAATGACAAATACAAGATTCCAGTTGTGTGAGGTATCTAGAGTAGTGAAACTTACAGAAACAGAAAGTAGAATAGTAGTTGCTGGGGCCTAGGGGCAGAGGGGAATTAGAAAGTTGTTTAATGGGTGTAAAGTTACAGTTTGACAAAATGAAAACATTCTGGAGATTAGTTGTACAACAATAGGAATACACGTAACACTACTGACTTAGAAATGGCTAAAATGGAGGCAGGCATGGTGGCACATGCTTATAATCCAAACTTCTCCAGAGGCTGAGGCAAGTGAACCTGGGAGGCGGAGGCTGCACCACTGCACTCCAGCCTGGGTGACAGAGGGAGACCCTGTCTCAAAAAAGGACAGGACAGGACAGGAAAGGAAAAGAAAAGGCTAAGATGGTAAATTTTATGTCTCGTGTTTTTTAACCACAATTACAATTTTGAAAACAAAAAATGGCTAAGATGTTTGCATATGTACAGAGCTAACAATTTTCATCCCTGACTTTTCTTGATCTATGAAAAGTCAGAGAAACATCTGCTCTTTAATTCAAAACCTTCAAAAACTACCTGGATAGTTGGGTAACTAGAAGGGTTGAACTTCCTCAAGGGAAGTTACTTTATACAGGGATGGGCAGCAGTGACTACCATGTTAAACATTAGAAGGTAAAAAAATCAAAAGAAGACTACTTTGCGATTAGTAAAATCAATATGAAATTCAAATATCAGTGTCCATAGTAAGGTTTTAATGAACACAGCCATTCCACTTGTTAGCATATTGTCTATGGCTGCACTTTACCACACAAACACAAGGAGTTGTCATAGTTGTGACAATTCTTTTAAAAACAGTTTAGGATAGGTGTGGTGGCTCACACTTGTAATCCCAGCACTTTGGGAAGCCAAGACCAGTGGATTTCTTGAGCTCAGGCATTCAAAAACAGTCTAACATGGTGAAACTCATCTCTGCAAAAAATACAAAAATTAGCCAGGCGAGGTGACAGGATTGCTTAAGCCTTGGAGGTCAAGGCTGCAATGAGCTGAGATCATGCCACTGTACTCCAGGCTGGGTGACAGAGTGAGACCCTGTCTCAAAAAAAAAAAAAAAAGTTTGCTGACTCATGCCCTATATATTATCCCAAAATAAGGAATTAGATGCAGAGCAGAAATAAAATGAAGTAAATTCAAAAAAGAATATCAACAAATTAAAATGTTGATTCAATGAAGTGATTTTTTTAAAAATAAAAAGCCATAGTGTTTTCTGTGGCTTTCGATTTTATTTCTACCCCCAAGCCATCTACACAGACACCCAGGCACATGCACACATGTCTTATGTGTAATATCTTCAGTATCTGAAGTAAGCCTCAGTTTTAAGATAAACTTTCAGCCAGGCGCAGTGGCTCAAGCCTGTAATCCCAACACTTTGGGAGGCTAAGGCGGGTGGACTGCCTGAGCTCAGGAGTTTGCGACCAACCTGGGCAACACAATGAAACCCCGTTTCTACTAAAATACAAAAAATAAGGTGGGTGTGGCAGCGTGCGCCTGTAGTCCCAGCTACTCGGGAGGCTGAGGCAGGAGAATTGCTTGAACCCAGGAGGTGAAGGTTGCAGTGAGCCGAGATCACGCCACTGCACTACAGCCTGAGTGACAGAGTGAGACTCTGTCTCAAAAAAAAAAAAAGATAAACTTTCATTAGTTATTAAGCTCTTTGGGCACTCTTAATAAACATAGGATTTATACCACTATTCAGTTATACAGCTTTGTCTTCTCAAATAACTGGACTGAAAGTTATTTTTACTTCATACAAATTTAGAAAAGGCATTCTATAAAAGTCAATACAATGAAATTATTGAGAACTAATGATAATAAAAAGTTCACATCACTTTTATCACTTTCTTAAAAGCAAGCTCAAGGGGGTAGACATAGAGGTTGTAATTTATTGTGTGAGCTTTCAAAGACAACTAAAATGCTTGCTTATATCAAGAAGTTTTAAACAGTGTTCTAACTGGCCATGTATGTTTGTTTCAGCCAGTTAACTTATTAACATAAAATTTAAGGAAAAACAGAATTTGTTAAATACTAATATACTTAAAACGACATAATTAATATATTTATTTTGGCTTTATAATAGCAAATAGAGAGTAGATAACTACTATAAATTGATCTTCACTGAAGACCTTCAAATTTCAGATGCCAGCATTTGGAGGACAGTATGAAATAACGTAACCCCTCTGAAAAATTCCAATCATTTTTTTCTCAAGGTAGAGAAGAAAATTAGTCCAAAGAAATTTAAGTAATCTTAACATAAAAACAATCACACTCCTTGTAGTTAGTAAATACTATAGTAAGCCTTGGCAGTAATGAGCAGGAGTAACAAGTCCAAGATGAGATTTAAGACTGTTTTAATTTTTAAAACAAGTCACAAATAGAAACAGTAATAAAGATGTGGAAAACTGCTTAATCTCTTGATAATCAAATATATGTAGTAAGTAAAATAACATGTAATACCATCCCTACTTAACAAGCCACACACTTCCTAAAACTACCATGAGAGCAGTAATGTTTCCATTAAACTGGTTCATATGTATGTGTTGCTAGTGGCACTCTAAAGTTACAACTCGTACAATACAGTAACATCCCTAAAGACATTCATATTTTTTGACTAAATAACTCAATCAACAAATTGAAACAGTAACTACAATACTGTAAGATGAAATTTTCTAAAGGGATAAAGGGTATATTATACTGTAAGCAACTCTAAAAGTCTGTTTTGAAAGCTAAAACATTTTTTATATTAAATTACTGCTCAAAGGGTAATAATTTAAAAGAAGCAAAGTGACTAAAGATGTGTATCACATTTTTACTTATAGGACAAAGAATTGAGTACAGAGCTGAGAAAATACCCAGCATTAAATAGGATACACACACACACACACACACACACACACACACACACACACACACAATGTGATTTCATGAAGAGCTGTCTTTTAAAAATATATTGTAATGCTTTGAAGATTTTATCTGAATCCAAATGTAACTTACATTGGTACTAGCCAGTTGCCAAAAAAAGACTTTTAAAATAACAGTAATCTGTCTGGGCATGGTGGCTTACGCCTGTAATCCCAGCACTTTGGGAGGCAGTGGCGGGCGGATCACTCGAGGTCACAAGTTTGAGACCAGGTTGGACAACAAGGCGAAACCCTGTCTTTACTAAAAATTCAAAAATTAGCTAGGCATGGTAGCACGCGCCTGTAGTCCCAGCTAACTTGGGAGGCTGAGGCAGGAGAATAGCCTGAATCCAGGAGGCAGAGGTTGCAGTGAACCGAGATCCCACCACTGCACTCCAGCCTGGGCAACAGAGTGAGACTCTGTCTCAAAAACAAACAAACAACAACAACAACAACACAAAAACCAGCTGTCTTCAAGGCATCAAAGGCAAAGATAGTTCTGCTTCCAATTAAACCTACAACTCCAGATGGCTAACTGCTCCACAAGTTGGTCCTATTCAAACTCTGTATATAACCCAGTGGTCCCCAACCTTTTTTGGCACCAGTGGCCAGTTTTGTGGAAGACAATTTTTCCATGGACCAGGGGTGAGGTGGGGTGGGGTGGGGTGGGGTGCAGTGGAGATGGTTTCAGATGAAACTGTTACACCTCAAATCATCAGGCATTAGTTCGATTCTCATAAGGAGCGAGCAACCTAGATCCCTTGCATGTGCAGTTCACAACAGGGTCCGTGCTCCTCTGAGAATCTAACGTGGTGGATGATCTGACAGGAAGTGGAGCTCAGGTGGGAATGCTCACTGGCCTGCTGCTCACCTCCCGCTGCGTGGCTGGTTCCTCACAGGCCAGCGACCAGTATGGGTCTGCAGCCCTGGTGTTGCAGACCCCTGATATAACCAATTGATAATTTAAACAAAAGGACGATAAAGAGGCTGAGAGAAGAAGAGCATGGTTAAGAGGAGAAAAAGATTCAAATTCACCCAAAATTTCAAAACCAAGTAAAGTATTAAAAATAAGAGCAAACAAGGACTTTCTACTTCCAGTAATGGTGATCAGGTCATCAAACCAATCTCTGGCTGAAGAAACTTGAAAAGTTGAACTAAGTTTAAAAAAAGAAAAGTCTGCTTCTAGAGATCAGGCAGTAAAGAAATGGGGCCCGAATTCACGAAGTTCCCAGAGGTGAGTCTGGTATACCGTTTCTTCTCCCCTACAGGCATCTGCAGATTTAAGCAGTGACTGTGAGGCTGGGAAGCTAAGGAAAACATCTGACAGCCTCACTGGGCTAGCCAGACAAAAATGAGACCCTGAGCCTCCCTCAAACTCTGGGTTGGAATCTCAACCTCAGAGCAAAAGGAATACAATTAAAGCCCAGCTTCAAATAATCTCAATCCTTAAAAGTGAATTAAGAAAAGCAGATTTATAGGGCCCCTATATTTCTGTCAAAATTAGATGTAAATTTTATGTCATGGAAGACTACCATTATTCTAAGCCTCAAATTACTTCTATAGTTTTTCACATCAAATGTCTCATACACAATAAAAAACAATCAGAAATCCAAGAAAATAACACAAATGAAATGCAAATGAAACATGGAACAAGACCCAAAGGGATCTAGATAATTAAGTTATCAGACACAGACTGTCAAATAAGTATGCTGAGTAGCAAGACTGAAACTTTAGCAGAAAACCTGCAACTAAAGAGAATAAAACTGAAATTCTAGAACTAAAAAGTAAAATAAACTAAATTAAAGAACTCAGTGTATGAGTCTGATGGCATATTAGACACAGCCTAAGAGAAATAATGAACTGGAAGATTGGTCAGAAAAATATATCTTTAAAAATGCACACAAGAATAAAAAGATAAAACATACAAAAAAGGATGTAAGAAACATAGGGCAAATTTAAGAATGTCTAATACATGTATAACTGGAGTACCAGGAGGAAAAAAGATGACAAGACAGGAGCACTATCTGAAGTGACACGGTCTGAGAATTTTCCAAAACTGATGAACACACTCGTCAGTCCTGTACAACACAACTTTCTATTCTACTGATAGAATGATGCAACAGAACTTTCTATTCTATTGATAGAACGATGGAAACCTTCTCCATCTGCCAATACAGTAACTAACAGAAACATTTGGCTACTGAGAACTTAAAACATGAGGAATTGAATTTATAACTTTTTAAATGTTAATTGGTATCAATAGTTACATGCAGCTAGTGGCTGGCACTGGGCAGTGCAGTCCTAAGTCACAGATATAAGAAGTCCTACAAACACCAAGCTGAACAAGTAAAAGACACCTAGACATATCACAGTAAAACTGCTGAAAACTAAAAATAAACACCCCCACTGCAACAAAAACAAAAAGTGACCAGAGATCTACAAGCTAGAGTACAGTCAAAGGAGTAACAATAAGACTGAGAGTTGATTTCTCAACAGAAACTGTGGAAACCAGGTCTCAAGGGCACTGTGCATAGCTGCAACATGACAAATGAAAATAACTGCCAACCAAGACTTCTATACCCAGCTCCCTCCCCACAAAAAAATCCCTTCAAGAATAAAAAATGAAAAAAAAAAGGGATTATCAGATAAGCAAAAAAGAATTCCTCAACAGATAGGCCCAAACAGAGAGAGAGAAAAAAAAGAGGGAGTATTTTCAGAGAGAGAAAATCAACCCAGCTAGAAGCCTGGAAATGCACTGAAGATTGAAGGAAAAAAACTGAGTATATAAGCAAATTTAAATGTATAATTACTGAATAAAACACTAATGATAATATCTTGTGGGGAGTTAAAATATCAGAGAACTATCTGGCAATAGTATATAATTCTGGAGAGGGAAATGTAAAATTAATGTTTTCTAACGTTGCTGCACTGACCAGAAAGAGAAAAAAGTGCTAACTTATATCACACTTTAACACAGAAAGGAAGCATATTGTAATCTCTAGGATAAACATTAAAAACAAATTTAAAAAAAGATGGTCTAACTATTAAGCCAAGTTAGGGAGTGGGGGGTATTTGGAACAAAAAATAATAATAATCCCAAAAGCAGCAGAAAATAATAAGAGAAAGTTCAAACAGGATAAATAGAAATCATTTATTAGGAGTATCAATTTAAACCTAAATATATCAGCAAGCATATTAAATGTAAATGTACTAAATGTTCCAATTAAAGAACAAACATGGTCAAACTAGTTTTTTTTAACTAATATATGCAACTTACAAGATATAACTAAAACTCGAAAGCTGAAAGAATGGGAAAAGCTGTATCATGCAAATACCAAATGAAAGTGTATCTGTCTTAACACTAGATACGAATACTACAAGGTAAAATGCAATACTGAGATAAAGAGGGACACAATAAGAAGTTGGATTCACCAGGTAGCTTTTAAAAAGCCTTGACTTGTCGGCACTTACTAACCTAACCAAAATACATAAAACAAAAACTGACAAATCAAACACACAAACAGACAAATGTTATAATCATTTGGGGATATTTTAACAAACCTTTGTCTGAATAGGAGCAAACAAATGCAAAAGCAGTAACAATCTGAAACAGAAACAAACTTGATAGGACATATTATACCACATCTAACAACTATAGCCTATAAATATTTTGTTGTTGTACACAAGGAAGGTTTACCCAAAAAGACCGTATGTTGAACCATAAAGCAAGTCTCATATTTCCAAGAACTGAAGTCCTGGGATTTAAATCTTACTGGAGTGGAGTCAAATTAGAAATCAGGGCTGAGCATGGTGGCTCACATCTGTAATCCCAGCTACCAGGGAGGCAGGCTGAGGCACAAGAATCACTTGAACCCAGGTTGCCGTGAGCCAAGATCATGCCACCACTCCAGCCTGGGCAACAAAGCAAGACTCCATCTCTAAATAAATAAATAAATAAATAAATGCATGAATGGACAAAGGGGTCAGTAGTGACAAACTTTACTGAAAGTAAGGAAATGATATCAAATGGTAAATGAATAGACAAGTAAGGTTAGTACAACAAACTATAAAATGTATGTCTTTTCCTTATCTCAGTTTCATCAAAAGATATATCTGGGAGGCCAAGGTGGGAGGATCACTTGAGGTCAGGAATTCAAGGTCAGCCCAGTCAATACAGTGAAACCCCATCTCTAGTAAAATACAAAAAATTAGCTGGGTGTGGTGGCACGTGCCTGTAATCCCAGTTACTCAAGAGACTGAGGCATGAGAATTGTTTGAACCCAGGAGACAGAGGTTGCAGTGAGCCAGGATCACATGACTGCACTCCACACGACTGGGCAGAAAAGCGGAACTCTATCTGCCCCCCGCACCCCCCAAACAAAGGGTGATGGAATAGAGCTATACAGGACTAAAGTTTCTATATATTGCTGCAATTAAAGTAACTATGAAGTCGACCCTGATAAGCTACGATATATAAATGTAAGCCCTACTGTAATCACTAGTAATTCAAATACAGTTTTAAAATGATTAAAGAAATTAAAATGTTACACTGGGAAATACTCATGTAATACAAAAAACAGCAGTAGAGGAGGGAAAGAGGACAAAAGATAAATGAGACATATAGAAAACAAAACAGAGAAGTGGCAGACAAATTTAATCCTACCAGTAACACTAAATGTGAATGGATTAAATAACACACTCAAGAGGCAGAGAATACCAGATGGGGTTTTAAAAGAATAAGATTCAATTAAATGCTGTCTACTTAAGACATATTTTAGATTCAAAAATGCAAACAGGACAGGGTAAGATGTAAATGGATGGAAAAAAACATACCATACAAAAGAGCTGGCATGAATATACTAATATCAGACAAACTTTTAAAAATTGTTTAATGTTTTGAGAGGTAAAGAGAAACATTTTAAAACAATTATGGGTCAATTTATTAGGAAGATAGAACAATTATAATCATTTGCACTTCATGACAGAGCCCTAAATTACATGAAACAAAACTGACAGAATTAAAGGGAAAAATAGACAAGTCAAGAATAATAGTTGGAAGAATAATCCACTTTCAATAATGAATAGAACAACTAGGCAGAAGATCAATAAGGAAACAGAAAACAAACACTATAATCAACTAAATGGAAAAGACATCTAGAGAACATTCTGCCCAACAACACAATACACATTTTTCTAAAAAAGCACACATGGAACATTCTCCAGGATAGATGATCTATGCTAGACCATAAAACAAGCATCAAAAAACTGAAAAGGAAAGAAAGGATAGAAAGTATGTTCTCTGGGCCGGGCGCGGTGGCTCACGCCTGTAATCCCAGCACTTTGGGAGGCCGAGGCGGGCGGATCACAAGGTCAGGAGATCGAGACCACGGTGAAACCCCGTCTCTACTAAAAATACAAAAAATTAGCCGGGCGCGGTGGCGGGCGCCTGTAGTCCCAGCTACTCAGGAGGCTGAGGCAGGAGAATGGCGTAAACCCAGGAGGCGGAGCTTGCAGTGAGCCGAGATCGCGCCACTGCACCCCAGCCTGGGCGACAAAGCGAGACTCCGTCTCAAAAAACAAACAAAAAAAAAAAAAAAAAAAAGAAAGTATGTTCTCTGACCACAACAGAATTAAATTAGAACTCAGTAACAGAAAAAAAATCAGGAAATTCACAAATATGTAGAAATTAACATATTCCTAAATAACTAATGGGTCAAATGAAATAAAAAGAAAAATTAGAAAATACTTGAGATGAATAAAAACAAAAATGCAACATATCAAAACTTATGGAATGAACTAAATCAGTACTTACAGGGAAATTTACAGCTATAATGCCTGATTTAAAAACAGAAAATATAGGAAAACATTTTTATGCACTTGAGATAAGAAAAGTCTTCTTAAATACCATAAAGAAAAGACAAAAGCAGGCCACAGAATAGGGGGAAAAAGTTTTAATAAAAAATAAGACTTCTCATCCAAAATACAAAAAGAATGCCTTCAAATATGGTTTTCAAAAGACAAACACAAAAGACAAATGAACAAAAGATTTGAACAAGCACTTCACAAAGGATAACCAAAAGGCCAACAAACTTCATGAAAAAGTGGTAAACATCCTTAGTCATCAAGGAAACAAAAATTAAAACCACAGAGACACCGTCTTACAGTCAGGCATGGTGGCTCACACCTATAATCCCAGCACTTTGGGAGGCCAAGATGGGCAGATCACTTGAGGCCTTGAGTTCGAGACCAGCCTGGCCAACATGGTGAAACCCCGTCTCTACCAAAAATACAAAACTTAGCCAGGCGTGGAGATGCACGCATGTAGTCCCAGCTACTGGGAAGGCTGAGGCAGGAGAATCATTTGAACCCAGGAGGCGGAAGTTGCAGTGAGCCGAGATTGTGCCACAGCACTCCAGCCTGGGCAACAGTGTGAGACTCTGTCTCAAAAAAAACAAAACAAAACAAAACAAAAAAACAAAAAACAAATATAATGTATGAAGAGACAGGTATAAATGTGTTCATAATACCATTATTAATATTTTGTCAAGCAGAAACAATCCAAATGTCAATCAACAAAGTATAAAATGTAGTACATTCACACAAAGTAGTATTATAGTGCAATGAAAATTGCAGTTTCAGAAAATAATGTGGATGAATCTTACAAATAATACGTGGGGCAAAAGTAGATACAAAATATATATTGTGTGGATCCATTTATATAAAACTCAAAAACAGGAATAACTAAATCAGAATAATGGTTACTTTGGGGAGCACGGAGAAGGTAGTGACTGATGGGGAAGGAGAGTTTCTGAAGTGCCGGCAATATTCTATTTCTTGTCTCAATGGTCATTACGTAGGTCAGAGTTTACAATAACTTACTGAGCACTACTCTGTGTGCCTTTTCTGTATGTGTTATGCTTCAATATGAAAGATAAAATACCATATAAAATTTAGAAATAAAATCAGTTGAATCACACTAAAATTAGAGTACTTGAACTTCAGAAAGCAGTAACTTTTAAAGACTTATACTCATTAAAGTATCATAAAGAGCCAGGCATGGTGAAGTGTGCCTGCAGTCCTAGCTATTTAGGAGGCAGAGGTGGGAGAATGACTTGAGCCTCGGAGTTCAAGGCTGCAGTGAGCTATGATTGCACCACTATACTCTAGCCGGGACAACAGAGTGAGACTCTGTAAGAATGGGATCCTTTTGTAGTTCGTAAGTGTGATGACTGGGTGCTCACACACGAGAGGTGCCTCTCTCAAACCTTGTTATGACATCAGCATATGACCCATATGACAAGAAAATAAATAAATAAAATATAAAGAAAAACTGGCATTGAATTCAATAAAAGCATAAAAGTTTATACAACGGAAAATATTCAAATGTATAAAAGAAAAAATATGATGGTGGAAATAGTTTCATCAAATGTAACAAGAATTAACATCACTACCATCTATTCTCATGTCTAAGATACAGACGTCAAGAAAAATTGGCTTTGGGCTTTTGATAAAAATATTAAGTTCAATCTCACTACCAATCAAGACATACCAACTGAAACAAGATACCACTTAACAGCAGTTAAACTGGAGGAAAACTGTGTAACTCTCTTCTCTAGGGAGTACTTTGTTCATAACCTCTGTGGCAGAAATACAATTTCCTTCCTTCCCACTTCTCCTTTTTAGAAAACTTTATTTCACAGCACTGGAAACAGTTGCTCAATGATCCACAAGAGAACAATGCTACTGTGATTCCTGAATTTCCAGTTCCTACTTCAGTCTCCTCAAGGCCTAACTGGGGTCTAAGGGATATCCAGCTCTATAACCTTCTACTACTATAAATCTGTTTTGCTTAAGTTAATTTCTAGCAAACAAATGGCCAATGAATATAACACCTTGATATAGCTTATCTCAGAAGCTGAAAAGTGGCAACTTGGGTTGTTTTATCTAACCCACAAGGTGTTCTTCAAAAGTATAAATTAAATGTTAGAAATTATCCTTCCTCACTAGACTGTGACTAAGCTCCTAGTAGGCAAGGACTAACTTCATCATATCTGTCTTTGTTTCCTTATTACTGGACTTCAGGTCCAAAAATACTTGCTGAATGAACAAACTATGCCAATAAGGTTTCTATAAAATTCTACAACTCTGACAACTGATTCATCTCAGAGAACAATAGACTAAAATCCTAGTTATCCCACTGAGAAAACAACAGTGACAATATAGATTAAATGACATAAAAATACTCACCCCCTTTGCCCAGTAAGCCAAATCTTTGAAATGTAAAAATCAAAAAGTAATTTACAGTTGTGATCACAGCACAGTATGGCCTTGAACTTCTGGGCTCAAATGATCCTCCTGCCTCAGCCTCCCAAGTAGTTGGGACTACAGGCATGCTCCACTGCACCTGGCTTATGTTTTAACTATTACTATTACGTGTGGATATAATGATCCTTTAGAATTTAAATGTTTTCCTCTCTGTTTATGTGGCAAAGAATAGGGAACAAGTACTATCTGAATAAATGTTCCTTATAGCCATAGCATGCTTGACTTTGATGGTTTATTTCTCCAGCCCGTTGAAGAATTGTAGCTCACAGATGGAGATTTCGAATGATGTCCTAAATTGCTGCTTTCATCATCTTAGTGCCTGTAATTTTCTGTGGCTTTAGAATTGATCACATGTATAAGACACGGTTACACCATTTAAGTGTCAAGCACTAGATTTGGATTAGCAGTGTTTATACATTATATTGGTATGCAGTCATTTCTTTTTTTTTTTTTTTTTTTTGAGATGGAGTCTCATTCTGTCACCCAGATGGGAGTGCAGTGGCACTATCTTGGCTCACTGCAACATTCACTGCCCAGGTTCAAGCGATTCTCCTGCCTCAGTTTCCTGAGTAGCTGGGATTTCAGGTGCGTGCCACCACATCCGGCTAATTTTTTGTAGTTTTACTTGAGACGCGGTTTCACCGTGTTAGTCTGGATGGTCTCGATCTCCTGACCTCGTGATCCACCCACCTCAGCCTCCCAAAGTGCTGAGATTACAGGCATGAGCCACTGTGCCCAGCAGCAGTTGTATACTTTAAAGCATTATATTGCAAATTTTAAAAGGGGCCTACACTGTGTTTTCTGTGTGTTCTTACTAGTACCAAGGAGAGAGAGTACTTTATGTGCACTAGGTGCCTAATAATGTGTGTTTACCAGTGGGAATACAGGCAGTGTGGTATAGGGATTAGGACTGTGGACTTGGGTTGGCAACCTTTTTTCAATCACTTCTCATCTGTGTGACTTTGGGCATGTTGTTTGTCATTGTTGCTCTTGGTGGTGAATTTTTTCTTTTGAGAGAAAGGCGAGACAAAAAACAAGCTAATATTATGGAGTCATTGAAAAGTAACTTTTAGACTATGTTTGGTCATTTGTACATGTTCCCATATTGCACAGTTTTCCTAATTATCTTTTAAGTGAATGTATACAAGGCTGGGCGCAGTGGCTCACGCCTGGAATCCCAGCACTTTGGGAGGACAAGAAGGGTAGATTACCTCAGGTCAGGCATTCAAGACCAGTCTGGCCAACATGGTGAAACCCCGTCTCTACCAAAAATACAAAAATTAGCCAGGCGTGGTGGTGCGTAGTAGTCCCAGGTACTCAGGAGGCTGACGTGTGAGAATTGTTTGAACCCTGGAGGCAGAGGTTGCAGTGAGCCAAGATCGTGCCACTATACTTCAGCCTGGGTAACAGGGCGAGACTCTGTCTTTAACAACAACAACAACAACAACAAAAATATATATATATATAATGTATATAAAACATTTAGTTGATATACATACCAAAACTTAATCGCAGTTGTTGGTCTCATTTCTTCTCACTATATAATACTGTGGTAAATATTATGCACATAGTCATTTTCCATCCTTTGAATTGCTTTTTTTTTTTTTTTTTTTTTACATTTCTAAGATTTGCCTTACTGGGAGTAAATAAATTATATTTCTCTCCAGCCTGGACAACAGAGAAAGATCCTGTCTCTAAAAAAAAGGGGGGCGGGGGCGGGGGGCCGGCAGGGAGAAGCAGCAGCAGGAGAAGAAGAAAAGAAATGAAAAAATCCATAGTGAGTTGTTAAAGTGCCATGCATTTCTCATTTAATTTCACAACCTTGTGACATAGTTACTATTACTATCCCACCCTATCAAAAATAAAATCTACAGATAAGGCATTGAGAGGTTAAGTAACTTAGTATAATTAAGTGGCAAAACCCTTGAAACTATTATGTTATATTAACTTGTTATGCAATAATGTATTTTACACATGCTACCAACATCCAAAAAGTATAATGCTGCCAACTAGGTCAGAGAAGTAGGAGACACTGGGAGGAAAAATAAAGGAGGGGCAGGAGCTTGCAAAGTGGTACCATTTATTAGCCTTTTGGTTTTGTTGTTTAAAACTATACAACAGACTGGGCACAATGGCTAATGCCTGTAATCCTAACCCTTAGAAAGGCAGAGGCAGGAGGACTGGTTGAGCCCAGGGGTTCAAGACCAGCCCTGGCAACATAGGGAGACCATCTCTCCACAAAAAGTTAAAAAAAATCAGCAGGATGTGGTGGCATGCACCTGTAGTCCCAGCTACTTGGGAGGCTGAGATGAAGGGGTGTGCTTGAGGACAGGAGTTGGAGGTTGCAGTGAGCCGTGATCATGTCACTGCGCTCCAGCCTGGGTGGCAGAGTATGACCTTGTCTCAAAAAAAAAGACAAAGAAAAAGAAAGAAAGAAAGAAAACTGCATAATAAAAATTTTTTAATAATGAGAATTAAAAATATCCAGAGAAAATATGAAACATTTGATAAACTGCATTAGATATTTACTCAGTGTCAAGTTTGCAACCCTTTGATTAAGTGCAAGGCATGTGTTAATATTTAAGCCCAATACAGTATTTCTAAGATGAGCTGAACCCTACCTGGTTCAAAAGTACACGCTCATCTCATGCATGCTGTTGGTATATGAGCTAAGCACATGTATCCTTCAAAAAAATAATCTGGCAACATTTATCAAAAGCCCTAAAATTGTTTTATACTCTGCTCTGGTAATCCCATCACTGAAAATCTAGTATTTAAAAAAAGAGGCTTTTACTGAGTTACTATATCATTATCTATGATAGTCATAAAATTAAAATTAAAAAGACATAACCTAAATGATTCACTATAGTTGTTTTTTTCTCACCATCATCCCTTCCTCAGGAAAACTACACCTCATCCAATTCACGTCATCTCAAGGAGACTGTCAATCATGGCTTTCTGTGGGTTCCCCAACTGACCCTAACCACAGCTACCAAAGTGGCTGCCCTTGCTGTAGCTCATCTCCCAGGTTCCAATGATTGGTTAAGGAACTGACAATCAGAATTGATTACCAACAACCCAGAACTGACACATGTGGACATCAGGAAAGAGAAGCTGTCTTTCAAGTGTGGTTGCTAAGTTAAAGGTATATGTCTGGGGCTCCAGAAGCAAGAGGCTAGAAAAACCCAAAAAGGAGACAAAGAAACCCAGTGACATTACTTGCAACCTTGGATCTGGCTGTTTCCAAAGCCATTCCATTATCCTCCACATACCATTCCCACTATGTGAACCAATACACTCATTTTTTAACTTAACAAAGTTGTGTTGTTATCACGTGTAACCAAAAGATTCATGACTAACATCTTACCTAAAGAAGAACAGTTAACCAATTATAGTGCATCCATTCAAGGAAATAACACTGACAGAACAGTATAACTGTTAAGAGCATGCACTCAGCCCAGTCTGAATCCTGGCTCTGCTAAATATTCTCTGTCTGTGCCTGGGTACATTATTGTTTTTTGGTTTTTTTTTTTTTTTTTTTTTTAAGGCAAGGTCTCCCTCTGCTGCCCTGGCTGGAGTGTAGTGGCGTAATCATGGCTCA
Source organism: Macaca fascicularis (assembly GCF_037993035.2). NCBI lineage: Eukaryota > Metazoa > Chordata > Mammalia > Primates > Cercopithecidae > Macaca > Macaca fascicularis. The sequence continues at coordinate 66,728,748 of NC_088386.1, forward strand.
CTGCAACCTCAACCTCCTGGGCTCAGGCGATCCACCTCAGCTTCCCAACTAGCTGCGACTACAGGCGTGCACCACAACACCCGGCTAATTTTTGTATATTTTGTAGAGACAGGGTTTCACCATGTTGTCCAGGCTGGTCTCGAACTCCTGCGCTCAAGCCATCTGCCCACCTCAGTCTCCTTAAATGATGGGATTACTGGCACGAGCCACTGTGCCTGGCCCTTGGGTACATTACTTAACTTCTCTATGCCTCGATTTCCTCATCTGTAAAGTAGGGATACTAACAGGACTTCATATGATTGTTAGGAGAAGCAAATGAGTTACTATTTACAAATGTCTGGAGAGTGTCCAGCATTAATAAATATGTGTATCTTTAAGTAAATGAAATAAGTATCAGAGTAGTATACAAAGTCGAGCTAAACTATATACTTACACAGATGTTTAAAAGAAATCCGCAAGGAAAAGGGAAAACTTGTATTTTTTATGAGGCAAATATACAGTATCAAAAAAGGAAAAAACTAAAACATGTCTCTGGTCTCAGGAGACAGGATGAATATGATTAGCCTCACACAAACCCCTCTGACCTTCCCCAGAGGAACTACATTCATCCTCAGATAGGAAGCACTTACCTAAGTGTCCAGTGGGGAATCATGAAGTCACACAAGGTATCATATTAACGGCAGAATTTAAACCTAGTAGTTTACTTCCACCAGCTAATTAGTTTTCAAGGAAAGGCACAAATTTATGAGTATAACCAATTATTAACAATCCATATAGATGAAAAAGAAAAAATATTTTAAGTCATCCCCCAAAAACACTTATATTTGGCTAATGAATCTATGTAGAATATAATCACTTTTATTTAACTACAGGTAAAATTGCCTTCTTGAAATTCATTAAATTTCAGACCTAATGATGAAGCCACATTGGGAAAATTTAATTCAAGTTTGACAACCTACCACCTGGATCTGCTCTGTTCTGCATATCTTTCCACTCCGTGACTAACGAATTCCTATCAGTCCACTCAAATCCTGCCTCTCAATTAGGTTTGCTACATAATACATGCTACCAAAGGTTTTGTTGTTGTTGTTGTTGTTGTTGTTAGCAATAAAAGAACTAAAACTAAATATGTTGTAAAATACTTTTTTATAGATTAGCTAGACTGCACATCAAGTCTCTTCCCCCTGCCCATATTGAATACTATTAAGACAGTCAAAGATCTGCCGCTAAAACATTATAATTTAATTTAAAGCCTTGTCCATCAGGTTATAAAGCCTCCACAATAAATAGACTGCTCACAATAAATAGACTCCACAATTAATAGACAGTGGGAAATTTTTTGTTCAAATTCTAATATTTACTTGTTATGGCTCCAGTGGGCTTATGAGGCCAAAATATTAAGATAAATGGAATTACAAATTAGATTATCTAACATGGAAATAAAATTTTTCATTGATGTATCTCTAACATTTTCCATGAATGGACAAAACTTATCTTAAAAAAAGGAAATGTAAGATTTGCACAGCTGGTACAGCTTTCTAAATTGGGTTGTTTGGTTGGGGTTTTTGTATTTTTTTAAAAATCTTATCTTCACATGTGTATAAAAACCCATGCAAGAAAAGTTAACAAAAGTTTAGAGGTAAACTGAATAAGCCTGGAAGACTGATCAGTAAGTTAAAATTTGCTTAGAAAAACTACTAAAATACTAAAAGCCACATTTTCGTATTTTAGGCAATATATCCCAGTGATTAAAATACACCAACTTGGTTCAAATTCCCATTATGTACTACTCTAGGTCACACTGGTAAGTCACTTTACTTCTCAGTGCTTCAGTTTTTTCATCTGAAAATGGGAATAACAACTGTATACATCTTAGAGCTATGAAATACAAGAATTAACGTGCGAACACAATAAACTTTAGCTATTACTGTTACTGTTATCCATATCACCCTCTAAAATATAATTCACTTTTATTTAGAATTACTAAAATAAGCATCTTCCTGGGTCTGAAATATGTGCATACAACAATACAGAGAGATGACATATGTGAAACAGTCCTTCGACAAAACTTGTAGTTGAGTGCCAACTCTGTAGAGGATGTCCCACTGTGCACTGAAAATATGGAAATTAACAAAATAGTCTCTGAATTCAAGACCTTTCTGTCTAGTAGACAATATAAATAAAACTATAATAAAAGTAGCATGATGCAGATGCTATGGAAACAGACAATCCTATGAGACACTAAACAACACAGGCACTTAACTAGGGGCAAGCACAGGGGTCTCAGATGAAATAAACTCCAGAAATATTTTCTGAGGAACAATCACCTACTTATTTCACTTCCAGGTATCACATTGTTTGTTTATGCAATTTATATCGTTAACATATTAATAAGTGTTTTCAAAAAAACAAGACTACCTATTACACTACTTACCATGCTCATAAACATAAACACCCTGTAGTAATAATGAAGATATTTTCTTTTTTCTTTTTTTTTGAGATGGGGGGGTCACTGTGTTGCCCAGGCTGGAGTGCAGTGGCATGATCATATGCCACCATACCTAGCTAATTTTTTTTTTTTTTTGAGACGGGGTCAGGCTGGTCTCAAACTCCTGGGCTCAAGCAATCCTCCTGCCTTGGTCTACCAAAGCTGGGATTACAGGCCTGAGACACAGCACCTGGCCTGATGATATTCTCTTAAAAAAACAAAATATAGCCTTGCAAAGGTTATACCGCCTCTTCAAGAAACATTTCCTTCAGCAATAAATAAAAGCTACAAACTTTCCCCTGCTAAATTATATTAGGACTAATGTCACAGGAATGACAATATTTTTGAGCTGGAAGAGACCTTTGAGAGCCTCTAATCCAATGCTCTCATTTTACAGATGAAAAGAGGCTGTGAAGTATCATGGAAAAAAAAAAAAACCAACCTGAAAGTCAGAAAACTGAATTTTGGGCCCAACTGTCTTACAGCGAAAGCCTGTGCAAATTATCTGTTTCCTCATCTGTAAAATGAGAGGTTTGTACTAGATTGCTTCCAAGATCTGTTTCAGCTCTGCAATTCTTGGTTTATGGAACTGAAGCAGAGAGAAGCAACTTGCCCAAGGTCACACAGCTAGTTAATAGCAAAGTAAAGACAACCCTCAGATTCCAACTACAATCACTTTCTCCCCTATACCATACTGCTTCTCCTACTTCATAACAATATTCCTGTAATTTATTCTAAGATTCTTGAAAATCATTAATAAGCATGAAGGAGTTTATGAAACTAAATGACTGATTTCTACAGCTCTTCTAGAGAAAATGAGCTTTAAATCCAAATGCAACAAGTACATGAGGTCTCAAGCTGGGTATTATTACTTACTACACTTATTAATATTAAATTGACCTCAAGAAAGTTGTCAGAATTTATGCTTAAATTCTCACCATCTAAAAATCCAACTCACAGAAGAGATTACGTGCCATGCAAAATTAAAATATGAATTGTTGTAAGTAATGATAAATATTATAGGTATAATTCTAGGAATAAGATGGGAATTTAAATTCTTCCATTTATGTTCTAGTTATATTTAATATGCATTTTTAAATTCAAAAGAGATCAATTTAAACACTTTTCTTCTTTCCTCTTTTCAGACTCTCTAGGTTTAAAAATATTAGAATAGCTTAAGCATATTACTTCTGAAATCATGTAACAATTACAAATAAAAGACTATATAAACTATGCTCATAGTTTCTCTTACAAAATTGAAAATCAGCCCCCATAGTATTCTAAAATTCTGTGCTGAAATATATTACAACTCTACTAAATTGTATCATAAACAGCATTTGGTTCTCTAAAATGTCTGAAGCTTATTATATTTCACAGGGAATTTAGCAAGATTTCACGAAGACTGATCTTGCTGACACCAGAAAATACAGGAAAATCCTCAGAGGAAAAGCACAATAAAAATGCAAAATAGTAATAAAGTCAACAATAGTTTCATACTACGGACTTGAAAGAACATTCAAAAACGTTAATGAATCTATAAGTATAGCTTAACTATATTTAGGGATTTTTAAAGAAACACAGAATGTTTACATTTTTAAATTGGACGAAGCCTTAAGTCACTAATCCAATAGCACTCATCATAAGAATCTACAGAATTTATCTCTACCTCCCCAAAAAACATGTCCCTGTAGTACACTTTAAACTCTCAAAACTAACTACTACTTTCCATTGTTGTTAGTTGTTGCGAGTTCCATTGTAGCTCCACTGTTCCACTGTTTGAAGTCTAGTCATACAGTTCTTACATTCTTGTAAAAAAATTAGACTGACTTCAATCTACGTCTTCCTAATTTTCACCAGTTGGTCTGCCTTCTAAAGCAGGAGAATGGATCTATTCTCCCTCCTACTTATTAAAATTAACAGGTTTTTACAGCCTATTTACTGAAATCCAGGTTTCTTAAATATCTGGAGACAGCTATCATGTCTCCCACCCGTTAGTCTCTTCTGTAAATATATGTTCCTAGACTTCCTGTAGATCCTAGAGACATTTCTGGAATACAGTGCACTTTCACATTGTAAGTAACTTTAAAAAAAAAAAACAAAAAACTGCCACTTGTTGAATTTTGATGTAATACCAAAGAATACTCACTCCTTCCTTTTCCAATCATGTATCTACATGAAGCTGGATTCTCTTCACATATCTCAACCAAAACATCACAACAGAAGGCAGACACAAAATCTAGCTGTCTTCTCCTAGTAAGCCAGAAATCAAGGTGATTTGCAAAAATATAAAACACCACCACTGGTCTAGTTTCTTTGGTTTTAGTACATATTTATTCTTCATAAAAATTCTATTTACAACACACTTTACTTTTAAATTAAAAATATTTGAAATTGTCATTTCTAAAATAGAAAATATTAGTAGACATAGCCACATAAACCTAAATCTCCTTGGGGTCCTCAATAATTGTTCAGCGAGTAAAGAGGCTCTGAGGTCAAAATGCGAAAGCATAGTCTATTTCGCATAAGATTTTCAAACCTCCATTCTGGTTTCTCTCTTTTCTCTCTCCTCTAATGTGTAAATGTACCATTGTAAAGGAGACATCTGTCACATATCTATTCATGAGCTAGAATCCTTAAACATATAACCCTGTCTTCCTCCAGCTAGCGATTTCAAAAAATTAAAGGTCTACAGGGCCATCTGGTACACCTTCATTTTTAACATCTCATTACTAAATCATCTGAAGTCAAATACTTTAATTCTTCTAAGGAATGCAGTCTTTAAATATGGAAACAGAGCAAGTTTACAGTTTAATCATACTATCATGCCATCTTTTTTTGAGAGAGTGCCTCACTCTGTCACCCAGGCTGGAATGCAATGACGCTATCTAGGCTCACCACAGCCTTCACCTCCCAGGCTCAAGCAATCCTCCCAACTCAGCCTCCCGAACCACGCCCAGCTAATTTTTCTACTTTTTGTAGAGACAGGGTTTCACCGTGTTGTCCAGGCTGGTCTTGAACTCCTGAACTCAAGCAATCCACCCGCCTAGGCCGCCCAAAGTGCTGGGATTACAGGCTTGAGCCACCACTCCCGACCCATACCAACCTTTTGGCCAAGTTTTCACTATTTACAAAAAAAAAAAAAAATCAAATTATTTATAATTGGCAGGAGCAGGAAAGAAAATGCAAGTGTTCTGTATAACCAATCATTCGATTCTCAGCAATAACCCACTCAAAAGTACCCATGTACTGATATGCAAAAAACCCAACTACTTATCTAGCCATTATGACACTAGGTTCCTAGGCTTCAACAAAGCAAAACTGGGCTTTACTTGAAAACCTTTTTAACTCCTCACTCCCTTAATCACAGGATTATAGAAGACAAAATGGGATGGAGATTATAGGTTTAAAAGATTCAACAGAAAATCTAGAGCTACATTACTGAACACCTCAAACAGAACCACAAGATTGGTAAGGTAAAAAGCTTTGAGACCCAGGGAAAAGAAATCTACACTATATTTATCATATAATTTCCTAAATTCTAATAGACTCCCAAATCTTAAAGAGCTGTATTGTGTTTGTAATAAAACTATGTGAATATGATAATGGTAATAAGGTAAAAAGAGAGAAAGAAAACCACAACATACAGCATCAAAAATAATCGGATTATAATCTTAGATTTTTGGTTTCCAACGTCAAAACTTCAAAATAAGTAACTTTTACAGATGCTTATGGCATATCTTTAAAAGTAACCCATTTTCAAAGTTAAATTTGCCTAAAAGGAGTTCATCACATAGAATATTTAAGTTCATATACATGTTCATCTCTTTGAAGTTTCAATTCTTCTATTACTCTATGTTAAACTGGCTCCACTTTTCAAGAAACAAAGTTAGTTCTCTTCTTGACACATAGAATACATTCAAGTTCCATTAATATCAATGGTTCTTACTAGCAGTAACTAGCCGTCAAAAAGCTTTCTAAAACTTCATCAATTTATATAATGTAGTAACATGTATACCTGAAAAAAGTGCTAAACACTTGTTAAAATAAAAACTGAGATTTCGCTTAATAGAAAACATCTCCATTTTGATACTCAGGGCTTCATATTCCTGTTAGCGTTAGTGAAATCTGAGAACACATCGCCAAACTTCAAAATGAATATAACCCTAGAGAGGATTAATAGTTTTAACTTGCATGCTGGTTGGTCAAAAAGAAATATCCCTCTGTAGCTATACAGGTACTTGGCATGAAGTGTAACTTTCACAAAAGCCCGTCCTATGATATCACGAATTAACAGAAACTCACTACTTCAGGTTACATAAAAACCCACTGCAATCTAAACTGCCAGAAAAAATTTATGGTTATCTGGAAGCTCAACCTAAACGATTCCAACCCCTCCAAATTTTCAAACATCAGGAAAAGTGCAGAATGTTTTTAAGTTGAAGTAACCTCAGAAACTCACAATCTAGATATTTTGTCTCCCAAATTCCCAATACTGATAACAGATGTCAACAGATAAACAATTCAATACTATGTCCTCAGTATGTAGTTCACGGACTGGCTCACAGTAATGGCTCAATAAATATTCGAGAAACGAATGAATGAACGAATGAATGATGATATAGTCTTAAATTAAGAAACGATAAAATGGTCTTTTTAAACTCACAACACTAACACAAAACATCTTAATGAAACTACAAACAAAAGTAAAAGCATGCTAAAAGCACCAACTTCTCTATGAAATACATTTTAAACCGTTCATTTGGAAATTTTCAAGTGCAAAAGAATCATCAGATAAATTTTTAGTCATTTAATACTTTTATATTCTAATAATGAAAGCTCAGCGTTGGGATAAGATGAAAGGGAGAAACGTCAGTCAATGTATTCCGCCTGTTTAATGGATCCCATAAATCAAAGCTTTCCGTGAATTTTCTAGAGCATATTCATGCCAATCTTTTAAGCCTATTGTCACTTTCACACATGCTCACAGGAACAAAATGACAAAGAATGCTATGCCTGAACCACTGGATTCAGGACACAAAACACTTGATTAACAATTGTCAAGGCTCTGAATAGTAAATATCGACAGACATTTTCAAAATAAAGTACTCCCACCGATTCCTACATAAATCGAAGCTCTTGATTTCTTTAAAACATTCACTAGACTGCTGAACTTCCAGACGTTTGAAAATATGCCTACAATCTCCTCGTGTGCGACAACTGGGAGTGAACAACCCGTTTATCAATTGCGGATGAACATCGCTAAGCGTTTTCCAGACAAAAGAGCGTTAAAAGACATTCCATGCACATTTATTCATCACCCATAAATGTGTTTTCTCCCAAATTTCATTTTATGTCGTATACTTAAAGTTAAATACAGCAAGTTGAAATTTTAGTCAAAAGCACGCCGGTGCCTTACAAGCTGTCTAACTGCTACATCTGGTGGCAGCACACTTGCTTGCAAGAAGCCAGAAAACTTAGAAAACAATTGTAACCGATCTGGTGCATGTTTGCAATAACCTTTACGCAGATATTTCCCACAAAACCCACGACCCTGTCAGAGAAGAACAGTAGCCTACTTGCAGCAGAGAATATAACGCACAAACACGCAGGAGGCAACGGCGGAGGAGAGAAAGTTGCAACCATCTGGAGGGGCGGTTTTAAAAGCCTGCCCACGAGTCAGTCTGTCGTTTAAATTGCTCTAGGGGGCCACACAGGGGATCAAAGTCTGCCTAGGTAATTTCAGTGTCTCTCCCCAAATGAGAGACCCTGCAAGCGAGGGGCATCCTCCAGGTCTGGGGCAGCAAAGCTCGCAGAGCGGGGACCGCCTCTATGGGAGGAGTGCGCGGGGGAAGGGGAGGGGGCTCGAGGACGAAGGCTCCAGCGGGAGGGAAAACCCACCAGAGACCGGAGGCCAGGAGGTTAAGAGTACTGAGTGTGCTGGCAAATGGAGCAGAAAGGGGCTCGCGTCCGGGGGGAGGCTTCCCACCCTCGCAGAACTGGCTCCCAGGAACCCCAGGCGAGTCTGTGCGCCTCGCCCCGTCCCCACCAGCGCGCACCCCCTCGTCCGTCTCTACCGCCACCCGCGAACCACCACCCACAGCCAGGGCAATACCTCCCCAGGGCCGGGGAGCCAGGCGGCCTCGCGTCCACCTCGCCACCATCCCCCACCCCGGGGTCTGGCGGAGGAGCCCCGGGGGGGCGCGGGGGTCCGCGGCACGGGAGGGGAGGCCCGCGAGCGGGCGCGGGCGCGGCAGTGCTTACCTTCCCTGGGCCTCCCGGATGGCGGCGTGTGATTCAGCAGGGACCTGGCCGCCGCCGCCGAGCCCGGGGTTGGAGACGTGGAGAGCTGGGACCAAGATGGCGGCCCCTCCAAACTTCCACTGCTACTTTGGACACTCATCAAGCTACTTTCTGGGAACCCGACTCCCCCCCTGCGACGGCAGCGGCGGCAACGGCACCGGCACCCGCCTCCGTCATGGCGGGGGCCGCGCTAAGGGCGAGCTAAAGAGCGAGGGCTGGGAGGGGAGAGTCAAGGGGATGGGGGAGGAAACCGAGAAGAGGGGCGGTGGGGAGGAAAGAGGTGAGGGAAGGAGAGGGGACAGGGAGGAGGGAAAGGGGGAGAAGCGAGGGAGCGGGCGGGCGCGCCGGAGAAGAGGCGGAGGGAAGGAGCGCGGCGGCGGAGGCGTCGAGGGGGTGCCCTGGGGCCGGGGTCGGAGCGCGGGCGGAGCGCGGGCTGCGCCGGCCGAGGAGACTTCCGCGGGCGGAACCTGCCGGCACCTCTGCAGTGCGTCGGCCCCCGGCGTCGCCCGGGAGGCGGCGGCGGCGGGCGGTGGGTGGCGGCTGAGGCAGCGGGGTAACCTCTGCATCAGTTACAGGCGGCGGCGGCGTCACGCGCCGCCTGTGCAAACACTATCGCGAGGCTCCTGCGCCTCCGGTAGCGGCGGCGGCGGCAGCGGCGGCCGCGGGAGCAGGCTTGGGGGAGGGACCTGCCAGAGACTGGAGGGGGGGTGGGGGCATGGGGAGGGAGCGAGCGCGCGAGGGAAGAGACGAGAGCGTCGGGGCGACCCTGCCGCACCCGCGGATCGCCGCGCGGCGCGGGAGCCCGGGGTTGCCGGACTCGCGTGCGCGGGGGCAGCGTCCCCGCGCCGGCCGGAGGGAGGCGCGCCCCCGCCGCGCCACTCGGGCTCGGGCGCTGCTGCCACCTGACTCCCCCTCTATTCCCGCGGAAGCGCGCCTGGCTCCTGACCCACACCCAACCCGGGGAGAAATGCTGCTGCTCTCGCTCAGCTGCCGCTTCTCTGGAGTTCAATGTGATCGTTTCTGAAAATGGAACTGAAAAGTTGAAAGTTCCTTCTTTCTTGTCCCTCTGTACTATGCAGAAAAACGTATGTGCGCCTCCCCGTCTGCAGAATGGGAATAATGACCGAATAAAAGAGCTCTGAAATGGGTAGTGGGAGAGTTGGGAAATAAAACTTTCTCGTGTTTTCTAAAAAAGAGTGAAGGAATCTTTAATGAAGAAATTGAAAATTACCGGTTTCGTAGACTGTATGGTATAGCAATTCTTGGTTTTAAAACAGTAAGTGGAAAATCTAAATGAAAAATGTGATTACTGAATTCACATACTTAGGAAAACAGCGTTCATCTTGTAGAAGGTATGGTTTCTAGAAATTTCTAATTTGTTTCTAGTATCTCCGCTGAGTCCCGACTACAAAAATCCCAAAACAAATGACAGCATTTGCTAAAATGTATTGATACAGTGTAGCTTTCTACAGACCCACACAAGTACACTCACACCAGGGACTGGGCTTCTTGTACATAAAAGAGCAGTCTAGTTCAGGAAAAGTACAACAAGGTTATTTCTCTCTAAAAAAACCAAATTGCATAGAGCACTAAAAAGATTATAACATAACGCTACTGCACAGACATGAGGAAATGGCATGATTACCAGGGGGACAAAAATGTCGTTTCTATTTTTTATTTTTATGACTTTGCATTTCTCATAGTAATGTTTTGTTCAGATAAACTATCATACTAGAAAAGAACCTTGATTGTCAGTTATCTCCAAAAGTAATTGTAGTTGCCTTGTGCTTTAGATACTTCAGTGAGTTTTTAGTCTTGTCTGCTTTTCAAACTTAAGAGGGACATCTCACAACTTTATTGGGGTATGATTGACAAAATAAACTGCACATATTTAAAGTGTACAATTTCTGGCCGGGCGCGATGGCTCACACCAGTAACCCCAGCACTTTGGGAGGCTGAGGCGGGCGGATCATGAGGTCAGGAATTTGAGAACAGCCTGGCCAATATGGTGAAACCCCGTCTCTACTAAAAATACAAAAATTAGCCGGGTGTGGTGGCACGTACCTGAGTCCCAGCTACTGGGGAGGCTGAGGTAGGAGAATGGCTTGAACCTGGGAGGCGGTGGTTGCGGTGAGCCAAGATCGCGCCATTGCACTCCAGCCTGGACGACAGAGCGAGACTCCTAGACTCCGTCTCAAAAATAAAAATAAAAATAAAGTGTACAATTTGATAAGTTTTGATATATATACATCCCTGAAACCACTTCTACAAGGAAAGTGGTGAATGTATCTATCACCCTCCAAAGTTTCCTCTATCCCTTTGTGGTTCCTCCTCCACTCTACTTCCATTCTCTCTAACCACAGATCTTCTTTCTGTCATATGGGTAGCTTTACATTTCATAGAATTTTAGATAAATGTTGGCCATACAGTCAATTTGTACTCTTGTCTGCCTTTTTTTTTTTTTTTTTTTTTTTTTTTTTTGAGACAGAGTCTTACTCTGTTTTGCCCAGGCTGGAGTACCATCTTGGCTCACTGCAGCCTCTGCCTCCCAGGTTCAAATGATTCTCCTGCCTCAACCTCCTGAGTAGCTGGAATTACAGGCATGTGCCCCTACACCCAGCTAATTGTGTATTTTTAGTAGAGACAGGGTTTCACCACGTTGGCCAGGCTGGCCTCCATCACCTGACCTCAGGTGATCTGCCCAGTTTGGCCTCCCAAAGTGCTGGGATTACAGGCATGAGCCACTGTGCCCGGCCTTGTCTGACTTCTTTCACTCAACATCATTATTTTGAGAGATTCGTCCACATTGTTGCATTATCAATAGTTTTTATTTTTAAGTAGCGTTCCAGTGAATGAGTATACCACACTTGTTTATCCATTAAACTATTGATGGACATTTGCATTGTTTTCACTTTTTGGCTATTATGAATAATGGTGCTAAGAACATTCATGTACAAGTCTTCCTGTGGACATGGACTTTCCTTTCCCTTGGATACATACCCAAGATCTTGCCATTCGATTTTTATACCTGAGTACATGCACTATAAGAGGAACAGAGTTTCTGTAATGACATGTTGATAAATGTATGCTCTTTCTGTATTTTTAAGAGTAGGCTTAGTCAGGAGATTGTGGTGAAAAGCATATGGGACAGGAAGGAAGTTAAGAGACCTGAGTATTAGTCTCAGCAGGTAACTTGATTCAATTTCTTCATCTACAAGAAAGAGGTTAGAGTCACTGAGTGATTTTTAAAGCTCCTACCTGAGACTATACAGAGCTCAGTTCCTCTCAAAAATGGTCAATAAAGCCCAACCAAACAGGTTTGATGATGGTAGGTTATCTCTCCCAACCTTCTCCAGAGCTTCAAGCTTTTCAGTTGCCCTTATACCAATTCATATTTTTTTTTTTTCAGTTGTCACCCAGGCTGGAGTGCAGTGGTGCAATCTCAGCTTACTGCAACCTCTGCTTCCCAGATTCAAACAAGTCTCATGCCTCAGCCTCTTCAGTAGCTGAAACTGCAGGTGCCCGTCACAATGCCTGGCTAATTTTTTCTATTTTAGTGGAGATGGGGTTTCACCATGTTGCCTAGGGTGGTCTCAAACTCCTGAGCTCAGGCAGTACACCCACCTTGGCCTCTTAAAGTGCTAGGGTTACAGGCATGAGCCACCACATCCAGGCTAACTCATGTTACATTTAATGCAGATTGGCTACGTTTATTTTTAATGATAACTAGACGATTACAGCATATACATGATCAAGTTACTTTCATTATATTTTTGTTGTGAATACTTCCTTAAAAGGACAATTAAATGTTTGATTCCTGTCTTCATGTAGTTTTTGATAAGACAGTACTCACCAACCTTAAAGATAAAGGCCCCTACTGGCAATAGGGAGTTATTTAAACAAACTGTGGCTTAGCCTGAAAATGGAATGTCATGCCATTATTTAAAATCATGTCTTCAAAGAATACCAAAGAAGATAACATTTTCACACTATAGTAAGTGAAAAAATGGATATGATCTGGATTTATTCCTAAGTATGCATCAAAAACAACTGGAAGTACTCAGGAGGCCAAGGTGGGAGGATCACTTGAACACAAGAGTTCAAGACTAGCCTGGGCAACATGATGAGACCCCATCTCTTCAAAAAAAAAGAAAAACTGGAGGGATGTGCCCCCAAAAGTTAATAATAACTAGCATTGGGCTTTGAGATTACATAGTTATTATTTCTTCATGTATGCTTTTCCATATTTTGTGAAACAAATCATGTATTTCTTTTTACATTCAGAAAAAGTTCAATAAATACTTTTGAAGTAATTGAAGCATAAAGAAGGCCTCTGGACATAAGTTGTGCAAATACATAATTTTATAAAATGATTATGTCAAATAGATGAAAACTTTTAAATGGCAAGTAGAGGCTTCTCCACACCTTGACATTTGCTAGGATATGGGCATTCAAAAAATGTCTGATAAAAAATAGATCAAGGCTGGGAATGGTGCCTCACACCTGTAATCCCAGCACTTTGGGAGGCTGAGGCAGGAGGATCACTTGAGCCTAGGAGTTGAAGACCAGCCTGGGCAACAGAGTAAGACCCCATCTCTATTTTAAAAAAAGAAAAAGATTAGATGGTTACAGTGATAGATTACACAATAGGAAAAAATATAGAAAAGTCAGAAGAGTCCAGATTCAGACAGAAAGAGACACCTGCCACTCTGTAGGGAAGAAGAAATCTCAAGAGCAAGAAGAGATCATTGGAAGCTTTCTGGCAATCTTCCATGGAGGAATATTCCCAGAGGGAAAGCCAGCTTGAGAACACAAAAATGAACTGAGCAAGTAAAAGGTAGTAAACCTGCCTAGAAAGAATCAGGAAGAGACTGGAGAGAACGTTCTGAGTGCTCCATGGGGACAGGGCCTTAAGCCTCTAGTACAGACCAAGGGCTCTGTCAGTGTTGTGGAATTAATGAATGATGACGATCAATGAGCTGGGATTCAGGTGAAAGGGCAATGCAGGAGAAGTCTTCAATGATGACTAGAGGATTACAGCATATACATGATCAAGTTACTTTAGTTATATTTTTGTTGTGAATACTTCCTTAGAAGGACAATTAAATGTTTGATTCCTGTCTTCATGTAGTCTCCTGATGGAAGGTCAGATGCAAAAGTGGAAGGTTTGAGCCCCGATCTGTAGGATGATCATAATTTACAATGATGTTTAGTAGACTCTTTACTATTTCTATACTATAGTAAAAATATTTACAAAGCATCCAATATTATAGACATACTAAAATGCATTTTATACTCTTAACATTTGATTACTTCTAAATTCAAGGAAAAGATTAATGTCTGAGCCACCTAAGCCCCTTTCCCCCAAACCAACAAGAAATGAGCCCAGAGGCCAGGCGCGATGGCTCATGCCTGTAATCCCAGCATTTTGGGAGGCCGAAGTGGGCGGATCACAAGGTCAGGAGTTCGAGACCAGCCTGACCAACATGGTGAAGCCCCGTCTCTACTAAAAATAGAAAAATTAGCCAGGCATGGTGGTGCACACCTGTAATCCCAGCTACTCAGGAAGCTGAGGCAGGAGAATTGCTTGAACCCAGGAGGCGGAGGTTGCAGTGAGCCGAGATTGTACCATTGACCTCCAGCCTGGGCAACAGAGGGAGACCCCGTCTCAAAAAAAAAAAAGAAAAGAAATGAGCCCAGAGACTGGATGAGGTATCCTTTCTGAGTACTCCCATACAGTGGGATACTGGAGCCTGTTCGTAATGTCCTGGGAGATTATGTACATGGCTTCCCAACTCCACTTTCAGTAATGTTACATGTTACAATTGTAGCCTGAAGTCAGCCATGGTGAGAGTACTTATAACTCCTAGGTCAGCAAAAGCTACAAGTTAGAGCTGCTTCTCCACCTCAGAGCCAGTTATTAAGCACTCACCAGCACACCACTGCTCCCATCATACATTTGTCATTGCTGTACTGTTCTCTGTTCTCTTTTTCCCCCTCTTGGCTGAAAGCCTAGGGAGGTCAAGGACCCTTCTCTGTAATGTTTACAGTTGTATTAATACCCAACATCTAGCACCTGCCTGGCATACAGTTGCGGAGCCAACCAACTACCTACACAGCTGGTTAATAAGCACTGGAGTCCCCCGAGCTAACCTGCTCATAAACATCTGAGCTGGCCATCTAGCAGAGGAAGAATAGGCCAAATGCCCCACCATCCCCTCACACTCATCCTTCATTGCCCAATGTTTGTGGTTTGATAAAGTTCACTGACCTTGTCAGGGTTTTCAGATTAAACTATGAATATTGTGTAGACCATATTTATCCCAAAAAGTTTTTTATTTATTTGAAATTCAAACTATCCGAGCATCCTGCATTTTAATTTGCTAAATCTGGCAACCCAAGCCCTTTTGAAGTAAGCAAAAAGATAGTTCGGAAGGTAGTATCTATGAAAGACGAAGATTTTGTGACCTGGCAGTTCCCTTCCAAAGAATATATCCTAGAGGAATTCTTGCTGCTATGCACCAGGAGATAGAACAAGAATGTCTGCGGCACTACTGTTTGTAGTAGTCAAAACCTGGAAACTACCCAAATGTCCATCAACAAGAGAATGGATAAATTAGAGATATGTATATTTATACAGTGGGATACTACATAATTAAAATGCTCACAAATATAATGCTCATTAAAAAGAACAAGTTACAGAAGAACAAAGTCAGTTTGATTCCTCCTAAAATATGCAGAGTCATTCAAAACTAAGTAATATATTGTTCAGGAATACATATGTGATTAAACTACAAGGAAAAAAATGGAAATGAGAAGCCAGGATCAGAGTGGTTACCTCCTTCAGGGAAAAGGGCACATGTGATCATGGGAACTCACAGGGACTTCAAAAACACTGCTAAAAGCACCACTTGTTAAGCTGGGTGGGAGTACAGAGGTATGTTTGTCCTATTCTTTCTCTTTAAACTACATATATATATTAGATCTACTCTTACATGTATGAATTATTACATTACAAATGTTGAATTGAGGAGTACTGGGCCTTCTTCCGTCTTATCAGAGTGAATTGAAATGTCAACATGGCCTCCTCTGCCTGGACTCACCTCCAGATTTTTGTTTCCTTCTTTGTCCAAAGGTATGAATACAGATCAGAGCTTTTAAGATGCCTACCCTGCAATCTCAACACGTCCCCTCAATAGTGTTTTTGATTAGTTGCTTAGACAAATGGCTCCATTACATTAGATTATGAAGAATTCTCATTTCATTAAGTTGGTTCTATCTTCATTGTACAATTCACAAAACCACGGCTTGAAGGTTTTGGTTTCCAAATCCTGAAGAGATAGTTCCAAGCTTTTGTATATAATAGGTTAGATTACACTTCCTCTGCTCTCTCCAGTGATGGAAATGTTTTCTCTCAGATTTGTCAATCCATTTGAAAAAAAAGAAAACCTTGGTCCATACATAACAAAAACTGGAATTACTAGATTCTCAAACAAAAACTGGAATTACTAGATTTATTTCACCTGAGGTTAAAAAATTGTAACCAACTTCAGAACAATAATATCCCCTCCCCCAAAGTGCACTAGAAGCTATCCTCCAAGGACATGGTATTATGAAATGTTTACAAAAACAAAGTACAACAAGCAAACAGTGCTCATATTACAAATTTTGAATCAACAGTGTACCTCTTAATAAAGCAGGCAACTTTGAAAAGTAATTAAAAATATATAAATTATAATTTATAATTATAATCTAGTGTTACACTTTACTCATCCTAAATTTTACTGATTAAACCAAAATATAAATTTATCACATTAGAGGGAAAAACAAAAATGCCCAAAATCTTACTCTGGACATTGTTTCTGCAGCATAAATTTTTTCGTAGGCAAAAGAAATGGAAGTTTCTTTTCATAAAAAAAAATCAAACGTCTTTGATTTTTGACAATATCTTTCCCACTCCATAGTAAAGATTTTCAAAATTACTTAATGCCTTCCCAGAAAATAAAAACTAAATGCCAAATCTTTCTTAATTAGATACATGACAAAGGAGACATATATAACCTCATATGTATTTAGAAACTTTGAAACAATATGGGAATGTAAAATATTGATGAGAATTTCTTCCTCCTCTTCCTCAAAAAAAAAAAAAAAAAAAAGCAGTCAAAATGCCACCATGAAGTAAGAGCGGGGATTCTGAGCTGCAAGTGATTTTTTTGTTCCATGATCCAGGTGCTGATTAGAAGTGTGTGTTCAGGGTGCGGTGGCTCATGCCTGTAATCCCAGGACTTTAGGGGCAAATCAGGAACATTCTCCCATGGATTTGACATAATTCAATGAACCATGAATCACTGAATCATAAAAAGAATTCATAGTTTGGAAGATAGGGGTTGGAAAGAGCTGATGTCTAAAACAGACTCTAGCTATAGATACAAGATAATATAAACACCAATAATGGGAGATAAGTTGATGCTAAGTCTAAAATGTTAATAGAACTATCATAATATAGTTACATGGAGATTTTATGTATAAAGATGGGAGTTATTCTGGAAGTGTGTGCTCAGGGTGCAGTGGCTCACGTCTGTAATCCTAGCACTTTGGGAAGCAGGGGCAGGTAGATCACTTGAGGTAAGGAGTTTGAGACTAGCCTGACCAACATGGTGAAACCTCCTCTCTACAACAAATACAAAAAGCTGGGCATGGTGGCATGTGCCTGTAATCCCAGCTACTTGGGAGGCTGAGGCAGGAGAATCGCTTGAACCTGGGAGGCAGAGGTTGCAGTGAGCCGAGATCTTGCCACTGCACACCAGCCTGGGCAACAGAGACCCTTTCTCAAACAAAAAAATTATTTTTGATCCACTAATTTCATTCTGGGAATCTATCTGGAAGAAACAATCTTAAATTCGAAAAAATATGTCTGTGCTAGCCGGGCACGGTGGCTCAAGCCTGTAATCCCAGCACTTTGGGAGGCTGAGACGGGCGGATCACAAGGTCAGGAGATCGAGACCATCCTGGCTAACACGGTGAAACCCCGTCTCTACTAAAAAATACAAAAAACTAGCCGGGCGAGGTGGCGGGCGCCTGTGGTCCCAGCTACTCCGGAGGCTGAGGCAGGAGAATGGCGTAAACCCGGGAGGCGGAGCTTGCAGTGAGCTGAGATCCGGCCACTGCACTCCAGCCTGGGCGACAGAGCCAGACTCAGTCTCAAAAAAAAAAAAAAAAAAAATATGTCTGTGCTTTTTCTCTTTGTACATAAAGATAATTCTATTCAACATTATGTATAAAAACAATAAAATTGAAAATAACCTAAATGTACAATATTAAGCATATAGTAATAAATTATGGCTCATCTATCTTATAGAAGGCCATTAAAATGTTTGTGAAGATTTTATAATAACCAAAAGCAATAGTTTGCTTATAAGAGCATCTCAGTGAATAAAGCAACATAAAAATATATATACAATATAGTCTCGATCATATAAAAAGTGTATAACAAAAAGAAGGAGAGGAAATATATCAAAATATTTTTATTACCGGTTCTCACTATCTTGCCCAGGCTGGCCTTGAACTCCTGGGTCAAGGGATTCTTCCACATAATTGGAATTACAGGCATGCACCACCAGGCCCAGTTGAAAATATACCAAAGTATTACGAGTGGTTGTCTTGCTGTGGTAAAATAATGGCAGATTTTTGTTGCTGGCCTTTGTACTTTTCAATATTTTCCAAATGTTTTATAGGAACAGCAATTACTTTATGGGAAAACAAATGCTGTATTTTTTCAAATGACTGAGTTTACTACCCCAGATTAAATTAGCGAAGACCAAGAAAAAGAAGGATTAACAGGGGCTAGAAGAAAAACAAAATGTTTGGTGCCTTTTTTTCCACAGTTAAAAGCTATTGTTTGACTTTTTATTGATTCAATTAAGCCAAGGTAGATTTTAAAAGTATTTGTGGACAGCTTTCAGGAACCCACTAGCAGAATCAGAGGAATGGCCATCTTTGAAAATCACAGTAGAAAATAAGAGCAAACAAAACTAAGTCTGCAGAGCAAATGACAAAACTGAAAAGAAACAGGATGCACACATGAAAAGAAAGGCACAAAAACATAGCAGCAGTGAGACTAAGCATGATAAGTTATTAAATGTAGATTCCCTATTAATAGAAAAAGCCTCCCAGATTGTGTTAAAAATTAAAATCCAATACTTTACTGCTTATAAAAAAAACTCTTAATAACACAAAAAGACTGCAAAGAAAAGGATAGGTAAATATGTAGTAAGCAAGCTTATAATAAATTAGAAAAAGCATTATTAGATTAAAATAGAATTCAAAGCTTAAAGGTTATTTTGATTTAATATAAATATGAGATACACAAAAAGATAAATGGCAATAGATACAACAATTCACAAAATTGAAAATAAATTCGTTAACTATGGGAGTGTTACAGAACCACTACCTCACTGTATCAGTTTTCCTCTTCTTCCTGGGCACATGGGAAAACTATAACTTCCAGTCCCCTTTCAGTGAGATGGGGCCACGTTATTGGGTATAGACAATGGAATGTAAGCAGACATCTGGTGTGTCTCTTCCAGGCAAAAGACTTAAGAGTCATTGCGCCACCATCACACTCTCTCTTCTCCTCTGGTAGGGATTATAGAGACCAGATAAGGATGTGAAGTCATAAGGTGAAAGTGCCCTGGATCTTCCAATCACTGCAGGGAGTGTAGCTGCCCCATAAGTTGGCACCAGACTTTGCACGTAGAGAAATAAACCTACGTTGTTTGGTGCTTTATTTGCTATTACAGCATAGCATATCCTGTCTTGATTAATGCAGTGGGCAAATGTCAAACCACCCAAATAGTCAAGAAATTTAAATTAAACAATGAAGTACTACTTTTCATCGATTAAACTAGAAAGAAAAACTTCGAATATTAATAGTCAGTGAAGTGGGGTAAAGAATAATCTTTTCAATAAATGAGGCTGGGTCAAACGGATATCCAGAGGGGAAAATATGTACTTTGACCCTTACCTCACACCAAACACAAAAATGTATTCCAAATTAATTGTAGCTGTAAATATGAAAATTAAAACAAAGCTCTTAAAATTAGAAAAATATTTTTATGATCTTAAGTTAGGCAAAGATTTCTTATACAGGACAGGACATGAAATGTGCTAACCATGTGGGATATATTTGATTGGTTAAACAATATTAAGATAAAGAACTTGTGATCATCAAAAAACTTGGTTTAAGACAGTGAAGGAGCTCGGTGCAGTGGCTCATGCCTGTAATCTCAGCACTTTGGGAGGTCAAGGCAGGTGGAGGGAGGTCAAAGCTACAGTGAACTGAGATCACACTGCTGCACTTCAGCTTGGATGACACAGCAAGACCCTGTCTGAAAAAAAAAAAAAAAGACAGTGAAAGGATGCTGGGTGCAGTGGTATGCACCTGTAGGTAGTCCTAGCTGCTGAGGAGGCTGAGACGGGAAGATTGAAAGTTCAAGATCAGTCTGGGCAAAATAGGAGACTCTTACCCTGCCCCGATCTCAGAAAAAAAAAAAAAAAAAGACAGTGAAGGCAACCACAGGGTGGAAAAAGATAGTTGCAATACATATATCTGACAAAGGACTCGTATTCAGAATATGTAAAAAACAAAACCTTTAAGAAAAAGACAGATAATATAGTAGAAACATAAACAAAAACTTGAACGGTTGTCTCACAAAAGAGAATAACCAAATGCAAAAAAAAAAAAATGCTAAATTTATTTAGTCAACAACAACAAAGCAAATAAGGCAAATGAGATACCACTCAACAGATAGGCTGAAATGAAAAATATGAAATGTCAATAAATATGTGCAACACTGGGAACTCCCACACACTGGTGAAAGTGGATATTGGTACCTGGTAGCAGTAACCATTAAAGTTGAAATGTCCATATCTGTGATCCATCAATTTCATTCCTAGGTATATACCCAACAAAAAGGCATTATATATATTCATCAAAAGCACATGGACAGGAATGTTCATAAAGCAGCACTGTTTGTAATAGCCTCAAACTAGAAATTACCTAAGCACTCATCAGAATAGATTGTGGAACATTCACATAATGCAATACTATGCAGAAATGAGAATTAACAAATCACAACTAAACACAACGAGGTAGATGAACTGTACAAAAATAATATTGGGCAAAGGAAGATAGACATGAAAGATTACATACTATGTGATTCCATTTATATAAAGTTTAAAAACAGGCAAATCATTCTGTAGGTTAAAAATCAGGAAAGTGGTTACCCTTGAGAGGATAGGAGGGAGGCTTTTGAGTGACTGGTAATGTTCTGTTTCTTAGTTTAGGTTCAGGTTACACAGTACGTTTACTTTGTGGAAATTCATCAAGCTATACATTTAGATTTGTACACTTTGGTACATGTATGTTATACTTCAATAAAATGTTTAACATATACAATAAAAATATAGACACACTACACACACAATATAAAATTATGGGAAGTATCTAGTTAAACTAGTTGATACGGTTTGAATCTGTGTCCCTGCCCAAATCTCATGTAGGATTGTAATTCTCAGTATTGGAGGTGGGTCCTGGTGGGAGGTGATTGGATCATGGGGGTGAATTTCCTCCTCTGCACTGTTCTTGTGATAGGGAGTGAGATCTCATGAGACCTGGTCATTTAAAAGTGCCACCTTCCCTCATTTCTCTCTCTTGCTCTTATTCTGACCATGTAAGACATGCCTACTTCCCCTTCGCCTTCCGCCATGACTAAAAGTTACCTGAGGCCTCCCCAGAAGCCACACAGATGCCAGCATCATGCTTCCTATACAGCCTGCAGAACTGTGAGCCAATTAAACCTCTTTTCTGTATAAATTACCCAGTCTCAGGTATTTCTTTATAGCAGTGAGAGAGCAGACTAATACTCTAGTATTCTCATAGCTTGTTGGTAAACTGGTACAAACATTTTGGAAAGTGATTTGGATATATGTATAGTCCACTTTAACTGTGTAGCATACATATATTCCCATTTCTGAGAATCTTTCCTAAGAAAAAAATCCAAAATATGGAGAAATACTATGAATAAAAATGTTTATCACAGAGTCAAAGTCAATTATAACTATAGCATGTCCTGTTAGTATAGTTTTATTCAGCCAGTTGTGACTACTTTGAAAACTCTAGTGCAACATGACAAAAGCTTTTGATATAATGTAGGGTGAAAAAGGAAACAGAAAATTGTATGCTATTATTATAACTAAGGAAATATACCAGTTAGAATAGCATAACTAAAAAGGAAAACACACAAATGATATATATGCAACTTTCTTGCCCAATCTCATCTACTCTTGTGACTCATATGGATCACATATGTACAGAGCTAGACAGGATCTCACTCTGTTGCCCAGGCTGTAGTGCAGTGATGTCATCACATCTCACTGCAGCCCCAAACTCCTGGGCTCCAGGGATCCTCCCACCTCAGCTTCCAGAGTAGCTAGGACTACAGGTGTGCACCACCATACCCTGCTAATTTTTTTTCTCTTTTTCTTTTTTTGGAAGAGGCAGGGTCTCACTATGTTGCCCAGGCTGGTCTCAAACTCCTGGGCTCAAGGCATCCTCCCCCGTCGGCTTCCCAAAGCACTGGTATTATAGGTGTGAGCCATCACATCCAGCTTAATGATGACTCTTAAATTTGTATCTTCAGCCCACATCTTTCTCCTGAGCTCCAGGATGTTAAGAATCATCCCTATGCATCTCCCCTTGGATGTTCCACAGTTTTCTCAAATGTCTTCATCCTATATTCACTATCTTGGGTAGAAACAGGACCAGGAATAAGAACCAAGACAAGAACCCAGTTAGTTATCCAAACAAGAGACCTGGGAGTCATTCTTGTTTCCCCCCAGCTCCCCATTTCCCATACTTCCATCCCTTACCACTCCCTAAGACTACAGTGTCTCTTAAACGGCCTTTTGAATCCATCTCCTCCCATTCATTCATCTATCCATCCATCCATCCTTCTTCCATTGTGTTAGTTCAGACTTTTATTATTTTTCCTCCTGGATTATTCCAAAAGCTTTCCAACTAGTCTTTCTAGCACTATGTGATTCTTTTTTATCTTTTTAATCTTGTTATCACCTGCCTATCTCCCCAGTTTTATATCTGGTTGCTGCCTCATGGGAATCCTACACTGCAGCCACACCAAAGTTATTACAGTGACCAAACAGGTTATACACTGTTTCACTTCCTTTGCCTTCTTGCAGCTTGGAATTTCCTTCTCCTACCTATTCTTTCCCATACCCTTTTCCTAATCTTATTTGCTTAACTCACCATTCAAGACACAGCCCAAGCCTCTCTCCTTGGCTGGAGAACCTTTGGGGAATCACATTTTTATATGATTGTAATCATGGGGTACACTGATTCTCCTTCTTGTTTTTATCACTAACATTAAAACGGAGCAATTTTTTAATTTGCCAAGGTGCTCTTCATAATTATTATTTAACATGCAATATTAAGCTATCTCCTTGCTCCCATAGTATACTAGTATAATTTTTATTATATCACTTATCACTTTGTTTTATAATTATTTTTGCATGTCCACCTCCTCCACTAGGCCCTGAGTTCCTTGAGGGCAAATACTTTGTCATATTCATTTCTATATCCTTAGCACAGAGCCTGCTGCAAAGTAGGAATTCACTAAATGAAAGTGAGTCAATGACTAAGTAATGGTTATTATGTTCACACAATAGTCTTTTGGGTAACATTTTTCTTCCTTTTCTCAATTCCCCAAATTTTCTGTGGCTATGTATTCTTTAGATTCACCATCTCTTTTTTTTTTAAAGGAGAAGATTAGAATGTAATTTTTAGTAATATTACCTTTAACATTTTAAATGATTTTTATTTATAAAATGCCTTATGACTCCCAACTTCACTTAATAAGTACAGTCCAGGCTGGGTGAAGTAGCTCATGCCTATAATCCCAACATGTTGGGAGGATTGCTTGAGGCTAGGAGTTTGAGACCAGCCTGGGCAACATGGCAAGGCCCTGTCTCTACACAAAATGGATAAAATCAGCCCCAGGTGCGGTGGTGCAAGCCTGTAGTCCCAGCTACTTTGGAGGCTGATGTGGGAGGATTGCTTGAGCCCAGGAGGTCAAGGCTGCCGTGAGCTATGATTGTGCCACTGCGCTCCAGCCTGGACTACCGAGTGAGATTTTTCAAAAAAAAAAAAGTACACTCAGCCCTCTGTGTTCATGGTATCTATATCCATAGATTTAATCAACTAAAGGCTTAAAATAAAATATTTGAAAAAAAAGAAATGGTAGTGGTTGCATTCTATACTGAACATGTACAAACTTTTCTTTTTTGTCATTATTCCCTAAACAATAGTGTGTAGCAACTATTTACAGAGCATTTACATTGTACTAGGTATTATAAGTAATCTAGAGATGATTTAAAGTTTATAAGTATGTAAATATGATACCGCTTTATAGAAGAGACTTGAGTATCCTTGAATTTTGGTATGGGAAGGTGGTCCTTAAACCAATCCCCTATGGATACCAAGGGACAACTGTACATACACAATGAAGAAAAACTAGAGGACCATTTGTTATCTCCCATTCTATCTGTAACACCCTTCATCATGCCTAATTAACAGTTACCTCTCAGTCGTTGTCTAACTAGCCCTCCTAGCAGTATTTGATTCAGCTGATTGCTCCCTCCTTCTTAAACCTCTGTCTTTATTTGACCTCTGGGACACTGTCCTCCCACCTTGATGCCCGCACCTTCCTCCCGTGGACCCTGGTTCTCAACCTTGACTGCACATTAGACTCACCTGAGAAGCTTTTAAAAACAACAGATACCAAATCCAGGCCCCTTTTGTAACAGAATCTCTGGGGCTGGAGTCAGAATATCAAGGGTGGTAAAGCAGCCCAGATGATTCTAATTGGGACCAGTGTTGAGCAGCACACTGTGTGGGTTTAAAAACCATCTCCATGCAGATTGATTCAGAATACACTTCTCCAGCCCTGACCACTCTCTGAGCTCCAACCTCAGCTAGCACGGCTTCTCTTGGGCTGTCTAATAACTCACATATCCAAAACGGAATTCTTGATTTTTGCCCCCAAACCTGTTCTTTCCCCAGTTTTCCCATCTCTGTAAATGGCCCCATTAGTTAGTAGTTGCTGAGGCTGAAATCCTAGGAGTTGTCTGATTCCACATTTCCCACATCCATGTAATTAAGTTCTGATCTGCTACGCATTAAAAGCACACTCTAATTTAGTTACCATTTCTCCTTTTCTCCATGGCTACCACTCTAGTCTAGGCTACCATCATCTCTTACTGAGCTAAAACAATAACCTCGTAGCTAGTTATTCCTGCCCTACATTGCCCTCTGCGTCCACAATGACTTGGCCTCTGTTCTAGAGCTTCAGCCTCCTCTCTGAGCATTCTCTGCCTTGCTCACTCTCTGCTTCATCTCATCGGCCTTTTTTTTTTGAGACATAGTCTCCCTCTGTCACCCAGGCTGGAGTGCAGTGGCGCAATCTCGGCTCACTGCAACCTCCACCTCCTGGGTTCAAGCAATTTTCCTGCCTCACCCTACTGAGTGCCTGGGATTACAGGTGCCCGCCACCATGCTCAGTTAATCTTTGTATTTTTAGTAGAGATGGGTTTTTGCCATGTTGGCCAGGCTGGTCTTGAACTCCTGACCTGAAGTGATGTGTCTGCCTCTGCCTCCCAAAGTGCTGGGATTACAGGTATGAGCCAGTATACCTGACCCCTTTTTTCTTTTTTGAGGCAGGATCTCACTCTGTCACCCAGGCTGGAGTGCAGTGGCCCGATCACAGCTCACTGACCGATCACAGTCACCCAGGCTGGAGTGCAGTGGACCTCCTAGGTTTAAGGGATCCTCCCACATCAGTCTCCAGAGTAGCTGGTACTACAGGCACACACCACCATGCTGGCTAATTTTTTGATTTTTTGTAGAGATGGTTTGTTTGCACCGTTGGTCAGGCTGGTCTCGAACGCCTAGGCTCAAGGGATCCACCTGCTTCAGCCTCCCAAAGTGCTGGGATTATAGGCGTTAGCCACCTCATTGGCCTTCTTAAAGCTATTTCTCAAACAGAACAAGTACTGCTACCTCAAGACAGAAAGCCCTTGTGAGAGACCTTGGCATATAGAATCCTAAGTGTCTTGAGGGGAGGGAAGGGCGTGGTTATTGGAAAGAGAAACCAAATTAGGAACAGAACTGGTCATCAAGGATATACTTTACCATTTTGAAAAGAACCCTGTCTCTTTTCAACTACCAAAGTGATAGAAGTACAGCAATTTTTAGACTCAAGGTCCTTATTGAATAAGGCCCCCAAAAGGATATGGGAGCATCTCCTACCAAGACTATAGTGCATTTTTGAACAAAAAGTTTTTATATTAATAGCATCCATATTTTACTACCTAGCATTTTTTTTTTTTTTTTTTAATTTTGAGACAGAGTTTTGCTCATGTTGCTCAGGCTGGAGTGCAATGGCGCGATCTTGGCTCACCGCAACCTCTGCCTCTCAGGTTTAAGCGATTCTCCTACCTCAGCCTTCTGAGTAGCCGGGATTACAGGCATGCGCCACCACACCTGGCTAATTTTGTATTTTTTAGTAGAGACGGGGTTTCTCCATGTTGGCCAGGCTGGTCCCGAGATCTCCCGACCTCAGGTGATCTGCCTGCCTTGGCCTCCCAAAGTGCTGGGATTACAGGCGTGAGCCACCGCGCCCGGCCTTGCATTTTTGAATGCTTACTATATGCTAGGTTCTATACAGAGTGTTTAAATGCATTATCTAATATGCTCCTATCAATGAACTCTATAAGATAGATAATATTGTTCTTCTCATTTTTGTAAGCAGGAAAACTCAGATTTAGAGGGATTAGGGAGCTTGTCCAACATCATGCAGATATTAAGGGAAGAAACCAGGATTGGAACCCAGGTCTGCTTGAGGCCAAGTCTGTGCTCTCAACTGTTCTGCATAGGCCTTTATTTCTTTCAGTTTCCACAGATACGCTTCTTGATTTCTGGATGGAATGTCATGGAACTTTCAGTTACAGACAGGAGCTTAAGGGAAGCTCTTTGGCTTCTCACCCTTTCTTCTCCTCCATCTTCTCTCTTCATTGACTCAATATAAGACAGATAGGCTTGGGTAAAGACACCTCATGACAACAATAGTAACCTCGGCTAGGGAGCAGGCAAAAACAGCAGTAGAAAAGTAACTCCAAGCCTGACAAAGCAGCGAAGACATATCAAGCAAAACATTAGCTGAAATGAACTGAGAATCAGTCAGCTTTATAAGGAAAACTACAGGGAAGCTTAAGATTTTTCTTGTCTAAATACAGTCAAACAAAGCTGCTGCAATATATATTGCTCTTATTCTTTTTGTCAAGCAGTTATAGACTTATTAAACAGAAGAAATTTAAATGTTAGTTTAGGCATTCTACCATTTTCCTGGTTTGGGGTATCAATTTAACTTAACATCAAAACAGTCTTAATTTTCAAGTATATGGCCTCTTACACTGATGACTATTAAATTTTATATATACTTTTTATTATGTTGGATAATTCAATGCATTTTTGGTGCTGTAATTTTGAATGACTCTTTCCAGGGTTCCGAGGTAGCTTGCACCTGCTCTAGTTAGTGCTTTTTATACCCCATCTAATGATGGGTTTGAAGACTATTCTAACATTTCTTGTTACACCAGAATGGGCCTTATATTCGATGTAAGAAGATATGGAATAACAATTACCAGCTGTATAGGGAAATTGGCAATGCTACTGTGATGACAAGTACAGTTGGAGTGGTGTGATTGATTTATTCATTTCCTTAATAATCCTCATCGTTGTAATGAGTCATCCCTGTCTCTTATTCTAAATTACAGGGCACCCTTTTATTCCCAAACAAAATAAATATACATGATGACATTTTTTTCTTTCTCATTCTCATTTCAAAGACCTAATTTTTCATAATCTAGCAGTTAAGAGAATCAGACAGACATGAAATGGAATCTTGGCTAAGAGGATAAAAATGTTAGAGAAGGTGTGGATTCCCCAATGCCCCCTATTTGTCTTCTAGAGATCTTTCAGAGGTTTTGAAACATGATAGGCTCTTTATTGCTATGAGTCTGACATTTAAGCAGTTAGCTCCTTCTATTCCTTTTATGAGGAGTAAGCGAAGAGGAGAAAAAGGAAGTAGTTTTTGGTCTGACAATCAAGCAGACCAGCTTGTTCTATTTATCAATTTCATTATTCATAAATAAGGAATAAGTAAAGGAGACATTAAGGAGCAGGAGCAGCCGGGTGCAGTGGCTCATACCTGTAATCCCAGCACTTTGGGAGGCCAAGGTTGGGCGATCACTTGAGATCAGGGGTTCAAGACCAGCCTGGCCAAATGATAAAACCCTGTCTCTACTAAAAATACAAAAATTAGGCTAGGTGTGGTGGCTCACATCTGTAATCCCAATACTTTGAGAGGCCGAGGCTGGTGGATCACCTGAGGTCAGGAGTTCAAGACCAGCCCTGGCCAATATGGTGAAACCCCATTTCTACTAAAAACAAAAAAAACTAGCCAGGTGTGGTGGTGCGTTACTGTAATCCCAGCTACTCGGGAGGCTGAAGCAGGAGAATCACTTGAACCTGGGAGCCAGAGGTTGCAGTGAGCCGAGATCTCGCGACTGCACTCCAGTCTGGGTGATAGAGTGAGATTCTGTCTTAAAAAAAAAAAAATTAGCCTGGCATGGGGGTGGACGTCTGTAATCCCAGCTACTCAGGGCCACTCAACTCTGGCTCTGGCCTGGATGACAGAGTGAGAGCGAGACTTCGTCTCAAAAAAAAAAAAAAAAAAATTGTGCCCCAGGTCCCTGTGTCTCAATAGGCAGTGTTTGTCATCAAAATTCAGATCCTAAGCTGATAGGAAGGAACGCCTTAGCATATTAACAGTTGTTTTACCCATATTGATATCTCTTTGCTTGAGTATGAATAATCGAAATCATAGATTAGCAACATGGGAGTGCTACAAAGTAAGGAGACCAATTGTTTTCTCCTTACGATTCCTGGAAACAAAAGAGGAACTGTCAGAACCAAGAAGACTACAATATGTTATGGCCTTTTACACTGATGACTATTAAATTTTATATATACTTTTTATTGCATTGGATAATCCGGTGCATCTTCAGTGCCACAGGTTTGAATGACTCTTTCCAGAGTTCTGAACATCTGCTCTGTTTGAAGCTCTGCGCTGATGTTACACAGTTCCAGTGCTCCAGGAGGGTTTTCTGCACTGGCTTTAAAATGAGTGACTGTTACTGAGACACTGATTTGAGACTACGTTTTCAGTCATGTAAATGCTGCAAATGAATCACTTGACATGTTAGGACTATGTGGGCATACAAATAATGTTAAGAGGATGCTTTTTTTTTCTTTTTTTTTTTTCACTTTAGCATAATGTTCAAAGCTGGAGAAGATGACTCTTCATGAGAAGTAAGACTGTAGGTCTAATGCAAATGTTAAAAAGTTCGGAGACTTGGGGCTTTAAAATATGATTAACTCTGATAATGATGTTTGAGGAGTTAAAGTTAGAACAGATTCATTCTGTAAAAAGCTTTGAGCACAAGAAAGGTTCTGTTTGTATAATGAACAAAAACAATAAAGGTTTGCCATTTGTTCTGATCTTTCAACAGAAGCTAGAAGAATTAATGTCTCATTGAGAGAAACAGTAGCTGAAACAAAATTCCATGTTCCTTTAATGATCTTGAAGCAAAACTTCAAAGTTGGTAGTTGTAAAACACCATCACCGAGACCCCAAAATTGTCAGACTCGCAAGTGAAATGGTGAAACTTGTTTCTTGACTTCAATCGGTATGAATCATTCCATGTGCTTAATCCATGAGGTGTCCATATAAAGACTCTGAAGCATCTGAGAAATCCGAAGTAAAAAATCAAGCCAGGACCCAAGTGCTCTAATTTTTTTGTACTTCCTAAAGCTTCCCTTCTCACATATTAGCATCAACGAGTTTCTACATCCTCATCTCAGTCCATTTTGTGTTGCTCTAAAGGAATGCCTGAGGGTGGGTAATTTATAAAGAAAAGAGGTTTATTTGGCTCCTGGTTCTGCAGGCCATACAAGAAGCATGGTGGCAGCATCTGCTTCTGGTGGGAGCCTCAGGCTGCTTCCACTCATGGTGGAAAGCGAAAGGGAACTGTTGTGTGCAGAGATCACGTGGCAAGAAAGGAAATAAGGAGAAGGAGAGGCACCTGGCTCTTTTTAATAGCCAGCTCTTAAGGGAACTAATAGAGCAATAACCTATTCCTCTCTAAATAGAGAGACAGCATTAATGTCTTCATGAGGGTTCCACTCCCATGACCCAAACACCTCCCATTAGACCCCACCTCCAACATTGGGGATCAGATTTCAATGTGAGATTCCAAGGGGTAGAGCATTCAAACTATGGCATTCCTTGTCTCTCTCCATCTCCTCCTAATCTGTCAGCTGCCTCTGGCTTTACTTCCTCCCTTATCCAGCTACGCCCCACAATCCATCTCTTCAACCCTACTCTTGCCAAGACAATTAACTTGTTTACTCCTTTGAGAGATCACTTACTGAACCTAGTCTGGATCAATCCATCCACTGGCTTTTCACTCCTATACCTGAGCATGTAGAGAAAAATCCCCATCAGACTATCAAAAAGGAATGCTAGTGATGACTATCTCTGGGAATAGGGCCATATGGAAATCACACTGTACTAACAAATGTAGATGGAATTAGAAAATCACTTTTTGGCAATCAGCATAATAAAAATACAGAAAAAGCCTCAATGGATGCTAATTTAGTGGGTGAAAGTAGAATGAGGAAGAGAATTTTACCCAATCTCAAAGTACTTTCCCCCAAATTCTTATTAATTACAAAGGAATACAAGAATAATTTCTCAGTCAGAAACCTGGCATATACCATCTTAATCAACTGATCAAATTAATACCACCAGAAATGGGACATATTGACATTATGGGCTACTTATTAGAATGCAGTAAGAACTTAGCTTCACTTCTATGATGTTCCAGCAGGATCTAGGTCAAATCAAAAGGACACTTCAGATAAGTCTAAACTGAGAGACATTCTACAATATTATTGGCCTGTAGTCTTTAAAAATATCAAGGCCTTGGAAGACAAGGAAATTGAAGAACTATTTCAGAGTAGGAGACTAGAGACACATGATAACTGGGTACAATAGATGGAATGGATCCTTTTGCTTTATAGCAAAAAGAATATACTGAGGCCAGGCACAGTGGCTCACACCAGTAATCCCAACACTTTGGGGGACTGAGGCAGGAAGATTGCTTGAGCCCAGGAGTATGAGACCAGCCTGGACAACACAGTGAGACCCTATCGCTACAAAAAATTTAAAAATTAGCCAGGTGTGGTGGGGACATGCCTGTAGTCCCAGCTCATCCATAGGTTGAGGCAGGAAGATTTGCTCGAGCCCAGGAAGTCAAGGCTGCAGAGAGCTATGATTATGCCACCGTACTCCAGCCTGGGTGACAGATCGAAACCCTGTCTCAAAAAAAAAAAACAAAACATTGTGACGCTGGACAAACTTGAATAGGGTCTCAGGACAAAGAGTTTATGGGGGTTATTTGTACAATTCTTGCAGCTTTTCTGTAAGTTTGAAGTTGTTTCAAATAAGTTATCTAAAGATAAAGTTTAAAAACCTGTTTTTCCATATTAAAAATCATGATACATTACATATACAAAAAAGAATAAGTGTAATAAATATACAATAATGACATTTAAAAATAAAAATGAACATCTATGAATTTACTACTAAGTTTGAGAAATAGAGAATTTGTCAATAATGTTAAAGCTTCCAGTGTGTTCCTCTCCACCCACAGATAAGTCTAAACTGGATAAGATATATCCTGAATATATCTTATCATTTCCTTGCTTTTCTTTAAAGATTTACCACACATGTAGAAATTCCTAATACTCCCTAATAGTGAAAGAGGTTTAGCTTTCTTACTTTCTATTAGTTACTTTTATTTTTTCTTTTCTAAATCATCTGTTTTATCCTTTGTTTACTTTCCTATCTGGTTGGTTTTATTCTTCATTGATTTTTTGATACTCTTTATATACTATGGATATTATCTTTGTCTATTTTATATATATATATATGTTGCAAATATTGTCTTCTAGTCTAGTGCTTGCCTGTTAACTTTGTAACTTTTTGTTTGTCTTTCATTATATGGATGCTTTAAATAATTTAAATATTGGGCCAAGTCTGTCAATAGTTTAATTTATGACCATTGGATTTCTTATCCTATCCAGGAAAGTCTT
This sequence comes from Macaca fascicularis, assembly GCF_037993035.2. Classification (NCBI taxonomy): domain Eukaryota; kingdom Metazoa; phylum Chordata; class Mammalia; order Primates; family Cercopithecidae; genus Macaca; species Macaca fascicularis. The sequence continues at coordinate 66,760,886 of NC_088386.1, forward strand.
CCTTATTTAAAGATATCCTCCTACATTTTTTTCATACTTCGTTAGTTTTGATGTTTAGATCTTTAATACATCAGTAATTTATTCTTCATTTATGTAATGAGGTAGGACTCTAAATTAACATTTTTTTTTTCATCTGTATTAGGCAGAATAATGGCTCCACAGAGCTGTCCATGCCGTAAACCCAAGACCTATGGGTATGTTACCTTACATAGCATAAGAGATGTTCCAGATATGGTTAGGACTGTAGAGATGAGAAGATTATCCCAGATTGTCTGTGTGGGTCCAATCTAATCACACAGGTCCTTCAAAGTAGAGAAACTTTCCTAGCTATGGTCAGAGGGCGATGTGACTACAGAAGAATGGTTAGAGACGTGCGATGTTACAGGCTTTGGAGACCGAGGAGAAGGCCAAAAGCCAAGGAACAAGGGTGGCTTCTAGAAGCTAGAAAAGGCAGGGAACTAGGTTCTCACCTAGAGAATCCAAAAAGCAGAAAGCCCTGCTGACACCTTGATTTTAGCCCAGTGAGACTCATGTCAGGTTTTTGACCTACTGAACAGTAAGAAAATAAATGTAAATATATTATTTAAGCCATAAGGTTTTTGATAGTTTGATAATTAGAAAACTAGTGCCGGGTGTAGTGGCTCACGCCTGTGATCCCAGCACTTCAGGAGGCCGAGACGGGTGGATCACCTGAGGTCAGGAGTTCGAGACCAGCCTGACCAACATGCAGAAACCCTGTCTCTACTAAAAATACAAAATTAGCTGGGCATGTTGGCACATGCCTGTAGTCCCAGCTACTAGGGAGGCTGGGGCAGGAGAATCACTTGAACCTGGGAGGCGGAGATTGCGGTGAGCCGAGATCATGCCATTGCACTCCAGCCTGGGCAACAAGAACAAAACTCCGTCTCAAAAAAAAAAAAAAAGAAAGAAAGAAAGAAAAGAAAAAGAAACTAGTATATCTTTCTAACCAACATCTTTTAAAAAAATTCCATTCACTTCCTACTAAATTAAAATGTCATCCTTACTGTATGTATAATTCCTATTCAACATTGGTTTCTGAACTGTATCCTGATCCATTTATCAGAAAGGATCTCTTTTCACCATTTATAATTATGTTTTAATCACTGTTACTTTATATTTTTAAATGTATTGAATCTTCCCTCTCCATTTAATCCCCATCCTTGCCTCTTTATTTGGGATCTCATCATTTCTCCCATGTTTCCTAGCATCTTAACTGCTGTCTCTGGTTTTATCCTCCTCCAGTTCATTTTCCACTCTGTTCCTAGGATGATGTAAAAATGTAAGTATCATCAGATTTCTACCCTTTAAATCCTTCATAGTCACCCTTCATCTTCAATACAGAGTCCAAATTCGTTGGTATGGCAAATAAAAAGAGTATTGACACATGACACTGCCTATCTCACCAGTGTCATCTCCTAATAGATACCATCTGCTCCAGACACAAAAGAACTTGAAGCTTGCAGAGTGCACCACACTTTCAATCCTTTGTATCTTTGGATATGCTGCTGCTTCTGCCTAGAATATCTTCCATTCCTCCTTCAAGCCAATTAGCACTGCACATTCAAAACTCAGATAAAGCATCAACTTCCTGTGGCAAACTGTCCACATTGCTGTTAGATCGGGCTAGTGCCCTTCCTTTGTACTCCCATAGCAGCACAAATATACCTCTTCTAGCATACACTTTTACATTTTTATTGCAGTTATTGGTTTACTTATCTTTCTCTCTTGCTCTCTCCCTAGATAGTGAATTCCTTAATGGCAGGAATTGTTTTTCATTTCTATATCTGCAGTACCTAACAGAGTGCTAACAATCTCGTGATAATAAGAGTTTGAAAAATAATGAACTAAGTGGTAAATCTTATTAAAACCTGAACTAAGTGCTTTTCATAATTCACTAACTACTAAGTGCTGGCTCATAATTTTATGTTCTGTGAAACTGTTTTTAACTAAAAATAATATTGTCCAGCTTGTTCACTCATCTTACTCACAAGGCTTGGCTACAAGTGACTTTGGGATGCTTCCAAAGGAAGAAACTTTCTTCTGTTGAACAAATTCAAAAGAATATGACTCAGGCTCTAAAAGTAAACCCAGAGGGGAGGCTTTAAAATATTTTGAGTAGGAATGGCATTGTTGGATTATTTTGATAGGAATAATCCTCATCGAAATGCCTATAGGAAACACCAGATTCAGTGAGATACTTCTCCCTCTGTGCTCTCATAGCAGTGAACACAAACATCTAGCCTCACACATACCATGTCACATGGAAGGGACGCATTTAAGAATCTCTTCCTGATTACCAGTGATTCTCAGTCAGGGAGATGACACAGTCCCCTCCCCTGGAGGGATGTTTGGGGAAATTTTTGTCATAACGATGGGAGGAAGTGCCCTTGTCATTTAGTGTCTAGGAGCCAGAGATGCTAAATATCCTACAATGTGTGGGACAATCCTATATGACCAAGAATTATTCTCCCCAGAATTCCCACAGTGACTCAATTAAGAAGCAAACTTTATTTCTCATCCATTTCTCATTGGCTAGGAGAAGCCCAGCACTAAAAGTCACTCTGAACTGAAACTGCAAAGGAGTGTGGGCAGAACACCTCATCATGCTTTGTAGGTTGTGTGGGCTTAAATAATCACTTTGTAATCACTTTTCATAGTAACTTCCATATTAGTCTCTTATATAATTGATGAAAGATGAATGATAAAAGAATAAAGTCTTTAGGCCAGGCGTGATGGCTCATCCCTGTAGTCTCAGTACTTTGGGAGGCCGAGACAGGTGGATCACGAGGTCAAGAGTTCGACCAACATGGTGAACATGGTGGCCAACATGGTGAAACCCTGTCTCTACTAAAAATACAAAAATTGGCTGGGCATGGTGGCGGGCACCTGTAATCCCAGCTACTCGGGAGGCTGAGGCAGAAGAATCATTTGAACCTGGGAGGCAGAGGCTGCAGTGAGCCGAGATCATGCCATTACACTCCAGCCTGGGTGACACGGCAAGACTCTGTCTCAAAAAAAAAAAAAAGTATTTAAATCCAGGCACTTCTTTTTATTTTTATTTTTTTGGTTGGTCCAGGTAAGAGTAATTCTAACAGAAAGAGCAAAGTTCATCTTCATTACTTTCTTCCATCAATCCTCCCATCTCTAGGAGTCTCCTTTGAGTTTTGGCATCCACTCCTAGGAGCCTCATCAATTTAGCATCATCCTAGGAAATAGACATTCTAGCTGGAATATATACACTTGACACGTCATTCTTCAGGGTCCAAGGTCTTAATTGTTTGGCCTGATAACTCAGGTGACTCCCAGAGAATATTTCTAAACTATCTGCCTTCCAGTTTTAACATTCTATGACTCAATACCATTAAAAGTCTATGACAGTTTCAAAAGTCCTTCCTAAACTTACTTCTAACTCTAGCTATTAATGAGTACTTACAGTCTTTAAGGGAAGAATGTCAGATGCCATGAGCTGAAGTGTTAGAGAGAATTTTAAGAAGGGGGCACAACATCACCTCAGTCAAGTGAGAGATATTTTTTGAGCTACTGGCTTTTGAGTTCCTCCAAACATGATTTTTTAGGAAGCCAGCTCTCCACCATTCCCTAGACCCATTCCTAGTTTTAAAATATTGTTTATTGTCTGTCTGGTTTTGATAGAATGTCAGCTTCATGAGAACAAGAACCTTGTTACCCTTATTTATACTACATCTCCACTGCCTAGAACTCTATCTGTTATATAGAGGCATTCATTAAATATTTGTTGAATGAATGAATGAATGAATAAGTAACTTACTATAAGTACAGATTTAATTATATACCAATAAAACAACAGAGTGGTATATTCTACAATAAAAAGAAACTTCATATTGAAGGAAGGGAGACAGTATGACAGATTATGAACTCTGGACTGAATTATAAAGTCATGGGAGGGGCAAGAAGCAGGAATCCACATGCATAACATGAAATATAAAAACAGATATAACTAAATCATAAGGAACACATGAGCATGGTTCAAAGGTCAAGTGAAATTCACTCATCCCTTATGTTAGATCTAGGTGAAAAATACCTGGTAAGCTTTTAGCAAAAACATGATCAATTCTAAAGCAGTACCCTGAAAATAGTCCAAAGTCTCTTAGCTTAAGCAATAATCCTGTTCACACTTAAAATCTTATTTTACAGGATCCTAATATGGGCATTAAGACCTAAGCAGGCTGGGTGCAGTGGCTCATGTCTATAATCCCAGCACTTTGGGAGGCCAAAGTGGGTGGATGACCTGAGGTCAGAAAATCAAGACCAGCCTGGCCAATATGGGGAAACACCATCTCTACTAAAAATACAAAAATTAGGCTGAGTGCGGTGGCTCATGCCTGTAATCCCAGCACTTTGGGAGGTCAAAGTGGGCAGATCACGAGGTCAGGAGTTCGAGACAAGTTTGGCCAACATAGTGAAACCCCATCTCTACTAAAAATACAAAAAATTAGCCAGGTATGTGGTGTGCACCTGTATTCCCAGCTAATAGGGAGGCTGAGGCAGGAGAATTGCGTGAACCTGGAAGGCGGAGGTTGGAGGCCATTACACTCCAACCCAGGAACAGTGCCAGACTCCGTCTCAAAAAAAAAAAAAACAAAACAAAAATTAGTAGGACATGGTGGCACGTGGTCCCAACTACTTGGGAGGCTGAGGCAGGAGAATCTCTTGAACCCAGGGAGGTGGAGGTTGCAGTGAGCCAAGATCATGCCACTGTACTCCAGCCTAGGCAACAGAGCGAGATTCTGTGTCAAAAAAAAAAAAAAGAAAAAGATTCAAGCAAAATACCTCATAGGAGAATCATTTGATACATTATCCATGACATACAAAGACATTACAACAGACTCATTTACATCCTTTGTGCTTAATAAGAACTAGTAATTATTTTCATTTTACAAAAGGACAAAGTAAACATGTAAGAATTATAAGTCAGCTGTGAAAATCATCTTAAATCAATATCACATCTTAAGTGAAATATCCATGCAACCAGACTATAGAGAGGGAATTTAAATAACATCGAAAGATCAACTCAAATATTGATAGCACAGTTTTTTTTTTTTGAGATGGAGTCTCACTTTGTCGCCCAGGCTAGAGTGCAATGGCGTGATCTCGGCTCACTACAGCCTCCACCTCCTGGGTTCAAGCGATTCTCCTGCCTCAGCCTCCTGAGTAGCTGGGATTAAAGGCACCCACCACCATGACTTGCTAATTTTTTGTACTTTTAGTAGAGACGGGTTTCACTGTGTTGGCCAGGCTGGTCTCGAACTCCTGACCTCGTAATCTGCCCTCCTTGGCCTCCCAAAGTGCTGGGATTATGATAGTACAATTTTAAGATTTCAAATATTTCCTGATTTTAAAATGTTCATAAGAGGTATGGGAAAGACTTGAGAAAACAACACACATTGTTTATTGCATAGGCCAACCGATTTTTAAAATGTTCAAAGTCCCACAGGGTGGCAAAAGAAATTCTGTTACCTATATCATTAATTCAAAATCACTATCATGGGAAGCAATTCAATTTGTGATTGCATTCATTAGCAAATAACAGGAAATATGATAGATATTTTTTGTGTACCAAGAAGTCTGAAGATAGGCCGTGAAATCAGCTGGGAGCCTTCCATCTTTCTGTGCCTTTCCCTTTGTATATGGTTTTTGCCCTCATGTTGTCATTTTGTGGTCACAAGATGGCTGCTCGACCTCCAGCATTGTATTTGAATTCCAAGCAGGAAGAAAATCAAAAGGTCAGAAAGCAGTGAGCCAAAATCATGCTACTGCGCTCCAGCCTGGGCGACAGAGCAAGACCCTGTCTCAAAAGAAAAGAAAAAAAAAGGGCAGAAGGCATGTGCCAGCTAAAACACGGGAAGAGATCTATCAGACATCTCCATTCAGTGAGGAAGAGACCCTGGCAATATGTTCACAAGGTCATATATTTTTGTCAAATTTGCACAATTAAGATGTTTTAGCTGCAATCATTAATATGAGTTTTCCATTTGAACTTCTCCATCCTCACAACACAAAGTGAGTGTTGTTGGAGTGGCATGGGTTTTTGGGAGATGAAGCTAAGGGGAAAATCAGTGGAATCTATTTAGGAGGTACACAGTCACTTTTGTGTATAGTTGAGTTAGTGCCAACCTTGGAGGTATAGGAATCATTTTCAGGAAAACTCCTGCTGCCCATGGTGCTAACTCGCCTGGCACCATGATGTGAGGGTACAGGGCTCAACATAAAGCTTACTCTCAAGCCACTACACTAGGACATTGATGACAAACTGTTAAATGAGTGTCTTCAATTCAAGGAGGAATTGCATTAGTCACTCACAAGAAAATCTGAAATGCTCTCAAATCAGATACATGAAAGAGTCTAGGTAAAAGTTTTCCAAAGTTTGACAATAATCCTAAAATTTTACATGACATTTCCATGTTATGATGCTGAAAGAAAGTTTTCTAAATTACCAATTAAAAAAAAAATTCAAAGAAACTTGCTAGAGGAAAGCCTGGATTATCTTTCTATTCTATGTAAAATATTCTTTCAAAATGTGAAACCTTCATATAAAGAGGCAAACAACAAGCATGCAGCAAAAAATAGTTTTAAAAATTAAAGAATATGTCAGGCAGTTTATAAAATTTATATTGTCTTTCTTTGTGATTTTTAATGGTATTTATCAGTTTTTAAAATCTAATTTGTTGTGATTTCTTTCCTTATTTTAAATAGTCACTTTTGCCCTTAATTTTGTGTTCTTCTGGCTGGGCATGGTGGCTCACACCTGTAATCCCAGCACTTTGTGGGGTAGAGGCAGGTGGATCACTTGAGGTCAGGAGTTCAAGACTAGCCTGGCCAATATGGTGAAACCCCGTCTCTATTAAAATACAAAAATTAGCTGAGCATGGTGGTGTGTGCCTATAATTCCAGCTAGCAGGAAGGCTGAGGCAGGAGAATTGCTTGAACCCAGGAGGTGGAGGTTGCAGTGAGCCGAGATCACGCCACTGCACTCCAGCCTGAGTGACACAGTGAGACTCTGTCTCAAAAAAAAAAAAAAAAAAAAAAAAAGTTTATGTTCTTCTTTTAAAGAAGTTCCCCCTAACTCCAAATTGGGGAACTTTCAAGTCCCATAAAATCAGGATCTGCCCTTATGCCTCAAGAACCCTACCAAGAAGCAATCTTAGCCAGGAGTGGTGGTTCATGCCTATAATCCCAACACTTTGAGAGGCCAAGGTGGAAGGTTCACTTGAGGCCAGGAGTTTGAGACCAGCCTGGGCAACATGGTGGGACCCACCCCCCGACATCTCTAAAAAAATAAAAATAAAATTAGCCGCATGGTGGTGTGCGCCTACAGTCCCAGCTACTCCAGGGACTGCGGCAGTAAGATTGGTTGCGCCCAGAAGTCTCTCTCAAGTCAGAATTAGAACTGGCCAGAGATACCCACCCCTTTCTCCTAAGCCACACCCTGAATTCATTTCCTTCCTCAATGAAGGCCATCTTTAGGCATCTCACATCAGCCAGGAGAGGGCCTTGGGAGGAAACAAAGGGAAATTGAGTTTTAAATAATCTTACTTCTGCCACTGAAAACTAAAATCCCTGGTCCCACTGCCTTCCTAAGAACTTCTCTTTTTGTCATTGACCTATATTAGCAGTCTTTCTACCAAGACGTAAGAAGGGGTTTACCCAGCAAGGCCAACACACTTTCCTAAATGTGTGCTATAAACTGTAATCAGTTTAAAAACTCTGATCCTTTGATGTAATAAATTGAGGAGATGCTGAATACTGGAATCTTCTCTGAAGACTCCTAGTGCATAGTAGCATCTTCAAGGCTTTGAGAGGTTCAGATTTAATTCAGCATTTCCCAATCTAATTTGACCACAGAATCCTTTTTACCTCAGAATACATTTTGAAAATTTTTGCTCTAAATAGATGAACACACATTTATTATTATTATTATTTTGGAGAAAGAGTCTCACTCTGTTGCCTAGGCTGGAGTACAGTAGTGCGATCTTGGCTCACTGCAGCTTTGACCTCCCGGGCCCAGGTGATCCTCCCACCTCAGCCACTTTGGTAGCTGAGACTACAGGTGCACACTACCATGTTGGCTAACTTTTTTGTACTTTTTGTCAGACGGGGTTTTGCCATGTTATCCAAGCTGGTCTCAAACTCCTGGGCCCAAGTGATCTGTAGGCCTCAGCCTCCTAAAGTGCTGGAATTACAGGCGTGAGCCACTGTGACTGACGATTATTTTCATAATACAAGTGGCAACCCTCCAAAGGGCATTTGGATTTAGAAGTTATTGGTAACAGGGCCAGGTGCGGTGGCTCACGTCTGTAATCCCAGCACTTTGGGAGGCCGAGGCAGGTGGATCACGAGGTCAGGAGATCGAGACCATCCTGGCTAACATGGTGAAACCTCATCTCTACTAAAAACACAAAAAATTAGCCAGGCATGGTGGCATGTGCCTGTAATCCCAGCTACTTGGGAGGCTGAGGTGGGAGAATGGCTTGAACCTGGGAGGCAGAGGTTGCAGTGAGCCGAGATCACACCACTGCACTCCAGCCTGGGCGACAGAGAGACTCCATCTTGAAAAAAAGAAAAAAAGACGTTATTGGTGACAAAAGAAATCAGTCTGAACCACTGGACTTTAAGGTGTCATGGCCAAAAGGTTAGAGATAGTTTAAGAGTTAGGGCCATCTGTACATGCTTCAAATTCCAGCATCTTGATGACTGTTCTAGTCATTCATAAGAAGGGTCTTGAACCTGTTCACAAGAGAGGATTATTTTGGAAAATGTTGTTACTTGATCATGTTTCCATGCTATTCTTCTCAGATTTGGAATTAGCTGCTAGTGGATCGATATACTTTAACATATGTACATTTTAGTTTTTAGTTACAGAATCTATTAAATGATTATGATGTAAAGCCTGCTAATTTTCCTTGGTTAACAATAAAGCTGGTGTAAATCACTACAAGAAATCTTGTTGAAATTAGCTCTTTAAAACCTTCTGCTCAGGTACAGACTTATATAGTATTGGTAACCACACATTTGGTAAAAGAAAGCAATCTGTGAGCTCAACCATATGCTGACATAAATCAAATACATGAGGCCAGCAGCCACACTTAGAAATATCAATACTGGGAGAGAATGAAAAGTCTACTTTAGGAGGAGTGAAAATCACCCCCGCTAGGGCTTCATAAACCTCACCAAAACCGTTGTTTCTTAGATGACATAAATATGTCTCCATAGTGACTATTAATATTTTTTTGTTTGTTTTCTGTTTTCTTTTATCACTTAGGGTTTTTTTTTATTGTTGTTGGTTTTTTTTGTTTTTTGAGACAGAGTCTCTCTTTGTGGCCCAGGCTGGAGTGCAGTGGCGCATCTCGGCTCACTGTAAGCTCCGCCTCCCGGGTTCACGCCATTCTCCTGCCTCAGCCTCCCGAGTAGCTGGGACTACAGGCGCCCGCCACCACGCCCGGCTAATTTTTTGTATTTGTTTTTCAGTAGAGACGGGGTTTCACCATGTTAGCCAGGAGAGTCTCGATCTCCTGACCTCGTGATCCACCGCCTCGGCCTTGCAAAGTGCTGGGATTACAGGCGTGAGCCACCGCGCCTGGACTTTTATTTTTATTTATTTTTTTTTTTGTGACAGGGTTTCGCTCTTGTTGCCTAGGTTTTTTTTTGTTTGTTTGTTTTTGTTTTTTATTTTTTTGAGACGGAGTCTCTCTTTGTCGCCCAGGCTGCAGTGCAGTGGCACAGTCTCGGCTCATTGTAACCTTCACCTCCTGAGTTCAAGTGATTCTCATGCCTCAGCCTCCCAAGTAGCTGGGATTACAGGCACCGCCACCTCATGCCCAGCTAATTTTTGTATTTTTAGTAAAGACAGGGTTTCACCATGTTGGCCAGGCTGATCTTGAACTCCTGACCTCAGGTGATCCACCCGCCTTGGCCTCCCAAAATGCTGGGATTACAGGTGTGAGCCTCTGTGCCCTGCCGTTTTTGTTTTAATAATGCAATTGCCCTTGTCTTAGCATGTCTAGATCGTTTTTCCCTTTTAGGCTAAAAGCAAATGGCTTACACACCAGTACATGGCAGGCATAGCTGGGGCTCACCATTGACGAAATGTATTTCTTTAATCCTTATTCACATTAAACTGTGAACACAACACTTAGGAAGTGTAGAAAAATGAGCCTCAACAGTCAGGGCTGCTACATATAATTGTGCCATTTGTGGACTGTACAACCCAAACAACTATAAGCAGTCTTCAATGGGGCCTGTAATTCATCTTCCATACCTGCAGAAATAAACTGACTGAAGAAGAGAGGAATGTAAAGAAATCTTATGAAATCCTGTGATGTTTCTTCCCATACATGAGCAAGGTTGATCATTTATTATGTATCTTTAAGTTCTCCACCATTTATTATGAAACAAAGTAAAGTTTTGGGGTTGAGAAAAAGTTCAGTGAAACAAAATTTGAATAAAAATTAAAAGTAAAAGCCACTGTGGGCCGGGTGCGGTGGCTCACGCCTGTAATCCCGGTACTTTGGGAGGCCGAGGCGGGCGGATCACGAGGTCAGGGGATCGAGACTCTCCTGGCTAACGCAGTGAAACCCCATCTCTACTAAACATAAAAAAAAAAAAAATTAGCCGGGCGTGGTGGTGGGCACCTGTAGTCCCAGCTACTCAGGAGACTGAGGCAAGAGAATGGCGCGAACCCAGAAGGCAGACCTTGCAGTGAGCAGAGATCGCGCCACTGCACTCCAGCCTCAGTGACAGAGCGAGACTCCGTCTCAAAAAAAAAAAAAAGGTAAAAGCCATTGTAATTATTTTTCATTAAGAGAAAAATTCATTTGGTTATATTAGAAAAAAGAGGGAGGATTGAAACGCAAGGTTCTTGGCAATCACTACACGAATCACTACTCTGCTCATTCACTGCTCCTTTTCTAACACAGTCCTTTCCTCAATCAGTTCAAAACGCAGAATGTCTGTGGCTGGCAAGTTGAAGTCAGCAGCAAAATTTCTCTGATACGCATTTTCATATACTTGCTGTCAGTAAAGATTCAACTAGTGAAATCCTTCAAGCCCTAAACCCTTAAAGATATGAAACACTCTTCACAACTGAAAACACCCTTTTCATAACAAGATGTCAGACACTAAGAAGAATACAGTACTTGTATAAAACATAATCCACCATGAATAAGCTCTATATTTGAATATATATTATTTTCTACTGGGAAATAATGAAATATGTCATTGTCTTTTGTTCCTGAAATTAAGTATATTGTTCGTAAATAATCAACACTGTTCATTTTGTAAAATATTGTCTTCTTACATCTCATTTTGGTGGAGCATATGGATAAACACCTAAAATGATTACATTTATAAGATTTTCTGTTGAGATCCCAATGAGCTAAAAGGCATTGTAGGCCGGAAGCAGTGGCTCACGCCTGTAATACCAACATTTTGGGAGGTTGAGGAGGGCAGATCACCTGAGGTCCAGAGTTCAAGACCAGCCTGGCCAACATGGCAAAACCCAGTCTTGCCATATTGGTGTGTGCCTGTAGTCCCAGCTACTTGGGAGGCTGAGGTGGGAGATTCACTTGAACCCAGAAGGTGGAGGCTGCAGTGAGCTGAGATTGCACTAATGCACTCCAGCTTGGGCAACAGAGTGAGACTCTGTATCCAAAAAAAGAAAGAAAAAGGAAGGGAGGGAGGGAGGGAGGGAGGAAGGAAGGAGGGAGGGAGGGGCATTAGCTGTTTTTTTTTTTTGAGATGAGAGTCTCACTCTGCCTACCAGGCTGGAGTGCAGTGGTGTGATCTTGGCTCACTGAAACCTCTACCTCCCGGGTTCAAGTGATTTTCCTGCCTCAGCCTCCCAAGTAGCTGGGGCTATAGGTGCCCACCACCATGTCCAGCAAATTTTGATATTTTTAATAGAGACGAGGTTTCACCATGTTGGCCAGGCTGGTCTCAAACTCCTGACCTCAGGTGATCCGCCCGCCTCGGCCTCCCAAAGTGCTGGGATTACAGGCATGAGCCACCATGCCAGGCCTTGTAGCCAGAAGTGGTGTGACCTTTTCATTTTATTTAAATGTAATATGGATAATTATCTCCTGGTAATTAGAAAACATCAAACCCATGGGGATTTTAAAAAATGTTCTCAAAAAATTAAAATGGTTGGCTGGGCACAGTGGCTCACGCCTGTAATCCTAGCACTTTGGGAGGCCAAGGCAGGCAGATCACGAGGTCAGGAGATCGAGACCATCCTGGCTAACATAGTGAAACCCCGTCTCTACTAAAAATACAAAAAAATTAGCCAGACGTGGTGGCGGGTACCTGTAATCCCAGCTACTCAGGAGGCTGAGGCAGGAGAATGGTCTGAAGCCAGGAGGCGAAGCTTGCAGTGAGCCGAGATTGTGGCATTGCACTCCAGCCTGGGCGACAGAGTGAGATTCTGTCTCAAAAAAAAAAAAAAAAAAAAAAAAAAAAAAAAAAAAAATTTAAATGGTTACTTGGGTTGCCATGTATCTGTATGTTTTTTCTATGTCTGCTCTCGCAACCCCTTCCCAGCTACATGGACAGAGGTTACAGAGAAGTCAGTGCAGAAGGATGGATTTCCTCTCTGTAAGGTGAGCTTGGGCATCCCTTCAATGGACTCTAAAAACTAAGCAGTTTGCAGGGGAAATTAAAAAAAATGGTATGGTGTCTGAAGGCAGCAGTCTGGAGGCCACTGTCAGCCTGGTTCTACGAGAGACTTCACAGTGAGTTAGCAAAGAAAGTTGAAGACAGATTGGGAGGACTATTCCATCAAACTTAAGCATTAGTTAAAAAAGTAACAAACTATGCCTATAAGAATATAGCTCTAAAAACTTAGTAAAATTATTTCATGTTTTGCTTTACTTAAACTTACTTTCATAGTCTGTTTCAAAGTAATGGGCATATAGCTAGAAGTTACATCTCACATAAGTCATCATTTGGGCCTTTAGTTGGACTAGAGAAACTAAATGTTTCTTTCCTCCTGGAAGCAGGAGAACCCTAAGTGTGGAGAAAGTACGAAGAAAAAAATACTCAGTAGTAAACTTTGAAATCTAAACTTTTGTAAAGTAATAATATTGTTGTAACAGTGTTATGTTTTGTGTTATGGTCTAATGGAGGTGAAAAAAATAAGGAAAATATATGATAAACTTCTAGGTTTTTAGAAAAGCACTCATACATTACATTTTCTTATACTTGACTGATAATCTCTGAATATGAAAAGATTTCTTATTTAAAAATGAAAGAGAAAAAAGCATTTGAGGAAAAGGAAACTGGTTAAATAACATATTCTTTTAAATAGCTTTTTACAAAAAAACAAAAGTACCCCCCAAAAAGTAAGATAACAGTACAGACCTATAGGCACAAATATAAAACATTCAGTAGTATTCAATGTGATGTTTTGAAAGTGTTATCAATGGACTACCTGCATCAGAATCACTTGGAGCATCAGGCCGGACATGGTGGCTCATCCCTGCAATCCCAACACTATGAGAGGCTGAGATGGGCAGATCACTTGAGGTCAGGAGTTCGAGACCAGCCTGGCCAACATGGTGAAACCCTGTATCTACTAAAAGTACAAAAATTAGCTGGGCGTGGTGGTGCAGGTTTGTAATCCCAGCTACTCAGGAGGCTGAGGCAAGAGAATGGCTTGAACCCGGGAGGCAGAAGTTGTAGGGAGCCAAGATCACACCACTGTACTCCAGTCAGGGAGACAGAGTGAGACTCTGTCTCAAAAACAAAAACAAACAAACAAACAACAACAACAACAACAAAACAAAGAATCACTTGGAGGACTTGCTAAAATGCATATACTTGGGCTCTACTCCAAACTTCTAAAATTAAAATGTGGGGTAATTAGGGGTTCCAGAATCTGCATTTTTGGCTAGTACCCTTACATGATTCTTACAAGAACACTAACTTATGAAACAACTGCACCAGACAAAGTTTCTTGTGGATAGATATGATGTGTCCATTTTTGTATCCTCAGTACCTACCCTGGTTTCTGGCCTACAGTAGACGGTCAATAAATGTTTACACGAACAACTTGCATAGGGGAGATGGTCTTTCTCCTCTTAATCATAGTTTAAATCCAAGCATTTACTGAAGTATTCATCTATGTTCTATAGTTACCAGAGGTAAACAAGAACAGAGAAAAAAATGATAAAGGCAAAGAAACGTGGGCTGGCCAGCTGGAAATACATTATAAATGTATTTGATGTACATATTTAATGTGTGATATATGTGTGTAAGCACATTTAATATTCTATAAATGTGTCAGCTAATTAATTAGAGCATGAAGCTTTTCTGCTCAGAGGCATCATTTAAGAAATATCAATGGTTCAATATGGCCACAATATCTCAATTGGAAAAATAATGTAAAATATTTGCATCTTATGGATAAGTAGAATAATTTTCAATAGAAATATTAGCACATTCAAAACTGCAAGGAAAAAAATCCAGGAATGAATGTGACAAAGTAGAGGATTGGAGTGGATTTGGATAGATGTATAAAAGGGCCATTGAAACTATTCAATTAGCAGGTTGTAAGAGCAGCTGGGACTAGACAGAGCTGGTGGTTGGGTTGGCAGTGATGAGAGTGGCAAGTTAGACAAGCATCCAAGTGTTAGAAGAGAGGTCTGACAGACTAAAGGATGGAGATGAGGAATAATTATAAACGGCCTTTAAACTCTGCATGGTGAGGAAAATCTGACTCTGATAAATTTATCTTCCAACCTAGAAAAGCAAATGTTTGCTTGTTTTAGTTCTTTACTCATGACTATTTAAGACTTTTCCTATTTACCTGTTGATCAATTTTAAAGTAAGTTTATTTCCCATATAAGTACTTTATTTAATAGATTCAAATGAACAAAGCATGACTTTGACATCACCAGAATCACATTTTTGGTAATATATAACATGAATTATTAAAAGTAAAGATCAAGTCCTGTCCATCCAATAAGTTTCTAATGAAAGAATCATGTACCCAAAATTTGTTTTTCAAAAAAGTGAAAGAATTGTTTTCCAAACAGCCATCTGTAACTAAGTTGTTTGTGGCTTGGAACTAATTTATTTTAAAAGTAGTGTTATATTAGGAATGTGCATGAGTATCTGCCAGATCAGTTTTCTAGGCTAGCCCATAAAATCATGCCAAGGTCATTCTGAACTCAAAACTCGCCGAAAGCATCAAGTGCAGTGGCTCACATCTATAATCCCAGTACTTTGCAAGGCCAAGGTGAAAGGATTGCTTAAGCCCAGGAATTACAGACCAGCCTGGGAAACATATGGAGACCCTATCTCCACAAATAATTTAAAAACTAACTGGGTATGGTGGCATGCACTCATAATCCCAGCACTTTTGGGGAAGCTGAGGAAAGAGGATCACCAAAGCCTGGGAGATGGAGGCTGCAGTGAGCCATGATCACATCACTGTACTCTGTCCTGGGTGACAGAGTGAGACTTGGTTAAAAAAAAGAAAGGAAGAAATCAGAAACAAACAAACCACAAAGTGCGGAGTCTGTCTGAGCCTCTGAGCCTTGAGTCCTAAAGCCCAGAATCAGTCTGAAGTTTGAGGGATCCCTCAGCCAGTGGATCCTCCTGTAAGTGTGTGTTTGGTATGGGGCACAGTCAAAGTAGTAAATCCAGTGGGCCCTTTTGCTGGGGAAAAACTTTTCAATTATGGAGGAGGATCATATTATAAATTCAAATTAGAATCTGAAAATTTCAGAGCCTCATTTACTGAAAAGTTTCTGCAAGGTAGAAATCAAGGAATATGAGGTTGGATCTTTTCGTGTCTCCAGCATGCACAATACTGGTGAGCAAACAAACTCAGATTTTGTTGATATTTTCAACAGAGCAAGTGTAAGGGGAAAAAAGAAGCTATCCCACAATAGATCATTAGTAACTGCTGAGCAGAAGGCACACCTTTGACACAGCTTACAATAATGTCCAATGACTCAAGAATTCCCTTTTCCAGAAAACAGGAAACCACTAGCGTAAATGTGAGAGACTGGAAGGTGAGGCCAAGCAAGAGTTTTTTCCCCTGATTAAATCAGAACCAATACTATTAGAAAATAAAGCCCTGTTTACATACAAACATAAGCAAATTGTGTCTTTGGAAAATATAGTAGAAATAGAAATTGTGGGGTTTCTACTTTCCCCTCCCATCAAGATACCATTTGTCAGCATTCCACAGTTATATTACATTATTTAAAGTGTGTTTTGCTTCATCCTTCAAGTGCTTGTTTTTGCTACCCCCCACCATCCTGTATTAAATTTCAGTTGCGTGATATTGTTACTTAAAGGAGTTTAAAATTTTGGTCTGTGCAACAACAGTGGTTTGGAATTATCTTTATCATATGACTATCTGGAAGCCATGGTTCCTTTCTCTGAACTGTTAGAATGACTTGCACAGCCCAGCTTTTACAGTCCTGCTGCAATGTATTGGGATCCATTAAGGTAGGCCTAAGCTTAGGAATTTAAAATTCAGGCAAGCTAAATAAAACTGGATCAAAATCAAGATTATTTGGAATCTGGGGATGGTGCTGCATGCCTGTAATCCCATTTGCTCATGAGGCAGAGGCAGGAGGATCAAGCCCAGGAGTTCGAGGTTACAGTGTGCCATGATAGTACTTGTGAATAGCACTACACTGAGCAATATAGTGAGACCCCATCTGTAGTTTTACAAATTATTAGGGAGATTCATATTAGGTCCTTCTGAGTCTTAATTAGCATCATAAATATATTAGGATCAACCAGATTTTAGTTTATATTATTTTTATTAATCTAAATCATTTAAAAATTGCTACTGACAAGTCAAATTAGGCACTTGGCTCAAATCCCTTCTTTTTTTTTTTTTTTTCTGAGACAGAGTCTCTCTCTGTAGCCCAGGCTGGAGTACAGTGGCATGATCTTGGCTCACTGCAACCTCCGCCTCCTGGATTCAAACCATTCTCCTGTCTCAGCCTCCCGAGTAGCTGGGACTACAGGTCCATGCCAACATGCCCGGCTAATTTTTTGTATTTTTAATAGAGACGGGGTTTCACCATGGGTTTCATCCTTTTAGCCAGGATGGTCTCGATCTCCTGACCTTGTGATCCACCCACCTCAACCTCCCAAAATGCTGGGATTACAGGCGTGAGCCACCACGCCCAGCCTCAAATCCCATTTTTATATTATCTGTCTTCTTTACCCTAAGTTCATTACAAAAGTTTTTACATTCATAGAGTATGCTTGAGATTAATTTTAAATTCATTTTATCAATGCTTGTTAATTAATTACTGTTGAAATGCCATCTCATTATTTACAGATTTACACTTAATATTTTGTCATCAATCATTATCAAGCATCTTTGAAATTACTGGCTAGAGAGCTGCCATTCAGTAAGAGCCACACTATCAACATGAACCTTGCCTGACCTCACTTCAGAGCCTTTTTGAGGACAGCTGGACCATATATCCAGCCACTCAACTAGGAAATCCCATTCATGACACATTTGATAGGTGATCATCCAGCCTCAATTGGCAAGAAGGTCACTACTGTTTAGGTTTTCATTTACTGGCTCTTTAGACTGCTCTAACCACTGAGAATTTCCCTCATAGTGTGCTGAAAGCTGCTTCTAAGGAACTGTTCCACCTTGGTTCCCATCTAATGCTCTGGTACAACTCTGAAGAAATCTCAGTGATTCTTTCACTTAAAGTTTTCTGTTCTTTACAGGGAGCTGTTCCATCACCATGAAGTTCCATCTCTTCATGCACGGTCTCTGCAGGTCTTTACTACAGCTCGATGTGACAAACTGGAGAGGGCAGTGAGAACCTCAGCTCGCTGGGTCTAGATACCACTATGACTATGAACTTAGCCTAAGACCACTTTATCAGCTAGCATCTATCTATCTGTCTATCTATCTATCTATCTATCTATCTATCTATCTATCATCAATCATATATATTATCTATCTATCTATCTAGGCAATTTGCCTTGCACAGGGAAGAGGGGCTCATGGAGAAACTGGAGTTGGGAACTGTTACTAGATTTTGTTAACGTTTATTGAGTTCTTCCTATACCTAAAACATACAGTTGGCAGATGAAATACAGGATACCCAGTTAAATTTGAATTTCAGACAAACAACAAATAATTTTTGGGTGTAAGAATTTCCCTGCCAGGTGCAGTGGCTCATGCCTGTAATCCCAGCACTTTGGGAGGCTGAGGTGGGCAGATCACAAGGTCAAGAGTTCAAGACCAGCCTGGCCAATATGGTGAAACCCTGTCTCTAGTAAAAATACAAAAATTAGCTGTGCGTGGTGGCGTGCGCCTGTAGTCCCAGCTACTCGGGAGGCTGAGGCAGGAGAATGGCTTGAGCCGGGGAGGCAGAGGTTGTAGTGAGCCAAGATTGCAACACTGAACTCCAGCCTCGGTGACAGAGCAAGACTCCATCTCGAAACAAAACAAAACAAAAAAATAGAACTTTCTATTTATCTGTTAAATTGTTAGATCTGGACTACTGAACAATATTTTAAGTTATTTTCAAATCTTAATTCTGGCACATATAAATATCATTCTCATAGTTTTATTGGACAAAATATTGATCTAATTTCCAAAGTTCTTTTTGAAAATTTCCATTTCTGTAGAAGAATGGTTTTTAGCATCTTTTAGGGTCAGATATGTTTTTGGAAATTTGATGTAAACAATGGATTCTCTCTCGGTGGTGGGGGAACATACACTATATTAATATATTGTTAAGTATTGTTAATTCTTCCAATTAATTTCTTTAAAATTTAAAAAATAAAGCTAGTTGTTTTTTCTACTGCAAATGTAATTTTAGGAGAAATAAGTATCCCCATGCCCTCTTGGTGAGAGCGTAATTTTTTTTAAATGTTTAATTGTGGTTTAAAAAAAAACCCACAATATAAAATTTACCATCTTAGCCATTTTTATGGTATACAGAATGTATAGTTCAGTAGTGTTAAGTATATTCACATTTTGTGTGACCAGTCTTCAGAATTCATCTTGTAAAACTAAAACTCTATACTCATGAAACAACAGCTCTCCATACCCTTTATCCCCCGCCCCTAGCAACCACCATCTACTTTTTGTCTGTATGAATTTGACTACTCTAGGCACTCTATATAAGTGGAATAACATTGTATTTGTCTTTTTGTGACTGGCTTATGTAATGTATCATGTCCTTCAGATTCATCCACTTTGTAGCATATGTCAAAATTTCCTTCCTTTTCAAGGCTGGATAATATTTCATTACATGTATGAACCACATTTTGTTTATCCATTCATTCATTGACAGGCACTTGGGTGGCTTCCACATTTTGGCTACTGTAAATAATGCTGCTAGGAGCATGAGCATTGAGAGTATTAACTGATACAAAATATATCGGAGGAAATTTTACAGTGTCAATAAAATTACTACAGGTTGGTGATCCATGAGACATATAAGAATTATAAAAGAAAAGATGGGCCATGTGCAGTGGCTCATGCCTGTAATCTCAGCACTTTGGGAGGCCGAAGCTGGTGGATCACCTGAGGTCAGGATTTTAAGACCAGCCTGGCCAACGTGGCAAAACCCTATCTCTACTAAAAAAATACAAAAATTCGCGGGGGGTGGTGGCGCATGCGTGTAGTCCCAACTACTTGGGAGGCTGAGGCAGGAGAATCACTTGAACCTGGGAGGCAGAGGTTGCAGTGAGCTGAGATCACGCCACTGCACTCCAGTCTGGGTAACAGAGTGAGACTCTGTCTCAGAAAAAAAAAGAAAAGATGATAAAATTATGGATAAGTGAAAGGTTAAACATTTAAGTAAGCATTTTGTATAGAAAACAAATTTAAAACTTGTGATTAGATCAGAATTTAAAGGGATTTAGAGTTAGACTAGAATATTTCTCCATTACACATGGAGAAATGAACTCAAGATTTTCAAGAGAAATGCCTTTTCCAGCTCTGCCATTAAATTGGCACTTTGCAGTGCTATAGTCCTGGCTACACTGAAACTAAAATGGAACAATCTAAGTTGGAACCCCAGTGCGTGCCCAGATTTGGTCTTAAATTCTAGTAGCCATCAAAAGTAGCTAATGCCATGTCCTACGATAGGGAGAAAAATAAAGATAGACTTAGAATATCTTAATGTTTTCAGGAAGCAAAGATGTTTTTAAAATGTCAGAGTCATGTTGAAAGGACAAAAGAGCCTGCTTAAAGGCAGGCCTGGTCAACTTGTGTCATTTTGTGTCATTTGAGCATCCAAAAAAAATAACAAAAAAAGGTAGTTATGGCTAATTGAAATGATTTACATATCTGTAAGCCACTCCAAAGAGGAAAAATCTATGTATTTTATATAAAAAGGAAATTATGGACTGGGCACGGTGGTTCACGCCTGTAATCCCAACACTTTGGGAGGTTGAGGTGGGTAGATCAGTTGAGGTCAGGAGTTTGAGACCAGCCTGACCAACATGGTGAAACCCCGTTTCTACTAAAATACAAAAAGTAGCTGGGCATGGTGGCAGGTAATCTCAGCTACTCAGGAGGCTGAGGCAGGAGAATCACTTGAACCCAGGATTTGGAGGTTGCAGTCAGAGTGTGCCACTGCACCCCAACCTGGGCGATACCGTGAGACTCCACCAAAAAAAAAAAAAAAAAAGATTTTAAGTAAATAAAAAACAAAAGGAAATTATGATGTTAAATAAGGGTGAATGGAATGGAATATGCTATATTTTTAAAATGCATTTTTAATAGGCAGGTGTGGTGGCTCATGCCTATAATCGCAGCACTTTGGGAGGCTGAGGTGAGAGGATTGCTTGAGCCCAGGAGTTAGAGGTTACAGTGGGCCATGATCATGTGACTGCACACACACCAGCCTGGGAGACAAAGCAAGACCCTGTCTCTAAAAATAGTAGAATGTTGACATTCATAGGTGTTCCATCTATCGTCTATTAAATATATGACAGTTAAATTATAGAAATTATAAGATACATACTTATTGATTCTAAGACAGCTATTTTTTCCCCCCCAACAGAGTCTTGCTCTGTTATCAGGGCTGGAGTGCAGTGGCACAGTCTCAGCTTACTGCAGCCTTGACTACCCAGGCTCAAGCGATCCTCCCACTTCAGCCTTCTGAGTAGCTGGGACTACAGGCTCAT
Organism: Macaca fascicularis; assembly: GCF_037993035.2. Classification (NCBI taxonomy): domain Eukaryota; kingdom Metazoa; phylum Chordata; class Mammalia; order Primates; family Cercopithecidae; genus Macaca; species Macaca fascicularis. The sequence goes on from NC_088386.1 coordinate 66,782,081, forward strand.
GCCACTACACCCAGCTAATTTTTGTATTTTTTATGTACAAATGAGGTTTTGCCATGTTGCCCAGGCTGGTCTCCAACTGCTGGGCTCAAGCGATCCTCCCACCTTGGCCTCCCAAAGTGTTGGGATTACAGGCGTGAGCCACGGCACCAGGCCAAGACAGCTGTTTTTTGTATTTTAACATCTCTGAAATTGAAGTGGTTCTACAATAGATGGCCTTTTAATTGCTGTTGGGTGGAGAGCGGCATGTTCACACTTGGTAACAGCTGTCCATTCTCTTCACTTCAATTGAGTAATCTGTTTCATTGTTTGTTATTTTACAGATTGACTTAAACCACTATTTGAAACGTCTAAAAATAAAGGTTTCCTCTGTAACTTTGGTATTGAAACAAAATATTGTATACACAGAAAGGCAATGAAACAGAGCAGTGGAATGTACATTTGCTATTAGTGAAGCAAATCTTCATCTTTAGAAGAATGTCAGCATATCTCCCATATTGTTTTTCCAATGCGACAACTAAGTGCTTTATGGGACCCGAGAAAGAAAAGCTACCTGCAGTAAATGAAACCATGTTATATTTTGTTACTGAGATACATGCAAAAAGATTATTATTACATGTCGAGAAATACAACTGAAGATGGGACAAATGGCCAAATCCCTCATAGAAAGAAATTTCAGAGTAATGAGAGGCTATTTTAACTGATTCCTCAACTATGTAAGATTATCAGTAAGACATTGTGTCATAGTTTAATTAGTTTTTGTTCTTTCCTAGAGGCACATAACATAATGAAGCAGCTGACAATCAATAGCATCTTACATTTAATAAAATATGGAATGCATTTTTCTCTATTTGATTAAGAAAAGAAAAAGTTGTGAAATGGTGAGATAGCCAAATTATAACAAAAAACAGTAAGAACCCTACCAACATTAGGATGGATGAGAGAGGAGAGGTAGAAAGGTGATGGATTAGACAAATGTTCTAAAGAGGGAGGCTGGGCAATAAAATCTCTACCCCTTGTCTTCATGGAGATGAAACCTTTAAGGGGTCTATCACTTCTAGGGCCTAGTAGGGCATATACAGGTTCCAACAGTGCTAGAAGACCAGGTGGATATTTAATGGGGACATGATACTGGTTTATGTAATGCTGACCAAGCAAATAAAAAAGAATGCATTATTTTAGGAAAAGAGACCAGCTTGCTAGAAACTAAAATCTATGTAAAAGTGTGGACTGGACACGAAAGTCCCATTGACATGAGGAAAACCTTACTATAAAAAGGGACGTATCTCACCAAAGAAGATCTACAGATGGCAAATAAGCATATTAAAAGATGTTCAACATTATATGTCATCAGGGAATTGCAAACTAAAACAACAATGAGATACCACTACACACCTATTAGAATGGCCAGAATTCAAAACACTGACAACACCAAGTGCTGACAAGGATGTGGAGCAACAGGAATGTTCATTCATTGCTGGTGGGAATGCAAAATGGTACAACCACTTTGAAACAGTTTGGCAGTTTCTTATAAAATTAAACATACTCTTACCACACAGTCTAGCAGTCATGCTCCTTGGTATTTATCCAAATGAATTGAAATCTATGTCTACAAAAAACCTGCACATGGATGTTTATAGAAACTTTATTCATAATTGCCCAAATTTGGAAGCAATCAAGATGTCCTTCAGTAGATGAATGGATAAATAGTGGGATATCCTACAAGGGAATATTCTTCAGAACTAAAAATAAATGAGTTATCAAGCCATGAAAAGACATGGAGGAAACGAAAATACATATCACTAAGTGAAAGAAGACAAATTGAAAAGGCTACACACTGTGTGATTCCAACTATACGACATTCTGGAAAAGTCAAAACTAGGGAGACACTAAAAAGATCAGTAAGTGTATTAGCGGGAAGGAGGGATGAGTAAGCAGATCACAGAGAATTTTTAGGGCAGTAAAACCACTCTGTACGATTCTATAACAGTGGATATATGTCACCATAAATGTGTTCAAACCCATAGAATGTACAACACCAAGAGTGAACTCTAATGCAAACTATGGACTTTGGGTGATCATGATACGTCAATGTTGGCTCATCTATTGTAACAAATGTACCACTGTGATGTGGGATGTTGACAGTAGGGGAGGCTGGGCATGTTTGAGGATGGGGGGATATAGGAACTCTTTGTACTTTCTGTTTGATTTTGCTGTGATGCTAAAACAGCTCTAAAAATAAAATCTATTTTTGAAAGGGAGGGGGGTCTAGACTAGTCCTTGATACAGGATTGAATCACTTTCTTTTTATCACCCAGGCTGGAGTGCAGTGGCATGATCTCAGCTCACTGCAACCTCTGCCTCCCAGGTCCAAGTGATTCTCTTCTCAGATCTCAGCCTCCTAAGTAGCTGGGATTACAGGCGTCCGCCACCACGGCCAGCTAATTTTTTGTATTTTTAGTAGCGATGGAGTTTCGCCATGTTGGCCAGGCTGGTCTCAAACTCCTGATCTCAAGTGATCTGCCCACCTCGGCCTCCCCAAGTGCTGGGATTACAGGCATAAGCCATTGTGCCTGGCCAGGGCTTGAATCACTTTCAAAGATACAAGCATATCTCAACTAAATTAACAACACGGGCTCTCTAACGTAAATTAGTCTGATTTAGTCTTCTTTTTTCTTATTTTTTTACTTTTGGCTTTAGTAAAATTAATGTAATCCTGGCAAAGTATAGATATTAGTATTATTGCAACTTTAGGAGGGTATAAGAATAAGAATAGACTTTTTATAAAAGAAATTGAATTCATGGTGTTGCTATTTTTAAATTGTAAGTATAAGTTTTATTCTCACTGTTGTTTAAGGCATTTGAAGGATTCTAAATAATCCTTCAAATTAAATTTGTAATTAAATTTTACATTGTTGAAGGAATTTTAATTAATTATGTTTAGAATCAATGTTTAAATGCTCAAGGAAACTGATTTTCTGAGTTTTGTTTATTAGCTATATAAACTTAGAGCATTAATTACATTATGAGTGGAGAGTTCTCCTCTCCGTGCTTTAAAAACCCTGAGACTTCAAGAATCCCCAAAATAGTACAGATCAAAGCCCTAAAAAGGCATGTACTCCCAGAACAACATAATCAACTTTAAGAAATTTATTTTAAGGCTACAATTAAAATGAGCAAAGGTGTAGCTCTAAGGATATTAATCCTAGTGCTGCTAAGTGTAGCAAAAGTAGAAACAACTTAAACATTCAAAAATGACGCATTTGATATTGACACCTATCCCAAAGTTTACAACTCATTCTCTTGGGGAAGCTGTGAAAAATTAGTTACTGTTCCCTGCAGGTGGGATGGCAAAATGATGCAAAATTTTGCAGGTGGGATGGCAAAATGATGCAGAGCATTTTAGCAGTGTCTATCAGAATAATAAATGCACTTTGACTCAACAGTCCCACTCCTAGGGATTTATCTTAGCAATACACCTGCACTTGTAGGAAATAACATGTATGAGTTTATTCTTTGCCCCTCTGGTTGTAACAGAAGAAAAATTAGAGACAACCTTGTATAGAAGACACTGGTTAAGTAAACCATGGTTCAGCTTCACAATTGTACATTGTGGCTATAAGAGAGAATGAGGAAGCTCTTTATGTACTGATAATGGAGAAGCTTCAGAAATATGTTGCTTTTTAGAAAAAGTAAGGTGCAGCACAGTGCAAATAGTGTGTTCCCTTTGTATAAGAAAGTAGGGGAAATAAAAGCATGTATTTGCATTTGCTTTTATTTGCATAAGGAAACATTGGAAGAATACACATGAAACTAATAAAAGGGGTTACTTATATGGAACAGGGGCAGGATGGAAGTATTTACCTTTTTATATTGTTTTGATTTTGAACCCTATGAATGTTTTTCTTATTCAAAAAATTAAATTTAAGTTAGTACTGCTAAATAAATTATTAGGTGTCTACATGATAGAATCCTAGATAGTGATGAAAATGTATGTTGTGTTTAAATATACACAAAAATGTTCAAATATATATTGGGCAAGAAAAGCAGGTTTTAAGAAAGTAATATATACTCCTATAACTTAAGAAATTATATTCATTTATTTAGTATGGTTTACTAAAAGCTGACTCAGTAATGGGTCCTTTTGTAAGTCTATTTGTTGAAGTCCTAATTCCCATACCTCACAATGGGACTGTATTTGAAGATATGATCTTTAAGGAGGTAATTATAATGAGTTACAGTGAGGTCATTAGGTGGGCCCTAATCCAGTATGACTGGAGTCCTTATAAGAAGAGGAAATTTGGACACAGATATGTACAAAGTGAAGACCATATAAAGACAGAGAGAAGACGGTCATCTACAAGCTACAAGCCAAGGAGAGAGATCTCGAAAGAAACTAACCTTGCCTACACCTTGGTTTTGGACTTCTAGCCTCCAGAATTGTGAGAAAATAAATTTTTGTCATTTCAGCCACACAATCCATGGAACTTTGTTATAGCAGCCCTAGCAAACTAATGACAACACTGATGCACATTCTTAAAATTTCTAGAAGCTTGTAGGCACAGGCAGTGTATGAGAATGCCTGTTTTGTACCTCCTACTAGCTAATTAGGTAAATCAAAATACAGTGTCATATCTTCATTTATGTTTATTTACATTTTCCTTATGTTAAAAAGTTGTATTACTGTTATGAATTTGAATGTCATTATAATACCATGATCAGTGAAGCAACTGATTATTTTTAGATGAATAGAACTGGACTGGAATGTGGTAACCAAGGTGTGTATTACAGCAGCCCCTCTGAAAGAGAAATAAGGTTATAATGCCACTCACACCTTCACGGTCTCTCTTTTTTGTTTTTTGTTTTGTTTTGTTTTTTTCATAAGAGACAAGGGTTTCACTGTGTTCCTCAGGCTAGAATGTGGCTATAAGAGAGAATGAACTCGTGGCCTCAAGCAATCCTCCTGTGTAGCTGAGACTACAGGCACATACCACCACACCCAGCCATGATCAGTATCTTCCCTTTAAGAGTAACAGCCCTGGCTGGGGCTGCTCCCCACCAAGACCACATCTAGGCAAGTATTTGGGAAATAAAAGAATTTCAATTTCAGACATAATCAGAAAAATCTCTGATTAGTATATCCAATTAATACATCCAATGGGCTAAGAACCATAGTAAACAAAAACAATGCTCTGTGCAAAAACAAAGTCAAACAAAACAAACAAACAAACACCCAGTCTTAATGTTCACGGACACTTCGGACTCTGACTTTTTTGCATTGTATTACAACATCCTTATATCTGAATCATCCAGAGACAAAACTAAACCAGGACAATTTACAAGGGAGAATTTGCCGGCTAATTAAATTAGGGCAAGGTTAATTCATTGAGAGAATGCCATGAAATGTTGAGAGGAAATTTAGGAACTGCTAACAGGATCTAGGCTTCTCTGACTTACCAGGAGGGAGAAAGGAAGGTGCATTTGAAACTGAATATATCCGGGAGGCTGAGAGAGTAACTTCAGCCAGCAGGTATATGCAGCTGGATGTGGCAGAGACAGCAGTCATAAGCAGCCAGCCCAGAAGGCAGTTCTTCAGATACGTCTACATTATCTCCTGTGATCTTTGCAGTGACATCCTTTGGGCAAATGAAAAGCTTACTTCTGGTTGATTTCTCTGCTTCCTGCCCCATGTTACATTCTTAGAAACTAAAAAGCGCTCTGAAGACAGATGCTCAACAATTCAGAGACCTCGAATCCTACAAGATTGTTAGTGCCTGTAACACAGTTTACATTGCTGTAGAGCCTTTCATGCGACAAAAATTTAAACAAGCATTGTTTTATTACTTACTTTTACTGGCTCCCTTTCTATAACCTGTTTGGACTGTAGGAAGCCTTTTGGTTTTCACCACGAATTATATCAAACCGTTTGTCATGGAAAGTTCACTTCCTCTTTCTTTTCTTGTGTAGTTGAACTCACCTAAGATGCGTGGCTTACCCTATACTTATTTAATACACAGGAAATATAATATACAAAGATACTTCATTGAGGTGCACATGAAAGTTTAATTGTTCAATGCTATTTTGCACTGACTACCCTCAGTCATAAATGTATCTAGTGATATCTGAGTTAAATGGATGCTGATGCTCTGTTTGCATTTCCTCTCTTTTTCTTTTTTTTTTCTTTTTTTTTTTTTTTTTGAGATGTAGTCTTGCTCTGTCGCGCAGGTTGGAGTGCAGTGGCGCCATCTCGGCTCACAGCAACCTCCGCCTCCCGGGTTCAAGCAATTCTCCTGCCTCAGCTCCCTGAATAGCTGGGATTATAGGTGCACCCCACCACGCCAGGCTAATTTTTGTATTTTTAGTAGAGATGGGGTTTCACCATGTTGGTCAGACTGGTCTCGAACTCCTGACCTCGTGATCCACCTGCCTCGGCCTCCCAAAGTGCTGGGATTACAGGCGTGAGCCACTGCGCCTGGCCTCTTGTTTTTTTCGAGACAGAGTCTCACTCTGTCGCCCAGGCTGGAGTGCAGTGGCGCAATCTCGGCTCACTGCAACCGCTGCCTCCGGGGTTCATCCAAGTGAGCCATCCGAGTAGCTGGAGTTACAGGCATATGCCACCACGCTCAGCTAATTGTATTTTTTGTAGAGACAGGGTTTCACCATTTTGGCCAGGCTGGTCTCGAACTCCTGACCTCAGGTGATCCATCTACCCTCCAAAGTGCTGGGATTACGGGCATGAGCCACCATGCCCGTCCTCCTCTCATTTTAAACCTTGTCTAACAAGCCTTTCTGGACCTCCAAAGAAATCAATTAGCATCTACATAAGCTCAGCCTGGCCACTCCAGCAGTTGTTTTATCATAGAGACACATTCCTGGCTCACCCCTCGCGGCCCCCTCCCTCACCTCCCCTCCCCGCCCCGAAGCTTCACTCCCTGTTATGCTGCTTTTTGTCACTTTAACCTGACACCCCCAATTTTCTCAACATCTCTTCAGTTGATATCTTTATATCTGGTAATAGGTCCCTGACGTTTGATTTCATTATACTTTTGCCTGAGTAAATAAACGTGTTCCCCCTAAGGAAATAAAAGACATCATTTTAGACTTCCTTTATCAATGTCAGTGTAGTCTAAGGGAAAAGGATTTGGAACCAGTAGATAGAAGACTTCAGTTCCAGCACCAGCTCCTTTTAAAACTGGTTGTGTGACTTTGGAAAAGCAATTTAAGTCCTCTCTACCTCTAGCATGTAATTTCTTAACTGTAAAAAAAAAATTATAAACCCATTCTGTCCTCATAATTTTTATTATCAAAGGACATTTATTAAATGCCTGCTTGGTGATGAGAGCTTGCATTTGGGCTAAGGCAGGCAGTTAGAGCCCCTGTTAATCAGGGGTCTTTAGCAGGACATTTGAGCTTCCTATGATTGTACACAGCGTTTTAGTTTTAGTGCTCTGTGCTCATGAAGAAATAAGAGGAAAACAGCAAAAAGCATTTTGGGTTTTTTTGTTTTGTTTTTTTAAAAAAAGCAAAATGTATTTAACATAAAAAAACTTGTCTTTTATCCTAATTTCATATCTGATCTATATCTTTGCTGTAAAAAAAGTCATCTCTTTTATGAAATTATGGCCAGAGTAGACATTTCTTTGTAAAATTGTCCTTCTTACCAAAATGAAAAGTTATAAAGCCTTTTCTAAAAAAATTTTTTTTTAGAAAAAATATTTTTATCTCCAAAAGGTTTTGCTAATGGGTGAATTCCAAGTCTGGCTCCACTAGATGACTACAGGGCTCTATATCAGGCCATATCTTTCTTTTTCTTTTTTTTTTCCTTTTCTTTTTTCTTTTTTTTTTTTTTGAGACAGGGTCTTTTGCCCAGGCTAGAGTACAGCGGCATGACGATCATGGCTCACTGCAGCCTCGACCTCCTGGGCTCAGGTGATCCTCCCAACCTCAGCCTGCTAGGTAGCTGGGACTACAGGCATGCACCACTGTGCCCAGCTAATTTATGTATTTTTTTTTGTGGAGATAGTATTTTACCATATTGTCCAGGTGGATTTTGAATTCCTGAGCTCAAGCAGTCCCCTCACCTCGACCTGCCAAAGTGCCAGGATTACAGTGATGAGTCACCACACCAGGCCTGTATCTTTAAAAAAAAAAAAAAAAATTATTTTAGGTTGGGCCTGGCGCCTCATTCCTATAATCCCAACACTTTAGGAGGCTGAGGCAGGAGGGCAATATAATAAAATTACTTTCTACAAAAACATGTAAAAAACATTAGCTGGACATGATGGCATGCACCTGTAGGCCCAGTTAGTTGGGAGGCTGAGGTGGGAGGATCACTTGAGCCCTGGAGTTTGAGGCTTGTAGTTTTTTAGAGACAAGGTCTAGTTCTGTCACCCACGCTAGAATGCACTGGCATGATCATGGCTCACTGCAGCCTCAAAATCCTGGGCTCAAATGACCCTCCCACCTCAGCCTCCCAAGTAGCTGGGACTACAGGCACATGCCACCATGCCCAGTAATTAAAAAAAAAATTTTTTTTAGAGAGGTTCTTGTTTTGTTGCCCAGGCTGGTCTCAAACTCTAGCCATATCTTTCTTGAGGAGTTTGGAGCCCACCTCTAGCAGCCATCATCTTCTTTCAGACTCTGGTGAATAGTTTTAGAAAATTTTTAACGAAAAAAAAATTAGCCAGGCATGGTGGCACATGCCTATAGTTTCAGCTACTCAGGAAGCTGAGGAAGGAAGATTGCTTGAGCCCAGGAGCTCAAGGCTGCAGTGAGCTTTATCAAGCCAGTGCACTCCAGCCTGGGCAACAGAGTGAGACCCTGTCTCAAGAAAAAAGACAGAAGAAAATTCTGAGCTGGTGGTCTCTGGGCAAGGTGGGACCTAGTGTCTTCTCTGCCTCTTAGTATCCATGTGGCTTGGGTAAGTCACATAACCCTTCTACACCTCAGCTTCTTAATCTGTACAATGGGGTCTAGATAAGGTCACAAATTGTCTATCTTTATCCTAATGGGACTTCAGAGAATAACATGTGCACATGCATGGCTCTCTGTGCCCCAGTCCCCAGGCGCTAGTTGTATACAACTTCACCCATTCATACTCCCTTGATAAAGCACACCTGAATGCCAGGTGCATTAAATTGATACGATTTTAACAGTGGTTCTCAAACTGGAGTGGGCATCAGAATTGCCTTGAGGGCTTGTTAATCATTGGTTGTCAGGCCCCACCCTACAATTTCTGATTCAGTTAAGTCTTCAGTGAGGCTGAAAATTTTGCATTTCTATTAAGTTCCCAGGTTTCCCAGGTGATGCGAAGTTGCTGGTCTTGGAAGAACCATACTTTGAGGACCACTGTATGATAAGAACTTAGAATCCCCCAGAATTTAGTAACTAATCAACAGTCATAAACTGCACTTTTATTATTTCTAACAAATTACTTTCTACACTTTGTTTCAACTCCTGAATTAGTAACCCCTCAAGGTCTTCCAGCTGAAGAATTCTGTGATGTTTAAGTGAGTCAAGACAATGGGTCTTGATTCAGCAATTGAAGCCTGACTCCGTCTGCAATCAGGTTCTCTTTCAACTTTTTTTTTTTTTTTTTTTTTTTTTTTTTTTTTTTTTTGAGACAGGGCTTTGCTCTGTCTCCCAGGCTGGTGTGCAGTTATATGATCATGGCCCATTGTAACCTCTAACTCCTGGGTTCAAGCAATTCTCCCACCTTAGTCTCCCGAGTAGCTGGGACTACAGGTTGGCAACACCATGCCTGGCTAATTTTTGTATTTTTTGTAGAGGCGGCCACTTGCTGTGTTGCCCAGGCTAGTCTCAAACGCCTGGGCTCAAGTGATCTGCCCACCTCAGCCTCCCAAAATGCTGGGATTACAGGCGTGAGCCACTGCACCCACTCTCTCTCTCAACTCTTTCAGTATCCCCTCCACCTCACCTTCCACTCCACCTACATAAAGATGCTAACATTCATTTTCATAGGAAACGAGGATGGCTTATTGTGTTTAGTTTCCAACACAAATACAGAACACAGTGCTCTTCTCCAAATCTTGTCAGTTGTGATGAGAATTTTCTCTTTTCCTCAGGGATCTGAGGGAATCAAGTCTACATTCAGGCTCTGCTGTGACTGGAGGAAGGTCACACCAGGCAGAGCAAATCTGCTCTAAGAATGTCTAAGACAGGCACGGTGATGTATTGCTCTTACTCCGATAGAGCCTACAGGTCATTTTAAGTTGAAATCCAAAAGGAACCAAAGGAAATTTAAATTATATATATAGGCTTCCCTAATAGTGATATATTTTCCGTGAAAACATTTCAATCAATTGTTTTTCAGAGGTTGGTTGTCCAAAAGAAGAAATACTTCTCTGGGGGCTTTGGAAGTCTCTTGACTTTATAGTCTGTCACAGGCTAAGAAAGGCACTTTAGTAGATGTGCAGTGAGCAGCTGTCCACTCCTTGGAAGTCCGGTTCATCTTAGAAGGAGGCCCCAGTGGGTACATGCACACACTGGAACACTTTATTCCCTTTAACAATATGCTCACCAACACCCCCTTTTAGTGGGAATTGATTACAAGAATAATCAACTCATGGTTACTCATTTTTAATAAAATTAGCTAACACATATCAAGATTCTCTTTGTGCCAGGCCTTGTTCTAAGGACTTTCCTGGCATTGATTCATTTAATCCTTGTAACAATTCCATAAGTTCTGTTATTATCTCCATTTTACAGACAGCAAACTGAGGCACCAGGAATTAGTTAACTTGCCCAAGGTCATACCTGTTAGTAAGAGGTAGAGATATTATTCAAACTAATTCTGGCTCCAGAGTTGCACACTAACCACTATGCTGCCTTAAAAAACAAAACAAAACCAGAGAACAACAACTTCCTAGATTAACGAACTCCAGAATTCCAAGGTCTTATTTGACTTGTCTGTTTGACAAGTAGAAACTGTTATGGGTTGAATTGTGTCCCTCCTCACCCCCTAAAACACATGTTGAAGTCCTAACCCCTAGTACCTCAGAATAGGACCTTATTTAGAAGTAGGGTCATTACAGATGTAATTAGTTAAGATGAGCTCATACTGGAGTACTATGGGCCCCCAATACAATATAACTGATGTTCTTAAAAGACAGCCATGTAAAGACAAAGATACACAGGGAAAACGTCATGTGACAGCAAAGACAGAGATTGGAGTTATGCAGTTGCAAGACAAGGAATGCCAAAGACGGCCAGCAAACCACCAGAAGCTGGAACAGCCAAGGAAGAATTTTCTTATAGGATTCAGAGGGAATGCGGCCCTGCCTTGATTTCAGACTACTAACCCACAGAAGTATAAGGCAACACATTTCTGTTATTTTAAGCCACTCAGTGTGTAGTATGTTTTTATGGCAGCCCTAGGAAACTGATACCGAACTGATGCATTTATCCTCCCTACTTTTTCACTGTTACCTCCTACCTTCCAACAACAGTGCTACAGAACAGGAGTCCCACTTGTTAGGGAAAGAAACAAAAACCTGAGTTGTTCATTCATTCAGAGCCTGGCATAATTCCTGCCACATTATAGATACTTAATAAGTGTTTGTTGATTGAATGAATTCTTCCAACATTTATGAAGGGATTGCTTTTTGCCATGATTATATAAACATGGGACAAACCAACTTACAAATCAAGAGTAGACAGTAGATACCATTCTCCCTCTCAAATCCACAGATAACCTGGTAAGTATTATTACTGAAGTTTCCTCCAGCATCCCTAACATAAGGAAAAATGACCATTTTAAGAACTGGTTTCTGGACCCTCCTGTTCCATTGATCTCTTTGTCAGTTTTGGAGTCGTATTTCACCTCTTTTCCATTTCCTTGCCCCCCGTCTGGTGGAGGCCCTAATGAATGGAGAAGGGTATGAAAAGCAGACAGCAGGAGGGAGGAGCACACTCCTAAAGCTGATCATGAGGGCTTGGATAATTGAGAGGACACCACTGTCAGATGGCAGAGAAAGTACTCTGAACATGCTTCAGACATTAACATCTAATGAAAGCCTATAAAGGTACTTTGAAACATGTTAGCCCAAAGTCAAAGAGTGAAATGATTATTCTGAACACAAATTCAATAAACATGTTGAGTGAAAAGAGAGAACAAAGAAGAGTACATGTAATATGGTCTTATTTTTATAGAGCAATAACAAAAATTCCTGCATATATATGTGTGAGTAAAATTGTGTACATCTATAAATATTTAAAGTTGTATGAACATGGAGAAAGTTGGGGAAGAATACTGTATTAGTTTCCTATGGCTGCTATAACAAATTACTACACACTTGGTGTATTGAAATACCAAGTTTAATACACCACGTTTGTATCGGTACAAACCTGGTGTATTAAAACAATAGAGTAAGGCCAGGCACGGTGGTTCACACCTGTAATCCCAGCACTTTGGGAGGCAGAGGCAGGCAGATCACAATGTCAGGAGATCAAGACCATCCTGGCCAACATAGTGAAACCCTGTCTCTACTAAAAATACAAAAAAATTAGCCGGGTGTGGTGGCACATGCCTGTAGTTCCAGCTACTTGGGAGGCTGAGGCAGGAGGATCATTTAAACCCGGGAGGCAGAGGTTGCAGTGAGTTGAGATTGTGCCACTGCACTCCAGCCTGGTGACAGAGCGAGACTCCATCTCAAAACAAACAAACAACAACAACAACAAAAACAAAAACAGAGTAGTCAAATTCATAGAGATGGAAAGTAGAATGGTGATTGCCCATGGGCTAAAGACAGAGGGGAATGGAATGTCGTTTAATGGGTATAAAGTTTCAGTTTTGCCAGATGAAAAGAGTTCTGGAAGAGACTGGTAGTACAACAATGAAAATGTACTTAACACTACTGTACTATACACTTAAAAAGGTAGTGTCTTAGTTCATTTATGCTGCTATAACAAAATACCTGAGACTGGGTAATTTATAAACAATGGAAATGTATTTCTTGCAGTTCTCGGGGCTGGGAAGTCCAAGACCAAGGTGTCAGCAGGTTTCATGTCTGGTGAGGGCTGCTCTCTGCTTCCAAGATGGCACCTTGTTGCTGCATCCTCTGGAGGGGACTAACCCTCATGTTAGTGTCCTCATGTGGAGAGGCAGAAGGGCAAAAAAGGGGCAAATACTGTGTGAAGTTCTTTTGTAAGAGCCTTAATCCCATTCATGACAGAGGAGTCCTCGTTACCTAATCATCTCCTAAAGGCCCTACCTCTTAATACCCTTGCATTAAAAATTAAGTTTCAACATAAATTTTAGAGGGAATTCAAACATTCAAATCATAACACATGGTAAATTTTATATTTTGTGTATTTTACCAAAAAAAACACAGTTTTTCAAAGCTTTACCTTTGAGGTAGGTACTGTTTTCTAGCCCCATTTTGAAGATAAATAAGGTGCAAGAATATGCCCAAGATCACAATGATAGATTCAAATCCAGGAAGATTGGACTCTAAAGGCCTTCCTCCTAATCATACCGAAAGAAAAATAAACAGTCTCCGATTTTAAAACAAAACAATAAAAAAAACCCATAAAATTATTTTCTTTCAGTTCTGGAGACCAGAAGTTTGAAATCAGCTTCACTAGGCCAAAAGCAAGGTGTTGGCAGGGCTGCACTGCCTCTGTAGTCTCCAGGAGAGTTCATTCCTTGCCTCTTTCAAATTATGGAGGCTGCTGGCATTCTTTGGCCTGTGGCTGCATTGCTCCAATCTCTGCCTCCATGGTCACACTGCCTTCTCTTCTGTGTGAATCAAGTCTCCCTCTGTCTCTCTCTGTCTTAGTTCAGGCTGCTATAACAAAATACCATAGGCTGGGTGGCTTATAAGCAATAGAAATGTATTTCTCATACTTCTGGAGGCTGGGAGTCCAGCATTAGGGTGACAGCATGGTCACATTCTGGTGAGGGCCCTCTTTTGGGTTGCAGATTGCCAACGTCTTGTTGTATTTTCACATGGCAGAAAGAGTCAAGAGAGCTTTCTGGGGTCCCTCTCTTTTTTTGAGACAGGGTCTTGTTTTATCGCCCAGGCTGGAGTACAGTGGTGCCATCTTGGCTTCCGGCAACCTCCATCTCCTGGGTTCAAGCAATTCTCGTGCCTCAGCCTCCTGAGTAGCTGGAATTACAAGCATGTGCCACCACACCTGGTTAATTTCTATATTTTTGTAGAAATACGGTTTTGCCGTGTTGACCAGGCTGGTCTCAAACTCCTGACCTCAAGTGATCTGCCCACCTTGCCTTCCCTAAGTGCTGGGATTATGGGTGTGAGCCACCACACCCGGCCTCTGGGGTCTTTTTTTAAGGGCACTAATTTAATTCATGAGTGCTGTAACCTCATGACCTAATTACTTCCCAAAGTCTCTACCTCCCAACATTATCACTTTGGGAGCTAGGATTTCAACATAGGAATTTTGGGAGGACACAAACATTCTGTCCATTGTACTCTTTTTGAAAGACTCTGATTGCATTTAGGGCATACCTGGACAACTCAGAATAATATTTCCATGTCAACATCCTTAATTTAGTTAAATCTGCAAAGACCCTTTTTCCATTTAAGATAACATTTCCAGCCAGGCGCGGTGGCTCAGGCCTGTAATCCCAGCACTTTGGGAGGCCGAGGCGGGCGGATCACGAGGTCAGGAGATGGAGACCATCCTGGCGAACACGGTGAAACCTTGTCTCTACTAAAAATACAAAAAAAAAAACTAGCCGGGCGTGGTGGCGGGCGCCTGTAGTCCCAGCTTCTCGGGAGGCTGAGGCAGGAGAATGGCGTAAACCCGGCAGGCGGAGCTTGCAGTGAGCCGAGATCGCGCCACTGCACTCCAGCCCGGGCGACAGGGCGAGACTCCGTCTCAAAAAAAACCAAGGTAACATTTCCATATAAGATAACATTTACAGGTTCTGGGAATTAGGACCTGCTATCTTTTGGGGACCATTCTTCAGCCTCCAAAAGATATGTACTACATCATCAATATGAAGAGAGTAGCATGGCAGCCAGCCTTCAAGATGAGCCCTGGTGATTTGCCTCTTGATATTCATGCCTTTTTGTAGTCAGCTCCCACAATGAATGAGAGCTGTCTGTGTGACCAACGTAACACGGCAGAAGTGACAGTGTATGATTTCCAGACAAAGTCATAAAGGATGTTATGGTTTCTGCCTTGCTGTCTTTGGTAGCTTGCTCTGAGGGTAAGCCATCATGTGGGGACACTCAGGCAGCCTCATGGAGAGACTCACATGGGGAGGACTATCACCTCCCACCAACAACCAGCACCAACTTGTCAATTATGTCAGTGTGGCACCTTGGAAGTAGATCCTTGATCCTCAAGCAAGCCTTTAGATGACTGCAGACTTAAAACGGCTCAACTAGCCAGCCAAGCTTCCCCTCACCCATACAACTATGAAGATAGTGTTTTGTTTGGTTTTGAGTCATTAAGTTGGGAAGGTGATTTGTAATATAGGTAGTGATGTGGGAGAAGGAGAAACCAAGCCTCCTTCATTGCCCCCTCATCTCCCAAAAACCCTATCCTAAACAAACAAACAAAATCTCCTCATCCTACTCATGCATTTAAATAAAATTATATATTTTTAAAATGTTCACAGAGAGGCCAGGCTCATGTCTGTAATCCCAGCACTTTCGGAAGCCAAGGTGGGAGGATCGCTTGAGCCCAGGAGTTTGAGATCAGCTTGGGCAAGATGGTGAGTGCCCGACTCTACAAAAAATTTAAGAAACAAATTTCCAGAGAAACATTGGGGCTTATATGTTAATAATTTCTAGGAATAAGTAATGGACTTGAGTGCCATACAGCATTCCGCATTTCTGGGATCAGAGAGCACATTTCTGGTTTTGTCATACTTACCCTTTATTTTCTTTTACCAGGAAGTGTAATGAATATCTGTTATCATTATTTAGACAGTGTCCATTTGCTTTCCTTCTGGTAACAGTGTCCCACTTTTCCTCTGGGGAACTACCCTGAAAGGACAGCATAAGGAACAAAAAAATGAAAAAGAACTAGATTTGAGGTCAGAGCTAGATGCTTGGCATATGACTTCAATAATCCTTTATGAATCAAACATTTAAAGGAATGCCTATTGTGGCGCCGCCTTGCGCCTCACCTAAACTTCATGAACGCCTTGGAGGGAAGAAGATGATGCATTGCTTTATAAGCTTTTTTTAAAAATCCAAAGCTTTCCATTGCCTAAAAATTAAACATAGATTAATTTAAAGCATTCTACAATATGGTCCAATCTATTTTTCTAGTCTTCCCTTCCTCTTTGTGGCTGACGCGTATTACTCAACGCGGGCTGCCTTAACGAGATACCTCAGACTGAGTAACTTAAATAACAGACATTTATTTTCTCACAGTTCTAGGGGCTGGAAACCAAGATCAAAGTGCCAGTAAGGTTGGTTTTTGTTAGGATCTTTCCTCCTGATTTGGAGACAGCCTCCTTCTCACTGTGTCCTCACATGGCCTTTCCTCTGTACACATGCGAAAAAACATTTTTGGGGTCTCTGTCTCTATTTATATGAGCACTAGTCCTGTCAGGTTAGGGCCCTACCCTTATTGGGCCTTATTTAACCATTATTACCTCCTTAAAGTCACCATATCCAAATACAGTCACATGGGGGTTAAGGCGTCAGCATATGAATTTTTTGGAGGACACATTTACTGCTCACCAAATACCCATGCGTTCCTCAACATTTCCCAGGCCTCTTATAGTCAGTCAGGATTATGTGACTGGTTCTGGCCAATTAGCTGCTGACAAAAAATACATATGTCCCTTTTGAGTGAAGCTTTTAAATACTGATGCATGATCCTTCAGTTCTCCCTTCTTTTCTCAAGGCAAACTAAAAGTCAGCTATAAAATGCTGTAGACTCCCTTAGCCTGGGTCCGTGAATGGCTATGTGGGAACACAGCCCCAGTCCACTTGCACTGGGCATGCATCACAAATTAGAAAGAAACCTTTGTGGTGTTAAGTCTTTGGGATTTCAGGGTAAATTTGTAATTAAGCAAAACCTGCCATTTCCTAATTCTTTTTTCTTTCTTTCTTTATTTTTGAGACAGGTTCTTGCCCTGTTGCCTAGGCTGGAGTGCAGTGGCATGATCACAGCTCTCTGCAGCCTTAACATCTCTAGGCTCAAGCCATCCTCCCATCTCAGCCTGCCCAGTAGCTGGGACCAAAGGTGTACATCACCATGCCTGTCTAATTTTTTTTGTATTTTGTAGAGATAGGGTTTTGCCATGTTGCTCAGGCTAGTCTTGAACTCCTGGGCTCAAGTGATCCACTGGCCTCTGCCTCCCAAAGTGCTCTTTTTAATTTTTATGGCTACATAATAGTTTACATATTTATGGGGGACATGTGAAATTTTGATACAACCATATAATGTGTAATGATCAAATGAAGATAAGTGGATATCCATCACCTCAAGCATTTATCATTTCTTTGTGTTAGAAACATTCCAATTCTACTCTTCTAGTTATTTTGAGATATACAATAGAAATTATTAACTATAGTCTATTTATTTATTTATTTTTGAGATGGAGTCTCGCTCTGTCACCCAGGCTGGAGTACAGTGGTGCAATCTTGGCTCACTGCAACTTCTGCTTCCCAGGTTCAAGTGATTCTCTTGCCTCAGCCTCCTGAGTAGCTGGGATCACAGGCATGCACCACCATGCCCGGCTAATTTTTGTATTTTTAGTAGAGACAAGGTTTTACCATGTTGGCCAGGCTCGTTTCGAACTCCTGACCTCAAATGATCCGCCTGCCTCGGCCTCCCAAAGTGCTGAAATTACAGGCATGAGCCACTGTGCCCGGCCTAAGATATCTCTTTGATATTCTGATTTCCTTTCTTTTGGATATATACCCAGAAGTGGGATTGCTGGATCATATGGTAGTTCTATTTTTAGTTTTTAGAGGAACCTCCATACTGTTTGCCATAGTGATTGTACTAATTTACATTTCCACCAACAGTGTACAAGGATTCCTCTTTCTCTTCATCCTCACCAGCATCCATTATTTTTTGTCTTTTTGCTAAAAGCCATTTTAATTGGAGTGAGATGATATCTCATTGTAGTTTTAATTTGCATTTATCTGATGATTAGTGATGTTGATCGTTTTTCTTTCACATACCTGTTGGCCATTTTATGTCTTCTTTTGATAAATGTCTATTCAGATATTTTGCACATTTTGTTTTTTTGGAAGGACTCTCACTCTGTTGCCCAGACTGGAGTGTAGTGGCATGATCTCAGCTCGCTGCAACCTCCACCTCCTGAGTTCAAGCGATTCTCCTGCCTCAGCCTCCTGAGTAGCTGGGATTATAGGCACCCACCACCACACCCAGCTAATTTTTGTATTTTTAGTAGAGACAGGGTTTTGCCATGTTGGCCAGGGTGGTCTCGAACTTCTGCCCTCAGGTGATCCACTTGCCTTAGCCTCCCAAAGTGCTGGGATTATAGGCCTGAGCCACCACTCCTGGCAGTGCACATTTTTAAATCAATTTTTTTTTTTTTTTTTTGCTATTGAGTTGTTTGAGCTCCTTATATATTCTGGTTATTCATCACTTGTTAGATGGGTAGTTATATCTTTTCCCATTCTGTGTCGTCTCTTCACTTTGTTGACTTTTTTTCTTTGCTGTCCAAAAGCTTTTTAGTTTGATGTGATCCTATCTGTCTATTTTTGCCCAGACCAATGCTATGGAGCATTTCCTCATTTTTTTCTAGTAGTTTTATAGTTGGAGGTCTTAGATTTAAGTCTTTACTCCATTTTGTTTTGATTTTTGTATATGTGAGAGATAGGGGCTTGGTTTCATTCTTCCACATATGGCTATCTAGTTTTTCTAGCACCATTTTTTGAACAGACTGTCTTTTCCTCAATATATGATCTTGGCACTGATGTAAAAAATCAATTGGCTATACATGTGTAGACTTATTTCTGGGTTCTGTATTCTGTTCCATTGGTTGATGTTTTTATGTCAGCCCTGTGCTGTTTGGGTTACTATAGCTTTGTAGTATAATTTAAGTCAGGTAATGTGATGCCTAACATTTTGTTCTTTTTGCTCAGGATTGCTTTGATTATTCTGGGTCTTTAAATTTTAGAATTTGTTTTTTCCCCAAGAAAAATGCCACTGGTATTTTGATAGGGATTGCATTGAAACTTTAGATTGCTTTGTATGGTCCTAATTCTTAAACCTTATCCTTCTATTATAGTAAACTACTAAATAAATGGACAGATATTCCATGTTGATGGATCTAAAGTCTTAATAGCATTAAGATGGCAATATTCCCCAACTTGATCTACAGATTCAACAAAATCCCTATAAAAATCCCAGCTACTTTTTAAATTTTTGCAAAATTTGACAAACTCATCCTAAAATTTATATGGAAATGCAAGAGACCCAGAAGATCCGGAAAAATCTTAAAGAACAAAACTGTGGAAAAGTCACATTTCTCAATTTCAAAACTCACTACAAAGCTATGGCAATCAAGACAGTGATACTGGCTTAGTGATAGACATATGTGTATATCGATGAAATATAATTGATAATTCAGAAATAAATCCTCACATTTACAGTTAATTGATTTTTCAACAAGGGTTTCATGACAATTTAATGAGGAAAGAATAGTCTTTTTAAAAAGTTTCTGGAACAATTGGATATTTGTATACAAAGGAATGAATTTATTATAGACCCCTACCTCACATCATATATAAAAATTAACTCAAAATGAATCAAATATCTAAAGGCAGGCACTAAATATGACCCTAAAAGCACAGGTAATGAGAAAAAATACATTGGATATCATCACAATTAAAAACTTTTCTGCTTCAAAGGACATCAGTGAGAAAGTGAGAAGCAACCCACAAATTGGGAGAAAATACTTGCAAATCATATGTCTAATAAGGGTCTTGTATGCAGAATATATAATAACTCTTACAATTCAACAGTGTAAAGAAAACCCAATTTAAAAACAGGCAAAGGATCTGCACAAACATTTCCTCAAATAAGATATACAAATGGCCAATAAGCATATTAAAGATGCCTAACATCATTAGTCATTAGGGACTCAAAACCACAATGAGACAGCCACCCACCAGGATGACTATAAGGGGAAAATAAAGGAAAAAGGCAAGTGTCAGCAAGGATATGGAGAAGTTGGAACCTTTGTACACTGCTGGTAGGAAGGTACAATGGCATGACTGCTTTGGAAAACAGTCTTGCAATTCCTTAAAAACTTAAACACAGAGTTACTGCGACCCAGATTTTCCACTCTATACATACAAGAGAACTGAAAATGTATGTCCACAAAAAAACCCCCTAATGTTTATACATTATTATTTACAAATGAATGTTCATACATTATTACTTATAATAGCAAAAAAGTGAAAACAATCCAAATGTCCATCAATTGTTGAGTGCATACACACATCATTTTCAGTTCCTTAATGTGTCCTTATTTTCTGAAACAATCTTTCCCTGACCTAAACTGAGAATCAGCCATTTTTCCAATGAGCCCTGATTTCTTTCATCGTTGCTGAATGGAATTTAGAAACCAACGTCTAGGTGTGCTTATTCTTACGGGCTGTAATTGCTTCTAAGAACTCTCAGTAGACAGAGCTGGATTTTCTGGTATTAGGTTTGTTTATTTTAAGCATCCTAAATTACAAATTGATATAATACTCTCTCACCACCCCCCTAATATTCTCCTGTGAGTATTAACGGATTTTCCTTGGTGAGTCCCGTGTACTAGAACCCCAAGGAAACAAATTGCATGTTAATCTGTGGAAAATGGTGAAACATGTAGTGAGAATGAGAAATAAGGCTTTATTGTAAACCACTGACATTCAGCGGCCTTTGTTACAACCACATAATCTAACCTATTCTGACTGTTACAGCATAAAGCACTGGGGTAGGTACAAACAGACATTTTAATATAAATAGCAAGTAGTATTAGGAAATTAAAATCTTGTTTGCCTTCACAGAAATCAGTAAAGCATCAAAAGAGCAGAAGATCTATTGAAAATTTCAAACTGGCCAAATTTCCTAAAAGGCATCTGGTACTCAATCCTGACATAATAAGGGCCAGTCTCCACAAAACAGAGGCTGAAAACCCCATGAGAAACAGGGTAAGGAGGGCCATGTTTTCCATATAAAAATCACTTCATGAGAATATGAGGACTCCATGTCACTGTACAGATTTATGAAGAAAACAGAATTCTTAATAGAGCCTTGGGCATCTGCTCCTATCATGGAGGGAAAGCACTTCCAGAAGCAAGTAGACAACATTTGCCTAGAACCTGCTATTATTACACTCTGTGCATATGGTAGCTAAAAACTCATTAGTTTTATAATTCTGGCTGAAGTTGGCAAGCCACCTCCAGAAATATTTCATACAAGCAAAGTGACAGATGGCAATTTCCTTTGTTATAATAGGATGGTTAGGGTAGTGGTCATGCATACAAAAATCATCCAGCTAGAATGAAACTACTCTTATGTAAAATAATCAATTTATTTGCAGCTTCTGATAAGTTAATCTTCATGTAGTTGGCCTCATTTTTGACATCCTAGAATACATTCTCAGACAGATTTACATAATTTTTTAAAATGGAATTAGAAAATAAATTTCAGTGGCCACCATGAGGTAGATACAAAATCATTTTGTAGCAGCAAAACAATCAGAGAATAGTCATTTTGTTTTAACGTTTCTCCTACAGCTGCAGTTCCTTCTGCAGGGACTGTTTGTTTGATGCCTCTCTGGCATACCATCCCCACCCTCTTTCTATTGGTAAAAGTGTTCCAATCAAGCTTTGAGACTCCTACCACCCCTCCACGTAGTTGAGGTGGAGCTCACCCTCACCCCAGCCCCAAGTTCTAATGATAAATACATGACCCAGCCCTGGCTAATTAGAATAGCATATCTCCTGACCTCATGATTGGTTCAGAGGTGGGCGTGTGACTCAGCTTGGGCCAATGAGAAACTTCTTCCAGTTTTTTGCTGAAACTAATAAGAAAGAGATGATCTCTTTTCAGTGAATAGAATGACAGCCTGGAGTTGCTTCTGGAATATTTGTCACAACTGCAGGAGAGCTTGTCTAACAATGCATCCATGCAGGGGAAAGCAGGACCAAAAGCTTTCTAGCTTTGACTTTTGTGTACTTGAATCCAAATAATCTGGAAGTCACCATACCCCTGGGCTTTTTCATTTACATGAGTTAGTAAATCTCCTTTTTTTTTTTTTTTTGGTTTAAGCCAGTTGGATTTCTTTCACTTGCAACTGTAAAAGTTGTGACTAATTCACTCCCCATTTTAGAACAGTCAAACAGCCAGAAAAATATTACAGCCCTCCCTGGTCTTACCTCTACAACTTAGTCAGTAAACCAGAAACACAACACAAATAAAATTTCTTTCCAGTACAGTACATTTTCCCAAAGAATCTGAAAGCACTTAAAAATTTCAGAGAACAATACCCTGGACTATATTAGACACTGGAAGAACACTGCTAACTCTTGTTGGTATAGTTAAAAATAGCATTGAAGGCCAGGCGCGGTGGCTCACGCCTGTAATCCCAGCACTTTGGGAAGCTGAGGCGGGTGGATCACTTGAGGTCAGGAGTTCAAGACCAACCTGGCCAACCTGGAGAAACCCCATCCTACTAAAAATAAAAAAATTAGCTGGTGTGGTGGCACACGCCTGTTATCCCACCTACTTGGGAGGCTGAGACAAGAGAATCACTTGAACCCAGGAGGCGGAGGTTGCAGTGAGCTGAGATTGTGCCACTGCACTCCAGCCTGGGTGACAGAGCAAGACTCCATCTCAACCAATCAATCAATCAATCAATCAATAAAAGAACATTGACCTTTTCCTGAGCATAGGCTATAGGTCAGGGACAAGGCATTTTGTAGATGTTACCATATTTAATATTCACAACCTGTTAGGCATGCCTGTAATCCCAGCTACTCTGGAGTCTGAGGTGGGAGGATCACCTAAGGCTAGGAATTAGAGACCAGCCTGAGCAACACTGAAAGACCTCATCTCTAAAATAATGTTTTAAATTAGCTAAGCATGGTGCACACCTATAGCCCCAGTTACTTGGGAGGCTGAGGTGGGAGGATTGCTTGAGCCCAGGAGTTCAAGGCTGCAGTGAGCTATGATTGTGCCACTGCACTCCAGCTTAGATGACAGAGTAAGACCTTGTCTCTAAAAAAAACCCCAAAATAAATAATATTTAGAAGTCTTTTATTAAGTAGGTATTATTATGGTCACTTTACAGATGGGAGAGTTGAGGTTCAGATTGGTTAATATTCCCAAGTGATTCAGTTCAGCTGACAACATTTAAACTCATGTCTTTCTGGAGTTTTCTGTGTTGTTCTGAGCAACAGTGACTGTCTCTTTTTTAGCCTATATTATTAGATAATGGTTGTTTGAATCTGTGAAGGTAGCATTTTGTACTCTGGAGATATATTTTACTAAGCTAGTGGTTTAACTGCAATCAAAAAAAATTCTGTGTTGCATGCAGGATAACCTTTCTGTCAATGCCTGCCTACTCACCTCTGCCAACTGGCCTCCCTGCTCAGGAGGTCCCAGCTGCATGGACCAGAATTGGACATCTGACCTGGTCAAGCTAATTAGATTTATGCACTTGGGAATTTCCACTCAGTGGTAGATTCTTGAACTGAAAGGGCACATGCGTGACCTATAAGACACACCTCTCCACCTTAAGGAACAATATGGTCTTACATCTTTTGTTTTCCAATATTTTACTCAAGTCGTCACATGTTATTTTCCAGGATCTGCCCAGTGAGGCCCTCCCACTTAATTGTCCAAGACTTTCTTGGACAAAAGAGAGTGTCTTTCTGGGTGCAAAAGAATTGGTGCTATCAAACCTCAAAAAGGAAGAATGGGAAATCTCATGAGCTCACAGCAGTATGAGTCTGATCCCTGCCATGCAGCCTCAACATTCAGTGCCAGTCTTGTGCAGGCTAATGGATATTTGCCTGTTTTCCTCAGCCCAGAGTCTAATGCTTGGCCTCCAAGATCAGAACTTTTCTGACTTGCATTCACATATTCAACTCAACGCCAGGAGAGCTGGGCCTCAGAGAATCCAGCTATTGGCATTTTGTGTTTAGTCCAAGCTGCCAGCTTAAACTCACTCTTCCTTCTGGGTGCCATCCCTTTTGGAAGCTGTGGTATCCTGTTCTGCCAGAGGACAGAACCACTTTGGTTGACCCTGATGAACTACTGGACTTCAATTCTAAGGAAAGATTGGTAGAGTCTCTGTTCTTCAGTCCTAGGAAGTCCTTTCCTCAAGAGATAGGGTGCCAACTTTGCATTTGCACAACTAAGTAGGAGCATTCAAGAGAGCCCTCTCATAAAAACAAATCCTTTCTCCTGGCTTAGGTATTGTCTCCACCTAAGAACACAGACACCTCTCAATCAATTTTTAAAAATCGTACCTCACCAGGCATGCTGTGCCATCTTGGGTCATTGGCATGGCGAGTTAGCAGAGGAAGCTGACTGAAAGAGAGAAAGGCTTTCTGACTTTGCACAAAGCTCCAGGTTCTACCATGCACAAGGCCTTGCTGTTTTTGCCTTTCCTTAGGTTACACCCATGTTAGTAAGGTACTACCTCTGTTTAGTAGGAGTTCCCATTGCAAGTCAAATTTATATTCCAGGAAAATGCAAATTACAGTAAAAAAAGGACTAATAAAAAGTGTTTACTTCCATAATTATTCATTTGAAAAGCTAATACTTATTTCCAGAAGCCCACCATCTAACTCTTTTTATCCATTAACTGCTACAAAATACATTAAATGACACTTCATTGTTTTGCACAAATAACAAAGAAACAATAAAAGACTTTGTGATTGAAGCCATCCTCACACAGTTAACAAGAATCCTGGGCAGAAATATAGTTATAATTAAGCATTAGTCAGGCTATACTTTGACCCACTTCCTTGCAACCAAAAACTATGTAGCTCCAGATACTGCCCATTTGCATCCCCACTGTCCCCATAGATAAGATCTGTGACATTAGAGTCATAAGACTTTTTAAAGACTTGCTTAAGATGTTTTCCAAATTCCAAATTCCAGTGAACTAGCTGACACCACCCAGTTTGAAGGCCCCTATAGAGGAATGGAATCCGCAAGAGAATACAGTTTCTTCATCCCCCTGTTCCGAGACCACCCTGCACCCTTCCACCAATCAACAATCTCCACACTTTGGACCACTCTAAAACCCTTAAACACCCTAGCCCCAAACTCCTCAGGAAGGTAGATTTGAGATTTCCTCCTGTCTCCTTGTTCAGCAGCTGTACGATTAAACTGCTTTCTCTTCTGCAACCTGGTGTCTGGGCATACTGACCTGCCCCATTCATTGGGCAACAGAGCTACTACAGTTACATACATTCTGGAAAATGTTGATTCTGGGCTTGATGTCAGAACTTTTAAACATGCTGTAGAGAACACCAAAAGCCAAGACTCTAGCAACTCTTTGGTAAATGGCCAGAGTGAGGCAAAGGAGAAAACGGAACAGAGAACTGACTTCACTTTCCACTATTAAGTCTACCTGTATATCTGGAGGCAAAAGCAGCTGAGAGACATTAAAGGGCATTTTACTGCAGGTTTACACCTGCAAACGTCCTTCTCGGGTATTTAAAATATGAAGAGAAATACAGTAAACAATACACATAAACCTCCCAGGTTTGACATATAATAACTTTTGTTACAGCAGTTCTAGGAAAGAAATACAATATTGCAAATTACCCTAAATTGGATGGCTTAAAAATAACAGAAATTTATTCTCTCACAGTTCTGATGCCAGAAGTCCAAAATCAAGATGTCACTGGGGTTGGTTCTTCCTGGAGGCTCAGAGGGAGAGTCTATCTGTTCTGTGCCTCTCTCCTAGCTTCTGGTGGCTGCTGGCAGTCCTTGGCATTCCTTAGTGTGCCTTCTCCCTCTCTTCTCTTCTAGGACACTGATCATTGCATTGAGAGCCCGCCCTAACCCAGTATGATCTCATGTCAAAACCCTTAACTTGATTATATCTGCAAAGACCCTTTTTCCAAATAGGGTCATATTCACAGGCTTTTGGTGGACATAGCTTTTGGAGGACCACCATTCCACCCACTACAAGTATTTACTTTAACCCTCACAAATAAACAGTGACAGATATTGAAATTCCCTCCTCAAGCCCCTCCCATCTACTTCCCTTCATCCCCAGATATAGCAACTATCCTCAGTGTCACTGTCATGTATGTTTCATACTTTTACTATCTCTATATCCACAACGAACTTGTAGTTATTTTTATACAAATACCACCTTTATAAGATGAAAATATTTTTATAAATGATATCACCTTGTACATTTTCTTTTGCCACTTGTTTTTAAACTGATCTTTAATAGTTAAAGATTTTTCAGGCTGGGCATGGTGGCTCACACCTGTAATCCCAGCACTTTGGGAGGCCAAGGCGAGTGGATCACTTGAGGTCAGGAGTTTGAGACCAGCCTGACAACATGGAGAAACCCTGTCTCTAGTGAAAATACAAAATTAGCCGGGCATGGTGGCACATAACTCTAATCCCAGCTACTTGGGAGGCTGAGGCAGGAGAATCGCTTGAACCCAGGAGGTGGAGGTTGCGGTGAGCCAAGATGGTGTCATTGCCCTCCAGCCTGGGCAACAAGAGCGAGACTCCAAAAAAAGAAAAAGAAAAAAAAAGAAAAGAAAAGAAAAGATTTTTCTATGCTAATACATATACCTCTGATTTATTTATTTTGACTATGATATGAATATCCCTTAATTTACTTATATGTTCTTTATTGAAAGACATTTAGTTATTTATGATTTTGGATATTATAAACTTTGTGATTGTGAACATGCTTGGATGTTGTCTTACTATCCTTATATACATGTGTGAGAATTTCTCTAAGATTGATACTTTGAAATGAACCAATAATTTCTTTTCTCTATCTTTCTATTCTTTGGAAGACAATAAGGTAGGTACAAACTGTTATTTCTTGAAGGTTTGCTAACACTAGGTTGTAAACTGAGTGATGCTGTTTGGGGAAATTTTTTTTATTATAATTCAATTTCTTTAATGATTATAAGTATGTTAAAGTTTTAAAATTTCCTCTTTAGCAAATTTTTGTCATTTATCTGAAAAATTATCCACTTTATGTTTTCAAATGTTAGGACTTATGATTGTTCATATTAACATCAAATTGCAGTTTTGTAAAGTCAAAAGGTTGAATATCAGTAATTTAATGTTACTCAACATAATAATTTCTGTGGTTTAAATTTTCCTTCTTTAACTGTAATTATGAGTCTCTTTCATTCCCAATATGATTAATTGTGCCTCCTGTATATTTTGGTTTGTCACCAGACACTTCTCTAGTCTTTCAAAACATAAGATTAATCTTTATTGTTTATTTTTTATTTTATTAATCTCTACTTTTGCTTTTCTTTCTTCTTCCTGCTACCATTTTTGAATGTACTCTGTTGCTCTTTTTCTAACTTCCTTAACCGAATATTAATCATATCGATTTTTAATATTTTTTAATTCTGATGTACATACATTTAAGGCTTTAACTCTCCTAGTTGTATCCAAATTTTAATAAGTAGTCATTTTACTGTCATTTAGTTCAACATGTTTTTATTTTTATCATATTTTATTTGAAAAGTAAATTATTTAAAAGTGTACTTTTTAGTTTTTATAAACATTAAGGTTTTATTTAGCATCTTTTTAATCATTCAGTTTTAATTATATTACATTTTGTTCAGAGAAAATACACCAATGTTTGGTATTTCTCTTCTTTTATGGCCTAGTA
Source organism: Macaca fascicularis (assembly GCF_037993035.2). Classification (NCBI taxonomy): domain Eukaryota; kingdom Metazoa; phylum Chordata; class Mammalia; order Primates; family Cercopithecidae; genus Macaca; species Macaca fascicularis. Next base: position 66,809,910 of record NC_088386.1, read on the forward strand.
TGTAATTCATTTTTTTAAAAATTCATGCATGCTTAAAAAGTGAACATAATATTGCATATTATATTATTGGTGGTAGGGTACTATTTATATATGAAATTGATAATTGTGTGGTTCAAATTTTCTAGAAGCTTACTGATTTTTTGACCCTTTAATCTATCAGTTTTGGATACAGGCACTAAAATCTTCTACTATGACTCTGGATTTGTAAAATTTTCTCATGTTCCCATTTGCTTTTGCTTTGTATATTTTAAGGTTTGCTTATTAGGCATATAGAAGGATGACAGTGATTTTTTCCTAGTACTTTTAAGATGTTCATGGCTTTTGTCCCTCACCTCTATTTTGTTGCCTGTTGATCCAGTGTAGACAATCTGCCTTTCCTTGTTTGTTTTAAGATTTTTTCCCCTTATCTTTAATGTTATGTTATTCATTATGATTCTCTGGGTAGAACTGTATTTATTGACCCTGGACTTGAGATTCTTGTAGAGTCCCAGGGCTGTGTGGAGGCTGCCACTCAGCATCCATCTCACAGGGCTGACATCCTGGTTTAGTCTTCCCCTGAACTGTTGGTAACTCCTGAATCTTACTACTTTGGCTCTGAGTTTTCGCTTCATTTCTAGAATGGACTGCTTTATTTCTCTTACCTTTTTCTTTCTTCATTTCTTCCACTTAAAAAAATGATGTAGTAATATTTTATCTAGCATTTGTATGTGTTTATATTGGGAAGAGGTTCTTTGTCAGCTCTGTCCTCCATAGTGATCAGTCAGAAGGTCCTGAATCCTCTTTACTCTTCTGTGAGATCATAAAGAAGAACTGAAGAGCCAAATGCTTTCCACCGAGAACCCTAGCACTAAGAATCAAGGAATAACATTCTCTTCCAGCCAAAATTCCTGTGTGACTTAAGATCAGTGTGATTTTTAAAATGTGACAACTTATAGATTAAAATGTTATATAAAAGTGAGTGATGCCAGTGTGAGAAGACACGTTAGTATTCACATTTTATAGACGAGAAACTGAGGCTCAGAAGCAAAGGAACTTGCCCAAAGTTGCAAAGCATTAAGTGGCAGAACCAAGAATTTAGGCTGATTCTGAGGTCTCAAAGCACATATTTTCTCTACTATGTGGCCTCGTCAGAAATTGTAACAAGAAGAGACATTTTAAAAAGGTAAAATGAAATAATCAGAGTATATTTAAGGACCAAAATGAAAAAACTATAAAAGGAAACTATCAATGTGGAGTGTGTGTGTGTGTCTGTGTGTGTATCTTCATTCCCGTAGAGGGAAACCAAATAGCTGCATGTCAGTTGAATGCATTCCTCACAGATAGAATTACCTGTCGAGCACAGTTTTGGAAGAGCTCAGCAGATGGCATTCCAAATGAGAGATGCCCACATGGACTGTGAAGGCTATAATGCATTTCAAATGTCTATGTCTGTCTCTGGCAAGTGACATTGCTTTGAAAAGGTAGAAATATATTTTCAAGGCTATATCCATGTATAAAGAGATGCACATCTGCCTTGTTTGAATTTGATCTAAATCTATGTCAATATCAGATTATGGGTGGCAGCTGACCTAACAATACTGGGTGATTCTGAAGTTAGAGGTGCTCTAGCTGAGTTTAGAATTCCTAATATTCCCATTCTTCATTTTTTCCTAAGATAAAGAAATCTGATTTTCCAAATAAATATGCTATTTCCTGATGTAAATCTGATGATAAATGAAGTCCCAGATTTCAATTCTAACTCTTTTGATCGTTTATAACAGAAAACCCAGCTAAAAATGGGTTAAACAGTAAGGAATTTATTTTTTTCCACTTAGGAATTCTGGAGACAGAGTGATTTTTCAGATCAGTTAATTTAAGAAATTGTAGGGGCAGGAAGGTGAGCTATTTTTCCTCATCCACCATGAGGGTCACAGCTGAGACTGTGATAGCAAAAGACTGGTTAACAAAAAAGCATAGCCAATTTATTTAACCAAAGATTTATGTGACTTTGGTTAGGAACCTTCAGAAATGAAGACCCAAAGATGCAGAGGAAACTGTCTGTTTTTACACTGAGGTTCCATGAAGAATAGACAGAATGTAGAAATGTGGCTGGACAATCTAATGGTAACAGACTGATAGGGGAAACCCAGCAAAGCCTGTCTGTTCAGATTCTTCTCGGCCTCTCTGTGTAGTATTCTTTCCTCCCGGGCATGGGGCAGGACCCTCTGGAATGAGGGTTTCAAGGGAAAATGGAGAGAGTGACCTTTCTAGGCTTCATAGCTTGCTTTGAGGGAGAAGGGTTCTAGTTTCTATGACTCACCTTAGGAAAGAGGAATTTGGCTTCTATGCAGGAGACAGGGGGACAGGAGACAGAGACACCTTGCTTCTGGGGCCTTTACAATGTCCCTCAGTTGAAAGTACTCAGCATGCCAAGGTGCCATACTTTGGGCTATCGTGCTCTGAGCCCCAGCAAGCTCGACAGCGCCATCAGGGATCCTGTCTCTCGCCACGTTTTCTTGCTCCTGTCCCCAGTGTGCTAGGTTTTGTCCCCGGGTTATCTCATCATGGTTGCAGGCTGGCTGCCCATCTCCAGGGATCTTCTTCTCATACAGCAATGTTGAAACATCCCAACAGGGCACTCTGCCCTCCCAATTGGAGGAAAACTTTCCAGAAGCTACTACTTATCCCAGAAAAATTTCTTTCAAGTCTCATTCTCTAGAATTACGTCACATGCTCATTCTAAAGAATCAATGGCAGCTGAGCGTGGTGGCTCATGCCTATAATCCCAGCACTTTGAGAGGCCGAGGCGAGTGGATCAGTTCAGGTCAGGAGTTCGAGACTAGCCTGGACAACATGGTGAAACCCCATCTCTACTGAAAATACAAAAATTAGCCAGGTGTGGTGACGAGCACCTGTAGTCCCAGCTACTTAAGAGGCTGAGGTGGGAGGGAGGCTTGAGCTTAGGAGGCAGAGGTTGCAGTGAGCTGAGGTCATGTCACTGTACTCCAGCCTGGATGACAGAGAAAGACCCTATCTCAAAAAACACACACACACACACACACACAAAAACAAAACAAAGAATCAATGGCAATAAAAATGGAATTGCCACAATAGACTTTGCTAACAGAGACTCACCCTTTGGTGCTGAGGAGGGGCTCCTTCACTGAGCATGTGGCCATGGTGAGGGCAACCAAATCCGGATTCTGTTGATAAACAACGTGGGAAGAACTGGCTGCTGACAGGCGGTCAACAATATCTGCCACACTTAAGTCCTGTTGGACTGAGGAAATATGCTAACAATTATTACCGTGATCGATTGGTTAAAGAAGGGGGACCTACTGCCATTATTTAACCATCAAACTGCTATGAATGACCATTGCTTTTACCAGAAAAATTTTATCTTTTTCAGTACACGAAGCTTGAGCCTATATCTTTAAAGACTATAGCTTTGTTTGCCTAGAACAGCATCCCTCATGATTTTGGACAATCAGAAGTTTCACCATTCTACACAAGTGAATCTTTTGGGCGCCGCTAATCACTGTACCCACTCCTCTGGGAATAAAGGTGAGCATGTAGCCCAGGATGGGCCAGTTTTTCCTACCTCTTTGGCCACACTGATTAATCTATAGATAAGCACATGACTCAGGTCAAGTCAAGTCTTTCTCAAGACTTTTCTAACTGGAGACGAAAGAAAATGATACTTTTTTTTTTTTTTTTTTGAAGTGGGATGAGGGTCTCCTCCCAAGCACAGAATTATAAAGCCTGGACACAAATGTGGCCACAATTCTGGCTGCACAGTTATAGAAGACCTGAGACAATGAAGCCACACACAGAAAAAAAAAAGATGCAAAAAATAGAGGCAATAACAGAGGAAGGAGAGAGAAAAGAAAGACAGAGACATAGATATGATAGTGTTTGATTCTCTGAACCCACCATTCCTGTCCTTTCTGAGGTTTTGTGCTTTTAACCAATAAAGTATTTTTTGTTTAAGCTAATATGTACTGGATTACTCTTAATTGCAGCAGGAAGAGTCCTCACTAAACAGAGTATTTCAATAATCTAAACTATATAGTTGAGGAGGGCCAACATTTAAATTGTACAATACAGGTACTATTTAAGTCAAAGGTCAATCATGGGGCAGAAACCACACAGTAATTCAAACAGGTGAAGTTTATTTATTTATTTTTTTTTTTTGAGACAGAGTCTCACTCTGTCACCCAGGCTAGAGTACAGTGGTGTGATCTCGGCTCACTGCAACCTCTGCCTCCCAGGTTAAGAAGCAGTTCTCCTGCCTCAGCCTCCCGAGTAGCTGGGATTACAGGTGCCTGGCACCACGCCTAGCTAATTTTTGTGTTTTTAGTAGAGGCAGGGTTTCACCATGTTGGTCATGGTTGGCCAGGCAGGTCTCGAACTCCTGACCTCAGGTAATCCGCCTGCCTTGGCCTTCTAAAGTGCTGGGATTACAGGTGTGAGCCATTGCACCTGGGGTGAAGTTTAATATAAAGAACTAGTAATCATAACAGAAGATTGGAATAATTAGAGAAGTCTAGTAAGAAGTAAAAAAAATTTCTAAACAATATAGGAATATTAGATAAAAGTAGCAGCCACTACCTCTAGGGCTGAGATAAAATCACTAAGGAAGAGTCTCCCTGCCCCTCTAGTTTGAGAGCCAGACCTTGTTAGGGAGGGCATGGGCATGTGACTCCCTGAATGGAGAAGTCGGTGTGGTGCCAGGTTAGTGTAACTTGCTGGAAATTCATCCTGCCAAGGAAAGCTGTTAAGGAGGAGGTATCTTGCTGGAGATGTTCCACTACAAAACCACATAAGAGGGGTGCCAGGGGAAGTTGCTGGCTTCTGGTACTGCTGACCACCCCGTGCACAGCAGGAGCTCAGGGATGGAGAAGCCACATCCATTACCGGTTGTCAGAGAAGCCACTTACACTGCAGGAGATGGCTACAAGACACACGGGAACCAGGAAGGAAACCCTGTTCATCTTGCAATATCTTACCAAAGACTCCTAGTGACAAAACTTAACATTTACCAGTTGGAGAAGGAAAAATATTTAAAGGGCCCAGTTCCATTTTTGCAGAGCAGGCAATGAAGAGTGAATTTGGAGCTGCGAGGCAATAAATGGAGAACTTGCGAAGGCACCTTATTTGAGTGTCTTAAGAACCTCATAATGTGTTGAGCCTGGGGTAAAATAAAATCTGCTTTACTTGACCTCAAAGAAACATACAACTTTAGAAATGTTATTTCAGGATAACTGTTCCTCGAGCAATTTCTTTCAGCAAACAAAAATACTCAACCAGGGTCATTATACAAACTTTATGGTGGTTACATAAATAAATTGAACTCCAGTAGAAGATTCTGTCAAAGCAAAGCTCAAGTTGGATATCGTAGATATCCTATCCCTTGCCATGAAATGTACAATTTGTTATAATCATTTGGTAACTTTGTAAGGCTAGGGCTTAGAAAAAAATTCTCCTTTACAGCAGGGGTCCCCAACCCGCAGGCCCAGTTAGGAACTGGGCCACATGGCAGGAGGTGAGCTGTGGGTGAGCGAGTGTTACCACCTGAGCTCTGCCCCCTCAGATCAACGGCAGCATTTGATTCGCACTGGAGCACAAACCCTATTGTGAACTACATGTGCGAGGGTTGCATACTCCTTATGAGAATCTAATGTCTGATGATCTGAGGTGGAAGAATTTCATCCTGAAACCATCGCCCCCACTGTCCATGGAAAAATTATCTTTCATGAGACCAGTCACTGGCATCAAAATGTTGGGTACAGCTGCTTTACAGGGAAGAGAATATTGATGGGCAATGTGTAGCTACTGGAGTTGTATAATCTGAGTCTGAGGTTTCATTTGGCCACTTGCCATCTACCATTTCCTTCCCTATTTTTTTCATTTATAAACAGAATAATAATAGCCTGTTTCCCAATGATAGCTCTTTCTCTCTCTCTCTTTTTCTCTCTCTGCCTGCCTGCCTGCCTGCCTGCCTCCCTGCCTTCCTTTCCTTCTTTCTTTCTTTCCTCCCTCTCTTCCTTACTTTCTTTGCTTTCAACAGATTTTCACTCTGGTTACCCAGGCTGGAGTGCAATGGGACAATCATGGCTCACTGCAGCCTTGACCTCCTGGGCTCAAGCGATCCTTCCACCTTAGCTTCCTAAATGGCTGGGACTACAGGAGCATGCCACCATACTCAGTTAATTTTTTTAATTTTATTTTTTGTAGAGATGAGATCTCTCTATCTTGCCCTGGGTGGTCTTGAACTCCTGGGCTCCAGTGATCTTCCGGCCTCAGCCTCCCAAAGTGCTAGGATTACAAATGTGAGCCACTGTGCCCAGCCATTCATGTGCTCTAATTCTTGATACTTTTCTCTATCAAAAGATCTCTTCTGAGTAAAATGAAGAGACAAAGAGTGAGAAAGGAAGAGAAGAAAAGAGAAGAGAGGAGACCAGGTGCGGTGGCTCACACCTATAATCCCAGCACTTTGGGAGGCCAAGGTGGGTGGATCACGAGGTCAGGAGTTCGAGACCAGCCTGGCCTATGTGGTGAAACACCATCTCTACTAAAAATACAAAAATTAGCCAGGCATGGTGGCATGTGCCTGTAGTCCCAGCTACTCAGGAGGCTGAGGCAGGAGAATTGCTTGAACCCGGGAGGGGAGGTTGCAGTGAGCCAAGATCGTACCACTGCACTCCAGCCTGGGTGACAAAGCGAGACTCCATTTCAAAAAAAAAAAAAAAGAGAGAGAGAAGAGAGACAGACTATGAGCCCCATTCAAGTGTTTTCTCAGTCCTTTGGTGAACAAGTGGCCCGTTTCTGCTCTATTTTCCCATGCTCCAGATTAGGCTCTACTTGACTAAAGAATCTAACATTATTTGATTTTCATAGTGAAGGGCTAGGTCAGTGGCAAGAGGAGTCCATATGCTCTTCAGCTGGCACCTTCTCGGAGGAGAGAGAAGCTCTGTTTCGATTGTATTATGTAACAGATGATCGATAAAGTGAACAGTCATTGTGTCAGTTTAAATTATGCCCTCTGTCCTGACCCTAGACAAAAATTTGCAAAAGGTCCTCTGTTCAAATCACTATGCTCAGAGGAGAGGTAGCCTCCCCATGAGGCTTTTCCTCATGTTGCATTTTGGACAAAACGCAACAGTGGGACTGGAGAGAAAAGAGCCTGGGAAAGGAAAGGCCCATGGCAGTGCAGGTGGAGCCCGTTTGCTGATTGAAATAAGGAAGCGGGTCAGGAGCAGTGGCTCATGCCTGTAATCCCAGCACTTTGGGAGTCTGAGGCGGGTGGATCGCCTGAGGTCAGGAGTTCAAAACCAACTTGACCAACATGGTGAAAACCCATCTCTACTAAAAATACAAAAATAAAAATTAAAAATTAAAAAAATTAGCTGGGCATGGTGGCAGGCGCCTATAATCCCAGCTCCAGCTACTTGGGAGGCTGAGGCAGGAGAATCACTTGAACCCAGGAGGCGGAGGCTGCAGTGAGCCGAGATCTCGCCACTGCACCCCAGCCTGGGCAACAAGAGCAAAACTCCGTTCCCCTCCCGCCCCCCAAAAGAAATAAAAAAGAAAAAGAAAAAGAAATAAGGACACAACTGACTGTGTGAACTCCAGGTAGCAGAACAAAGACCCAGGAATAGAAGTGAGAGGCAGATTTGTGTATGTTGGTTCAATATAAGGTAAAGTTTCCTAATAGAGTTATTCTAAAACAAGATAGGCTGCCATAATAAGAAGTAATTTCTCCAAAGTAGACATGTTTAGGCATAAGTAACAATATTGTAGAGTGAATTCCTGCCTCGGTGGGGAGAAAGGACTAGGTGACCTCTAGACTTTCCACAATCCCATGGCATTCAATGGGACTAAGGGAGAGCTGTGCTCTGACAATCAGTGGTCTAGAGAGCTACTTGATTCTGATTGCTTGTCCAAAGACTCAGGAGGAAATCAGTTCTTCCTGGGGTATCCCGACCCACCAGACATTGTCAAGGCTTTCTTTCCATTATTGAATCCTCTCGGCAGGCTAGTATCAAATATTACTCTACCTTTACAAATGAAGAACTGAGGCTCAGAGAATTTAAGATGCCAGTCTTAATTCTAATAGAATCCAGTCTTATCTGTCTTGAATATTGTGTTCTTAATCATTTTATGACACTGAAACACTGATTACAAATGTATCAACATATTTAGGTGCTATATAAAATCAAACAAACTTTTAAAATAGTCAAACAGGTCTTGATACACACTTTTGTTACTGTGTCATTTAGTTGACACTTCATAACAAAATCTTGATTTTTCTCTTCTAGTTTTCAAAAAAATCCTTCTTTTTCTCTCAGTTTTAAAGCTTCCAGGCCTATGACATGCTAGGAATAAATCACTCTTCGAAAGTCCTAATAGATATTACAGGGTTTCTCCCACTGTGTATGTTAATTCAGAATCTTGTGGAGTATGACTTCTATGTCCTTAAAGGCAATAGTCTTTCTCTAATACCTCTTTTCCTTGCTCTTTCTTCTTTCTGTTCAGGAAAAATTATTCTCCCCTCACCCTCCTTTTTTCCCTTCTACTACTATCTGAAGTCTCTGTCTAACCACTTTGTTTCCTTTCTTATTTATTTATGTATTTTTTTAAACTTGTTTACTTATTTTCCTTTTATTTGGAGACAAAGCTTGCTCTGTCAACCAGGTTGGAGTGCAGTGGTATGATCATAGCTCACTGCAGCCCCATACTCCTAGACTTAAGTGATTCTCCCACCTCAGACTGCTGAGTAGCCAGGACTACAGGCATGTCCCACCATGCCCAACTAATGTTTTAAGTTGTTTTTGCAGAGACAGAGATCTCACTGTGTTGCCCAGGCTGGTCTGGAACTCTTGGCCTCAAGCAATTCTCCCACCTCAGCCTCCCAAAGTGCTGGGATTACAGGCATGGGCCACTGTGTCTGGCACTATTTCCTTTCAATCAGAAAAAATTTACTCTAGTAACTAAATTCCTAATTCATTCAGTTAACCTTCTCCTTAATCGCTTCTCAATTAGCTTAAGTGATTTCTTTGCTAAACCCTGCAGTTTTACAATCTGCTGTAGCCAACCTGCATCTTCAGAGAAACTTACAAAAAATCAGGGGGGGTCTCTCTGGATCTATTCTGGTTCTGGGGCTGCCCAATTAAAAAAACAAAAAGAAAATAAAACACTTTAAATACTTTTTTTTTTTTTGAAACGGAGTCTCACTCTGTTGCCCAGGCTAGATAGAGTGCAGTGGTGCAATCTCAGCTCACTGCAACCCCGCCTCCTGGGTTCAAGCAGTTCTAGTGGGTCAGCCTCCTGAGTAGCTGGGACTACAGGCGCCCACCACCATGCCCAGCTAATTTTTTTTTATTTTTAGTAGAGACAGGGTTTTACCACGTTGGCCAGGCTGGTCTTGAACTCCTGACCTCTGATGATCTGCCTGCCTCAGCCTCCCAAAGTGCTGAGATTACAGGTGTGAGCCACCGTGCCTGGCCAAGGATTTTAAAAGGAAAAGAAGAGACACTTCCTGAGTTGGTTACCAAGAATTTCCATTATTTTTGTTGTTGTTGTTTTTAATCTGCTCGTCAAAAAGGAAAAGAATTTCTATTCAAATAACTTAAGTAGGATGGGCATGGTGGCTTATGCCTGTAATCCCGCACTTTGGGAGGCCAAGGTGGGAAGATGCTTTAGCTCAGGAGTTCAAGACCAGCCTGGCCAACATAGTGATACCCTGTCTCTTAAAAAAAAGGAAAAAAAGAGATAAATATAATAAAATAAGCTATTGATTGGCTATACACTGTCCTTGGTATCAGGAATTCCAGAAACATGAACATGAAGACAGTAGGTGAGGCAGCTAGTCAGGAACAAAATGACTTTAAACAATTACCCCCAGGCAAGAGTAGGGGATGACTGCAAGCCCCACACTGTGTCTCTCTGGGCCTGCAAATCTCACAGAGCTGAGATCTCTTTGAGCTGTTTTCCTTTTCTCAGAACTATTTAAACATAAGTTATACCATGATAAAGGCATAGCTGTAGGAAGTCCATACAATTCAATTGATTTATATTCTCAAAAATGGTGTTAATTAAAATGATGTAAATGGAATTTGGTTTTCCCTTTTGAAGCTGTAAGAAGGAGATGAAGCATCTAAGGCCCTGAAGCCCATGATTTAATGAATGCTGGGTATTTATTAAAATGAAAGAAGCAAAAAACTGGAAGGAACTTTAAAACCATCCAGAGACTCCAATTCTTCTATTTTACAAATATGGAATAGCAACCTCATACTCTATAGTCAATAAATTATATATCTAATGCTGAATAGTGTACTCTAAATAGTAATTCATCACACACAACTTCAAATTTCATAACTTATGCATACACTATAGAAAGTCTATTTTAATATTCTTCATAATTTGTTCCTTGTTTTGATTGTAGCAAAGCAAAAATGAAAGGATTGTTGCAAGGAACTTTGGGCCAAGGAACTGAAAATAACTTCTCTTTTCTTCTTTTTTCTTTTTTTGAGATGGAGTCTCGCTCTGTTGCCCAGGCTGGAGTGCAATGGCGCAATCTTGGCTCACTGCAACCTCTGCCTCCCAGGTTCAAGTGATTCTCCTGCCTCAGCCTCCCTAGTAGCTGGGATTACAGGTGCATGCCACCACGCCCAGCTAATTTTGTATTTTTAGTAGAGACAAGCTTTCACCATGTTGATCACGCTCGTCTCAAAGTCCTGCCCTTGTGATCTGCCTGCCTCAGCCTCCCAAAGAACTGGGATTATAGGCATGAGCCACCACACCCGGCCGAAAATAAATTCTAATGGAAATTTTGACAAAGCTTCTTGGGGAAGTAACTTCAGGGGAAATTTTGGGGGTAGTCTTTGGGTACATGGTTCAGAAAAGTTTGTCTCATCGTCTAACTTCATAGCTTTATAAATCAAATTAATGGTGTTGAGTTGTGGTATAACAAAGTATAGTTGGTCTTTATTTGCCTCCGGTTCCCGGCACAGAGCTCCTAAATTCTGGGAATTTCTTAAGTGATAGGCGTATCTTTTGTTATTCATATTGAGCCCCTTTTGACCATACTAGAGTTTATGTTAACGAAGTGACTCAGGGTGACCTTAGACAGATTCAGGTTGGGGACTGGTCCCCAGAAAGACCAAACATGGGATCAGAGGGTTGAACATTTAGCCCTACCCTCCAACCTCCGGGGAGGGGAGAAAGGTTGGAGATTGAGCTCAATCACCAATGGCCAATGATTTGATCAATCACACCTACATAACAAAGCTTTGATAAAAAGTCTTCAACAATGAGATTTCGAGAGCTTCTGGGTTGGTAACATTGATATGGTGGGAGAGTGGCACCGCCGAAGAGGACATGGAAGTGTGACTGTAACAGGTTCCTTACCCAAAGCATGGCAAGTCGACACACTGACCTCAAGTATTGCAGCAGAGAAAGAGTTTAATAATCATAGGGCATCTGAACAAGGAGATGGAAGGAAACCTCAAACTTACCTCCCTGAGGAGTTTGTAAGGGGTTTGGAGTGGGCTGAGGTGTGGGGATTGAAGGAAGAAGTCATGGACTGGAGAGATGAAGAAACTGCATTCTCATGTTGATTCAGCTCTTCTGTGGGGATCCTCAAACTGATTGTGGATGTCAGCTGTTCTGCTGGAATTCAGGATCTGAAGAACATCTTAAGCAACTTTTAAACAAAAGCCTCATGATTCTAACATCCAAAATCCCACCTATAGAAACAATGGGGATGCAAATGGTCAGTATCCAGTGCTATGTGACTTTCAGTTACAAGTAAGTAGGCCAAAATGCAGCCTGACTCATGCTTAATTATAACTATATTTCTGTCCAGAACCTGGCATGTAATTCTTGTTAACTCTGTGATTGAAACCACCTTTGCAAAGATTATGACAATGAGAGAAATCTAACATGGCTCACTCCACCTTGCTTCTAGTCTCACAGCCTAGGGCAAGGTAACTGTGGGAGGAATATAGTTCATAGTTTAAAGCAAGAATGAGAGGAGTCCCTCCCTGAAACTGATCCCTTCTTTGTTCAGAGACCGAAACTGCCTTTGTAATGGAAGGGGCCTGAATTCTGCTAAAATGTAGGCATAATTTCTTTAATCTCTTACTGCTCAGGAGTCATGTGGCCAGAGGTCACAAGTCTTGTGACTTCCCCAATTGCTCCTGTAGGAAACATTCCTGTTGTGGAACCTAAGATTGGTGTTTTGAGATGTTTTTCAAACTTTTGTATTCAGGCAACTGATTAATTCCAACTGGACTAGTGACTTATGACTCAACTGGTCCTGTAGCCCCACCCAGAGGCAGACTCAGCACATGGGGACTGTTTTCCACACTCTTAGCTTTTATCCCCAACCAATCAGCAGCACCCATTCCTTAGCCCCCTGCCTGCCAAACTATCCATAAACACCCGAGCCTGAGTTCTTGGAGAGAGTGATTTGAATGATAACATCAGTCCTTCTGCTTGGCTGTCTTGGGTTAATTAAGCTCTTTCTTTACTGCAATACCATGGTCTCAGTGAATTGTTTTGTCTGTGCAGCAAGCTGGAAGCACCCATTGGGTGATGGTACAAGGACAGTTTCAGAAGTCCTCCACTTCCATTCACCCACAGCCTTGCCCTATGCATCTCTTACATATGGCTGTTCCTGAATTGCATCCTTTATAATAAAACAGTAATCATAAGCAAGGTGCTTCCCTGAGTTCTGCAATTTGTTCTAACAAATTATCAAACATGAGGGAGGGTCATGGGAAACCCCAAATTTGCAGCCAAATAGGATAGAAGTGTGAGTAGCCTGGAAACACAAGACTTCTACCTAGCATCTGAAGTGAGGGCAGTCTTGTGGGACCATGACTTTAACGTGTGGGGTTTGCACTAACTCTGGGTAGTTAGCATCAGAGTTGAATGGAATTGAATAACACCCACTTGGTGAGAGGTAATTGGTGAATGGGTGTTGGAACAATGTGTTGGAAAAGACACTGTAACCACCCAGTGGTTTCGCTTTGGCCACTGCCTAGACAGAGCCAATTTCTAAAGACAGGGGAATTGCAATAGAGAAAGTGTAATTCACACAGAGCCGGCTGTGCAGGAGACCAGAGTTTTATTATTACTCAAATCAATCTTCCTGAGCATTTGGGTATTCGGGGATCAGAGTTTTTAAGGACAACTTGTGGATGGGGGGAAGCCAGTGAGCTGGGAGTGCTGATTGGTCAGGTCAGAGATGAAATCATAGGGAGTTGAAGCTGTCTTCTTGTGCTGAGTCAGTTCCTGGTGGGGAGGGGGCACAAGATCAAATGAGCCAGTTTATTGAACTGGGTGGTGCCAGCTGATCCATCAAGTGCAGAATGTGCAAAATATCTCAGGCACTGATCTTAGGAGCAGTTTAGAGAGGGTCAGAATCTTGTAGCCTCCAGATGCATGACTCCTAAACCATAATTTCTAATCTTGTGGCTAATTTCTTAGTCCTACAAAGGCAGTCTAGTCCCCAGAAAAGAAGGAGGTTTGTTTTGGGAAAGGGATGTTATCATCTTTGTTTTTAACTATAAATTAAGTTCCTCCCAAAGTTAGGTCAGTCCACGTCCAGGAATGAACAAGGACTGCTCAGAGGTTAGAAGGAAGATGGAGTCAATTAAGTTAGATCTCTTTTGCTATCTCAGTCATAATTTTGCAAAGGCGGTTTCAACACCACACATTTGGTGTCAGAAAAAACTCACACATGGATATATGCAAGGTTAGGATCAATTTTCCCCCAGTTGGTTAGATGATGTCATATTGTAGCACTTCTCACACTATGTGGAACTGCTTGTTTCCTTGTCTGTCTGTTCTATTAGACTGTGAGCACTTGCAAGACTAAGATGGGCCTTAATGCATCTTCATTCACTTACCAGGGGGAAATCCAGGTCTGTGGGCCTGAAGCTTACATAGTTTGGGGAAGGAAGGATTTTTCAAAAGAATACAAAATTAGGTATGAAGAAATCACAAATTACAAGTATAAAAAGCTAATAAACACTATGACATCTCTGAAAATGAAATATTTTTCTTTATTAACTGCCTGACACATCTCTATCTTTTTTTCCTGCTTTTTCGACTTGTACTCTTCAGTTACCTCTTTCTTTTTCTTTTCTTCTTCTTCTTTTTTTTTTTTTTTTGAGACAGAGTTTCACTCTTGTTGCCCAGGCTGGAGTGCAATGGCTTGGTCTCAGCTCAATGCAATCTCCGCTTCCTGAGTTCAAGTGATTCTCCTGCCTCAGCCTCCCAAGTAGCTGGGATTACAGGCGTGCACCACCACACCTGGCTAATTTTGTATTTTAAGTACAGATGGGATTTCACCATGTTGGTCATGCTGGTCTCAAACTCCTGACCTCAGGTGATCCACCTGTCTCAGCCTCCCAAAGTCCTGGGATTACAGGCATGAGCCACTGGCTCCAGCCTTCGATTTCCTCTTTTATATGACAATAATAAGATCATTTCCTGTACTGATTAGAAAGGTCGTTCATGCTTTTCTCTAGCATGGTTGATCAACATGTTTTCTAATATTTCCTAGAAAAGCTTATTTCAGTTCCCCAATTCATTACTGCTAAGTCATGTAAATTTTCACAATGCTATCAAATTTTGGAAGCCTCTACCAAGTGTCTTACATATATGGGTTATAACATTTCAGAGGATTTCAAATTATGATAGACAGTGACTAAACTTAACTGTTCTTTGTATTGACTATACTATTAACCAGTGTATCATCAATGCCTTGCACCATCAGGTCACAACATCAGATGACTTGTCATGTTGAAGAGTAGAAGTATTCCTATCAGCCATTCCTAAGCTGGGATGGCCAGCATAGCTTAACTATTTACAGAAATGGCTGCCAAACACATAAACGTATCCCACTAAAGCTGAACTAAATGTATTCCTAGTCCAAATTACCTTAGAGGAATCTCAAAATGACTGTGAATCTCCAATGCCACTAGACACAAGGGAGAACTGTAGTAAAGGGGATGTCAAAGTGGAAAGAGATAATAATCTTAATCAATTGTGGTTAGAGTATCTTACCTCTGCAAATTTTGCAAAAACATATGACCACATAAATATATTTCTAGGTGCCCTCTTGGAAGAGGCACATGACACTGAGGGTCTTTGAAGCTAGAGATTTACTGGCTTCATGTCAGATTCCTGCCTGCCTCACACGGTAGTAGTCACAAAATAGGTACTTTACAAGTGTTTGTAGAGTGCACGAATGAGAGTTCATCTGCGTGCAGCCTGTCGAAGAGCAATAATGATAGCATGCGCAGGGAAGGAGTGAGTAAGTGCTTTGAGTCCATTACTCTAAGTCAGGGACTGTGTGCTTTCCTTTTAAAATTTGTTCCAATGTAGTAGAAGAAATAAAAGGTTCCTCTGGTTAAAAACAGTGAAATGATTAAATCTTTACAGCTCTGAAAATAACTTTTGCAGCACATACCTCATAGTCTCTCCTTGCTGCCTAAAAGCAGAGAGGGCTGGCAAATCCACTGGGTAATAAGGAGGCCTCCAACCTCCCTGCTGCCTTCATTTTGAATATCCGCCCCCCCAACTCCATCATCCCGCAAGTCACTTTGCCTCAATACCCTGACGAGCATCTTGATCATTTGGGGGCATTCTTTAGAAACTTTGATTTGAAAAGGCCTTTCTCATCTTCAGATTAGGGCTTAAGTTCTACATTCATCAAATTAAAAAGTGAAAAGAAGCTTTTAAAAATGTCATTGGCACTCACAGGCACCATCAGGAGAATGCCTGCACAAACTGTTTAGGGAACACTTCTGATAAGAAGAAGAACCAACATTTCCAAAATCTGAAAGAATACCTAACTTTAAGAGTACATATAAAAATACATTCCATTCTAATAATTTGGGCTACTGATGTCCTACCTAAAAAACAAGCTATTTGCTAATTTCACCAAGTATGGTAGAGGTCAACATTGCTGTGTGGCTTGTTTTTCTCTTATAGCTTCAATTCTGAGTTGTGCCCCGAGTTGGGATTTATGGGAAAAGGGTTGTGACTTAGCTGGGAGTCAGAAGTGAGCGTCAGAGTTGGCTAGCAGAAGCAAATTTCGCAAAGTTTGAGAAAACTAAGTTCATGGAAATAGGCTATAGAATGGATAAGGGGTCACAGATAGGAGCGCCAGAAACACACCCAGGGTAGAGGCCGATTGTGTTGGATGTATATTTGCAGTTTCTCCAATAGTAGGCAGTCCCTCACCCAACTAAAAATTCCACATAAGAGATATTTATTATTCTTGGGGTACTACTCAGCATCTGAAACTTCTTCCTATGTTTGGGGAATCCTACTTTATGAGTCTTAATGGGAAAAAGTGCCTACTTCCCGCTTCAGAAGCAGAAAATGCCAGATCTTCATTTCCCAGCTCCCATACTGGAAGATGGTGTTACACAATGTGAGCAAAGCCAATTAGAAATATCTGCCTTCGACTTTGAATCAGTGACACAGGACATAGATACTGCAGAGAATCCTTTTTTTTTTGTTTCCTTCTTAAATCAGCCAGAACTCGTTTCTGTCAGTGAAACTTGTGACCAAATTATAGCTTCTGACAGCTTGGTCACTAGTAAAATGCCATTTTAGGGGGCTTGAAGGGCACTTTGAAATCCTGAGTAGTTCCCTTTAAGTATTCAAATATGACTTTGGGCTGCATTTTAAATTTTAGGCTGGGTGTGGTACCTCATGCCTATAATCCTAGCACTTTGGGAATGAGGTGGGAGGATAGTTGAGCCCAGAAGTTCAAGCCCAGCCTGGGCAACATAACAAACTCTGTCTCAACTTAAAAAAAAGAAAAAAAAAAAGCCATATGTGTTGGTGTGTGCCTGTGGTCCCAGCTACTCAGGAGGCTGAAGCAGAAGGATAGATTGAGCCTAGGAGTTGGAGGCTACAGTGAGCTATGACTGCACCACCACACTCCAGTCTGAGTGATACAGCAAGATCTTGTTAACATCTGTTAGGATCATTGATCTTCATAGTAACAGTGAAACTGGAGCAAGTATTAGGAATCCAATTTTATAGCTTAGGAAAATGAGGCACAGAGAGCCAAAGTGCCCTGTCCAGGTGACAAAACTCATTTAATGGCAAAGCTGGGGATGTTGATATCCAGTCCTGTGATCTTTCTCTTCTTGCCTTCATAAATCTTTTTTTTTTTTTTTTTGGAGATGGAGTCTCACTCTTGTCACCCAGGCTGGAGTGCAGTGGCGTGATCCTGAATCACTGCAACCTCTGCCTCCCAGGTTCAACAGATTCTCCTGGCTCAGCCTCCTGAGTAACTGGGATTACAGGTGCCCGCCACCACACCTAGCTAATTTTTGTATATTTAGTACAGATGTAGTTTCACCATGTTGGCCAGGCTGGTCTCAAACTCTTGACCTTAGGTGATCTACCTGCCTTGGCCTCCCAAAGTGCTGGGATTACAGATGTAAGCCATCATGCCCAGCCTCCTTTGTAAATCTTTATCATGCAGACAAAAGAAAAGCAGAGAGAAAGGCACATGATCAGAACTCAATTCAAATAAAGATCAGAAAGGTCATCAAAATGACCTGATACAGCTTCCAAATCTCAAATACAGGACCTGGAAGCAGCAGAAAAAGGCTTTTGAGCCCCCTTAGATTGTGACCAATTGTGAGGGGCAGTGACAAGATAATCACTCACCAATTTTTCTCTGTTTAAGAATGACCTCTGTGAGGTTATATTAAGAGGAGAAATGACTGCTAAAATCATAGCCACAGAGTTGTAATCAGTCATAATTTTACTTTCTCTCATAAAATTCCCAAAGGAGGTATTTGTACCGAATAGCACACTTAAAACAAACCTGTTCTGCAGAATCCATTTCAGATTCCTCATAATGCTTCTGCTTCATATAAGAATTCAACTCTGTACGGAGTAACTTGAACCATCATCACTCCCAGGATATCAAACCCCAAACACTAATGTGCATTTAATGAGAACCTCAAGGAATGTTCCTTAATTTGAAAGAGGTGCTGTCTATAGGCAATGATGGTAGTTGTTGCAGGCAACCACTGAGAGTTCAGCTGTTGTGTTAAAAATAAAAGGTCAAATTCAATCTTGGGAGTTTCTCAGATTATGTTCTATTCGCATCGACAAATAACAAAATTCTTTGGAAAGTTATTCTTTTGTGTACACTATTTTAATTCCAATCTTTGTTTAGATTTGGTTAAAAAAATGTTTAGTTGATTATTTACGTCCTTTATTACCCAGACGCAGACAATGGAACACAGATTGAGCTCAGTGCAGAGTGAATCTCTGGTTGTTTGTGGAAGGCTGGGGAGTAAGTCTAGCAAAAGGAAAGGTCCACTTTTTTTCTTTCTAATAAGCTTATTATTTTAAATCAGTTTCTGATTGACAGAATTTTTGTTAAGATAGTACAGAGAGTTCTCATGTGCCCCAGTTGCTAACATCTTACATTAGAATAGTACATTTGCTACAATTAATGAACCAATATTGGTGCTATTATCAACAGAAGTCCAGAGTTCATTCAGATTTCCTCAGTTTTTTTCCTAATGTCCTTTTTCTATTCCAGAATCCCATCCAGGACAGCACATTACGTTTAGCTGTCATGTCTCCTTGGCTGTGACAGTTCCTCAGTCTTTCCTTGTTTGTGAGGACCATTTGAGGAGTACTGGTCAGGCATTTTGTGGGATGTTCTTCAACTGAGATGTGTGTGGTTTTTTTCATAATTAGTATAAGGTTATGGGTTTTGGGGAGGAGGACCACAGAGGCAAAATGCCCCTTTCTTCATATCATACCAATGGTACATACTATTAACATGACTTACTACTGTTTATGTTTGGGAGCCCCTTTCTTCCTCTCAATCTCAGGGACCTTATTCCAGGTCCCCAGGTAACACTGACTTCTCTCTCTTTGTGTGTACGTAATTTTTTTTTTTTTTTTTTGAGACAGAGTCTCGCTTTGTCACCCAGGCTGGAGTGCAGTGGCGCGATCACAACTCACTGCAACCTCCACCTCCCGGGCTTAAGCGATCCACCTACCTTAAGCTCTTGAGTAGCTGGGACTACGGGTGAGTGTGCCACCACACTTGACTAATTTTTTTTTTTTTTGAGACGGAGTCTTGCTCTTGTTGTGGAGGCTGGAGTGCAATGGCACCATCTCAGCTCACTGCAACCTCCGCCTCCTGGGTTCAAGCAATTCTCCCGCCTCAGCCTCCCAGGTAGCTGAGACTACAGGTGTGTACCACTATGCCCAGCTAATTTTTTTGTATTTTTAGGAGAGACAGTGTTTCACCATGTTGGCCAGGCTGGTCTCAAACTCCTGACCTCAGGTGATCTGCCCACCTCGGCCTCCCAAAGTGCTGGGATTATAGGTGTGAGCCACCATGCCCAGCCACTTGACTAATTTTTGTATTTTTTGTAGAGATGGAGTTTTGCCAGGTTGCTCAGGCTGGTCTTGAACTCCTGGGCTCAAGCAATCCACATACCTTGGCCTCCCAAAGAGTTGGGATTATAGGCATGAACCATCATGCCCAGCCTTTGCTTTCTCTTTTGATTAATTATTGTAATTTTGAAAGTGAAATTGGGGATCAAATATTCAAAGGTGGAGAGAATTCTACAAATTATAAACATAACCAAGGAGATGACTCTTTGTCTATCTCAGCCTCTACCTTTTCTTTGCTGCCCTGAAAAATCAAATCATCTCAGACTGACGAGACTCTTCTCACATCAGAATGTAAAGCAGGTGATAAAGGACACGAGGCATTGCCAATTGTGTCAATCATATTGTCCAGTACATTTCTAGACAGCTTTGGTTTGGCTAAATATAGTTGCAATGCATTTCTGTTGCTAAGCACCATATTTTTATTAGCCAAGGTACTCTATTTGAAAATGCAAACAGAGCCTGGGTCTTGTAGTGAAGTGCCTGGGTAAAAAGGGAGAGTCTAAATGTCAATGATTTTGGTCAGTGTGAACTTCCAGAATGCTGTGGTACAGTTTCCTAAATCCACCTTACAAAGAAGTCCAGGGAATGACCTGCTTTCATCTTGCAGCCTACTTCATTTTATTGCCATGTCTGTGTGTCTTATTTCACATATCTTTCCTGTCAGTTACAGAAAGGCTGAGCTATAGCTATGGCCACTGAGCTGTGTCTATCCACAGTCATGTGGTTCAAGTGACAACGAAACAAATAGCTCACTCAGATGAGCATAGGCTCTCCAGAGCAAGGTAATCTATAGGAGAGGAACAAAAACTATATATTTCAAATCTTTCCTTGTGAGGAGACTCTGGGATTATATCAGACAGTTCGAGGAGCCTATGAGTTGCTAAAAATTGTAGCAGGTGACCCATAGAGGTTTATGTAAAAAATTCTTCTCTGGCAGTTGAAGAAAAGCAGAATGAGTGTTTGTCTTTCTCAGTGGCTTAAGAATAACCTTCTCCCAAAACAGGCATAGACTAAATGTATTAGTCAGGGTTTTTAGTCGCAAATCAGAAACCAACGTTAGGTCATTTAAGCAGAAAAGGCGTGTTTTTGCAGAAGTCAGCAAATGTGACCTGGCACTTATTTTTGTATGGCCCACAGGCTAACAATGATTTTTACATATTTAACATATATGTAAAAATTAGTTGGACAAAGAACATTTTAAAAGATGGATATTTACGACCCATGAAAAGTATATGAAATTCACATTTCAGTATCCATAAATAAAATGTTATTGGAGCACAGTCACACTCACTTGCTTAAGTACTGTCTCTTGTTGCTTTCATGCTATAGTGGCAGGACTGAGTAATTGCAATAAAGATTCTCATATATGGCCTACAAAGCCTAAAATATTTATTAATGTCTTAGTTGGCTAAGGCTGCTATACTAATATGACATAGACTAGGTGGCTTAAACAACAGAAATATATTTTTTTCACAGTTCTGGAGACTGGAAATATAAGATCAAGATGTCAGCATGGTTGGTTTCTGGTGAGGGCTCTCTCCCTGGGTTGCAGATGATTACCTTTCTGCTGTGCCCTGCACAGCAAAGACAGAGAGAGATAGCAAACTCTGTTATTTCTTCTAATTTCATCATAAGGGCCCCACCTCATAACCTCATCTACCAAAGGCCCCATCCTCAAATACCATCACATTAGAGTTAGAGTGTCGACATATGAATTTTGGGCGGACACAGCTCAGTTCGTAGCAACTAGCTAACCCTTTATAGAAAAAGTTTGTCAATTCTTGTATTAAAGAATATTAGGACACATGCAGACTCTCCAAGGGGACCAGAAAACTAGTCTCAGGAAACAGAGCCAGGAAATTCATAAAATTACACTTCACACTGCTGATTCAGGGAGATTTCACTTGCACCACCCAAGGTCCTGCTAATACTCCCAACACTGGACAGGACTGTAGGAACCTTGGCATTGCTGCCTCTGTAAACTGGAATGTCACTTTTCCACCTCACCAGAATGGATTCAGCTAGCGCCTGCTACTTGTATACAAGCTTTGGATTCTGGTACTGGTGGATCTGATAGATGAATCCCAGATCACATGTCTGTGTTACAGCTACAAAGGAGGCTGGAACAATGAGTGTCTGGCTTTTGCAGTGATGGGGTGGGAACCCATATTGTGGGGAATTCCCTAAATATGTAGAGATACTCTCTAATAGCAAGTCACAGTGTTAAAATAACTTGTTCCTACATTGTTTCCCTTCCACTATTTTCCCAGAGAATTGTTATCAGAACTGCCTTGAATGAACACTTGCTCTCTTTGGGAAGTATAGCCATGTGGCATCCCAATATTGAACAAAGCCTTCCTGGGTCAAGAGACTGTTCTTGATAAAACGGGCAAAAGCCTGACTTAATGATTAGGAACCTCTCTGCAGTGGCATGACATGGTTGGGTCACGGAGAATGATGCCCCAAAGTATAAAGCTTCAGCTTGCTGAGCACTTTTGAGTTAAAAGAAATTGGAAAGCCTTAGAAGCTGCCTCAGAACCAAGGACTTTCTAACCTTCTCTTGTCTCCTCCCCTCAAGTGCAGGGAGAGGCTCTCTCTGGACATTCCCTTATCTGAGGAAAACTTCTTCCAAAAGAAATGTAATTGTCGGGCCTGGTATGGTGGCTCAGGCCTGTAATCCCAGCAATTTGGGAGGCTGAGGTGGCCAGATCACGAGGTCAGGAGTTCAAGACCAGCCTGGCCAACATGGTGAAACTCCATCCCTACTAAAAATACAAAAATTAGCCGGGCATGGTGCTGCGCACCTGTAATCCTAGCTACTCAGGAGGCCGAGGCAGGAGAATCACTTGAACCCAGGAGGTGGAGGTTGCAGTGAGCCAAGATTGTGCAACTGCACTCCAGCCTGGGTGACAGAGTGAGACTCTGTCTCAAAAAAGAAAAAAAAGAAAAAAGAAAAAAAAGAAAAGAAATGCAATTGTCTTAAGACCAGAAAAGATGAACCACTAGAAAAGGGAAAAAGACTAAAAGTCATCATGCCCACACAGACTCTTCATCTATTCTTCTGAGGGCTCTCTGAGAGAATACCTGGGAGACTTTACGTAATAAGACAACCTTTGTTCACAGTAAAGTTCCACCCCTCATCTTCCTGCCACCTCCCCAGAGCTCAGAGGAACTTTGTCCCAAGCCATTGTCTGTTTTTTGGACTCATTCATTTCCCTTGAAAATAATTTCTGTCCTTCATAATTGCCTACATTTTCCATTTCTCTCTTCCCTATGAAATTGGTGCTATCTAAGCTTCAGCTACCTGGCCTTTTGAGTCTCATATTTGTGGGACTCCCATGTCCACGTGCATATTAATGAACTTGCATGCTTTTTCTCCTGTCAATCTGTCTATTGTCTGTTTATTTTGCAGGATGACTCAATTATTGAATCTTCAGAGCGAAAGTTTAAATTTTCCTACAATATGCTTGCTGTGTCTCCCTCTTTCTCTTACTAAATTCTCTTCTCCAGAGATGAGCTGTTATCAGTCTTTCCCACTTTGAATTTTGAATTTACCTCCTTTCTCTGGAATTGAACACACTTTCATTTTTTTTAAATACTACCTTGGCCGGGCATGGTGGCTCACACCTGTAATCCCAGCACTTTGGGAGTCTGAGGCAGGCGGATCACAAGGTCAAGAGATTGAGACCATCCTGGCTAACAGGCTGAGGCAAGAGAATTGCTCGAACTGGGGAGGCAGAAGTTACAGTGAGCCGAGATTGCTCCACTGCATTCCAGCCTGGGGCGACAGAGCAAGACTCTGTCTCAAAAAAAGAAAAAAAGAAAAAAATTCTGTGTGTGTGTGTGTGTGTGTCTGTGACAAGATCTCGTCTCACTTTGTCACCCAGGCTGGAGTGCAGCAGTGTGATCTTGGCTCACTGCAACCTCTGCCTCCAGGCTCAAGTGATCCTCCTACCTAAGCCTCCTGAATAGCTGGGACTATAGGCGTGAACCAACATGCCCAGCTAATTGTTGTTGTTGTTGTTGTTGTTGTTGTTTTGTTTTTGAGACGGAGTTTCGCTCTTGTTGCCCAGGCTGGAGTGCAATGATGCGATCTCGGCTCACTACAACCTCTGCCTCCAAGGTTCAAGCGATTCTCCTGCCTTGGCCTCCTGAGTAGCTGGGATTACAGGCATGTGCCACCAAGTCCAGCTAATTTTATATTTTTAGTAGAGACGGGGTTTCTCTATGTTGGTCAGGTTGGTTGCGAACTCCCAACCTCAGGTGATTCACCGGCCTCGGCCTCCCAAAGTGCTGGGATTAGAGGGGTGAGCCACTGCACCTGGCCAATGCCCTGCTAATTTTTGTATTTTTTTGTAGAGACAGGGTCTCATCATGTTGCCCAGGCTGGTCTCGAACTCCTGAGCTCAAGTGATCTGCCTGCCTCAGCCTCCCAAAGTCATCCTATTTGCTGTCAAATACTAGATCTTATTCATTTGTTCAATTTTTTAATACACACTAATCATCCCCACTTGCCCCTACTCCTCCCAACTACCCTTCCCAGCCTCTGGGAACCATCATTCTATTCCCTATTTCCATGAGTTCAATTGTTTCAATTTTTAGCTCCGAAAACAACCACTTCATAAATCTTAAAAGCAAGATGCAAAATGTTCAATGTTTCCAAATAATTTAATTGCATCCCAGAACAAAGATCAGGAATATTTATAAGATTACAAAAATATCCTGCACCCAATAGATTAAAATTCACAATATTATGCATTAACAAACCTCATTAGGCATGCAAAGAAGCAGGAAAATATAACCAATAAGGAGGAGGAAAATAAACTATTTGAAACTGATAAAAAAACTAACACAGATATAGGAATTAGTAACAAGGATATTAAAATAGTAGTTATTATTATATTCCAGATATTTGAAAAGTTAAGGAGAGACATGAACTATTTTAAAAACATAAATCAGATTTCTATAGATAAAAACTATAATATCTGAGATTAAAATTAGTGAATCTGAAGACATAGCAATAGAACTGATCCAAAAGTAAAACACAAAGAGAAAAGAGAATTAAAAACAAGAACAAAAAGAGCATCAGTGAGCTGTGGGAAAACTTTAAGCAGTTTGATTTATATGTAATTGTTGTCCCTAAAGTAGGGGGAGGCACAGAAAAGCTATTCAAATGAATAGTAGCTGAAAATTTTCTAATTTTGATGAAAACTAAAAATTTACACGTATAAGAAAGTCAATAAATCCTGAGCACAAAAATATGAAGAAAACGAGTACACTAAGGCACATCAGAATCAAACTGCTCAAAATTAGTGATGAAGAGATAATACTAAAAGCATCCAGAGAAGAAAAGACACATTATGTACAGAAGACCAAGGATAAGGATGACAGAAGACTCCTCATAGGAAACAACGATATAAGTGACAAGGCAGTGGAGCTTTAAGCTAAAAGAAAAATAAACTGTTACCTAGAAATTTATACCCAGCAAAAATATTTTTCAAAGATGAAGGTGGAATAAATACTTTTTCAGATATACCAAAGCTGGAATAATGTGTCACTAACAGATCTGCAATATAAGAAGTGTTAAAGAAAATCTTTCAGGCAGAAGGAAAATAACACCTGATGGAAATATGATTATACAGAAAATTCACAGTAACAAAAATGACAACTACATGGGCAAGTATGTAAGACTTTTTCTCTTATAATTTGAATATCTTTAAAATATAATTACTTGTTTAAACAAAAATAATAACAATGTGTTGTGGGGATTACAACATATGCATGAAGAAAACAGTAGCCTAAGTGCTGGGAGGGAAAAATGGAGGTATATAATTATAAAATTCTGTGGCCGGGCACCGTGACTCACGCTTGTAATCCAACACTTTGGGAGGCTGAGGCAGGCAGATCACTTGAGGTCAGGAGTTCAAGACCAGCCTGGCCAACATGGTGAAACCCCGTCTCTACTAAAAATATAAAAATGAGCTGGGTGTGCTGCTGGGCGCCTGTAGTCCCAGTTACTTGGGAGGCTGGGGCAGAAGAATCATCTCTACTAAAAATACAAAAATTAGCCCGGCATGATGGCATGCATCTGAAATCTCAGCTACTTGGGAGGCTGAGGCATGAGAATCGCTTGAACCCAGGACGTAGAGGTTGCAGTCAGCTGAGATGGTGCCACTGTACTCCAGCCTGGGCAATAGAGTGAGACTCCATCTCAAAAAGAAAAAGAAAAAAAGGCCTGGTATGGTGGCTCACACCTGTAATCCTAGCACTTTGCGAGGCCGAGGTCAGAAGTTCAAGACCAGCCTGGCCAACATAGTGAAACCCCATCTCTACTAAAAATACAAAAAATCAGCTGGGTGTGGTAGCGGGCGCCTGTAATCCCAGCTACTTTGGAGACTGAGGCAGGAAAATCGCTTGAACCTGGGAGGCAGAGGTTGTAGTGAGTGGAGATTGTGCCACTGCATTCCAGCCTGGGCAACAGTGCAAGATTCTCAAAAAAGAAAAAAGAAAAAGAAAAAAAGGCTCCATAATAAGAAAACAACACAATTAAAACTAAGCAAAAGAATCAAATGAACGGGTGACAAATAAGCATATGAAGCATGTAAAAAGATGCTCAGCATCATTAGTTATTAGGAAAATGCAAATTAAAACCATAACTACTGAATCGCTAAAATTAAAGACTGACCATACCAGGTGTTGGTGAGGAGGCAGAGGAACTTGAACTCTTATACCTTGCTGGGCAAAGTATAAATAGTACAACCACTCTGGAAAAGTCTGTCAGTTTCTTAGAAAGTTAAACATAAACCTACCATTTTATCCAGCCATTCACTCTTAGGTATAAGAGAAAAGAAAACATGCATCTATACAGAATTATGCATAAATGTTCATAGAATCTTCATTGGTAACAGCCCCAAACTGGAAACAACCCAAATGTCCATGTACAGGTGAAACAAACTGGTATATCCACCCAGTGGGATACTACCCAGCCATACAAAGGAATGAACTACTGATACACTCAACAACATGGATGAATCCCCAAATAATTAATGCTTAGCAAAAGAAGCCAGACCAGAAAAAGAGTATGCACTGTATGAGTTCATTTATACAACATTCTAGGAAACGCAAACTAATGTATAGTGACAGAAAGCAGATCAGTGGTTTCCTGGTGGATGAGGAGATGTGGAAAAATAGGAAGAAAGTGTTACAAAAGCAAAAAGACTTTTAGAGGTATTTTCAGTACATTAATTGTGGCAATGGTTTCATAGTTGCATACATGAAAGGAAGATAAAATCTTGGAACCCCAAATTCATGAAGACAAAAGGGAAAAGTTAAGCTTGGAAGCTGAGTCATGAAAAAAAAACCAAAAACTGCCTTTATTTTTGTTCCTAAACTGCTAGCTACAGAGAGAAGGCCACAGGGGACCTCCCTTACCTTGACAATGTAAATGAACAGCTTATCTTCATGGACTCGGGGGCGGGAGGGGGTGAGGGGAAAGAGGAGATTCGAAATCCCCTCCCATCCTGAGCTGAATGCATGTTTGACTGCTTCTCCACTCTGTTTACTTTATCTTATGTAAAAGTGTAGATTTACTGAGTCAAATACATCATTGATTTTTCCCCTACCCCTTCCTTTTCATGTACAACATGTGACTTCACAAGAATGTGACCATACCCTTCCTCTTTTTTTTTCTTTCCCCTTCTGCCCACTTTTCCTCTTTAATATTGAAGCCCCCAAAATTCTCTGCAGAAAAAATAAGGGTTACAGATCCTACTGTGGCTTGTGTCTCTTTTTCCTAGGTGTCTATTCAACCTCGGCAAAATAAACATCTAAATTGATTGAGACCTGTCTCAGATACTTTTTGGTTTACATATACATATGTCAAAACCTGTCGAATTGTACATTTCAACTATAAGTTATTTATTCTAAGTCAGTTATACCCCAATAAAGCTGTAGAAACATAAATATTAGTTATTTTTGAAAATCAGTGTTAGGGGCCAGGCATGGTGGCTCACGCCTGTAATCCCAGCACCTTGGGAGTCCGAGGCAGGCGGATCACCTGAGGTCAGGAGTTTGAGACCAGCCTGGGCAACATGGTAAAACCCCGTCTCTACTAAAAATACAAAAATTAGCCGGGCATGGTGGCGTGTGCCTGTAATCCCAGCTACTCGGGAGTCTGAGGCAGGAGAATTGCTTGAACCCAGGAGGCAGAGGTTGCAGTGAGCTGAGACTGTGCCACTACACTCCAACAAGAGCGAAACTCCATCTCAAAAAATCAATCAGTCAGTCAATCAATCAATCAATCAATCAATGTTAGACTTTACCACGCTCTGGCCTTTTGATTCTTTGAAGCTGATATTCTTTTAGTCATCAACATGGTTCAGGCCTAGGAACTAGTAGTTCTTTTGTGGAGTTAGGGAGCTGATAAAAGCCTGTTCTTCTACAGACAAGTTCTTTGCAAGCCATCAAAGGTGATGGAAAGGGGATGGGGGCCACAGTGTTGAGCTTTTCTCTTTGTTCCAGGAAGAAATTAAAGACCCTTGGGGTTTTTCAATCACAATTCTCTTGACCTACTTGAGTCACTATGGGGCAGGATCCTTTGTTTTATTTCATAGAAACAAAGAGTGAGCATAAATTCTAAACAAATTAATGTATTTGTAGATGGTCTTGTCTCTTGACGCAGATATAAAGCCTATCTTCTGAGAGAGGACAAAGAGGTTAGTATGTGCCTTGCTTAAGAACAATAGAGAAATGTTACAGCCTGTTAACTCCATCTGCTTCCCAAAAGAAGAAAGAATTTTTACAATGAAGTGTCAGAGGGTCTTCAGGCCCCATAAGGGGGATTTTCCCAAGGGAAGCCCATAACAACCTTCCTGTGTATTTAAGCCAATATGTTCCAACTCTTAGAGTTGGGCTCTTTGTCCCTAATTGTGGAATAAAAGGCTTTGTCTTATTGAAAGAATTTGAGGCACAGGGAGAAGGGGAAATATTTTGGTTATGGGGAGGGAAGTCACAAGGTTGCATACTTCCCTGGCTACGATGGAATCATTTGTGTAGTGAAGAAACTGAATATCATCAAATATCGTCAGCTACCATATTCCAGAAATCATTTGCTTTCCTGAGGCACTGGGTGACTGAAGCAGATACATTGCAGGCACATGACTATAAGAAACAAGGAATTCAACTTTTTTTTTTTTTAGTCAGAGTCTCTCTCTGTCCCTCAGGCTGGAGTGCAGTGGTGTGATCTCAGCTCACTACAACCTCCACCTCTCGGGTTCAAGTGATTCTCGTGTCTCAGCCTCCTGAGTAGCTGGGATTATAGGCACCCGCCACCATACCCAGCTAAATTTTGTATTTTAGTAGAGATGGAGTTTCACCATGCCAGGAATTCAACTTTGTTTTTGTTTTTGTTTTTTTGAGATGGAGTTTCACTCTTGTTGCCCAGGCTGGAGTGCAGTGGCGCGATCTCGGCTCACCACAACCTCCGCCTCCTGGGTTCAAGTGATTCTCCTGCCTCAGCCTCCTGAGTAGCTGAGATTACAGGCATGCACCACCATGACAGGTTAATTTTGAATATTTTTTTGGTAGAGACGAGGTTTCTCCATGTTGGTCAGGCTGGTCTCGAACTGACCTCAGGTGGTCTGCCTGCCTTGGCCTCCCAAAGTGCTGGGATTACAGGCATGAGCTACCATGCCTGGCTAGGAATTCAACTTTGTAGGCCCTATTTCTCCATTCTTTCTTTTCTGGGTTTGTGGGGCTATATTTCCCTTTCCTCTCTTCCCTAATATAACTTTCCATACCTCAGCTGCCTCCCTGGCACCAGGGCTGCCACCCCAGCAGGCCGAGAGGCAGGCCACTCTGCAGAGTGATGTTTTTTATGATGTTTCTGGCCATCTTTCTAGTCTTCTGCACAAGTGGAGTGTGTGAGGGGAACCTCCGCAGGGGAGTTACTCAGTACTACAGACTCTACTCCTGGCAGGTTGCCCTGCTGGGGAATCCGGCGTTGGTCTCAGTCAGCTGGATGGGGTTAGGATCTATTTTCTATTTCCATGTTCCCAGGGCGCACGTTCTTGTTTCCTGATGGTGCAACACTGAGGCTCAGCTATATGGCTGGGGAGATCTGTGAAATAAATATGGGCACTTCATGACATGTCTAGAAATTCCCATGGAATTCTGGAGAGTGCCCCCGAAGTGAATAAAAATCAACATAGTCCTCTAGTAATGTAATCTGTCCTCATAGGAAAATCTCAGAGAATATTTTCAAACAAAGGTAAGATCTGAATAAAGTGAAAAGTGCTACTTTTATGCCCATTACCTGATGGGCAACATGAGGCTATCCTATTCTTTAGGGGCTGCTCACCAGTTCCAGAAGTCCTCCAACTATGGGAACACTGTCATGAGAACATGAAAATAAACTATATTGATTAACCTTGAATGGAACCTAACTCTTAAGTTTTGACCTCTCCCCCTCAAAAAGTACCTAGTGAATTTGTTTGAACAAAAATGACATCAAAATTTAATTTAATTGAGTAACAAATATATAAACATGAAAAAGGTTAGGCAAGAAAGGGGAATATAGGCCGGGCACAGTGGCTTATGTCTGTAATCCCAACAATTTGGGAGGCTGAGGCAGGAGGATCACTTGAGCCCAGGAGTTTGAGACCAGCCTGGGCAATGTAACAAGACCTCCATCTCTACAAAAATAAAAAATTATAAAAAAAAGAAAAAAAGAAAGAGGAATACAACGAAATAATTCCTCATCTAATCTCTGTCCCCTATTCCCCTGTTTCTCTCCAGGAAGTATTGTTAACAATTACTTAAGTACCTATACATGGCACTGGCATACACATTATATATATACACACACACAGATGGTATATGTATATATGTATATATCACATATCCTTTTTATTATTGTGAATGTCTTTATACATACAAGAGAATCTATTGTATAAGTGATGAACAAAGATTATGACTAACATGAACATTGTTGAATATCATGGTCCTACAAACAGAGGGCATGGCAAACTGAGAAACTGAAGAGAGTTTAATAAAATGACTGTTTACAAAATTGCAGGCAGGTTTAGAGAAATCAATAAAGGACAGTGCAGTACTCAGACACTTATCTAGATTTTGTGAGGCCTAATGAATATTCAGTTTTTAGAACCTTATTTAAGAAAAAGAATATACTTCTTTAAGAAAAAAATGCAAAATTATGACACAAAAGTAGGTTCAAGAATAAAATTAAATAGCTGGACGCAGTGGCACATGCCTATAGGCCCAGCTACTCTGGAGGCTAAGGCAGGAGGATCACTTGAATCCAGGAGTTTGAGGCTGTAGTGTGCTATGATCACACTTGTGAATAGCCACTGTTTTCCAGCCTGGACAACACAGCAAGACCCCACCTCTTAAAAAAAAAAAGAATGAATTTAGAATGACAAAGTACATCAAACCAAATTTCTAAGACTATAAATATCAAAATTGTCATAAAATATCATAAAGTATCAAATATGATAAAATCTAGATAATGTCATCACATCACAATCACCTCTCTTTAATACTTTTTTCCATATATATATATGTATATTGTTTTTTAGCTATGTACTTTTTTTTTTCTTTTTCGAGACAGAGTGGAGTGTAGTAGTGCGATTATAGCTCACTGCAGCCTCAATCTCCTGGGCTCAAGCAATCCTTCCACCTCAGCCTCTCAAGTAGTTAGCACTACAGGTGCACATCACCACTCCTGGGCTAATTTTTTATTTTTTGTAGAGACAGGGTCTTACTATGTTGCCCAGGATGGATATGTACTCTTTGATCACTGATGTGACTTTGTATGACATTGATATCATTCTCTATAGAAAGAATGGCAAGGTAATTCCGTCTTTCCTCTAGATGGTCTCTTTCTGGATTCTCTATTCTGTTCAATTGATCTGTGAGTATCTCCCTACAAGAGAATGAGAATAGTTCAGAGGAACATTTGGAAAAACAAATCATAGCACATATACTGCTGAGCATTGGTCAGAGGCCAATGTTATTTTTTAAGAGCAAAGATTAGGGCATTTTACAAAGCTAAGCAAACTCTCAGTTCACCTTCTATGCATAAGAATGATTTTGTCGTCGGGGTCACAGCTCCTGCCTGTAATCCCAGCTACTTGGGAGGCTAAGGCTAGAGGACCCCTTGAACCCAGCAGTTTGAGGCTGCATTGAGCCGTGATCGCACTACTGCCCTCCAGCCTGGGTGATGGACTGATACCTCATTTCTGAAAAACAACAAAAAGAATGTTTTTTTTCACTTCCTTATTACCAAGTACTTCAGTGGCTCCTGATCCCTTCAGATAAAATCTAAACTCCTCTTCATGACAAATGAGACTCTCCATCCTCTTTGTACCTGTCTGGCCTCATCCCCCACCATTTTCCTACCACCACACCCCCACCTGTGCCACACAAGTTTTACTCCAGTAACACTCAGCTATCTCGTTCCAGAACATGCTATGCTCAGTTCCATTCCTGAAGCTTTGCATACAATGTTCTCTCTACTTGGAATACCCTCCTCAGCTTGTCCACCTGGCAAACCCACCCCGTGTCTTCAAGTCGCAGATAAAATACTGCTTCTTCTGTGAAGCCTTTCTTGATCCCCTCAGACTCATTCAGGTTTTCTTCTCCTTTGTCACAATCCCACTGAAGCAATAATCTTACTGTAATGCAACTGTATGCAGGTCTGTCTCCTCACTAGTCGATAAATTTCTGCAGATCATGAACTGAGACTTCATCCTTGTATGCCAGGCACTCAGCAAAGGGCCTGGTACACTTAAGTACACTTAATAAGTATGTTTTAAATGAATGAGCTTAAGCAACTTACATATGCTTACTACTATGCTAAAATGGTCTCTCATGTTATGCTTACAACAACCCTATGAAAAAGTATTATTCTTATTTGGGGGGGGATTAGAATATGCCACCCCAAAATACGCACTTTTGCATGAGGATTATTTTGAGCTGAAAACAGTTGAGAAGCAGCACATGCCAAGAAGTATCTCTGCCCTCCTCCCTACTTGCCTAAAAGTAGGACGTAAATTTCCATTTGTGCCAGGTTTGGTGGCTCACACCTGTAATCCCAGCATTTTGGGAGGCCGAAGCAGAAGGATCACTTGAGGCCAGGAGTTTGAGACCAGCCTGGGCAATATAGCAAGACACCCATCTCTGCAATTAACAATTTTTTTAATTTAAAAAAAAAAAAATTTGCAAAGGTCTCTCTATCTCTCTCTCTCTGTCGCATACCAGGAAGAGGAAACTCTTAGACTTATAATCACTAGAGACGAGGAGATAACTCTAGCCCACAGATAGCACCAAAAGGTACCTCATAGTAAACTCTAATAAAATAACTCCTATTTTCCATTAGTTTCTCTCCACATATTTACCTCCCCATAATTTGTCAGTCCAAAAGTTTAAACCCCTTTTCCTTCATTTTGCCACATCTCTGCAAATTCACCATTCTTTGTTATGGTGCTACATAAGCCCCAAGTTCCAACTACTCCTGCAAGTTACTCATCACTGAGTTTATCCCACATGCATGTGCATTGCACACATTCATAAACTCTGTTTTTCTCTTGTTAACCTGTCTTTTGTCAGTTCAATTTCTAGGTTCCTAACTGCAGAACCTAAGAGAATAGAAGAAAAGTGCTTTTTCCTCTGCAGTTTACAGATAAACAAACTGAACCTTAATGAGTTTATGTAATTTGTGTGTAGAATTTCAACCCCGTTCTGTCTGATGCTAAAACTTTATGCTGTTTACTACATTATGCTATCCTTCTAAGCAGGTAAATTGTGTCATTTCAGTAGCACTTAAGCTAGCTGCATATGGCATGGCTGATCCAACTTTTTCTGAAATAATAGACTGCTCTTCTTTCCCTGAGAGATCAAAACCCCCATTATGTGTCTGCCCCATCCACTCCCACTGAAATTGTTCTTTTCAAGGTCCCAAGTGATCTCTTTGCTGCCAAATCTAATGACCATTTTTCTCTTATCTTTTTTGACTCTCAATAGTTTCCCACAAAGTTGACCGCTGTCTTTGTTCTGGAAATAATGTTCTCTCTCAGCTTTTGTGACAAACCATTCTCTTGGGTTTTTTTTTTTTTCCTCGCCTCCCTGGGCACTCTGTCTCAATTCCCTTTTCTGGCTCTTCCTTCTCTTCCCTACCTCTAAATACTGGGCTTCCTCAGAATGAGGTCTTGAACCAGCTCCTCTTCTCTGTCCACCTCCTGCTGTAGGTGATCTCACCCAGGTCTGGGAAATTAAATGACATCCATATGCTGTTTGCCATTGGTATATCTCCAGTCAAGAAGTCTGCTTACACTCACATGTCCAACTAACTACTTGATGTCTCTACTTGTTTCATTAGTACATCTTTAAAATCTCATTGGGAACTTAATTTCTCCTCTTAAAGATGTCCCTCTCCCAGTGTTTCAGTTACTATTGCTATGTGACAAACCACTTCCAACCTTCCTGTGTCAGGACCTCAGACACAGCACAGTGGGAATGACTTATCTTGACTTTATAGTAGCTGAATCTTCTGCTGGGAAGACTCGGGGATTGGGATTGCCTTAACAATAGGGGCTGGAATCATCTGAAGGCCTCTTCATTCACACATCTGGTGGTCAATGCTGGCTGCTGACCGGGACCTAAGCTGGGACTGTTGACTGGAACATTTACACTTCATGTGACTTGGATTCCTTCATAGCAAGGCAGCCTCAGGATAGGTGGGCTTCCTTATTCTTATTTATATGAGATCTCACTCTGTTCCCCAGGCTAGAATGGGAATGCAGAGGTGTGATTATGGCTCCTGCAGCTTTGAACCCCTGGGTTCAAGTGATCCTCTCTCCTCAGACTTTCTAGTAGCCGGGACTATAGATGTGAGCCACCATCCTCAGCTGAAGTGGACTTGTATTTTTTTTTTTTAAGACAGCGTCTCACTGTTGCCTCAGGCTGAGTGCAGTGGCAAGGTCTCAGCTCACTGCAACCTCTGCTTTGTGGGTTCAAGCAATTCTCCTGCCTCAGCCCCCCGAGCAGCTGGGATTACAGGCACGTTCCACCATGCCCAGCTAATTTTTGTGTTTGTAGTTGAGACAGGGTTTTGCCATGTTGGCCAGGCTGGTCTAGAACTCCTGACCTCGGGCTGGGAGTGGTGGCTCATGCCTGTAATCCCAGTACTTGGGAGGCCGAGGTGGGTGGATCACCTGAGGTCAGGAGTTCGAGACCAGCCTGGCCAACATGGTGAAACCCCAACTCTACTAAAAATACAAAAATTAGCCTGGTGTGGTGGTGGGTGCCTGTAATTCCAGCTACTCAGGACGCTGAGGCAAGAGAATCACTTGAACCTGGGAGGCGGAGGTTGCAGTGAGCCGAGACCATGCCATTGTACTCCAGTCTGGGCAACAAGAGTGAAACTCTGTCTCAAAAAAAAAAAAAAAAAGCAAAAACTCCTGGCCTCAAGTGATCTGCCCACCTCAGCCTCCCAAAGTGCTGGGATTACAGGTGTGAGCCACAGCGCCTGGCCTGAGGTGGACTTCTCATGTAATAGATCATGCAATGTCCTAGTAGACAAGGCAGAGGCTTCACATGGCCTTTTATGGTCTAAATGTGGACATCCCAGGGTTGGTTCCACTGCTATTCTATTGGTAGAAGCAGCCACATGCATGTCCAGAGTCAAGAGAAGGAGGTGTAGAGATTCCTTCTTAGTGGGTGTATTACTCTGTTCTCACACTACTATAAAGAAATACCTGTACCTGAGACTGGGTAATTTATAAAGAAAACAGGTTTAATTGGCTCATGGTTCCACAGGCTATACAGGAAGCATGACAACATTTGCTTCCGGGGAGGGCTGGGGAAGCTTCCAGTCATGGCAGAAGGCAAAAGGCGAGTGAAGAGCTTCACATGGCCAGAGCAGGATGAAGTGCCAGGGGTGGGGCAAGGGAGGATAAAGTGCCACACAATTTTAAACAAGTAGAACTCACGAGAACTCACTCACTGTCAGGAGAGCAGTGCCAGGATATGGTGCTAAACCATTCATGAAGGACCACCCCCATGATCCAATCACCTCCCACAAGGCCCCACCTCCAACCCTGGGGATTACAATTCAACACAAGATTTGGGTGGGAACACAGATCCAAACCATATTAGTGGGATAAATAGCACAAGTCACTATCACCTGGTACCAACTAATTGGTATAACTGCTTCCGTATTTGTCCTCCTCCAATACATTTTTCATGTAACAGTCAAAGTGATCTTACTAAAATATGTCTAGCCGGGAGCGGAGGCTCACACCTGTAATCCCAACACTTTGGAAGGCTGAGGTGGGCGGATCATGAGGTCAGGAGTTCAAGACCATCCTGGCCAATACGGTGAAACCCCATCTCTACTAAAAATACAAAAAATTAGCCGGGCACGGTGGCAGGCGCTTGTAGTCCCAGCTACTAGGGAGGCTGAGGAAGCAAAATGGCGTGAACCCGGGAGGTGGGGCTTGCAGTGAGCCGAGATGGCACCACTGCACTCCATACTGGGCAACAGAGTGAGACTCTGTCTTGAAAAAAAAAAAGTAAAAATAAAAACAAAAAAATAATAAAATATGTCTAACCTTATTCTGTGGCTTAAAAGCCACTAATGATTTCCCAGTGCACTCAGAATAAAATCCTAATTTCTTGTCCCTGCAACCTCATCTACTATCACTCTTCCCTTGAGTCAACCACATTAGAGCATGCCTCTTCTTTTCTACTTCATAGGCTTTGTGCTTGCTGTTCCCTTTAACTGAAATACTCTTTCCTTCCTTGTCACTCTTTTCCATCTATAGGTCTAGCTTTTTCTCACTCAAGACTTGGCTCTCCATGACTTGACCACTCTGACTAAAGGGACCTTCATTCAATTTAGTCCCCTTTCCATGCACTCTTCATCACCCCTTTTTTTCTTCTTCAGAACTCTTCAGAATCTGTAAGTATAATATTTATCTGTGTACTTGTTTATTTGGAACTCTCATTAGAATGTAAACTCCATGAGGATCTTATTAACTAATCTTATCCCCAACACCTACCATAATCCCTGGCACATAGTAAATGCTGAGAAAATATTTTTTGAATATAACAATAGATAGATAGATAGATAGATAGATAGATAGATAGATAGATAGATAGAGAGATAGAGAGATGATCTAGTCATTCAATGGCAGCAAGAGACATTTCCTCCTGAGTGCCTCTTTAGCCAAGAAAAAAAATTTCCCTTAAGAAGTCCTCCCCCTTGAGAACTCAGGTCTAATTCCCAGTCTTTTTGAGATTCTGGACATCTGATTCAGGCCCTGAAATGGACCTGGCATCTTGGATCACACTGTCCCTGGAGGAGGCATGTTCATCAAATGATCAAAACAATGTCACCTGCATTCACTTAGAGGCAATGACATAATCAAACCATGCTGGTTTCTGAAGCACATAGAGGGCTGTGATGGGTTACCTAGGATCCCCATTTTCTTTTAGACATCTGTTTGCAGCCAGGCCTGACCATCCACTTTTAGGTCATCCTTTCTGCAATCATCCTGCAATTCCAAACATTCAAAGACACAGACAATGGTTTACAAACACTTCGGATTTGTTACAATACCACACTCATGCTTTTTAGTACCCCCTCATCTATGAGCTATAGGCATCTATTTGATTTTTGCTGATCTGAAGAGAATCACAATGAAGTGATTTTGAAAGCATTTTGAGATTTTGCCAATTTCTTTAAGCTTGGTAAACAGCCTCAGGTGTCAAAATGCCAGCACTCCAAATCACCCATCTAAAGATCTCTTGACAATCTCGTTAATACTAAAGGTTGGTTTACCATTTCATTTGGCCTTATCAAGATGTTATTTTTTTCCCCTTTTATTCACACTGGATCTTCAGCCAAGGAAATATGCTCCCAGTTTCCCTTCAAGGAAGATTTTGCTTTTGTTGTTTTTCACTGCACTTCTTTTTCTTCATTGTTTTTTTTTTTTCTTTTCTTGCTATAGCTTGCCATGTTGCCTCTATGTTTTATTCTTAAGATGGTATTTAAGCCCGTTATATCCTGCTACCTTTATTGATAGCAAAATGGAAGTTTATGTCTTTTCCCCTTGAAACTTCGGAAGGATTTGTCAAGTGTGACTTTTTAAGAAAAAAAAAAAATCAACTGTATCTGTTTGGCAAAGATTCGCTGCCACACTTGCAATTCTCCTCTCCAGTACTTTCCTGGGACTGACAGTTTTTTGGTCTATTTCACTGGCTGCTGTAACATGTTCCCTTATACTGGCTCATTCCCAATGGTTTGGTAGCAATGAGTCATGGTGAACTGGGAAGCAGTGTCAGAGCCCTTCTCACTCTCCCTCCAGCCTGGCATAGGCCACCTCACATTCTGTACGTGTTACAAAGAGCCAGGTAACTGATTCTAATACCTGTTCACCCATCTACAAGTGGAGATTGTGCAACCTCTTTGAGCACACAACAGGGCTGCCACATCTGGATTTTTTCTGCTATTCCTTTCCCCTTGGAGAATTTCCACTGTATTAAATTTAACTTTTCTGATATCTAAGGAATAGTTTCAGAGTTAGGAAAAAGAGAGAATGAATGTTAATGAGCACATTTTTATCAATTCTCTCCAACATTACCCAAATCATTCAACTATTTTATTGCTAAAAGGAATTCTACCAACTTTTCAGGTGGAAATCCTTTGGACTGGTGCCTAATACACCGAGTTTGAGAACAATTTAATGTGACTGGGTTTTATTGTTTCCAGTTCCTTCAAAGAAAGGCAAATACTTACTACATCAGATACTTTGTCTTTAGTCAACCGATTTTTTTTTTTTTTTTTTGGAAGACAAGGTCTTTTTGAACATTTTATTTTCTTCTAAGTACTCTCTGAAAGTATTCTATTTTGCAGTGTTCTTCATAATGCTCCATCTGTCCTGGATTTTCAGAAGATTTTTTTTAATCCCCTCAGAAAATTCAATGAAAAAAGGTAAAGGCTTTACTGCCAGTAGATTTTTGTTTCTCTTCTTTCTGGGAAAGAGCCAGTTTGAGCTTAAAAATAGACCTGAGAAATATCTACAGCTTGAGAATCATTCAACCCTCTAATATTTGCTCTAGAATACAAAGGAGAGTTGATACATCTGATCTCAAATGATCCCCATCGTTATCACCTTTTTATTTCAGATCAAATAATTCACCATAGCAGCCTCCTGGTGAAGCAAATTCCATTATGTTAACCACCTGCTCTCTCTTATTTTTAATTTATACTGACAAAAGAGAGAAGGTGGGAATTTAGGTCATTCTAAGCGTCCCATGTTCAGCATTTATCAATTGATGCTGTTTATTATTTATTACCAATGGCAGTTACTGTGATCCTAACACCAGATGTCCACTGGGATAAACATATTGGGGCAATAAAAAGGAATGACTTATTTTTATAGTTTTCTTTTTTAAAAAAATTATTGATTATAATTGACATAATAAAATTCACAATATTTAAGTGTACAATGCAAGGGTTTATCATCAGCTGATAAATCTGGAAGTGTGGCTGCTTGAATTTCTAATGACAAATTAGAGTTGTTAATATGAATACATTGGTATTTGGATGTACTTCTAGGGTCAATGTCGAAAGACATTTTAATAAGATGATTTGGATGTTTTGCCTTGGAAGCAGTTCATCTATGCATACAAAATCAATCCTTTTTTGTTTGTTTGTTTTTAGAGACGGATCTCCCTACGTTGCCCAGGCTGGCCTGCAGTGGGGTTATTCACAGTTATGACCATAACACACTACAGCCTCAGACTTCTGGGCTCAAATGATCCTCCTGCCTCAGCCTCCAGAGTAGCTGAGACTACAGACACATACCACCATGCTGGGCCAAAATCAACTCTAAAGAAGCTGTGGGTAAATTTCTTTTCTCTTCTTTTTTAGACAGGGTCTCATTCTGTCACCCAGGCTAGAGTGCAGTTGCACAATTACAGCTCACTGCAGCTTCGAACTCCTGGGTTCAAGCTATTCTCCTGCCTCAGCTCCTGAGTAACTGGGACTATAGGTGTGTGGCATATGCCCAGCTAATTTTTTTTTTTAATTTTTAGTAGAGACAAGGTCTCACTACGTTGCCCAGGCTGGTCTCTAACTCCTGGGCTCAGGCTGGTCTCTAATTCCTGGGCTCAAGTGATCCTCCTGCCTAGGCCTCTCAAAATGTTGGGATGATAGGGTGTGAGCCACTGCACCTGGCCTCATTCTCCTTCTTAAATAAGTTTTTCCTCTTTTCCTTGGTAACTTATAGTTTTGATGTAATTTTATCTTTAAATTTTCATTTTTATTTTAGATTCAGGGGGCCCATGTGTAAGTTTGTTACAAGCGTATGTCATATGGGGCTGGGGTTTGGGCTTCTTTCTATTGGTCCCATTACCCAGATAGTGAACATAGCCCCCAACAGGAAGGTTTTCAGCCTTGCCCACCCTCTCTCCCTTCCTCCTTTTAGAGTCTCCAGTGTCTGTTGTTCCCATCTTTATGTCCACATTAATCCAATTATGTAATTTTAAACTTACAGAAAAGTTGCAAGAATAGTGCAAAGAACTCCCATATACTCTTACTCAAATTCACCAATTTTTATTTTTACTCCAACTTAAATAAATTTCACATTTAGTTTTTTATTTGAGAGAAAAAATTAAGGTCTAGTTCTTTTCAAAGTTTGTATTTCCATTTATCTCTAGCCTAACTGGTAGAAAAACAGCAATTAATAGCACTGTTTTACAGCAAGGGAGACTGAGACACAGAGAAGTCTAACAGAACTCTGGGGTCCAGCACCACCTATGACCAACATAAGGAAGCCAGTCACCACTCAGCTTTGCAGTCTAGCTAGGCAACCTCTGGCCTGACCTCTTCCTGGTATCCCTGGCTCCTACACAAAGCCCTTGTTCCTGACCCTTAGTTTTGATGACTAGCATTACCCTTATTGTCCCAATCTTCGATGTGCCTTTTGCCTTTGGCCATTCTGGAGATCACCACACTCAATTCAGTCCACTAGGGACCTTACCCTGTCTCAGCCCTTAATAGCAAGCAACTTAAAAAGCAGTAGTATTGTCAAGTATGCACAACTCGGGATACCAGGTATCCTAGCACCTAGAATCATAGAGCCAAGAAACTTTGGCACTGATGTGACCATGAAATCATTCAGCACAACTCTTATATCAGATGAGGACACTGAGGCCCCAAGAGATTTAATATTTTGTCAGGGTCACATAGTGAAGTGAGCTGGTAGCAAAGGCATGACTAAAATTCTAGTTTTATTATTTTTTTAAACAACATACCGTTGCCTTGTTTTTATTATTACAAATAATTAATCACATGTAAAACAGTATGGCAGTTATTCCAAAAATTAAATATAGAACTACTGGCAATTCTACTTCTGGTATATGCCCCCAAAGAATTGAAAGCATGGCTTGAACAGATATATTTGTACACTGTATTTATTTATTTATTTATTTATTTTGAGACAGGGTCTTGCTGTTGCCCAGCTAGAGTGCAGTGGCGTGATCACAGCTCACGGCAGCCTGGACCTCCTGAGCTCAAGCAATCCTCCCACCTCAGCCTCCTGAGTAGTTGGGACCACAGGCATGTGCCATCATGTCTGGCTCATTTATTTTTACTTTTTGTAGAGATGGGATCTCCCTATGTTTCCCAGGCTGGTCTCAAACCCCTGGCCTCAAGTGATCCTCCCACCTCAGCCTCTCAAAGTGCTGGGATTACAGGTGTGAGCCACCGTGCCCAGCCTGTGCTCTGTATTAATCAGCTCAGACTGTCATAAAAACCATCACAGTCTGGGTGGCTTAAACAACAAAAATTTATTTTCTTTAAGTTCTGGAGGCAAGAAGTCCAAGATCAAGGAGTTATCAGGGCTGGTTTCTGTTGAGGACTCCCCTCCTGGCTTGTAGGCAGCTACCTCTCACTGCGTCATCACACGGCCTCTTCTCTACACTTGTAGAGAAGGAGAGTGACAGAGGGGTGTCTTTTCCCTTTTTAAAAATAAGGACATCAGTCTTATTGGATTAGGGCCTCATCCTTCTGACCTCATTTAACCTTAATTACCTCCCTAAAAGCCCTGTCTCCAAATACAGTCACTTTGGAAGCTAGGGCCTCAACGTATAAATTTTGAGAGGACATGAGTCAGTTCATAACAACTATCTTCTCAGTTTTTTTTTTGTTTGTTTTTGTTTTTTTTAGATGGAGTTTCACTCTTGTTGCCCAGGCTGGAGTGCAATGGCATGATCTCGGCTCACCGCCATCTCCACCTCCTGAGTTCAAGCGATTCTCCTGCCTTAGCCTCCTGAATAGCTGGGACTATAGGCATGTGCCATCACACCTGGCTAATTCTGTATTTTTAGTAGAGATGGGTTTTCTCCATGTTGGTCAGGCTGGTCTCGAACTCTCGACCTCAGGTGATCCACCCACCTCGGCCTCCCAAAGTTCTGGGATTACAGGCTGAGCCACTGTGCCCTGCCTCTTCTCAGTTTTTTGTAAATCTAGAACTGTTCTAAAATATAAAATGCATTAATAAAATATTTAGATTCCCTAAGCAACCTAAGTGTCCATTAACAGACAAATGGACAATGAAAATGTGGTACATATCACAATAAAGTACTATACAGCCATGAATAGAGAATGAGATCCTGTCATTTGCATGATGGAACTGGAGATCATTATGTTAAGTGAAATAATCCAGGCACAGAAAGACAAACTTCAGATATTCTCACTGATTTGTGGAAACTAAAAATTAAAACAATTGAACTCATTGAGATAGAGAGTAGAAAGATGGTTAACAGAGGCTGGGAATGGTAGTTGGGGGCGGGGTGGAGTGTGGGCATGGTTAATGGGTACAAAAATATAGTTAGAATGAATAAGATCTAGTATTTGATAGCACAACAGGGTGATTACAGTCAACAATAATTTATTGTACATTTAAAAATAACTAAAAGAATATAATTGAATTATTTGTAACACAAAGGATAAGTGCTTTAGGTCATAAATACCCCATTTACCCTGATGTGAGTATTATGCATTGCCTGTCTGTACTAAAATATTTCATATATCCCATAAATATATATACCTACTATGTACTCACAAAAATTTTTTTAAAAATTTAGATACCCAAACCAAACTTTTAGAGATAAAAATACATCTGAGATGAAAATTCGTTGGGTGGGAATAATGGCAGATTAAACCACGCAGAAGAAAAACTTATGG
Organism: Macaca fascicularis; assembly: GCF_037993035.2. Lineage (NCBI taxonomy): Eukaryota > Metazoa > Chordata > Mammalia > Primates > Cercopithecidae > Macaca > Macaca fascicularis. Next base: position 66,852,634 of record NC_088386.1, read on the forward strand.
ATTTTGAAGACACAGCAATAGAAATTTCAATGAGCCGCCTCCACAGTGGGCCTGTGAGAATCGAGGCCCTCGCCAGCGTACCCAAGTATCAAAACCAGTTCACGGCCCGGTACCGGCGAATGTTGGTGGTCTATGGGATCGGCACCTGGTCTCTGGTGGGCTCAGTGCTTTGCTTTGGCTGGAAAATGGCAAAGCCATCAGGTATTGAAGTACAGCAAAAGGATGGCTCAACAAGTGGAGTACTCAGTGAACTATCTGAACCCCCAAAAGGGTTTTATGTGGAAACAATTGTTACATATAAAGAAGATTTTGTTCCAATTACTGAAAAGATCCTCAACAACTGGAAATCATGGACTGGAGGCCTTGGTGCAGAACCATGACTGGCGGCTGAATTCTGAAAACCAGGATTTGGTTCAACATTGAAATTTGATAGATGCCTTGCTTCCCATTTTGTGTTTGTGAAAAGCATATATATTTAATTTTGCTATAAAACATAATCACTAATAATGTGCAATAAATATTTTCTTGAAGGAAACTAAAAAAAAAAAGTTCACAATGAAACATAGGGAGAAAAAAAGACTAAAAAAAAAAAACCAGTTTCAATAAGCAGTGGAATAACTGCAAGTAACCTAATATATATGTAATTGAAGTCCTGAGAGAGAGTATATTAATTTGCTAGGGCTGCCATAACAAAATACCACAGACTGGGTAGCTTAAATAAAAATGTATTTTCTCACGTTCCTGGAGGCTGTAAGTCTAAGATCAAAGTGCTGACAGGTTCTGTTTCTCCTGAGGCCTCTCTCTTTGGCCAGTGGACAGCCACCTTCTTGCTGTCTCGTCTGATGGCCTTTTCTTTATGTGTGCCTCCCTGTTATCTCTTCCTCTTCTTATATGGACACCAGTCATACTGGATTAGGGCCCCACCCTTAGAACTTTGCTTAACCTTAATTACCCCTTTAAAGGCCCCATCGTCAAAAGCAGATTGAAAGGGGTTAGTTTCAACGTATGAATGCAATCCATTAACAGACAGGAAAGAAATACGAGAACAAAAATTTTTTTGAAGAAATAATGTCTGAAAATTGTCCAATTTTGATGAAAATTCTAAACCCAGAGATCCAAGAAGCTCAACAAACCCAGGCACAAGACACAAGAAGAAAACGATACCACGGCACATGACAAATGGTCCAAAGCCAGAGATAACGAGAAAAACCTTAAAAGCAGTCAGGAAAAAAAAAAAAAAAGGTTTATTATGTATGGAATAAACAAGATAAGAATGAAAGTAGAAAGACTTCTTGTCAGAAACAATGCAAACCAGAAGAAAGTGAAGCAACATCTTTAAAGTACTGACAGAAAAAAATTGTCAACGTAGAATTTTATACCCAGTGAAAACCTTATAAAGACTTCTTCAGACATATAAAAGCTAAAAGCTTTTCACCAGCAAATCTGTACTATAAGAAATGTTAAAGGAAGTCCTTGAGGCAGAAGGAAAATGATATCAGATGGAAATCTAGATTTATACAAAGGAAAGAAGAGAATCAGAAGTGGTACCTATTTGAGTAGTAATAAAAGACTCTTTTGTTATTTAGAAAAACCTCTTTAAAGTGTAATTGACCATTTAAAGCAAAAATAATAAGATATTGTGGGACTATAATAAGTACAGTTGACCCTTGAAACACATGAGTTTAGACTGTGTGACTCCACATACAGAGATTTCTAAAAATAAATATATTGAAAACATTTTTGGAGATTTGAGACAATTTGAAAAAACAGATGAACTGCGTGCATATCTAGAAATATTAAAACAATTAAGAAAAAGTCATATCATGAATGCATAAAATATATGTAGATACTAAGCCTTTATCATTTACTACCATAAAAGATACACAAATCTATTATAAAAAGTTAAAATTTATCAAAACTTACGCACACAAACACAGACCATACATGGCACCATTTGAAGTCGAGTAAAATGTAAGCAAATATAAGAATGCAGTATTAAATCATAGTTGCATAAAATTAACAGCAGTACATACTGTACTACTCTGTTGCTATTGTGAGCTCAAGTATTGGGAGTATCTGCTTAAAACACCACATGACCCTAATCTCCTTATGAGCAGTTGTCTCTTCAGTAAATTGCATATTGCAGTAAAAAGTGATCTCCCCTGGTTCTCGCTATTTTTCATCGTGTTTAGTACAATACCATAAACCTTGAATAACATCATGGGACCCATACAAAGTGCCACTAGTGATTCTGGAAGTGCTCCCAAGAAGAAGAGAAAAGTCATGACATTAAAAGAAAAAGTTGAATGGCTTGATATGTACCACCGTTTGCAGTCAGACACTGCAGTTGCCACCATTTCAGATAGATGATATATCTTGTAAATGGATGGTGTGAACTTCTGGTATGGATAAATACAGTACAGTACTGACAATGTATGTTCTCTTCTTTATGATTTTCTTAACATTGTCTTTTATCTTACTGTATTGTAGAAATACAGTGTATAATACATATATAAAATATGTGTTAATCAATTGTTTAGGTTATCAGTAAGGCTTCTGGTCAATAGAGGCTATTAGTAGTTAAGTTAGTTCAGCTTGGGGGAAGTCAAAAGCTATAGGAGAATTTTCTATTGTACAAGATGAAGGGGGAGGGCAGTGCCCCTAACCCTTGCAGGTTTGAGGGTCAACTGTAATTATAATATAAATGAGTTCTGAGTGTTGCTATGGGATTAAGCTGAAGCTGTGAGATAGGGATTGCCGCAGCAGTGTTAACTGAAACTGCCTATTTCCTCAGAGAGCTTATAACGTCGAACCATTTTTTAGTTTTTCTGCATTAATTTTATCACAAACTAAGATGACTACTGCTTTATCTGATTTTTACCACTTGTGGTCTTAGTATAGTAATATCTAAGCACACAGTTCCTCTGGGTATAAGATCCCTTTATAGTATAAAGATCCCTTTAGTCCGTCTGAGCTGAGTGTGGTGGCTCATGCCTGTAATGTTAGCACTTTGGGAGGCCAAGGCGGGCTGATGGCTTAAGCCCAGGAGTTTGAGACCAGACTGGGAAACATGGTGAAACCCTGTCTGTAAAAAATACAAAACAAGAAGCCAGGTGTGCTGGTGCACGCCCGTAATCCCAGCTACTCAGGAGGCTGAGGTGGAAGGACACCTGAGCCCAGGGAGGTCAAGGCTGCAATGAGCCGTGATGGTGCCACTGCACTCCAGCCTGGGCAACAGGGTGAGACTCCATCTCAAAAACAAAAACAAAAAAAGTCTGTCTGGGCAGACTGGAGGGGCTCAGAGTCCTGTCTTTACTAATTTCAAACACAGTCATTTAAAATAAGTTTAGACTTAGCTTCTGACTCAACTTGGATAGGACTCTCCTTTTTGGGAAAATTAGGAAGAAGATGAGGTAAAAGTGTCTTCTTAAAAGTCAGAGGCAGAAATTTAACCGGGGGATCATAGATGGGCACAGCTAACTCAATAGGTCCTTTCTCTACCAGCTCAAGGTAGAGAAACACAAGAAAAACTCAACACCATAGGCTGTGTCATAAATAGGAAAAGGGGTTTGGGTTTGTAAAGTGGTCTGGATATTTCCTTATTCCCACATTTCCTTATTCCCCCTTATTAAAAACACCACTTTGGGTCACTTTTTAACATATTTATTTTATTTATTTATTTTTTTCAATAATATACTTCTCCAATAGAAGGCCAACTCCTTGATGGCAGGGCAGCTGCTTTGAGTTCGGAAAGTACAAGAACTAGTCTCTGGTAAGTGTGGCACAATGGAGAAGGAGGAACCACGCTTTATATTCATGCAAACATAAATCAGTGAAAAGCAATTGCCTGTAGGGATCAGGCCTGAGGGTGGGAGAGCAGTTGGGCAGAGATCAGCTACCATCTGGTATGATGACCTACATTTATTAATAGGAAAATGTGCATATTATGTCACTGAGTAAAACAACAGGTAATAAGATAGTGTGTAGTGTGCAAAGATAAATACTTGACAAGCTGCGGTGTGATTTTAGATTAATTTTATTTTTCTTGTTTGTTCATTTTCATGTACTACTTTTTTTTTTTTTTTTTTTTTTTAACAGAAGATACGTTTTACTTACTAAACTAGGGGGAAATAATACGAGTTTTAAAAAAATTGAATAAGATTCTGGACCCTCACTGAGAATTCAGATACTCAAGAGACTTTTCTTTTTCTTTCTTTTTTTTTTTTTTTTTGAGACGGAGTCTCATTCTGTCGCCCAGGCTGGAGTGCAGTGGCCGGATCTCAGCTCACTGCAAGCTCCACCTCCTGGGTTTACGCCATTCTCCTGCCTCAGCCTCCCGAGTAGCTGGGACTACAGGCGCCCGCCACCTCGCCCGGCTAGTTTTTTGTATTTTTTAGTAGAGACGGGGTTTCACCGTGTTAGTCAGGATGGTCTGGATCTCCTGACCTCGTGATCCGCCCGTCTCGGCCTCCCAAAGTGCTGGGATTACAGGCTTGAGCCACCGCGCCCGGCCTCAAGAGACTTTTCAAAATTCTCACCTGTCTTCAGTGGCATAGGGTGTTCTTACTTGGGGGACAGGGATTCGGGCACAGTCCCTTCAGTAGAAAATTAGCCACTCTTCGAACAGCCCGGGCAGCTCTTGAAAATACCAGGCTACGGCATCCTCCGGAAACCAACACAGAAATACAACCAACATTTCTCAAGAACACTGGAAACAACCGAATGGCCCAATATTATGTGATTTTTTAAAGTAAATTATGGGACCGCCAGATAATTGGAATATTTGCAGCCATTAAAATCTACGGTTTATAAAAATATTTAATAACATGGGAAAATGCTCAAATTGTAACATTAAATTTAAAAAGTCATATATGGTGTTATGCTATTTGAGAAGAGAATTATATATGCAATTTAATTTCCAAAAGGAAATAGACCCAAATGTTAATAAATGTTATCCCTGGGTAATAAAAATATAAACAATTTCAGTTTCTTTACCCCTTTCTCTATTTTCAAAAATTCCTACCATGACTTAGTTTTATAATTAGAACACAAAATGTTATTATTATAATTATTTTAAAAGAAGTTGGCTTATAGAACTGGAGAGAGGTTCATGACACAGGCTCTAAAGCAGACAGCGTAGGTAAAAATCCTGGCTCCGACAAGTCAGCAAGCCACTGTCCCTCTCTGTGGCTCAATTTTCTTTTTCTTTTTTTTGAGACAGAGTCTTGCTCTGTTGCCTAGGCTAGAGTGCAGTGGCATTATCATGGCTCACTGTAAGCCTTGACCTCCCAGGCTCAAGCAATCCTTCTGCCTCAGCCTCCCAAGCAGCTGGGACTATAGGCACATGCCACCATGCCTGGTTAATTTTAAAAATTTTTTGTAGAGTCAGGGTCTCACGTTTTTGCCCAGGCTGGTCTCAATCTCCTGGTCTCAAGGGATCCTTCCACTTCGGCTTCCCAAAGTGTTGGGATTACAGACATGAGCCATCGTGCCTGGCCTAATTTCCTGATCTTAAAATAGAGATAATGATAGTACCCATTTCATAGGATGACTATAAGATTAAATGAATCAATTCATAATAAAGTGCTTAAAATCGTGCCAGGCATATAGTAAATGCCTCCCAAAGTTATTATTATTGCTATTATTATTATTGTAAGTTGAAAGTTCTAGCTTCCTACCTATTCACAAGTTTAGCTTTCCAATAAAAGCTGTTTTCTGAACATAATCACAGACCTCCAAGACAAAGTGGAGCCTGTATACCATATTTATGGCAAAAAAACTCTCAAAAATTTCCTTGTGGATCCGGTAAATTAGCTTGCTGAATTAGGCAGTGAAGAGCACACCAGTTAGAGAGCCAGCCTGTGGTTGCTTTTTTCTTTCTCTATGGCCTTGATGCTGTAGATGTGATCACTGAGTTATACCAGTTTATTCAAACAACAGAGGGGTAAAGAAGAGCTCTCTAAATTTTTCCTTGGTGCACTCCACATTTATAGTTGTATCTCACCTCTCAGAATTTGGGTCCAAATTTGGGTGAAAAGTCAATACTCAAGATTACCCAACTAATAAGAAGTAGATCTGGGATTTGAACTTATATCTGGTGCCACACTTTTTTTTTTTTTTTTTTTTTTTTTGAGATGGCGTCTCACTCTGTAGCCCAGGGTGGAGTGCAGTGGCACAATCTTGGCTCAGTGCAACCTCTGCCTCCCATGGTTAAGCGATTCTTCTGCCTCAGCCTCCTGGGTAGCTGGGACTACAGGTGTACGACACCACACCCTGTTAATTTTTGTATTTTTAGTAGAGATGGGGTTTCTTTTTTTCTTTTTTTTTTTTTTTGAGACAGAGTCTCGCTCTGTCTCCAGGGCTGGAGTGCAGTGGCCAGATCTCAGCTCACTGCAAGCTCTGCCTCCCGGGTTCATGCCATTCTCCTGCCTCAGCCTCCCGAGTAGCTGGGACTACAGGCGCCGCCACCTCGCCCGGCTAGTTTTTTTTTTTTGTATTTTTTAGTAGAGACGGGGTTTCACCATGTTAGCCAGGATGGTCTCGATCTCCAGACCTCGTGATCCACCTGTCTCGGCCTCCCAAAGTGCTGGGATTACAGGCTTGAGCCACCGCGCCCGGCCCTAGAGATGGGGTTTCACCGTGTTGGCCAGGATGGTTTCAAACTCCTGACCTCAGGTGATCCACCCTCCCCTTGGCTTCACAAAGTTCTGGGATTACAAGCGTAAGCCATCATTCCCAGCTTGACACCGTACCTTAGTGCTTAACCTATATATATGTAGTTTGTTTGTTTGTTTTTTAGATGGAGTCTTGCACTGTCACCAGGCTGGAGTGCAGTGGAGCGATCTCGGCTCACTGACTGCAACCTCCACCTCCCGGGTTCCAGCGATTCTCCCGCCTCAGCCTCCTGAGTAGCTGGGATTACAGGCGCACACCATCACGCCCAGCTAATTTTTGTATTTTTAGTAGAGACGGGGTTTCACCAAGTTGGCCAGGATGGTCTGGATCTCTTGATCTCATGATATGCCCGCCTCAGCCTCCCAAAGTGCTGGGATTACAGGTGTGAGCCACCGCACCCAGCTTAACCTATATCTTACGACACTTTCCAAATGAAAGAAGAAAAACTTCAAGAGGATCACTTTATCTATCAAAACCCAGTAGTGGGAGATAGAGAGGATCAGTTTGTTTTCCACTTCTCACTCCTAAATCTTATCAGCACAAAACAAATAAAGATCTAGCATGGCATCCGTGCAAAGATCAGCTCTTGACTCTAAAACAGAGCACAGAGCAGAAGGAAACTGTTTTCTTCATAAAACCAAGAATGAATTATAAGTGAGGCCCCAAGTGCACCATGAATTGGGCTAGAAATCTGAATCCCAGTGTCATTATTTCAGGGAAACAGAGTTTCTCAGATGAGCAACTACTCTGGGTGAATGCTTGGGAAACAACTGGTAACCTGGTGCTCTGAGAGCCTTGGGGTTTGGCCAGCTCCTGTAGCACGAATGGTCTGTGCTGTCAATCCCTATCTCTCTGTCATCTGTATCCCTGCCTACCTCGTAGTGATCTCTTTCACCTGTGTTGCTCCTGCTTAAAAACTAGAATGCCACAACCTCTGCAAAGCTTGCCCCTACCCTCTGGGGACAGTGAACCATTCTCTCCTCTACTGAGCTCACTGGCTCGGGACCTTTTCCTCCATGGCATTCCTTCTTGCTGTGGATTGATGCTTTCTGTCCTATCACACCCCAATGAACGCCTTTAGGTCGAAGCATACAACCTTTTTTTAAAAAAAAATTATTTTAGGATTGATGGAAATGCATTGAGATGATGAAAGTGAAATGATGGGCAGTGCCTGGTGCACAATAGGTGCTCAATAACTGTTCTTCCACTGTATTGGTTCTCCCACTTAGTGTTCCCAGCACTCAGTGTGATTCCTCAAACGCCATGGCTACTAAACAGATTGTTCATGTCTAAATAAATGAGTAAATAAATGAACACATTCTACCTCCTACCTCAAGGGCAGGTGTCATGTCTCCTGCTGATCTCTAGGAACATCTCCTTATTTTCATTTACATTTCTGAAACATGTGTAACAACATTGGTCACGTGGCGGGGTATAGTAAATAACTTAATTGATTTTCTTCTGTTGCAAAAGATGTTGGTAGATTGAAATTTTACCTCTAAGGCAGCTATAGGAAGATGTGTTCTCCTGTTTCATTTTGAGTAGAGTGAGATTGCCAGGGGTCTTATATATAGAGCTTTAGGTCTCTCTAATAACACCTTAGCTTAACCCACTTGCCAAGTAGAGAGTTGTTTTCCTTTCTTGATTTCTTTCTAAGCAGTCAATAACTAATATAAACTCTGGAAGAATAAGCTCTCCAAAAGTGAGGACCCTGGTGAAACCCAAACATTTACTGTTATGATCCTAAGTAAGGGCAGGGAAGTCAAATTTATTTCCATATCCCTAGTGCTAGCCTGGTATTTAATGCATAGTAGAGACTCAAAAAATATTTCTTTGATAAATGAAGTTGCTTTTAAGGCAGTAAAGAGAAGGAAATTTATTAAATCTGCAGTGTAATTTTGTGATTGTCTATGGCTTTAGAGTCACACAGTACAGAGATAAAAAAATAATAATTTGCATATCTGAATAGAATTGTACAATTGAAAAAAGTGTTTTCTCATATATTGTATAGTATTATTTACATACCATTCATTGAGCCTCTACTGTATAATAGGTGCTTTGAATATCATTGTATCTAATCCTGACAACGCATCTTGAAATGTTATTATAATGTCCATTTTATAGGTGGAAAAAACAAGCTTAGAGGGGCTAAATGATTTGCCCAAGGCCACAGACTAACTAGTATTGGTCCACACATTAAAATGTGAGCTTCACATAGGCAGCATCTGGCACCAAGAATAGCGCCTGCCATATAGTAGATGCTAAATAAAGATTTGTTGAATAATGAACCAGATCTGGCTGACTCCAAAGCCTTCATTCTTTTCATGACATCATTTCCTACTCTATAAACTGTCTTTTGAAGTATCAGAGCAAGTAGCACACTTCTTTACATCCATGAGGACCTGAGGTCCAGGGAAATGAAGTTAATTTTTCTACATTGCACACGAGTGACTGGGCCAGAAGTGGAACTCAAGTTTTCTGGCAGTATTATTTTCTTTTTTCCAGTCTGCATGGGGACCATGAGGCAGAGATAGGTTGTGGGCTGCTTCCTTTTCTCAGGAAAGTTCAGGGGTCTGGCCTGGAGAGGAACAGGTCAGAAGGAGTTATATCCAAAACTTTCCACCTAGAAAAGCGATTCAACGCTGGAGGAAAGTTACGTCCCCCGATAGAAGGATGGACTACTGGGGGCTACTTTCTTATTCACAACACTGGAATCTGATGTTTTGAGACAGGGCTAGTCCTGTGGTGAAGTCTAACCAGGCAGCTGAAACCTGATAGTGGTACTTCATCACACAATTGTATTTTTCCTAATCATATCACTTAAAATGGTCATGGGCCTTTAACTTTTTAAGGAAGAAATTGGTGTTAAATTATATATCTTAAAGTCATTATGATTTTTTTGGCCAAAAAAACCTTTTCTTCTCTTTTTTCATTGCATTTTTAACATCAAAAAAATGGGGGCTGGGCATGGTGGCTCATGCCTATAATCCCAACACTTTCGGAGGCTGAGGCGGGTGGATCACCTGAGGTCGGGAGTTCAAGACCAGCCTGGCCAACATGGCGAAACCCCATCTCTACTAAAAATACAAAAATTAGCTGGACTTGGTGGTGGGCACCTGTATTCTCAACTCTTCAGGAGGCTGAGGCAGGAAAATCGCCTAGGAGGCGGAGGTTGCAGTGAGCTGAGATCGCGCCATTGCACTCCAGCCTGGGCAACAAGAGCAAAACTCCATCTCAAAATAAAGAAAATGGCTATGAACATCTTACTGTTAGTAGTAGTTTGTAGCTATGGCAACTCATATATCTATTTGTTAAGTACCCAACTAGCTGTGTCTCCATGCTAGGTGTACAGTTAAATAAGTAAGTAGATATATACATACATACATAAATAACTACAAGTTCACAATATTCCACACAGCATTAAGGAGATCATGTAAAATTGAACAAACATATACCAGGCCCACAATCAAATAAACCTACTATCTGAGATCATGTGCAATGAAGTCATTATAGCTACACAGGTCAAGAGACTAGACCATCTCAAAGTCATTTCTTCCTTGCTTTCAACTTCTCCATCCTTCCTTTCTTTTTCCATCTGTTTGTTTTTAATCTCTAAGTATTTTGCCTGTTAATCTTTTCAAAGCATCAAAGTCTGAGTGAAGATAGACCAGAGCCCGCTCTAGTTACACCCACCTCAGGAATCCCCAAACCTAAGCTCTCAACAATAGCTTGCAGAAAAGCCATACAAACCATTCCTGGTTGGGAAAGAAGTCATCCTCATCAGCAGCTCATATGCTGACAAAGCCCAACAAAGGAGACCACATGTGGCCGTCATAACTGCATGGATATGCCTCTCACAGCTGACATGTCTCTCCCTTCCTGGATTCTCACACAGTGTCTGGTACACGCCTTGGCAAAACTCACTCCAAAGACACCACAGAGTATTGGAGCTATGTTTTCCTTGTCTCTTGTTCCTCCCCTCATCTCCACACTTAATAACTCCACATTGCACAGTGGAACACTTGGCAAGGCAAGAAAGAAATCAAGCCTGGATGCTAGGGACAGCTCCTGTCATGAGAAGGATCCATGATTGTCTCTTGCCCTTTTCTCTCCTCCTCAGTGCACTTCTGCTTTCCCCTAATTTTTCCATCTTATACATCTTTTATTGTTTTCTAAATATAGACGCGCTAAAACCTCTGTGGAAAGACATCTATTGAAACCAGAGTGATAGCAAGCAATGTGCCCAGCAGGCAAATCGCAAAACAAATAGAGGGTGCACTCAGCACTTTTTTCTTCTGCTGCACAAAAGAACCCAAATAAGGCTCCTGGAACCATGGGTTGAGTAATCAAGTCCTTTTCCTGGATGTACAACAGCACAGCTTTGGGAGATAACTAATTCAGCTCATGTAATTGTACACCCGTCTAGAAGAGGAAAAGGAAGCACAAAAAGAGAGAAAAGGAGAACAGGCCAAACTTTTAATGGCTTGCCCTCCTTTTGCACCTGCCATGACTTGCAAGCAGAATATTGTATCCCAGCTGGCCACTTGTCCTGAATCTGAGACCCCAAGATACCCATTGCCCTTGGAATTAAAGAATTATAAATGGAATTTTTGCACCTGCAAATTAAAAAGAAAAAAGATAGCAAGAAAACTTGGAAAGGTCCCTTGAAACATTTCTATCACCCTTGTCAGGCTGTGTTTACTGCCTCTGGTGAATGCTAACCAGACACATGAGTAAGGACTCTTGAGGACAATTTAGCTGTTTCACTGAAATTAATTTTGATTCCTACGGATTAACCATAAAGACATGCACTGGCTGCAGGTGTGCCAAAGCCAGCATTCGGAGAAAATCCAAACAAATTTTGTGGAGACGGTTAATGACTCCTGCAAAATTAACTTAAATTGAAATAGTCTAAGAACATATGGAAAGAATCAATCATTTCTCATTTTGAATGAATATTATTTTAGCATGCATAGATTTCTGATATAATTTTCTTCCTTTCCCTTAAGGGTCAAGAAGTACTGAAACACTAAGTCTTTTCGCAAAAGAGAAGTTTTTTTTTTCTCCAAGAAAGAGTATAAACGTGTTTCATAAATCTTTTTACTTGTCTAATGCAGAAATTTACATCTGGAGTTCCATAGACACTGTTCAAAGCCCTCTCAGAAAACACAACTCTGCTCTTGGGGTAATCACGCTTTTCTAGTGTCTGGACACTGGCTCTGACTTCCATTTAGAATAAGATCTGGGCCCACTTGTTATGCATGTCCATATTAACTAGACAAGTCATAGAATTTAAATGTGATATGAGGCGACAGCACAGAGGCAATAGAAATAGAATAGAATTAGAAAAGTCTTTTTCAAGTGTTTGGAAGGAAATTACTACATTAACAAAATCCCACAGCCACATGTTCACACTCTTGTACCCCCATTCCACGTGCAAAGCTGTCTCCAGAGTTCTATCTCCAGGGGAGTGAAACAGTGGCAGGTGCAGCCATCTTAAGCAGGGGCTCCCCCAGCGTTAGTGCCACCCATGATGTTTCTTCTCCAAGACCTTCCTCTAATCTCATTTATAGTTTATTTACCCAAGTTATTTACACTTTGTTCCAGAAAATAGTTAAGACAACATTAGTAATATAAATCCTCATCCACATCAATCACAGATATCAGCTGTCTAGTCTTTACTCATTCTTCATTCAACAAATATAGATTATGGTTTTGTATCCTACCAGGCATTATTTTAGGCACAGGGCAGGAGAGAATACAAAGAAGAAGAAAAACTAGTCCCCTTATTCTTGAGGACCATATAATTTAGGGGTCAAATGGATGCATAAACTTCTAAATAAAAACATAGCAACACTGTTCGTGCAAAAATCATGTACTAATATTTTTCTCTCTTTTAACTTTGCATTTATTTTCACATATATTTATCAAAAACCTATTATGTGTCAGGCAGTATGCTAAGAATTGGGGATATAACTCTGGATACAAAAATCCAAAGAAGAATTTCAAAACAACATTCCACAATTCCAGGGGTAGCAGGAAAGAAGTCACAGACACCTATTTGTAATGTTTGTGCCTCTAGAGATGGAGCAGAGAATTGAGAAAAATTTTTTTAAAAGTTATTTCTATGTGGGTTGGGAAGAAATCCTAAATTTTGTGGAAAGCAGAGAAATAGGGAGTGGTAAAGAACTAATGACTGCCTCGTTCAGCTTTCCTTAGGCTAATGTTACAATTAATCCCTGTTCCCTGAGCATTCATCATTCTGGGGAGTGGGGGGCTGATTGTGGAGGATTAAATCCAGATTCCAGCAGTTGGGGGACCAAGCATTAATTGTATAAAATTCACAAAAGAGGTCACCTGGAATTGGCTGTATAAATAATTAAAAAGTAGGAAAAAAAGGAAATATGAGATAGCCAGAAAAGAAAGTCTTTGAGAGAAAAGGAAAGCTGGAGAAAGATATAATAAAAAACAAAATGAGACAGTAACAGGCCAAAAGGGTAATATCTTTCCTCTGGTCCTGCTGACTAGAATCCTGGTTCAAATCCTTAGCCAATTAATTGGTGTAATCATTAGTTTATGGGCTCCATCTGCCTAGCATCCCTAGAGGACTGTGACCGTGCTCTGGTCATCCATGTCTCCAAACCTCAGCACAGTGTCTGGCCCAGAGTTGGCCTTCAGTAAGTGTTGCTTAAATAAATTAAAAAAAAAAAAAGTGAATCATGTGAAAGAGAGGATAGAAGGAAGTTAAACACACAAATAGATGAGGAGCTCTTCAAAAAAAATTCAGGGAAAATGTGTATTATGAAAAACCTACACAGATAATTCAAAATGTGTGCACAAAAATAAACTCATACTAATTTGTTATAGCATGTCTGAACAGGATCTAGTTTGGGGCACTAAGAAGGATAAGACATCAGTTTGAGAACAGTCCCCATCAGAGCAACATGAATTCTATTAATAAAACTGAAGCAACAACTAACGTCAAGGCTGGGCACAGTGGCTCATACCTGTAATCCCAGCACTTTGGGAGGTTGACATGGGCGGATCACCTGAGGTCAGGAGATCAAGACCAGCCTGGCCAACATGGTGAAACCCCGTCTCTACTAAAAATACAAAAATTAGCAGGGCATGGTGGCACGCACCTGTAATCCCAGGTACTCGGGAGGCTGAGGCAGGAGAATTGCTTGAATCGGGGAGGTGGAGGTTGCAGCGAGCCGAGATAACGCCACTACATTCCTGCTTGGGACAGAGCGAGACTCCGTCTAAAAAAAAGAAAAAAAAAAAAAAAAAGAACTAACATCAAATGTATGGTTTGGGTAGAAAAATAGTGAAATCATTGATGCTTTACAAAAAGTTTATGGAGACAATGTCCCAAAGAGATCAGCAGGGGTCTTTCTATGTTGCCCAAGCTGGCCTTGAACTCCTGGACACAAGCAATACTTCTGCCTTGGCCTCCCAAAGTGCTGGGATTACAGGGTGAGCCACCGTGCCCAGCCCTGAAATTCTTTTTGTTTTGTAATCTTAAAAAGTCTTTAGCCAAGCCTGGTGTCTTACACCTGTAATTCCAACACTTTGGGACGTTGAGGTGGAAGGACTGCTTAAGGCCCGGAGTTCGAGACCAGCCTGAGCAACATAGCGAGACCTCATTTCTACTACAAATTTAATAAATTAGCTGGGTGTGGCAGCATGCACCTGTACTCTTAACTACTTGAGAGGCTGAGGCAGGAGGACTGCTTGAGCCCAGAATTTCAAGGTTGCAGTGAGCTATGATCTCACCACTGCACTCCAGCCTGGCAACAGAGTGAGACTCTGTCTCTAAAAATAAAAATTAAAAATATCCTTTACAGGGCATCCATTTTTCTTCAGATGACAATGCAAAAAAGATTGCCCTGGCTGAGTGCAGTGGTTCACGCCTGTAATCCCAGCACTTTGGGAGGCCGAGGCAGGCGGGTCACTTGAGGCCAGGAGTTTGAGACCAGCCTGGTCAATATGGTGGGTCAACGTGGTGAACCCTGTCTCTACTAAAAAAAAAAAAAAAAAAAAAAAAAAAATTAGCCTGGCATAGTGGTGCATGCCTGTAATCTCAGTCACTTGGGAGGCTGAAGCAGGAGAATTGCTTCAACACAGGAGGTGGAGGTTGGAGTGAGCTGAGATAATGCCACTGCACTCCAGCCTGGGTGACAGAGTGAGACTCCATTTCAAAAGAAAAAAAAAAGACTGCCTTGACATGGTTACATTCCCAGGACCCTGCGTTCTTTAGGAAAAGATTAAATGGCTGGTATCATTGTTTACAAAAGTGTCTTGGACTTGATGGAGCTTATGTTGAAAAATAAAGCTTATATTTTTCATTTTTATCTTTTAATTTAATAATTTCCCATGAACTTTTTGAAGTCCCCTCTATTCTGTACACAGGAGGCTTCAGTTCTATCCCCTAAGTTTTGGTATGTTGTGTCTTCATTTTTCCTCCTTTCAAAGTACTTTTTGCCTCTCAAATTATTTTCAGATTCTCTTTTGATTTCTTCTTTGTTCTTTGACCCATGAGTTATTTAGGAGTATGTTGTTTAACTTCCACATATTGTGTTTCCCAGCATTTCCACAGGAAAATGACAATGTTAAACTGAGAGGCCCAAAAAGAACACCATTTGGAGAGGACAGGACATAGTTCAGAATGAGCAAAAGGTTTCCTGGTGACCTCTGCTAAGAATGAACTCGTCTACATACACCTGCCCTCCAGCTCTCCACCCAGAGAACACAGATGCGCTCAGCAAATACTTTTTTTTTTTTTTTTTTTTTTGAGATGGTGTCTCACTCTGTTGGCTGGAGTACAGTGGCATGATCTCGGCTCACTGCAACCTCCACCTCCCAGGTTCAAGCAATTCTCCTGCCTCAGCCTCCCGAGTAGCTGGGGCTACAGGTGCACACCACCATTCCCGACTAATTTTTTTGTATTTTTAGTAGAGACAGGGTTTCACCATGCTGGCCAGGCTGGTCTTGAACTCCTGAACTCGTGATCTTCCCACCTTGGCCTCTCAAAGTGCTGGGATTACAGGCATGAGCCACCGTGCCTGACCAGGCTAACATTTTTTGAAAGCTTCCTACGGTGCTGGGTTATGTGAATTATTATAACTATTACAATAACCTTATGAGGTAGGTACTATTATCCCCATTTTACAAATGAGTTGAGACCTAGAGAAATTAAGTACCTTTCCAAAGATCACCCAGCCCAAAAATGGCAGAATGAAGATTTGAACCTATCCTCCTAACCATCATGCCCTATCACCTGCCTGGAATTCCGATTCTCCTACGTGCTACATAGTACCATGTCTCAGACCATGCGTGGACATCAGTTTCTCATCCATGAGTTGGAAGAATATGTATTTGCTGGGCCGGGTGCAGTGGCTCATGCCTGTAATCCCAGCACTTTGGGAGGCCAAGGCACCTGTAATCCCAGCTACTCAGGAGGCTGAGGCAGGAGAATCGCTTGAACCTGGGAGGTGGAGCTTGCAGTGAGTGGAGTTGGTGCCACTGCACTCCAGCCTGGGTGACAGAGCGAGACTCTGTCTCAAAAAAAAAGAAAAGAAAAACAAAAATCCAGTGTTTTTGTTAGCACTTTGGGGCCTGGAGTTGGAAGCCTTTAATGTTAAACATGCTGCTGTACTCTTGGGCCCCCACTGATTCCTGGGTTTGAATCCTGTCTCTCTCATATGATAGCTTAGGAGACCTTGACCGGGCCACTTACCCTCTCTGCATCTCAGTGTCCTTGTCTCTCAAAGGGGCCCTCACAAGGTGATTGTGAGTAGATGAATGAATATGGGTAAAGCGCAAATAGTCCCTGACCCATGCTAAGTAGAGACCCCATCCCTACACTGATGAAATTTAAATTCTTGTTAGGGAAACAGGCAAAAACCAATAAAGAGGTAATTATGCAAAATAGTTACCAATTGTGGTAAGTGCTATGAAGGCTGAAATAATGCTTAAAGAAAGAATGGGGAGGGGAACCTACTTAAGTGATTAGGTGGTCAGGGAAGCCTTTCCCAAGGAGGAAACATTTCAGCTAAAAGCTAAAGGATAAAAGGATAAATAGAACTAAGGAACATCTTAATCTCAGCCTTACCAAGAGCTGAAGGAAATACTTTCAAAGCATAGGGAACATCAAATGCAAATGGCCAGAAATGCATTTCAGATTGAATTCCTACAATATCTGCTATTGTAGAATTCCTTAACATGAATGTATCATTTTTACATAAACATGATAGCAAGTGAGATACGTGATGAGACAAGAACATGTGTCAAATACACATTCCTGAACATTGCTCAGCATTTAATTGAGCTGTGCCCATGTGTTACAATGGTATACTAATGTGTGCAATTTTATATAAATGGACACGTGTAGACCTGAATTTTTCTAAAGCACTAATGCAGACCTAAACGTTAATAAGTGACACATTTAAGATATTCAATTAATGGATAAGCAGAGACTGACTAGAAAAATTAAAAGAATAAAAAATAATATTCAAATAAAACCACAAAAGACATAGGAGGAACTCTTGTTTTTAGGCTTGCACAAAAATTCACCTGGCAGCACAAGTTGATGTGTGACCTGTTTCCCATGTGTTAAAAATTTTGATATATAACACGTTTCGATGTGCATGTTCCTGTGCTTTAGGCGAGTTCTTTTTTTTTTTTTTTTTTGAGATGGAGTCTCATTCTGTTGCCCAAGCTGGAACGCAGTGGTGCAATCTCAGCTCACTGCAACCTCTGCCTCCGATGTTCAAGCAATTATCCTGCCTCAGCCTCCCGAATAGCTGGGACTACAGGCATGTGCCACCATGCCCAGCTAATTTTTATATTTTAAGTAGAGATGGGGTTTCACTATGTTGGCCAGGTTGGTCTCAAACTCCTGACCTCAAGTGATCCACCTGCCTTGGCCTCCTAAAGTGCTGGGATTACAGATGTGAGCCACCGTGCCCATCCTCGAGGGCAGTATTTTAATAGTTAGAAATACATATATTTAGAACAGGAAAGAAATGTCTGTGGAACCCCTAACATAATTTCATTAAACTCTTCAGTGTCACAGAACAGTTTGAAAAGGACTACTGCAAAATAATCCCAGATGGGAAAAAGTTAATTTTGCACCATCCTCCATTCTCTCCTTAGTGACTAGTTTCATTTCATTCATTCACTGAACAAATGTACTGAGCTCTGTGCTCATTACTCTTTATCCCATGCTCTCCTCCTGCCCTCACCTATTCTCCATTCTTCTCTGCCCAGGGGTGGTGGGAGTGGTCCCCTAAGGGCTACATCATCCAGGATCTCTGCCCTCTGGCTTCTGATTCCCTACAGCCAGTGGGAGCAAGATATGGTTCTGGCAGTGACGGGAACTAGAGCTCCTGCTGGGTGCTCCTCTTAGGCACCTCCAGTGCTCACCAGCTCTAGTAATGGCTTTTCCTCTCCTTTGTAGGCTAACTGCTCCCCTCTTTTGCTAGTCTCTTGGTGCCTCAGCATCCTTTGTGGGTTTCCTTAACCTTGCCCACACTTCTATAAATTGCCCCTTCATTAACATCTCTTCAAAATCCAAAATGAATGTATTTTCTTTTGCCTGCTAAGACCCTGACTCAAACGAGCCTCTACTATGTTCTAGACCATCCCTGTCCAATAAAAGTATAACAGGAGCCATATATATACTTTTAAATTTTCTAGTAGCCATGTAAGACAGTAAAAAGATGCAGATACAATTAATTTTAATAATATATCCTATTTAACACAATACATCCCAAATATTATCATTTTAACATGTAATCATAAAAATTTATTAGTGAGATAGTTTACATTCTCTGTCTCTCTTTTTTTTTTTTTGAGACAGTCTCTGTCTGTCGCCCAGGCTGGAGTGCAGTGGTGAGATCTCAGCTCACTGCAACCTCCGTCTCCTGAGTTCAAATGGTTCTCCTGCCTCAGCCTCCTGAGTAGCTGGGATTACAGGTGCCTGTATCATGCCTGGCTAATTTCTGCATTTTCAGTAGAGTCAGGGTTTCCCCATGTTGGCCAGCACTGTCTCGAACTCCCGACCTCAGGTGATCCACTCGCCTCAGCCTCCCAAAGTGCTGGGATTACAGGCATGAGCCACCATGCCTGGCTCTTTTTTTTTTTTTTCGTTGAGACAGAGTCTTACTGTGTTGCCCAGGCTGGAGTGCAGGGGTGCGATCTCGGCCTACTGCAACCTCTGCATCTCAGGTTCAAGTGATTCTTGAGCCTCAGCCTCCCAAGTAGCTGGGATTACAGACATTCACCACTATGCCTGGCCAATTTTTTGTATTTTTAGTAGACAGGGTTTTGCCATGTTGGCCAGACTGGTCTCGAACTCCCGGCCTCAAGTGATCTGCCTGCCTCAGCCTCCAAAAATGCTGGGATTACAGGTATAAGCTACTGTACCCAGCCTACATTCTCTTATTCATACCAGGTTGACAAAACCTGATGTGTGTTTTACACTCGCAACAATCTCAGTTGGAATTTATCACATTTCAAGTGCTCAATACCCACATGTAGCTGACAGCTTCCATACAGCACAAGGTACTTCTGGATACTGCTTCAGGGCTGGAGATAGATGCAAAATACAGTCTCTAACATCTTAGAGATGATGGTCCTGTAAGAAAGATGGACACACAAACTATTAGAAAACAATGCAGCAAATGCGTAATTAATGCTGTGTACAAGATGCCATGGGAATAGAGCTCTTTCCATCAATGGGGTTTACAGAGAGATAATAGATAATAACATTTGAGTAGATCCTGAATGATCAAGGATTCTGCCAAGAAAACAAGAGGGTGGAGAGGACAATGCAGGCAGACAGAGAGAATCCTCACCTTTCCATCTACCCTTGCTGTAACAGCTCTTCTCTGACTATGCTCCTGAGACGGGCACCCTGCACACCAAGGGTACACTTGGATCTCGCTAGCTACTGTGGTCCAGGTTTGGATGGACCTCTGCAGTCTTAGCACAGGCTCAAGGAGTATAAGTTTTCAAAGGAAACACAACTAGGAAATAAGGGCGAGATATGAATGTGGGGAGAATGCCTATAAACAGACATGACGAGAGAGCCTGGAGTCAGTTTCCTAAGGTAATGGAACTCTGGTCACTGATAGGCTTCATTGGCTCAGGTTTCTGGGCACAAAGCCTAACATAATTTTCCTCATCTAATCTGCTTCCTTTGCTATTCAGAAAGCATTGTCACAGGCTCATTGTTTTTAACCTTTGGCAACATTTTGGTTGTTACTGTTTTTCATCTTCTCCCCTTATATTTCTCTAGTAGTCCCAAGGACTTGAGGACCAGCACTGACCTCCCTCTAGACTATCTCTCTCATATGAAAATCCTACTACTTTTAGTCAAATATATCTCTCTTTTCCCATTTCAAAACTCAGACACCCTATAGGATAGCTCAAAAACTTCTTATTTTGGCCAGGCATGGCGGTTCACGCCTATAATGCCGGCACTTGGGGAGGCCGAGGTGGGAGGATGGCTTGAGGACAGGAGTTTGAGAACAGCCTGGGCCACATAAGGAGACCCTGTCTCTAAAAAAAATTTTAAAAGTAGCCAGGTGTACTGGCACACACCTGTGGTCCCAGCTACTCAGGAGGCTGAAGTGGAAGGATCACCTGAGCCCAGGAGGTTGAGGCTGCAGTGAGCCATGATCACGTCACCGCACTTTATCCTGGGTGACAGAGCGAGACCCTCTCTCACAACAAACAAACCAACAAACAAAAAGAAGTTCTTATTTTTGTCTCAGAGGCAATGTTTGTTCTCTACTCTCTGAAGGGAGGTTATAACTTAAGTGACCCAAGGCCAAGGAATGGTCACGTGTTTTCCGCTCTAACTTACCTTCTCAGCATACTTTGTTAGATATTTTTGGAAGATTCACCTCACTCTCCTAAATCCTCCAAACCTCAGTTTTCGAACATAAAAGTACATCACACACATAACAGCAACAAAATAGAGCTGCTCACCTTTCAAGCCTAGGGCCTCCTGGGAGTTTCTCTGATCTGCTTTGGGAAGCCATCAAGTTCCCTGCAGACCTCTTTGCGTAACTCCATGATACTTAATAGCTGGTGAGGATTTTTAAGGATACCCAAGCAGTAATGGGAGAGGAAAGGAGGATAACTATTCTTAGATACTAAAAAAGAAGTATGCACTTAACTCAGACAAACATTCTGGCGCCTTTCTGTATGAGCAGAATCCTGATTTCCAGGAGGCTGGAAAGCCATGGCTAACTGTTTACATCCTTGGTCTACAGCAGTCAGATGGTATACACTGTAGCCTTATTTTCCTTGTCTCCTTCTTAAATCAACCATAAATCATTCTCAATGCCAAGCTTTCTGCAAAAATTTCCTGTGGTTTCTTTTAGTCTCTTATTGTGATTCCCATTGGCAATAATGTCGGCATCTGTTCTCCATACCAGCACTATTTGCAAACACTTTGAGACCATGCCCTTGATTACTACTCAAAAGTTCAACTTCTGTTTTCTCAGAGCCAAAACACACACTGTATTATCCAGTTTAAATAGTTTCCAATCCTCATCTGGGCAGCAGGCTTCATCAGTTCCTCCCATTACTCATATTGTTTTTTTTTAATGCTTTTAATTCTTTTCTTTCAATTGACTCATGTAGGGATGAATAACTTTGGTCTTCAACACTGCTAACCTTCCCACTCTGAGCTGTGCTTCATTCCCTCCTCAAGGATCTCTTCCATCCATGATGTCGTGGATTCTAAGAGGTTCTTTTACTCCCCAAAGCAGTTTATTAATACCACCTTTATGTTTTTCCTCTCCATGGTCTAAATTAGATCTCAGAAAATAAATACATAAATAAATAGGATCTCAGTACGCTAGGAATTAGGCAACAATTGTATATACAGAATCAGTTATGGCCAGGCACAGTGGCTCACGCCTATAATCCTGGCACTTTGGGAGGCCGAGGCGAACGGATCACGAGGTCAGGAAATCGAGACCATCCTGGCCAACAAGGTGAAACTCCGTCTCTACTAAAATACAAAAAATTAGCTGGGCATGGTGGCGGGCACCTGTAGTCCCAGCTACTCAGGAGGCTGAGGCAGGGGAATCGCTTGAACCCAGGAGGCAGAGGTTGCAGTGAGCCGAGATCGTGCCACTGCACTGCAGCCTGGCGACAGAGCAAGACTCAGTCTCAAAAAAAAAAAAAAAAGAAAAAGAATCAGTTATTTTTAAAGAGAAATAATTTATATGGTTTACAATATCTTTTCTCTCTCTGGCTTTAAACATTTTGTTTGTAATGTGCACGTGAGTATGTGCATGGTTTGGGTTTGGTTTTGATTTTGTGAGTGCGTGTATGTATGTGGTTTGATTTTGCTTGTTTGGTATTTTTCTAAATGATTTGGTTGAACAGTTATTCAACAGAGATGATGCACCATTCTGAGCACTGTCAGGCAGTTAACATTTTTATGAGCTGCCCCTTTGGCATAGACTCTGTGTTTCTGGACTTGTGAGAAAATACATACTCGTACGCTCATATGTGCATGCCTGAACATACACACAAAACCAATACAGTAATTAAAACAACAGAGAAAGACACTTAGCAAAAACCCAGCAGACCAAATGATTACATCTATGTTTTATAAAGACTTCTAAGTTAATCAAAGATATTTATGCATTTATACAAATACCAGAGGAAATCATAAATTGTAACGAAAATCAGGAATGTTCTAATACAACTAGTACTAACATTTTTTAAAAGGTTCTCCATATATCAAGTACTATTCTATATACTTTACATCGAGAAATCCATACAACATTTCTGAGATAGAAATTATTATTATCCTGCTTATCGATGAGAAAACCAAGCCGCAGAGAGGTTAAGTGACTCACCTATGGTTTCACAGTCAGATAAATGGAAAAGGGTACAAGCAGACAATTCGCATAAGATAAAATGCAATCTCAAATGAAAAAATGTTCAAGATTGCCAGTTATCAGAGAAATGTAAATTAAAACATTAATTAATTTCATACCACACCTTTGGGGAGGCTTAAACTATCACTCTCAGATGTGGTGGCAACAATGTAAATCAGTGTAAGCTTTCAGGAAAGCCATTTGCTAATACTTATAAACAATGGTAAAGAGGCTCCCTTTAATTCAGTAATTACACTCCTAGAAATTTATTCTTAGAAAGTTATTCAAAAGAAAGAGCCATATGAATAAAAAATTTGCTCTAGCTTCTTTATGGTATCAAACATTGAAAGCAGTCTAAAGTTCCAAATATAGGGACTTTTAAAGTAAACTATGATACATCAATGAAACGGAATACCATGTGGCCATTTAAACTATAATTATCAGTGATAATGGTGATATTAAAGTTACATAATGTTAAGTGAAGTAGGCCAAATATAACATTTTACCTATTTTATGATTGCAACTATGTAAAATTATGTATACATATGTTCAAGGACCAGAATGGAACATAAAATGAAAATGCCTGAGACATCAGATGGCATAATTTTAAGTCCATTTCTTTCCTATTTTTAATTACCTTTATTTTTGTTGTTTTCCATATGATGGCAAAATCGGGAGTTAGGAAAAAATAGAAGACACCGTTTCTACCTTTTGGTGATATAGAATGTAGCTGAGCATTCATAGAATCATTGACTTTTAGAGCTGGAAGGTGCTTTATCAGACTCTTGGTGCAACTTCCTAATTTTACAGATAAATACTCTGAGGCAGAAAAAGACTGACTTGCTCAACCACACATATTTAATTAGAAGCCAGAATTTTCAACTCCAAAAGTGACCCACCATCATTTAGGGGACATTTCTTATAGAGAAATCAAGTTGTTAGGACCCTATCTTGAAACAGATTATGTTAATAAAAATAACCATTTTAACCTAATTCTACTTTTTAAAATCTTCATTATCAACTGCCTCCTTTCCCCACCTGAAATTTGCTTTATGCCAAAGCAAAAGTGCTAATTCTTGACTACATAGCACACACCATGCATATTTTTGGCATTTCAAAAAATGTCAAAATATTTATAAAGAAGATGAGTATTTCGAATAACAATAGAAAACGTAGCAGTCATTTTCTGGTGATGGAGACAGCAGGAATTCAATTAAGATTTAATAAATTAATTACATTGAATTTCACTTTCATACATTAAAAAATGTTTTCTAACATTGACTAAAAAACTGCTTTAAATCTGCTAAAAATTAGTTTCTGGGATGCAAAGGATGAATATGAGTGAATATGTAAATATGTACATAGCCTTACAGGGAGACCTTCATCTACTTACCTGTGATGACAAAAAGCAAAGCATGTCCTCAGGAGAGGTGAGACCCAGGTGGCAAGGGAGGCTCACTAGTCTTAAATTCACTTTTGATGATAATAGCTTCTGCCTGTGCTCTCTGAAAGAACAGGAAAATGGAGGCCAGGCGCCTGGGCTCTCTGAAAAAACAGAGGAAAATGGAGGCCAGGCACGGTGGCTCACGCCTGTAACCCCAGCACTTTGGGAGGCCAAGGCCAGCAGATCACTTGAGGTCAGGAGTTCGAGGCCAGCCGGGCCAACATGGCAAAACCCCGTCTCTACTAAAAATACAAAAAAAAAAAAAAAAAAAAAAAAAAAAAATTAAGCCAGTCGTGGTGACCTGTACCTGTAATCCCAGCTACTCAGGAGGCTGAGGCAGGAGAATCGCTTGAACCTGGGAGGTGGAGGTTGCAGTGAGCTGAGATTGCACCACTGCACTTCAGCCTGGGCGACAGAGCAAGACTCTGTCTCACAAAAAAAAAAAAAAAAGGAAAAAAATGGGAAGATGCTAAAGAAAATTTAGAAGTCACAGACTGATGGGGCTACCAAAGTTGTTTTGGTTGTTGGGGCTGGTATGTCACGGCCACAGGGTTGATTTTCAGGGAGTATGTAAAAGCATCATGTGCTCATTTCAGGGCACGTGAGTCTCTAGGGGCATCAACCAAACATCGCACCAGCAACCAAGGTGGTGGTGATGGCTGATCCCATCAGTGCTCTGCAGCTGGGGTTTCAGCAGCAGCAGGAAGCAGCACCAGCTCTGGGCACTGGGACAGGAGCATGACCCTCTCATGAGACTTGGTTGGAAGTCCTGGACACTACTTAATAGAAGTTAAGAGCTGTTGAGACACATACCCTAGGGACTAAGGAAATAGAAAACAAGTCATATATTAAGGTTAAGACCTACTCAAATTTAATAATCTGTTTTTCACAACTGTAAACGAGCTCACAACCTATGGTATTCTCCATGATATTTTTCTCTTAGTCACAACTCAGTGGTTCTCAAGCCTGGCTAACTATCAAGATCTCCTAGAGAATAAAAGACATCATCTGTACAGAGGAAACAAACAAACAAACAAAAACACACACAAGAAATGAAAAAAACATAACAAACACCAATGCCTAGGCCTCCCATAGATGGATGAAATCAGAATCTGGTGGTGGATCACAGGAATCAGTAGCTATGCTTGTTGTTTTTAGAGAGAGACAGGGTCTCTGTTGCCAAGGATGCAGTGCAGCAGAGCAATCATGGCTCACTGCAGCCGTGAACTCCTGGGCTCCAACAATCTTCCCACCTCAGCCTCCCAAGTAGCTGGGACTACAGGCACATGCCACCATGCTTGACTAATTTTTTTTTGCCTGGGGGTGGCGGTGGGGTGGGGGTGACAGGGAGGGGGTTGAGGGTGTGTGTAGAGAGGAGTCTCGCTATGTTGCCTAGGCTGGTCTCAAACTCCTGATCTTAAGCAATTCTCCTCCTCAGCCTCCCAAAGTGCTGGGATGATAGGCATGAGCCACTGTGCCAGGCCAAATCAGTATGTTTTAAACGCTTCTGAGATTCTTCTAATGAACAGTGAGGGTAGAAACCCATTGTTCCAACAAGAGCAGTTAGAATCTTTCTGGAACAGTTCTAATTTTAATGTACATACAACTCACCTGGGGATCTTATTAAGCTGCAGATCTTGATTTGCTAGGCCTGAGCTGGAGACTGCGATGTTGAATTGCTAACAACCTCTCCTGGTGATGCTAACGCTAATAGTCTGCAAACCACCTTTAAGTTTTAAAAGGATCTAGGAAAATTAAAACAGGTGGTTAATTCCAGAGTAGAGGGGTCAGAGACAAGTAACAACAACAACAAAAAAACAAAAAAAAATTTTTAACGTTAACAAAAGGGTAAAAACAAAAGTATATAGGAAGTCTTTTATTTTATTTTATTTTATTTTTTTCCAAGACTGAGTCTTGTTCTGTCACCCAGGCTGGAGTGCAGTGGTGCAATCTCAGCTCACTGCAACTTCCACCTCCCAGGTTCAAGCAATTCTCCTGCCTCAGCCTCCCAAGTAGCTGGGATAACAGGTGTCCACCACCACACCCAGCTAAGTTTTTTTTTTGTTTTTTTTTTTTGAGACGGAGTCTCACGCTGTTGCCCAGGCTGGAGTGCAATGGCGCGATCTCGGCTCACTGCAAGCTCCGCCTCCCGGGTTCACGCCATTCTCCTGCCTCAGCCTCCTGAGTAGCTAGGACTACAGGCGCCCGCCACCGCGCCCGGCTAATTTTTTGTATTTTTAGTAGAGACGGGGTTTCACTGTGGTCTCGATCTCCTGACCTTGTGATCCGCCCGCCTCGGCCTCCCAAAGTGCTGGGATTACAGGCTTGAGCCACCGCTCCCGGCCTTCCCAGCTAAGTTTTTATGGTTTTAGTAGAGAGGAGGTTTCACCATGTTGGCTAGGCTGGTCTTGAACTCCTGAGCTCGTGATCCACCCACCTCGGCCTCCCAAAGTGCTGGGATTACAGGCATGAGCCACCACACCCGGCCAGGACTTCTTCTAATACAACCCATTTTTTTTTTTTTTTTTTTGAGATGGAGTTTCACTCTTGTTGCCCAAGTTGGAGTGCAATGGCGCAATCTCGGCTCACTGCAACCTCCTCCTCACGGCTTCAAGTGATTCTCCTGCCTTAGCCTCCCGAGTAGATGGAATTACAGGCATGTACCACCATGCCCGGCTAATTTTTGTATTTTTAGTAGAGACGGGTTTCTCCATGTTGGTCAGGTTGGTCTCAAGCTCCCACCCTCAGGTGATCCCACTTCAGCCTCCCAAAGTTCTGGGATTACAGGCTTGAGCCACTGTGCCCAGCCTATGACCCAAATTTTTAACTTGGTCACTGCTATAGTTGGAATGTTTGTATCCCTCTAATATTCATATGTTGAAATCCTAACCCCTAAAGTGATGGTATTAGAAGGTGGGCTGTTGGGAGGTAATTAGGTCATGAGAACTAAAGGGATTAGTGTCATCATAAAAGAGTGCTGAGGGAGCTCAGTTGTCCCTTGCACCATGTGAGGACACATTGAAATGTGCCTTCTATGAAGTAGGCTCTCACCAGACACCAAATCTGCCAGTGCCTTTTTTTTTTTTTAGAGACAGGGTTTCACCATGTTGCCCAGGATGGTCATGAACTCCTGGGCTCAAGCGATCTGCCCACCTCAGCCTCCCAAAGTTCTGGGATTACAGGTGTGAGCCAGCATATCTGACCAAATCCTCCAGTGCCTTGATCTTGGATTTCCCAGCTTCCATAACTGTGAGAAATACATTTCTGTTGTTATAGCAACCCAAATGGACTAAGACAGTCACCTCATCTAAATATGAATTAAAGTCAAGAAAATGCTAAATTGATAGCATGGACATACCTACATTGCCTCCTACCTCCCAAGTTTGCTGTATGTGGCCGTAGTTATGTCATAACAGTCTAGAGGGGCCTGCTGTGAGTGACACTCCCTAGGACCAAGCTTTAGGCTATGCAGTTGGAGGTGACATTTGGATTGAAATAACAGAGAAAAAAAAAAAAAAAAAAGAAATAACAGAGAAGCTGAAGTAATAGGTAAGAAGATGAGCACGCAACTCTGAAGGGAGATTTAAGACCAGAAAATGGGAAATGAGCACTTTGGTCAGAGGTCAAGAGGCAGCTAGGTGCAGTGGCTCATGCCTGTAATCCCAGCACTTGAGGAGGCTGAGGCGGGAGGACTGCTTGAGCCTAGGAGTTTGAGATCAGCCTGGGCAACAAAGTGAGATCCCATCTCTACCAAAAAAAAAAAAAATTAAAAATTAGCCAGGTTTGGTGGTATGTGCCTGTAGTCCTTAATAGTCAGGAGGCTGAGGCAGGAGGATTGCTTCTGCCCAGGGATTTGAGGTGGCAGTGAGCTGTGATCACACAACTGCACTCCAGCCTGGGAAAAAGAATGAGACTGTCTGAAACAAAAAACAAAAACCAAAAAAAAACGTAAGAGGCTGGAGAGACAGAAAAAAATATAGTTTTTAAAATGCCAAACTGGGCCCTCAAAGAATGTTGAGGTTTTTCTCCTATGGTGTGCCAAGCACACTGAGTGGGGAGGTCATGTGTAACTCCTTTGCTTCAGGCTCTCTCTACTTGTCCATCACCAACCACAAGGAGTAATGGAAGGGCTGAACTTTCCCAGGTTTGCTTGGCAAAGAGTTGTGATGATCCCAGAGCATACTGTGGGGTGGAGTGTTATGAGAAGGTTCTGTGGCGGTGGGAGTCCAGGATATCTTGCAATTAAGTCCTTCCTCTTGCACTGGATGACAAGAGTATATGCACAGTGCCAGGCAGAGTCCACATGGGCTGGCCATAGTGAGAAACGGTGGAAAACAGGGTGGTGTATATAAAAAGTGGATGGCGGCCAGGCACGGTGGAACACGCCTGTAATCCCAGCACTTTGGGAGGCTAAGGCGGGCTGATCATGAGGTCAAGAGATTGAGACCATCCTGGCCAACATGGTAAAACCCCATCTCTACTAAAAATACAAAAATTAGCTGGGCATGGTGGCGCACGCCTATAGCCCCACCTGCAGGCGCTGGGGCAGGAGAATCCCTTGAACTCAGGAGGTGGAGGTTGCAGTGAGCCGAGGTCACGCCACTGCACTCCAGCCTGGCAATAGGGTGAGACTGTCTCAAAAAAGAAAA
Source organism: Macaca fascicularis (assembly GCF_037993035.2). Classification (NCBI taxonomy): domain Eukaryota; kingdom Metazoa; phylum Chordata; class Mammalia; order Primates; family Cercopithecidae; genus Macaca; species Macaca fascicularis. The sequence continues at coordinate 66,881,313 of NC_088386.1, forward strand.
AAGAAAGAAAGAAAGAAAAAAAGTGGATGGCAAGGCCAGGGAACTAGAAATAGAGGGCAAAAGTTCATAGTTTTGAGAGGCCAGACTGAACACTGGGCTAGTTGCATTTTTTTTTTTTTTTTTTTGAGACACTGTCTCGTTTTGTCACCCAGGCTGGAGTGCAGTGGTGAGATCTTGGCTCACTGCAACCTCCACTTCCCGGGTTCAAGCAATTCTTCTGCCTCAGCCTCCTGAGTAGCTGGGACTACAGACGTGCCACCATGCCCGCCTAATTTTTGTATTTTTAGTAGAGATGGGGTTTCACCATATTTGCCAGGCTGGTCTTGAACTCCTGACCTCGCGATCCACCCGCCTCGACCTCCTAAAGTGCTGGGATTACCGGCACGAGTCACTGCATCTGGCTGCTAGTTGATTTTTTAAACATCGTGGTAAAATACACATATCATAAAATTTACCATCTTAACTATTTTTAAGTGCACAATTCAGTAACATTAGTACTTTCACATTGTTGTGCTACCATCAATATCGGGCCCATCAATACCATCCATAGAACCCTTTTCATCTTGCAAAACTAAAACTCTGTACCCATTAAGTGACAATTCCCCATCCCCCTGTCACCCAGCCCTGGCGACGACCATTCTACTTTCCATCTCTACGAATTTGACTATTCCAGGTACCCCATGTAAGTGGAATCATACTATATTTTTCCTTTTGTGATTGGCTTATTTCACTTGGCATGATGTCCTCAAGGTTCATTCATTCATATTGTAGCATGTGTCAGAATTTCCTTCCTTTTTAAGGCTGAATAATATTCCACTTTATGTATATACTGCATTTTGCTTATCCATTCATCTGATGATGGACACTTGGTGCCATTGTTTGAATGTATTCCCCAAGCTCATGGGTTGGAAACTTAATTCCCAATTCAACAGTGTTGAGACCTTTAAGAGGTGAGTAGGTCATGAGGGCTCTCCCCTTATGAATGGATTAAAGCAGTTATCACACGAGTGGGTTCCTGATAAAAGGATTTGTTTGACCTCCTTTTCTCCCTCTTATGCTCTCTTGCCCTTCCACCTTCCACCGTGGAATGGCACAGCAAGAAGGCTCTCACCAGATGTCAAGTATTTGCCAGTACTCTGCCCTTGGACTTCCCAGTTTCCAGAACCATGAGCCAAATACATTTCTTTTCTTTATAAATTACCCAGTCTCAGGCATTCTGATACAGCAACACAAAACGGACAAAACACTTGGATTGCTTTCACCTTTTGGCTATTGTGAAAAATGCTACTATGAACATGCATGTACAAATATCTCCTCAGGTCCATGCTTTCAGTTATTTTGGGTATATACTAAGAATTGCTGAATCACATGATAATTCTATTTTTAATTTTTTGGGGGCCCACCATACTGTTTTCTATAGCTATTGCACCGTTTTACATTCCCATCAACAGTGCACAAGAGTTCCAATTTCTGCATACCTTTGTCAACATTTACTATTTTCTGGTTTTTGGTAGTAGCCATCCTAATGGGTTTGAGGTGGTACCCCATTGTGGTTTTGATTTGTATTTCCCTAATGATTAATGACATTGAGCATTTTTTTCATATGCTATTGCCATTTGTATAACATTTTTTGAGAAATATCTATTCAAATTCTTTGCCCATCTTAAAATTGAAGGTTTTATTGTTGAGTTGTGAGAGTTTTGTTTTGTTTTGCTTTATTTTTTGTTTTGAGGCAGGATCTCACTCTGTCACCCCAGCTAGAGTGCAGTGATGCAATCACAGCTCACTGCACTATTGACCTCCAAGGCCCAAGCGATCCTTCCACACCAGCCTCCTAGGTAGCTGGGACTACAGATGCACACCGCCACGCTCAGCTAATTTTGTTCTTTATTTTATTTATTTATGTATTTTTTTTTTTTTTTGTAGAGACAGGGGTCTCACTATGTTGCCCAAGCTGGTCTTGAACTCCTGGGCTCAAGCAACCCTCCCACCTCAGCTTCCCAAAGTGCTAGGATTACAGGCATGAGCCACCATGCCCAGTGTAAGAGTTCTTCATACATTCTGGATACTAAACCCTTATCAGACGTATGATTTGCAAACATTTTCTCCCATTGTGTGGGATGCCTTTTACTCTGCTGATGTGTCCTTTAATGCACAGAACTTTTTAATGTTGATGTAGTCCAACTTTTCTTTTTCTTTTGTTGTCTGTACTTTTGTTGTCGTATCCAAGAAATTATTGCCAAACCCAACGTTATGAAGTTTTTCCTCTGTTTTCTTCTAAGAGTTTTATAGTTTTAGGTCTTACATCTAGGTTTTTAATCCATTTTGATTTAATTTTTGTATCTGGCATAAAATGGGGGTCCAATTTCTCTTGCAAGTTGATACCCAGTTTTCCCAATGTTATTTGTTGAAAAAACTGTCCTTGCCCCATTGGATGGTTTTGGCACCCTTATGGAAAATCATTTGGTCATATGTGCAGGTGTTTATTTCTGGACTCCAAAAGGGCTATTTGTTGAGTTTATGCGAGGATCAGGAGATAACTGTGGTAAAGGTGAGTCAGATCAGGTTCTATGCTTGGATGACCACCTCGAGTAAATGATGCACAGTGTGAGGCTTTATAGCCGTCTTTGGCCTATTTTGGAGAATCTTACAGATCTTCGGAAAGCAGCTCAGATCTTATCTTAATTGTGACCAGTTGAATGGACAGTGGTGATACTTAGAGGTGCTGCTAGGTATTGTGAGTGGAAGTCCTAAATGCTGTGGCAGGAGGCATTCTGCATAGAGTTATGGGCAGCATTATTAAAAGTGACCTTGGATGCCAAAGCGTAGATGGTACAAAAGCTATACGGTAAGGACCCATTTCACATGCTTTGTTTGGCTTTTGCTGGATAAGCACATGGCTAGATTTGTTCTCTGAGATTCTTGAAAAGGGTCTAAAAAATGAGGATACCAATTAATAAGCTGAGGTTGGCAAAACTATGGTGGCCAAATAGTGGTGGCCTGCTGGAGCCAAAGATTTAAGTAGGAGGTGCTTACCACATTTCAGACAAATGGGCATCTATCCTGAACTGCAGGCATCTAAAGAGCGGGGGTTCATTTCATAAGCCATGTGCATTTCAGTATTCTCAGTATGCAGCACAGTTCTGGCACACAGTAGATGCTTAATAAGCATCTGATTATCTGAATTAAACATAAGCCAAAGAAACAGCAATGACTTTCCTAAATAAGAAAACTCAACTTTTCAGTTAGCAAGTTTAAGGCTAATTATTTTTAAATAATTACTTAAATAATTTTTATATTACATATATTTATATTAGATATAAATACTTAAATAATATTTACATTATTTATCCTGTAATTATTTATTCTTCTCAAAGAGACAAAGACTTGTTCACCATCTGTATTAGTCAAGGTTCTCCAGAGAGATAGAACCAATAGGGGAGAGAGAGACAGAGAGAGAGAGAACGAGAGAGAGAAAGATAAAGAGAAGAGAGGATTTATTAGGGGAATTGCCTCACAGAATTATGGAGGCTGAGAAGTCCCATGATAGGCCATCTAGAAACAGGAGACCCACGGAAGCCAGTGGCATAGCTCAGTCCAAGTACAAACATCTCGGCACCAGGGAAGTCAACAGTGTAACTCTCAGTCTGGGGCTGAAGGCCTAAAAACCAAAGATGCTGCTTGTGCAAGTTCCAGAGTCCAAAGGCCAGATAACCTGGAGTTCAAAGGCAGGAGAAGAAGGGGGTGTCCTAGTTCCAGGAGAGAGAGAAAATTCACCTTCCCTCTACCTTATTCTATTCAGGTCGCCCACATTGAGGGCAGCTCTTCCCCACTCGGTTCACTGACTCACATACCAATCTCCAGAAATAATGCTTTACCGGCTATTTAGGTATCCCTTAATCCAGCCAAGTTGACACCTAAAGTTAACCATCACGTCATCCTTAAAAAAAAAAAAAATATATATATATATATATCTCTAAATAACAATATATATTTTATAAATATATGTCATATATTATAAAATATCATATATTATATATATTAATAACAATATTAATTACCACTTATTAAGCACCAGTTATCTCCAGGCATCATACCTAGCATTTGATGTGCATTATATTTAGTCCTTGCAACAATCTGCAGGTAAGCATTATTTCCATTTCATAGTTCAGTGCATTGAACCTTGGAGATTTCAAGTGTCTTGCTTAAGGTTACAAAACCACCAATAGTGAAGTTAGGATTTATATCCAAAATGGGTCCCATGTTTCTGCTTTGAGAACCCTTTTTGCCTGTTTCTACCTGGGCACTATTATTTTCATCTTCTAGCATGCATTTATTTTAGGGCAAACCCATTTCTTCCCTATAAACAAACCATTAACAGTCTTTTCTCCATCTCTGGCCTTTTCCCAAGTTCTCTATGTTCCTTAAATTTAGCATCAGCCCAGCATTGACAGTATCATTCAGTGTGACACACACACACACGTGTGTATGCATTGTAATGTCAACAAAAATACAACCATCTCCCTTTCCATGTTAAATCAGCATAGAAACTATTTTGTAACTATTCAAATATTCACAAAAATTCAAATTTTTTTAGAAAGTGAACAAATAAAAGGAATCATAACTACCCAGACCCCTGGTGAGAGCTAGGTGGTGAGATGCTGAAGAACCATTGACAAGTGCATCTCTGAGCAGACTACTCAGCAAATAGCAGAAGGATAAAGCAGAGTCTACCCCCACACTGCTCTAGATTTGGTCTATGTAGCATATGCTTTACCCAACACTTATAAAAGGTTTAGGTAATTCCCACTCCTGTTCTTTCCTGCCGTGTGGAGGGACAGCAACTGATTTAAGACTGCCAGCCTCTTTAATCCCACCCTCCTCATTCCTGGGAGAGGTGGAGTGATTTCTCTCATCAGTGAATATGGGCGGTTACTTAGGCTTGTTTAATCCAGCTCTTCTTTGTTTTCTGTTGGAGGAAAGTGTGCTGCAATAGGCCTCAAAGGGGCAGGGCCCCCTGTGTAGAGTCCTTGGCTGTCTAGCTGTGAGCCCTGATTCTGGGGTTCAGTATTAGGAAGACACTAATTCCTTGTACCCAAAGTCCATTTTTTCCAGTACCAGCTTCATCAGTAATTGAGCTATTTTTTTTTCTTTTTCTTTTCTTTTTTGAGACACAGTCTTGCTCTGTTGCCTAGGCTGGAGGCCAATGGCACAATCTCGGCTCACAGCTACCTCCACCTCCCGGGTTCAAGTGATTCTCCTGCCTCAGCCTTCCGGGTAGCTGGGATTACAGGCTCCCACCACCACCCCCAGCTAATTTCTGTATTTTTAGTAGAGACGGGGTTTCGTCATGTTGCCCAGGCTGGTTTCAAACTCCTGATCTCAGGTGATCCACCTGCCTCAGCCTCCCAAAGTGCTGGGATTACAGGCAAGAGCCACTGTGCCCAGGGTGAGCTGACATTTTAATCTTCATTTATTGACACCTTAATCTATTTGATTGGTTTAAAACTTGGGCAGAGAACATAGGGATATTATTTATTGGGTTTCTCTCAAACCTCACTGGATGGCTGTGATTCCACACTGGGGTCTTGTCTAGTAGACTATTCTGCCCTGTATTCTTTGATTCCCTCTGTTTATTTCCTCAGATGGGGGCAGTAAATCCTGAATCACTTCTTGACTCCATTATACTGATACCTACCCAGTTCCCTTAGTTCCCTTATACAAGGTAGGAGTCAGGCCTTTCTCCTTCACTGAGGAATGAGGGTGACCTTCTGGTTGGCCAGTGTCTCCTTCCCCTTTACATCTCTGGGTATATTTCTCCTAAATCCATGCCACATCTTTCCAGATTTATGAAGCATCAACAAACTCATGGTTTGTGATATCATGGTAGAAAACAAATATAAAAGTCCAAGGGCTCTGGAATCAAACAAAGAATCAGGTAAAGGTGAGTCACTGCTCTTCAAAACAGTGTCAAGAAAAAAGTGTTTTATGTAGGGAAGTTTAAACTTTCCCTCTGAAGGTTCAATAAGTGAGTCATCCCACTGAAATAAACTGACAATAGACAAATTAACAGGAGAAAAGCATACAAATTTATTAACTTGCATAAGCACGGAGCCACATAAAATATGAGACTCAAGGAAAGGCCAGATGGAGCTTACATAGTTCCCTCTTCACAGAAAAGAGGGGATGGGGCAATACAGCCTATTTTGAAGGATAATAACATGGTTTGACTGTGTCCCCACGCAAATCTCACCTTGAATTGTAATAATCCCCATGTGTCAAGGGCTGGGCCAGGTGGAGATAATTGAATCATGGGGGCAGTTTCCCCCATACTGTTCTCGTGGTAGTGAATAAGTCTCATGAGATCTGATGGTTTTATAAATAGGAGTTCCCTTGTACAAGCTCTCTTGCCTGCTGCCATGTAAGATGTGACTTTGCTCTTCATTTGCCTTCAGTCATGATTGTGAGGCCTCCCCAGCCATGTGGAACTGTGAGTCAATCAAACCTCTTTCCTTTATAAATTACCCAGTCTCAGTTATGTCTTCATTAGTAGCATGAGAACAGACTAATACAGTAAATTGGTACCAGGAGTGTAGTGCTGCTGTAAAGATACCTGAGAATGTGGAAGCAACTTTGGAAATGGGTAACAGGCAGAGGTTGGAACAGTTTGGAGGACTCAGAAGAAGACAGGAAAATGTGGGAAAGTTTGGAACCTCCTAGAGACTTGTTGAATGGCTCTGACCAAAATGCTGATGGTGATATGGACAATAAAGTCCAGGCAGAGGTGGTCTCAGATGGAGATGAGAAACATATTGGGAATTGGAGTAAAGATCACTCTTGCTATGCAAAGAGTCTGGTGGCATTTTGCCTGCCCTAGAGGTCTGTGGAACTTTGAACTTGAGAAAGAGGACTTACAGTATCAGGTGGAGGAAATTTCTAAGTGGTAAAGTGTCAAGAGGAAGCAGAGCATAAAAGTTTGGAAAATTTACAGCCTGACAATGTGATAGAAAAGAAAACCCCATTTTTGGGGAGAAATTCAAGCCAGCTGCAGAAATTTGCATACGTAATAAGGAGCCAAATGTTAATCACCAAGACAATGGGGAAAATGTCCCCAGGGCATGTCAGAGACCTTTGTGGCAGCCCCTCCCATCATGGGCCCAGAGGCCTAGGAGGGAAAAATGGTTTCCTGGGCTGGGACCAGGGACCCCCTGCTGTGTGCAGCCTCGGGATTTGGTGCCCTGCATCCCAGCTGGTTCAGCCATGGCTAGTAGGAACCAAGGTACAGCTGGGGCCATGGCTTCAGAAGGTGCAAGCCCCAAGCCTTTGCAGCATCCACATGGTGTTGAGCCTGCAGGTGCACAGAAGCCAAGAACTGAGGTTTGGGAACCTCTGCCTACATTTCAGAGGTTGTATGGACACACCTGGATGTCCAGACAGAGGTGTGTTGCAGGGGCAGAGCCCTCATGGAGAACCTCTGCTAGGGCAGTGCAGAAGGGAAATGTGGAGTGGGAGCCCCCACACAGAGTCCCTACTGGGACACTGCCTAGTGTAGCTGGGAGAAGAGGACCACCATCCTCCAGACCCCAGAATGGTAAATCCACCAACAGCTTGCACTGTGCGCCTGGAAAAGCCACTCAACACCAGCCCATGAAAACAGCTGGGAGAGGGGCTGTACCCTGCAAAGCCACAGGGACAGGGCTGCTCAAGACCATGGGAATCTACACCAGCATGACTTGAATGTGAGATATGGAGTCAAAGGAGGTAATTTTGCAGCTTTAAGATTTGACTGCCTCATTGGATTTTGGACTTGCATGGGGCCTGTAGCCCCTTCATTTTGGCCAATTTCTCCCATTTGGAATGGGTGTATTTACCTAATGCCTGTACCCCCATTGTATCTAGAAAATAACTAACTTGCAGGCTGGGCACAGTGCAGTGGCTCACGCCTGTAATCCCAACACTTTGGGAGGCTGAGGTGGGCGGATCACCTGTGGTCAGGAGTTCGAGACTAGCCTGGCCAATGTGGTGAAATCCCATCTCTACTAAAAATATAAAAATTAGCCGGGCATGGTGGCAGGTGCCTGTAATCCCAGCTACTTGGGAGGCTGAGGCTGGAGAATTGATTGAACCCTTGGAGGTGGAGGTTCAAATTCCTGACCTCAGGTGATCCGCCCACCTCTGCCTTGCAAAGTGCCAGGATTACAGGTGTGAGAGACCATGTCTGGCCAGGTATGTCTTTATTAGCAGTGTGAGAACAAACTAAAACAGGCAGTGAATGATTTTTAGGAGAATTGAGTGGACCCAAAGAGCAGACAGTAGTTTATAAATGAAACTTTGAAAACTAAATGGGACCAGAGAAGAAATAATGGCCTGCAACAAAGTTTTTTTGTGCTCTGTGAGAGGTGGCAACAAATTTTAGGAAGGCAAGAGGCAGAACTTCATTGTGACCAAAGGTTGTCTTATTATGCAGATAAAGTCTCCCCGGTAACCTCTTGGAACTGCCCTCAGAAAAACAGATGAAAAGTCTGTCTGGGCAAGGTGACTTTCAATCTTTTCTGGTGGTTAATCTTCTCTGGTTATTTAATGAGATTTCTTAGGGAGGGGGTTTTGGGCCAATGGCGTTTCTTTTGGAAGAACTCTACTCAGTCAGATAAGGAAACTTCCACAGAGAACCCCTTCCTGCGCTTGATGTGGGGTGAAGAAACCAAGAGTCCTTGGTTCTTTTTTTTTTTTTTGAGACAGAGTTTCACTCTTGTTGCCCAGGCTGGAGTGCAATGGCACAATCTCGACTCACTGTAACCTCCACCTCCTGGGTTCAAGCGATTCTCCTGCCTCAGCCTCCCGAGTAGCTGGGATTATACGCATGTGCCACCACACCTGGCTAATTTTGCATTTTTAGTAGAGATGGGATTTCTACATGTTGGTCAGGCTGGTCTCGAACTCCTGACCTCAAATGATCTGCCTGCCTTGGCCTCCCAAAGTGCTGGGAGTGTGAGCCACTGCACCCGGCCAACTCCTTGGTTCTGAGGCAGCTTTGATGGCGTTTTAATTTCCTTTAGTTCAGTGTGCTCAGCATGCTGAAGAATCATCCTTTGGACTATTGTTTTCTGCACCCTAATACTTTTGGTAGCCATTTCTGTGCTACAAAAACACCAGAAATGGTGTTTCAGGTAAGCAGAAAAAAGCTGACAGCCTCTCGCTTTCCTATTTCCAAAGCTCCACCAGTGCTCTTTCTTGGGTTCTTTCTCTGAGCTTAGGCAGGGGACAGTTAAGCCTACCGTCCAGTTCTCTGAGATTCAGTCATAAGTCACTCTTGCAACAATCTTCTGTGACTTTGTGTTTTTCTTTGGGTCACTGAAGCAGCATTTGGCTAATGTGTCTGTGTGTAAGTGTGTCCACTTTCCATAAGGTCAGAGTGCTGCTGGCTTCTGCTGGTAGCCTTCCCTGGAGGTGACTGCTCATCGCTGAGCTTTAGAGGAATGACCAACTCTGGATTCTTCATCACCAGTGACACAGTGTGCATCCTCAGTTGGACCTTGTCTATGCCAATAGCTTAGTCTTTGTCTGTACCACCACAAATACGGTATTTATTGTTTTTTTTTTTTTTTTTTTTTTTTTGAGACAGAGTTTTGCTCTTGTTGCCCAGGCTGGAGTGTGGTGGCGTGATCTCGGCTCACTGCAACCTCTGCCTCCTGGGTTCAAGTGATTCTTTTGCCTCAGCCTCCTGAGTAGCTGGGATTACAGGTGTACACCACCATGCCCAGATAATTTTTTGTATTTTTAGTAGAGACGGGGTTTCACCATGTTAGCCAGGCTGGTCTCAAACTCCTGACCTCAGGTGATCCACCGGCCTCAGCCTCCCAAAGTGTTGGGATTACAGGCGTGAGCCACTACACCTGGCCGAATATGGTATTTGATTTGACATTTTATATTACAGATTAAGTCCTTAAGAAAGACAACACTCATCCCTGATGTACTGAAGATCTTTGATTTGTCAGTCAGTGCTTTCTACTTTCATTCTACTTATCATTCAACTTTCTCTTTTTTTTTTTTTTTGAGACAGAGTCTTGCTCTGTTGCCCAGGCTGTGGTGCAGTGGCCGGATCTCGGCTCACTGCAAGCTCCGCCTCCCGGGTTTACGCCATTCTCCTGCCTCAGCCTCCCGAGTAGCTGGGACTACAGGTGCCCGCCACCTTGCCTGGCTAGTTTTTTGTATTTTTTAGTAGAGACAGGGTTTCACCATATTAGCCAGGATGGTCTCGATCTCCTGACCTCATGATCCACCCGTCTTGGCCTCCCAAAGTGCTGGGATTACAGGCTTGAGCCACTGCGCCCGGCCTTATCATTCAACTTTCTTAGGTTAACTATCTTCTAATGTAAAAAAAAAAAATGCATTAATATATAAAAGTATAGTCTTCAAGTTTAGAAAGCCTGTCTCTTTGGAAAGTTACTGACCTCATAGCAAACTATGAATAAACTCCCCAAAGTAGGATGAACCGAGCAATTTATATCCATATATAAACATAATTATACTATACAGTTACATAACTAGAATAAAATTTAATGTAAATGTGCCAAAGAGGAGAAGAAATCACAGAAGATTTACAAAACTTACATGAAATAAGAATATGTTCAACTATGTAATAACCAAAGCTTCCTTAACTTGGGAATCTTGGGAACCTAGAAAGTGAGGTAACCCAAGTCAAATTCCTTTGGTGTCACAGTTCCTCCTATACCAGGTCAGGTACTTGCTAATGAAATTGGAGTAGGGGTAAGCCCTGGGTGTGTTGTATAGTGTGTGAGGCAGTACGTGAAAAACAGCAAAGAGGTAATTATTTATTCTTGAGAGCTTCCTCGTGCACATGATCAGCTTCTGCACACGCTTGGAGGAAAAACAACACTATTAAAATGTCTTTTTAAAAGTCAAAGCTAAATGAGTATGCAATAAAGCTTTGAGAAATGGAAAAGAAAATCTATGAGGAAAACGTCAGCTTGCTTATCCAGGGAATGAGCAGAACTTAATTCTCATGCCGGCATGGGGCTGCTGGGCACCCAGCTCCTTTCACTGTGGGTAGAAAACAAGTCCCCAAATTGCTACTGAGCCAAACTTTAAAGGCCAGTCAGGAAATGAGCAGCAGTGCCGAATGGGAAAGCCTGGATCCATGTTTTTTTCCTAAAGTAAACAAAAGATCTGCAAAAGTATTTCCTTGCACTATTTGGCAAGAGAAAGAAGCACCTGGAGAGTGAGTTAGGGAGAGAAAGCATGGAAGAAATGGGAGTAAAACAAGGAAGGTTATAATGAAGCTTTGTCTCACTAATCTCCAGAGCCCAGGTGTTCTATTAAGAAACAAAGCTGCAAATGAAGAGACACTCTGAAAGAGTGGTGGATTAAGAATATATTCATGGAAAGGATAGATTTTTCCATGCTTTTTGGGATCCTGAATTTCATCTTTCATTTGGATTAAAAAGAAACTTAAAAAATATCTTCTAGAAAGTCAAAGTAAAAATATAAATATTAAAATAAATGAGGGCTGTGAAAGAAAAAGTATGAGCAATGAGAAAAGCAATTATCCTTGGAGGCAGAAATTTCTTTCCTGTTTCGATGCAGCATGTGATGCTGGCAATTCCAGCCATTCTCTTTCAGGCAATTTTCAGTGCTAGTGCCAAATGCTGCTTAGGGGGATATGTCTCTGCTCACCTGAGGGAGCAGGGCACAACTAAAGATGTAAGGAGAGCGATCGCATTCTTTATGCCAAACATTCTGTTCAGCAGGACCGCCTCAGGAGGAACACAAGTTGCTCTCAGGAGGCAGAAGGTGAGAGAAATGAGGCAGCAATTACATAGTGTTGCTTGTGCTAAGTACAGAGCATTTAAAAAAAAAAAAAGCCCCACTAATCCAATGGACTCAGCAGCGGGCTCATTGCTAATTTTAGGAAGTCACACAGGTTTAGTGCTTGTTTCCAGTGGAAGAGCCTTAAAAACCCAAAGGGTGAATGTCCTCCAGTGTTTTTTGAAACAACCAATACTTGGTAAAGATTAACTGAGGAAAAAATTTCTGCGTTTTCTGCAATGAACTAGGAGCAATGGATTGAAAACATTTGGCCAAATAATTTTTATAAGCATAACAAAATTCCATTTTCCTGGACCAAACCTCATCAGCCCAACTAGGAAAGATGATGCCAGGGCTTTTTTTTAGGAGGCAATCAAAGGCTCATTTTATTTGATAGGTAACATCTGATAGAGAAGCATTTCCCACCCTGGGGCCTGGATCTACTTAGTGTCTACCTGCTGGAGAAAATCAAAGATAAAGACCCAGATCACTGGGATGCCAAGGACACAGCTACCTGGACAGTATTTTAAGTCCATGTGCTCAAGTATTGCTTTTTTTCCTCTTTATGTAACGTTAACATGTATTTATTCATTCAGCTGCTTCTAGCTGTTCCTTACTTAAGGTTAAGTGGTTGTGAAACCACAGACACTGTAGAATCAGGAGCTGTTGTTTTAAACTCTTGGCCAAGTAGCAATGCCATGTAGCTTGCCTCTGCCGAGCTCCAGGGGCAGCTGAGGGTGGGCTGTCTGACCATCTGGAGGTTTCAGTGTGCTCCATCCATCTCATGCCAGCCTGACTTGCCAGAATTAGGGTCACTGTGCTCTGAGATACTTTGAGATGGTGCTCAAGGGAGCTGTGCTCTGCAGCCTCCTGGGTCCCTCCTGCAGGTGCACTTGCTTTTTCAATCTGATGCTATTTTTCTTACCCTCTGTAGGCACTCACACGCAGAACTATTATTACTTGCTTGTTACTGCATGTTGCTGATTCATACTCTTAGGAAAAAGTAATTTTATCTTCAACACCTCTTCCCTGTCATTTAAGACATATGTTAATGAAAGACAGATTTTGGCATCCACTTTTTTCTGTAGCTTTGAGGCCACAATATAGATTCATTATAAAAGATGCAACTGTTATTTTACTTCTATTTATATTTACAACTACACCAAAGCCATCTTGTGGGTACCTTTGTGCCTCTCAAATCCCCAACCATATTCCAAGAAACTGTATTCCAAGAAATGCTCAACATTTCATGCTTGAATTGGTATTAATGTGGCATTAATGTACATACAATGTTTTAAATAATGATGTTTTCACTCATTTTTTTTTATGGACACCTCCTGATTTCACATATTTTATATTACCCTAGAGCTGAATCCTTATGAAGACATTTTAAGGGTTTTTTTTCCCCCTTGCAGTACAGAATGCTTTTTTTCTTTAAGTGAGGAGTATGCAAGTGAGAGTGCTCTGCGAGGAGGGATGCCAAGTGGAAGGCTGAAGTCTGAGGGGGTGGGGCGAGTGCAGAACTAGGCAGAAGCAGAATGCTGAAAAGAACTGATTGAAAGCTTTTTGCTTTGTCATTCCTCTCAGTTCCTTTCCTTCTCTTCCTTTCCAATTTGTAATTGTGGACAAGTGTAACCTACTTATTTCCTAGAATGATTGGATCTAGAATGAGCCATAACCTTGAAGGTCATCTGAAACAAACTCCTCTCCACTGCTATTGTTTTCTGCTTGACTCAGAAGATCTTTCTTCCCTGGTGCCTTTCCCAGCAGCATTTGGGCCCATCCATTACAAGTGCAGCGAGTAGAGGTTTTGGAATCAGAGAGTTCTGGGTCCGAGTTGTGACTCTGTTATTTATTAGATATGATATCCTGAGCAAGTTACCCAATATCTCTTCTGTAAATGGTTATCATCAAAATGAATTTGTAGGAGTTTGAGGATTAATAATGTGTATAGTATACACAAAATCTAGCATTCAGAGCTAAATTAAGATCAGCTAAGCAGTTCAATAGGAACTAGGACCCATGCTTCCTGTTTGACTCTGAGGCAACACTTTCTTTTCCATGGAAAGACACTGTCTTTCTTATAATGTCTCATAAAACCTTTGAAAAAGTCTCTGTTGCTGGAATACTGTGTGTACTGCCTTGTAGATTAATAACAATACCTCACATATATTCGATGCTCTAGAATTGACAGTGCACTTTCACAAGCGGGGAAAATACCCACGCCAACACTGAGTCTCCCGATGACTAATAGAGGCAGGAAGCAGGAGGAGCAGAGGCTTTGAAGAGGTCTATTAGCGATGCAAATGTGAAGTTATCTGCACTTGTGAGGAGCATAACAAACATCAAAACCAATTAGAAGTAACAATGTATGATCTATTCAGGCTTCAGGACTTTGATGAGTTGGAAGTTTTGGGGTTTAACAATCCAGATGGTTCTGATAGCTTTAAGTTTTGCCTCCAAGAGGGCAGCTATCTGCATATGGGTGAATTTTCACGTACCAACTAGAGTACAGCAACGACATAGAATCACACCCGGATAGAAACAGGGACGTGTTCACAATTTGGAGACAAAGCATATGGAACCGAGAGAGGCAAAGCAAATAAGTTCTCAGAAGTCAATGTTAAATGGGTGTTTCAATACAGGCAAATGTGTCATACCGAATGCAAAACTTTTAATAATAGAAACTGTTATCTTAACTTTCTCACAACCTTTGGAAATAGTTCCTCATGTGTGAGAATTTTTACATTTGGACGATGCTCAAAAGTGAATTTTTAGAAATGGAGAAAAAAAATGAAGGGTGCATTTAAACAATATATTCCATTGTTTCTGTATTGTAAGAAGATGAAATAATACACCTTTTACTGCTGGAAAGAAAATGGTCCGTTTGAAATTCAGCTCTCTCAGAAGATGAATTTTTAAGTATCAAACTCTGCCTAACCAACTGCTGTCCTAGCTTTATGGATGTGAGGGGTAAATTAGAATTTCATGCAGTTATCAAATATTTTAAACTAATACCAAGCAGTTACATTTGCAACACTTCATGATTTCTTAACATCTATAGACAAAATTCCAAATAGGTCTTTCCCTTTTCTTTCTGTGCCAAAATCTACACTTCCGTCTAGCAGCAAACCCTGAGAAGGAAGCTGTAGGTAGGTTAAGAGAGAGAAAGACTGACCAGGCAAGCAGAAGACACTGGTGGAAATGGCCCTGCTGCGCAGCCATGTGGAATAGGAAGGCTATGCTGGACAGAGCCCAAAAGAGACCAGTTTGTGTCTCACAGTCCAAATTTGGTTGATGTATTTTTGAAGCTTCTAAAGGTTAACTCACATGCTGTAATACATTATAGAAAGACACGAAGCTGAATTTTACTGTGCCAGTCAAGAGGCTGGCTTGAATCCGCTATTTAGAACTGAGAGAGACAGTACAATTTACATGTGTGAGAATGTGAGAATAATTTTACCTTCTGTTGTTTTTAAAACCACCTTGGGCCATGATTTTTAAATGGAGACACAAGGAGATCTGCTGGGGTTCCCATAGCAACATTAACTTATCTAAACTACCCTTATTGTATGTAATACTTTCATGACTAGTTTGGCTTGTTAATGTATACTTTAATTATGAAATACAACTGAGTTAAGAGTCTTGGACAAATTTTAACATTTATATTTACTGACTTATCCATGTTTCAACAGAAAGCTTGATAACTGTACTTTTGCGGACTTGCCATCAAGGCAAGTTTGTGGAAAAACCTTTATGTGCTCTTCCTTGCCATTGATCTCTGACCTCACTCCATTCCATTCTATAGACAACTCCTCAACCTCTCTCAATACATTTATAAGACACCATGTCTAGGATAAAGCAAAAACAAACTGATCTCAGATGGCTCCAGTTCAGAGACGAGAAGTCAATATACCTGCTATTCTAGGTTATCAACAAGATGACCCCCTCCCCGTCTTTTCTACCTATTCCTCATCATTAATATCCCACACCACACTTGTTTTCTCACCATCTGCTGAGAACGTAGACTCAAGAACTAGTCTAAACCTACCTCCCCCAAGAAACCTGATTCTTTTCCATTCTTTTTCAGAGCTGATCTCTCTCACTCTCTCTGGAACCACTATTACTACCGCTACCACTGCTATAGGATGTGTTGGGTGTGACTGGACAGCATCCCTCCCCTGTTTTTTTTTTTGATAGCAGTGTCTTCATTTTCCTTTGAAGAACTTTCTTCCATTCCAGGAAGTGAAATTTCCTTCCATTCCAGGTTGGAGTGCAGTGGTGCAATCTCAGCTCACTGCAACCTCTGCCTCCCAGGCTCAAAAGATCCTCCCACCTCAGACTCCTGAGTAGCTGGGACCACAGGTGCGTGCCACTATCCCTGGCTAATTTTTGTATTTTGGGGAGAGACAGGGTTTTCGCCATGTTGCCCATTC
Source organism: Macaca fascicularis (assembly GCF_037993035.2). NCBI lineage: Eukaryota > Metazoa > Chordata > Mammalia > Primates > Cercopithecidae > Macaca > Macaca fascicularis. The sequence goes on from NC_088386.1 coordinate 66,897,575, forward strand.
TGGTGGCACCATCAATTAAGCTGCCCTGCCCCAGCCTGTTAAGAGATGAACCAATGACTAAAGCTGGACCAATGATATTCTTCTAGAAAATTGGATTTTAAGTGAATTCAGAAAGAAAAAACAGTTGGAACTGAATTATTCCAATGATGGTTCTTTCAAGAGAGTATTCATTTCTTCTAGGTTCTGTGATTCATAATCAAATTCTGCTGTAAGTTCCCTATTTGAGTATTTGTTTGTATATTGTCTTATATCATGATTTACAGGTTTGGGATATACACATTTTGTTTTGCCAGCTGGACTCTATTTATGCTCCCTGAAGAGCATAAACAAGGCTAGGTCTTTATTGTTTGTATTATTGCATAGAATTCAGCACTCAATATGTAAGTAGTCAATAAATATTATGTAATGAGTACGAGACCAATCTTAAAAACTTCATTTCTACAAAATGTGATTTGCAAGTCAACTTATGTCCTTTTTGAAGCAAGGGAGTAAATAAATTTTTTTTTTTTTTGAGACGGAGTCTTGCACTGTCACCCAGGCTGGAGTGCAGTGGTGTGATTGATCTCGGCTCACTGCAACCTCTGCTTCCCGGGTTCAAGTGATTCTCCTGCCTCAGCCTGCCAAGTAGCTGGGATTATAGGTGCCCATCACCACGCCTGACTAATTTTTTTTGTATTTTCAGTAGAGATGGGGTTTTTCAGTGTTGGTCAGGCTGGTTTTGAACTCTTGACCTCGTGATCCGCTTCCTTGGCCTCCCAAAGTGCTGGGATTACAGGCTTGAGTGACTGCGCCTGGCCCTCAAGGGGATAAATACATTTTTAACTGCCACAATTTAAGAATTTTCTTGGGTATGACAGTTGTCTTAAACAGAGCTTACCACTGATACCAGAAAGGGTCTGGATTCAGCCGCCAAGAGAGGATTCTTGGATCTTGTGCAAGAAAGAATTGAGTCCATACAGTAAAGTGAAAACAAGTTTATCAAGAAAGTAAAGAATAGTGGCTCAAGCCTGTAATCCCAGCACTTTGGGAGGCCGAGACCATCCTGGCTAACACGGTGAAAAGCCGTCTCTACTAAAAAATACAAAAAACTAGCAGGGCGAGGTGGCAGGCGCCTGCAGTCCCAGCTACTCGGGAGGCTGAGGCAGGAGAATGGCGTGAACCCGGGAGGCGGAGCTTGCAGTGATCTGAGATCCGGCCACTGCACTCCAGCCTGGGCGACAGAGCCAGACTCCGTCTCAAAAAAAAAAAAAAAAAAAAAAAGTAAAGAATAGGCCGGGTATGGTGGCTCACATCTGTAATCCCAGCACTTTGGGAGGCCGAGGCAGGCGGATCGTGAGGTCAGGAGATTGAGACCATCCTGGCTAACATGGTGAAACCCCGTCTCTACTAAAAATACAAAAAAAAAAATTAGCCGGGCATGGTGGTGGGCGCCTGTAGTCCCAGCTACTCAGGAGGCTGAGGCAGAAGAATGGCGTGAACCCAGGAGGCAGAGCTGGCAGTGAGCTGAGATCATGTCACGGCACTCCAGTCTGGGTGCCAGAGCGAGACTCCATCTCAAAAAAAAAAAAAAGAAAAAGAAAAAGAAAAAAAGTAAAGCTTGGCTACTCCATAGGCAGAGCAGCCCCAAGGGCTACTGGTTGCCCATTTTTATGGTTATTTCTTGATTATATGCTAAACAAGGGATGGATTATTCAGGCCTCCCCTTTGTAGACCATATAGGTAACTTCCTGATGTTGCCATGACATTTGTAAACTGTCATGGCACTGGTGGGAGTGTAGCAGTGAGGATAGCCAGAGGACACTCTCATTGCCATCTTGGTTTTGGTGGCATTTGGCCGGCTTCTTCACTGCAACCTGTTTTATCAGCAAGGTCTGCATGACCTGTATCTTGTATTGACTTCCTATCTCATCCTGTGACTAAGAATGCCTTAACCTCCTGGGATTGCAGCCCAGTAGGTCTCAGCCTCATTTTACACAGTCCCTATTCAAGATGAAGTTGCTCTGGTCAAAAGCCCCTGATACAAGAGCTTGTCAGCTTACATATCTTTTTTTAAAAAATTTTGAGATGAGGTCTTACCCTGTCATTCAGTTTGGAGTGCAGTGGTACGATCTCAGCTCACTGCAACCTCTGCCTCCCAGGCTCAAGCGATCCTCCCACATCAGTCTCCCGAGTAGCTGGGACCACAGGTATGTGCCACCATGCCTGGCTAATTTTTGTATTTTTGGTAGAGACAGGGTTTCGCCATGTCCAGGCTGGTCTCGAACTCCTGACCTGAAGCGATCTGCCTGCCTCAATCTCCCAAAGTGCTGGGATTACAAGTGTGAGCCACTACACCTGGCCTAACAACATGTACATCTAAGAATAGCCTGAAAATAATGTTAGCATGGGTTATACTTCCCCAATTTTAGGAAAGGAAAGAGGAACTAAAATTCGATTTCAGGTGTCAGCCCCTGAATTAAAGAAAAAAAAGTGGGAGAAAATAGACAACAACAAGACAAAAAATAATACACTTTGACTTTGGGCTTGTTGTAGCTTTCCCTGGAAACAAGGTGTGCTTTCTCTCTGCAATCAGATGACAATGGGAAGAGTCAGACTGTGTTTGGGAACTGGTTTTCTAAGCCCAAACAAACAAACAATTTTTTTTACTTGCAAAAAATGTCAAGTGACGATTTCTCAAAAATTACCTGACATAATACTAATTTAATTGAATGCTTATAAAATTCAAGAAATAAGCAAAATGGTTAGATGTAATAAATTCAAACAAGCTCGGCATATCAAGTTTTCAAAGCACAGAAAAAGGCACACTGTGCCAAACCACTTACATGTGCTTAAAATGTACAAAGGAGCTCACCTATGACAAAACAGCAGGAAACACAAATTCTCTTCTTTTTTTCTCATTGTCTTTTGAGAAACGAAAGACTTATAGTAGTCCTTGAATAGCAGTCCTCTGGCTTTGTACCTTAACATGTTACAAAGTTCAGTCTTGAGAAAGGAGTGTAGATACCATATTGGAGCTATTCTGAGTCTGGTGCAATGGTTTCTGGAATTTGCCTTGAACCCACACTCGGTGCATTTTCACTTGTTTTTTCCTATTAACTTGTAAGCGGCGATCAACCAGATTTTGCTTTTCATCTAAACTGGCTTTGCAAAACATACTGTGGACTTCCCCTGTGAGACAAAAATGGCAATAAAAGATATGACATGTGACTAGGGATGGGGGAGGTAAGGAATAGAACATCGATGGAGTAACTGACCATGTATATTTCATTTATACAAGAAATACTCTTTAGAACAATTTGGTGAAGGAAACCAATGAAACCAAGCGAGTTTCTTCTACTTCACAAAAATACACCATGCATATAAAAATACACCTGTTTACAGACTGCCACGGCAGACATCAACAAATATATATAACTATTGGTTGCAGCTTTCAATATTTTGAAACGTGCTCCCTTTCTGAGTTTTTGTTGGTTTACAAAAACCCAAAATGGCAGATTATAAAAGTACTCACATAAATTTGGGAAAATCCTTGAATGCAGCATTTACTTGGCACTGTCAGAAATGCATTTTTAAAAATGAGAGATTCGTTGGGCATAGTGGCTCATGCCTGTAATCCCAGCACTTTCAGAGGCTGAAGCAGGCAAATCACCTGAGGTCAGGAGTTAGAGACCACCCTGGTGAAACCCCATCTCTAATAAAAATACAAAAATTACCTAGGTATGGAGGTGGGTGCCTGTAATCCCAGCTACTTGGGAGGCTGAGGTGGGAGAATCGTTTGAACTGGAGAAGTGGAGACTGCAGTGAGCTGAGATTGTGCCACTGCACTCCAGCCTAGGCAACAGAGGGAGACTCTATCTCAAAAAAAAAAAAAAAAAAAGAGAGAAATTAGCTAAAGATGAGTAATTTTCCTTCTTTCTATTTTGAAAATGTACTGTTTTTTTAGACATAAGGTTCATTCTGCTGCCCAGGCTGGAGCACAGTGGTCCAATCATACCTCACTGTAGCCTCATCTGCCCTGGCTCAAGTGATCCTCCCACCTTAGCCTCCCAAGTAGCTGGGACTACAGGTATGCACCACCAGCCCGGCTAATTTAAAAAAATTTGTTTTGTAGAGACAGAGTCTCGTCTAGGCTGGTCTCAAATTCCTGGCTTCAAGCAATCTTCTCACTTTCACCTCCCAAAGTGATGGAATTACAGGTGAGCACCCCTGTGATGGGCCAAGATAAGTAATTTTCTATAAACTTATCAAATATCCTCCTCTGGTTGTGGTATATCATCAATTTTTTTCATATCTAGGCTAACAATATCTCCAAAATGGAACAGCCTTCACCTTCATCTGGGTATGAGGGTAAAACAAGAGCCTCTTTAAAGCAGTTTCAACTGGAAAAAGATTAAAAAATAAACGGCCATTTTCAACCTTTTATGTAGACCAGTTATAAGCATCAAAGTATGAAGACATCTAATGCTTAATCAATGATAGAAGCCTCAGTTTTATAGCTTCTGAGCTATAATCTATGAGATAATAACTAACAAGAACAATTATGACCAATCATTTCCTCTTGTAGATTAGCATACCTTTTGTAAAGAAATATGCTCTGGTACCATCTCCTCGAACATAAAAATTTTCAGATAAACAACATTCTGAAAAAAATTGTGAAAAGAGAGACTTTTAAGGGTATTCCTTAAAAAAAAGAAACAACAACTAAATACTTTGATGTGAAATATAATCAAGGCATCTTTAGAACACTTAAAAATAACCTCAAACTGAATATACTATTACCCTTTTTAAAACGAAGCTGAGTCTTATCATATCTTCCATAGTCTCGAAATAACAGCATTCCCCCAGGTTTCAGTAACTTGGACAGTCGGTTTACAACACCTTGCATCCTTTGAAAACAAAGTATTAAAAAGATACCCAGTTTGTAGAAATCTTGTTTTATATGCTAGCTTTAACTTTGTTGAAGACAAAATAAGAAAAGCTTGATAAGGCCAAAGAAATCTAAACCATAAACGTAAGGCTAACAAAAATAAAAATATTTTGTAAAGAAGGAAAAAAGAATACCAACTTGCTAAATGACTAGATTCAAAAGTCCTAGAGTATCAAGAAATCACCCAAATGGCCAGAGTGGTAACTTCACAGAGCTTGATGTATGGTGTCAAAGCTAAACTTCAAAACCACAGATGTTTCCTGGTACTTACAGAAAATGAAGGTAGTTCTGAGACAGATAAAAACTGAGTGTGCTTCATTTTTCTTGCAAGATAAAAAATATGACAAAGCCATCCCAGGGTACATATCTAAAGAGGGAATATCTTTCCTCCAAAATGAGCTCATTCTCCTTTTGACTTCTTTATTTAGTTCAGAGGTACCACCATCATTCACCTCATGAAGAGAAATTATTTTTCTTCCACTATCCTCTCCATTGGCCATAAAATTCTATGTCCTCTTTAATTTTTATTTTTAATGACATCTTTGATATTTCCTGTCTTTTTTGTTTCCCATTGGTACTCCCTTAGTACCAACCTCTATATCCTGAGGCCTGGAAACAAATCTGCTTCCTAACACGCTGTATTATTCTCCCTGTCAATCCTTCCTGCATGTTATCGATGAATAATTCTGTTTAAAATGATAATTTTGTCAAATCATCTCCTTGCTCAAAAACTTTCATGATTTTAATCCATAGGATAAAATTTTAGTATCTTAGTTGAGCTCTTAAGATCTCCTACTACTGACCCCAATTAATCTTTCCAACAGTTTTCCAATCTGAAGCAGCTCCCCTAGCCAAACTGTCATGCTTGGCCCTGAGCAGCCTCTGCCTTTGCTCACATGGTTCTTCCTCAAAGAATTCTCTCCTCCTTACTGTCTGCCTATTTAAATTTTATTCACATTCCAAGCCTAGTTCAACATCAGGGAGCCTTTGCTTTTCTCCTTTACTGTTTATTCTACTTATCTGGCTTTCAGTCAAATGTAATCCCTTATAGCTGCTCTTGATTTAGTGTTTTTCGCTAAGTGTTCATGGCTTTATGTGTGATTATGGGCCAGGGATGGCATAGATTTCAGATCTCATATTCATTCTGAGTGACGGCATTGGCTGCCTACAGAGCTCTGAGAAGGACTCATAAAGCTCATTGGGAGTTACAGAGTACAAAATCGATTATCAATGTCTGCCATGGGCAGAGAATGGTAAATGCAAGCTTGTGTGCTAAGTCCTTGTTGTCTCTGCCTTATCTAAGCTACTTAAAGCTGCTGAGGTTTTCTTATTTGAAAAAAATGAAAAGTTTGAATCAGATAATCTGTAAATTCCTTTCAATTAAGACATTGTTCAGTGGAATAGTGAGGTAAAACTCAGATTATGTCATATTACGAAGGAAGCAGATACTGAGAAAATGAAAGCAACTATAAAATAAGAGAGAAGTAGGACAGAAGGAGGTGGCATGATTAGGTGAAAAGCCCTTTTTAAAGAACTAGAACATAAGGACATAAAAGAAAAAAAGAAACGTATTTTTTGTTTATTTTATTACAGGTTATTTTCACACTGTGCTTATATAGTAGGCTTTGCCAATGAAGGAAAATCATATCTAAACCTTAAAATATTCACTTTCAGGATAAATATTTTATGTACATAGCAAAATCTTTCTGTAATTGTTAGTAAAACAAGCATGAAACTAAAATGCAGAAAAATAAACAAACACTTTAAAATGTAGCCGCCTCCTCCTGCACATCCTTTCCTCTCAGCTATCCTTTAATGTCTGGGGTTGAGGATAAAGGTAAGGAAGGGGAGCTACTTTTCTTGATAATCTCATCTTGGTTCATAGTGCAGCTCCCGATACAATTCCTGAGAACTGCAGGTGGGGGTGGGCTGGGGGTGAGATGGACAAGACAGGAATGGTATGAAGCCCCTTTTCTTTCTTCACCCTACTTGGGCCAACTCTGCTGTCTTCACTTATCTCTGGATAGAGGGAGAGGAAAAGGAAAAGAAGAGACAAAAAATGTATAGACTGCCTGCTTTATGCTTGGCTCTGTAATATTTTATTTTATTTTATTTTACTTATTTTTTTTGAGACAGAGTCTCACTCTGTCGCCCAGGCTGGAGTGCAGTGGCTATGATTTCGGCTCACTGCAAGCTCCGCCTCCTGGGTTCACGCCATTCTCCTGCCTCAGCTTCCCGAGTAGCTGGGATTACAGGCACCTGCCACCACGCCCGGCTAATTTTTTGTATCTTTAGTAGAGACAGGGTTTCACCGTGTTAGCTAGGATGGTCTCGATCTCCTGACCTTGTGATCCGCCTGCCTCAGCCTCCCAAAGTGCTGGGATTAGAGGTGTGAACCACTGTGCCCGGCCAGCTCTGTAATATTGTGTACTTCCATTTCAGTGACAAGAAGGACAACTCACTCTTCTTTTGTAGCCACCTACAATTTATTCCCATTTAAGCTGGGTCCTCCAGACTCAGGATCTAGCCAAATTGCTTGCCACTTATTTGTGCCTGAATTTTCCAAGCTACCAAGATGCTACTTTTCTAGAACTTTTCTGGGGTTGAATCTACTACTATAGTCCTAAGTGACACTATAGACATTGCCTTGCCTTTAGTTTTTTCTTTTTTTGAGACAGGGTCTTACTCACTGTCACACACGCTAGAGTACAGTGGCGTGATCTTGGCTCACTGCAACCTCCATCTCCCAGGTTCCAGCAATTCTCCTGCCTCAGCCTCCAGAGTAGCTGGGATCAAAGGCGTGTGGTACCACGCCCAGCTAATTTTTGTATTTTTATTATTTATTTATTTTTTTGAGATGGAGTCTCACTCTGTCTTGCTCAAGGCTGGAATACAGTGGCACGATCTCTGCACAGTGCAGTCTCTGCCTTCCAGTTTCAAGCAATTCTCCTGTCTCAGCCTCGCGAGTAGCTGGGACTACAGGTGTGTGCCACCACACCCGGCTAATTTTGTATTTTTGGTAGAGACGGGGTTTCACTATGTTGGCCAGGCTGGTCTTGAATTCCTGACCTCAGGTGATCCACCTGCCTTGGCCTCCCAAAGTACTGGGATTACAGGCGTGAGCCACTGCACCCAGCCTTTTATTTGTTTTTTGAGACAAGGTCTTGCTTTGTCGCCCAGGCTGGAGTGCAGTGGTGCAATCTTGGCACACTGCAACCTTCACCTCCTGGGTTCAAACGACCCTTCTGCCTCAGCCTCCCCAGTAGCTAGGATCACAGGCCTGTGCCACCACAACCAGCTAATTTTTCTATTTTTAGTAGAGATGGGGGTTTCACCATGTTGGCCAGGCTGGTCTTGGACTCCTGGCCTCAAGTGATCCTCCTGCCTCGGCCTCCCAAAGTGTTGGGATTACAAGTGTGAGCCACTGCTCCTGGCCTGCCTTGCCTTTTTTTTTTTTTTTTTTTTTGAGATGGAGTCTTGCTCTGTTGCCCGGGCCAGTGTGCAGTGGTGTCATCTCGGTTCACTGCAACCTCTGCCTCCTAAGTTCACGCCATTCTCCTGCCTCAGTCTCCCAAGTAGCTGGGACTACAGGCACCCACCACCATGCCCAGCTAATTTTAAAAAATATTTTTAGTAGAGATGGGGTTTCACTGTGGTAGCCAGGATGGTCTCCATCTCCTGACCTCGTGATCCGCTCACCTCAGCCTCCCAGAGTGCTGGGATTACAGGGGTGAGCCACCGTGCCCGGCCCGGCCTGCCTTGCCTTTTAAAAAAATTTACTATTGTCCCTTTTCTATTCATTCACCTTATTTTTCGATCATTTCTATGTAGGTAAGACAGTGGTCACTGTCATGATACATCTAAATTCATTTTATAATAAATAGAATGAAATGCTATATGATAGACACAATCTTCCCAAGGCATCTGCTTTCTCTTCTCTTTTTTTTTTGAGACAGAGTTTCACTCTCATTGCCTAGACTGAAGTGCAATGGCACAGTCTCAGCTCACTGCAACCTCCACCTCCTGAGTTCAAGCAATTCTCCTGCCTCAGCCTCCCAAGTCGCTGGGATTACAGGCACCCACCACCATGCCTGGCTAATTTTTATATTTTTCAGTAAAGACGACGTTTCACCATGTTGACCAGGCTGGTCTGGAACTCCTGACCTCAGGTGATCCACCCACCTCGGCCTCCCAAAGTGCTGAGATTATAGGCATGAACCACTGCACCCAGCCTTTCTCTTCTCTTTAACATTCAATTCAAATCACGAGAAAATACATTATCTGAACTAATTTCAAATAGTCTTTTTGTGGCTGTGTGTAGAATTTAAATGTTTCTTGTTATGGGTATCAAATGGGAAATCTTGTTCTCTATCCGCCTCCTCCATCCTTTTAACTGTTCATATGAGGATACCAAACACATAGATGACATCTTTCTATTAGTACCTGAACAATGCCTACAGTCTAAACAGATTAGCAGAAAGAAATAGGTTATAGAAACTGGGAGGAAACAGTAGCTTCATAAAACCTGACATACCTCACTAGGTGCTAATGTATCTTATTTCAGATTTATTTGGAAATGGAATTTATTCTTCTACAAGTAATCAAAGTGCTCACTTCTCAATGGGAAGTAAAAGAATTATAAAGGTCCTAGTGGCCTTTTAATTGCAAAGAAATAAGCACATGGTGACTCAGTTTCTATGGAAAAAGGTCATCATACTCATCAAACAAAAAGTGGTTGATGCCAAGTCTGTATCTCCTACCAGGAAACTATGAGAACCCAATGTTAAGAAACCTTATGAAAGCACAGACCTGATACTTACCCTTTAATACATAGAAGGTGGCAAGATTTAAGAAACGTAATCATTTTAATTGCTGGTAATATCTCTTTATGTTTTCTCTCTGGAGAAAAGCTATGTTTATAGTTTTAAAACACTGTATGAAACTTTAAGTCATAAATATTTAAATGATGGCATCAGGCTAACCTTAGATCATAAAGGTCCAAGGATAATCTGGCAAATCTTAATAACTCCTAATTCCCTAGTGTGCTTCTTTAGAACAAAATTTTTAAAGCCCATCAACAGGCCTGTGTGAAGCCAAACAGATCCCAAGCCCACCTCTTCATGAACATTCAGGAAGACACTACACTAAAGATGTTTGTTTCTGATCGCCAAGTACAATTTCCCTCTTGGGAGTCTATTAGATTGTTCTGAATTTGTAATTTCCTTGAAGCACTGTCACTTTTAATAGGTATGTGTCTTGCCAGAATATGCTCACTTCATTCTGACAGTGACAGAAAGCTCATTAATGAAGTAGTCTGACCAGTTTCTGTCTAAAAGTACGAAGAAAGGAAAAACTGCCATTAAAAGGCTCCATATTATACATAATGTCGCTCACTAAATAATAAATTCAAAAATTGTCATTTTTGCTTTGATAGTTCTGAAAACCACTACTGATAAAGGAGCTTTACACATCTGCTTTGCCCTTTCGTCTTCATTTACCTGTCAGGATGAATAGAAGAGAGCACAAAGACAAGGAGAATGACATCCAGGATCCCATCTGGAAAAGGGTAAGGTAAGCCATCATCACATACATCATGAACAAAGGCAAAACACTGGGCTGCTCTGTAGGACGAGTGTGACTGTCATGATAAAGGAACAGAAAGCAAAAAGAGGACTTAGTAGACTTCCGGGTTTTTTTTTTTTTAATAAAAAGGTCAAAATTTTAACCTTTTCTCCCAAAAGCCTTTCCTCTGTCAATCTGAACACTTTTTTCCAATTCAGTATTGTTAGCTTATTTCCAGCTGCCCTAAAAAAATTAAGGCTAGCTCTTGGCCTTGATAACAAATATCCTTCGCAATCCCTTTTTAACTTTAAAAGTAGAGGAGGGTATTCTGAGTTAGCAGATAGTATTATTAGAGGTCTGCTCTGGGTTGCTGTTTCTGAACTTAAAGAGGTTCTGCTTGGACTACAATTATTCATGGGCAGGTATACATTCTAAATTTTGTAGGTCAGTACCCTTTCTGGTCATTTCTTATGTGCTGTTGGCCTTTCTTTTCTTTCTTTTTTTTCTTTTCTTTCCTTTCTCCTTCCCTTCCTTCCTTTCCTTTCCTTCCTTTCCTTTTTTCTTTCTTTCTTTCTTTCTTTTTTTCTTTCTTTCTTTCTTTCTTTCTTTCTTTCTTTCTTTCTTTCTCTCTCTCTCTCTCTCTCTCTCTCTCTCTGTCTCTCTCTCTGTCTCTGTCTCTGTCTCTCTCTCTCCTCTCCTCTCCTCTCCTCTCCTCTCCTCTCCTCTCCTCTCTCTCTTTCTTTCTTTCTTTCTTTCTTTCTTGACAGATTCTTTCTCTGTCACCAGGCTGGAGCGCAATGGTGTGATCTTGGCTCACTGCAACCTCTGTCTCCCGGGTTCAAGCCATTCTCCTGCCTCAGCCTCCCGAATAGCTGTGACTACAGGCATGTGCCACCACACCCAGCTAATTTTTTTATTTTTAGTAGAGATGGGTTTCACCATGTTGGCCAGCCTGGTCTCGAACTCCTGACCTCAGGTGATCTGCCCACCTCGGCCTCCCAAAGTGCTGGGATTACAGGCATGAGCCACCACGCCCCACCTCTAGTGATCTTAAAATCAAAACAACTTTTATTTTTCTGGGGTAATACCTTAGGCATCAGTTGGTATGATTCCTGGGAGTAGCATACCTTTATGAGCTCCCCAGCTCCAGAAGCAAAATCACAACAATACAGAAAGGACTCTGGAGAGTTCCTATGAAGATGGAAGAAATATTTATTTATTTTTTTGGAGACAAGGTCTTGCTCTGTTCCCCAGGTTGGAGTACAGTAACGCGACCATAGCTCACTATAACCTTGAGCTCTTGGGCTCTAGCGATTGTCCTTCCTCAGCCTCCTGAGTAGCTAGGACTACAGATGTGCCTTACCATGCCCAGCTAATTTTAGATTTTTTTGTAGAGATGGGGTCTCACCATGTTGCCCAGGCTGGTCTTGAACTATTGTTCTCAAATGATCCTCCTGCCTCAGTCTCTCAAACTGTCAGGATCATAGGTGTGAGCCCCTGTGCTCGGCCAGGAGAAATATTTATATCTGGAGTCCAGAAATGCTCAAACTAGAGAAGAAAGGAAACTGTAGGTCTGACTCGTTAATAAGTATTTCCACCCCCACCCCTCAGCTTTTTTTTGAGACAGGGTCTCGCTCTGTCACCCAGGCTGGAGCACAGTGGCACAATCACAGGTCACTGCAGCCTCGACCTCTGGGGCTCAAGTGATTCTCCCGCCTCATCCTCCTGAGTAACTGGAACTACAGATGCATGCCACTGTGCCTGGCCAATAGGCGATATGATTTTTAATTGGCCTCTTCTTAACTTAAATATGTTCTGTTTGGCCTTTATTTGAAATTCAGTAATGATGGCTGGTTCATGGTTACTAAGGCAGTCATATACTCTGAAATTTGTAGGCCAGTACTCCTCCTGATTATACTTTGTATGCTGGTATCAAATAATCATTGCATCATGTTGCTTAGTACCATGTCTGAACTACAGAAAGAGTTCAGCATGTCATTAAACAGTAAGGATGGTCCTGGCTCTCATGGGTTTTCTAGTCTAGTTGGCAACATAATTGGTTTTATACAACTTCTACAGGGGTGTGGAGAGGGCCAGCACCCTGAGGTATAAGTCTTAAAATTTCTGAAGGAGGAGGTTAATATCGTTAAGTGACAAGAAGGGGAAATGGTTGAAGAGTTTAGAAGTGGGAGTCACATGCAGGGATGAGAAGCAGCACTAATCCTGAGAGCCCAAACTGGTATATGGCAGGATAAAAAGGTGGGCCTTGAAGCATATCTTTAAGACTTCTAATCTGACTCAAGAAGCATTCCAAGCAAGGCGAACTTCTAAGTAAATATGGAATACAAGCCCAAATATGCATTTAGCAAAATCTGACCCAGGCTCAGGTTATACTCTTTTTTTTATTTTTGAGATGAAGTTTCGCTCTTGTTGCCCAGGCTGGAGTGCAATGGCACGATCTCGGCTCACTGCAGTCTCTGCCTCCTGGGTTCAAGCAATTCTCCTGCCTCGCCTCCCAAGTAGCTGAGATTACAGGCATGCACTACCACAGCCGGCTAATTTTGTATTTTTAGTAGAGATGGGGTTTCACCATGTTGGTAAGGCTGGTCTTAAACTCCTGACCTCAGGTGATCCACCCACCTCGGACTCCCAAAGTGCTGGGATTACAGGAGTGAGCCACTGTGCCTGGCCTCAGATTATATTCTTAAAGGCAACTCATTGATGAATAACTATGTTAACATATAATTCACTCATTCTATGGCACTAGGGATTTGCATTCATTTTAAGATCTATCCAAATAAGTTAAAGTATGATGAATAGGATTTGTTTATGAAAAGCTAACCTGAATCAAAGTTAAATCAAAGTTACTGAATCAAAGTTAAAACTTGTACTGCTTGGTCTTTTCTCATCTGTCAAACAAAAATAGCACTTTACTTCTACATGTTCCCCTGTTGTTTCCTATGAAATCCATGTAATTGTGACTTGTAATTTGCTGGGTGGTTTGAAATATATTTGAAATGTTATCAGCAAACACTCAGATACATGTAGCACTATGTGGCTAAAGGTTAAGGGCAAGGGCTTTGGAACCAGACTGCCTAAGGTTTGATTCTCAGCTTTACTACTTAGTTGCGTGACCTTGGGCTAGTTGCTTAATCTCTTCTTTAATTCAGTCCCCTCATCTTTAAAAAAGAGATAAACATGGCATCTAAGATGGTTGTTTGAAGTGAATGGATTCTTATAGCTAAAGTTTCCAGAAAGGTGTCTGACTCAGAGTAAGCACTCAATAAATGTTAGTCATTATTATAATTGTTGTTGCTATTATTATCGTCACTATTATTATTAAAGGAGATTGCTTTTGCCTTCCAGGAACTTAAACACTAACATAGTCCTCTAAAACAAAACAAAACAAAACAAAACCCAAAAAACTTCCATATAGCTCAAAATGCTTTTCTGGACACTGGTATGTCTAGCTCATTATAAAAGGTTTGCAGTCTACCTGTGGGCAGTAAAAAACCGAATACCCATAAGATATAGAACAGTCTAGGAGCTAAAGGAAAGCATGTGCCATTTGCCATGTGTCCTGCCAGGGTGGCAGCATGACCTCTGAGATGGAATTCCCACTGCATCAGCAGCCCAGGTTGATGTCTTGTGACCACTCAATGACTTCCCAGAACCTTTCTGTAAAATCAGCTGACTACCTTGGCCCTTCTCCCAGCAAACAGGTGTAAATATCACTACTACCACCACACCACCAAGGACTCTCTTGGCAGGGGTTTATGAATTAAATGATCCTTGGAGAATGATATGACCTCTTCATTTTAGAGGTCTAATTATGGTAAAATATTCTGAAAATGTAAAACATTAATCCTATACTCTCTAAAAGTAGTAAAACATAATTTCTTAAGCAGAAAAAAAAAAAGTCTAATCATTCCTTTGGAAGGCTAATCACTGGTTGCCTTTTAAAGATGAATTAATTATCTCAGGTTATTGAGCTACAGTAATTTCTAAAACACGGGTAAGAGGGAAAGAAAGACACAGCCAAAAAGAAGGAGTTAGGGAGTGAGGAACCAAGAGCTTGCAATTACAAGCTGAAGGGAGAAGCAGAGAGGTGAAAAATATAACTAGCAAGTGGGGGAATCAGAGATATTAATCAGGTAATATGTATTGAGCTCTAACTATGCTGTACTGTTAGGCAACCTGGGAAATCAGATTAGGATAAAATATGCCCTCTGCCTTAAGGAATATAAAAAGTGGTTGGAGAGACAAGGCATAAAGAAATGACACGCTAAATAATACCTTGAGATCAGTCATAAAATAACACACAATCAACTGCCATTGTAGTGTATTTATGTGTATTATAAGCTCAGAGATCACTGGGGTAAAGGAATATGGGTATGTGACATAAGGAAATTGGAAATTTCAGCCCAGAAACTAGAAAAAGGAAAACAAAACTAACAAAAACACAAAGAGAAAGGACATTCAGAACTGTAAATTTACCAGCATCACACATGCCTGGCCACAGTAGCTGGTTATTAAATAATAGTAGGGAATTACTCGCTATTCATTATGTTAGATTTACAACAATATTAGAGAGTATACTAAGTTTTGGGAACTATATCCCAAATAATCAAAGACAAAGTGTCATGATGTTGGCATTATATTGGTAATTGTTGAATTGAGGTGGTGGGCATATGGAAATTCACTGTACTCTTTGCTTTTCTGAATGCTTTATTTTTTATTAAAAAAATTTTTTTTGAGACAGAGTCTCTTGCTCTGTCACCCAGGCTGGAGTGCAGTGGTGTGATCTCAGCTCACTGCAACCTCTGCCTTCCGGGTTCAAGCGATTCTCCTGCGTCAGCCTCCTGAGTAGCTAGGATTACAAGTGTGCACCACCACACTCAGCTAATTTTTGTAATTTTAGTAGAGACAGGGTTTCATCATGTTGGCCAGGCTGGTCTTGAACTCCTGACCTCAAGTGATCTGCCTGCCTTGTCCTCCCAAAGTGTTGGGATTACGGGTATGAGCCACCGCACCAGGCCCCAGATGCTTTTACATTTTCATAATAAAAAATTTAAAAGATCACATCATTTAAAAATATGCATAAAGACTGAAAGGAATTAAAACAAAAATTTTGTCATTGGCTATGTTAGGATGATGGGGATGATGAGTGATTCCCTCCCTCCCCTTTCCCTCTAATGGAAATGTTCTGCAACGTGCTAATGCTGATTTTATAATGGAAAAATAATGTGTAAACTTAAAAAAGAACAGAGCTTGGCAGACTGGCCATAGATAAAAGGTGTTTGAAGAGTTTTGTGTGTTCATCATGGAAAGAGTAAAAGACACAGGTGAAATGCTGAACAGGAAGGGTGAGCCTGGAGCAAATCTCCGTCTCTGTAGTCAAACTCTGCTTTTTTTTTTTTTTTTTTTTTTTTTTGTGAGACGAAGTCCTGCACTGTTGCCTGGGCTGGAGTACAGTGGTGCATCTCAGCTCACTGCAAGCTCCACCTCATGGGTTCAAGTGATTCTCCTGTCTCAGCTTCCCGAGTAGCTGGGATTACAGGTGCCCGCCACCACACCCAGCTAATTTTTTGTATTTTTAGTAGAGATGGGGTTTTACCATATTGGCCAGGCTGGTCTTGAACTCCCGACCTTGTGATTTGCCTGCCTCGGCCTCCCAAAGTGCTGGGATTACAGGCACGAGTCACTGCGCCCAGCTGCTTTTTTGAGTCTTAGGATGAGTTGCTGCTACCTCCAAATAATTTTAAGCCTAGACACAATGATTTGGCATGCAAACATCTTACATAGGGTGTTGCTTCAGAAGGGATGACAAAATGAGGGTTAAGTTGTAAGCTTTACATTCAGTTCTCTATATGTAAAATGACATCTAAGTATCCAGGAAGAGTAAATAAGCTCTGAAGTTTAGCAGTTCACAGCTCAGTGGAAGGATGAACTCACTTCTCTTTTTTTTTTTTTTTTTTTGAGACTGAGTTTTGCACTTGTTGCCCAGACTGGAGTGCAATGATGCAGTTGGGTCACTGCAACCTCCGCCTCCTGGTTCAAGCAGATTCTCCTGCCTTACCCTCCCAAATAGCTGGGATTACAGGCATGTGCCACCATGCCTGGCTAATTTTGTATTTTTAGTAGAGGCGGGGTTTCACTGTGTTGGTCAGGCTGGTCTCGAACTCCGGACCTCAAGTGATCCACCCACCTCAGTCACCCAAAGTGCTGGGATTACAGGCATGAGCCACCATGCCTGGTCCGCTTCCTCTTTTCTTATTCTCTCATACATATACACATAAGCTTAAAAAATTACTTCAAAACAATGATGGACAACCCATGGCTATGAAACACTATGTTCAGAGTAATTCCCAGTTCACATGAAAGTAGACATTGAGATTAAGACATTTCTTTTGAAATTTGCTTGAGCCACTGTTCATATAAGAATTAGAAACACTACTGGCACACACATGACAATATTTTCCCAGAATTTCTCAACATTCCATAAATATGTAAAATTCTGTAGAAAGAAAACTCTTAAAACTCACTGCAAAGTGTTCAAAATTGGAAACACACTATTTCCAGCTCCACAACCAACCTAAAATCAAAAGAACAAGCAAATATCAAAAAAGCAAGGTTAAATTTTTGTCACCAATGTCAGATTTTCTATTAAACAAAAAAACAATTAGACTCATTGGATCTCTGGGTTTAGTAGAGTTTGCTAAACTCAAAAGCAATGAGATAAATCACAGGAATAAACATTAAGAAATCTGACTATGGAAACGTTTAAAATTTTTACACAACAAAACCCAAAATAAACCAAATTAAAAAATAACCAATACTCTGTGAAGAAAACTGCAATATATATGATAAAGGGCAGGGCTCATTAGAAAGAAAAGGATAAGCAGAGAAAAAAAATGGACAAAACGCAAAAGAAGTACAAATGATTCTAAACATTTGAATTATGTGACCTACTTAGTAATCAAAGAAATGCATATTAAAACAAGGCACAATTTTTGTCTAACAAAGTGGGAAACATTAAAATAATATTTCAATCAATGAGGGTGTGATGAAACAGACATACACCATCATAGAATGGTATTAGTACAACTTCTTAGAAAGCAAGTGGGCAATATGTTTTAAAAGTATTAAAAACTTCATAAATTATGAACTAGAAAATCTAAGCTAAAACAATAAAAGAAAATGCAGCTAAAGTCTATACCCAAAGATGTTTGCTTCAGAAAACCTGAAAACAACTAAAATGTCCAGTAGTGTGAAAATAGATAGGTAAAATTATAGTACTCCACATAGTAAAATATTTTCTAGCCATGAAAATATAGAGAATTTTTAAAGATAGTGAAAACTGCTTATGATACCATGTTAAATAGAAACAAACAAAACTTAGAATACATGTACAGTAATAAACAAAAGAAGAAAAAGGTCAGCCGGGCGCCATGGCTCCTGCCGGTAATCCCAGCACTTTGGGAGTCTAAGGCGGGCGGATCACCTGAGGTCAGGAGTTCAAAACCAGCCTGGCCAACATGGCGAAACCCTGTCTCTACTAAAAATACAAAAAAATTAGCTGGGTGTGGTGGCAGGCGCCTGTAATCCCAGCTACTCGGGAAGCTGAGGCAGGAGAATCGCTTGAACCCAGGAGGCAGAAGCTGCAGTGAGCTAAGATGGCACCACTGCACTCCAGCCTGGGCAACAAGAACAAAACTCTTGTCTCAAAAAAAAAAAAAAAAAGGCCGGGCGCGGTGGCTCAAGCCTGTAATCCCAGCACTTTGGGAGGCCGAGACGGGCAGATCACGAGGTCAGGAGATCGAGACCATCCTGGCTAACACAGTGAAACTCCGTCTCTACTAAAAATACAAAAACTTAGCCGGGCGAGGTGGCAGGCGCCTGTAGTCCCAGCTACTCGGGAGGCTGAGGCAGGAGAATGGCGTGAACCCGGGAGGCGGAGCTTGCAGTGAACTGAGATCCGGCCACTGCACTCCAGCCTGGGTGACAGAGCGAGACTCCGTCTCAAAAAAAAAAAAAAAAAAGAAGAAAAAGGTCACTAAAATGTTAATGGTGGTTAAATCCTTTGTTCATAGGATTGGTGATAATTTATCTCCTCGTTAGCAAATTTTCTCTAATCAGTATACATTGCCTTTAAAATCAGAAAGACAGGGTTTAGTTGTAAAAATAGAAAACCAAGGTTACACCAGATTATAGCAAATTATATATCTCACTTATTTCTATTTCGCCTAAAAAGGGGTAATAACAAAGAGTAAAAATTAAGGCCAAAACTTCATTGGTACTTAAAACTAACCTCAGATTAAAATGAAAACAGACAATTTTTTTTTAAAAAAAAGCACAACAAAACCAATTTAAACCACAAGCTTAAAACTTGACTGATTGAAAGACATGAGTCCCTTAAATATTATTTATGCACCAAAGTATACTGAATGCTTATTTAGATTTGATAGTTCTCTACCGAAAAAAAATCTGCATTATCAATAAAGTAATACAGAATGTACATTTTCAAATTATTTGTCACCTCCCATTTTTGTCCCTTAAGCACAGTACCTCTAGTATCCTGAAAGTGGCATTGCTACCGGGAAACAATCCAGTCTAGGTTGGAAAAATCAGATTCTGTTTTGCTTTGACCTTCTGAAGAGCCAGAACTTTTCTCATAATGATTTTTTTCTTCAGGCATAGTAGGACAGTGCATTCTTGAGAAACAATTTGTAGCACTCGTATTTACAAGATCCCATGATGATTCTCTCGCCTTCTCTTCAGGTTTTTGATCAACTGGAAGAATTTCAGGAAATTCCCTCAACAGCCAATTACGATCCTTGAAAAACTTATTCTTATGAATCTTGTAAAATGTGTCCCAGTATTTACTAGCTTCTCTCTCATACTTAACTAAAATAAAGAGGAAAAAGAAAGATTTATTTCACTATGAATTATATTTACTATTAGCTACTATCTTGATAATTAAATATTGTTAAACATATACATTATCATTTATGACAATTATATTTACTAGTGAATAACTTTAATATTATATTTTGATAAAAGGTTGAAACTACAGAGCTTTAATTCTCTCAAAATGTGTCAAAATGTGGGATATTTAGTCCTATCCCTGTAAATCTGCTTCTATCTTAATAGTTTAGCCAATTTTTGTGAGAAATATAATCATGGCAAACAACTTTCTAATTTTGTTATCTTTTTTTTTTTTTTTGAGACGGAGTCTCACTCTGTCGCCCGGGCTGGAGTGCAGTGGCATGATCTTGGCTCACTGCAAGCTCTGCCTCCCAGGTTCATGCCATTCTGCCTCAGCCTCCCAAGTAGCTGGGATTACAGGCCCCCGCCATTGGGCCCAGCTAATTTTTTGTATTTTTAGTAGAGACGGGGTTCACCGTGGTCTCAATCTCCTGACCTCATAATCTGCCCACCTTGGCCTCCCAAAGTGCTGGGATTACAGGCATGAGCCACCGCGCCCAGCCTAATTTTGTTATCTTAACAATCACGCCTGTAATCCCAGCACTTTGGGAGGCCGAGACGGGCGGATCACGAGGTCAGGAGATCGAGACCATCCTGGCTAACACGGTGAAACCTCGTCTCTACTAAAAATACAAAAATCATTAGCCGGGCGAGGTGGGCGGCGCCTGTAGTCCCAGCTACTCGGGAGGCTGAGGCAGGAGAATGGCGTGAACCCGGGAAGCGGAGCTTGCAGTGAGTCGATTGCGCCACTGCACTCCAGCCTTGGCGACAGAGCGAGACTCCGTCTCAAAAAAAAAAAAAAAAAAAAAAAAAAACAATCACATTGTTACCAATAACCTGTGTGGTTTTTTAAAAGAAAGGGCCTGGTGTGGTGGCTCACGAGGTCAGGAGTTCAAGACCAGCCTGGCCAATATACTGAAACCCTGTCTCTACTAAAAATACAAAAAGTTAGCTGGGGGTGGTGGCGGGTGCCTGTAATTCCAGCGACTCAGGAGGTTGCGGCAGGAGAATCACTTGTACCTGGGAGGTGGAGGTTGTAGTGAGGTGAGATTGCACCATTGCACTCCAGCCTAGGCAAAAAGAGTGAAACTCTGTCTCAAAAAAAAAGAAAGGATAAGGGCTGGGCGTGGTGGCTCACACCTGTAATCCCAGCACTTTGGGAGGATGAGGCAGATGGACACTTGAGGTAAGGAGTTCCAGACCAGCCTGGCCAACATGTTGAAACCCCATCTCTACTAAAAATACAAAAATTAGCCAGGTGTGGTGGCAGACACCTGTAATCGCAGCTACTCAGGAGGCCGAGGGAGGAGAAATGCTTGAACCCAGGAGGAGGAATTTACAGTGAGCAGAGAATACATCGTCGCACTCCAGCAGACAACAGAGCAAGACTCCGTCTCAAAAAAAAAAAAAAAAAAAAAAAAAAAAAAAAAAAAAAAAAGAGCCTGGTGCAGTGGTTCATGCCCTGTAGTCCAGGTGACTCAGGAGGCTGGGGCAGGAGGACTGCTTGAGCCCAGGAGTTTAAGGCTGCAATGAGCAATAATTGTGCCACTGCACTCCAGCCTGGGCAACAGAGTGAGACCCTGTCTCATAAATAAATATAAAAAAGAAAGGATACCTCATTTTTAATGTATTTACAAATACAATTTCAGCATAACAAATGTCCTAATTGGTGATCAGACAGGAAATTTCAAAATTATAAACAACACAATTTAAGAGCTAAAAGGATCCATTGGAATAATTTACTCCAACCCCCTCTTTTTGCATTTGAAGAAAGGACCTAAATTCACTTGTTCTAAGTCCTAGAGCCCCATCACAGTGAATCCATGGCCATGTCTCCTGACTTTTGGAATCTGGAGGCCATCCCATAACTCCATTCTTCCCCCAACCTCCAAGGCATCTCTTCCCACTGACATGTCCCAAGATGAAGCCTTAAAGAAAATTTCTGATTCTCTTAAAACAAATATGCATTTTATGATGTCATCCTGAGGTCAGGGTTAGGTCAACAGTCTTAGAGCTTCAGGTAATTCTTAGCTTTCTGTCTCTTCCTATTTGCTCCTTAAATTAATAAAGTAACTCACTCTCTCCCTCATTTATTCAGCAAACATTCCTTTTATTTTATTTTTGTATTTTTAGTAGAGAGAGGGTTTCACCATGTGGGCCAAGCTGGTCTCGAACTCCTGATCTCAAGTGATCTGCCTGCCTCCACCTCCCAAACTGCTGGGATTACAGGCATGAGCTACTGCACCTGGCACATTCCTTCCCCCGCCCGCTGCTTTTTGTTTGTTTGTTTTTTTTTTTTTTTGTATTCTTGGGCAGTGCTACAGGCAACAACAATTTCTTGAGTGCTATTATGTAATAGGCCTAATCCACGCATTAGAAATTACTTTAACCTACTGTAGACACATGCCATTTTAAAAGTATTTTCAAAGAATGCAAAAGCTTTCTTTCTAGGAATACAGAATAATTTCCAAGATTTGGTGTTAGGTGAAAAAGCAAGGTATATAACAGTGTCTATATTCTGTAACCACTCATTAAAATAAGAAGAAAATACACGTGTATGGTTACATGTACAATATTCATGTACACACACACACACACACACACACACACACACACACACACACACACTTGTAGAAGGTACAAAATACTTCTGGAAGGATCATCACATAATCAGTAATACTGGTTGGCTCTAGGGAGAGGAAAGGAGTGGCTGGGGATCACAGTTGGAAGGAGAATTTTCATTTGAATTTTGATCTATGTGAATTTATTACATATTCCAAAAATAAATTAAACTAAAAATAAAAATAAGAGATGCATTTCCTTCACAATTTTAAAGAAGCCCCTACTCTCAGAACAAGCAGTTGCCTGTAATCAGGTTCATCTTTGTTACAAAGACCTGTCCTGAGGCCCTTACAGTTTTAATTTTCTTCTTTCCAATTTTATCTTTATGGCCTTGTACCATGGATCGCCACCCATCTGGCCACAAGACTTCCTTCCCATCAAGACTGAATTGTATCTGGCAGCAAGACTGCTATAAAGACTGAAACTCCCATCTGTATTTAAGGTCTGAGAAATGAAAGTAGATCTCTGTAACAAAAGAATTATGTGATGTTAAGTCCAAAACATGCTCACCTCTGCACTAATGGAAAGAAACCTATTTATGGTTAATCTAAAACTATATATTTGTCTTTTAAATATTTCTATCTCTATTTTCCTTCTTTTTCAATAACATTGGTATATCTCCACTTTTAAAAATTGGAGTATGCCTGATATACTGTGTAAGAAAACAAAATGACACTCTGAAAATCAGACTCAGGAGAAATTATAAAGGAGTCAAATTTCCCCAGGGTCTTCTCAAGCCTTCCCTTCTTCCTTTACCTTGAAAAAAAAAAAATCTCTTTGTAACTCATTCCATGCAGGTAAAAGATTTTCTGCCTAACAAAAAGCAGCCACCTAAGAAGACCTATATTTAGTGAATCTACAGTATTTGAGTTTACAATATCAAGCTACCTGTGAAGTGAGTTTGAGCCCAATTACCAGTAACTAGAATGTACTGTAATACTCTATCTTGATTAATTTGTGGGAATATTCCTGTAAGAATTAAGTGGGGTGGGAGAAGTGCAGGGGAGTAACCTAATAAAAGACGTGCATAGCGGCCAGGCGAGGTGGCTCATGCCTGTAATCCCGACACTGGAAGACCCAAGCAGAAAGACTGCTTGAGGCTAGGAATTAAGATGAGCCTGGACAACAAAGCAAGACCCTGTCTCTACTTTAAAAAAAAAAAAACAAAAACAGAAGATGTGTATAGCAGTTCTATTTATATTAGGAAAAAGTGAGGAAAACTCAAATGCCCAACAACATGGGAATGAGCAAGCAAACCATGCAGTTCAAAGAGGGTAACCTTATGTAGCAATTTAAAAATAAAAGATAATAGGCCAGGTGTGATGGCTCATCCCTGTAATACCAGCACTTTGGGAGGCCAAGGAGGGCAGATCACCTGAGGTTGGGAGCTGGAGACCAGCCTGACCAACATGGAGAAACCCCATCTCTACTAAAACTACAAAATTAGTCAGGCATGGTGGTACATGCCTGTAATCCCAGCTACTCAGGAGGCTGAGGCGGGAGAATTGCTTGAACCTGGGAGGCAGAGGTTGCAGTGAGCTGAGATCACTCCATTGCACTCCAGCCTGGGCAACAGGAGTGAAACTCCGTCTCAATAAATAAATAAATAAATAAAATAAAAATAAAAAATAAAATAAATAAAGGAAAATAATATTAAGAGAAAATACACAGAACAGTATGTACATTGATGGCAGCTCTAAAATTTATTTTATAGTCATTCATAACAATAAGATGAAAATTTGAAGCAATGATAACAATTTAATCATTATTAGGTAGCTCTTTCTTTTGCAAAGCTGTATCTACTTCTTACACAAAGATAAAGAATCTTAGCTGAATTCTTCATTCAAATTGCCTACAGAGTTTCCTCATTTGATGAAGGGTTTGAATTAGAGTAGTATCTCTAAAGTCTGTTTAAGCTCTAAAAATTCTGTGTACTTTCCTATTAAGCCCCATGAATTTATGGAGAACATTAAACATTATCAGTTCTACAGACTACAAAATCTTGGATCAGATTGCTGTTTTAAACATGAGTCTGTACTACTGTTTTAATTTTTACAATTTAAAGAGAAAATGAATCTGTAGTGACGTGACTGCAATCTGGTTCAGAAACCAAACATGTCAAGCATCTAAATTCAACTCTAGCCTATGTAATCCATAAAAAGAGCTCGATTACTATTAGAAGACAATAGTCAGGGTTTGCTAATATACATATTTTCAAGCCTTTTCCAACTATTTCCCACTCAGGAATTAGGAGAAAAGAAATCAGATAATTACATAAATTATACCGATAATAGCATTAAAAATGACAACAATAACACATATTACATGTTTATTATGGGCTACGCACTATGTCAAATGCTTTACTTGGATTTTTCCCCCATTTAATCCTAGCAGTATCTCTCAGATAGATTTTATTATTCCAATTTGCAGAGAAAGAAATTCAATGTCAGAGGGAATAAAGAATTTCCCCAAGGTCACCCAGTCAGAAAGAGCAGAGTCAGAACCTAGCCTAAGTCTGCTAAACTCTAAAGCCCAGGCTCTCTCCCATTACACTACACTGCCTCCCTAACACAAAGTCAATATGAAACCCCTGAAAATCATCTCTGCTTTTCTGATTCATACTTTCTTCTCGATTATCAAGTATCAAGTTGAAATTAAAACCTCATTGTGGCTTACAGTGTAAATACATTGTAAAAATAATGCTGATTGGAGTTACCCTTCATTAAGATAGATCAGAAATACATAATTAATTAAACTCATACTTTGAATTATAAGAAATATAAACGATGCAAAGTTATATGATGAAATGATGAGCAACAGGAATATTAAATGCTCTATGAGAATATATGGGTTTGTGGGACAGAAACAAAACAGAGAAGCAGCACCAGAGTCTGCAATTTGGCTTTCAGCAGCTTCTCCAATCAGTGCTGACAACTCCATAGTTCCCATTAATGTGTGAGAGCTTCTGAGACCCCGTGGCTTGGTCAATCATCATAATTATGATTATGAGACAACAAACACCTTCAGTGTATGATTTAATTTCCTGAACTGCAAGAGTATCTGTGTTAACAGGGGAATTGGAGGAATTACTGCTCTGACCATGAGTGAAATATTCAGTATTAAGCTGCTGGTAAGGCAGGTCAGTAATGATAAAATAATATAGTGTGGAGAAATCTGCCCTGTCTTCATCTTGTCTAACTGACTTTCTAAACAGGTATATTAATGACCAATTTTTCTTGGAGGAAAATTTTTTTTCTTTTTTCTTTCCTAGGTTGGTGATTCAGAGTTAATTGCTTTATGCCAGTGGCAGTAAGAGGGATGTAGCGATCTGTTTAAGTACAGCCCAATGAAGCAAATTCTCAATTTTTCACTTATTAAATTCAATATTGCTGAGGGAAAGAAGGAATATGCACACTAACCATCCTTAAATATTCAGAATTCATTTTGAATCACACTGAACATCACAACTAAGAAATTGAATTAAACCATTTATGTATGACATAATATGATTAATATGAATTATGAAAATTTATTCTAGGTTTCCATGTAACAAAAAGCAATTTAAAGTTATTTTTGCACATCAATTACGCAAATACCTGAGCTCTCAAAGTTGGAAATTTCCACACATCAGTGAGAAAATTCATTGTCTAATAAAAGAAAACTCTTTAAACTTATGAAATTAAAAGTATGTTTCTAAGAGCACTGCATAAAATTTTAAACAAAGTCAGCTTATAAACAAATAACCTAAATTTATAAGCATAAAACTTTTAGCTACTCTCTCCATATTTTTTTTTTTTCACATAGAACATCCTCTCAATGGTAAGATATTCACAAAGTGAAGTATAGTGAGACTCATTCTTTTGCTTGACATAGATAACTTTCCATAGGTAGACAGTTAATTACAGGATATTTTAAAGTAAAAATAGCAGCTGCTTTTGTTATTCAGTTAAAAAGACTCATTATATTTGCTAAATAACTGAGATATGACACACTGGAGATATTTTTTAGGAAATTATAAAATATAATTATGTTAACTCAAAAATTGCCAAATGTATCTTTCATTTCTCTGAATTAACTTGCTTTTAAAATAAATTTGAGCTATAGTAAAATTGAAAATAAATTACAAAAAGGAAATGTGGAATTAAAAATCATTAATCTGGGCAATCTTATTGAAAGAAATGAGGGCCTGGATGCTATACTTTTTTTTTTTGAGACAGGGGCTTACTCTGCGCCCAGCCTGGAGTGCAGTGGTGCAATCATAGCTCACAGTGCAGCCTCTACCTCCTGAGCTCAAGTGATCCTCCCATCTCAGCCTCCCAAGTAGCTGGGACTACAAGCACATGTAACCACGCCTAGTTAACTTTCAAATTTTTTGTAGAGATGGGGTCTCACTGTTGCTCAGGCTGGTCTCAAATTCCTGGGCTCAAGAGATCCTCCCACCTCGGCCTCCCAAAGTGTTGGGATTACAGGTGTGAGTCACTGCATCCAGTCCTAGATGCCATATACATTTTAATCACAAAAATGAAATGTCAACCATCCTGCAGCAAGACTATTATTTGTGATGCATAATTTCTTACTTTCAGATTGTGAGAGTGTTTCCTGACTTCAGTTCTCACCAACAGCTGAGACAATATGTGAGAAATGGGAAATGGGAGTGACAGGAGAGCCTGAGACACACAGAGACCAAAAGAAATGTGCCAGAGAGTTGGCCAGCATGGGAGAACAACCAGTACTTCCTCCCCGTTGCATTAAAATAAAGTGAGATAAGATCAGTAAACAGTGCTTCTGCTGTATAATAATCTGCATATAGAATACTCTGTGATGGGACAACACTGGCTCTTTCAAAGACTTAGGATTGCCTAGATAAGAAAAGATGGTGGTTCACAGAGGCACTTGCCAAAGAGCCAAGTCACGGCTTCCTCCGGGTTCTCACAGTGTTTGAAAGTAGAGCTTTTAAACAATCTATTTGCCTTGACCCATATTCATCAGAGACATTAAATATCAAACCCGAAGCCTCACCCAGGGTGCTGCAGACTGGCACGTCTGTGATCCCTAGCAGAAACTGCACTGGATGGCTCTCACTGTAACGTCCTGCCACTCAACATGGTTCCTCAGAACAAAAATATTCTTCCTTTGCCACCCTCCGGGCAGCCTCAGTTATTGCTCAGTGCACTCTTGCTTACGTGTGATAAGATGGTCACCCCCATAATGCGTTCCTTCTCCCTGCAGTGGTCCCCTGAGAGGTATGAAGTCCACCACACTGAAGTGTTACAGAGGGGATGCAGAAGGGACCTAGCAGAAGCCTCTACCTCTTTGAGTCATTTTGAAATGGAATTTTTTGTTCTGTGTCTCCACAGCAGTCAGAAAACTTGCACAGAAAGAGACTGGACATACTAATAAGCAAATCAAATGCTTCAAAGTGGTATCATCAACCCTCTCCTGCCTGCTTTTCCTGCTTCTACAGAGAGAGGCCAGTCACCACCTTTCTATTTCAGTCACACTACGGTTCTATGGGAACTGTCATTTTCCTTTACTGTGGTTTCCAAGGCCCTAAAATAACCTTCTCATTAGCTTCACTCAAGTTCATTGTTAACATAAATAGGACAAAATAGGCAGCCACATACAGAGGACTTTAAGGGAACATTATCAGCACTGCTCATCTATTTATGTTCTAAACAGAAATATTCAAAATAGGGCAAAAAAATCCTTGGTTTTTCCTATTATCAGGAAATATATTGTGGATAATTTTTAACTTCCTGGAAATGAATTAAGATGGCTGACAACTTTTAATTCAGTTTAGGCTTGACTCTGTCTGTCACATCCAGGTGGCCACTAGCAGAAGCTTGAGTAATGCGGAAAATATGTCCGTGTAGCTGCTGGCAAAGAAGCAAAGTTATACTTCCTCAGAAACAGCGCGATAGAGTTCCTGCAAAGGAATGCAATATTGGCTGATTTGTAAGCAGTACTGCCACTGGTATGCACCCTCAAATCCAACTCTAATACTCCCTGGCTGTATTCCCTCAAGGACTTCATGGTTGAAGCTCATAAAAATAGAATGATGTCATTGTGGATCAGGTGCTCTTCGTTTTCTGTCCATCCTCCAGGATACAATAGGGAGCTTAGGAGGAGGATGGAGAACTGGCTCTATAGAATAGCAAATGATACCAGAAGATAAGATAGGTAGACACTGCCCTCTTCACTAGATAAGGGCAGCTAATGAGGGCAGTCTCATTAGCTTAGGCTCCCCAGCTACCACTGCTTCAAACTTTGGCCTCAATTTGTAGACTAAAGTCACCAGAACAAAAGTTAACTACCAGTGGGATTAGTGATCTTCCCTATACTTGGTTTACACAGAGGAATGCTAACATCTTTCCCTGGCGAGTTCCAGGACAGTTGATCAATCTAGAAACAAAACTGGATCTCAGGGGTTGGAAACTTTTTTTCTGTAATGGGCCAGATAGTATTTTAGTCTCTGTGGGCCAGTTGCAACAGTCTTTGTTGCAACTACTCAATACCGTGACTATAGCTCAAAAGTGACCACAGACAGCATGTCAACAAATGAGTGTGTCTGTGTTCCAATAAACTTTATTTACAAAAACAGGCAGCAGGCTGGATTTGGACCACAGACTATAGTTTGCTGACCCTTGCTTTATCTAACGGTTACACTGATATTGCCACAACAGTGACCAAAAAACGATGACCAGAACCAAGTTGTTCTGGCAAGACTAATCTACTGTATTAGAAGCCAGAATAGCAGCCCTTATGGGCCACTATTTGTGGGATTAGTGGGGTCAGGGGTCAGGGGGAGTACTGTAATTAGGAAGGAGCACATGGAAGCTTCTGGGTTAATAGTAATATTCTGTTTCTTGAGGTGGGTGATGTTTACATAGGTGTGCTCTTTGTGAAAATTAATTGAACTATGCGAGAATTCATTTATGAGTTGTATAAATTTCTGTGTCTATTTTATAAACTATTTTTAAAAAGAAAAAAAAAGAACCAATATGTTCCAAGGGAGAAATCATTTTAAGAAAAATAAGGCAGAAAGTCCTATGAAGAGAATATAAGAGTTGGGCAAAGTGTCTGTGGGTTCCCAGCTACGCAATGAGGACGACACAGGCCAAGTTCTTTTGTTTGTAGTGTGCTTTTTTTTTTTTTTTAATTGTGATTAAAAACCACACAATGTAAAATTTAACATCTTAACTATTTTAAAATGTATAGTTCAGTACCGTTAAGTATATTCGTATTGTTGTGAAACAGACCTCCAGGATGTTTTTATCTTGCTAAACTTTAACTATATACCAATTAAATGACAACTCCCCCTGTTATGGAAAAAGTGTTTATGAAATAATATGAGGTTAAAAAAGTAGATCCCCAAATTATATATGTATTATAATTACAACTGCTTAAAATTATGTACACATTAGGTAAAAGTTCTAAATGGTGAACTAAAAACAATTATGTTACAACAGTAGGATTAAGAGGGAATTGTCTTAAATTTTCTACATTTCCCCCCTTTCCTGAGCCCTTGGCAACCACCATTTTTCGTTCTATGAATTTTACTACTTTTGATGTCTTAAATAAGTGGAATCATACAGTACTTGTCTTTTTGCGATGGCTTATTTCACTTAGCATAATGTCCTCAAGGTTCATCCATGTTGTAGTATGTGACAGGATTTCTTTCCTTTTTAAGCCAGAATATGATTCCATTTTATGTATACACCACATTTGTTTTAACCATTCATCTGACAATGGGCATTTTAGGGTACTTCCACTTTTTGCCTATTGTGAATAGTGCTGCTACGAACATAGGTGTGCAAATATCTCTTTGAGACTTTGCTTTCAATTCTTTTGCATATAACCCAGAGGTGGGATTGCTGGGTCATATGGCAGTTCTACTTTTTATTTTTTTAGGAACTTCCATACTGTTTTCCATAGCAGCCACATCATTTTACAATCTTTTTTTTTTTTTTTTTTGTTGAGACAGAGTCTCCCTGTGTCGCCCAGACTGGAGTGCAGTGGCCGGATCTCAGCTCACTGCAAGCTCCGCCTCCCGGGTTCACGCCATTCTCCTGCCTCAGCCTCCCGAGTAGCTGGGACTACAGGCGTCCACCACCTCGCCCGGCTAGTTTTTTGTATTTTTTTTTAGTAGAGACGGGGTTTCACCGTGTTAGCCAGGATGGTCTCGATCTCCTGACCTTGTGATCCGCCCGTCTCGGCCTCCCAAAGTGCTGGGATTACAGGCTTGAGCCACCGCGCCCGGCCTCATTTTACAATCTTGCCAACAATACACAAGGGCTCCAATTTCTCCAAAGCCTTGTCAATGCTTGTCATTGTCAAGTTTATAAAACATTTATTTTTATTGATATATAATAGATATAAATATTTTCAGGGTACATGTGATAATTTAATACCTTCTAATGAGTGTAATTGGGATATCCATCAACCTAAATATTTGTCTTTTCTTTTTTTTATTATTATTATACTTTAAGTTCTAGGGTACATGTGCACAACATGCAGGTTTGTTACATATGTATACAGGTGCCATGTTGGTGTGCTGCACCCATTAACTTGTCATTTACATTAGGTATATCTCCTAATGCTATCCTTCCCCCCTCCTCTCACTCCTCAACAGGCCCCGGTGTGTGATGTTCCCCATCCTGTGTCCAAGTGTTCTCACTGTTCAATTCCCACCTATGAGTGAGAACATGTGGTGTTTGGTTTTCTGTCCTTGCGATAGTTGCTCAGAATGATGGTTTCCATCTTCATCCATGTCCCTACAAAAGACATGAACTCATCCTTTTTTATGGCTGCATAGTATTCCATGGTGTACATGTGCCACATTTGCTTAATCCAGTCTATCACTGATGGACATTTGGGTTGGTTCCAAGTCTTTGCTATTGTGAATAGTGCCACAATAAACATACATGTGCATGTGTCCTTATAGCAGCATGATTTATAATCCTTTGGGTATATACCCAGTAATGGGAATGGCTGGGTCAAATGGTATTTCTAGTTCTAGATCCTTGAGGAATCGCCATACTGTCTTCCACAATGGTTAAACTAGTTTACAGTCCCACCAACAGTGTAAAAGTGTTCCTATTTCTCCACATCCTCTCCAGCACCTGTTGTTTCCTGACATTTAATGATCGCCATTCTAACTGGTATGAGATGGTATCTCATTGTGGTTTTGATTTGCATTTCTCTGATGGCCAGTGATGATGAGCATTTTTTCATGTGTCTGTTGGCTGCATAAATATCTTCTTTTGAGAAGTGTCTGTTCACATTTGTTGCCCACTTTTTGATGGGGTTGTTTGATTTTTTCTTGTAAATTTGTTTAAGTTCTTTGAAGATTCTGGATATTAGCCCTTTGTCAGATGGGTAAATTGCAAAAATTTTCTCCCATTCTGTAGGTTGCCTGTTCACTCTGATGGTAATTTCTTTTGCTGTGCAGAAGCTCTTTAGCTTAATTAGATCCCATTTGTCAATTTTGGCTTTTGTTGCCATTGCTTTTGGCGTTTTAGACATGAAGTCCTTGCACATGCCTATGTCCTGAATGGTATTGCCTAGGTTTTCTTCTAGGGTTTTTATGGTTTTAGGTCTAACATTTAAGTCTCTAATCCATCTTGAATTAATTTTTGTATAAGGTATAAGGAAGAGATCCAGTTTCAGCTTTCTACATATGGCTAGCCAGTTTTCCCAGCACCGTTTATTAAATAGGGTATCCTTTCCCCATTTCTTGTTTTTGTCAGGTTTGTCAAAGATCAGATGGTTGTAGAGGTGTGGTATTATTTCTGAGGGCTCTGTTCTGTTCCATTGGTCTATATCTCTGTTTTGGTACCAGTACCGTGCTGTTTTGGTTACTGCAGCCTTGTAGTACAGTTTGAAGTCAGGTAGCATGATGCCTCCAGTTTTGTTCTTTTGGCTTAGGATTGTCTTGGCAATGTGGGCTCTTTTTTGGTTCCATATGAACTTAAAAGTTTTTTCCACTTCTGTGAAGAAAGTCATTGGTAGCTTGATGGGAACGGCATTGAATCTATAAATTACCTTGGGCAGTATGGCCATTTTCACAATATTGATTCTTCCTATCCATGAGCATGGAATGTTCTTCCATTTGTTTGTGTCCTCTTTTATTTTGTTGAGCAGTGGTTTGTAGTTCTCCTTGAAAAGGTCCTTCACATCCCTTGTAAGTTAGATTTCTAGGTATTTTATTCTCTTTGAAGCAATTGTGAATGGGAGTTCACTCATGATTTGGCTCTCTGTTTGTCTGTTATTGATGTATAGGAATGCTTGTGATTTCTGCACATTGATTTTCTATCCTGAGACTTTTCTAAAGTTGCTTTATCAGCTTAAGGAGATTTTGGGCTGAGACAATGGGGTTTTCTAAATATACAATCATGTCATCTGCACAGAGGGACAATTTGATTTCCTCTTTTCCTAATTGAATACCCTTTATTTCTTTCTCCTGCCTGATTGTCCTGGCCAGAACTTCCAACACTATGTTGAATAGGAGTGGTGAGAGAGGGCATCCCTGTCTTGCACCAGTTTTCAAAGGGAATGCTTCCAGTTTTAGCCCATTCAGTATGATATTGGCTGTGGGTTTGTCATAAATAGCTCTTATTATTTTGAGATATGTCCCATCAATACCAAATTTATTGAGAGTTTTTAGCATGAAGGGCTGCTGAATTTTGTCAAAGTCTTTTCTACATCTATTGAGATAATCATGTGGTTTTTGTCTTTGGTTCTGTTTATATGATGGATTACGTTTGATTTGCATATGTTGAACCAGCCTTGCATCCCAGGGATGAAGCCCAGTTGATCATGGTGGATAAACTTTTTGATGTGCTGCTGGATTCGGTTTGCCAGTATTTTATCGAGGATTTTTGCATCGATATTCATGAGGAATATTGGTCTAAAATTCTCATTTTTTGTTGTGTCTCTGCCAAGCTTTGGTATCAGGATGATGCTGGCCTCATAAAATGAGTTAAGGAGGAGTCCCTCTTTTTCTATTGATTGGAATAGTTTCAGAAGGAATGGTACCAGCTCCTCTTGGTACCTCTGGTAGAACTCGACTGTGAATCCGTCTGGTCCTGGACTTTTTTTTGTTGGTAGGCTATTAATTATTGCCTCAATTTCAAAGCCTGTTATTGGTCTATTCAGGGATTCAACTTCTTCCTGGTTTAGTCTTGGGAGGGTGTATGTGTCCAGGAATTTATCCATTTCTTCTAGATTTTCTAGTTGATTTTCATATAGGTGATTATAGTATTCTCTGATGGCAGTTTGTATTTCTGTGGGATCGGTGGTGATATCCCCTTTATCATTTTTTATTGAGTCTATTTGATTCTTCTCTCTTTTCTTCTTTATTAGTCTTGATAGCAGTCTATCAGTTTTGTTGATCATTTCAAAAAACCAGCTGCTGGATTCATTGATTTTTTTGAAGGGTTTTTTGTGTCTCTATCTCCTTCAGTTCTGCTCTGATCTTAGTTATTTCTTGCCTTCTGCTAGCTTTTGAATGTGTTTGCTCTTGTCTCTCTAGTTCTTTTAATTGTGATGTTAGGGTGTCAATTTTAGATCTTTCCTGCTTTCTCTTGTGGGCATTTAGTGCTATAAATTTCCCTCTACACACTGCTTTAAATGTGTCCCAGAGATTCTGGTATGTTGTGTCTTTGTTCTCATTGGTTTCAAAGAACATCTTTATTTCTGCTTTCATTTTGTTATGTACCCAGTAGTCACTCAGGAGCAGGTTGTTCAGTTTCCATGTAGTTGAGTGGTTTTCAGTGAGTTTCTTAATCCTGAATTCTAGTTTGATTGCACTGTGGCCTGAGAGAGAGTTTGTTAAAATTTCTGTTCTTTTACATTTGCTGAGGAGTGCTTTACTTCCAACTATGTGGTCAATTTTGGAATAACTGTGATGTGGTGCTGAGAAGAACGTATATTCTGTTGATTTGGGGTGGAGAGTTCTGTAGATGTCTATTAGGGCCGCTTAGTGCAGAGCTAAGTGTAATTCCTGGATGTCCTTGTTAATTTTCTGTCTCGTTGATCTGTCTAATGTTGACAGTGGGGTGTTAAAGTCTCCCATTATTATTGTGTGGGAGTCTAAGTCTCTTTGTACATCTCTAAGGACTTGCTTTATGAATTTGGGTGCTCCTGTATTGGGTGCATATATATTTAGGATAGTTAGCTCTTCTTGTTGAATTGATCTCTTTACTATTATGTAATGGCCTTCTTTGCCTCTTTTGATCTTTGTTGGTTTAAAGTCTGTTTTATCAGAGACTAGGATTACAACCCCTGCTTTTTTTGTTTGTTTGTTTTCCATTTGCTTGGTAGATCTTCCTCTTTCCCTTTATTTTGAGCCTATGTGTGTCTCTCATGTGAGATGGGTCTCCTGAATACAGCACACCGATGGGTCTTGACTCTTTATCCGATTTGCCAGTCTGCGTCTTTTAATTGGAGCATTTAGCCCATTTACATTTAAGGTTAATATTGTTATGTGTGAATTTGATCCTGTCATTATGATGTTAGCTGGTTATTTTGTTCGTTAGTTGATGTAGTTTCTTCCTAGCATCAATGGTGTTTACAATTTGGTATGTTTTTGCAGTGGCTGGTATCGGTTGTTCCTTTCCACGTTTAGTGCTTCCTTCAGGAGCTCTTGTAAGGCACGCCTGGTGGTGACAAAATCTCTCAGCATTTGCTTGTCTGTAAAGGATTTTATTTCTCCTTCACTTATGAAGCTTAGTTTGGCTGGATATGAAATTCTGGGTTGAAAATTATTTTCTTTAAGAATGTTGAAAATTGGCCCCCACTGTCTTCTGGCTTATAGAGTTTCTGCTGAGAGATCTGCTGTTAGTCTGATGGGCTTCCCTTTGTGGGTAACCCGACCTTTCTCTCTAGCTGACCTTAACATTTTTTCCTTCATTTCAACTTTGGTGAATCTGAAAATTCTGTGTCTTAGAGTTGCTCTTCTTGAGGAGTATCTTTGTCGCGTTCTCTGTATTTCCTGAATTTAAATGTTGGCCTGCCTTGCTAGGTTGCAGAAGTTATCCTGGAGAATATCCTGAAGAGTGTTTTCCAACTTGGTTCCATTCTCCCCATCACTTTCAGGTACACCAATAAGATGTAGGTTTAGTCTTTTCACATAGTTCCATATTTCTTGGAGGCTTCATTTCTTTTTACTTTTTTCCTCTAAACTTCTCTTCTCACTTCATTTCATTCATTTGATCTTCAATCACTGATACCCTTTTTTCCAGTTGATCGAATCGGCTACTGAAGCTTGTGTATGTGTCACGTAGTTCTCATGCCATGGTTTTCAGCCCCATCAGGTCATTTAAGGTCTTCTCTATGCTGTTTATTCTAGTTAGCCATTCGTCTAAACTTTTTTCAAGGTTTTTAGCTTCTTTGCGATGGGTTCAAACATCCTCCTTTAGCTCAGAGAAGCTTCTAATTACCGATCTTCTGCAGCCTTCTTCTCTCAACTTGTCAAAGTAATTCTCCGTCCAGCTTTGTTCCGTTGCTGGCGAGGAGCTGTGTTCCTTTGAAGGAGAAGAGGCACTCTGATTTTTAGAATTTTCAGCTTTTCTGCTCTGGTTTTTCCCCATCTTTGTGGTTTTATCTACCTTTGGTCTTTGATGATAGTGACATACAGATGGGGTTTTGGTGTGGATGTCCTTTCTGTTTGTTAGTTTTCCTTCTAACAGTCAGGACCCTCAGCTGCAGGTCTGTTGGAGTTTGCAGGAGGTCCACTCCGGACCCTGTTTGCCTGGGTATCACCAGCGGAGGCTGCAGAACAGCAAATATTGCAGAACAGCAAATGTTGCTGTCTGATTGTTCCTCTGGAGGCTTCATCTCAGAGGGACACCCGGCCATATGAGGTGTCAGTCAGCCCCTACTGGGAGGTGCCTCCCAGTTAGGCTACTCAGAGTTCAGGGACCCACTTGAGGAGGCAGTCTGTCCGTTCTCAGATCTCAAACTCCATGCTGGGAGAACCACTACTGTCTTCATAGCTGTCAGACAGGGACGTTTAAGTCTGCAGAAGTTTCTGCTGCCTTTTGTTCAGCTATGCCCTGCCCTCAGAGGTGGAGTCTACAGAGGCAGGCAGGTCTCCTTGAGCTGCAGTGGGCTCCACCCAGTTTGCGTTTCCCGGCTGCTTTGTTAACCTACTCAAGCCTCAGCAATGGCGGGCACCCTTCCCCCAGCCTCACTGCCGCATTGCAGTTGGATCTCAGACTGCTGTGCTAGCAATGAGTGAGACTCCGTGGGTGTGGGACCCTCCAAGCCAGGTGCAGGATATAATCTCCTGGTGTGCCGTTTGCTAAGACCGTTGGAAAAGCGCAGTGTTAGGGTGGGAGTGACCTGATTTTCCAGGTGCCGTCTGTCACGGCTTCCCTTGGCTAGGAAAGGGAATTCACTGACCCCTTGCGCTTCCTGGGTGAGGTGATGCCTCTCCCTGCTTTAGCTCACACTCTGTGGGCTGCACCCACTGTCCTGCACCCACTGTCGGACAAGCCCCAGTAAGATGAACCTGGTACCTCAGTTGGAAATGCAGAAATCACCCATCTTCTGCGTTGCTCACGCTGAGAGCTGTAGACTGGAGCTGTTCCTATTCAGCCATCTTGGAACTTCACCTATTTGTCTTTTCTTCATGCTAGAAACATTTATTTTCTTCTAGCTATTTTTTTTTTTTTTGGAGACAGTCACCCAGGCTGGAGTGCAATGGCGTGATCTTGACTCACTGCAACCTCCACCTCCTGAGTTCAAGTGATTCTCCTGCCTCAGCCTCCCAAGTAGCAGGGACTACAGGTGTGTGCCACCAGACCTGGCTAATTTTATATTTTTGGTAGAGATGGGGTTTCACTATGTTGGCCAGGCTGGTCTTGAACTCCTGATCTCAGGTGATCCCCTCACCTTGGGCTCCCAAAGTGCTGGGATTATAGGTATATGCCACCTCATCCGGCCTCTTCTAGCTATTTTGAAATGTTCAGTAAATTATTGTGAACTAGTCACCCTACTGATCCATTGAACATGAGGTCTTATTCCTTCTATCTAACTGTATATTTGTACCTATTAATCAATCTCTCTTCACCTCCCACCCTTTCCCGGCCTCTGGTAATTACCAATCTATTCTCTATTTTCATAACATCCACTGTTTTAGCTCCCACATATGGATAAGAACATGCAATATTTGTCTTTCTGTGCTTGACTTATTTAACTTAACATAAGGACTTCCAGTTCCTCCATGTTGCTGCAAATGATAAGATTTCATTCTTTTTTTATGGCTGAATAATATTCCATTGTGTATATATACCACATTTTCTTTATCCATTTATCCATCTGGAACAGGAAATGATGCCCACTTTTACCACTTTAATTTAACATAATACCAGAAGTCCTGGCCAGAGAAATCAGGCAAGAGAAAGAAATAAAGTGTAGCCAAGTTGGAAAGGAAGAAGTCAAATTAGCCTTGTTCAAAGACAATTTTTTTTTTTTTTTTTTTGAGACAGGGTCTCACTCTGTCACCCAGGCTGCAGTGCAGTGGTGCAAAGGTGATCTTGGCTCACTACAACCTCTGCATCCTGGGTTCAAGCAATTCTCCCACCTCAGCCTCCTGAGTAGCTGGGACTACAGGGATGCACCACCACTCCTGGCTAATTTTTTGTATTTTTAGTAGAGATAAGGTTTTGCCATGTTGGCCAGGCTGGTCTTGAACTCCTGGCCTCAAGTGATCTGCCCACTCTGGCCCCCCAAAGTTCTGGGATTACAGGCGTGAGCCACTGTGCCCAGCCCACAATATGATCTTATACTTAGAAAAACCCAAAGACTACCAAAACACTGTTAGAACTGATACATTTAGTAAAATTACAGGATACAAAATAAACACACAAAAATCAGTAGCACTTAAATATGCCAACAGTGAACAATCTGAAAAAGAAATCAAGAAAGTAATCCCATTTCCAATAGCTACAAAGAATATAAGATACCTAGAAAACAATTTAATCAGAGACGTGAAAGATCTATACAAGGAAAACTATAAAACATTCATAAAAGAAATTAAAGAGGACATTAAAAAATGGGAAGATATTCCATGCTGATGGGTCCAAATAATTAATATTGTTAAAATGACAACTCTACCCAAAGCAATTTATAGATTCAATGGAATCCCAATCAAAATGCCTATGATATTCTTCACAGAAATAGAAAACAAAATAACAAAATCCTGAAATTTTTTTTTCTTTTTTTTTTTTTTTTTGAGACAGGTTCTCACTCTGTCACCCAGTCTGGAGTACAGTGGCACAATGACAGCTTACTGCAGCCTCAAACTCCCGGGTTCAAATGATCCTCCAGCTGTAGCCCCATGAGTAGCTGGGACTACAGGCCCATGACCACAACACTTGTTTTCTGTAGAGACAGGTTTTTGCCATATTGCCCAAGCTGGTCTTGAACTCCTGGGCTCAAGCAGTCCTTCAGTCTAGGTTTCCCAAAATGCTGGGATTACAAGTGTGAGCCACTTGTGCCTGGCCCCTACAATTTTTATAGAACCACAAAAGATCCAGAATAGCCAAAGCAATCCTGAGCAAAATGGACAAAGCTGAGGCCAGGTGTGGTGGCTCACACCTGTAATCCCAGCACTTTGGGAGGCAGAGGTGGGGGATCACTTGAGGTCAGGAGTTCAAGACCAGCTTGGCCAAAACCCTATCTCTACTAAAAATACAAAAATTAGCTGGGTGTGGTGGTGGGCACCTGTAATCCCAGCTACTGGGGAGGCTGAGACAGGAAAATTGCTTGAGCCTGGGAGGCAGAGGTTGCAGTGAGCCGAGAGTTGTGCCATTGCATTCCAGCCTGAGCAACAGACAAAAACTCCGTCTCCGGAAAAAAAAAAAAAAAAAAAAAAAAAAAAGCTGCAGGCATCTGACTTAAAAACATATTACAAAGCTACAGTAACCAAATTGGCATGGTACTGGCATAAAAACAGACACATTTACTGATGGAAGAGAATAGAGAACCCAAATATAAATCCATGCATTTACAACCAACCCATTTTTGACAAAGGTATCAAGTACATACAATGGGGAAAGGACAGTCTCTTCAATAAATGGTGCTGGGAAAACTGGAAAACTATAAGCAGAAGAATGAAACTAGGCTCTCATTTACTATATACAAAAATCAAATCAAAATGGACTACAGACTTAAATCTATGACCTCAAACTATGAAACTACTAGAAGAAAACATTGGGGGAAATGCTCCAGGACATTGGAGCATTTTTATTTGTCTATTTTGTCATTTGTCAAAAGATTTCAAAAGCAAAACCAAGCAAAGCAAAAATAGAAAATGGGATTATGTCACGCTAACAAGTGCCTGTACAGCAAAGAAACAATGAACAAAGTGAAGAGACAACCCACAGAATGGAAGAAAATATTTGCAAACTACCCATTTGACAAGGGATTAATGACTGGAGTATATTAAGGAGCTCAAACAACTCAATAGCCAAAAAAAAAAAAAAATCAGATTAAAAAATGTGCAAGGTTGGGGCAGTGGTTCACTCCCATAACACCAGCACTTTGGGAGGATGAGGAGTTTCAGAC
This sequence comes from Macaca fascicularis, assembly GCF_037993035.2. NCBI lineage: Eukaryota > Metazoa > Chordata > Mammalia > Primates > Cercopithecidae > Macaca > Macaca fascicularis. The sequence continues at coordinate 66,937,248 of NC_088386.1, forward strand.
CAACCTGGGCTGAGGTGGGAGGATCACCTGATCCCGGGCAAATTAAAGCTGCAGTGAGCCATGATCTCATCACTGTACTCCAGACTGGGCAACAAGACCCTGTCTCAAAAAAAAAAAAAAAAAAAAAAAAAAAAAAAAAAAAAAGCAAAAGATCTGAATAGATATTTCTCAAAAGAAGACGTACAAATGGCCAACAGCTATATGAAAAAATGCTCAATATCACTAATCATCAGAGAAATGCAAATCAAAACCACAATGAGATATCATCTCACCTCAGCTAAAATGGCATACATCAAAAAGACATGGAATAATGAATGGATGCTGGTGAGGATGTGGAAGAAGGAGAACCTTCACACACTATTGGTGGGAATGTAAATTAGTATGACCGCTATGGAAAATAGTGTGGAGTTTCCTCAAAAAACTAAAAATAGAACTACCATATCATCTAGCAATGCCACTGCTAGGTATTTATCCAAAAGAAAGGACATCAGTATATCAAAGAGATAACTGCACTCCCATGTCTACTGCAGCTCTATTCATAGCAGCCATAACATGGAATGAACATTTCCTGTTTTGTTTTTTTTTTTTTTTTTTGAGATGGAGTCTCACTCTATTGCCTGGCTGGAGTACAGTGGCGCAATCTTGGCTCACTGAAACCTCTGCCTCCCGAGTTCAAGTGATTCTCCTGCCTCAGCCTCCTGAGTAGCTGGGACTACAGGCATGCGCCACCACGCCCAGCTAATCTTTGTTATTTTTAGTAGAGACATGGTTTCACCATGTTGGCCAGGATGGTCTCAATCTCTTGACCTCATGATCTGCCCACCTCGGTCACCCAAAGTGCTGGGATTACAGGTGTGAGCTATAGCGCCCGGCTCTTGAGTTTTTTTCATGGTAGCATAGGCCAAGTTTTATTTTTTTATTTATTTATTTTTTTAATTTATTTATTATTATTATACTTTAAGTTGTAGGGTACATGTGCATAACGTGCAGGTTTGTTACATATGTATACTTGTGCCTTGTTGCTGTGCTGCACCCATCAACTCGTCATTTACATCAGGTATAACTCCCAATGCAATCCCTCCCCCCTCCCCCCTCCCCCTTCCCCCCTCCCCCCTCCCCATGATAGGCCCCGGTGTGTGATGTTCCCCTTCCTGAGTCCGAGTGATCTCATTGTTCAGTTCCCACCTATGAGTGAGAACATGCGGTGTTTGGTTTTCTGTTCTTGTGATAGTTTGCTAAGAATGATGGTTTCCAGCTGCATCCATGTCCCTACAAAGGACACAAACTCATCCTTTTTGATGGCTGCATAGTATTCCATGGTGTATATGTGCCACATTTTCTTAATCCAATCTATCACTGATGGACATTTGGGTTGATTCCAAGTCTTTGCTATTGTGAATAGTGCCGCAATAAACATACGTGTGCATGTGTCTTTATAGCAGCATAATTTATAATCCTTTGGGTATATACCCAGTAATGGGATGGCTGGGTCATATGGTACATCTAGTTCTAGATCCTTGAGGAATCGCCATACTGTTTTCCATAATGGTTGAACTAGTTTACAATCCCACCAACAGTGTAAAAGTGTTCCTATTTCTCCACATCCTCTCCAGCACCTGTTGTTTCCTGACTTTTTAATGATCGCCATTCTAACTGGTGTGAGATGGTATCTCATTGTGGTTTTGATTTGCATTTCTCTGATGGAGCATAGGCCAAGTTTTAAAAAGCCATTTATGAAGGTTGACAAGGCTTTACCTAAATTAAACTCAAATATAAAGGCCTTCAAGAAAACTGCCTTCAATCCTTACTGAAACTTTATATTTATCCTAAAACTTCAGCACCATTTTGATGTGACTTTATCTTCTTTGCTCAAAGTTTATAAATTTGTTCAAAGATCCTAGGAAGTGAAATGCATAATAGCATGGTAATAGCAGCATAGCAAGTGGAAAAGTTTAAAATTATGTTTTCATATTTTGTTTGAAATGCCACCCATGTGTATATCTCCCAGAAAAAGCAATAATATGACTACTCAAAGACCCAATTATAGGGTGAATACAAATTTCATTAACTTTGGTCCCACTACACTGGAAGAACTGGGAATTTTACCAAATGGAACAAGAGGAGGAAATCAGGAGAGGCTAAGAACTCTCAGAAGCAATGACATGAGGAGGAGGAAAAGTGACTAAAGCTCTGGCTCTAGGAGCTACAGCATACAGTTGGCTACCTTGCTCTTTGAGAAGGACTCGCACAGCTGAGTTTTCCTTTACTTTTTTTCTGGCTGCTGCTGCTTCTTCCTTAGACCACTGCATGTGATCCCTATTAAACAAATAAAAATAAAAAGATTGTAAAATATGCTTTATCATTGAAGAAGACAGAAAAAAGGTGACAGGGAACCACATCTTTCATTCTAGATTAGCTGAAGACAAATGATACAGACTAATTCCACATGGAATGAATACATTTTGTGTCAGATGTTCCTACTGATAGCGCTGGTACAACCCTGGAACTCCTACGATTCTTCTGTTTAAATCTGGTTGTGCTGCAAGCCCCAACTACCTCTGGGAAATGGCTGCTAAAGTAATGTCCTCAGAACACCCTGGTGTATGACTATTTGGGTGCTGGTATGGTTTGCTGGTTTTTACTCTAAGGCTAAATTTATTTGCCTTTTTGTTAATTTATGAACAGAACATTCTTCAGTAGTTTTTAAATGCTCCTCTTACAACACTTGTATTCTAACACTTTGCTGTCAAAGAGATGAAAGTTTAAAAATGTTTTGTACTTAGCCTGCAATTTTTAAAGTAACTTTAGATTTATTTTTCTTATTAGCTACTTTAAATTCTGTAAAAGGATTCATTTGCATTTAAGTGATAGAGTACTTGATATAGCATGTGAAAAGGTCACCTTTCTAAGTTCTGGCACTTTCTATAAGTATTTTTAGTTTCAGAATCTACTCTCCCTATGTGAGAAGATATTTTCTGCTGCAAAAAAAAATGTCTTTCTTGGAATAGAAGCAACAACTGTATGCAAGAAAGGTAATTTTTTTTAAGTTTTGTTTTCACAAAGTTTGCATTTTTTTTTGCAATAGGTTAGACTCTAGGTAAAGCAATTTCCTGGAATAAACCAGGAATAATTTTTGTCACTAAACAATAAAAAAATTACATACCCCATATTCAAGTTGCATGTAGCCTAAAAGAAAAACCTTTAACATTATTATCATATGATATATGTAGTCACCTGACTGATGACAAGGGATAAATTATACAGTTCTTGAAAGTGCATCATGCTGTGACCAACTAACACTGAGCAGTCAGCATGATCATCATCATCATCATCATAATAATTACCATCATTTATTTATTACATATCAGGTATTGTAATAAGCACATTGCATACATATGTCTTATTTAATCCTTTCAAAAATCCTTTGGTAGGGTTATAATCATGCCCACTTTGCATAGTGGCTAACAGAAATGTAATAACTTATTCAAGGTTATATAGCCAGGAAGTGGCAGAAACAGAATTCACCTAGGTTTGTGTCACTTAAAAGTCCATCTTCTCAACTATTAGTCTATTATTTTCTACCATGGCAGTGGGGGACACAGAGAGACTTAAGATGTAATGTTTGCCCATCTTGGGTTTATATTCTGCTAGTACAGGCAAGTAAACAATAAGTAAATGATAATACAGTGGAGCATGAATGGCTAGCACCTGATGAAGGGGAGTGCAGCCAATTAATGCAGCTGGGGCAAATAGGAAGACTTGAGAGAAGGTAGGTTTGGGCTCAGGTTAGGAGGAAAAGTGGTGGAGCAAATTCATGTCACTCAGAAGCTGACAATACAGACAGTGCATACAGGGAACAGTTAAAAGAAACTCCATTTTGACTGGTTCTCTTGGACTACTGCAGATGAAGTTGGGAGCTGGATAATGGTCAGATTTCAGAGGATCTTAAATGTGGGGCTGAACAGTTAAGTAGTGTGCAAGACACAATGAAGTGGGGATGGACTGGAGGAAAAGCGACCAATTAGACTGTTGGAATGGTCTAGGAGTAATGAGTCCCAGGACTAAAGTGGTAGCAATGGAGAACAGGAAGGAAAGGGGGAGAGGGAGACACTGAAAACACTGAAATTAAGACCTAGAGATTAACTAGATATTGGAGAGAAGTGTAAGAGTTATGAATGATTCCAAGGTCTTAAAACTGAGTATCTAGGAAAGTGGGGGTAACAATGACAGAATGTGGAGTTGCATTGGGTGGAATGATGATAAGCATGGTACTATTTTAAGTAATGCTTATACAATCAGATATGAGAGGGTATATTCCAGTGACCTGGCTATAAATACTGAAGGTGAGAAACAATTTTCCTTAACTAACTAACTAACTAAATAACTAAATAAATAAATCAATCAAAACTGGTATGCTGCAGTCTCCAGGAAACGTGAATGAGAATGTTTTCAGAGTTTCATAGATAAAAGTTTAACCGCCAGTATTTAAATAACACTCAATCATGTACAAGCCAAATAATCATAAACAGCTTTGTCTCTTGCTTTAACAAATGAGATTAGAATAGGTTTTTTTTTTCTTTGACTTATTTTGACTTACTTTAACATATGCGAGCAATCACATACAAATTGGGGCTGGCAACTATACTTTAAATTCTGTATATATTAAATATACTATATTGAATACAATTACACGACAGTTGTGAAATTAAAGGCAACAAGTTATTTATTGAAAAAATAGTATTTCTAAGGTTAGGGATGAGTTTTTCATCTACAAATTTCTACCACATATAGGAAAGAAAATAGAACAATCTATTTCCCTGGAAAGAATCAAGCTGTAAGACAATAAGAGTATATGTGGTCTTCCACTTTAAGCATTTAAGCTTTCAGTTTAACTTGCTATTTCTTAAGTATTTAATAGATACAGTTATTTTTTAACTGTAACTTCCTTACCCTGTTCTTTATGTTACTTCATTTTCTTAACTGCTAAGTGAGGGGAATATTAAATCCTAAGTTCCTGCAGAACAGATTTTTTTTTACACTACAGTTACAGAATCCCCACAGAAACCTATAAAATGTTCCTACTGTATTTATGGGGACTTCCTCCAGCCCTGCTGCTTTATGGCAGTTCTTTATTTTGGAGGAACTGGATTCATGTATCCCAAAACCCAACAGCTGGCAATAAGAATCATACAACTTTTTATTAGTAATAATACAACTACAATAGAATTTAAGCATAGAAATAAATAATAAACAAACTGAAAATAATCAAGTATTTAACAGCAACAAAAACCAAAGGAAAAAAGTGGTTTATAGAGTTTGACCAATAAATTGTACTTCTGGGAACTTACTGAAATGAAGTAACTCAAAAGAACTAAGAAATTCTGTACAGGGAAATATTTGTATGAAGATATTCACTGGAACACTAAATATAATATTAGTAGCAAAAAATGAGAAACAACTTCAGTGATAGGGAAATGAAAAAATTATAGTAAATCAAAGGAATATTATGCAGACATTAAGATAATAAATATGACTATTACATGACAATATGGAAAAGTATTTATAAAATAACATGAGGTTAAAAAAGTAGATCCCCAAATTTTATGTATATATATCTTTTTTTTTTTTTTAGATGGAGTTGCTCTGTTGCCCAGGCTGGAGTGCAATTGCACAATCTCGACTCACTGCAACCTCTGCCTCCTGTGTTCAAGCGATTCTCCTGCCTCAGCCTCCCGAGTAGCTGGGATTACAGGCATGTGCCCCCATGCCCTGCTAATTTTTGTATTTTTAGTAGAGATGGGGTTTCACCATATTGGCCAGGCTGGTCTTGAACTCCTGACATCAGGTGATCCACCTGCCTTGGCCTCCTAAAGCGCTAGGATTACAGACGTGAGCCACCGTGCCCAGCCTATAACAAGTTTTAAAAAAACCTTTTTAGCCTTTGGAAAAACCTTTGACAGCCTCAAACTCCTGAGTTCAACCAATCCTTCAGCCTCAGCCTCCTGAGTAGCTGGGACTATAAGTGTATACCACTGTGCCCAGCTAATTTTTAAAATTTTTCAATTAATTTTTTTTTTTTTTTTGTAGAGACGGGTTTTGCTTTGTTGCCCAGGCTGGTTTCCTACTCCCTCATCAAGCGATCCTCCTGCCTTGGCCTCCCATACTGCTGGGATTACAGGCATGAGTGAGCCACCACACCTGCCTGAGTTCCTTAATTGTGTGACTAACAAAAAATACAAACATAGAGCCAATGCCTTCCTACTTTGCACACAATGGGATGGAGGTCACAGCTGCTGAAGAAACCAATACCCACCTCCCTCATTAAGTATTCAGTGGGAACCTATATCTATCAGGCACTGGGCCTGTGAACTGGGGACACATCGATGAGAAGATTTGGTAGAACTCAAAATTTTGAGTGATTCTCCTACCTCAGCCTCCTATGTAGCTGGAATTATAGGCCGAGGCAGGCAGATCACAAGGTCAGGAGATCGAGACCATCCTGGCTAACATGGTGAAACCCCGTCTCTACTAAAAATACAAAAAATTAGCCGGGCGTGGTGATGAACGCTTGTAGTCCCAGCTACTCGGGAGGCTGAGGCAGGAGAATGGCGTGAACCCGGAAGGCAGAGCTTGCAGTGAGCCGAGATTGTGCCACTGCACTCCAGCCTGGGCGACAGAGTGAGACTCCGTCTCAAAAAAAAAAAAAAAAAAATATATATATATATAAAAAAACCCAATATATTTATATAAATATATATTTATATAAACCCAATACGGGAGGACCCAGATCCATAAAACAAGTTCTTAGAGACCTACAAGGAGACTTAAACTGCCACACAATAGTGGTGGCAGTTTTAACACCCCAGTGTCAATACTGGACAGATCAACAAGACAGAAAATGAACAAGGATATTCAAGACTTGAACTCAGCTCTGGATCAAGTGGACCTGATGGATATCTACAGAACTCTCCACCCCAAGACAACAGAATATACATTCCTCTAAAATAGACCACATAATTAGAAATACAACATTCCTCAGCAAATGCAAAAGAATTGAAATCATAACGAATGGTCTCTCAGACCGCAGTACAATCAAATTAGAACTCGAGATTTAAAAACTCTCTCAAAACCATACAACTACATGGAAATTGAACAACCTGCTCCTGAATGACTCCTGGGTAAATAATGAAATTAAGACAGAAATCAAAAAGTTCTTTAAAACCAATAAGAACAAAGTGACAATGTACCAGAATTTCTGGGATGCAGCTAAAGCAGTGTTAAGAGGGAAATTTATAACACTAAATGCCCACATTGGAAAGCTAGAAAGATTTCAAATCAAAACCCTAACATCACAATTAAAAGAACTAGAGAAGCAAGAGCAAACAAATCTAAAAGCTAGAGGAAGACAAGAAATAACTAAGACCAGAGCAGAACCGAAGGAGACAGAGACACAAAAAATCTTTCAAAAAAAAAAATCAATGAATCCAGGAGCCAGTTTTTTGAAAAAAACTGATAAAACAGATAGACTGCTAACTAGACTAAGAAGAAAAGAGAGAAGAATCAAATAGACAAAAAATGATAAAGAGGATATTGCCACTGACCCATGGAAATACAAACTACCATCAGACAGTACTATAAACACTTCTAGGCAAATAAACTAGAAAATCTAAAGAAACTGATAAATTCCTGGACACATACACCCTCCCAACACTAAACCAGGAAGAAGTTCAATCCTTGAATAGACCAATAACAAGTTCTGAAATTGAGGTAGTAATAGCCTACCAACCAAAAAAAGCCCAGGACCAGGTAGATTCACAGCTAAATTCTACCAGAGGTACAAAGAGGAGCTGGTACCATTCCTTCTGAAACTATTCCAAACAATTGAAAAGGAGGGACTCCTCCCTAAGTCATTTTATGAGGCCAGCATCATCCTGATACCAAAACTTGGCAGAAACACAACAAAAAAAAGAAAACTTCAGGCCAATATCCCTGATGAACATCGATGCAAAAATCCTCAATAAAATACCGGCAAACTGAATCCAGCAGCACATCAAAAAGCTTATCCACCAATCAAGTTGGCTTCATGCCTGGGATGCAAGGCTGGTTCAACGTATGCAAATTAATAAGCGTAATCCATCACATAAACAGAACCAATGACAAAAATTACATGATTATTTCAATAGATGCAGAAAAGGCCTTCAATAAAATTCAACATCACTTCATGTTAAAAACTCTCAATGAACTAGGTATTGATGGGATGTATCTCAGAATAATAAGAGCTATTTATGACAAATCCATGGCCAATATCATACTGAATGGGCAAAAGCTGAAAGCATTCCCTTTGAAAACTGGCGTAAGACAAGGATGCCCTCTCTCACCACTCATATTCAACATAGTATTGGAAGTGCTGACCAGGGCAATAAGGCAAGAGAAAGAAATAAAGAGTATTCAAATAGGAAAAGAGCAAGCCAAATTGTCTCTGTTTGCAGATGACATGATCCTATATTTAGAAAACCCCATCGTCTCAGCCCAAAAACTCCTTTAGCTGATAAACGACTTCAGCAAAGTCTTGGGATACAAAATCAATGTGCAAAAATCACAAGCGTTCCTACACATCAACAACAGACTAGCAGAGAGCCAAATCATGAATGAACCCCCATTCACAATTGCTACAAAGAGAATAAAATACCTAGGAATACAGCTAATAAGGGACATGAAGGACCTCTTCAAGATGAACTACAAACCACTGTTCAAAGAAATAAGAGAGGACACAAACAAATGGAAGAACATTCCATGCTCACAGATAGGAAGAATCAACATCATGAAAATGGCCATACTGCCCAAAGTAATTTATAGATTGATTCTATGTTATTCCCATCAAACTACTGTTGACTTTCTTCACAGAATTAGAAAAAACTACTTTAAATTTCATATGGAACTAAAAAAGAGCCCACATAGTGAAGACAATCCTAAGCAAAAAGAACAAAGCTGGAGGCATCATGCTACCTGACTTCAAACTATACAACAGGGCTACAGTAACCAAAACAGCATGGTACTGGTATCAAAACAGACATATAGACCAATGGAACAGAACAGAGACCTCTGTTAAACAGAGAAATAATTCCACACGTCTACAACCATCTGATCTTCAACAAACCTGACAAAAACAAGCAATGGGGAAAGGATTCCCTACTTCATAAATGGTGCTGGGAAAACTGGCCAGCCATATGCAGAAAACTGAAACCGGACTCCTTCCTTACACCTTATTCAAAAATTAACTCAAGGTGGATTTAAGACTTAAATGTAAAACCAAAAACCATAAAAACCCTAGAAGAAAACCTAGGCAATACCATTCAGGACATAGCATGGGCAAAGACTTCATGACAAAACACCAAAAGCAACTGCAACAAAAGCCAAAGTCGACAAATGGGATCTAATTAAACTAAAGGGCTTCTTGCACAGCCAAAGAAACTAGCATCAGAGTGAACAGGGAACCTACAGAATGGGAGAAAATTTTTGCAATCTACCCATCTGACAAAGGTCTAATATCCAGAATCTACAAGGTATTTAAACAAATTTACAAGAAAAAAAAATCAAAAAGTGGGCAAAGGATATGAGCAGACACTTCTCAAAAGAAGACATTTATGCAGCCAATAAACATATGAAAAAAAGCTCATAATCACTGATCATTAGAGAAATGCAAATCAAAACTGCAATGAGGTATCTCACGCCAGTCAGAATGGCGAGTATTAAAAGGAAACAATAGATGCTGACAAGGCTGTGGAGAAATAGGAACACTTTTTTCTTTTTTTTTTTTTTTTTTTGACATGGAGTCTTGCTCTGTTGCCAGGCTGGAGTGCAGCAGCATGATCTTGGCTCACTGTAACCTCCACCTCCCAGGTTCAAGTGATTCTCCTGCCTCGGCCTTCTGAGTAGCTAGGACTATAGGCACACACCACCACACCCAGTTCACTTTTTTGTATTTTTAGTAGAGACAGAGTTTCACCATGTTGGCCAGGATGGTCTCCATCTCCTGACCTTATGATCCGCCCACCTTGGCCTCCCAAAGTGCTGGGATTACATGCATGAGCCACCACGCCCAGCTAGGAATGCTTTTACACTGTTGGTGGGCATGTAAATTAGTTCAACCATTGTGGAAGACAGTGTGGCGATTCCTCAAGGATCTAGAACCAGAAATATCATTTGACCCAGTAATCCCATTACTGGGTATACACCCAAAGGAATATAAATCATTCTACTATAAAGACACATGCACATATGTGCTTACTGCAGCATTATTTACAATAGCAAAGGCATGGAACCAACCCAAATGTCAATCAATGATAGACTGGATAAAGAAAATGTGGTACATATACACCATGGAATACTATGCAGTCATAAAAAAGAATGAGATCATGTCCGTTGCAGGGACTTGGATGAAGTTGGAAGCCATCATCCTCAGCAAACTAACACAGGACAAGAAAACCAGACACTGCATGTTCTCCCTCATAAGTAGGAGTTGAACAATGAGAACACATGGACACAGGGAGGGGAACAACATACACAGGGGCCTGTCGGCAGGTGGAGGGCAAGGGGAGAGACAGCATTAGGACAAATCCCTAATGCATGCAGGGCCTAAAACCTAGATGATGGGTTGATAGGTGCAGCAAATCACATGGCACATGTATACCTATGTAACAAACCTGCACATTCTGCACATGTATCCCAGAACTCAAAGTAAAATTAAAAAAAAAAAAAGAAGAAAAAAAGAAAAGATGACTACAAGAAAAAAAAAATACACACACACACACACATATTTGGGCCAGGCGCAGTGGCTCATGCCTGTAATCCCAGCATTTTGGGAGGCTGAGGGGGGTGGATCACCTGACGTCAGAAGTTCAAGACCATCCTGGCCAACATGGTGAAACCTCATCTCTAATAAAAATACAAAAAATTAGCCGGGTGTGGTGGCGGGCGCCTGTAATCCCAGCTACTTGGGAGGCTGAGGCAGGAGAATCACTTGAACCTGAGAGGCAGAGTTTGCAGTGAGCTGAGATCGAGCCATTGTACTCCAGCCTGGGCAACAGAGCGAGACTCTGTCTGAAAAAAACAAACACACACAAAAACCCCAAAACACACACATGTGTACTGAACATGTAAAAAACAAAAAGAACTATGTAAGAAACAGGGTAAGAGGAATCAGATGATAAGTAAAATTTTTATATAAGGAAAATTATATAATGAAGAATTCTTGGGATCTGAACCCCATTAAGATTCTGGAAACTGTCTATTATTTAAGTGGGTTACATAATAGAAATCATGTTGCAACACACAGTCTTACCTTGGATCTACAAAAAAAAGGCTTAGCTCAGTGTTTTTAAACTAAAGGTCATAAACCTTGGTGAGTCCTGAAATCAATTTAGTTACTCTAAGCAACCCGTGAAGAAAGAAACAGAAACAGAGTAGAATAAAATAAATGGAAAATACTGCGTACACACCTCACATGGTAAAAACTGTACCGGAAACTTTTGTTCCTGTTTGATATATGTGTATATGTTATGTACACATGTGCTGGTCCATGATGGAAAGTGTGTTCCTTACTGGGAGCATGCCAATGGCCTAGCTGATGTAGTCACGTAATACAAGTGCTTAGTGCTTCCTTATAAATGGCTGAGATCCCTTGAAAAGTTTCTATATGCTTAAACCAAGAACATTGTGGAATAAGGAATGATTTTTCCAAGTAACCGTGTAAGTTCCTTAATATAGACAGATCTCAGGGCCATGTCTCAAAAGCATTTTGAATATCGTTTCCTGTCACCACCCTCCAAAATTGATAAATGTACTAAGTATAACTAAAAGACAATAGGCAGAATGTAAAATGGTTCAGTCACTGTGGAAAACAATTTGAGTTTCTCAAAAACTTAATTAAACACAGAATTAAAACATGACCCTGCAATTCCACTCTTAGGTATATATTCCAAAGAAATGAAAGCAAGGACCCAAACAAGAACATAGTTCACCCATGTTCATAGCAGCACTATTCACAAGAGGCAAAACAGTGGAACAGCCCAAATGTCCATTGGTAGATGAATGAATAAACCAACTGTGATGTATACAAATGATGGAATATCATTCAGCCATAAAAAGAACGAAGGGCCAATACATGCTACAAGGTATATAACCCTCCAAGATATTATGCTAAGTGAAAGATGTCAGACATAAAAGGTCACATTGTATGATTCCATGTCTATGAAATATCCAGAATGACTGGGTGCAGAGGCTTACGTCTATAATCCCAGCACACTGGAGGCTGAGGCAAGTGGATCACTTGAGCCTAGGAGTTCAAGACCAGCATGGGCAACATGGTAAAACCCCATCTATACTAAAAATACAAAAAATTAGGCAGCCATGGTGGCACACGCCTGTAGTCCCAGTTACTTGGGAGGCTGAGGTGGGAGGATCACTTAAGTCCAGGTGGTCGAGGCTGCAGTGAGCTGTTACCATGCCACTGCACTCCAGTCTGGGTGACAGGGCAAGAACCTGTCTCAAATAAGCAAACAGACAGACAAAAAATGAAAGACTAGACCAACTGTGGTGGCTCATTCCTGTACTTTCAGCACTTTAGGAGGCTGAGGCAGGAGGATTACTTCAGCCCAGGAGTTCAAGACCAGTCTGGGCAACATAGTGAGACCCCATCTCTATAAAAAATAAAAAATTAGCCAGGTGTGGTAGCACACACTTGTAATCTCAGCTACCTGGGGGGCTGAGGCAGGAAGATCACTTGAGCCCAGGAGGTCAAAACTGCAATGAGCTGTGACTGTGCCACTGCACTCCAATCTGGGTGACAGAGTGAGATGCTGTCTTTAAATTAATTAAGTAAGTAAGTAAGAAAGTAAAAGACTATAGGCAGTTATAAGTACTAGTAATATAAACACCCAGAATCTGGAAGGCAAATCTTTCTCAGGATATTAGAAACTAAATAAAAAAGAGTATCTTTATTTTTTCTTAAAATTAAAAAAAAATATTGTCATACGGAGAGTAAATCATCCTTACAAACCAAAGGCTAAATGGAAAAATGAATTGTAGATAATTCTGAGCAACACCTCTAAGAGAAAATTGACATGTACTTTTCTAGAAACATCTTTAAAAAACCAAATTCAGGCTGGGTGTGGTGGCTTGTGCCTATAATCCCAGCATTTTGGGAGGCCAAGGCAGGAGGACTGCTTGAGGCCAGGAGTTCAAGATCAGCCTGGGTAACATGGCAAGACCCCTCTCTAAAAAAAATAAAATAAGACAAAATAAAAAATTAGCCACTATGGTGCCATTGTACTTCAGCTTGGGTGACAAAGCAAGACCCTGTCTCAAACAAACAAACAAAAAAAATCAAATTCCGCAAGAGAGGAAATACTATTCTTAAATATAAAGGAGAAAATAAGGAAGAAAACAAAAACTTTTGAACAGAATTTTGGACTTGAAGGATGGGGAGACAAAACCACATTTCGTTTAATTTACAAATCTTCTCTTCAAGAAGACAAATATGTAAAAAAGGTGTGTGGGAAGATAATGTGAATCAACTACCTTCCTCTTCCCTGGGTGAAACAATTTTTATTACTGCTCTTACAGTGTGTATTTGTGTTGGTAGAGAGTTCACCACAGGTGTCAGGTGCAGACTGGCCAACCCCTTGGGGGGTATGCTATGAAGACAGATGGCTGTCTAGACTAGATCAATGTTTTTCAAACTGAGTAACAGAGCCCTAAGGGTCCTTTAGGCTGCTAGAGTAAGTGAAGAAAAGTGAGAGGGAAAAGGAAGTGGTGCTGTTGATGCTCCAGGCCTCTATGCCAACTTCATTCAGGGCAGGTTTGCTTTTATCTTTTAAATCCTAGGATTCCATGTTAAAGCTTCACTTGAAAATAGTTCTGTTGCTAAAGAAAATTATAAAAACCATTGGACTGGATCAAGGGTTCCCAAACCTGGCTCCTCAACAGAATTACTAAAAGAGCCTTTTCAAGTTAGGAATTCCTGGGTCATACCTCTAGACCTACTGAAATAGTAACTCCCTGAAGGATTCTTGTGCAGCCAGCCCAAAGCTAGCCCATGTGTTTGAGAAGCGCGGGACCAGATGATCTTTGCTTTCCTGAGTCTATGACAAAACGACTTAAATCAGTAGGCAAGAATCTCAGGCAAGAGAGCACATGGTAGCAGATGGAAAAAGAGAATATAGATAGCTAAATCACTAGGGTCTAATGAAGAAAACAAAAAAATTGGTAAATGAGGAGCTTGCCTAAGATCAGAAGTTGCTCTGGAGATTTAATTGCCTGGCAAAGGGCCCATTTCAACTCATAGCCTGTGATAACTATCCATATTGGTGATGGTAGTCAAAATGGTTTAATGGAGCAGCTGTTCAAAAAAGTATAATGTGAACCACATATGTAGTTTTAAAATTTCTAGTAGCCATGGTAAAGAAAAGTGAAAATAAAGAGGTGAAACCAATTTTAAAAATACATTTTATTTAGGCCAGGCACAGTGGCTCACGCCTGTAATCCCAGCACTTTGGGAGTCCGAGGTGGGCAGTTCACCTGAGGTCAGGAGTTTGAGACCAGCCTGGCCAACACAGTGAAACCCTGTCTCTAAAAAAATACAAAAATTAGCTGGGCATGGTGGCGATATGGAAGAGAAGAGCGTGGTCCCTTTAAATGATACAGAAGCGGGGAAGGGAAGTGCTAGCTAGAGGAGAACATGGTCCCTGGCTAGGGCTTCACCCACACAAACCTAGGTGAGGACAGGCATTTCCTGCCCAAATGTTGTATTTTCCCCAGACCGCCCTGGCCCGCCACGTCCCCATCCTATGCCTATAAACACCCCCTATCCCCCAGACCCTAGCAGGCAGACACATAGGTGGCTGGACATCGCGAGAAGCACATCAGCAGGAACCAGCACACCAGCAGGCCACCAACCAGCAGAACGACATTTGGCCAGGGCAGCCAGAGGAGAGCCCAGTCCAACGAGCGGTCCGACTCCAGGGGAAAACCATCTCCCTTCTGGCTCCCCCATCTGCTGAGAGCTACTTCCACTCAGTAAAACCTTGCACTCATTCTCCAAGCTCGTAAGTGATCTGATTCTTCCTGTACAACAAGGCAAGAACCCAGGGATACAGAAAGTCCTCTTTTTTTACGACAAGGCAGGGGTATAATTGAGCTAACACAAGCTGCCTATGGATGGCTAAACTAAAAGAGCACCCTGTAACACACGCCCGCTGGGGCTTCAGGAGCTGTAAACACTCACCCCTAAACACTGTCAGGGGGTCAGAGCCCCACAGCCTGCCCATCTGTATGCTCCCCTAGAGGTTTGAGCAGTGGGTCACTGAAGAAGTGAGCCACACCCCCATCGCACATCCTGCGAGGGGGACATGGGAGCTTTTCCCCTTTCAGTGGTGCATGTTTATAATCCCAGATACTCAGAAGGCTGAGGCAGGAGAATTGCTTGAACCTGGGAGACAGAGGTTGCAGTGAGCTGAGATTCCATCACTGCACTCCATCCGGGGCGACAGAGTGAAACTGTCTTATTAAAAAAAAATATATATATATATATAAAATATATATGTACGTACATGTATATATAATATACATGTACATATGTGTATATATAATATATATGTACATATGTGTATATATGTACGTATGTGTGTATATATAATTTAACTGCATATATCCAAATTTTCATTCATTTTTAACATATAATTCAATATAAAAATTATTAATGAGATTCTTTACCATTTTTTGTACTAAGTTTTAAAAATCTTACAGTACATCTCAATTCAGCCCTGTTATTAATATATTTCAAGTGCTCAATAACCACATGTGGCTAGTGGCTACCATATTGTACAGTGTAGAACTAATTAATTAAAAAATCAATGTATTCCCTTTCAAAATTGAGATTCAGTTGCAATCAAAACATAAAAGGCCCGTGAATCACTTTCCTAGCCCCAGAGATGCTGTTCCAGAGGCTAGTCTGATAACAATTTTGTCTGCAGATATCATACCCGACTTGACTTTTTCAGCTCTGACCACTCTCCCTCTTCCCAGCAGCAGTGTCTGCGTGCTGGACATTTACACCTGAATGTCCTGCTCACAAAGCCTATTCAAAATGTCTAAAACCAAATTCACCATCTTTCTTCCAAAATAAAACAAATACATTTACCACTTGATTTTCCTATTTCTATTAGTTACTTAAGATCAAAACTTCAGAGTCAACTTCTTCCTTTTTCTTTACTCTGCACAAGCACCAAGTTCTATTTATTCTTCTGTCATGATCTCTTGCTCACTGGACCTTTCCTGCTTCTAATTCTTCCTGCTGATCAGTCTAGTATAGTGTTACCAAATATATACACTTAATACACTAGCTATAATGTCATTTATCTTCAGTGGCTCTGTAATGCCTTATACTTCAGCTATGAATTCAGGACCATGCACAATCGTAAACCTACCCCCTCATCTGGCCTATGTCATTCTGACTTTATCTTTCACCAATCTCCTAGGAAAGCCTTTGTTAAGGCAAACTATCCTATGCTCTCTCTCCTGAAAATGCCTTATATTTCCTCATCTCAGTGCTTTATAATTTTCTATCCAACTAGAATGCCCTTATTTCAGTTTACCTATTCAAAGCATTAATTCAACAAATATTTGTGTGTCAGGCATTGTGCTATGTACTGGAGGCAATATAAATAGGGGCATATCTTATATAATTATGCTTTGCTTTATCACATTTTACAGTTACTGCATTTTTTACAAATTGAAGGTTTGTGGCAACCCTGCATTGAGCAAGTCTATTGGCACCATTTCTCCAACAGCATGTGCTCACCTCATGTCTCTGTTACATTTTGGTAATTCTTGCAATATTTCAAACTATTTCATTATTATTATATCTGTTATGAGCTGTCATCAGTGATCTTTGATGTTACTATTGTAATTGTTTTAGAGCACCATGAACCATCCCCATATAAAACAGCGAATTTAATTGATAAATATTATGTGTGTTCTGACTGCTCCACTGACCCGGCTTTGCCTGTCTCTTTCCCTCTCTTCAGGCTCCCCTATTCCCTGAGACAAAACAATATGAAATGAGTCCAGTTGATTACCTACAGTAGCCTCTACATGTTCAAGTGAAAGGAAGAGTTACATATCTCTCACTTTAAATCAAAAGCTAGAAAAGACTAAGCTTAGTGAGGAAGGCCTATTGCAAGCTGAGATAGGCCAAAACCTAGGTCTCTAGCCCTAGTCAACTTGTGACATGCAAAGGAAATGTTCTTAAAGGAAATTAAAGATGCTGCTCCAGGTTGAGTGCTATGGCTCACACCTGTAATTCCAGCACTTTGGGAGGCTGAGTTGGGAAGATCACTTGAGCTCAGGAGTTCAAGACCAGCCTGGGCAACATGGTGAAACCCCATCTCTACAAAAAATACAAAAATTAGCCTGGCATGGCAGTGAATGCCTATAGTCCCAGATACTTGGAAGGCTGAGGCCAGAGAATCACTTGACCCTGGAGGAGGTTGAGGCTGCAGTGAACTGTGACCACACCACTGCACCACTGCACTCCAGCTTGGGTGACAGAGTCTCCCTGTCTGAAAAAAATAAAATAAAATAAAATAAAAAATGAAAAGATGCTACTCCAGTGAATACATGAATGAACACATGCTATTTCTCATGAAATAGCATTACTGATATGAATAAAGGTTTAGTGGTATGCATAAAAGATAAAACCAGTCACAATATTCCCATAAGCCAAAGCCTAATCCAGAGCAAGGCCCTAACTTTCTTTGATTCTATGAAGGCTCAGAGAGATGAGGTAGCTGCAGAAGAAAAGTGAAGCTAGTGGAGGTTGGTTCATGAGGTTTAAGGAAACAAGCCATCTCCATAGCATAAAAGTGCAAAGCAAAGCAGTAAGTGCTGATGGAGAAGCTGTAGCATCAAGTTATCCAAAAGATCCAGCTAAGATCACTGATGAAGGTGGTTACACTAAAAAACAAATTTTCAATGTAAATAAAACAGTTTTCTATTGGAAGAAGACGCCATCTAAGACTTTCTTTTTTTTTTTTTTTGAGACGGAGTCTCACTCTGTTGCCCAGGCTGGAGTGCAGTGGCGCAATCTCGGCTCATTGCAGGCTTTGTCTCCTGGGTTCAAGCCATTCTCCTGCCTCAGCCTCCAGAGTAGCTGGGACTACAGGCGCCCGCCACCATGCCTGGCTAATTTTTTTTAAATTTTTAGTAGAGACGGGGTTTCACCATGTTAGCCAGGATGGTCTTGATCTCCTGACCTCGTGATCTGCCTGCCTTGGCCTCCCAAAGTGTTGGGATTACAGGCGTGAGCCACCGCACCCGGCCAGATGCCATCTAAGACTTTCATAGTCAGAAAGGATAAGTCAATGCCTGGCTTCAAAGCTTCAAAGGACAGGCTGACTCTCTCGTTAAGGGCTAAGGCAGCTGGTGACTTTAAGTTGAAGCCAGTGCTTATTTACTATTCCAAAAATCCTAGGGCCCTGAAAAATGATGCTGAATCTACTCTGCCTATACTCTATAAATGAAACAACAAAGCCTAGATGACAACATATCTGTTTATAGCATGGTTTACTGAATGTTTTAAGCCCACTGTTGAGACCTAATGCTCAGAAGAAAGAATTCCTTGAAAAATATTACTGCTCACTGACAACATGCCTTGTCACCCCACAGTTCTGATGGAAATGTACAAGGATATTAATGTTGTTTTCATGCCAACTAATACAATATCCATTCTGCAGCCCATGGATCAAGGAGTAATTTCAACTTTCAAGACTTACTTAAGAACTACATTTCGTAAAGCTACAGCTGCCATAAATAGTAATTCCTCTAGTGGATCTGGGCAAAGTAAACTGAAAACATTCTGGAAAGGATTCACTAATCTACACGCCATTAAGAACATTTGTGATTCATGGGAGGAGGTCAAAATAACAACATCAATAGGAGTTTGGAAGAAGTTGATTCTAATGGATGATTCTGAGGGGTTCAAGACTTCAGTGGAAAAAGTAACAGCAGATATGGTGGAAACAGCAAGAGAACTAGAATTAAAAGTGGGGCCTAAAGATTTAGGCTGAATTGCTGCAATCTCATGATAAAACTTGAACAGATGAGGAGTTCCTTTGTAGGGATGAGCAAATTAAAGTAGCTTCTTGAGATAGAATCTACTTGGGGTGAAGACACTGTGAACACTGTGGAAATTACAACAAAGAATTATGTTGCGGGAAGTCAGGGACCCTGAACAGAGGGACCGGCTGAAGCCATGGCAGAAGAACATAAATTGTGAAGATTTCATGGACATATATTAGTTCCCCAAATTAATACTTTTATAATTTTTTATGCCTGTCTTTACTGCAATCTCTGAACATAAATTGTGAAGATTTCATGGACATTTATCACTTCCCTAATCAATACTCTTGTAATTTCCTATGCCTGTCTTTACTTTAATCTCTTAACCCCATCATCTTCGTAAGCTGAGGATGTATGTGGCCTCAGGACCCTGTGATGATTGCGTTAACTGCACAAATTGTTCGTAAAGCATGTGTGTTTAAACAACATGAAATCTGGGCACCTTGAAAAAAGAAAAGGATAACAGCGATGTTCAGAGAACAAGGGAGATAACCATCAGGTGTGATTGCCTGAGAGCCGGGCAGAACAGAGTCATATTTCTCTTCTTACAAAACCAAATAGGAGAAATATCACTGAATTCTTTTTCTCAGCAAGGAACAGCCCTGAGAAAGAGAATGCTTTCCTAGGGGTAGGTCTCTAAAATGGTTGCTCTGGGAATGTCTGTCTTACACGGTTGCAGATAAGGGATGAAATAAGCTCCGGTCTTCCATAGTGCTCCCAGGCCTATTAAGATGAGGAAATTCCCGCCTAGTAAATTTTAGTCAGACTGGTTGTCTGCTCTCAAACCCTGTCTCCTGATAAGATGTTATCAATGACAATGCGTGCCCAAAACTTCATTAGCAATTTTAATTTCGCCCCGATCCTGTGATCTCACTCTGCGCCCATTTGCCTTGTGATATTTTATTGCCTTGTAAAGCAAGTGATCTCTATGACCCATACCCTATTCTTACACTCCCTCCCCTTTGAAAATCACTAATAAAAACTTGCTAGTTTTGCGGCTTGCGGGGCATCACAGAATCTGCCGACATGTGACGTCTCCCCTGGAAACCCAGCTTTAAAATTTCTTTCTTTTGTACTCTTTCCCTTTATTTCTCAGACCGGCCAACATTTAGGGAAATAAAAAACAACTTACGTGGAATTATTGGGGGTGGGTTCCCCCAATAGAATTTAGACATAATTTAGACAACAAAGAATTTAGACATAATTCTAAATATTAAAAAAAAATTTAGAATATTACATATACTTAGTTGATAAAACAGTGGCAGGATCTGTGAGGACTTATTTTGAAAGTTCTACTGTAGGTAAAATCTTATCAAACAGCATCACATGCTACAGAGAAATCTTCCATGAAAGGAAGAGTCAGCTGATGAGGCAAACTGCATTGTTGTCTTATTTTAAGAAACTGCTACAGCCACTCCAACCACCACCCTGATCAGTCAGCAGCCATCAACATTGAGGTAAGACCCTCTGCCAACAAAAAGATTATGACTCACTGAAGGCTCAGATGACTGTTAGCATTTTTTAGCAAGAAATTACTTAATTAGGTTTGTACATTGGTTTCTTAGACATAATGCTATTGTACACTTAAGAGACTACAGTATAGTGTAAACATGAGTTTTATATGCACTGGGAAACCAAAAAAATTGTGTGACTCACTTTATTGCAATATTTGCTTTACTGCAGTGGTCTCAACCAAACTTACAACATTTTTGAGGTATGCCTGTAATCCTAACCTCAGTTTCCCTCACTTTAAGACTTTCTGACTATGCCCAAACAGGAGTGGTTTTGCATTACAGAGTTGTTCTCATACGGCACATAGTCTGTAACACTCATTGAGCTCTCACAATTTACTGCCTTGTATGGGTAATTATCAGCTTTTTCTGTAAATATCTATCTTTCCAAATAGTGTGGATTCCCTGAAAGCATGGGCGAGAATCATATCAATGTGATCTCCCTGGTGTTCAGTAAGCCGCAGGTACTGATACGCATTTGCCGGATGACAAGTAAGAAAAAGAGGGAAGGGACTGTGGAGCTGCAGGAGGGCCCCACCTAGGAAAGAATCCTCACCCCCACCCAGTGACAGCAGGCAAATCAGGATCAGAGGTAAGCAGGAAGGGCCTGCAAGAACTTCAAGGCTACTAAAAGCACATGGGAAGTTTCACTTTTCCAATTCCATTTGCAATGAAATTCAGACTCGGCAACACTTACGTCAGGATTGATTACCTTAGCTTTTGGACCTCTACAATATGAGTTAGGTCATGAGCTTTAAAAACCCTTTCTTAGTTCTAAATGAAAATAATACCACTGGTGATATTTAAGAAACACACATGGTATCAGACTTAAAAAGAAAACTCACCACATGTTGTGTTCAAAAACTTTGGCTGGGTCAGTTAAAATCCTTGATCCCAGAGGGGCCACTGGGTGGTAACCACTTTGGTATCTGTGTGGCACCTTTCCTAGCCTTAGACAGGAAATGGAATTTCTCCAAATCATGTTCATCCTAAGCAGTACCTAAAAAGTTACAAATGATTAATTAGTCAACATAGATTAAACAGTGTATTGTTTACCTAACACCCAAAACCTGGTTCTAAAGGTTTTCAATCTGAGAAAGCACAGGAAAACTAGAAACTTTTTAATGAAAGATGAGCACAATAGCTTCTCTCCTGAAGTATATTCAGGCCAAGAGATGGGAAAGAAATATTTAGGGTGGGCAACACTGGCTGGCTTTTTTGTGAAAGCCATAGCCTTAACCAACTTTGTTTTGTTAGACATTTTATTTGTTCATTTAATTTTTAGTGCATGACCAAAGCATGTAAGTCCAAAATCTGAATCTGTATACTAAAGACAGTTTTTTTTTTTTAAAGTAATTTTATTTTTGGGGGGGTAATTCTAGGAAAACATATTTCTAGGAAATATTCTGTGACCACTAGACAAAAATCCCAAGTATGGTAGAAGAATAAAAAAACAAACCTGTAACTCTCATTCTCTGTGCTGAAATGAATAATATGAAAATCAGTCAAATAAATAAATATTAAGACAGAATCACAGCAATTCTTAATTCTAACAATACTATATACATATATTTTTAAGAATAGTCAGCAATATGGATGCAAAATAGATTTCCCTGAACAAAATGCATGCTTTGCTGGGCACGGTGGCTCATGCCTGTAATCCCAGCAGTTTGGGAGGCCAAGGAGGGTGGATCACTTGAGGTCAGGAGTTTGAGACCAGCCTGGCCAACATAGGAAAACCCCATCTCTACTGAAAACACACACACAAAAAAGAAAAAATTATCAAGGAGTGATGGTATGCTCCTGTAATCCCAGCCACTTGGAGGCTGAGGCAAGAAAATCGCTTGAACCCAGGAGGCAGAGACTGCAGTGAGATTGTGTCACTGCACTCCCACCTGGACAACAGAACAAGACTCTGTCTCAAAACAAAACAAAACAAAAATGCATGCTTAAGGCCAGGTGCAGTGCCTCACACCTGTAATCCCAACATTTTAGGAGCCCAAGGCGAGAGAGTTACTTGAATCCAAGAATTCGAGACCAGCCTGGGCAACATAGTGACACCCTGTCTCCACAAAAAAAAAAAAAAAAAATTACTCGGGGGTGGTGGTGCACGTCTGTGGTTCCAGCTACATGAGAGGCCGAGCCTAGAGGATGAGGCTGTAGTGAGCCATGATTGTGCCACTGCATTCTGGCTTGGGTCATAGAGCAAGACCCTGTCTTAAAAAAAGGAAAAAAAAAAAAGCATGTTTACACCCTAGCTCGAGAGGAGAATCATCTGCTGATTAGCCCAAATCCATCTCCATTTCTGGAAGAATAACAAACATTTAAAGAATATGTCATCTTAATTACATACTTGTAAATGTGTCACTTTAAAATCTTTATGGAAAAGTATTAAAAAGAAGCTCTAAGGAGCTTACTTTTTCCAATAAGAAACCATTGTAATACTGCTTGACATTTCAGTTGTTCATCACAACGTTCAGCCTAATGCTGTCAGCTGTCAGGTGGAAACAGATGCTAAAAGGTGTGTGTATGTAATATGCATCACAGATTATTGGAGGTGCTATTAGGCGTAAAAATGCCATATACTGTGCACTCTTTACCACCCTACTGAAAATGAATAGGTTTAAGACTGTGAATTCCAAAATGAACTGCAGAATGTCAAAAACAGCTCTTTGTACTTTTAAACATAAAATTCAAGATTTTCCTTTTGGAAAAAAAAAAGTGGGGGCATAGTTACACATACCAACAAGACTGTAATGGTTCCATTCAAATGTGACTTAACAGTGATGAGAAATGAAACCTTCAACAGCAAGTGCAGATGCTCCTGTTTCTTATTTGTTTTCCTTCTCCAGTAAATGCAGCTCTTTGGTGGAGGCAAATGAAATGAAATGCTCCACCTACTACCACCTTTACCCTGATGTGCCTTTGTTCTTTTTGCCTGCCAATGTTCCACATAAGACTATCAGTGTTCTATAAAACCCTACCTGCAAAATTATTTTTAGAGCTCTTTCTGCAGTGAATAGTATTCATAAAATCTTCTGTATGCTGAAGAGTAGAAATTGATTACACCTAGAAAGAGAGGCAATTCATGCTCAAAAGTATAAAATGATATAAACGTTTCCTACCCAGGAAAGGCAAATCAAAATGGAATTTCAATCCTTTAAATAATCACGTGATACTTATCTATACCCATCTATATACAGAAGAGGGAAGGAAAAAAAAGTAAGAATTTCTCTCACTATAAATGACCAAGAGCCTCTGTAGACAGAGACAAAAAGATACAACCAGATTGGATTATTAGGCAATTCAGGAAAGTGTCAGAGAAATGTGAATCTTGCAGGCTGCTAGTCTGGGGAGAAAGCATAGTGTGACCAGGGTCTAAATATGTGGCAATTTCCCTACTTAGGCAGCTGTTTCTTTAATTAACCACACAAACACCTTTATTTCATTTACTTATCCATAACAGTTATGCATAGCCTTGCATTGCTATTTATCTTATTACATAAATATATAATAAACATATATAGGAGACTATATAATATAAACACATAATAAAATTATATAAATGCCTTCTTACTTAAATTGCAAGCTTCTAGAGGCAGCACCAAGCTGCTCATGAATTGTTTGACTGATTACATAAAAATGGTATTTGTCTGACATAAGTCTCATTGGATGGAAGTTACTTCATATTTTCCAGGGTGGATCCTAACTAAGATCCTTGCAGTGCGAAGGAAGTGACACAAGAAAGTGACAATATACAGGTAGCTATCCAATTATATTAACTACAATGATTAACAAATATGTGCTTTGTATTATTACTACCATGTTAGCCTAAGGTTTGCTAGGTCATGGTTCAATTTTGTGGGAAAAGAAGGGCAGGGCCAGCCCCAAATAAAATTCTGGTAGAAAAAGTAGGTTTCTGCCACCAGAATGACCCAATCCCTTTATGTACCTTCTCTTAGCTCTTTTTTGGCATACTCTAATTTGAATACCAGTTTAACTCAGATATTATTTGCATAATATCTTATTCACACAAAACTGTGTGAATAAGTAGTATTTTTATTTGAAACAACACAAAGAGGTACAGTTAAAATATTCCATTCATCCAAAAAACGGCAAGAAAGGAAGAACAGAGGAATGAAAAACAAATAGGACAAATAGAAACAAATACAACAAATAAAAACAAATAGGACAAATAGAAAACAAATACCAAGATGGCATATTTAAACCCAACCATATCAATACTTACAATAAATGTAAATGGGTTCTAATTAAAAAGCAGATTATGAACTTGGATTAAAAAAAGTAAGACCCAGCAATATACTGTTTATAAGGCAAGCACTTTAAATATAAAGAAACAAACAGATCAGCATAAAAAAAAGGTATACCATGCAAACACTGCATAAGAAAGCTGGTGGGGCTATATTAACAGACAAAGTAGACTTCAATGAAAAGACTATTACAGAGAAAAAGAGGGACATTTAATAATGATAATAAGCCAATTCATTAAGACAACATAGCAGTCTTAAATATGCATGTACCTAATAACAAAGCTGTAAAATAAATGAAGCAAAAAGACAGAACTTTCTAAAAGGAGAACTTAACAAATTCACAGTAATACTTGGAGATTTTAACAACCCTTTTTCAGTAATAAATACAAAAATAATCAGCAACGAGCTATCAAAAAATCAAAAAGGATAAAGAAGATTTGAACATTATTAACTTGACCTAGATGATATTTATAGAAAGAACATCATATGTAGCAATAGCAAGAATACACATTCTTTTCAAATGAACATGGAGTATTCACCAAGGTAGACCATATGCTGGGCTATAAAACAAGTCTCAATAAATAGATAAATTTGGCTGGCTAGGCACAGTGGCTTATGCCTGTAATCCTAGCACTTTGGGAGGCTGAGGAGGGTGGATCACCTGTGGTCAGGAGTTTGAGACCAGCCTGGCCAACATGGTGAAAAACTGTCTCTACTAAAAATACAAAAAAAAAAAAAATTAGCTGAGTATGGTGGTGGGTGCCTACAATTGGCTGAGGCACAAGAATCACTTGAACCCAGGAGGCGGAGGTTGCAGTGAGCCAAGATCGCGCCACTGCACTTCAGCCTAGGCGACAGAGTGGGACTCTGTCTCAAAAAAATAGATAAATAAATAAAAATAAATCCCAAAGTATTAAAATCATACAGTGTGCTTTTTGGCTACAATAATATTAAATGTTAATATCTTGATGAACTAACTTGTATTAATAAATGTCCCTTCTTATCTCTGGTAATAGTCATTTTCTTGAGGTCTACTTTGTCTGATATTAACACAGGGCTACCAGGTGTCTAATGTAATGTTGTGTATGGCATGTTGTGTATCTTTTAAAAAAATTTTAGTCTATTTGTGTGTTTTTATTTTTTATTTTATTTTTAATTTAATTTTATTTTTTGAGACAGAGTCTTGCTGTATCGCCCAGGCTGGAGTGGAGTGCAGTGGTGCGATCTCGGCTCACTGCAAGCTCTGCCTCCCGGGTTCACGCCATTCTCCTGCCTCAGCCTCCCGAGTAGCTGGGACTACAGGCACCTGCCACCATGCCTGGCTAATTTTTTTGTGTGTGTGTATTTTTAGTGGAGACGGGGTTTCACCGTGTTAGCCAGCATGGTCTCGATCTCCCGACCCTGTGATCTGCTCGTCTCGGCCTTGCAAAGTGCTGGGATTACAGGGGTGAACCATCACACCCGGCCTTATTTGTATGTTTACATTTAAAGTGCTTTTCTGATAGGCAGCATATTGTCAATCCTTGCTTTTTTATCCAAATTCAAAATAATAATGATAGCTACAAAAGTTTCCAAATGTTAAGGAACTAAGCAACACAGCTATAAATAACCTATGAGTAAAAGAACAAATCTGAAATTAGAATATATTTTGAACTAAATAACAAAATTTCAAAATATCAAAATTTATGGGATGCAACTAAAGCAGTGTATAGAGAGAAATTTATAGTTTTAAACATTTTTATTAGAAAGGAGAAAGATGTCAAATCATTAATCTCAGCTTTTTTTTTTTTTTTTTGACAAGGTCTTGCTCTATCACCCAGACTAGAGTACAATGGCACGATCATAGCTCACTGCAGCCTTGAATTCCTGGGGTCAAGTGATCCTCCTGCTTTGGCCTCCCAAGTAGCTAGGACTACACTCATGTGCCACCCACACCTGGCTACTTTTCTTTTTTTTTTTTTTTTAAGAGACAAGGTCTGCCTATGTTGCTCAAGCTAGTCTTGAACTCTTGGGCTCAAGGGATCCTCCCACCTCGGCCTCCCAAAGTGCTGAGATTTACAAGCATCAGCCACCTTGCCTGGCCTCAGCTTCTAGCTTCGCAAGCTAGAAAAATAAGAATAAATTAGACCCAAAGTAAGTAGAGAGAAGGAAATAATAAAACAGAAAGCAATGAAATAGAAAATGGGGCCAGGCATGGTGGTTCATGCCTGTAATCTCAGAGTTGTGGAAGGGAGGTCAAGGTGGGCAGATCACTTGAGGCCAAGACTTTGAGACTAGCCTAGGCAAAATAGTGAGACCTTATCTCTAAAAAAACAAAAAAACAAACAAACAAAAACTTCAAACAAACAAAATTAGCCAGTGTCTGTAGTCCCAGCTACTTGGGAGGCCAACGAGGGAGGATCACTTGAGTTCAGGAGTTCAAGGCTGCAGTGAGCTATGATCATGCTATTGCACTGCATCCTGGGCGACAGAGCAATACCCTATCTCAAAAAAAAAAAAAAAAAAAAAAAAAATAGAGGGAGGGAGGGAAGGAGGGAAAATGAGCAAAGCAGGGAAAAATCAGTCAAAAGTTAGTTCTTTGGAAAGATTAATAAAACTGATAAACTTCTGGCAAGACTGATATCAAACATATGTTTCACAAAACACAAACTTCCAATAATAGGAATGAGAAATGAGATATCACCACAGACCTTACAGACATTGAAAATCTAATACTGGGATATTATGGACAATTTTATTGCATTCATTAGATGGGACAAAGTCCTTGAAAACCATAACTTACTAATAATAACAAAATAACACAAGAGAAAATCTGAATAGCCCTAAATTTATTAATTACATTTGTAATTAAAATCGAAACAAACAACACACCTAATAGGATGGCTGGTATTTAAAAACAGCAGCAACAGCCCAGAATATAACAAGTATTGGTGAGGATGTGGAGAAATTGGGAAATTGGAGCCCTTACTCATTGCTATTGAAATATAAGATGATACAGCTGCTATGAAAAAACATTATGGTGAATCCTCAAAAATTAACATAGAATTACCATACAATTCAGCAATTCTACTTCTGGGTATATACCCAAAAGAAGTGAAAGCAGAAACCAAAGAGATATTTGTACACCCATATTCATAGCAACATCATTCACAATAGACAAAAGGTAGAAGCAACCCATGTGTCCACTGAAGATAAATGAACAAAATGTGATACATACATACATACATACATATATATATGTACAATGGAACGTTATCCAGCCTTGAAAGGAAATTTTGACACATGCTACAACCATGGATGAATCTTAAAGATATTATGATAAGTGAAATAAGCCAGTCATAAAAGGACATATATTGTATGATTCCTCTTGTATAAGGTTCCTAGAGTAGTCAAACTGACAGAGACAGGAAGTGGAGTGATGTTTGGCAGAGGCTGGGGAATGGAGAATTAAGTTTCTAATGGATATGGGAAGGGGCGAGAGGAAATGGGGAGATGCAGATCAAAGGATACAAAGTTGCAGATAAGTAGGATGAACATGTCCAGAGATCTAATGTACAATGCGAGGGTTACAGTCAATATTTTATTATATTTGGGATTTTTGCTGAAAGAGTAGATTTTAGGTACACTTGCCACACATACACACAAAGGTAACTATGTGAGATGATATATTTGTTAATCTACTTGCCTATGGCAACCACTTCACTGTGTATATATGTATTAAAACATCTTCTTGGCCGGGCGCGGTGGCTCAAGCCTGTAATCCCAGCACTTTGGGAGGCCGAGGCGGGCGGATCACAAGGTCAGGAGATCAAGACCACAGTGAAACCCCGTCTCTACTAAAAATACAAAAAAATTAGCCGGGCGCGGTGGCGGGCGCCTGTAGTCCCAGCTACTCAGGAGGCTGAGGCAGGAGAATGGCGGGAACCCGGGAGGCGGAGCTTGCAGTGAGCCGAGATCGCGCCACTGCACTCCAGCCTGGGCAACAGCGTGAGACTCCGTCTCAAAAAAAAAAAAACAAAAACAACAACAACAACAAAAAAAACATCTTCTTGTATACCTGATATATACAATTAAAGAAGAGACGCTAGACACCAAAAAAGTAAAAAATAAATAAAGAGTTTCATTTAGGGAAGATGAAAAAGTTCTGGAGATGGATGAAGTCTAAGAGTATGAAGAAGGCGGCCAGGCGCGGTGGCTCAAGCCTATAATCCCAGCACTTTGGGAGGCCGAGGCGGCAGGATCACGAGGTCAGGAGATGGAGACCATCCTGGCTGACTCGGTGAAACCCCGTCTCTACTAAAAAATACGAAAAAAAAATTAGCCCAGCGTGGTGGCGGGCGCCTGTAGTCCCAGCTACTCGGGAGGCTGAGGCAGGAGAACGGCGTGAACCCGGAAGGCAGAACTTGCAGTGAGCTGAGATGGCGCCATTGCACTCCAGCCTGGGTGACAGAGTGAGACTCCGTCACAAAAAAAAAAAAAAAAAAAACGAAAAACAAAACAGTATATAGAAGGCAACAGAAATTTCCACAATTCCTGATAAGGTGTTTCAGTTTTTTAAAATTTACTATGTGAAAAATCTGAGAACGTGGTCCTGACCCTTCACTTAACTCAAACTAATGTCACATAAAAGGCATACATTGTACCAACTTTGCCCACAGGTTCCCATTTTCAGCTCACCATCCTATGAAGCTCCTTCCTCTTGAATCCTAAGAAGGCCAAAATGAAACAGAAAAAGCATGACTTTAGGGGCATGCCGCGTGAGATCTTAACGCTAAGGCTCAGTCATGAATAGGCAATGGCTAAAGCAATCACTAAGGAACAGACAAGAAAGAAAACGAAACTCATTCAAGTATTAGATTGACAGTGTCGTTAAAAATCGCATTTATTACGCTACCAAATATAAAGCATACCAAGAAAAGCTGACAGACTTCCTGCCAGCTCTAGGTGTAGGTAGGTATGTGCCTATTTTAGAATGTAAGGAAAAGAACAAATGTATAAAAGGACTTGGGTTCAGCATACATAGTAATCTGACAAGCCAAGGGGAAGGTGGTTTTAATAGGTTCCAGTTTCCTGAGCAGACTACCACCACAATGAGCACAGTGGCAAAAGCAGCAGCCTTGATACAGAAGGCCAACGTGTGGGGAGCAGCTCTCTCCCCAGCTACCAATTTTGGCTAGATGCTTTGCCTACCACTAAAATGGAGTCCTTTTCACAATGATTCATACATCTGCCTGACCATATCAACAAACTATAACATATGCTACAGGAATAGGTAAAATGTGTGTAATGCACATGACAAAATACCTCTTAACTGCAAATTTTGCTTTTGGGGAGCAACAGTTTTGAGTAATACTGTTTTTTTTTTTAAAGAAGGATTTTAATAAAAGGAAAGACTCCATAGTATATTTTGCAAATTGAAAAAATACTTTAGAAAGTAAAGGCTGAACACAGTGGCTCATGTCTGTAATCTCAGCACTTTTGGAGGCCAAGGCAGGAGGACTGCTTAAGCCCAGGAGTTTAAGATTAGCCTGGGCAACATAGACAGACCTCATCTCAAAATAAAAATAAATAAATAAAAGGAAATAAAGCATCAATTCCAATATATCTTCCATGTAAATTTCATTTTTTTTTTTTAGAAAAGTTAAATAGGTACCATGTGTGATGACCTATCCTCAGCACTTATATAGAGTATATTATCTTATTTAGCTTCCATTCCCTATCAAGGGGTACTGTTTTAAGGAAAAAGCCTATAAAGGACGAAGTAAACTAACAGGCCTAAAATCACCCAGCTAAAAATTGACAGAGATTCAATTCCAGTCCAAGCATCTAATTAAAGAATCCACATTCTACCTTTTTGGATTTTTTGTTTTTGCTTTTTTGAACAGCATTATTATTCACATACATATACCCCATTTGCCTTCTACTTTTGTATACCACATATACAAGAAGGATCATGTTACTGACTCCCCAGTCTTTAATGGGGTTGCTAATTTGTTGTAACTGATTTCGGGAGGCCCAGAATTCCTTCTCTCCCTTCATCTCTCTCAACTGTTTTTCTCTTGGGCCTTAATCGAATAGCAAGCAAGCAATGCCATTGGTAGCCAGCAGTCCCCAGATTTAGGAGAGCACAGTCATTCTCTTATTTGGCTTGTCACATTACTATAAATGCTGAACCCATATATAACAATATGTATAATATGTACTCAAATCTCAAGGTGCAGACAAAGGGCTCTTGCATCACCTAAATAATGTAACATTTTAACACCCAGGTCTTTTCACTGGTTTGATTTTGCAGGGCTGAGCAGTAGAGACAAAGAACGGCTTCTTAGTTCCCTTGCTTTTTAAGCTGGTTCCTAAGACTGCTTTCTTGCATTTTAATACTACTAGAGGAACACCAAAGAAATAGAGCAAATCGTACTGCTGTTTGTATGAATCTATAACAATTATCCTTGGGGCACTTAGCTAGCTCTAGGATAAACTATTTGTAAAATTCCCCAAGGATGATTCCCAGTTGTCTCAGCTTGCTGCAACCCCAGGGAGAGGAACTGCTATTAACCATACACTAAATGCCAGTCCACCATTTAAAAGTTAACTTCCCTTCAATGTTTCCTGACTTCTGAGTATCCTTTAAATAAATAAGTGAGACATTCATGTTTTCACCTTTGTAACTGTTTAGCATTTCTTCTCATAGGGGAAGCTGGTACAAAGGTTTTCATTCAGAGGAGCAAACATCATCTAGAATTAAGTTGCACTAAACATTACCTGAGAGGCTAGCATTAATGAGAACAAATTAAGCGCTACTGCTGTACTTTTTTGGAGAGTGAAAGCTGACAGGTAAGAAACACTTAAGTATCAACTACACTGCAGTGAAAACTGAAGCTTCAATTAACCCTGGCAATTTCAGAGAACTCAGAGGGTGACCATCTGCCAGGCAAACAGCTTAGGCAACTCATGCATCTTGTTTTAATCTTTCTTTGGATGATTATAATTTCAGGGTATAAATAAGGTTATTAGCAAGAACAGAACAACAACAATAATTACAGTAAGTATTTGCAGAGCACTTTGATCACACTATGACGTCAGTAACTCTGCAGCTTCAAAATGGGAATCTCATGCTTAGTATTTGTTCTCCATGACTGCCCTGAATGGTGGCTACATGATACACTCACTCACACAAAAAGAGGCAACTGGGACTCAGAAGTTAACTCTCTAAGGGATTTAATGTAAGCTCATCTCAAAGCCATCTCAATCTAAAATATCTGAACTATTCTTATTTCTCTGGACATTGTTTCTAAACACGTTATACTGGGCCAGAATGAAATTGGTTTTAACTTATTTACCTGGCATTTCACATTTAGACTTCTGTGTACAGAAGAGGAAAAAAGCCTGGATTCTTGATGGCATCATTGAACAGGTAAACCAGTGATAGTCTATCTCTGGACTTCTTGCTAGGTGAAAAAAGTAAATCCTTTTGTATTTTAGCCACTATTAGATTTTCTGTTATGTAATATGTATTATTGTTAAGTCCTGGGATTTCAGAGACAAATCCATCTGTTTTCTGCTCTCAAGAATTACCATTAAGTGAAGAAGAAAGAGATGCAAACAAAGAGTCCTGACATTATATATAGTAAAGGTAAGTACAAAATGCTATTGGAGCACAGAGGAGTGAATGATTAAGTCTACTAGTGGTGGCTCTGAGAAGCTTTCTGGTGGAGGCAATATTTGTGCTGGGTATAGAAAAATGAGTAACATTCCACGGAGAAAAGGGTAAAAGCCAGGGAATTTCAGGCAGGATGATTAGCACAGATAAAGATTAAACAGGTATGAAAACATGGAATATTCAGAGAATAAAAAGTAATATAGAAAAAGGTGCTGACCTAAATAATTCTGGATATTAATAGTGTCTATAAAACTAAAGGCAATAGGAATGGTAATAAGCACTGTACTCTAGTTGAAAAAGGGTTAACAATTCTGAAATCAGTACACAAGGAAATCAGAATTGAACAATTAGTAAGTAGGTGATACTTGGTAGAAGCCAGGTTTCTCATTGTTGGAGTGGGAGGTTACAAACAAAGGGAAGAAAAGGCTAGAATAATCTATATGGTGATGGCTTAGAATGTGAGTCATTTGTATGCACTCATATTTAGCTTAATATACATAGGTTACATATAGAAATATTTGTAGATATGTATGTATACATTGATTAGTATACACACATATATTTCCTTACTCTGTCATCTGAGAGGGCCTAGAAGTCACCACATCCCGGTGGCAACAAGCACACCCAGTACTCAGATCTTCATTTCTAACCATTCTCTAATAAAACAGAACCATGGCTCCTTGGAGAAATGGCTGATTCTAGGATTGAGGCAGAGAATATAAGATGAGCCAAGAGCGTCTTATAGTGCCAGAAAGTAAGGAAGTGCACACACACACCCCAAAAAACAAAAAACCTACAGTGCTGAGGGTATTGTCAAAAGGACACGGGAGCCAACTGAACGTGCACCCAATGGCCAAAGCTAGAACACTCTGACCAACAAAATAAAAAGTAGTTTTGGATTACAACCCAAAGAATAAAATAAATATCCAGGTATCCATACTCATATAAATGATTAAACAAATAAATGAGGGAGAAGAGAGAAATCGTCCATGCAAACAGTTACTAAATAATTTATGTAAATAAACACTCTTCCCTTAAGGAGGTGGAACATAACTCCTCATTAAGTGTGGGCAGCACATAGTGACTTCTTTCTAAAGAGTTCAGTGTGGAAAGGGGGAAAAAATAACTCTGCAGCGGAGTAACTTGACAAAGACTTCCTCAGCCAGGTGATCAAGGTTAACAAAAACAGTGATAGTGCTGATAGTGTGTATTCTTGCTTTGATGTGATAAAAACAGCACTTTACCTCTGTGTTCTTTCTCCCCAACCCCCATAACTTCAGTCTAATCATAAGAAAACTATCAGATAAACCCCAGTTGACAGACATTCTATAAAATATGACTAATACTCCCCAAACTGTCAAGGTCATCAAAAACAAAGTCTGAGAGACTGCCAGAGCCAAGCAAAATAAGGAGACATGATAACTACATGTAATGTGGTGTCCTGGATGGAATCCTGGAACTCAAAAAAGTCATTAGGTAAAAAGTAAGGAAATCTGAATAAAATATAGACTTTGGTTAACAATAATGTATCAATATTGGTTCATTAACTGTAACAAATGTACCACAGGAATCTGTTACTAATAAGGGAGACGGGGTATGGACTATATGGAAACTCTCTATACTAACTTCACAGTTTCTTCATAAATCTAAAAGTGTTCTAAAATTAAAATAAAACAAAATAATTTTGTATGACTACAGACCATGATGTAAGGGGCAGACAGGTGGAGTGGGGAGGTAGTTATAAGGCTGGAAAGTTAGGCAGAGGCCAGATAGGAATCTTTATGTATACCAAATTAAGCAGTTTGAATATTTTCTCGTAGGCAATGCAACAAACAGAATTTTAAATAAGAGAGCAAGGTGATGAGATCTGTTCAGTAGTCCCCCCCCATCCTGTCTGCAGGGGATAGGTTCCAAGATCCCTAGTGGATGCGTGAAACTGTGAATAGTAACAAACCCTATATATACTGTGGTTTTTCATATATATATATATATATATGATACTTTAATTTACAAATTAGGCATAAGAGATTAACAACTAATAAAATAGAACAGTTATAACAATATACAATAAGTTATGTGAATGTAGTCTCTCCCTCTCTCTCAAAATAGCTTATTATATTGTATTAACCCTTCCTGTGTTGATGTGAGATGATAAAATGCTTGCATGATAAGATGTAGTGAGGTGAATGATGCAGGCATCGTGACATAGTGTTAAGCTACTATTGACCTACATCTGAAGGAGGATCAGCTGCTTCAGGTAATCCTGGATCATGAAGCCATACGGTGTCAATGGTTGGCTGTCAGGAGCAGATGATGACTACCGGGGAGTTAGAATTTACAGAGTAGATACACTGGACAAAAGAGTGATTCACTTCCTGGGCAGGACAGAGTGAGATGGTGTGATATTTCATCATGCTACTCAGAATGGCATGTAGTCTAAAACTTCTGCCTTGTTTACTTCTGGAATTTTCCATGTAATATTTTCAGACCATGGTTGACAGTGGGTAAATCAACCATGGAAAGTGAAACCATGGACAATGAGGGACATTATTTATAAAGATTATAAAGATTTATAAAATGTATTTATATCAATTATAATGGCCTTAAAACTACCAATGACTGATCAGTGAAAATCAAAGTTCTGGGACCAGGACATGCATAGCATTTAAAATCTCCACATACAATCTTGGTGTACACTGAGGATTGAGAACCACTCAGACACAGAATTAATGAGAAGAGAAAGAGGCCCAAGGCTACACACTAAGTCTATCAGATCATGAGAGCTAAAGAAAACAGTGGCCATGAGTATCAACGAGGGCACACATTCAAGTCACATTTCAGAGGCAGAATCAATGAATTTCTTGCAGTGACTAGATGTAAAAGGTGCCTACAGTGAAATAGGAGACAAGGTTTCTGGCTTACTAGCTGAGTAGATGTTGATGGTATTCAAAACAGAGTTCACACACACACACAAAGGCTGGATAATGGTGGGATGAAGGTAGGGAAGGGAAGATAATGAGTTCAATTTGCACATGATGAACTTTAAGGATCCTACAATATATTCAAATGGATATCCCCAATAAGTAGTTAGAAACAATCCATGTGAGTGGTAGGTGCTAAAGATGTGTATCTGGGAGTCAAGTCCTGGGTTTACAGGTGGTGGCTGAAGTCAAGAGGAACTGATCAAGAAAAAAAAAAAATAGGGCAGATGGAACTAATGGTAATACTGACATTTAGGAAGAAGAGGAGTTAGTTTATGGGACTGAATACTAAAAGAAGCCAAAAATTAACAATTACTTTTGGAAATATAGGAGATCAGTGATGACCTTTATCGAGGTGATTTGAACCCTGGCTTTGCCAGCAGAATACAGTTTAATGAATATATAAGTCATTGGAGTAAAGGAGGTAATGAATGTAGACGACTGATAGGCAGAGGAGAGAAAAGGAGAGAAGTTGGGCTGTCTTTTGAGGGATCATGTAGGTCAAAGAAGGGTATTTGTTAAGCTGCAAAGCATCTTGAGTATCATTGTAGGATGAGAGAAAACACACACACAGACTGAAGATACTGAAAAGAGAAAATTGCTGACAAAACAAGTTTTGAGAATAAGTAGGCCAAAGAAAGAGGAAATAAGTACACAGAAAACACATCAGCTATGTGAGGTATCTAGAACAACTTCATGCTCTGAAGAGTAAGAACAGGTGAGTTTGTAGTGGAAGAGAAGATGGCTAAGACAGTCCTTTCCCAACGCGCTCTTCTTCATGAAGTAAGAGGCTGTAAGGTAGGGGGCACAAGAAAAGGAGGAACAGAAAAAAATGGGAAAGGATACTAACAACATTTGAATAAAGGAATGCCAATGAACATAAGTTACCTATCTAAGGATGCAGCTCAAATTAGTGGTTATTTATTGGTTGTCTCTCAAGTATTCACTCCCTACTTCCCATAGCTCATGGACTTGCAATCTGTACATTTTCTGAGAGGCCAGAGTGGATCTGATTGAAGCCAGAGGGGAACTTATACCCTATGCTAAGCCAATCGGCACATTCTATACCTCTGGGCATAGTGATTGGTTAGGAAGTGGGCATGTGGCCAAACCTGTCCAACAGAGTACCTTTCTGTTTTACTGCTAGAGATCTGGGAACAAAGATAATTTCTAATACCTATTAGGTATGAAAAAGGAAGCACCTGTTATGATGAAAGAGGGGCTTTTTCAACAGCCCCAAAGCTGTTGAAAGCTATATTAGTCAGCTTGGGCTGCCACAGAAAATATCATAGACTGGGTTGCTTAAACAACAGAAATTTTATTTTCTCACAGATCTGGAGGCTAGAAGTCCCATACCAAAGTGCTGGCCGATTTGGTTCCTTGTAAACAGCCACCTTCTCATTGTGTCCTCCAGTGGCCTCTGTACATTCGCAGAGAGAAAGATATATCTTTGATATCTTCTCCTCTTTAGAAGGACACCAGTTCTATTGAATTAGGGCCTCACCCCTAAAACCTCACTTAACCTTTATTACCTCCATAAAGGCCCATTTCTAAATATAGTCACATTGCGGGGTAGGCTTTCAGCATATGAATTTAGGGGGACACAATGCAGTCCATAACAAAAGCCACCTTGGAGCCATGAGTGGGCCTAGCGTTAGGAATGCATGGTACAAATGTAGGATGAAGCCAACTATGAGGCAAGAAAACTGGGAAGCTAAAAAGAGGTTAATAAGTCCCATTGTTAACTAGTTGGATTAAATTCCTCTGTTTTTTTTTTAGTTATTGAGCCAATATATTTCTTAATTATTTAAGCCAGTCTGAGTTTTCTGTTATCTGCAACCAAAAGTAACATCACTGATACGGCAGTTACTGATTTCCTCTACTACCTAGTTTGTGGGGCAAAATATTTGATTTGATCTGGATTAGGACTATTTAGGCTTGTAGTATGGAAAGCAATGGTGATTTAAGATGGTGGAAGTGAAGGAAAATATAACTAGTAACCACAGAGTAAGCCCATGCTGACTGGGAAAAAAATAATAAAAAGAGAAGAGGAGGGTAGAAGGAATTGGAGGAGCTGATGGACTTGAAGTGGCTGGAGTCTGGGTTTAAACGAAACAAGGGGAGGGACCCAGCAACTTGGGAGACTGAGGTGGGAGGATCGCTTGAGCCCAGGATTTGGAGGCTGCAGTGAACCATGATCATGGCTAGGTGACAGGGCAAGACCCCGACTCTAAAAGGAGGGGGAAATGGAAAGAAACAGGGGATGGAGAAGACAGATAGGAGGTACTGGTTAGGAATGACACCTTCTAAGTTTTTTTGTTAACCCATGTCACTTAGTAACAAAAACAGTAAACACTGTAACAATGAGAAGGAACTACTGCTTTGAACAAGAGGCTCTTACAATGTGGCCAAAACCACAAGGCCACAAATGCCTATGAAAGAGAATGCTTTCAGTATTGACAAAAGCTAAAACATGGACTCCCATCCACCATCTTATGCTAATCTTCTGAAAAGTCATTATAATAGATCTCCATCCCTTGCCCTTCAGAAACAGTCCCCCACTGGACACATCTGCTAAAAAAGGGTTTGTCAAACCAAGGTCTTATGACAATTATTTAAATTGTGTTTTTATTATGATAATAATCTAAAATTCAATAGGAGCCATGTATAACTGCTACTTGATTTCAGTGTCTGTTTGCATTTATGATCTTGTTGGCAATAAGCAGCACAGATGTAACACATAATGATGCATCTGAGTATACAGCACACTGTAAAAAGATTCTGCAGTATTTTGGATAGAGAAAAGTGGTGAGGGAACTGGGAAGACACATAGCACACAACAGCACAGATTGGCTGAAGTCAAAAGAACCTGTGTGATGATGGTCAGTAGCTTCTTTACAATGACAGTTGCAATTTATTTTCAGTAAAACATCAGCAGTCACACTATACTGCTGTTAATTTGAGTTTTATTGGTTTTGTGGTTGTACTTCTACTTATTTTGATTTTGTGGCTGAATAGGAGCTCTATGCATAAGGAGCTTATACCTAGATTTGTGTTCATAAACAACACAGTAAGAATATTGTAAGTCAACTGAGGGAACTGAAAATATTTTTCCTTTAAACAGAGATTTATTTCTCAGCATTTAGAAATAGTATTAGAAAATTCTGTTCCAGAATTTTTTTTTTTTTTTTTGAGATGGAGTTTCGCTCTTGTTCCCCAGGCTGGAGTGCAAGGGCACGATCTTGGCTCACCGCAACCTCTGCCTACCGGGTTCAAGTGATTCTCCTGCCTCAGCCTCCAGAGTAGCTGGGATTATAGGCATGCACCACCACGCCTGGCTAATTTTGTATTTTTAGTAGAGAGGTGGTTTCTCCATGTTGATCAGAATGGTCTGGAACTCCCAATCTCAGGTGATCCACCCACCTCGGCCTCCTAAAGTGCTGGGATTACAGGCGTGAGCCACCATGCCCAGCCGCTGGGAATTCTACTCTTACTCCTCCTTAATAGCAGAAATATCCCTAAGTAGGGCAGAGTCACCTCAATTCTCCGCAGAAAGCAATTTCAGGTGGCGCTGAAGGGTTTGGACTAGGTTGATTCAGGATCTGCCACTTACTACCACAGGCTGTATCACTACCAGAGGTTGTCTTAGTTTTACAACCTCTGGCATGATATTTAACTTTGCTAGTCTCAATTTCTGTAATAAAATGTGGCTAATAACGTTATTTCCAAAGATAGGAAGCTTCTGGGAGGTAACACATGTAGCTTAGTGCTGGGTGCGTGGTAAGTATTCAATCAGTGTTAACTCATTTGCTGTTATCACTAGTCTGCCTCTCCTCACGATTTCCAAAGGACTTTGTGAATACCACAGGATCAAGCCTTCCACTAAGATGCTGCTTAGTTTGAACAGCCCTAGGTAGTCCCAACTTTTCAAGAAGGCAAAAGACTAATTTACCAATGAAGCAGGATGGTATAGTAGAGGGCTGAACCGACAACAGGCTTAGTCTCAAGTTCAAGTCACTTAATAGGTGGCTGAGCCAGGACTTGAAGTTGAGATTAAGTCTGTCGTCAGTTCATGATTTTTTAGGGAAAGTCACTCTGCTTAAGCCTATCAGTGCATTTGTAAAACGGAAAGAATTCTTAAGTCACAAAGTTCTTACAAAGAAAATTATAAACTACATAGTGCCTTACAAATGTAAAGTCAAATTATTATTCAACAAATTCCGGAAACATTTCTAAGGCGCACCTCTTAAAACCTAAAACAGAAAAAAAAAAAAAAAAACCCCACAAAATAAAATTAATAAATAGGAACACCATCCCACCTCCCACTGTCTGGCAATCAAGTGCTGAGGCAGTCAGTTAGGACCACAAGCTAAAATGAAAGTAACAATCAAGTCTTACTTTCTGCAACAGTCTAAGCAGGAGGCAAAAAGAAGTGCTAGCTCCCCAGCTTTCCATTCTCCCCCACTGAATGGTAGCACTAGGTGAGGATCAAGTAGACACGGCATAGATGGGGAAACTGTCTTCCTGTCAAGGAGGGGTGGGAGAAGGCTCTCGCTTTTCTAAATGGACCCCTGGGGTGAAGGTGGTCAGGGACGTAGGAGGGCAGAGGAGGGAGCCTGGAATGGAAGGAAGTCCTCTGAATGGAGGCATCTGGGTTAGGAATGCAGGGGGCTGATTCCTAGACTACAGTCCCTCCAGGAAACTGCAATGTTCTAGCTGTGCACCAACTACGGTGTAGGGAAGGCAGCTTCTCCCCATGAGGTCCTCCAGGCAGAGCCTTGTAATTGTCTATGGTCAGGCTGGAAAGATCACATGTGGAATTTCGACCTACAGCCAGACTCCTCACCCGCAAAGAAGTAAACCTTATCCCAGGAAACTATATAAACTTTAAAAAAATCAATACATTTAAGAAAGGTTTAGAAAAGTCCATGAATAATAATGTCACAGCAAGCAGCTGAAGAATAATTGAGAATATTAATTTTGTTCTTAATCTCCAAGGAACACATCATATAGAGAAACCTTAGTAATCTTTCACCTATGAAAAGTCTTACTCCCACGCTCATTTGTAAGACAGCTGTTAAGAGCTCAGAACCACATTTTCTATAGGAACATTTTAAATGGTGATTAAGAAACCAGGCCAGTCCACACATGCTTTTTAAATCCATAATGTAGATGAAAAGAAATGTGCTTGTTTATTTTAAATGGTCTTAGAAAACTGGCAAATCCTATTTTCCCAAATAGCTGAAACATTGCCAATCCACACTGCCTGGGGCAACTTGAATCTTATTTAATACAAAAACAATCTGATTAAATATGATTCTTTCCAATCAACAACAAAACACATAAAACCTGTCAACCATCTCCTTGCCACCTGACAACATAAGATATGTCTAGAAGGTACTAGTGTTGTTTAGTTAAAAACTAGACCTGTACCTCAAAATAAGTGTTGTCCCTTCAAATAAGTCACTTTAAGAGATTACTATTTATTCCAATAATAGCAAAACACTTTTGAAATTCCATTTTCAGATAATGTCCTCATAGCAAGCTATTGTTCTTTTTCATATCCTCAATGATGGCAAACTCTTTACTTTAGAAGAATATATTTTGCTTTCAGAGTAAGGTGTTGTTCTTGTTGCCATAAATGTATAAACTCCCAACATAAACAGCTTGGAATAATACTCATTAAGATACAGCTTCTGGTATGTTGTTTCCTTGAACAGTCTTAAGCAGTCATACCTCATAAATCCAGTTCACATAGTACATACTGTAATACCACAAATGATAGTATCTTTAGATATTACTTAGATAATAGCCTTAGATATTACTCTTTTCTAAGAACCAAAGTTATCTGGAAATATGAGCTGATGTTTTTAAAAAGTGTTTTTATTTAAATGGGACATATACAGTGGGAAAGATCCCTCTACAAATTCAACACAAAATAATGTGAAATACCTAGGAATAAACCTAGCCAGAAATGTATAAGATCAACATGAAGAAAGCTATACAACTGTACAGAGGGACACGGAGGACAATTTTATTAAGTAGGAAGACAGTTTACATGGGTTTCTGGGGCTGAAGATTCAATACTGTAAAAATATAAATTCTCACCAAATCATCTATGAAATTAAATTAATTCCAATAGAAATTCCAAAAATGTTTTGGGGGAACTTTTAACAAATAATTTAAAAGTTCACCTGGACAAATAAACATGCAGGAAGCACCAGATAAATACTAGAGGGAGAAAGAGTGATGTGATTGTGTTGGGTGGAGCTGGGGGATGGTGTGTACTTGTTCTTCCAGACATTACAACACACTGTCAAACAAATAAGTCCTGGGCATACCTCTAATGCAGGAGATATAGTCAAAGCAAATGGAACAGAACAGAAAGTCCAGAAATGAGTTAGAATACATATATAAGATTCCATTTGTAATAAAGCTAGTATTTCAAATTAGTGGGTTAGAGCTGGCCTATTAAAAGATGCATATTAAGAAAATGGGCCACCCATTTGGGAAAAAAAAGGTACATCGCTACTCCATATCTAACATCAAAATAAATTCCAGATGAGTTAAACTTTTAAATGCAAAAAATTACATCTTTATAAGTCTAGACAAAAAGTGAATATTTACCCAAAAAATGGGATAAAAAAGACTCTTAAACATGACACCAAAACCATGAACTATTTAAAAAAAGAGAACACGACACATAGATTGCTTACATTTAAATGTATGGGAAAATATGCTATAAAAGACACTGGTAGAAATAACCTAAAAAATATTACAATGTGTTAATTTATAAGGAATGCTTAGAAAATAAAAAGTAGAAATGACCTCAGTAGGAAATGTGCTAATGCTATGAATAAGCATTTACTAAAGAAATGCAGATGGCCACTAGACACTTGAAACTGTTCATCACACTAATAATAAATGTCTCTTTAGGATTCTTTTGACTGCAAATAACAGAAGGCACTACTCAAAGTGGCTTAAATGATAAGGAAATAATATCTGTCATAACTGGAAGCCCAAAGGTTGGGCAAGTTCCAGGTAAGGTTTCATCTGCCATTCTACAATGTCGTCGAGGATCCAGGTTCCTGCCATTTCTCAATCTTCCTCTCTGCAGCATCACCTTCATCCTAAGGCTAAGTCCCTTTGTCAGTTATAAAATGGCTGCAGCAGTTCCAAGCATCACACAGACATGGCAACATCCAGCAAAAGAAAAGGACCATCTCTTGTGTCTCTTTTTAGGGAGGAGGAAACTTATCCACAACTTCCTAGCCAGACTTGCTCTCAGATTTCACTGGCCAGAATTTGGTCACAAACTATTCCCACATCAATCTCTGTCTGGTAAGGGAATCTTAAGCTAGAAGTTCTCAGAGTATGGGCCATGAATTCCTGGGGACCCCTACCCCGCTTTAGGTGGTCTTCAAAAGGTTACAATTATTTTCATGATAATATCAACATATTATTTGCCTTAAAAACAACAACAACAACTGTAGTGCCATTTGCACTGATGGTGCACAGCCATGTGGATAAAAGCATTAGCACCTTTGCCTGAATCAAAACAGTGGCATCAAACTATACAGAAGATCACTGTCTTCTTCACCAACTATGGACTCAAAGAAAAAAAAAGGCAGATTCACGTAAGCATTTCCTTGATGAAGCAATAAAAATTGTTTTCACGGAGCATCATTTTAACTTTGGTATCTTCTCAAAAATAAATGAAGTAAGACTGTCAAAAAACTGACAGCATTTGTTGCCTTTGATAAAATTTAAGCTTTTAAGCAAAAATTAGAATTCTGGAAAACCTGTGTCCACCACTATGAACCTATCAGCTTTCTAATTCTTTAACACTGTTCAGATAAGAATAAGATATTTTTGATACTATAAAATGAAATATGTCAACATTTGGAAGACCTATACAACTCAATGAGTCAATATTTTCCAGATGACCAACATATAGTGTTACAAAATCACGCAAGGGTTAAAGATCCAGTCAAAGTATAATACAAGAGAGACCAATGGATTTAAATGTAGCAGAATATGAAAAATTCACTGACAAGGCTTCAAATTGTATATTGCAATTAACCTTTAAGATACTACCACTTACTGGAATTTGGTGTGGTATCAAAGTAGAATACCCATACTCATCTGAAGAGACAAAGCACTCCTTCCCTTTCTAACCACTTATATTAATATATCTGTGTGAGATCAGATTTCTTCACATATATCAACTAGAACAACATATCACAACAGACTTAATGCAGAAACAGATGTAAGAATCCAGTCATCTCTTAGGCCAGACATTAAGATTTGCAAAAAATGTAAAACAATGACACTCTTCTAATTTTTTTCTTTTGGAAAATATTCTTTATAAAAAATGCCATACTAACACGCAATGGGTTTATTAG
This sequence comes from Macaca fascicularis, assembly GCF_037993035.2. NCBI lineage: Eukaryota > Metazoa > Chordata > Mammalia > Primates > Cercopithecidae > Macaca > Macaca fascicularis. Next base: position 66,981,252 of record NC_088386.1, read on the forward strand.
TCTTATTTTTAAAATCACTTAATAATGCAGTTTTTATAGGTGGTGTGATAAAAGACTTAATACATATTTAAACAATTAATATTTTCTTAGGTTACGTTTCAAATGTAGTAAATATCCATAGCTACAAGCCACATAAACAAATATTCTTTGGAGCCTTTATAATTTTTCAGTGTCAAGAGGTCCTGAGACCAAAAAGCTGGAGACTCACTGCCTTAGATTAATTTTCTGGGTGATATGGATAGCAGAAAGCCCATCACCCAGAAAACAGTAAAATAATCTTATGTCATTTTGGTAAAGGTGAAAACACTGTGATAAATGGTGTGCAGGAACAGGCATTCTCGCAAACTGAGGGGGCGGTGAACTGAGAGACCTTTCCTGAGGGGGCTTTGGTAATACATATGAAAATTTTAAAGAAAAAATTAGACAGAAAATTTCATTTCTAAAACTATATCCTATTGATATAATCAGAAGAATATATTAAGTATTTGTCACAGCATTATTTGTACATTATACTGAAAAACTACAATACAAATATTAATCTTCAGAAGACTGACTAAATTATTGTACATCCATAGAAAGGAAAATTACGTAGCTGCTTAAAAATGTTGCTAAAGCCAGGCACGGTGGCTCATGCCTCTAATCCCAGCCCTTTGGGAGGCCGAGGCGGGTGGATCACCTGAGGTCAGGAGTTTGAGACCAGCCTGACCAACATGGAGAAACCTCTTCTCTACTAAAAATACAAAATTAGCCACGTGTGGTGGTGCATGCCCATAATCCCAGTTACTTGGGAGGCAGAGGGAGGAGAATCGCTTGAACCCAGGAGGCGGGGGTTGCGGGGAGCTGAGATTGCACCACTGCACTGCAGCCTGGGCAATAAGAGTGAAACTCCGTCTCAAAAAAATAATAATAATAATAAAATCTTGCTGAAGTCTGACCCCAGTGGCTTCACACCTGTAATCCCAGCACTTTGGGAGGCCAAGACGGGCAGTTCATTTGAGGCCAGGAGTTAAAGACCAGCCTGGGAAACATAGTGAGACCCCCATCTCTACAAAAAATAAAAAAAATTAGCTGTGCATGGTGGTGTGTACCTGTGGTCCCAGCTTCTTGGGAGGCTGAGGCAGGAGGATGACAGGAATCTGGGAGGTTGAAACTGCAGTAAGCCATAAGCACACCACTGCACTCTAGCCTAGGTGACAGAGTAAGGCTCTGTTTCTTAAAAAAAAAAAAAAAAAAAAGTTGCTAAAACCCTAAATTTATTGGTATGTGATACGGTTTGGCTGTGTCTCTACCTAAATCTTATCTTGAATTGCAGCTCTCATAATTCCCACATGGTGTGGGAGGGATCTGGTGGGAGATAAATGAATCATGTGGGGCGGCTTCTCCCATACTGTTCTCGTGGTAGTGAATAAGTCTCACGAGATCTGGTGGTTTTATAAGGGGAAACCCCTTTCACTTGGGTCTCATTCTCTCTTGCCTGCTGTCATGTAAGACATGCCTTTTGCCTTCTGCCATGATTGTGAGGCCTCCCCAGCCACATGGAACTGTGAGTCTATTAAACCTCTTTTTCCTTATAAATTACCTAGTCTTGGGTATGTCTTTATCAGCAGCATGAAAATGAAGTAACACAGTGTGAAAAGATGTCCATGATTTATTAGGTAGAAAAAAAAGTCAGGTACAAAATAGTATTTATAGCATGGTCTCATCTTAAAAAATTAATGTCTGTATACCAAGAAACATGCATATGCATAGGGAAAGTCTAGTAGAATTTATAGCAGTTATCACTGATTGAAAGGCTCACAGATCTTCCTTACATTTTCTTAATATATCTCAAAATCTTCTTTTTTTTTTAAGACAGAGTCTCACTCTGTTGCCCAGGCTGGAGCGCAGTGGCGCATTCTTGGCTCACTGCAACCTCCGCCACCTAAGTTCAAGCAATTCTCTGCCTCAGCCTCCCAAGTAGCTGGGATTATAGGCACCTGCCACCACGCTCCGCTAATTTTTGTATTTTTAGTAGAGACAGGGTTTCACCATGTTGGCCAGGCTGGTCTTGAACTCCTGACCTTGTGATCCACCCGCCTCGGCCTCCCAAAGTGCTGGGATTATAGGCATTAGCCACCATGCCTGGCCTAAAATATTCTTTTTTCTATGTAAACCGAAATTACCTTTATAATTTGAAAATATAAAAATATTTTTAAATCATTAAGTATACAAATTCTATATAATATTTATGAGTAGAGGATCCATTCTAGGGAATAAAAGATGGTATAATAGGCAGTAGGTGACAGCCACACTAGAATGCTGGATTCCGGACCCAAATACCCAAGGGTCAATGCCCAGAGAAGGGTTGCTTAAAAGACCCCGAATTGTCCGAACAGGTAAAGCAGATGATTATGGATGCTGATTATGGTGGAGCAAAGAAACAGGAAGTAGAAAGAAATTATTAGAAATGGAAAAGGGTAACAGGAGAATGTGAGAAACAAACAGCCCATGCTAGAATGCTGAATTCCAGTTATCAAGAAACTTCCTATTCATCAACTATGGCAGGCACTTGCTACACTGTCGTTTGACATTATGGCTGCTCTCTCTTTCCATTTGGTGACTGTGTTTCTGACGCACCAGGATCGTTTCATTTATAGTACTTGTTAATCATCAGACAGCAAACACAGATGGTACCAGTCAGGTCTGCCCAGCCTTGCTGCTGAAGCTGGAGTCAGCTCCTAGGAAAGCTCGTGCACCCTCTGCTGGTCATCTCTGCACCAGGACAAGACGATCTGTGTCCAAAGGAGGTAGGTAGCTTCCCATATCACAGGGATTTACCTTTGTATTCTCCAGCTAATTTCAGTGAAGACTTTGGGAACCATTTCCTCAAACTGCCACCTCAAACAGACAATTCCAGACTAAAACAATGCCTTCCTTTGTTATGCCAAAGAGAAATACCCTAAAAACTAAAGTGCTGTGAGAAAATTTTCCATCAAGAGCATTTTAAGTTCAATGATTTCACCTTATTCCTTAATAATTAAAGGTGTCCAGATGGCTGCAACACTTAATAAGGCTATAAAGCTCCATTAGCATTTATTCTAGTTGAAAAATCTGAGAACCACTCTAACAGATCATATTTGTATAGATTTTATAACTTACAGAAGCTCTCACATTCATTTTCACAACTGATCTTCAACTATCCTGTAAGTGAGGGACAAAGGTGGGAAAAGCATTTCTGTTATCACTGTTGTACAGATGCAGGAGCTGAGGCTCGAGCACTTGGTCACACAGCCACAAGAGCCCACTCTCCAAGCAGGCTCCTGACTCCAAATTCTATGTTCTACTCAGTACGCTATTCCATCTGAGCTGCTGATCCGTAAGAGGTTTTCTAAAGAGTTGGCATCTATTTTAGCAGAGAGGTAAAAGACCTGAAATGCATGTTTCCATAATACATCCCATTTTTGCTTCAAATGTCATCTAAATTTTAGATGCTGAACCCTACATATGAGGGGTTTGCATTGCAGGCAGTGCTTTTCCCAAAAAGAACATCAGCTTAACAAGGCAAGTGGATATCTTAGTAAGGAATCTACTGAAAACCAAATAAAGTTAACTCGGAATTTCTATGTGTGGCATGTCTATGCCCATAAAAAGTAGATCCTGTCAGGCTTTGTAGCATTCACTAAGTCAGTGCTATATATGAAGCATGAAACTGGGTTGGGGATTCTCAAGTTCTGGTCCTGCTTTCCCTTGAATCTTTATAATCTCGATGATTTTCCCCATGAGAACAAAGCATTATGGATACTGGTCTGTTGGACTGCCAAGCTAAAAATCAGTACGCTGAAGAAGAGAGATGCAGCGAAATTTAGCCATAATCCCCAAAACTAAAGAAAAAAAGTAGTAATAATAAATAGATTCAAACAATTGTATAGGGTTTGCTTTGTGCTAGGCACTACTCTAAGTCATACACATGCACACACACACAAATTCATTTAGACCTTCCAAGAATCTTCACTAATAGATAAAGAAATTGAGGCACAGAGAAGTTAAGTAGTTCTAGTTACTTAAGGTAACTAGGGTTACACAGATAGTAAGCAGTGAGGCTGAGATCTGAAGCCAGGCAGGCTGGTACATGAGTTCATCTTCTTAATTACTAAGTTGTGCTACCCCTATACAGTGGTGTCTACCATATTCTTGTTGCATTTTTAAAGTAAATTTTAATTTCAGATTTACAAAAATGTTACAGATAGTATAGAGAATTTCCATATTTCTGATATAGTTTCCCCCACTATTAAATCTTACATTATTATCGTATATTTATCATAATTAACAACTCCATAGTAGTATATTATTATAAACTTAAGTCCATACTTTATTCCATTTCCTTAATTTTTACCTAATGTCCTTTTTCTGTTCCGGGATCCCTTATTACATGAGATCGTGTCTTTTTTTTTTTTTTTTTTTTTTTGAGACAGAGTCTCACTCTGTCATCCAGGCTGGAGTACAGTGGCGCAATCTCAGCTCACTGCAACCTCCACCTCCTGGGTTCATGCCATTCTCCTGCCTCAGCCTCCCGAGTAGCTGGGATTACAGGTGCCTGCCACCACACCTGGCTAATTTTTTGTATTTTTAGTAGAGACAGGGTTTCACCGTGTTAACCAGGAGTCTCGATATCCTGATCTCATGATCCACCCGCCTTGGCCTCCCAAAGTGCTGGGATTACAGGTGTGAGCCACCACGCCCAGCCATGTCATCATGTCTTCTTAGCCTCCTATTTATTCTGACAGTATCTCAGATTTTCCTTGTTTATGAAGAATTTTGAGGTATACTGGTCAGGGTTTAACAGGTTTCTCTCCACTGTTAAGGTATATGCCCCTTTTACATAGTGTACTCTTTGGAAGGAAATCACTATGCAGAGCCCACATTTAAGAAACGGGCAGTTAAGCTCTACCTCCTTAAGGGCAGAATATCTACACAAAATGCTTGGAATTCTTTTGTATGGACGATTTGTCTCTTCTCTCCCATTCATTTATTTATTCAATCCTTTATTTATATCAGTACAGACCAGGGATATTTATGTTACACTTCAGGTTATAACTAAATACTAACTTAGTTATTTTGCTGCTCAAATTGTTTTGAGCTTTGGCCAGTAAGAGCTCTTTCAGGCCAGGCATGGTGGCTTATGCCTATAATCCCAGCACTTTGGGAAGCTGAAGCTGGAGGATCACCTAAGCTCAGGAGTTCAAGACCAGCCTGGGCAACATGGTGAAACCCCATCTCTACCCAAAATACAAAAAATTAGCCAGGCATAATTTTTTATGCCTGTGGCCCCAGCTACTTGGGAGGCTGAGGTGGGAAGACTGCTTGACCCCTGGAGGCGGCGGCTGCAGTGAGCTGAGATCATGCCACTGCTCTCCAGCCTGGGTGACTACCCTCATACTGGACTCCAGCATGACAGAGTGAGACCCTGTCTCAAAAAAAAAAAAAAAAAAAAAAAAGGAAAATCCTTTCAGTTGGCTCCTATATTCCTTTTGACATAGTTCCATCACTGTGTTTTTGTTTTCAGCACTTCCTTACTTTCTGGCACTCATTTTGTATATTCCTTGATCTAGTCCTAGAAACAGCCATTTCTCCAAAGAATCTTTGTCCCTTTTATTAGAGAATGGTCTGGGTACCAGGTGTGTTCCTTGCTACTAGGTTGTCCTTGCTTCTCAGTCCTCTCAAGGGACAAAGCAAGGAAATATAGGTGTGCATAATAAACCAAGTATATACACATATCTATATATATAATGTGTTTCTACATGCATCCATCTGTATCTATATTAAACTAGAGTTCATACTAGTATCTCCAACTCTAATCCATTACCACGCAGATCACTCCAACCTTTCCTTCTTGCTTGTCTATAGCCTTCTACTCTAACAGTAAGAAACCTGGTTTAATCACCATCCAGTTATTAATTGTTCAATTCCAGTACACTTGTATAGTGGTTTCAGAATTATTACCCCATATCACCACAGGAAACTTTATCAACTGCAGTACGGTGCTTATGTACAGTTCCCATTGCCTTTAGTCTTACAGTCTCATTTCCAAAGTTACTCAGGCCAACACCTTTTCTCTGGCCCCTTTCAGTGAGGTTATTGCACACATTTGTAATACAGTTAGATTATTTTTGTCACTCTGCATTCCATCCTGGAATCCCCACACTCCTGATATTATTTTAAAATTTTTGAATATATTAAATTTCACTCTGTGCTTTAAAGCTCTATGGGTTTTAAGACAAGCATGGTGTCATGTACCCACCATTATAGTCTCAGACAAAATAGTTCCCATGTGACTGATTTAAACCTCTCCTTTCCTCAAACTCTGTTTCTGTTACATTTCTAAACAGAGAATGTACTGTATATCATTGCTTCTCATCCTTTCCCCTTACAACATGTTCACATTTATAAATATGTGATCTCACTTCAATCCTGAGTGTTTCCACCAAGCGGATGACTGAGTAAAACTTAGAGAAAAAGTGTTGGCCGGGCGCTGTGGCTCACACCTATAATCCCAGCACTTTGGGAGGCCAAGGTGGGCGGATCACTTGAACTCAGGAGTTCAAGACCAGCCTGGGCAACGTGGTGAAACCCTGTCTCTACAAAAAATACAATAATTTTATTTAAAAACAGCAAAAGAAAGCGGCTTGGTCAAGATCTCAGGAAGTGATGGTGCTGGCACTAGAACTTGTAGCTTTTGACTCCTGGTATGATGCTCTTCCCGCTAGACTATTCTTTTGTCTTTTCAGTAGAGAGTGGCGTGGTTATGCAGAGAGACAAGAGGAAGAAAAAGAAGAGGAGGCAGACAAGGTGGTAAGTGATTATTTAAAGCATATCTTATATTAACAGAAGCTTTTAAACTAAAAGTATAATAAAGTGGAATTTTAGTTCCGCAAATTAGGTGAACTTGACACTCCAAACTCCTTTCTGCTATCAACCACCCCTAAATGGCTGGATTAATATGTTTTAAAAAGAAATCCTGTTAAACATACCCCTGAGCCAGCAAGAAAGAGAAATCCTCAGAGACCAAAAGCTAGCAAAAGTCCAGAGCTGAATGAGCACTGAGGTTAGCAGCCACCCAAAGCTTACGATGTATAAAAAACAAAATATGTCACAAAAATTGATCTAAATAAACCCAAGTTTGGTTTAACAATAGAAAGTATATCAATGTAATGTGCCACATTACCAGATTAAAATAAAAGATCGTATAATGACCTCAGCAGATACAGAAAAGGCATCTGATAAAATTCAACATTCACTCATGATTAAAAATCAAAACTTTTAGTTACTGTGAAATGGAAGACAATTTCATTAACTTGATAGAGGGTAGCTGCCAAAAACTTACAATGTCATCCTTAATGGTGAAATATGAGAAGTATTCCCTTTATAAACATGAATAAGACAAGGATGTCCATTATCAATGGTCCTACTCAACACTGCACTGGAGGTCCTGGCCAGGACAGTAAGAAAGGAAAGAAAAATAAAAAGTAAAAGGTAGAGGAGGAAGTAACAAACTGTCACAATTTCCTAAGGATATGATTATCTACACAGAAAAAAATCCCCTAAACCCTACAAATGACAATTATTACTATTAAACGGAAAGTTTGGCAAGATTGCCAAATAAAAGATCAATATACAAATAGACAATTATATTTTCATATACTAGCAAACATACAGTTAGAAAACCTAATTTTAAAATATACTATTTAGCAGGACACAGTGGTACCACTTGTAGTCCCAGCTACTCAGGAGGCCGAGGCAGGAGGATCACTTGAGCCTAGGAGTTTGAGATCGTAATGCATGATGATCACACCTGTGAATAGCCACTGCCCTCCAGCCTGGGCAGCACAGTGAGACCCTACTTCTAAAAAAAATACATACACACATATATACACACACAAACACATATTTATAACAATGATGAAAAATATAATATACTTAGGAAGTTGTAAAATATGCAAGTCCTTTAAAGAAAAAATTATAAAACTTCACTAAGCCACTCATGAAGATCTAACTAAATAAATGGAGAGTTACATAGTGACTCTTGAATACAATGGGTTTAAACTTCATGGGTCCACTTATATGAGGATTTTTTTAACCAAACTCGGATTGGAAATACAGTATTTGGGGGATGTGAAATCTGCATATAAGGAGGGCCAACTTTTCATATACTTGGGTTCCACAGGGTCAATTGAAAGACTTGAGGATTTGTGGATTTTGCTATATGGGGCATCCTGGAACCAAACTCCCTAGTAATCTGAGGAAAGACTCTATAGTCTTCATAGATAGGATTATTTGATATGGTAAAGATGTCAGTTCTCTTCAAACTGATACACAGATTTAATGCCATCCCAATCAAAATTTCAATAAGGTTTTGGGGAAGCCCAAGCTGATTTTAAAAGGTATATGAAAGTGCCAATGGCAAAAAAGAAATAAGACACTCCTAAAGAAGAGGAGTAAGATGGAACACTTCCCCTACCAGCTCTCAAGCCTTATGATAAAACCGCAGTGAATAAGTGGTGACTTATCACCACTGGGGAAAGAAAAATAGGATAATAGAACAGAAAACAGAGCATAGAAATAGACTTGACCAGATAGGTAACTTATCTACAACAGAACTAGCACCGCAGATCTGTGAAGAAATGAAGGGACTATTCAATAAGTGGGTCTGGAACAAGTGATTATTCATATTTAAAAAATAATAATAATGAAAGGATCTCTAATTTATACCATATCTCAAATCAATTTCATTACTGATTGAAGACTTAAGTGGGAAAGTTAAAACTTTAAAACCTAGAAAAAGAAGAAGAGGATATCTTTATAACCTCAAGTTAAGCAATTCTTAAACAAGAGTAAAATTATAACCATAAAAGGAAATACTAATTACTTTTACCACATTTAATGTGAGCTTCTTTTTTGATATAGTATCAAATAAGCCACAAATTGGGAGAAGATATTTGTAACACATATTATGATGAAGGATTGGTATGGAGAAACATGCAGAAACATTCGAAACATTCTTTTTTTTTTTGAGACAGAGTCTTGCTCTGTTGCCCAGGCTGGAATGCAGTGACGCGATCTCGGCTCACTGCAACCTCTGCCTCCCGGGTTCACACCATTCTCCTGCCTCAGCCTCCAGAGTAGCTGGGACTACAGACGCCTGCCACCACGCCCAGCTAATTTTTTGTATTTTTAGTAGAGACAGGGTTTCACTGTGTTAGCCAGGATGGTCTCGATCTCCTGGTCTCGTGATCCACCCACCTTGGCCTCACAAAGTGCTGGGATTACAGGTGTGAGCCACCACACCTGGCCAACATGCAGAAACATTGTAAACATTAAGAAGAAAAAGACACACAATCTAATAGAAAATGGGCAAAAGTCAAGATCAGGCTTTGCACAAGAATGAAAAAAGGAATGCCTAGTAACATTAAAAAAGATGCTCAACTGTATTTATAATACGGAAAATGCATTAAAAATCATAACATGATAGAGTCTTACATTCACCACATTGCCAAAAACTTAAGTCTGACAATACAAATGCAGGCAAGGATGTAAAGTAATGGGAAGTCAGCTAATAGGATAGAAATTACTATAATGACATATAGAGTCAACATGGTATCACCTAATAAAGCTGAAGGTGCGTGATATGGTTTGGCTGTGTCCTCAACCACATCTCATCTTGAATTGTGGTTCCCATAATCTCCACATGTCATGGGAGGGACCCAGTGGGAGGTAACTGAATTATGGGGGGTGGTTATACTCATGCTGATCTCATGATAGTGAGTTCTCATGAGATCTGAGGGTTTATAAGGGACTTCTCCCCTGCTTCACTCAGCATGTCTCCTTGCTGCTGCCATGTGAAGAAGGACATGTTTGCTTCCCCTTCTGATTGTAAGTTTCTTGAAGCCTCTTGAGTCATGTGGAACTGTGAGACAATTAAACCTCTTCCCTTTATAAATTACCCAGTCTCAGGTATGAGAACTGTAGCATGAGAACTGTACTATGAGAACAGTAGCATGAGAACAGACTAATATAGTGAATTGGTACCAGGAATGGGGTGCTGCTATAAAGATACCCAAAAATGTGGAAGTAATAAAATTGGGTAACAGGGCCAGGCGCGGTGGCTCAAGCCTGTAATCCCAGCACTTTGGGAGGCCGAGATGGGTGGATCACGAGGTCAGGAGATCGAGACCATCCTGGCTGACATGGTGAAACCCCATCTCTACTAAAAATACAAAAAACTAGCCGGGCGCGGTGGCGGGCGCCTGTAGTCCCAGCTACACGGGAGGCTGAGGCAGGAGAATGGCATGAACCCGGGAGGCGGAGCTTGCAGTGAACTGAGATCCGGCCACTGCACTCCAGCCTGGGCAACAGAGTGAGACTTCGTCTCAAAAAAAAAAAAAAAAAAAAGAATTGGGTAACAGGCAAAGGGTGGAACTGTTTGGAGGGCTCAAAAGACAGGAAAATGTGAGAAAGTTTGGAACTTCCTAGAGACGTGTAGGGCTCAGAAGACAGGAAGATGTGGGAAAGTTTGGAACTTCCTACAGACCTGCTGAATGGCTTTGACCAAAATATTGATAGTGATATGGACAATAAAGTCCTACCTGAGGTCGTCTCAGATGGAAATGAGGAACTTGTTGGGAACTGGGCTAAAAGTCATTCTTGCTATACAAAGATACTGGAGGCATTTTGCCCCCGCCCTAGAGATCTGTGGAACTTTGAACTTTTGAAAGAGATGATTTAGGGTATCTGTAGAAAGAAATTTCTAAGCAGCAAAGTGCTCAAGAGGAAGCAGAGCATAAAAGTTTGAAAAATGTGCAGCCTGATAATGCAGTAGAAATGAAAAACCCATATTCTGGGGAGAAATTCAAGCCAGCTGCAGAAATTTGCATAAGTAACGAAGAGCCAAATGCTAATCACCAAGACAATGGGGAAAATGTCTCCAGGGCATGTCAGAGAATTTTGAGGCAGCCCCTCCCATCACAGGCCCAGAGGTCTAGCAGGGAAAAATGGTTTCTGGGGCTGGGTGCAGGGACCCCCTACTGTGTGCAGCCTCAGGACTTGGTGCCCTGCACCCCAGCTGCTCCAACTGTGGCTAAAAGGGGCCAAGGCACAGCTCAGGCCATGGCTTCAGAGGGGGCAAGCCCCAAGCCTTGGCAGCTTCCAGATGGTATTGGGCCTGTGGGTGAACAGAAGTCAAGAATTGAGTTTGGGGAACCTCTGCCTAGATTTCAGAAGAAGTATAGAAATGTCTGGATGTCCAAGCGGAAGTTTGCTGCATGGGTGGAGCCCTCATGGAGAACCTCTGCTATGGCAGTGTTGAAGGGAAATGTGGGATGGAGCCCCCACACAGAGTCCCTACTGGGGCACTGCCTAGTGGAAATGTGAGAAGAGGGCCCCCGTCCTCCAGACCCCAGAATGGTAGATCCACCGACAGCTTGCACCGTGTGCCTGGAAAAGCCTCAGACACTCAACACCAGCCCATGAAAGCAGCCAGGACAGAAGCTGTGCCCTGCAAAGCCACAGGTGTAGAGCTGCCCAAGGCCATAGGAGCCCACCTCTTGTATCAGCATGCCCTGGATATGAGACATGGAGTCAAAGGAGATCATTTTGGAACTTTAAGGTTTAATGACTGCTCTATTGGATTTCAGACTTGCATAGGGCTTGTAGCCCCTTTGTTTTGGCCAATTTCTCCCATTTGGATTAGGTGTATTTACCCAATGCCTGTACCCCCATTGTATCTAGGAAATAAATAGCTTGCTTTTGATTTTACAGGCTCATAGGCATAAGGGACTTGCCTTGTCTCAGATGAGATGTTGGACTTACATTTTTGAGTAAATGCTGGAATAAGACTTTGGGGGACAGTTGGAAGGACATAATTGTGTTTTGAAATGTGAGGACATGAGCTCTGGGAGGGGCCAGGGGCAGAATATGGTTTGGCTGTGTCCCCACCCAAATCTCATCTTGAATTGTAGTTCCCATAATCTCCACATGTTGTGGGAGGGACACAGTGGGAGGGACCCAGTGGGAGGTAACTGAATCATGGGGGTGGTTACCCTCATGCTGTTCTCATGATAGTGAGTGTGCTCTCACGAGATCTGATGGTTTTATAAAAGGCTTTTCCTCCACTTTGCTCTGCACTTCTTGCTGCTTCTGGACATGTTTGCTTCTCCTTCTGCCATGACTGTAAATTTCCTGAGGCCTCCCCAGCCATGAGGAATTGTGAGTCAATTAAACCTCTTCCCTTTATAAATTACCCAGTCTCAGGCATCTTTATTAGCAGTGTGAGAACGGACTAATACAATGCATATACCACATAATTCAGCAATTAAGTACCTAGGTATATACTCTGGAGCAACTCTTTGTGGCAGCAGAATTATAGCACAGTCCCCAAGATACTCAACCCCTCATCCTCTGCATAGTCCACCAGTGTGGATGGGACCTGTGAAAATGATGGACAGTCATCTCCTTCATAGGTTACTTTTATGTAAGACCTCATCTTAGCAGAGGAGGCCAGAGAGACATTCTCTTATTTGCCTTGAAGAAGCAGACTGCCAGGTTGTGAAAAGGGCCATGTGGCAGGGAATAGTTATACATTAGTCTCAGAGCTGAGGGCTTCAGTCCTATAGCTGCTAGGAATGGAATTGTGTCAATATCCAGTGAGGGTAGAACAGGACTGTGAGTCGCAGATGAGACCACAGCCCAGGCTGACACCACAATTTCAGCCTGGTGAGATCCTGAGCAGAGAATTAGGCTATGCTGTTTTAGGACTTCTAAAGGACTTTGAGGTAATTAATGGGTGTTAATTTAAGTTACTAAAACTGTAGTAATTTGTTACACAGCAAAAGAAAACTAATGCATTCTTTAACATGTGTGCCAGGAGACAGGGATAAGAATGTCTATAACAGCACTTTTCTAGAAATAAAAAACCCGAAAGAGGCCAGGCACGGTGCCTCACGTCTGTAATCCCAGCACTTTGGGGGGCCGAGGCAGGCGGATCATGAGGTCAGGTGTTCGAGACCAGCCTAGCCAACATAGTGAAACCTCATGTCTCCTAAAAATATAAAAATTAGCCAGGCATGGTGGCAGGCACTAGTAATCCCAGCAACTCGGGAGGCTGAGGCAGGAGAATTGCTTGAACCCAGAAGGCAGAGGTTGCAGTGAGCTGAGATTGCGCCACTGTACTCCAGCCTGGGCAACAGAGTGAGATTCTATTTCAAAAAACACAGAAAGAAAAACAAAAAACCTGAAAGAAACAAAAAGCCTAGCTAGTAGAAAGGGGATAAATTAATTATAACAAATTCATACAAGGAAATACAATACAGTAGTAAAAATGAATGAACATCGTAAAATGTAATGTTGAGAAAAATACAGACAAGCTATAGAAGAGTACACATTTGAATGATGTTCAAAAACATTTAAAACAATTTTTTATTTATCTAAAGAAGAAAGAGGGATCTGGGAACCAGCAGGGCACATAAGAGATGTCAAAGTTTTAGGTAATATTCTGTTTCTTTTTAAGTTGATGATAAGTATACGGGTGTTCATTTTATAACTGTTATTTGTATATTATGCTATGTTATCTGTAACATAGCATAAAAGGATTGATATTCTTTTGAATAAATATTGTTTAAAATAAGAGGGTGAGTCTGCAAGCTTTACTATCAATCCTTTAAACCTAAATCTTTCTGAAAACTTCGTATATGCATTAATACACTGTGTGTTCAGACACACATCATTAAAATATAGAGAGGAAAGAAAACATAAGAACCAAACTTGTGGTCAAAAGGTTCAATAACTTCAAAATAAATTTCCAAAAGTGACTTGCACCTGGACTACTACAATTACCTGCTAAGTGGTCTCTCATATTTTACCCTTGTTCTTGATGCTGCAGCCAAGTATCTGTTTAAAAAGAATGTCATATCACTCTAATGGTTTTTCATCACATTTCCATAGTTCCACATGGTCTGACCCCTACGTACTTTTGGGATCCGATTTTATTCCCCTTTCCCACATGCCCTAGCCACATAACAAATCCTAACATTCCTTAGCACTAATGTATAATGCTGATGTACACCTTTAATAAAATCCAGGCATTGTTTCTTTGGCATCACATCATGTTTCCAATTTGTTTTGAGGAGTTTGGGAATTTTTATTGTGTTTCTGTTTTATTAGGATTTCACTTGATTCTTTTCTTTTCCTCATCCTTAATATCCACTATATCAGAAGTCCTGTCAACTCTACTTCCAAAATTTATCTTGAATCTTGTTCACTTCTTTCCATCTCTCCTGTTACCACTCTAGTCCAAAACACTATAATCTCTTACCTGGATGAACACAATAGCCACCTGTCTCCTTCTAACTATTCTTGCCCTCCACAATATTTTTTCCACTCTATAGCCATAATGACCTTTTTGTAACACAAAATAGATCACGTCACTCCCCTCTTCAAAGCCTCCTATCATAACAGAATAAAATCCAAAATTCCATACCATGGCCTACAAAGCTTGACATGTCTTGGTCCCATTCGACTGCTCCAAATTTACCTCCCTCCTGCACACTAAAGAGTCACACTGGCCTTCTGAGAGTTTTTGACTTCTTATTATAAGCCTTAGGGATCCTGAACTCAAGCATCCCTTTGCCTGGACTACTACTCTGGACTGTTGCAGATCAGCTCCTCCTCATCATTCAGGGCTCAGCTTACAAGTATTCTCTTCCACTCTGGCTAAAGCAGGGTGTTCAACCACCCTCCAGCACATCACCCTGTTTTATTTTCTTCACAGCACTTATCGCTACCTGAAAATCTTATTTTTTTCATCTATTTATTTATTGTCTATCTCCTCCCACATGTAGGGACCTTGTCTATCCTGTTTACAGCTATACGCTAAGCCAAAATTTTTTTCCTGCACATTATGGATGAAAAACAAAAACATGTTGAATAAATGACTTCCTATAGCTTGGTTAAAATTTGTCTCTGAATAAATGTTCAAGTTTAATAACCTGAGTATTTTATACATTTATTCAGTTATATTACGCTTCTTTAAACAAAGTATATGAACAAAAAGCATTTTATTAACTTTTGAATTAGTATTTCTTCTTTCTTGTCTTTAAAATATCATGACTAGGATGGTTAAGTATTCTGTAAACATAACACAGACAAAGAATAGAAAAAAAAAAAGAAGAACCAATATTTGTTCTATGCCCAAAACCAAGAGAAGTCATTTTCCAGTCATAAAACTGTATCTATTTATGCCATTTTACCTTCAACAAATGGAAAATATCTACTTTATAGGTAGAAGTCTTAAGGATTTAAGGTTTTTTGAAAGTTATTTAATAATATTGTGACTTCCTACTGATTCAAAGAATAAGTGGAGACTATAACTGCATCTAAGCTAAAAGTAGCTGCTATTGCCAGGTATTGTGGTATATGCCTATAATCCCACTATACATCCCAGCTACTCGGAAGGCTGAGGCAGGATGATTGCTTAAGCCCAGGAGTTCAGGACCAGCCTTTGAGATTTATTCCCAAGAAAATAAAATAAAGTAAAAAAAAAAAAAAAAAAAAAAAAAGATACTTAGCTGCTGATAATAGATTCTATACAAACATACTGTTTTTTATAGTCCATTCATTCATTCAACATACATATGCATTAACCACATTTTAGGTAGTGTAAAGCAGGGAGAATTATATTACTACTCAGTTTCTGCCCAGGTTAGTTGGGAAGACAGACAAATGACAATTCTAATATAGTGCCACAACAGTGTAGACAGTAACATGGAAGCACAGAAAAGGCTACTAAGTAAGCTGGAGGAGTTAGGGGAAGGGTCTCAGTGGAGCTCGGATACCTGGGATGAGTCTTGAGATAAACTGATAAGAGGAGAGGAAAGGAAGCTTCAGATAAAAAAAAAAAAAAAAAATCTCAAATATAAAGGCACATGGG
The DNA here is from genome assembly GCF_037993035.2 of Macaca fascicularis. Lineage (NCBI taxonomy): Eukaryota > Metazoa > Chordata > Mammalia > Primates > Cercopithecidae > Macaca > Macaca fascicularis. The sequence goes on from NC_088386.1 coordinate 66,997,207, forward strand.
CTTGAGAAAGTCGGCAAACATGTCAGAACCACAAAAGCAAACATGAGGGATGGCCAAAGAAATGAAGCTGAAAATATGGGCAAGATCATGAAAATGTGGGAAGATAATGAAGTGCCCGCTACTCTACCCAAAGAGATTCAGATTTTGTACTATAAGGTATACCTTATGTGAACCCCTAGGGATTTTGTACACATATCTTCAAGGCTATGAGATTTCTGTAGGAGAAACCTTTCATTTTCAATTTGATAAAAATCTTTTAAAAAAAGAATATTAACAAAAGGACACTGGATCATCTGAATGAGCACTTTTTAATTGAGTGCTGTCACAAGATTTGAATTCACACATGTGTGTTTAGGAGTGTATTGCTAAACAAGTGGTGCTGTTTGTCATTGGTGCATGTTAACGAGAATGAAATGGGGACTACTATATGTAAATAATGTTGTTTGTCAAGTGAAGGACAAATGAAGCCATGACATATTGAACAAAGGAAGGTTTTGTGGTGATTTAAATAAAGAAAAGAGGTGAAGGCATCAAGTAATCTCTCAACACAAGAGCAACATGGACAGACCTTTCTTTAAGGAAGGTACGCCACAGAGGACATTCATGATTAGAGCTTTCTAGGTCCAACTAAAGTCTCATTGCTCACAATCATTTGAATTTACTGGTTTTATAGCTTTGTTTCATTTACCTTGTAGATGTTTGGGTGTTATCGGTGTATAAAAGATACAACACATACACACACAAATTAAAAAGAAAAAAAAAAAGAAAGAGACAACACGAAGAGTTTATACCTAGTTTTATCTTTGCATATATGTGACATACTAAAAAAGGTTTTAAGTTAACAATGGAAGATCCTGAGTATCTTATTTGGGTATAAGAAATACTGCTCGGCTGGGTGTGGTGGCTCATGCCTGTAATCCCAGTACTTTGGGAGGCAGAGGCGGGCGGATCACCTGAGGTCAGGAGTTTGAGACCAGCCCGACCAATATGATGAAACCCCATCTCTACTAAAAATACAAAAATTAACCGGGTGTGGTGGTATGCGCCTGTAATCCCAGCTACTTGGGAGGCTGAGACAGGAGAATCACTTTAACCCGGGAAGCAGAGGTTGCAGTGAGCTGAGATCATGCCATTGCACTCCAGTCTGGGTAACAAGAGCAAAAAACTCCATCTCAAAAAAAAAAAAGAGAAAGAAATTCTGCTATGGGCCAGGAGTGGTAGCTTATGCCTGTAATCCCAGCACTTTGGGAGGCAAAGCTGGGGGGATCATCTGAGGTCAGGAGTTCATGACCAGCCTGGTCAACATGGCAAAACCCCGTCTTTACTAAAAATATTAAAATTAGCCAAGTGTGGTGGTGCACACCTGCAATCCCAGCAACCGGGGAGGCTGAGGCAGGAGAATCACTTGAACCTGGGAGGTGGAGACTGCAGTGAGCTGAGATCGCCTCACTGTACTCCAGCCTGGGCGACAGAGCAAGACTCCATCTCAAAAACTAAAAACAAAAACAGCAACAAAAAAGGGGCCTGTCTAGGGACTAGGGGAGGGATAGCATTAGGAGAAATACCTAATGTAGGTGACAGGTTGATGGGTGCAGCAAATCACCATGGCACGTGTATACCTATGTAACAAAACTGCACATTCTACACATGTACCCCAGAACTTACAGTGTAATAAAAATAAATAAATATATAAGAAATTCTGCTATGGGTGTTTGCAGCCACTGAAACAATGCAACAGGCAAGTGACAGGTTGTGCTTTAGGAAAATCACTCTGGCACCTGTATGGAGGAGGGCTGGAATTAAAAGTACCCAAATGATAGCAGCAGGAGGCAGACAAATCCTAGGCAGATGGGGGCGGGTCCCCAGTGAAACCTGACCTTTAAGCTGAAGACAGTTTAAAGCCTAGCTACATGTCCTGAATAAATCTAAGGACCAGATCGAGAACCTCTCTTCCCATTTGGCACACTTTCCTCTGATTGATACCCACCCTTCTCTCATTTGTTTTTTCATACTGTTGTGCCCACCTTTGAGTGGTGCCTTTGTTTTAGCCTCTTTTGCATACTCACAAATCAATCACCTGGCACTTCCCTATTCTGAGCCCATAAAAGCCCCAGACCCAGCCATGCTGGCAAAGAGGCCACCCTACTTTGGGTGGGGGACCACCCTTGCGTCCCCCCTTGGCTGAGAATAAAAGGAGTTAACCAGCTTGCTTTAGGCAGACAGTAAGGGAAGGGTCCATGAAGAACCTACGACCTGCCTCAAAAGTGCTTACACCAGATGTTTAGTGCAGATAAGGGAACTTGCACAGAGGGGTTGCCTAAACATGCCCACAGTAGAAAATTCCATTCCCTAACACATGCGCAGTAAGGGAAATAATCAATATGGAGTAGCTCAGACTAAGGGCCCATAAGCACACTGGAAGGATGAGGTGGAGCTTCCAGAAATTTGCACGTTAAGCCCAGGTATTCAACTGTAAAGGGGGCAACCAGCAACCTGCTTTCAGGACCCCTTTCTTTACTGAGAGCTTTCCTTTCACTAAATAAATTCTACTCCACTCACTCTCTGGGGTCCACACATCTAATTCTTCCTGGTTGTGAGACAAAAACTCAGACCTAGCTTAGCTGAGAGCAAAAATCCTGCATCAAGAGTTGTTCAGTTGCTCAATGAAAGTCTTCTCTGTTCTTCTCACCCTCCAGCTGTTAGTGTAATCTCATTCTTGGACATGGGACAAGAGCTCAGAATGCCACCAAACATGGGTAGGAAGAAGACAGTAACACAGTAGCTCTCTGCCCCACCAGCAGCACCTGGTGGCCACCCCATGCAACAAGAAGCAGAGCAGGTGGCCAGGTCAGCCCCAGAGCCGTGGGCTGGAGTGGGGTAACAAGACTGATAGGGCTGTTAACACGCCCCTGTTCATCAGGCTGCAGATGGCAGGTCTAAAAGAGCTGTTAGCATGCTGTAACACCCACCTCTGGGGCTTCTGACCCATTTGGTTACCACCACCTTCCCCTAGTCTGGACTCCAGAGTCCACTGTGGGAGTCACTTGTGACATGCCTGGTCCAGTCGCAAACCGTGCATGGAGCCAGCTCCTGTGCCGGCACTTGGAGCAACCAGCTGGACGCCACACAACTCTGCACTCGCTAGCTCAGACACCCTCTCCTGCCAGGGGCTGAGCCCACAGTCAGGTGGCCACAGGATCCATGCCTGCATGCAAGCCAGGAGTGGCCCAGTGGGCCAGTTGTGCAGGGCACCTCCTGTGGCAATGCCAGCCCAAGAAAGGCCTGGGTAGGTCTCTGGCTGCGGAGGTCTCCGGTTGGCAAAGCAACGTCAAAAAAAAAAAAAAAAAAAATCCTGTGTCACAAGTAAGGCAGAAATTAGAAGGCTACTTAATAATGTGATAAAAAATGGTGAGGCCCTAAATTACTTAGATGAAATGAAGATGAGATGGATAAGAGAATCTAAAGGACTTGGTTGTGGGTGAGGAACAGCAAGGCATCCAGGATGACTCTGGTGATGACTTAGTGGTGAAATAAAGGCCACAGGAAAGAAGACAAACAAGTGGGGGCAAAGAGGAAGAAGAAATGAGAGAGTTGATGAATTCAATTCAGCAATGATTTGAATTTCCTTTAAGCCAAAGAAAACCCAGTTATCTTTTTAGGGTTCCAGTTGTCTCAGTGACAGCTGCATTCATGAATTACCAAATTAACTATTGTAGCACTCTCTAAAAATATACAAAGCACTCTACCGTATGCTGTAAATAAGTCATGAAAAATCAGCAAAAGCTTGAGGCCTGAAGGAAATTCAGCAATATTAAAAAGAGATATGGCCAATTTTTACTAAACACTTAAACTGTGACCTAACACACTCACCCAGTACTGTAAGTACTCACCTAATGTTATCAACAGATTCTTGGAAACTGACTGTAAGCAAAATGACATATAACAAAACCATTTTACCATAGGCCAATTTATATAAACAAGAGTTAAGTTCCTATATTTCTGGTCACAAAAACATCACCAAACTCCTAAATAAAAACCAAAACACTTCTAATATTATACATTGAAATAAATGGGAGCTATACATACATTTAAGGAAGATTAATAAAAACAAGTAAGATAGTTATTTACCCAATTATTCCAGTTCAGGGTTGAGGGTGGCTGAAGCCTATCCACTCAGCTCAGGGTGCAAGGTGGGAACTAACCCTTGGACACGAGGACATTCCATCGCAGGGAGCACTCACACCCACACTCAGACAGGAAAAACAGACAAGGCCAATTCACCCAGCCTGCACTGAGATGTGGCAGGCAGTACCCTGGGGCACCTGGTGAAAACCCATGCAGACGTGGGGAGAAGGGGCAAGGTCCACAAAAATAGTAGCCCCGGTAGGAACTTCTTATTATTTTTTTCTCCTCAAGTTATACAAAATGACACTGAACGAAAAACTGCGATAAGAGACCCTGCTGTACTGTACTTTTTGCTCTGCCAGTCAGCACCTATGAACAAGAGGCAGCATGCCCAAGTCCACGTGGGAGATACAGCAGCATCACCCTTAAGGGACTTATGGACACATGTGGTACATGCTTGCTGAAAGTTTAGTGTGCTGGGAACTTTGAACACACAGGCAAGGCTAAAGTGTATCTTTTACTTAGAGACATCGACAAGGAATATCTTAGGCCGTCCAATAAGAATGTAAGCATTTCATATTTTATTCCCTATAAAGAAAAAAGAATGGAAGCGAGAGGAAAGAAAATGAAGCAATTATCGCAAAACCAGCCAGAGTCCCGTCAGGCCACCAAAGGACTGGCCTCCGGGAAAGAGTAACTCAATCCCAGTTTGGAGGGTGAAACTAAGAGTGAATGGGAAGCCAGCATCTTCCTAATACAAAAGCACAGTTTACCGTCCTTCTCAGCCAACGTGCGGCTGAAGGGAAAGCCGCGGGGCGTACCTTTAGCACGGGACGCTGCTTTGGGGGGATCGCCCTCGACACAGCGTCCCTCCCGGCACCTGGCCAGAACCTCCCAGGGCGAAGGTCAGGGGCCGAGAGGCTTGCGGGTACCAGGGCAGTGAGGGACGGATCCCTAAGTGCAGGGCGCACACACGCAGCGGAGACCTGGAAGCGGGAGCACCACGTCCCCAAGGATCTGCCCCGCGAGCCACTCGCAGCCCAGAACGGCGCGCCTGCTAGACAGCGCAGCCTCCGCGGGCCGGAGGAGGCGGGGCCGCGGCGGGCAGAGGCGGGGCCGGGCAAGCCCTCGCTCCCAGCCGCCTGACGGGAATTGTAGTTCCTGGGAGAAGCCGGGCTGCCTCACGAGGCACTGGGAACTACATTTCCCGGTGAGAGAGCGGCTCCGGCCGGTCGCGCCGTACCGGAGCGTCGCACTGTTGGCGGCCAGAGAGCCTGGGAGGGGCAGATCGAAAAAGGAGTACTTCTTTCCTCCTCTCCGTGCTCTGGCTGTGCAAGAGGCTCTGCTTTCCCTCGCCCCGCCGTCGGGTGCCCCCTGCCCGCCTCCCCGTGTCAGCTTTTCCTGGGCCCCGCCGGGAAAGTCTGGGCCTGGAAATTCGGAGGCAGCGGCGGCTGCCCAGCACGGGAGTGTGGGGCGCGCCCCTCAGCGGCCCAGCCTACCCGGGGCTCGGCCCGCGCCTCCATGGGCCCGACCCGGAAGCCCAACGTGTGCCGCCGGCTGAGTCGCCGGGCGCTGGGCTGCTTCTCGCGCGACGCAGGCGTGGTGCAGAGGACCAACCTGGGCATCCTGCGGGCGCTGGTGTGCCAGGTGACCGCCCGCCGGCCAGGGCGGGACGGAGGGCCTCGGGCGCCTGGAGGCCGAGCCTCCTGAGGGGATGCGGTTTTAACGCGCTGGGCCCCCCCTTTATAGGGTCACATGTGATGGGGAGGAGGATACAAGCCCGGAATCTGGGAGATTAGTCAATAGGTGGTAATAGGGCCACCAGATGTTTTTAGTTTTACGCTTCTTATGTCTTACCTGGGAACAATTATTCTAATAGTTGGTCACCTCATTAAGCCAAAACATGAGGACAGAGTGGAGGAAGGATGCAAAATAATGTTTTTGAATAACATAGGTGAAATTATATTGCTTTGAAAACTTAAAATCCAACTTAAAATTGGTGCACAGTGGAAGCCTAAGGGTTCTTTCCTAAACGGAAATTCTTTGTGTCTTTTAGGAAAGTACTAAATTTAAGAATGTTTGGACAACTCATTCCAGGTCACCTATAGCCTATGAGAGAGGAAGAATATATTTTGACAATTATCGGCGCTGTGTCAGCAGGTAACTTTTTATTGATAATTTTGCTGTAATTCACCTCACTGTTGATCTTAACTAATTCGTATAGAACCACATGCCTACATTAGTGCCTAGTGAAATAAAATGAAAAAATGGGTCCAAAATAAGAGTAGGGAGTAAAAAATGCATGTAAATTTTAAATCTTGTTAAAGTTGCAGGTGTCATTTTTGTAAATACCAACTTAAAGCAAAACTATAGTGCAGGCAAAACTATAGTTTTGCCTGCACTATAGTTTTGGTCTAAACACCAATGTTAGACATTAGTGTTTCTACCTTTTAGGTAGTATTCAGAGTACTGTTTAGTATTTTATTCTACTTACACCACAGTCAAGCAATTCAGTTGCCAACCAAATAATTAGATGCTGCTTTGGAGAATTGATGGATTGTGTTTTGGAAGTACTTGCCTTTTTTTTTTTTTTTTTTAAGAGACATTTTTTCAAACAAAAGCCTAGTATTTAGAGATCCAAAATGTTTAACAGTCAACCTCATCCACAACTGTCCACCATGAGGGAGGAAGGAAAGCCACAATGTATCCCCATATGTTCATTACCCAGATTCAAAAACTATCAAGATTTGCCACATTTGCTTTATCTAACCCACTTTTCCTTTTGCATTACCTCTTTTAAAGCATATTCTAAACATACATCAGTTTGCATTTTTTAAAAAATGGGCATTTTCTTTTTAAAGGCTTTATTAGGATATAATTCACATACCATATTATTTACCCATTTAAAGTGTACATTTCAATAATTTTTAGTACATTCACAGATGCATGTAATCACTACCACAGTTAATTTTAGAGCATTTTCATCACCTCAAAATAGAACCAGGTACCTTTCAGCAATCACTTCAATACCACCATTACCCTCAGCCCTAAGCAACCACTAGTCTGTTTTCTGTCTGTAGATTCATCTATTCTGGACTTTTCATATAAATGGAGTCACATAATATGTGGTCTTTTGTGACTGGCTTTTTCCCTTTGCGTGTTTTCAAGGTTCATCCATGTTGTCACATGCATCAGAATTCCTTTATAAAGTTGAATAATAGTGCATTGTATCAGTTACCACATATTACTTATCCATTTATCAGTTGTTAGACATTGGTGTTTCTACCTTTTAGGTATTATAAATAATGCTGTTATAAACATTTCCACGTAAGTTTTTATGTGGGCACTTATTTTCAGTTCTGGATTATACCTAGGAATGGAATTGGTAGGTCATAAGGTTATATTGTAACTGCGTTTAATAGTTGGAAGAACTACCATACGCTTTTCTAAAGTGGTAGTACCATTTTATGTTCCCATAAGCAGTATATGAGGGTTCTGATTTTTCCACATTCTTGTCAACACTTGATATGTGACACACAGCATCTCACTGTGGTTTTGATTCCATTTTCCTGATGACTAGTGATGTCAGGCATCTTTTCTTGTGCATGTTGGCCATTTGTATGTTATTCTTTGGAGAAATGTTTGGTTAGATATTTTGCCCATTTGTAAATTTTTTTTTTTTTTACAAAAATCCTTACATATTTTAGATACAAGTCCCTTATCAGATATATGATTTACAAATACTTTCTCCCATTGTGTAGATTGTCTTTTTACTGTCCTGATGTTATTGTTTGAAACACAGAGAGGTTAATTTTGTTTGTTTTTTTTTTTTGAGACAGTGTTTCACCCTTGTCGCCCAGGCTGGAGTGCGATGGTGTGATCTCGGGTCACTGCAGTCTCCACCTCCCGGGTTCAGGTGATTCCCTTGCCTCAGCCTCCCGAATAGCTGGGACTACAGGCATGTGCCACCATGCCTGGCTGATTTTGTATTTTTAGTAGAGATTGGGTTTCTGCATTTGGTCAGGCTGGTCTTGAACTCCCAACCTCAGGAGATCCAGCCGCCTCAGCCTCCCAAAGTGGTGGGATTACAGGTGTGAGCCACTGCGCCCAGCCACAGAGAGGTTAATTTTGATGAAGTCCAATTTATCTAAATTTTTTTCATTACTCATGCTTTTGGTGTCATATCTAAGAATCCATTGCAAAATTTGAGGTTATGAAGATTTGCCCCTAGATTTTTTTCTAAAGGGTTTATATTTAGCTCGTATTTAGGTGGTTGATCCCACTTGGAGTTAATTTTAGTATATGATATAAGGTAGGTATCCAACTCCATTTTTTTTAAACATGTGGCTGTACATTTGTCCCAGCACCATTTATTAGAAAGACTTTTCTTTCTTCACTGCAAGGCCTTGCCACACTTGTCAAAAATCAGTTGACCATAGACACTTTTGGATTTATTTCTGGACGTTCAAGTCTATTCCACTGATCTGTATGTCTATCCTTATGTCAGTACCACATTGTCTTGATCACTGCTGCTGTGTTATTCTTTAAATGCTTAGTGGAATTAACCATTGAAAGCATCTGGGCTTGGCACTTTCTGTTTTGGTAGGTTATTCATTATTGATTACATTTCTTTAATAGATACAGACTTATTCAAGTTATCTAATTCTCCTTGAGTAAATTTTGATAGATTGTGTCTTTCAAGGAATTCATCTAAATTATCCAAACTTGTGAGCCTACACTTATTCATAATGTTTCTTTATTATTGTTTTAATGACCATGAGATCGGTAGTGATAGCCACTCTTTAATTTCTCATATTAGTAATCAATTTTGTTGACCTTTTCAAAAAAACAGCTTTTGGTTTTGTTGATTTTCTCTATTGATTTTTGGTTTTCAATTTTACTACTTTCTGACTAAGTTTTGTTATTTCTTTGCTTACTTTGGTTTTAATTTGCTCTTCTTGTACTAGTTTCCTAAGGTAGAAACTTAGGTTACTGATTTTAAGTCTTTCTCCTTTTCTGCATATGCACTTACTGCTATACCTTTTCCTCTAAGCGTTGTTTTTGTTGCATCCCACAAATGTTGATATGTTGTATATGCATTTTCATTTAGTTCAAAATATATTTAAATTTCTCCTGAGATTTCTTTGACCCGTGTGTTATTTAGATATGTGTTGTTCACTCTCCAAATATATTGGGATTTTCCAGTTATCATTGTTTTATTGATTTGCGGTTTAATACAACTGTGACCTGAGAACATACTTTATATTAGTTCTAGTCTTTTAAATTTGTTAAGGTATCTTTTATGGCTCAGAATGTGGTCTATCTTGGTGAATGTTTCGTGTAAGCTTGAGAAGAATGTGTATTCTGCTGTCGTTGGATGAGATACCGAGTTGACTGATGGTACCTTGCAGTTTAAGTATATGCGTAATTACTAACTTTCCGCCAGCTGGAGATGTTCATTACTGATGGGTGTTGAAATCTCTATCATAGTGAGTGGATTTATCTATTTCTCCTTGCATTTCTATCCGTGTTTGCCATATTGTGTTTTGATACTCTGTTGTTAGATGCATATATATTAAAGATTGTTATGCCTTCTTGGAGAATTGACACCTTTTTCATTATCTTATGCCCACTTAATCCCTGGTAATTTTCCTTGCCAAATTCGACTTTGTCTGAAATTAGTATAGCTACTCCAGCTTTCTTTTGTTTAGTGTTTGCACATTGTATCTTTTGCCATTTACTTTTAATCTATCTGTGCCTTTTTTTCCCCCCCCACAAAGTGAGGATCTGACTATGTCTCCCAGGCTGGAATGCAGTGGCACAATCATAGCTCACTGTAACCCTGAACTCCTGGACTAAAGTAGTCCGACCACCTCAGCCTCCCAAGTAGCTAGGACTATAGGCATGTGGCTATTTTTAAAACACTTTTTTTTAGAGATAGGGGTCTCAGTCGTGGTGTGTTGCCCAGGCTGATCTCATATTCCTGACCTCAAGTAATCCTCCCACCTCAGCCTCTGCTGAGGATTACAGATGTGAGCCACCAGAACACTTCAGGTATTTCACATCTCTCTCTCTACTTGCTCTTACGGTCTCTGAAGAGAAATCCAAGTTAATTCTTATTATTCCCCCTATGTAGTTAAGGTACTTTTTTTTCATCTGGCTTCTTTCAAGATTTTCTCTTCACTTTTGAATTTCTGCAGTTTGAATATGCTTCCCAGATTTGTGGCTTGGTGTCTGTCAGTTTTGGAAAATTCTCAGCCATTATTACTTCAAATACTTATTTTTCTCTCATTTTCTTCCTCCTGGTATTCCCATTATGTGGATGTTTTATACCTTCTCCAATTTTCCCATAGTACTTGAATATTCTGTTCTACTTTTTCTTTCTTTTTCCTCTTTTATTCCCCAGCTTGGGAAGTTTCTGTTGACCTATCTTTAAACTCACTGATTCTTTCCTTGGCTGCATACAGTCTACTGATGACTGTTAAAGGCATTCTTCATTTCTCTTATGGTGTTTTTTGATTTCTAGTATTTCTTTTTTTTCGAATTTTTATCTCTGCTTAATTTGCCCATCTTTTCTTGCATGGTGTCCACTTTTCCCATCCCTGATCCTGTTAATCAGCTATTTAATTAGTTTAGAAATGAGGTCTTGTGACCAGGTACGGAGGCTCACACCTGTAATCTCACGCTTTGGGAGGTCTAGGCAGGCAGATCACGTGAGGCTAGGAGTTCGAGACCAGCCTGGCCAACATGATGAAACCCCATCTGTACTAAAAAAACAAAAATTAGCTGGTCATCTGGCACATACCCATAATCCCAGCTACTCCAGAGGCCAAGGCAGAAGATTGCTTGAACCCGGGAGGTGGAGGTTGCAGTGAGTTGTGAATGCATGCCCCTGCACTCCAGCCTGGATAACAGAGCGAGACTCAAAAAAGAAAACCCAAAAAAACCCCAAACAAACGATAAAAAACAAGAAATGAGGCCTTGCTTTATTGCCCAGGCTGGAGTGCAGTGGCTTTTCACAGGTATGATCATGGTGCACTGTAGCCCCAAACTCCTACACTCCAGTGATCCTCCTCCCTCAGCCTCTTGAGTATAGCTGGAACTACAGTCACATATCATCGCCCCTGGCTTAATCATAGTTATTTTAATTTCCTGGTCTGCTAATTCTAAAATCTCTGCCATATCTGAATCCAGTTCTGATTGTTTGTTTCTTCAAACTTTTGTATTTTGCCTGTTAGCATGCCTTGTAATTTTTTTGGTTAAGGGCTATGTATGATATATTGGATAGGCCAGGCACAGTGGCTCACCCCTGTCATCCCAGCACTTTTGGAGGCCAAGGTCTGGGGATTGCTTGAGCCCAGGAGTTCGAGACCAGCCTAGGCAACATGGCAAAACCCCATCTCTACAAAAAATATCAACATTAGCTGGGCATGGTGGCACACACCTGTAGTCCCAGCTACCAGGGAGGATGAGGTGGGAGGATCGCTTGAGCCCGGGAGGTCAAGGCTGCACGAGCCATCAGCATGCCACTGTACTCCAGCCTGAGCAACAGAGCGAGACTCTGTCTCAAAAAAGAATTTACAAATTTAAGGCGGGGCGTGGTGGCTCAAGCCTGTAATCCCAGCACTTTGGGAGGCCGAGACGGGCGGATCACGAGGTCAGGAGATCGAGACCATCCTGGCTAACACGGTGAAACACCGTCTCTACTAAAAAATACAAAAAACTAGCCGGGCTAGGTGGCGGGCGCCTGTAGTCCCAGCTACTTGGGAGGCTGAGGCAGGAGAATGGCGTGAACCCGGGAGGCGGAGCTTGCAGTGAGCTGAGATCCGGCCACTGCACTCCAGCCTGGGTGACAGAGCAAGACTCCGTCTCAAAAAAAAAAAAAAACAAAAACAAATTTAAGATATATTGGATTAAAAGAATTGAAGTAAATAGGCATTTAGAGTGAGATTTTGTGTTTATCTGAGTAGGAGTTTGGCTATGATTATTGTTTGTTGTAGTTGTGGGTATCGGAGATTAAAATTTCCTCTAGTGTCCTTATTTTTGTCTCCTGCATTGTTGGCTCCAGTGGCTTGTTCCTGGGCTTATGTTCCTGGAAAGCTGTGATTGTCAGTATGCACCTTTCTCTCCAGTTTTGGAGGCAGCAGTTTGTCCGGTGACCTCAATTTTCTGATGGATCTAGGAAGAATTATGGATTTTCAGATTGTTCAGCGTTTTTCGTCTTGTGTGGACAGACAGGAGCGGCACTTCCAGGCTGTTTTCATCTTGGACCAGAAACCAGAATTTAGAGAGAATAATCAGCTTTTGAGATTTGTTCTAACCCCAAGAGGGCTCTGTCCTGCTATCTTTTTCTGGTGATTTCTGGCAAATTAGCCAGCCTACAGTTTAGCCTATATCTCCAATTAGTCTACCAATCTCCTCCCATTTGCCTTTCATCACAAACTCCACAGGTTTTGTGAGTGCTCTTAGGCCTTAACTTCTCCACACTGTGTTGCAAATAAAGTTAGTTTTTCTGGAAAGAGCTGCAGAGCTATCTGTTTTATGGCCTGCTTCTCCCCTCCTGCACAGTTTTTGAGCTAAGGGTCTTTAGCTGGTTGTGGGAGTCAATGCCATGCTTCTCTCTGAGTGACTCCCCTACTTGAAGCTGAGCACTTGGAGTTGAGGAAACACTGGCCTCAGATCTTCTCAGCTTGTCTCTCTCTCAGTATAGGACCACTGTTTTCTAAGGAGGAATAAAGCCAATTAGGGCCTCAGTATCCTCAGCTGTGCTACATCCAAGGTAGCTCCTCCATCCCATGAATAGGGGCTGGGTGGAAGAAGGGAGCCCCACCTCTTGACTGTACTGACCCAGGACTCAGGCCCAGCAATAGGCAGCTGGGGACTGATGAGAAATGCTGTCATCCTACCCCTCCTGGGAAGATAGCCCTCTGAGTGGAAGCTTGGAATACAGGGAGCCTTGTCCTCTTGGCTGCACCAGTCTGGAGTGGAGTTTCCATCTTGCTGAGCTGGGATTGGGAAGGAAGGGACTATGTCCTGGTTCAGACACCACAGACTCACTATTCTTACTTAGCAGTAGGTTTTCTTGAATAAATGTTTCTTCATATGCCGTATGTCCCCGGGACCATTTGCAGAGACTTTAAAAGAGTTGTCCGTTTATGATTTTCACCAGTTTTGCCAAAGAGTTTGTCCACAGAGTTCTTCATGCCCTCATGCTAGAAGTGGAAATCTGGACATGTTCTTATCTTGTCATGTCATTATCACACCTAGGAAAATGAGCAACAATGACAGAAATGATCATTTAATGTCAAGTTTATAACTTCCATGATTTAGAGATACCTGCTTTAACTTAAAAAAAAATTAGAGTAAGTGGTGTTCATTAGTGTTCTAATGATTAAATATTATTGAGTTATTTAATGTCCAGGGGTGTTTTATCTACAGGTTATAATCGCATATGAAGTTGCCTTCATTCCTGTGAAACTGTTTGGTTTAAACTTTTGAATCAGTGAGAGAATGTGAAAGAGATATAATAAAATTATAGCCTGAAAATTGTTTCTCTTTCAACAGTAATTTAATTTCAAAGTTCATTTAAAAAAATGAAAAGGGGCTGGGCGTGGTGGCTCATGCCTGTAATCCCAGCACTTTGGGAGGCCAAGGCAGGCAGATCGCGAGGTCAGGAGTTCAAGACCAGCCTGACCAACATGGTGAAACCCTGTCTCTACTAAAAATACAAAATACAAATATTAGCTGGGTGTGGTGGCATGCACCTGTAATCCCAGCTACTCAGGAGGCTGAGACAGGAGAATCGGCTGAACCTGAGAAGCAGAGGTTGCAGTGAACCGAGATAGCGCCATTGCATTCCAGCCTGGGAGACAGAGTAAGACTGTCTCAAAAAGAAAAGTGCCAGGTGAAGTGGCTCACGCCTGTAATCCCAACACTTCGGGAGGCTGAGGCAGGTGAATTACTTGAGTCCAGGAGTTCAAGACCATCCTGGGCAACATGGCAAAATCCTGCCTCTACAAAAAATATAAAAATTAGCCAAGCATAGTAGCATGAGCCTGTAGTCCCAGTTACTTGGGAGGCTGAGGCAGGATGATTACATGAGCCTGGGAGGTGGAGGTTGAAGTGAGCTAAGATCATGCCACTGCACTCCAGTCTGGACAACAGAGCGAGAGACTGTCTCAAAAAAAAAAAAAAAAAAAAAAGGAAAGAAACAAAATAAAATTAAACATTTATGATCACATCTCAACTAATCAGAGAAGTATGAATTAAAAGAGACTTTTTCACATCAAAGATATAGCATTCAATATTAGCAGAAGTATAAACTTAACGTTTCTGAAAAGTAATTTGGGAATAAAGAAAAAGCCATAAAGGTTTTTTTGTTGTTGTTGGTTTTTTTTTTGTTTGTTTGTTTTTTGTTTTTTGTTTTGTGAGACGGAGTCTCGCTCTGTCGCCCAGGCTGGAGTGCAGTGGCCGGATCTCAGCTCACTGCAAGCTCCGCCTCCCGGGTTTATGCCGTTCTCCTGCCTCAGCCTCCTGAGTAGCTGGGACTACAGGCACCCGCCACCTCGCCCGGCTAGTTTTTTGTATTTTTTAGTAGAGACGGGGTTTCACCCTGTTAGCCAGGATGGTCTCGATCTCATGACCTCGTGATCCACCTGTCTCGGCCTCCCAAAGTCCTGGGATTACAGGCTTGAGCCACTGCGCCCAGCCCTGTTTTTTTTTAATCTACTAGTTTTCATCCTAAAATAATGGGACCCTTTTTATCCAGTAATTTTCATTTTAAATATCAGAACAATAGTTTTTGATCTTGATGGAATTCAGATATTCTTAGTAAATATTCAGAGGTAAAGAAAGAATTTAATATGAAACAGCTTTGGAAAACAATGTGCAGGTACATATATGTATGTAAATCAGAAGGAAATGAACCAAAATGTTAATAAGGGTTATTTTTGGCAGTTTTATAGTATTGTAAACTGTGTTAATCTTGTTATATTTTTAAGATTTTTTTTCTATGAATTATGTGATCAGAAAAAATACTAACATTTAGTTAAGAAGAGGAAAGCAAATGTGCCTTGGTATTTCAAATCTCTGAATAAAAATAGTCTCGCAAACCTGAACAAATACTGTCTTGGTTATCAAGAATAATAATCATTTATTTTTGTTTTTTCCCAGTGTTGCATCTGAGCCAAGAAAACTTTATGAAATGCCAAAATGTTCCAAATCAGAAAAAATAGAGGATGCTTTATTATGGGAATGCCCAGTGGTAAGATTTGTTTTTAGAGCATTTGTTTATAAAGCAGTTTTAGCCTAGAAGAACTGGTTATTATTAACATACTGCATAAAAGAATACAACTTAAATATCATAGTGACTCTTGCATCTTTAAAGCAATCAAGATGAGATATATCTTTTATTTTCCTCATGAAATAATTTCTGTATTAAAAATACTAATATTATGAATGTGTTTTTAAAATTAGACAGAATTTTTTTAGATCCTGAAAACTAGAAATCGATTAAAAGTTATATAAGCAGCATAAGCTTATGTATAATTATCTTAGTGTTTAAGAGATCATTCCACTCAATATACTGAAACAATAACAAAGTATTTAGATCAACAGTTATTTTACATGAATGTTGTTAGGAAAATAATAAAGATAAAATAATAGGATAAGCTCATTTTCATAAGACTAGCTTTGCCTGGGTGTATATTTTTCAGAACACTGTTTTCATGGAATATTAACAGGTGCCAGAGGAATTAGGGAGAATTGGGCTGTGAAAAACTAAGTTTGGGACATACTGAGTTTGAGAACTTAAACATGTTTATTGATAGAATTACTCCTCAGAGCCTTTAATAATAATAATACAATAATACTAATAGGTGTGATGATTGTCAAGCCATTTCCCCAAATTCTTTTGATCCTAGAACTTCCTTGTTTGAGGAATATTTCTAAATACAGGTTGAGCATCCGTAATCTGAAAATCTGAAATCCGACATGCTCCAAAATTCAAAACTTTTTGAATGCCGACATGATGCCACAAGTGGAAAATTTTACACCTAACCTCATGTGACAGGCACAAAATTTAAAATACTATGTAAAATTATCTTCAGGCTACATGTATAAGATATATATGAAACATAAATGAATTTTGTATTTAGACTTGGGTCCCATCCCCAAGATACCTTGTTATGTATATGCAAATATCCTGAAATCCAAAGAAATTCAAATCGGAAACACTTCTGGTCCCAAGCGTTTCAGTAGGAAAAGGGATAATCGACCTGTATTTGTTTTCTATAGGATCAGTGCTTTTTCTAAGAAATGCACTTAGGAAATACTACAACAGATTAATCAGGTCTTTGAATCTGGTTGGTTGTCCTTGAGGAAAAACGGAACTCATAATATGTGACCAAAAATAATTTTTAAAGGATAAGAGGCTGTACGCTAAATTCACTGTTAATGTTTTTTTCAGGCTATCATTTTTACATAAAGTTTTAGTTTTCTGGGGCTGCTGCTTTTTCTCTGAATACTTATGGTCTATTTATTGAAGGCTCCTATTTAAAAATTAGAAAGCTTTTAAACCTATATTTTCTTCTTCAACTCCTTATTGAAAGCTGAAAATAACTGTCATGCCTTTAGCAATTTAAAGCTTTTTGATCCATTTTCATTGGGGAGTATGGGGGAAGATGACAGATTTCTTAATTGAGAAAGTTTTTAATACCCTATTATAAAACACCAAAAATTTAGTAACCTAATTCCTATTCTCACTGTTTTTTTTTGTTGTTTGTTTGTTTGTTTGTTTGTTTTGAGACAGTCTCCCTTTGTTGCCCAGGCTGGAGTACAGTGGCATGATCTCGGCTCACTGCAAGCTCCGCCTCCCAGGTTCAAGCAATTCTCCTGCCTCAGCCTCCCAAATAGCTAGGACTACAGGCACCCACCACCATGCCCCGCTGATTTTTGTATTTTTATAGAGACAGGGTTTCGCCACGTTGGCCAGGCTGATCTTGAACTCCTGACCTCTCGTGATCCACCCGCCTCGAACTCCCAAAGTTCTGAGATTACAGGCATGAGCCACCATGCCCGGCCCCTATTCTCACTTATTTTTAAACATTTTATTCTCATTTCAACTGCAGCAAGGTTTTCCCTTAAGAAAAACCAGGAAGCATATTGAATTGTTGTTAACACACTGATATGAAACTACTTTTAAGTTAGTGTCCATCTTTTCCAAGACTCTGTGAATTACAACTTTTTGTTTAAGAACGTAGTTCAAACATATTATATTTGCTGTTTCAAATTATTTTGATAGGCAACATATAAATAGTATATTTTTTAAAACTTAAAATTAAAAAAAAATTTTCTTAAAAAACAGGGTCTCACTCTGTTGCCTAAGCTGGAGTCCAGTGGCACGATCACAGCTCACTGCAGCCTCTACCTCCTGGGCTCAAGTGACCCTTCCACTTGTGCCTCCTGAGTAACTGGGACTACAGGTGTGCACCACCATACCCAGCTAATTTTTGTATTTTTTGTAGAGGTGGGGTTTTGTCATGTTGCCTAGGCTGGTCTTGAACTCCTGGGCTCAAGTGATCTGCCTGCCTTGGCCTCCCAAAGTGCTGGGATTACAAGTGTGAGCCACCATGCTCAGCCAAAAACTTTTAAATCTCCATGAAACAACATTTAGATAAGACATTGTAAAATAAATGCATGTATATCATTGCCTTGAATCCAGTGTAAGACTTCAAGGGTTAATAGACTTAAAAAAAAAAAAAAAAAAAAAGAACTAGCGCACAAACAAAAACTATTTTTTTCCTTAACATTTGAAAGGCAAGACAAATTTTTAGGGAGCATATATAAAATAACTATGTCTTCATTTTTTTCTGTTTACTTTTTGGCCTACACAGATACTAGATTAATTTCAGCTTCTCTTTTCTTTCTCTCTTTCTTTTTTTCTTTTTCTTTTTCTTTTTTTTTTTTTTTTTTTGAGATGGAGTCTAGCTCTGTCACCAGGCTGGAGTGCAATGGCACCATCTCGGCTCACTACAACCTCCACCTCCCGGGTTCAAGCGATTCTCCTGCCTCAGCCTCCCAAGTAGCTGGGATTACAGGCACACACCGCCACGCCCAGCTAACTTCTGTGTTTTTTATGGTAGAGATGGGGTTTCACCATGTTGGCCAGGCTGGTCTCCATCTCTTGACCTCGTGATCCGGCCACCTCAGCCTCCCAAAGTGCTGGGATTACAAGCATGAGCCACCGCACCTGGCTGCTGCTTTTTTCTTTCTTAACTAGAAACAGTGTCTACTTAGTTGCCCAGGCTGATATTGAACTCCTGGGCTCAAGTAATCCTTCTGCCTCACTCTCTCAAAGTGCTGGGATTACAGGTGGGGACCACAACGCGCTTTTAGTCTACAAATTAAAGTAGAAAACTTTGCTTCTCTTTTTCTTCCTGCCTTAGACTTCCACCTTGTGGTGGCTCCTCAGTGACAGGAGTGCCCATGCAGCTATCCTCTCCTTTTTCTAGGGTAATTCATTGGTGACACAGGTCATCTTTCAAACCAGGTCCATTTTCTGTACTTCGGCTGTCTTCATTGGTTTCTAGCTTTTCATTTGAGCTTAGGTCAGAACCACAGTGAATAATGGAGTAATTTGCATTTTGCCAGTTTTAACTTCCATCTAAAGGAAACAAGTCTTGTGGTAAAGGAAAAGGGGGCAATATGAATGTCTATTCCAGCAGAGAACACTTTTTTTTTTGAGACAGGCTCTCTGTCATCCAGGCTGGAGCGCAGTGGCACAGTCATCACTCACTGCAGCCTTGACCTCCCAGCCTCAAGTGATCTTCTTGCCTCAGTCTCCCAAGTAGTTGGGACTCTGGGCACTCACCACCATGCTAATAGCAGAGGACTCTTAATCGCTGTGATTATACATGATTTTAAGAGCTAGTTATTATTGTTATTGTTCTCACAGAAGTAGCATCATCATTATTCGTCTACTGTTATTATGACTAACATTTGTGAATACTTAATAAAATAATAACTAATACATAATAATAAATTATTTCAGGCCATGTTTAAGTGCTTTATGTGAATAAACTCAATAAGTGATGATGAAAATAATTTCCCACAATCCTATCTTTCCTTGTCTTAATTCTCTATTTGGGCATTTAATCTTTCTTTTGTGGTTTATTTATTTGGCTATTTGAATATTTAGCTATTTTCTTTGGACATTGATTACTGCAAATTGTTCATGGCCAAGCAATTTCATTTTTATATCTCATTTTTTTATTTTTTAGGGAGATATCCTTCCCAATTCATCAGATTATAAGTCCTCACTCATAGCACTGACTGCTCATAATTGGCTACTTCGTATATCAGCAACTACGGGAAAAATCCTTGAGAAAATATATCTTGCACATTATTGCAAATTCAGGTATTTACTATGAGTTTATTATTCAAGATTTTATTTTACTGTAATCCCAGCCCTTTGAGAGGCCAAGACGGGCGGATCACAAGGTCAAGAGATCGAGATCATCCTGGCTAACACGGTGAAACCCTGTCTGTACTAAAAAATACAAAAAACTAGCCGGGCGAGGTGGCGGGCGCCTGTAGTCCCAGCTACTCAGGAGGCTGAGGCGGGAGAATGGCGTAAACCCGGGAGGCGGAGCTTGCAGTGAGCTGAGATCCGGCCACTGCACTCCAGCCTGTGCGACAGAGCGAGACTCCGTCTCAAAAAAAAAAAAAAAAAAAAAAAGGTTTTATTTTAAAAATTTGAAACCTGTGGCCCAGGAAATTTCAAACCTTTTTTCCCCCTTCAGTTTTCTAGTCCATAACCAGATCTCAATTAATAAACCTATTTTTTTTTTCTCCCCTCATGACTACATTTAGAGGTCTGAGTAGAGACCCTCTATGATTTATCTTTTTTTTTTTTTTTCTTTTTTGAGACAAGGTCTTGCTCTGTCTCCCAGGCTGGAGTACATTGGCCTAATCTCTGCTCACTGCAACCTCCACCTACTGGGTTCAAGCGATTCTCCTGCCTTAGCCTCCTGAGTAGCTGGGATTATGAGTGTGTACCACCACGCCCAGCTACTTTTTGTATTTTTGGTAGAGATGAGGTTTCCCTATGTTGGCCAGGCTGGTCTCAAACTCCCAACCTCAAGTAATCTACCCACCTCAGCCTCCTAAAGTTCTGGGATTACAGATATGAGCCATCGCACCCAGTTGTCATTTATCTTTGTATCCCTAATAAGTAACTAACCTGTAGTAGTTTAAATAAGCTTAAAAAAAAATTCCCTGTATTCTACAAATAGTATTTTCTATGTAAGATGCACTTTATGGTAGATTTTCCTGAAGGCTAGTCTGTTTCAGTTAAATTGTCTGCTGTATACAATCTAAGAACTGCTATTTTAACTATTAGTTTTATAAATTAGATGTAAATGTTTGGAGTGAATATGTTCATGGAATGTGTGAAAGTAACATTTTTAGTGCTTTTTATAACTTCCATTTTAAAGTAGAAATGATTATTTTGTTTCCTAAGTTTTGAATACTCTTAGATCAAAAACAATTTTAATTCACCAATGCTCTAGAAAGATTAAAATTATGTATATATTTAAATAGGGATATGGCCATATAGGGATATAGGGGAAATTATTTTAGCTATTTATTTTTCAAAATAGATCACTTTGCTTTTATAATTTAGATAACTAAAAAATAA
This sequence comes from Macaca fascicularis, assembly GCF_037993035.2. Lineage (NCBI taxonomy): Eukaryota > Metazoa > Chordata > Mammalia > Primates > Cercopithecidae > Macaca > Macaca fascicularis. The sequence continues at coordinate 67,018,028 of NC_088386.1, forward strand.
TTTACTTATAAAATATAATATTTTGATTTTAAGTATAAGGAAACTGACCCAAATAAATAAACTTCTCTTCATTCTTTTAAAAGATACTTGAGCTGGGACACTCCTCAAGAAGTCATTGCAGTTAAGTCAGCTCAGAACAGAGGCTCAGCAGTGGCCCGGCAGGTATACCTTTTTAAACATTCAATAAAATGTAGAATTTTTTTCATAGGAATTTGTCTGCAGATTTGTTATGAAAAATCTAATGATCTTTTATTTCTGAAGCATGCTATAAAAGATAAGATTCATGGCAACCTGGATGGATTTGGAGACCATTATTCTAAGTGAGGTAATTAAGAAATGGAAAACCAGACGTTGTATTTTCTCATAAGTGAGAGCTAAGCTATGAGGATGCAAAGGCATAAGAATGATACAATTTACTTTGGAGACTCGGGGTGAAAGGGTGGGAGGTGGGTGAGGGATGAAACACTACACATTGGGTATAGCATATACCACTCTGGTGATATGTGCACCAAAATCTGACAAATCACCACTAAAGAACTTATTCATGTAACCCAACACCACCTGTTCCTCAAAAACCTATTGAAATAAAATAATAATAAAAATATTTTAAAAAAGAAAAGTTGATAGGTAGATTTTTTTTCCTGAAGCGTGCTATTTAAAAAGATTTTTCTCTCTTTCTCAAAGAATTATCCAGGATTTACTAAATTTTATAAAGTCTGGAAATTTATATCAAGAAACTTTTTGTTTTTATTGGTGACTTATGGGGAAATACTATGGAAAGCATTTATTGAGCACTTAAAAAATAGATATAGACTGCTTTTAGAGGTTTTCTGTTTCTTTGTACACCAGGACATCTAGAAAAATACTTATTTTCTGTCTCATCTTGGCAGAGTCTGTTGTAGTTCTTTCTCATTTTTAATTTGAACTACTTCAGCTTTTTCTCACTAGTGTCCTTGATTGCAAAACAGGCAGGCACTGATCTGAGTTCTTTACCTGTATTTACTAATTTAATCTTCAGCACACTCCTTTCAGTAGATACTTTCATCATCCCATTTTACAGATGAGGATTCTGAGCCCCAGAGAGGCTAAGTAACTTATCCGACATCATAGTGTTGGTAAGTGGTAGAACCTAGGCTCAAACTCAGGCAGTTTAGCTCTATAGAGTCCCTGCTCTTATGCACTATAGCATGCTGCCCCTTCTTGAAATTTCTGTAATTTGAACTGGCAGGTGAAGTTTATATATAATTCTAGCATAAAAAAATTAAGTAGTTCCTCTAATTTTACCTTATTTGGATAACTACATCAAGCATTTCCTTGTTAATCCTCCAGTGTATTCCCATACACGCTGGGTCTGTGAACTCTGCTTTTCATTCCTCTCTCATCTCTCTTGTCTACTTTTTCTGTATTCCCCTGAAGCCAAGCAAACTATTTGTTGGCTACTTCTACTTACTTTTTATCATGGTTATTTAAATGTTTTCCTAGCCTTTACTAATCCTGCCCAGTCACATTAATAACTTAACTGCATGCCTTTTATTGGAATCTCCTTACCCTTTTCCTGATTTATTTAGTATGACATATAAGAAAGAGAAATGTTGTCTCTTTCTTAGTAATACTCCTGTCTTTATACTCTTACTCACTACCTTGATTTTACTTGGTAAAGAAAAATTCAGAAAAGTGGGACAGTATAACAAAGTAGCAAAACAGTTTGCTACTTTGAGAATTCTGAAGTGTCTTGTCTGATGTACCTTTTTAATAATTTAAATTGCTAAAGAGCAAGAATTTTTGTTTAGTTTTGTTTTGAGATGGAGTCTTGCTTTGTTGCCAGGCTAGAGTGTAGTGGCAAGATCTCAGCTCACTGCATCCTCCGCCTCCTGGGTTCAAGCAATTCTACCTCAGCCTCCTGAGTAGCTGGGACTACAGGTGTGCACCACCACTAAATTAGCCCAGCTAATTTTTGCATTTTTAGTAGAAATGGGATTTCACCATGTTGGCCAGGATGGTCTTGATCTCTTGACCTCGTGATCTGCCCGTCTCGGGCTCCCAAAGTGCTGGGATTTACAGGCGTGAGCCACCACGCCCGGCCAAGAATTTTTTTAAGTTTAATTCTATACATTATTATATATTAATGTTTTACATTTACCATCACCTGATAATGTTAATAAAAGTCTTGTCAGTATTTCTGTATTCTGGACTGTTTTCCTACAGTCTCCAGCCAACAAGTAGTAGCTCTTAGTTGGGGTATATAAACTGTACTTTTCCTTTGGGTTTAAGGAACACAGAAGGAGTCTGATTTACCTTGAAGATACTAGTTTAATAAAAACTTATCCCTTTCAAAGGGAGAGTCTTTTGGGCTGTAAACATTACAATCTTTTTTGTCGTTTGTTTTCTAACTTTTAGTTATAGCAGTTTTGATTGGTGGTTCCAGCCTTAAAAGTTCTATTGAAGCAGAGACTGGCTGTGATGGGGCAGACAGCTTTGCCTAACACAAATTTAAGAAATTTCCTTCAAAACTGTATTGGAGAAGTACTACAGATTGTTTTACATTTCATAGTGGCAAGAAATTGATTGGACCTCGTTCTTCAAAGCAAGGGGGCTATCCTTTTCAAGCAGAAAAGTCACTCAAGCTTTCATTGATGATATTATTTCTCATTTCCTGTAGAGGAGTCAGCACAACACTACTTTCATTATATATTTATTTATTTATTTATTTAGAGACAGCCTGTCTGGATGCCCAGGCTGGAGTGCAATGGCTTGATCAGAGTTCACTGCAGCTTCAAACTGCTGGGCTGAAGTGCTCCTCTCATGTCAGCCTCCTGAGTAGCTGGGACTACAGGCATGCGCCACCATGTCTGGCTAATTTTTTTATTTTTTGTAGAAACGAGGTCTCACTGTGTTGGCCAGGCTGGTCTCAAACTCCTGGCCTCAAGTGATCCTCCTGCCTTAGTCTCCCAAACGGCTGGGATTACAGGCATGAGCTACCTGATCCAGCAACTTTCAAATGATATGAGCGTAATAACTACATATCTTTTTATTAGGTTCTTTATTGTTCAAACTCCAATTCAAAATATAAATGCATGGTATTTTATTGCTAAGAAATGTTTACTTCTATGGATTTTTGTCTGTATATATACACGTGTGTATCTGAAGGGCTGAAGCTTTAGTGGACATGTTTTGAATATGTTGCCTTCCTGTTTAAGTAACTTTGCAATCTAGATAGATGGATGTTTTCATAATATGAAAACGTCTGCATAACGAACAGATGGATTTTTTCAACTAATGAAAACAGAGTGTTTCTGGAAGCACTTTTGAGAGCTGCGTGTAATTTTAGTCTTTCCTTCTAGGCAGGCATTCAACAACCTGTTTTGCTGTACCTTGCAGTGTTCCGAGTTCTACCTTTTTCACTTGTAGGGATTCTAGAGATCAATAAAAAGGTAAGAACTCATTTCTTATTTAATTGCAATATTTTATTGACAATAAGAGTAATGTCATTTAATTATTTATGAGATATTTGATTGGAAATGCTCCCCTCACTATAAAAAAGTTCACTAACCTGGTTTATATTGTAACAAAACACATGAGAACATTTGTATTGGATACCTGTGGTTATTAACACACAACTATGTTATGAAATTACAGAATGAGTAAAGTATTTTTTTTTTCAGAGGGAACATTCCAAAGCTTGTTAAAAAGATCATTAAAGGAGGTGAAAAGTTGCAACAAAATATTTCACTTTAATTGCAAGGTATAGGTCTAAAACTCGCTTTATGATATATAACAAGCCTTGTATTTAAATATGTAAATTTTCCAATTCATTCAGTTTTGGGTTTTATTGTTGTTCCCATTTGTTCTTGACTTGTGGATCGGTTACATGGGAGGAAAGAAGGAACAAATTTCCTTTGAGTAAAAGAATGAATAGGATTCTACTTAAAAAAAAAGTTACTGTTGGTGAATAGTTATTTATTGAGCTCCTCTATTACTCTTTAATTCAGTACCTGAAGTATTGTAGAGGACTGTATCTTGAGGATCTACTGATCTTTATAAGCAAACAAGATGAATGTATTAAAATTTTACATTATGTAAGCATTATATACTAAACTGCATAATGGCTAAAGAGTAATACTAGTTACCATTTATTGCTTATTTTGTGCCATGCACTTTGAATATTTTACAACATTGTAACATACATATGTAATTAAGAAGTTAAGCAGCAGTCCCAGCTACTCAGAAGGCTGAGGCAGAAGAATGGTTTGAGCCCAGGAATTCAAGGCTTTGATGAATTATGATCGCACCACTACACTCCAGCCTGGGTGACAGAGTGAGACTCTGTCTCTAAAAAAATTAAAATAAAAAGTAAAAAGCAGCTACCTAAATCCTAAAGGTGGCAAGTAGAGGAGTTAGAATTAAAATAGATTGGCTACTTTATTATAGCAGTCATTATTATTATTATTATTTTTTTTTTTTTTTGAGACAGTCTTGCTCTGTCGTCACCCAGGCTGCAGTGCAGTGGTGTGATCTCCGCTCACTGCAGTCTCTGCCTCCTGGGTTCATGCCATTCTCCTACCTCAGCCTCCCGAGTAGCTGGGACTACAGGCACCCGCCACCACAACTGGCTAATTTTTTGTATTTTTAGTAGAGACGGGGTTTCACCGTGTTAGCCAGGATGGTCTCGATCACCTTACTTTGTGATCTGCCTGCCTCAGCCTCCCAAAGTGCTGGGATTACAGGCATAAGCCACCACGCCTAGCCAGCACTCATTATTTTAAAATATGTTTGAATTGGCTTGGTGCAGTGGCTCACACCTGTAATTTCAGCACTTTGGGAGGCTGAGGCAGGCTGGTCACTTGAGGTTAGGAGTTCGATACCAGCCTGGCCAACATGGTGAAGCCTTGTCTCTACTAAAAATACAAAAATTAGCCAAGGGTGGTGGTGCATGCCTGTAGTCCCAGCTACTCAGGAGGCTGAGGCAGGAGAATTGCTTGAACATAGGAGGTGGATGTTGCAGTGAGCCGGGATTGCACCTCTGCACTCCAACTTGGGCAACAGAGCAAAACTCCATTTCAAAAAAAAAAAAAAAAAAGTTTGAATTACACAAGTCCTCTTTTTCTTCTTTTACTTTTTCTTTCTCTTTTTTAAAGCTTTTCTTCATATTTTTTCTTTTTTTTTTTAACTTTTAAGTTCAGGGGTACATGTGCATTATGTGCAGGTTTGTTACATAAATATGTGTCATGGGGGTTTGTTGTACAGATTATTTTATTCCTCAGGTTTAAAATATTATTCCTTAGGTTTAAGCCTAGTATCCATTAGTTATTTTTCCTGATCCTCTCCCTCCTCCCACCCTCCACCCTCCAATATGCCCGAGTATGTGTTGTTCCCCTCTGTGTGTCCATGTGTTCTCATCATTCCATGTGTTCTCATCATTTAGCTCCCACTTACAAGCAAGAACATGGAGTATTTGGTTTTCTGTTGCTGTGTTAGTTTGCTAAGGTTAATGGCCTCCAGCTCCATCCATGTCCCTGCAAAGGACATGATCTTGTTCTTTTTGTGGGTACATAGTATTCCCTGGTATATATGTACAACATTTTCATTACCCAGTCTATCACTGATGGACATTTAGGTTGGTTCCATGTCTTTGCTCTTGTGAGTAGTGCTGCAGTAAACGTATATGTGCATGTGTCTTTTATATTTATAATAGAAGGATTTATATACCTTTGGGTGTATACCCAGTAATGGGATTGCTGGGTTAAATGGTATTTCTGTCTTTAGGTCTTTGGGGAACCACCACACTGTCTTCCATAATGGTCAGACTAATTTCCATTGTCACAAACAGTGTATAAGTGTTTCTTTTTCTCCATAACCTTGCCAGCATCTGTTGTTTTTTGACTTTTTAATAATATCCATTCTGACTGGCATGAGATGATACCTCATTGTAGTTTTGATTTGCATTTCTCTAATGATCAGTGATGTTGAGCTTTTTTTCATGTGTTTGTTGGCCACATTTATGTCCTCTTTTGAGAAGTATCTGTTCATGTCCTTTGCCCACTTTTTACTGGGTTTTTTTTTTTCTTGTAAATTTGTTGAAGTTCCTTGTAGATTCTGGATATTAGACCTTTGTCAGATGCATAGATTGCAAAAATGTTCTTCCATACTGTAGGTTGTCTGTTTACTCTGTTGATGGTTTATTTTGCTGTGCAGAAGCTCTTTAGTTTAAGTAGATCCCATTTGTCAATTTTTGCTTTTGTTGCAATTGCTTTTGGTATTTTCATCATGAAATCTTTGCCCATGCCTATGTCCAGAATGGTATTGCCTAGGTTATCTTCCAGGGTTTTTATAGTTTTGGGTTTTACATTTAAGTCTTTAATCCATCTTGAGTTAGTTTTTGTATATGGTGTAAGGAAAGGGTCCAGTTTCAATTTTCTGCATATGGCTAGCCAGTTATCCTGGCACCATAGGGAATCCTTTCCCCATTGCTTGTTTTTGTCAAGTTTGTCGAAGATCAGATGGTTATAGGTGTGCAGTTTTACTAATATTTTGGGTTCTCTATTCTGTTGCATTAGTCTATGTTTCTGTTCTTGTACCAGTACCATGCTGTTTTGGTCACTGTAACCCTGTAGTATAGTTTGAAGTCAGGTAGCCTGATGTTTCCAGCTTTGTTCTTTTTGCTTAGGATTGCCTTGGCTAATTCAGGCTCTGTTTTGGTTCCATATGAATTCTAAAATAGTTTTTTCTAGTTCTGTGAAGAACATCAATGGTAGTTTAAGGGAATAGCATTGAATATATAAATTGCTTAGGGCAATATGGCCATTTTAATGCTATTGATTCTTCCTAACAATGAGCACAGATGTTTTTCCATTTTTTTGTGTCATCTTTGTAGATCTCCTTCTAGAGATCTTTTACTTCCTCTGTTAGCTGTATTCCTAGGTATTTTTTCCTTTCTGTGGCAACTGTGAATGGGAGTTTGTTCATTATTTAACTTTCAGCTTGACTGTTGTTGTTGTACAGGAATGCTAGCAATTTTTGCACATTGATTTTGTATCCTGAGATTTTGCTGATGTTGCTTATCAGTTTAAGAAGATTTGGATGAGACAATGGGGTTTTCTAGATACAGGATCATGTCGTATGAAAAGAGGAATAGTTTGACTTCCTTTCTTCCTATTTGAATCCCTTTTATTTGTTTCTCTTGCCTGGTGGCTCTGGCCAGAATTTCCAATACACTGTTGAATAGGAATGGTGAGAGTGGACATCCTTGTCTTGTGCTGGTTTTCAAGGGGAGTGACAAATTGTCTTTTTCTCAAAGTGGGAAACTAGGATCAGTGAATTAAAAAGTCATGAACTAGTCAATGTCAGAGTAAACAATACTTATCCTTCTAAGAGATGACAAAAAATACAACTCTTAATTGTTCTCTCTGTGCTTGTAGATTAAGTAATTATGTATGCTTATTACAGTCTACAACAGAAATGAACACGTGGCAAAGTCATAAACTGTATTTATTCCTGTATGTCCAAGGTAATTGGACATCTTCCTCTATTCCTGTATTTCCAAGGTAATTGAACAAGGACATCTTCATTTAAATAGTTTGTTTTTGATTAAGCTGGTGAATTGTATAAAAATAAGAATAACAGAAAAATATGCAATCAGAGAGATTTGGTTTTAAATATTGTTACTTGGGATTGAAGAACATCTTTCACTTACGATGCATGAAAAACTATCCAGGGGCTCGGCACCTCTAATTAACTAAACATTTGTCTCTTTATAAAGAACATTTTAGCAGAAAGAATGGATCCTTGGAAGAGTATGAACAGTAGATTAAATATTCATTTAGAACGACATGGCCTTGGTGTATGCCAGTGTCTGTGAGAAATGGGATTTGTTATTAATAGCTGTTGACAATGCTATGAAGCAAATGAATGCTGGTGCATTATTCTGAGGGATATGTGCCGCTCTTTCATTAGTGCTCCAGTATGAGAATCCAGTGGCTCACTGCTCACCCCTAATAACACCCTAGCCTCAAGGTGATAAATTATAATTAGGTTTTAATGCTAGGCAGCAGTGTTATAGTAGCGACATAAATATTAAGCAAGAGTACAGACCACTGTGAACATTCAGAGGATTGGACTTCCAGTCTTTTCTCAGGTGATATCTGTCTTCCCCCCCAACAGATTTTTGGGAACGTTACAGATGCTACCTTGTCTCATGGAATACTGATTGTGATGTACAGCTCAGGACTGGTCAGACTCTATAGCTTCCAAACCATCGCTGAACAGGTAGAGAAAACTGAAATTTGTCATATTACTATTAGCATGATGTTTTGACTAAAGTATGATTTTTTTTTTAGTGAGATGCTTTTAGAGTAAGGCACTTGTGTAGATTTTGACTCTAAAAAACTGTAGAAATGTAGAAAGACAAGTAACCTTTAAAGCAGGGGTGGGGAAGATAAACAGAAAGGCCGTTGGAAAAAGACATTTTCTTTGTCATATACATGTGAATTTTATTTTTGTTCTCTCCAGATATCAAAAAAATAGGTGCTAAAGCCACCATTTTTGTTTTGTTTTGTTTTTAGTTCATGCAACAGAAACTTGACTTAGGGTGTGCATGCAGATGGGGTGGGACTACTGGAACTGTAGGAGAGGCTCCTTTTGGCATTCCTTGTAATATTAAAATCACAGGTATGGCTACTCTATAGTATTTTTTCACCTTAAAAAAATAAGTGGTCATATAAATAGTTACTAATTATAGTCATCCAAATGTTTTTCTCATTTATTTAAAAAACTCAATTCATTTTACTCCTATACATCATATACCTTGCTATTCAATAACAAATAAGTGTCGATGAAAATCTATCAGTTATTCATTGAAACGAAGGCCTGGGGATGCTGAGCCTTGCTTGGCCAGAGACCTTTAGCAATTCACTTTACTTTTCTGATCCTTGATTTCCTTATCTGCAAACTGAATTGCAGCAAATGATACCATCTTAGCTGTCTTACAATTTAATATTTTACAGTTCAATGAAATTTACCCCCTCTCTAAGAAAGGTGTTTTTCAAGAAAAAATTATTACCATGTCATCTGAACATAGAGCTTAGACACAGACAGAACTTCCCAGTATACTTAAAGAGTACCAAAGCACAAAAAAGAAAATTATATACAATTCTATAAATATAGTAAAAATGTTCTATATTTAACTTGCTTATCAAATTCGGTTGTTAGAAAAGAAATTAACTGGCCGGACGCAGTGGCTCATGCCTGTAATCCCGGCACTTTGGGAGGCTGAGGCAGGCAGATCACCTGAGGTTGGGAGTTCGAGACCAGCCTGACCAATGTGGGGAAACCCTGTCTCTACTAAAAATACAAATTAGCCGGGCGTAGTGGTGCATGCCTGTAATCCCAGCTACTCGCAAGGGATGCTGAGGCAGGGGAATTGCTTGAACCTGGGAGGTAGAGGTTGTGATGAGCTGAGATCATGCCATTGCACTCCAGCCTAGGCAACAAGAGCGAAACTCCATCTCAAAAAAAAGAAAAGAAATCAACTATTACTCAAATTCAGTAGTAGTACATTAAAAGAAATCATGACTGTTCAGAGTTCATATCAGGAATCCAAGGATGGTTTAATGTTTACAAATTTAGTAGCTATAAAGAGCACATGAGTAAACTAAAAGAGAAAGTATATTTTCATTATCCTAATATCTGTTTATCTTAATTCTTGTTCATTAAGAGTCATTCCTTATCATGTTGAAGACATTCCTCTTATTTATAATCAACCAATAAGCATTATATTTTTAGGTGAAACGCCAAAAGATTTTCTAATATAGACAGAATAAGATAAGAATTTTTTCTATCATTTTCTTTAACATTGTATTAGTAATAGACCAAGAAACAAATGAAAGATGTCATTGTTCAAAAGGAAAAAATATTATTTTTGGTAGTAAATGACAAATTATAAAAACTACTGGGAGTTCAAGTAAGTTATTCATGAAGTTCAAAATAAATATTTTAAAAATTACTCAAGTTTTTAGATGCCTTGGACAAACTGAATTAGGCAGTTGTATGAAAATTCAGCCCTAGCAATACCTCCTGTATTCAATACAAATACTTTAAAAGGAATCTATTAAGAATTTTTAAACTGTAGGCTCCAGTGGTAACTGGGTTATGTTGAAAAGGGTTATTTCGGACAGAGTTTTTCCAAATGGTAGCATTATTCTTGTTGAAATGCAAATAAAAAGTAAGTAAAGGCTGGGCACGGTGGCTCAAGCCTGTAATTCCAGCATTTTGGGAGGCTGAGGCGAGTAGATCACGAGGTCAGGAGTTCAAGACCAGCCTGGCCAACATGGTGATACCCACTCTCTACTGAAAAAACAACAATTAGCTAGGCATGGTGGCGGGCACCTGTAATCCCAGCTACTTGGGAGGCTGAGGCAGGAGAATTGCTTGAACCTGGGAGATGGAGGTTGCAGTAAGCCAAGATCGCGCCACTGCACTCTAGCCTGGGTGATAGAGCAAGACTCCATCTCAAAAAATAAAAAAATAAAAAAATAAGTGAGTAAAACAAAAGAACAACGATGATAAAGACAAAGCACACAGAGCCTGAAGAATTGTCCTGGAGTTTTGTCCCTTTTTTTAGAAAGAAGACTGGATTTGGGATCAGAATCTTAGTCTGCTGACTAGTAAGGGTGACACTCTGCTACTAACTGGTGGTATGATAATAATAAAAATTATTATTATTATTATTTTGAGACAGGATCTCACTCTGTTGCCCAGACTGGAGTGCAGTGGAGAGATCAGAGCTCACTGCCATCTCCACCTCTTGGGCTGAAGTGATTGTCCTACGTTAGCCTCTCAAGTAGCTGGGACTGCAGGTGTGTGCCGCCACACCCAGCTAATTTTAGTATTTTTTGTTTGATAGAGATGGTGTTTCACTATGTTGCTCAATTTGGCTTTGAACTCCTGGGCTCAAGCAATCTGCCTACCTCATCCTCCCAAAGTGCTGGGCTTACAGGCATGAGCTATTGTGCCCAGCTGATAGTGGGCAAATTATTTAACCTCTCTGGGCCTCACATTTTGAAACTTTGAAATAATAATATTTGAAAACATAATCTATGAAATAATTTCTCATTGTAAAAAAAAATTCGATGATTTTTGTATGTTTGACTAAGAAAAGTAGCACATTATATTGGAAGCTTTCAGTGTTTATTTCATACTGTAGAGACTGAAATCCTATTCATTTCTCCAATTTTGTTTTGCAATCTTAAGGTCTATACAAATAGTATTTATTTTAACTTTAAATAATTTTTTCTTAGTGCAAAAGCAGTTCCTTTGCATTATTTAAAAAATTGGGAAATTGGCCAGGTGTGGTGCCTCATGCCTGTAATCCCAGCACTTTGGGAGGCTGAGGTGGGCAGATCACTTGAGGTCAGGAGTGTAAGACCAGCCTGGCCAACACAGTGAAACCCCAAAAATTAGCTGGGCATGGTGGCGGATGCCTGTAATCCCAGTTACTCAGGAGGCTGAGGCAGGAGAATTGCTTGAACCTGGGAGGCAGAAGCTGCAGTGAGCCGAGATTGTGCCACTGCTCTCTAGCCTGGGCAACAGAGCAAGACTCTGTCTCAAAAGGAAAAAAAAAGAAAAAAATAAAATTTAAAAATTGGGAAATAAAGATAAGCAGAAGAGAAAATGTAAAACATTTGTAGTCCTCTTACATGGGGTTGTTATCCCCTTGATGTGTTATTTTCTAATCTTACAATGTGTGTGTTTCTTTATGTTTAAAACCAAGAAAAGAATCATACCATAAGTGCTCTTTCATAACTCATTTGTTAAGAAATCAACTCTATTGAGGTATAATTTACATGTAATTAAAATGCATCCATTGTAACTGTACAGTTTGAGTTTTGTCAAATGTATACATCCATGAAATCACCACTACAGTCAAGATTTAGAATCTTTTCATCATTCCAAAGAGTTCCTCTGTGCCCTACCCAGTAAATTCCTCTCTTAACCCAGCCCTAGGCAACCAGTGATCTGCTTTTTTTTTCACAGTAGATTAAATTTATATTTTCTGGAGTTTTATATTAATGAAACCACATGGCGTGTATTTTTTGGTTTGGCTTTTTTCACTCAGGATATTATATTTGAGATTCGTTTCATGTTGTTGCAAGTATCTATAGCCTAACCCACTTTTTGTTGTTAATATGTTATGAATATTTCCATCTAGATTGTTTAATAGGTGGCCTTGTGAAAACAACAAAGTTGTAATCCTGTCTCACTCTTTACACCAAAATAAATAACAGATGGATCAAAGACTTAAAAGTTTTAGAAGAAAACTTGGGAGAATCTTTTTATCTCAGTGTGGGGAAGACCTTTCTAAGTACAACACAAAACCCAAAGCCATAAAAGAAGAGATTGATAAATTAGGCAAAAAATCCCTAGACATATACAACATAAACCAACTCAAATAACAAACAGGAGACATAGTTACAAATCATACTATAATATGGCAATTTCCTTAATATGTAAAGGGTTCTATAGATCAATAAGAAAAAGAGCGATGTCCAATTATAAAACGATCAAAGGATATTGTTTAAAAGAAACAGAAATATAAATGACTTTTAATTAGGGGAATGCAAAGGTCAATGTCACTGCTAAGAGAAATGTAAATTAAAATTACTATAAGATACATCTCTTCAGATTCTTAAATATCAAAAAGTTAGAACTTTCGATAAAATATGGTTGGTAAAAGTTTAGAATAGGCACTTTCATTTATTGTTGGGACCCTTTATGGCCCCCAACAGTTTGTCAATATGATGGTTTGTTAATATGTATAAAAATTTTAAATGCATATACTCCTTGAACCCAGCAACTCTAGTACTGGGAATTTATCCTAGATATATTCACTTGTATAGAAAGTGATAAATGTACAATTAAAACGTTGTTTCTAATAGCAAAAGATTGGAAACAGTCTATACATTGGTAAGTGACATTAGTATTATTTTATCATTGTATAGCTGTATCATAAATTTAATTGCTAAGTTGTTAAAAAGAAGGAGGAGTTTTAACTGGACATAGTGGCTCATGCCTGTAATCCCAGCACTTTGGGAGGTGGAAGCAGGTGGATCACTTGAGGTCAGGAGTCCGAGACCAGCCTGGCCAACATGGCGAAACCCTGTCTCTACTAAAAATACAAAAATTAGCCAGGTGTGGTGGCACGCACCTGTGATCCCAGCTACTCAGGAGGCTGAGGCACAAACATCGCTTGAACCCAGGAGACAGAGGTTGCAGTGAGTAAGATTGTGCCACTGCACTCCAGCCTGGGGGATGGAGTGAGATGCAAAAAAAAAAAAAAAAAAAAAAAAACCAGAAAGAGAAATTCTTTTTGTACTGGTAGAGAATAATTTCCACGATGTGTACTATTAAGTAAAAAAAAATGGGTGCAAAACTGTGTATGTAAAAATCTTCATTTGTGTAAGTATTCATACTCACGTATTAAAGAAAAAAAATATATATATATGGTGATACGCTTTTGGATTTGCTTGGAATATCTGAAAGAACACATAAAAACTTGATAAATAGTTATATTGAAAGAGATACAGATCAAAGGAAGACAGTTTTCGTTATATTTTCTAATACTTTTAAAATGTAGTACTTGTATTACCTATGCCAAAAAGTGGTTCTCTCTGTGTGTGTGCATCTCCTTGAGATGTTAAGAACTTGACCTATATGCCACATTACAGATGAACCATAATTTACTTAACCAGTTCCCTACTTTGGACATTTAGTTTGTTTCTAATTTTGTGATAACAAATAGCATATTTCTGTAACCATTAGGGATCCTTGCCTGAATCAGTTATGTCATGTGAGTTGCAGAATGGCAGTTTTTAAAATTCTGTTCCTCCTTTTTACCTTCAATAGCTGGCATTTTTCTAGAAATAAAAGCTTTAACTCATCAACTAGAGATAAACTGTAATTCCTTCCAAAAGGCAAGTTAAAGACTTATTTCTTCCCTTTAATTATCAATATTCAGAGCAAGAAGTTGGTATAATAGTCACTTTTGATGGCAGCAAAATGTTTTACAGATAAATACACATACATAAACACAACAGACTCATGGATTTTTTTATTTGTCTACTATTATATAGTAATAGTTACTGTTCTTAATGATGTTCAAATTGTCCTGAATTTGGCCAACAGAAACTTCATTTTGACATACTCAAGTAATCTTAGAGAATTTCCTTGCTTTCTAGAACAACAATGTGTCCCAGGCTTACCTTTAACTTTCCTATTTCTGATAGGGGGCCATTTTAGTAGAGAATGTCATTAAAGACTATCAGTTTCCTGCAGCACTACAAACTGGGCAGCTTTAAACAATGGAAATTTATTCTCTCACAGTTCTGGAGGCTAGAAATTCAGAATTAAGGTATTGGCAGAGGTCGCCGCCCTCTGAAGGCTCTAGGGAAGAATCCTTTCTTACCCCTTGTCGCTTCTGGTGGTTACTCACAATCTTTGCTGTTTTTCGCTTGTGGCAGCATAACTCCAAATTCTGCCTCTGACTTTTCCATGGCCTTTCTCCCTCTGTGTCTTCAAATCTCTTTTTCCTTATAAGGACACCAGTCATTGAATTTAGGTCCTATTCTGATCCAGTATGATCTTAACTTGATTATATCTATGAAGATCCTATTTGCAAATAAAGTCATATTTACCAGTACTGGGGGTTAGGACTTTAACATATCTTTTGAGGGAACACAAGGCAGCTCACAACAGAGACCCAAATCTAGTTGTGTTCACTGCAGTTGGATATCTTTACTTTTAGGTCCTTTTGATTAACAGAGCTGAGAAATACATTAAAACAAAAATTCATTAGCTCATTTTCATACTTCCAAATTTAGCGATTCTTTTTTGATTATATTTGTATTTCTCTTAACTCATACTGAACTTCTCGATTTCTAAATAAGACTTTATCCTACAATATATATATATGATAGTCTTAAAATTGCAGTACCAGTGTTACTACTAAGAACTAAAGTATGGGCCAGGCGCAGTGGCTCACGCTTGTAATCCCAGCACTTTGGGAGGCCGAGGCAGGTGGATCACTTGAGGTCAGGAGTTCGAGACTAGCCTGGCCAACATGGTGAAACCCTGTGTCTACTAAAAATACAAAAAATTTAGCCAGGCGTGGAGGTGTACACCTGTAATCCCAGCTACTCGGGAGGCCGAGGCAGGAGAATTGCATGAACCTGGGAGTAGAGGTTACAGTGAGCCAAGATTGCGCCACTGCACTCCAGCCTGAGTGACAGAGTGAAACTCTGTCTCAAAAAGGAAAAAACAAAAAACTAAAGTATGGAGTGAAGGTTAAGATTTCCCTGCAGTTTCTTTTCTCCTTAGTGTACAGCCCAGGAAGTATACACATGGAGTGATGTGTTCAAAGACAATTTGAAATCATTTTTCTATAGGATTAAGCTACCAACATGATCTAATTAGATTCATTTGTTTCATTTTGTTTTCGATTTTGGGGTTTGTTGTTTTCCTTTTGAGTTTATTCTTGAAGTTGTGAAATGTGTATATAGTTGAAAGATCAAAACTGTATAAAAAGACACATTCAGAAATTTCTTTTCTTTTTGTTTTGAGAGAGTCTTGTTCTGTCACCCAGGCTGGAGTGCAATGGCCCGATCTCAGCTGACTGCAACCTCCACCTCTTTGGTTGAACCAGTTCTCCTGCCTCAGCCTCTTGGGTAGCTGGGACTACAGGCACGCACCACCACACCTGGCTAATTGTTTTTTTGTATTCTTAGTAGAGATGGGGTTTTGTCACCTTGGCCAGGCTGGTCTTGAACACCTGACCTCAGGCGATCTACCCCTCTTGGCCTCCCAAAGTGCTGAGACTACAGACATGGGCTACTGTGCCTGGCCCCATTTTCTATTTCATTGCTTTCTGTTTTTATTTTTTATTCTTTTCTTTAATCCTGTTACTGCCATCAATAACCATTGTTTTTAGATTCTGGTTTATCTTACTATTGTTTCTTTTTGCAAAAATAAGCAAATGTATGTTTGCATACTTTAAATATTTAATCTTCTTTCTCACAACAAATGCAGTATATTATATCCTCTCTTCTATACCTTATAATTTTACTTAACATATATCTAATTAAAAAAATTTTTTTTTTATTTTTAGTAGAGGCGAGGTTTTGCCATGTTGCCCAGGCTGGTCTTGAACTCCAGGGCTCAAGCAATCCGCCCACCTTGGCTTCCCACATGTTGGGATTACAGGTGTGAGCCACCACACCTGGGCAAATTTTCTAAGTAAACATTTATTTGGTAGAAGAAATATGTCAAGTTAATTATCCCCTACATTTAAAAATTCTAGAAAAAATCATATTGTATTATAGGTGTAGCCCTTCTTTGATAAATAATACAGTTCTTTTGTATGCATTATGTTAAAATTGTCTTTTAAAGTATTGTTTGACCTTTCACAGATCCAGAGTATTTTAATTAATAATAATATTTATTTTCTTTTTAAGGCCCCTTTTTTTTCCCACAATGTAGCAAGTGGAAGCCCTTTTGCTGGCTCTCCTACTCTTTTAACACTACCCTCTGATATCCTTGTAAACATACTTGCTTTCTGGAAACAACAGATGGTCCACGCCCATCATAAAATTTTCTTACCACAAGGCATGGAATCAGCTACTCTGAGAACTTTTAGACCTTTTTCATTAAGAATAGTATTAGAGATCACAATTGAGGCTTTTGGGTTAGCAGGGCACATCAGAGTTGTGGGCAGAGTAATATTGCTACTTTTGGGTCATTTTTTGCATTTACTGGGGAAAGTATTTATTTTTAAATACATCTGTTTCTACTGATTATTTTTTCTGTTTTGAATTCCTGTATTCTCGATATTGAATTTCATATATTGAATTTCATATTCTCTATATGTTAAATTTCACATTCTCTATAATGTACCTAGTTGATTTCAACCCCAAATTCAAACTCTAATTGTATGTTTTTCTTTTAATAATTTTTCTCTTCTTCATCCACCATATCATCACATACAATGTTTGTATTTCTCTTATAATTTGCCAACTCATGGCCTTTGTCCCTTTTTCTATTAGGGGGTTTATATTTTTTACTGCTTAAAAAGACCTTTATGTATTAAAGATACTACCCTTTTCTTAAAAGGTTAAAAAAAAAGCAGTTGACATATATTTGATATGTTTATGCCTGTCTCTTCTTTTTCCTCAAGATTGTTTGTGAACCACTTTTTATGAAAGTTGACCCTTAACACAGATTTTGAACTGCACAAGTCCACTTACACACAGATTTTTTTCAATAAATACAGGAAAATTTTTTGGAGATTTGCCACAATTTGACAAAAAATCACAGATGAACCGCATAGCCTAGAAATATGGAAAAAATTAAGAAAAAGATATCTCATGAGTGCATCAAACATATGTAGATACTAGTTTATCTGTTAGTTGACTATGTTATTGGTAAGGCTTCTGGTCAACAGTAGTCTATTAGTAGTTAAGTTTTGGGGAAGTCAAAAGTTTGACGGGGCACAGTGGCTCACCTGTAATCCAAGCACTTTGGGAGGCCGAGGCAGGCGGATCACTTGTGACCAGGAGTTTGAGACCAGCCTGGTCAACGTAGTGAAACCCCATCTCTACTAAAAATACAAAAATTAGCTGGGCGTGGTGGCATATACCCATAATCTCAGGTGTAATACTTAGAGGAGGTTGTAATACTTAGGAGGCTGTGTAATACTTAGGAGGTTGAGGCATGAGAATTGTTTGAACCCAGGAGGAGAAGGTTGCAGTGAGCCAAGATTGTGCCACTGCACTCCAGCCTAGGTGACAGCAAGACTGTCTCAAAAAAAAAAAGAGAGAGAAAAGTTATACGTGGATTTTTGACTACACAGGGGATTGGATTGCCCCTAACCCTCATGTTGTTTAAGGGTGAACCATTTGTTGTTGTTGTTGTTTTTTCCATGTATAGCTCAAGTAGTACATTGTCCTTATGAAGAGGCTTAATAAAGTATGCATTTCTGTATATAACATGTGACTTTTACACAAATGATCTTCCTAAGACAAGCCCCTTTTCTAATATTAGTGGCCTCATAAACTAAAAATTAAATTCTCAAGTTAGAGGGGAAAATGAGAGAGTCATAGGTTAGCCACCTGCCCGAACAGACCATGTGGTGTTTCCTAAAGGCTGCTTGAAATGAATTCAGGTCTTCTAAAATTGCTGTACCTTCCATTTATGCATCTAAGAATAGATCTATTATGCCCTAAAGTTGTGATAAAAGAAGATGACTAAAAAGCACCAACAGAAATTTATTTTACAGTGTCAGTCTTCAAAAGAAGCTGACTGGATATATCTGAACTACCTTAAAGTTAACTTGTCTGATGATAATAGTAGTTGTAGTGACTATCCTGTAATAAAACTTCCATTGTGACAGGCCCTTTCCTAAGTGGTTACATGCATTGGGACTAATACTGCCTCTGTACTGGAAATCTTAAGCAAGATAGATGTATACCTGAGTATACCTGTCAGTCCAGGATGTGGAAGATCTCTTCCTCACATTTGAAGGCATTGTTAGACCTAATTACCTTGTAGGATTATTATGAGAGTTAGAAATAGTATCTAACCCAGAGTCTTTTACATAGTAGATGTTCAGTAAGAGGCAGCTACTTTAATTAAATGTACTTTGTCGTTTCTTACCATTGTAAACACCTTTAGCCAAGTTTTAATCTCTGCTCACCTGTGGGCCACAAATACCTCCTGAAAACAGATAACTAGAAAGTTGATTCAGCCTAATTTCGGTTCCGACTAGCTGTTTCTTTTCTTACAATAAGCTCCTTACCTGATTGTATTTTATTTCCTTGAACATAGTGATTTTTCATTAATAGAAATTTATAGATGTTGCATGCAAAGAAAGGTTGAATTCAGTTAGTGAATAGTCCAGAGCTCCCAGAACAGTGCAGCTAATGAATTCCTTTTCCTGTCTCTGCAGACCTACCACCACTGCTCTTTGAGGTGTCATCCCTGGAGAATGCTTTTCAGATTGGAGGCCATCCTTGGCACTACATCATCACACCTAATAAGAGGAAACAGAAAGGAGTTTTCCATATTTGTGCCCTAAAAGACAATTGCCTGGTAAATGAGTGATCAGACTTTTTAGTAGCAAATTTGTATCAAATTCTTTGTTTTCTACCTCTCGAATAGGCCCACATTCCTAAGAATTACTTTTTTATGTATTTGTTTTAATAATTTGCAAACCATTTAAAATACAGAATAGAGACAATATAGAAAACATTTGTGTGTATCACCCATAATTTTAAAACATTAACGTTTGAAAATTCTTATAGCACCAAGAATTTTATAGTTTTTTTAATCTCACCAATCTCCCAGCAAGGGATCTCATGTAAAACCTCTCCACAGTGGGACTCACCAATGGAATGTGTTCACATTGCTTCTGAAATTGCTGGTGGAATGTATTATTGGTTTTGCTTCTCCATGGTTTATTGCTCTTTGCCTTCCAGAGCAGAACCAGATGGAACTCTGGTGGTCACAGTGTAGGTAAATTGAAGCACTTTGAATTTGTAAGGATATTCTTAAGTTACCTATGGCAGACTAGGTAGAAATGGTACATGGTAAAACAATGGAAATTTCTCCCCTTTGAATTCATTTTTATTTTCTTTTTAAAAATGGCTTAGGCATTGATTTGTCATTTAATAAACACACATTGAGGGCCTACCATGTGCCAGACATGACTAAGGACACAATCTCTTCCCTCAAGTTATACTCTCAAAGGAAACATGTAGAAAAATAAGATGCAGTGTATTAAGTACAGTGATTGTGATCAGTGCAAAAAGTGAGTTAAGGGGGCAGTTCCATTTTTATTTTGTATTGCTGGTTATGTTTTTTGTTGGTTACTTTGTTTTTTGAGACAGGATCTCACTCTGTCACCCAGGCTGGAGTACAGTGGCACAATCATAGCTCACTGTAGCCTCAACCTCCTGGGCTCAAGTGATCCTCCTGCCACAACCTCCTGAGTAGCTAGCACTACAGAAAAATCACTCAAGCTTTCATTGTTGATATTTTTTCTCATTTCATATGGACGTGTCAGCGGAACGCTACTTTTATTTTATTTATTTATTTTTTTGAGACGGAGTCTCACTCTGTCGCCCAGGCTGGAGTGCAATGGCGCAAGCTCGGCTCACTGCAAGCTCCGCCTCCTGGGTTCACGCCATTCTCCTGCCTCAGCCTCCCAAGTAGCTGGGACTACAGGCGCCCGCCACCATGCCCAACTAATTTTTTGTATTTTTAGTAGAGACAGGGTTTCACCGTGTTAGCCAGTATGGTCTCGATCTCCTGACCTCGTGATCCACCCACCTCGGCCTCCCAAAGTGCTGGGATTACAGGCGTGAGCCACCGCACCCGGCCAACACTACTTTTATTTTATATTTATTTATTTAAAGACAGAGTCTCACTCTGTTGCCCAGCCTGGTGTGCAGTGGCACAATCAGAGCTCACTGCAGCCTCAACCTCCTGGGCTCAGGTGATCCTCCCACCTCGGCCTCCCGAGTATCTGGGACTACAGGAGCGCACCACCATGCCTGGCTACTTTTTTATTTTTTGTAGAGATGGGATCTCGCTACGTTTTCCAGGTTAGTCTCGAATTTCTGGCCTCAAGTGATCCTCCCTTTTGATATAGCAGAAGAATTTGCCTTTTTTTTTTTGAGGCAGGTTCAGCTTATGCTGACCTTGCTCAATCAGTCACTGTTGGCTCCAGTGGCTTTCACCACGTTACAGATCACCTTTTACCACGTTGCAGATCAGCATAGCCTTGGGTCCATTTATCCACTTCCCTTGATGTCATGGCCATCAGGGGACAATGTGTGTAGTGTCTTCTAGTTTTCTTTTGTAGGAGCATTGTTCCCTTCCATTTCCCCAAATACTTATTACATGGCAGCTCCTATTTGGCCCAGCCCGGTGACATTCTCTTTTCTAAAGGACTCTCTAAGGGCTGTTTTCCACTGTGACAAGTCTTGGTTTGATTGGTCACCTCCCACCCAGTGAACATCATTCAGCCACCAGGACCTGTCACATCTCTTTTTCACTTAACTTTGGATCTAGTGAAATCCTGCACAGTTCACATTCTGGACATTTAACACATATTCTTTTTTATAAGAACTGATAGTACCTATTACTTCATACACAAACACACACACACGTACACATACAGCCGGCCCTCTATATCCATGGGTTCCACATTTGTGGATTCAACTAACTATGGATTGGAAATATTCAGGAAAAAAAAAAAGGATGGTATAAGGGATGATGTGCATAGATGCATAGATTGTATGCAAATACTGCACCATTTTATACAAGGTACTTGAGCATCCAGTAGGTTTTCGTATTTGTAAGGGGTCCTGGAAGCAATCCCCTATGGTTTCCGAGGAATTACTTTATATCTAAATAATGGACTTGAACATGTATATCAAGCATGCTTGTCACACACTCTCCTTCTACAATAACTGATTATAACATTTATTCAAATCTATATTTCAGCATACTCTTAAAGAGCTGCCAAATTCAGGGGAAGCTTTTAGTCCTTTTACTGAACAATTTTATCACTGTGACATTGCCTTAATGATTTGTATACCTATTAACTCCCCACCTGTTAGTCAGAAGAGTAGATAACTAAAAAAACACATAAGCAGCCTAACTTAAGATTTCAGAAAATGTTTCATAGCTTTCTCTATTAAACTGAGCTTTAAAATCTAACATTTGAGCAAATAAAAACAATAGAAGCTGATAATAAACTGCCTAGTATTTCATGCAAAGATCTTTTTTTGCATGTTTTAATTAGATATTACAGTAAAGAGAACAATCTCCTAAAAAAAGATATGTATAGTATGTGCATATTTTGTATTAAACAAAGGAGCATCTGGAGCTAATACTATCATGGACACATTAATTTCAGTGGTTACAATCAACATTTAATTACATTAATTTTCTTTTATGTAAAATGTAATAATACCACTATTTCTATTAGGTATAATTAGGATTCTTGTAGAAATTCTTGAAAAATTGAAACTCATTCATTGATTTGATACATAAAATGTATTACATTCCAAAAATTTAAAAATCGTGAGGCCAGGCACAGTGGCTCACACCTGTAATTCCAGCACTTTGGGAGGCGTAGGCAGGCAGATCGCTTGAGCCCAGGAGTTCAAGACCAGCCTGGGCAACATGGTAAAACCCTGCCTCCACAAAAAAATACAAAAATTAGCCAGGTGTGGTGGTGTGCACCTGTGGTCCCAGCTACTTGGAAGGCTGAGGTGAGAGAATTGATTGAGGCCAAGAGGTCAAGGCTGCAGTGAGCCAAGATCACACCACTGCATTCCAGCCTGTGCAACAGAGTGAGACCCTGTCTCAAAAATTTAAAAATAAAAATAAATCATGGCATACAAAGCACTTACAATATAACCCCAGCCTACCTCTCCAGTCTCATGGCTGAATACTATACTTTTTAATTTAATTTTACCAGTTACTCATGTTTATATGCATACTGTATGGATTAACACCGCTATACTTTTGGTTTTTTTGTTTGTTTTGTTTTGAGACACGGTTTCACTCTGTTGCCCAGGCTGGAGTGTAGTGGTGTGATCTCGGCTTACTTCAACCTCCACCTCCTGGGTTCAAGCGATTCTTCTGCCTCAGCCTCCTCAGTAGCTGGGATTACCGGCGCACACTAGCATAGCCACTAATTTTTGTATTTTTAGTAGAGATGGGGTTTCATCTTGTTGGCCTGGCTAGTCTCGAACTCCTGACCTCAAGTGATCCGCCTGCCTCAGCCTTCCAAAGTGCTGGGATTACAGGCGTGAGCCACTGCCCCCGACCGAGTAACACTTCTGTACTTTTGATTTTGCTGTCTGTTATTTGTAGCTATTTTCTGCTTATCCTTTAAGGCTCATTTCAACCTTTTTTTAACTCCCAAAATTCTCTTCACTTGGCTGTCTGGTGCATGGGTCAATTACGTATTGGAGTACAGTGGCACAATCGTAGCTCACAATAACTGCCTTATTTTTTTTTTATTTATGTTTCTGCCTCCCCCCAGACTATAAGCTTCTTGACGACAAGGATTGTTTAATTGATGTGAGGCATGAATGCCTAGTCTGATACCTAGAACATAGTAGCCTATCAATGTATGCTAATGGAATTTAAAAGCTTTAGTGTTTCAAAACTCATGAGTATCTAGTAGGAAATATGGCATCATTTCATTTTACATTAGAGAAATTAAATTAAATGACTTCTGTAAAGCCAGTGGAGTTAATATATCCAAGTTGGTATTCATTCCCAGTGCTCCTGGATATAAGGTAAAACATTTGTGTACACATGTGATAACATATCAGATGGGTTTTTTCTTTATTTTGATATCTAAATATACTACAGGGAAATCTCTTCTTGCCTTAAAAGCTAAGCAGTATTAGATCATTTCCTCAGATACTAGAATTCAACATTTGACTTATCCAAGATTCTGTGACCCATGTCTGAGACTTTAGGTTTGTTTACATGTTCATTTTTTTGTTATCTGCTCTTCTCATTGAAAGATAGTTGGGGACAGGGAAGAGAGGAAGAAGTTGTGGAGAACTGCATGTGCATGATTATGGCAGAGTTATATAATGGAAAGTCCACGGATTTTGAGTCAGATCTGCTGTTTAGTAGGTTCAAAATATTGGACAAGGTCAGGTGCAGTGGCTCACGCATGTAGTCCTAGCACTTTAAGAGGCTGAGGTGAGAGGATCACTTGAGGCCAGAGTTTGATACCAGCCTGGGCAACATAGCGAGACTCTATCTCTATTTAAAAACACACACACACACAAACCAAAAAAAAACTGGACAAATGATTTATTCTCTTTGTCTATCAGTTTTCAGTACTTCCTTTGAGTGTTATTATTAAACGAAGCAGTGACTATAAAGCATCGAATGCGGTTCCTGACACAAAGTAGATGCTTGAGATATGGTATCTCTTGTGTTATTACACCTGTTTGTGAGATATAGGGTATGTTACAGAGCAAATCCATGATATTTCTGAATGTAAATGTTCAGAATTTCTCAAATTTGCATGTCCTCATTTGAGAAATGTCCTCAAATATATTCCACTTTAATTGGTTAATATTTTTTCTTCCATGTACTTTTGACCTACTGATCTATCACTTGGGTTCGATTTTGAAAATCATTTGATTTTCCCTTAATTTTTGTCTTTAATATTTTTTTTCCAACTTCAGGCAAAAAACGGGATCCAGGAAATGGATTGTTGTTCTCTAGAATCTGACTGGATCTATTTCCATCCTGATGCTTCTGGTAGAATAATACATGTTGGCCCAAATCAAGTCAAGTGAGTAATCTCATTAGTTCTTGAAAGTTAAGAGCAGTTTTTGGTAGCATTTATTGGCATCTTTATTTTTGCCAGCGAACTAGTGAGCCAATTAATGGAAAGAATTAGTTGTTGTTGAGTGCTTTCTCAAAGACTGGCATATAGAAAACTTGAATTTATTCTTTCAGCCTCAACATTACTGTTTGTAAGTATTAAATTTGAAAAAGTTATTTGATGGATGATATGCGAGTAAAAGGTAATTACAGACTGGCCCTTTCTCATCAGATCTTAATTAATTCTCTAGGGTCAATAAGAAAGAAAAGTATTTGTCTTTGTTCTGAAAGACAGCCTAGACACAGGAAAGGAAGTGGATTGTTTGAAGTAAATCTTGTTTTATTTTGATTGGTTTCAGGGCACACACATCTCTCACAAACTGACCTTTCCTTTCCTTAAACACTTTTCATTTGGCATGCCTGACACCACGGTTCTGAATATTTTCCTCTTTCGTCTATCTTTTTTAGTATGCTTTTGTGCTCCTCCTCCTCTACCCAGACTTTAATTGTTGGATGTCCATAGTTGGGTCTTAGGCCCTCTTCTCTTCTCACTATTTCCATTCTGCTTGATTCTGTTTATTCCTTTGGCTTCAAGATCATGTATACATGAAAACTCCAAAATGTATATACTAACCCCAACCTCTCATCTAAGCTCATTCCAGAAATCTTGAATCATTCCTGATACCTTCTTACCAGTTTGTCTTTCATCAGTATACATACATTTAAACACTTAGAGGCATTCTCTTTCTCTCATACATACACACCATATATCCTCTCAATCCAGTTTATTTTGCTACAAAATATTTTTTAAATCTGCCTATTTCTGCCCTTGGCCACTGTCATCGTCTTGGTCAGGTCACTGTCATCACTAGCCTAGGTTACAATAATAGCCCACTCCAGGACTCCAGGATCCACTCTTGCACTAAGTCAGTTTTCTTCTCAGCAGCTAGCATGATTTTTAAGAACATGAAGAAATACAAAAACCTATGCAAGTGAATTCAAATGCTTTAACCTTTTTATTGCTTTTCATTGCTCTTAGGATAAAAATCAACATAGTTAGCATGGTCCGAAAGACCCTCCTCCCACTCAGTTTACTCTAGTCATGCTGTCTTTTCAGAAAATGGAGGGCGTGTTCCCTCTGTTTGGAGTCTGTTTCCCCTACCTGTTCTTCTGCCTAATTTCTATTCATATTTTATGACCCAGCTTCAATATCACTTTTCCACAGACCTTCCCTGATGCCTCTTGTCAGATTTGCTTGCCCATGGTATTTTCATTTTACCCATGGTGTCATCTTCCTTTGTAGCACTTAGGGCAACTTAGATAAATTATTTTTGTGATCCTCTGCTTAAATACCTTATTTGGTATCATAAACTCTATGATGACAGGGAAGGAGTCTGTTTTGCTGACACCTATAACCCCAGCACTAAGCATAGTCCTTGGCACAGAGTAGATGCTCAGTATTTGTTGAGTAAGAAGAGAAGGGGCTGGGCATGATGGTTTAAGTCTATCATCCTGTACTTTGGGAGGCCGAAGCAGGAGGATCCCCTGAAACCAGGAGTTTGAGACCAGCCTGGGCAACATAGTGAGACTTCGTCTCTACAAAAAATTTAAATAAAAAATAGCCAGGTATGATGGTGGGCACCTGTGGTCCTAGCACCTCAGGAGGCTGGGGCAGGAGAATCAGCTGAGCCCAGGAGTTCGAGGCTGCAGTGAGCTATGATTGTAGCACTGTACTCCAGCCTGGGTAATGGAGTAAGACCCTGTCTCTAAAAAAATAAAAAATAAAAAAGGGAAGTGTCTGCCTTTATTTTTTATGCTTCATGGTAATCAGTCTACCTCTCTGGATCTACTCTTCATATAAGGAAGATGAAAGGATTTAATGAAATAAGATTATTAATTTTTACACATCTTAATCTGTGGTTCCGCTTCAGTAAGCCTTACTTTTAATGTTTGCTACCACCCATATTAGTTTGAACTTAAGAAAATAAGGCCCAAAAAGAGTGTATGGCCTTTTGCCAGGTTTTAAAATATAAGCATTTAAAAATATTGCCTCTAAAAACACTAAGTGAGTAATTTAAATTATTATTTGATCTCTTGGTCTTCGGGAACTCTGAGGCCTCCAGCACTCTCTGGACACATAGCTGCTTCTCTCTGCTGTTCTTTTTTTCTGCATTTGAGACTTTGAGCTTGTAAAACATTGTGCTTTTGAAGCTTGTTAACGATGTAAACAGATTTCCGTGGGTGGTGAGCAAATAGGCTTGATCCATGAGGCCATTTGCACTCAAAAAACCCAAATCTTTAAATATAATCAATCCTAAGAAAAAAAGAAGAGTATTTTCAGTTGTTACTTTTAAATATTATTCTATCATGAAAACTCTTAGTTTCTATTTGGTATAGATTTCATTGCTAATTGAATTTCTTTATAGTTAACCCCAAGTGTTGCTCATAGATATCTCATCCTACTTCAGAAATAAAAATGCAAATATCTGCTATAATTGTTAGAGCTGAAATGTTAGAGACCTGTTATAGCATAGCAGAGATAAGGTTCTTCAGAGTAACTTTTATTAAGCCAGTTTGGAAAATAGCTTAGGCCTGACCAAGCTGATCATTACCTACTTCAGTGGCACCTGTTGTAAGTTCCCACGTTTTTCTGTTTAACAGAATCTCTGAATTTGAAGGAGCTCATGGACATTCAATGATCACTTAGTACTGCAGAGTAATCAAGAGAACTACCTCAGTGTTGTTACTATAATTTTTATTTGTTGAGTTTTATTTCAGTACTTAAACTTTGGCACTGTGATGGTGTTTTGAAGTCTTATGTTCTCAGAATCCTTTTTCCCTTCTCAGAGTTTTGAAGCTAACTGAAATAGAAAATAATAGTTTTCAGCATCAGATCTCTGAAGATTTTGTCATTTTGGCTGACAGGGAGAACAATAAAGTAAGTCAAGAGTACTTTAAAATCCTTTGTATATCATTGTCTTTCTGTAGAAGACTATAATATGCTAATATATTTGCCTTTGAGTGTAGCAGAAAACAACAGCACAGCCCTATAAAAGTCTGTTCATTTTGTCTACATGGGTAGCCAGTTTTAACCCCATGTACATTTGAGATTTAAAGAAAGTTGACTATATTGAGTTTCTCTTTTGCTTATTTCTGTTTCTTTTCTGAGTTTCCTTTTAAGTTTTTATTGATGAATTATCAACCTTTGGGTCTAATTAATTGTGCAAACTTAAATTTAATTGGGGTAATATATAAATCTTTAAAAATCACATACCATACTTTAACTCCAGATGGTACTTTTCTTTTAGTGTATAAATTAAGACCACAAAGAAAATTATGGGGCGGGAAGTATCTAAAACAGATCCACTTTTTATTTGCTGTACTGTATACTAAGGCAAAAGTCAGGTGAATGAGGCAGCTAATCTATAATCTTTTAAATAATTTATTTTTTTGCCCATTCTGGCATTTTAGCCATTAAAAACTTTAATGAAGTATTTTTGAGCCAGGAATAGTGGCTCACACCTGTAATCCCAGCACTTTGGAAGGCCAAGTCAGACAGATTGCTTGAGTTCAGGTGTTCGAGACCAGCCTGGGTGACATGGTGTAACCCTGTCTCTACAAAAAGTAGAAAATTAGCCAGGCATGGTGGTACATGCCTGTAGTCCCAGCTACTTGGGAGGCTGAGCTGGGAGGATCGCTTGAGCCTGGGAGACAGAGGATGCAGTGAGCCAAGATTGTACCACTGCAGTGAGGCAAAATTGCACCACTGCACTCCAGCCTAGGCAACAGAATGAGACCCTGTCTCAAAATATGAAACGGAGGATCAGAAATCTGATTCAGAATTTTCTCAGTTGAGGAAATAATTGTGATGCGGGAGAAGGGTTGGTAAGTTTTACCAAATTTGTTAATACAATTTTACTTTTGACTGCATGTAATAGAACTTGTCATATCTTTTTATTTCTTTCCATATGATAGAATGAAAATGTACTCACTGTTACAGCTTCTGGACGGGTGGTAAAAAAAAGTTTTAACCTTCTGGATGATGACCCAGAACAAGAGGTATTGCTTTGGCCAGAGATGACAAACCAAACCAGTGTGTCCTTGCATTGTGAATTTCATATTAATATTTCCCCATACCCTGGGGTAGAGGCTGGGGTTGAGGGGTTCCAGGCAGGCCAGTTGGTTGGGGTTGTGCATGCTATTTCAACCAGTGCAACCCCACCATCCTCTCTTTTCATATTGTAATTATTCTTAAAGTTTTATTTGCAGAAAAGTTGTTCATAGGACCAAAATAATTTGAAAACACTGTTAGCTTATTGTTTTGTTTTGTTTTGTTGATGTGTATATTTTCTAGGGAAATCTCTTAAGGGAAAATTCTTGAGTTATATCCTGATGACTTTATGGTTTTTGCCTTATTTTTTACTTGCTAGACTTGAATATGTTTGTTAATGCCCATAGGTCAGAGGAAGAGGATGTGAGGGTGTGATAAATCAGTTCAGCTCTTATCTTCAAGTTGACTTTATGAGTCACTGAGCTAAAACATTTTTATCCCCTTCCTTTAAAGAAGCATTGGAAGTATTTATGAAATCAACTGAGTGATCATGCCTTAAATATATAAACCATTGCATAAATTCTAAATCCATTTAGACTATCTAACTATATTATTTGTATGACCATTTTTAGGTAGAAACATTAGAGTGGCCTTCTAAGGACAGTTTTTGAACTTCTTTTAAAATATGTTAGAGGTGGCCCAATATGTAGCAGTTCTCCAAAAAACACACAAAAAATTATTATTTTGGACCATACACACCTATTGAGAACAAAGAAGAAAGCAACATACTCTGCATATAAAACCGTATTCCAGAAAGATGTACTAAAATTTCCAAAAGGTAGCATAATTCATTCAGAGGGGAGAGGTGGTAGCTAAACGAGAGATGCTCTATATCATGAGATTAAAAAACAAAATATTTTAGCCTGTAAAGGAAAAGTTTGAAGAAATTGTGACTAAAATCTATAAAATCACTGACACCAAGGCAAGAAGTCACCCTTTGAAGTTTGACCATGGTAAGGTGAAGGCAAAAAGGAAATAACATAAAAGTACATTTTAATAATCAAAGGTGATAAATCCATATAAATTTTTATGTATTAAGGTGGCAAAGGCAGAAAATGTCAGTGTATTAGAGAGCAGTTGACCAAACATAGGCGAAGAATTAGTGCATAGTGATTGAGAGAAACATGCTATGCCTGTCTTTAAAGTTGATGCCAGGCATTCAGCCAAGATGTACCTTCCTGTGGTCCATTCCTGGATGGTTGGGCACTGATCTGCTTTCCCTGCAAGGTTTTTGAAATCTTGGGTTTTCTTCTTTGAGACACAGTTCTGGGATTTTTCTCTTTTTACCATAGCTAACCCTTTTGTCCCAGTCCTGTTCTGTGGGTTGGATTTCATTTCCTAATAGTCTTCCTCAAGAATAAGCAGCCATTTTTGCTTTATTTAAAAAACCAAAAGGATTTTTTTTAAAGGTGGTAAAAAATCGTAAATAGTGTATGATGGGTTATCTATCCTTCTAGAAATGACTATGTTTTTCTAGTGTGAGAAATTTGAGAGCTCAGTGAGCAGTCTTCAGGTTTCAGAACTGAGCTTCATGTGTTTAGTCCTATCCAGGAATCAGCAAACACACTTGTGAGAGGCAGCAGTTGAATACTCTTTTAAATTTAGAGAAGCTCTGATTTGTTGTCACCGTAGAGAATTTCAGTTATACTTTGAGATCTACATAGACTTGGTTTTGTTTATCAAATCTGTAGGATACTGCTTAACTCTTGAAAATCTTGGAGCTGATGTTTTACTAGGCATATAAATAGATACATTTCTACCTATTATTCTTCCCATTAATTCATTCTTCTCTCATATTTTTGTAAGTAATGGAATACTTAAACTATAAATGCAGAAATAAGCCTACCTGAATAACTGGATTTTGCCCCTTTCCCTCTATTTTATCTGTCTATCCCAAAGACTTTCAAAATTGTGGACTATGAAGATGAGTTAGATTTGCTTTCTGTGGTAGCGGTTACTCAAATAGACGCTGAAGGAAAAGCTCACCTGGATTTCCACTGTAATGAATATGGAACTTTACTTAAAAGCATTCCACTAGTGGAGTCATGGGATGTGGTAAGTAGAGTCCATGGAATACAAAGTTGTAAACCTTTTCTTTATAGGTGCCGTTTATTAGAACAGATGTTACTGTGTTCATGTCAGTCCAGACTCACCTATGCCAATGACCACGTGAAAGAGGTTATTGTCCTATATACAGAACAAAAGAGTACTTCTTAAGCCTTCCTCCCCTTGGCACCAGTGGCCTTAAAGATAAAACTTCATGTGTTTTCCTGAGACTTATTGTCTCTTTCCTTACCCTAGTCTTTGATTTTCTTTCAATTAAAAATTTGGAAAAATTTTTTAAAATAAGAGAATACAGTAATAAATCCAGACAGTTATTTAATAGAGACCGTATCTAAGTATGTAGGATTCTCAGGTACTCTTGAATACATTTGTCTGATATTTCAACTATTATAGAATGTCAAAGTTATAAGGAACAATAGACACTATTTTATCCAGGTCTTGTTTTATCAGTGGAGAACCTGGGAAGTTTGGCAATTCATACATGATCACACAATAAGATAGTAGCAGTGTTGGCAATAGAATCTGGGTATTTAGACTCCCAAGTCCAGAGTTCTTTCTATTCTCTATATTTTGTAGAATGCCTTTTCTTGTTAATAATATGCATATCCACAAATAATGAAAAATAAACCTCTTTCTAGCAACTATTTTCTTCTAAGTGTATATTCGAAGATCCCTAGCATAGGTACTGTGACATTTTAGTAACACAGTAGTGAATATGGCTGTGTGAAAAGGAGAGTCCATTTGATTGTGTTTTTGTTACAGACATATAGCCATGAAGTCTACTTTGACAGAGACTTAGTGCTACACATAGAGCAGAAACCCAACAGAGTCTTCAGCTGCTATGTTTACCAGATGGTATGTAACACTGCAGAAGAAGAAGAAACCATAAACAGAAGCTGTTAAAAAGAGTGAGATAATTGTAACCTAAGAGACTTTTAGCCAAACACCCCAGCAGCTGTGTCCAATCCATTTTATTATCTGCATGGCACATTCTCCAATATTTTCCAAAAAAGTCTTGTGTTGACTTCAGATAACTATGACTTCTTTTTTAAACTCTTCCTATAAAAGATGGTGAGGACATCATTTTTTGTAAAGGTTTTTTAGAATACTGTTCCAAGAAGTTTAGTGTTTTGCAGCTTTGAGCTAGATGGTAATGCAAATATCAAATGCTGGGAAAAGAAAAGGACAGGTTAATTCCAGTTGTTGAGGAGTAAGTCATTGATGGGATGGGTCATTGATGGGTTCTTAAAGGATGGTTTGGAATTTTGTTTGTTAAGGCTAGGAAAGACAGGGAGAGACAAAAGTAAACACGCAGCAGGAAACCACATATCCTCTATACCAAACTTTGCTTAAGGATGATAAATGAGATGTGTTATGTGAGAACATTATTTTGAGCCCAAAATATGTCATCACAGGTTTTTAAAATCTTATACATGTATTTATATGTGTTTTGTATTTGTATATAGTATCAGGAATTGGTTCTAGTTCCCAAATTATCTTTTCTTCCTTGGTTTTGTTCTCCTGGCTTGATGTTCACATTGAATAGTTGGTTGTGTTTCTATATAGACTAATGTAAAAGATCCAAGCAAACCTTAAGTGAAATTTTTTTCTGATATGCATCCTGTTTAGCTCTTAATGTATCTAAGGATGTTCTCATCTCACCATTCTCTTCATTTAGTGAGTTTTCTGATCTTGTTTAGGCAATATTTTGATACTTATGCAGTAAGATAAAGGTACCCTTGCCTGCACTAGTTCTGTTTCCTGTAAAAGAATAGATAAGGTCCCAGGAGGAGTTCTTACTAGCTTGGGAGTTGCCTGATTAACCAGAGAAAATTTTGGCTTACTTATGAAACAAGCATTATTTCTTCTTTGTTAGGAAAGATCTAAATATGATCCTTGAACTTTAATAATCATTCTTTAGAATGTTAAATAAAGGCAACCCAATTAAAGGGAGAGAATGTTTCTTTGTGCTTCCTGTTTGAGAAATTCAGTTGCTTCCATTTCACATGTTCTGCACATTTCTCTGATTTAACCTCAAAAGAATAATTAGTAATAAAGGAAGGAAACAGCAGCAACAATCATTGCTGATTCAAGTTTAAAGTTAAAATATGGAATTTTTAGCTTGGATGATTTACATTAAAATCTTTCCATTTTTTTCTTCAGTTTTGGCTTGATGCCATGTTAAGAATGATGTGAATTCTTCCCAGTTCTGCCCTGGTGCTAGACATTGCCCCAAACTTTCAATTAGACACTAGCTAAATAGTCCTACTCAGTAAACTTACATCTTGAAAAATAAGACCAGTAAGAGGACAGGGAAAGTACTAAAGAAAGAAACCAATGTTGTGTGAGTTTCAAAGCAGATGCAAGGCTGTGTAAAAGTAGAATGTTCATTCTCCATTTCCAAGAGTGTTTCAGAATAGGATGTCTTAAGACTTCAATCATGTCAGAGATTTTTTTTTTTTTTTTAGGTGATTATTGAGTTTCTCCTTCTCCTTTTAAGTCATCACCTTCTTTTTATGAAATGATAGTAAGGAACTCATCTGCTCTGAAAGGCATTTGAGAAATATCTGAGACTCCTGGCTGCTTTTTTGCTGGGGGTAGAGGGTAGAATACTTCTCATCTAGATATAACTTACCACTAAGAAACCCCCAACATGTCACCATTGCCTAAATCTAACTAGACCAGGGTCCAGAGGCCATCCAGGCCAGGCAGGAAATGTACCTCATGTGAAAGACAGTAAGGAGTTGTGGGCAGTGTAACAGGAGAGCGATGCCCCAACTAAAAGGAGGAGCTGCTACTGCTTAGTTTCAGCCAGTTGCAACAGTATGTGGGAATATAGGCTGCATGATTGTTAACAAGATAGGTGGTAAAAATATGCCAAAAGATACAGAAGATAGCAAAGAATGTGGGGAATTTGGATACCACATATAGCAAGAGACAATGAAGCATGCTTCCTAGCTCGCCAGAGTGTCACACAGCTGCTCATTCTGCCACCTGCCAGACATTAATGTCTTCCTGCCCTACATAAACCCCCTCTTTACCTGACTATTTTAATTCGAGATGCTAGCTACGTGCCCACCTACTTAACAGGTACTAGTGACAGGTACAAAACATTATGGGTAACAATTCTGAGTGTTTAATGCAAGCCCAGGTGAAGCAGGGTAGCTTCTATCAGGTGCAGATGTTAAGCTGAAAAGAGGTACATTCTGCATTGCACTCCTGGATCTGAGTTTCTGTATTCTCAGAGCATCGATGCGGCAAGCTTATTGTTCCTTAATTTTTTACAATATTTATCACAACTCTGGGAGAAAACAAAACAAATCCTATCCTATTTACTATTTGTGCTCCCTAGTGAAGAGATATTGCTCTGTTTAGACAAGGCACTTCACATTCTTCCACCAATTGAAAGTTTTGTGTCTTACAGTTCTTTTTTTTTAATAATACATTTATTGAGTACTTTCTATCTACTAGTCACTGTGATACAGTATAAGTAAAATGGGTTGTCTTATTTAATATTCAAAATAACCACATTAAGTATGGACTGCTGTTATCTTCCCCCTTTGTACAAATGAGGAAAGTGAGGCTTACAGAAGATAACTGGCCCAGGGTCCCACAACTAATAAGTGCAGAGGTGGGAAGCAGAACCAGATTTGTTCGGCATAAACTTGTGCCCAATTTCCTCCAAAGCTCTCAAAAGGCAATGTGTGTTATTTTATCCCATATATAGCATACCAACAACTATAATACTGGGTATATAGGAAAATGCTTAATAATTGTTTTTTACTGATTATTCAATGTCTAAATTTTGAACAAATTTGGGTAAGATACAAGTCACACATAAATTGACAGAAAATGTAGTTCTTCATTCAGTGGTTAGCAGTCATTAAAAGGTACTTTCCCTTTGTGGTGATAATAAAATAAGTATTAGTAGTTAGTCTTCATATTATTTGGCTTCCTTATTAATAATTTTTATATTTTCTTCTCCTTCTTACCATGTTCACATGTATCATCCATCTTTTGGAATCCCAGGGAGCTAATTTCTGGTCCCTGTGTTGCTATCAAATCTGTATCTTGCAGAAAGAATAATTTATTTCAAACAAGGGACATACAATAGAAAGATAAGACCTACTGAGGTCTTTTTCCCATCATTTTATTATGAAGAATTTTCAAACATACAGTAAAGTTGAAAGAATTTTATAGTAAATACTGAAATACTGACCACAGGGATTCTACATCTTACTCTACTTGTTTTGTTATTTTACTATCCAGCATACTTTTTGATGGATTCCAAAATAAATTGCAGTTGCTGATACACTTCCCCCTAGTACTTCAGCTGCATATTATTAACTAGAGTTTAGTATTTATTTAGTTTTTAATTTTTTTGATTTAAGATTTACCTGCAATAAAATGCACAAATCTCAAGTATAAATTTACTGAGATCTTGCAGACATATACACCTGTGTAACCCAAACCCTTTCCAAAATTTAGAACATTGCGGTCATCTTCAAAGAGTTTCCTAAATCCTTCTCCCAGTCTATCCCCTCCCCACCCCTCAGGTATAACGACTGTTCTCATTCTTTTATGTCAAAGGTTAAATTTACCTGTTCTAAAACTTCATATAAGTGAAATTATACAAAATGTAATGCTTCTTTCACTTAGCATAGTGTTTTTGAGATTTATTCATGTTGTTGCATGTGTCAGTGGTTCATTTCTTTTTATTGCTGAGTATTCTTTTGTATGACTATGTCACACAGTTTGTTTATCTTTCTGTTGGTGGACACTGGGCTCTTTCTGCTTTTTTTTTACTGTTATGAATAAAGCTGCTATGAACATTCTTAGACAATTCTTTTGTGAACACATGTCTTTATTTCTCTTGGGTAAATATCTGGGGATGGAATTTTCGAGTCCTTGGGTAGGTGTATGTTTAGTTTAATAAGAAACTGCCAGGCCTTTTTCCCAAAGGATTGTACAATTTTACATGCCTGCAACAAATGTAGGAGACTTCCACTTGCTCCACACATTCTCCAACATTTGTGGTTGTTAGTCTTCTTTATCTTAGTATTTATGCTGGGTGTGTAATCATTTCTAGTTGATAACTCAGATTGTTTCTACTTGTGGTTAGCAACCCTCTTGTCAACTTGACCTCTTTCCTTCCCCAGGAACTGCTGAAAACATTATTTGTGATAATAGTTAAGATACCCCAAAACTCAGCTTGAATTATTCTTTCTCAAACATGGGATACATTGCTTATCAAAGAACCCTGATTCCTTTAATGGAGATTATAGTTGGGAACAACCTGGGTTCTAAGGACATGTGTTTCACATGACTACTGGAGCTGGACAAAATGGCACTGGAGAAGAGGTCACAGCAATCATTGTAATAAAAGCAGAAAGGTGACTTTTTTCTTTAAAAGTTATGAGTTCATGTTTTCATAAACATGATAACAGGTGAAATCAGGTGATTTTTTTTCGCTAATATGAAAGCATATTAAACAAGCTGTATCCTTTTCTCACTAACTGTAGTATTCTAGGCTGGATATGTTGTGATAGCAAATTAGTATATTCAAATTTTAGAGGTGCACAAAATTTCAGAAGTATTTATTTATTTATACTCTTTTTGACTCTCTATTCAAGTGTCTTAGAATTTGTGCCGAAGTTTGCAGGTTCAGTTCCTTTCCTCATTATAACCTGAGTCCTATATAAGGGTAAAGGTGGGAAGAAGGGGGACTCTCAGCCTCCTATATGGGCACATTAAAAAACACCATGCTCTGAACACTAGGCTCTCAGATAGAACCCACTGAGATTAACAGACAATAGCAAGGAAAGGGAGGATTGAGATCAGCAAAAGCCTGTAAGATTTGTCTGATACTCTCCTTTAACTCTTTGTTTTCATGGATACAAGTGTTATTCCTGATTAGAGACAACATTGAATTTGAGTTTCATAAAGAATTTTGGCTACACTTTTTTTTCTCAGAATCAGAATAACCAACTTTGCAAAGGTGGTAAATCCAGTTAAAAGATGTCAGCAAATAAAATCAAATTATTACTTAGAATTATCAGAGATCTTTAAATTTTCTTTATAGACTTATTGAGGTATAGTTGACGTGCAGTAAACTGCAGTTCTTTTTTTGAGACAGTCTCGCTGTGTCACCCAGGCTGGAGTGCAGTGGCGCAATCTCAGCTCATTCCAGCCTCTGCCTCCCGGATTCAAGAGATTCTCATGCCTCAGCCTCCCAAGTAGCTGGGACGACAGGTGTGCGCCGTCATGCCCAGCTAATTTTTCTATTTCTAGTAGAGATGGGGTTTCACCATGTTGGCCAAGCTAGTCTCAAACTCCTGAGCTCAAGTGATCCACCCACCTTGGCCTCCCAAA
This sequence comes from Macaca fascicularis, assembly GCF_037993035.2. Lineage (NCBI taxonomy): Eukaryota > Metazoa > Chordata > Mammalia > Primates > Cercopithecidae > Macaca > Macaca fascicularis. The sequence continues at coordinate 67,054,989 of NC_088386.1, forward strand.
GTGCTGGGATTACAGGTGCCCAACCAAAATCTTCAGCCCTTAAAAAAAAATTATATATATATATATATATATATATATGGAGAGAGAGAAAGTCTTACTATGTTATGTTGTCGAGGCTGTTCTCAGACTCCTGGGCTCAAGCAGTTCTCCTACCTCGGTCTCCCAAAGTGCTGAGATTACAGGCGTGAGCCACCACACCTGGCCAAAGGCACAAATATTAACAGACTCAAATTATCTTCTTCCTAGGACTTACAACCTTGAAGAAGCTCTGGGCATGTTGCCAGCCTCTCCCAATCTTATCTCAGTTCAGAAGGATCATATACTGAATAAAATTCTATCGAAAGTACTTCATATCTAATAAATTATGTCTAAAGTTAGTTAATACCTGCTCTGACCTAGTTAATGCCTTGAACCTATTTTAGTTCAATGTACTTTGAAACCTTGAATCACCATGGAAGTGATGAAACTTCTAGTTAACAAAATTCATAAAGATAACAGTCGGTGAAAGTGAAATTCATACTCAGGACACTCTACCTGCCCAGATAATATGCATCTATAAATTGACCTCTTAAGTGAAATTTTCAAAAGAGAATTACTTACCAATAATTTAGCAAATTTTTTTTTGCCATATAGCATTTACGAGCAAATGCTCTGTAACAATAAATGTTTTATGGCTCAAGTATTTTTTATTTTCTCTTAAAAGGGTATGTGCTCAAGCAGACAGCCATTTTCGAATCCTATTCTAAACACCACTTGTGTTTTTGAAAAGCACAAGCTCCAAAGGCACAGCTTTTCAAGTTTTACCTGTTACAAGACTAGTTAAAGAAACAAGACTAGTTAAAGCATGTTAAAAGAATTGCACTTTAAAAGCCATTATAACAATTAATTTTCCTGTCTCTAATCTGTCTCCCTCTCTTTAAAGAGCAAAACCAGTGGGAATTAAAGGAATCCCCAATCCCTACCTCATCTGAAACCTCAGCTATTACACAACATCTGCTTGACGATGTGCTGAATCCAATGTAGACTTGAAGAGGTCCTTCGGCCTCACTGCCACACCTAATAGAACATCCCAAATGTCCCATTCTCAGAGTTTGTCTTGGTCTGCCCTACCAGCTGGAATCATGATCCAGTAGTTTCCTCTTTCAATTTCTGTAGAAAGTCTTGAGTGCCTCTGCCCCTCTGGAGTGATCATAGAATTTATTGTCCAAACCCAGATACTTTTGAAAGTAAAAGGAGATACCAATAATCATTATGTCTGGACAACAGGCACAAACCAAGCCTATTCTGAGCAAAAGGGAATATATGGTCACCCCAGCTAGAGCTAATAAAAGTAACCAGGAAATCGTAAATCTGCCCATTTACAGATTATTATTTCTTTTCAATCTGGTATGCCAGACTTCCCATAATCAGTCAAAGGAGTAATGGACATAGTCCATTGAAACAATTTTCCATTTTTATCTACAAATCATTTACAGTCTCTTCTGCCAAGGGTGGTCCTATTGCTGCCCTGGCATTCCAGGATCATATTTTCTCCTGCAGTGCATCTATGTCTCCCTCAAATTAACCTAGGCTTTAAGGTCTGGGGTCTTTGTATTAGTCTCATTTCTGACACCAATTTGTATTGTCAAACAGGAAAGTGATATAAAGTAATATAAAAACACTAACAGGATGGGAAACATTTCTGTAATAGAAAAGTATATGAAATGTACAGAGATGATCCCAAAAATGACAGAACAACACAGCATGCTGGAGGCACAGGGTTTACAAATTCTCACTAGGTTATATAGCTGACGATGTTACCCGTTACGCAGAGTGATGTTCATCCAGGCATGAGCTACTCAATTTTGCTCTGTTACAGGGAATTTTATACTTTCCTGGTTCTAGAGACTCTAAGTGCCACCTGTTCACCAGGTACAACTAGTAGAAAGCAATCTCAGCACATGCCTGTTTTTACTCTGAGACTATATAAGATGAAGTCTAATTTCCTGGGTTTTTTCTTGTTGATTTTTTTCAGACGGGGTCTCGCTTTGTCACCCAGGCTATAGTGCAGTGGCACAATCTTAGCTCACTGCAAGCTCCACCTCCCAGGTTCACACCATTCTCCTGCCTCAGCCTCCTGAGTAGCTGGGACTACAAGCGCCCGCGACCATGCCCAGCTAATTTTTTTTATTTTTACTAGAGACGGGTTTCACTATGTTAGCCAGGATGGTCTTGATCTCCTGACCTTGTGATCCGCCCGCCTCGGTCTCCCAAAGTGCTGGGATTACAGGCGTGAGCCACCGTGCCCGACCCTAATTTCCTAGATTTAATATCCCTTAGCAGGCCTAGACTTCCCCATACCTATCTGGAGTCCATTTATACGAGTCCAGTGTTGCCAGGTCTTGCAATTTTTTTAATGGTAGAAATTTTTATTTATGTTAAATGTTCAAATTTTTAAATGACAGCCCTTAATTAGAATATTAAAATATTGCACAAGCCAAACAAAATTAATCTGCAAGCTTCTCTCCAGCATACTCATGGGCTGTATACCTAGCAAGGGCCAAGTGTGTTTATTTCTAAACCTCTTTTTGCCAGTTATGTGTGTTATTATAATTATATATTTATGACTTTACTCATGAAATGTGATTAAAAATTTGCTTTTTATTTTAAAAAGATTGAGTACTTTGGAAAGACTCGCTAAAATTGGGTCACTAGAAATTGCTGTCAAATGCAGTGTGTTCAAAATAGTTGTAAAAGATTGAGAGATGTCTTAGCTTGGGTTCCCCCAAAAGGAGACCCTGAGGCAAAAGCTTATATGCTACCTCCTTGGTAAGGAGTGAAATCTCAGAGAGCAAAAATGGGGGGTAAGCAGAGTGAAGCAGACCTAGAAGGAAACCCATTATGAGGATGTGACATCAAGCTGGCCACCCATAAGTGCAATGAAATGCTTAATCTCGTGGTCACACCTCTGAGAAACCACATAAACCACACCTCCAAACAGTATGTGTGAGATGGGTTGGGAAGAATTTATGATTCCTCAGCTCTTATCTGCCACTCCTCAAAGATTCACCCCAGAACATAATCTCTCCTGAATTTTCAGATTGCCCAAGGCAGAATTCACCTTGACATCAGTGGACAGGCAGCAAGGAGGACTCAGAGCAACATGACGTACATGAAGTACTATTGGCTTGGCAGGTCTTGCCAGCTGGAAGTTCAGAGTCCACACAGAACAGTCTTGGTAACAGTGGCTGGAACAAGAGAATAGTGAGACCAAAAAGATTGGAATTAAAAAAGAGGTAAATGAAAAAAACTTGGATCCTGGACTCAGATTTCTTTATATATGTCTTTGAGTTCTGATCCACTGTAAGAATAACAGTTCTTGAGGCCAGGCGCAGTGGCTCACGCCTGCAACCCCAACACTTTGGTAGGCCAAGGTGGGAGGATCACGAGGTCAGGAGTTTGAGATCAGCTGGGCCAACACAGTGAAACCCCATCTCTACTAAAAATACTAAAATTAGCTGGGCATGGTGGCACGTTCCTGTAGTCCCAGCTACCCAGGAGGCTGAGGCAGGAGAATCTCTTGAACTCGGGAGGTGGAGGTTGCAGTGAGCCGAGATCACACCACTGTACTCTAGCTTGGGCAACAGAGTGAAACTTCGTCTCAAAAAAAAAAAAGAAAAAGAAAAAAAGAAGACACAGAATATGTAACGTGAATGAGAGAAGGCCTCTGGCAGCACTGCAATCCACTGTCTCTCCCAATAGGGCATAACACGGGTGAGGAACACCACAGATGCAGCTGGAATTGTGCTGAAAGAGCTCAAGAGGCAAAGTTCTGGATGTTTTTCACCTCCTGGTGGCCATGGATGGAATCAATGCTCTTTGGGGAAGGATCGCTCTGAAAAGAGAAGATAAGTGCCCAATTGCCCCAGAGGAATTAGCACTTGTTTCACAACCTGAGGAAAATGATGAAAAACGACTGGCATGGAGGTGCCATTGTGTTGACTTTGAGCCAGACTGGGTCTCTCTTTAAGCCCCGGAAAGGGTATCTGCTCAAGGAGTTGCTGGGAAAGGACGAATTTGATGCCCTGGATCCCTTTATTCCCATCCTGGTTTCCAGCTATAAGCCAAAGGAATTCGAAAGTTGTATTCAGTATTATTTGGAAAACAATTGGCTTCAACATGAGAAAGCTCATACAGAAGAAGGGAAAAAGGAGCTGCTGTTCTTAAGTAACGCTAACCCCTTGCTGCTGGAGCGGCACTGTGCCTACCTCTAAGCCACAATCACAATATGCGAGGAAGACAATGGGCATCTGCTTTAGGCTGGACCCCATGAGATGAGGAAGTCCGGCAGTACACAGGAAGAGGAGCCAGGCCCTTGTACCTACGGGGGATTGGACAGGACTGCAGTTGGCGCTGGACCTGCATTAAAATGGGTTTCACTGTGAACAGGTGACAAGATACTGCCTTGTTCCAGAAACTTATATCAGTTTATTGGATGTGGTTTTTCACATTTAAGATAATTATGGCTCTTTTCCTAAAAAATAAATTATCTTTCTAAAAAAAAAAAATTCTGCTGAGGCAAGCAGATCACAAGGTCAGGAGTTTGAGACCAGCCTGGCCAATATGGTGAAACCCTGTCTCCACTAAAAATACAAAAATTAGCCAGGCATGGTGGCGCGCCTGTAGTCCCAGCGACTCAGAAAGCTAAGGCAGGAGAATCGCTTGAACCTAGGAGGCAGTGAGCCAAGATCGCACCACTGCACTCCAGCCTGAGCAACAGAGCGAGATTCTATCTCAAAAAAAAATTTTAGGCCGGGCGCGGTGGCTCACGCCTGTAATCCCAGCACTTTGGGAGGCCAAGGCAGATGGATCACGGGATCAGGAGATCGAGACCATCCTGGCTAACATGGTGAAACCCCGTCTCTACTAAAAATACAAAAAATTAGCCGGGCGTGGTGGCGGCGCCTGTAGTCCCAGCTACTCGGGAGGCTGAGGCAGGAGAATGGCGTGAACCCGGAAGGCGGAGCTTGCAGTGAGCCGAGATCGCGCCACTGCACTCCAGCCTGGGCGACAGAGCGAGACTCCGTCTCAAAAAAAAAAAAAAAAAAAAAATTTTAAAGGTGGGGCGCGGTGGCTCACGCCTGTAATCCCAGCACTTTGAGAGGCCGAGGCGGGCGGATCACAAGGTTAGGAGTTTAAGACCAGCCTGGCCAATATGGTGAAACCCCCGTCTCTACTAAAAAATTACAAAAATTAGCTGGGTGTGGTGGCAGGCGCTTATAGTCCCAGCTACTTAGGAGGCTGAGACAAGAGAATCGCTTGAACCTGGGAGGCCGAGGTTGCAGTGAGCCCAGACTGAGCCACTGCACTCCAGCCTGAGCGACAGAGGGAGACTCTGCCTTACTGCTTTTTTATAATGTAATACCTTTATTGAGCTCTGATTCCTATACCATAAAATTCACCCTTTCAAAGTGTACAGTTCACGGAGGAAAGGGGGCTACTTGGAGTTGGCACAGGTTCTCTGCTCCTACCAGCTTCACCATGTAAAAGGTTTCCTTTAAGATCACTCTGACGTCCGACCTGCGGCTGCTGTACAAAGTACACAGTGTTTCTGAAAGTACACCTTTCACAGCAGTCTTAAAGATTGCAGCAGAATAATTTAAAGTTTCTGCTGCAACAAGTGCAATTACTGCCAGTGATGGAATATAAATAAATTCTGCACAGACTGCTGGAAATGTTTTTCTAAAACATGGTTCAGAACTACAAAGTATGCCTAGAGATTATATTGGAAGGTAATATCTGTTACTTGAAACATACAATTACTTTTCAGAATAAATATTGCTAATTTTTTTTTAAAGTGTAGAATTCAGTGGTTTTTAGTATATTCACAAAGGTGTGCAACCATCATCACTATATAATTCCAGAACATTGTATAGCCCTAAAAGAAACCCTGTACACATTAGCAGTCACTCTCATGCCCCTCTCCCCACAACTTCTGGCAACCACTAATCTACTTTCTGTCTCCATGGATTTGCCTATTCTTGACATTTCACATAAATGAAATCACACAAAATGTGACCTGTTGTGTCTGGCTTCTGTCACTTAGCATAATGTTTTCAAAATGTCATCCATGCTATAGCACGTATCAGAATTTCATTTTTTTCTGTCCAAATGATATTCTACTTTATGAATCTATCACATTTTGTGTGTATCACATCCATCCATCTGTTGATGGATATTGGATAATTTTCATATTTTAGCTATTATCAGTAATGCTATTGTAGGCCAGGCACAGTGGCTTATACCTGTAATCTCAGCACTTTGAGAGGCCAAGGCAGAAGGATCACTTGAGACTAGGAGTTCAAGACCAGACTGGACAATACAACAAGATGCTGTTTCTAAATAATAATACTACTGCTGTAAACATTTATATACAAGTTTGTGTGTAGACATATGTTTTCAATTCTCCTGGGTAAATACTTAGGAGTGAAATTAATGGCCATTTGGTAACTATGTTTAACTTTTTGAGCAACTGCCAAACTGTTATACCATTTTACATTCCCAGCAGCAAGGTATGAAAGTTTCAATTCCTCCATATCCTTGCCAACACTTGTTCTTTTCCATTTTTTGATTATAGCTATCGTAGTTGGTATGAAGTGGTATTTCATTATGATTTTGATCTGTATTTCCCTAATGGCTAAGGATTTTGAGCGTCTTCTCATGTGTTTATTGGCTATTTGTATAACTTCTTTGGAGAAATGTCTGCTCAAATCTGTGGCCAATTTTTAACGGGATGATCTTTTTGTTGTTGAGTTGTAAGAATTTTTTAATATACTCTGGATACAAACCTCTTATCAGATACGTAATTTGCAAGTATTTTCTCTCATTTTGTGGGTTGTCTTTTTCTCAGTGGTGTTCTTTGAAGCACAAAAAGTTTTAGTTTTGGTGAAGTCTGATTCATTTTTTTAATTTTGTTACTTATGTTTTTCATGTTATATTTCAGAAACAACTGTCTAAGTTCACAAAGACTTACTCCTATGTGTTCTTCTAAGAGGTTTCAGTTAGCTCTTACATTTATATTATTTTAATCTATAATCTTAGAACGAATGGAATTTAATGTTAACACTATTTACTTTCTTGTTTTGTTTTTTTTTTTTTTTTTTTTTTTTGAGACGGAGTCTCGCTGTGTCTCCCAGGCTGGAGTGCAGTGGCGTGATCTCGGCTCACTGCAAGCTCCGCCTCCCGGGTTCACGCCATTCTCCCGCCTCAGCCTCCCAAGTAGCTGAGACTACAGGCGCCCGCCACCACGCCCGGCTAGTTTTTTGTATTTTTAGTAGAGACGGGGTTTCACCATGTTAGCCAGGATAGTCTCGATCTCCTGACCTCGTGATCCACCCGCCTCGGCCTCCCAAAGTGCTGGGATTACAGGCTTGAGCCACCGCGCCCAGCCCACTATTTACTTTCTTATTCCCTCCTTCTATTACACAGGAAACAAATGGTGTTTGATTCTAAGTGTATTCACTAATACAAGGCTGGGGACTGCCCCATGAGGGGTGAGCATGAGGGCCATAAGAGATATTGCTGGGAGCCCACTTTGAAACAGGAATTGGTGACAGAAGCAAGCCCCAGCCACTGGCCTCACTTAGAGCTGGAGGAACAAGATTTTATCTACTCCTAAGAGGAAGTATGGGAGAAACACAAAGATACTGCCAACACACCAGTACAGGCTCACTGAGAGGGGCTATCTATTCTATCATCTTAAGTATATTTCCCCAATCTTCAGGTGGATATGGTTTTCATATGCTCCTACAGTAAGTGACTACACATTCTATGATACTATGAAATTAATACCTGTTATTTTATAAATGTTGACACTAATAGGTGACAGCAAAATAGTGACTATGTTATTAGCTTGTATGCGAGCAATTGTTAACCTTTTGTGTCTGTGAACCTATCAGAATTTCGTCAATGTGCTGTGATAAATATTCGTTATTTTGAACTTAATAGACTACATACAAGTGTCTAAGTAGGCTTTTGAGTCATCACAGAGTAATAACCCCATCACAGAGTAGTAACTACTGTAGTCATAACTACATTACAAAATAATAACAGCTATATTTATACACAATGACCTGTGTGTCTATTTCATGACTTTGATCACTGAACTCAGTACATGCTCTATCAGCACAAAAAAAAAAAAGAAAAGAAAAGAAACAGCAGTCAATTGTGCTTTTAATTATGTAGGAATAAAATAAACAAAATGCATTTTGATAACTATTGATATCTGCTAGAAGACATGTATATTAGATAGGGAGATGTAGCTAGAAAGTAGAATTTCCACATCAAAGAATACTATGATTATATACAGATTGATGAAGCAAAACTATTTTCATCTGTGCTGATGTTACTTTAAAATTCTGTTGAATAAGAAATCCCATTTTTAGGTGTGTTCAGAAGTACATAGTCCCTGACAGTCATTCTGAGAATGTCATTTGGGTTATGGTACTGCAGTTAATGTGTTTAAATACCTAGAACATGTAATACTTGTCTTAGAAGTTTTGAGAAATATATTGGCGATTCAAAGAGAATCCACAGATTTATCAGGAAGGAGCAGAATTGGCACATAGTTCTTTTTAGCAGAACTGCCCAGACTCATGAAGGACTGTGAATGAACTACACTGCAGGATAGGGAAATGTCTTCATGCAGCAGCTATCCAAGATGTTCGAAGCAGCTGGAAATGCCCCACTTGGGACTGGACTGTTTCAGGATGTAACTGAGGACAGAAACCCTGGGATCACAGTTTGATGGAGCTTCTTGGCCTCATGATCAGCATCACAAAGGAAAGAACCTGGTTTGAAATGGTTTTTGACAGCGTCGTTCCTAAGTTGAGCTGTATCTCAGGAAAGAGGTCTAGAGCTCTTCAAAGAACCTGGACAGGCACAGTGGCTCACACCTGTAATCCCAGCAATGTGGGAGTCCGAGGCAGATGGATCACTTGGGGTCAGGGAACCAACCTGGCCACAATGGTGAAACCCCATCTCTACTAAAAATACAAAAAAATTAGCCTGGCATGGTGGCACACACCTGTAATCCCAGCTACTCGGGAGGCTGAGGCAGAAGGATTGCTTGAACCTGGGAGGCAGAGGTTGCAGTGAGCCAAGATGGTGCCACTGCACTCCAGCCTGGGCAACAGAGTGAGACTCTGTCTCAAAAAAAACAAAGACCCAAGAATTACTGTGAACCACCATGTCTCAGTGTCACTTACATATACTGTAGCAGGGTACCTCAAAGTTAATTTGCTGTATGGTCACTGGCAAAGAAAGTACACACACACACACACACACAAAAGTTCATTTGCAATTACAAAATTCGAGCTGGGCACGGTGGCTTACACCTGTAATCCCAGCACTTTCGGAGGCCGAGGCAGGCAGATCACGAGGTCAGGAGATCGAGACCATCCTGGTTAACACGGTGAAACCCCGTCTCTACTAAAGATACAAAAAATTAGCCGGGCGAGGCGGCGGGTGCCTGTAGTCCCAGCTACTCAGGAGGCTGAGGCAGGAGAATGGCATGAACCTGGGAGGCGGAGCTTGCAGTGAGCTGAAATCACACCACTGCACTCCATCCAGCCTGGGCAACAGAGCGAGACTCCATCTCAAAAAAAAAATTCAAAATGTTCAAAAATGAAAAGTAAATCACCCTCTCATCCCCTTTCTCAGTCTGTTTCTGAACTCTCTAGGTTTGTTCTTGCATTACTATAAGGAAATATCTGAGGCTGGGTAATTTATAAAGAGAAAAGGTTTAATGGCTCATGGTTCTGCAGGCTGTACAAGCATGGCGTCAGCATTGCTCAACTTCTGGTAAGGCTTCAGGAAGCTTCCAATCATGGCAGAAGGTGAAGCAGGAACAGGCACATCAGAGGGTAAGAGGGGAGTAAGAGTGGAGGGGGAGGTGCCACATGCATTTTTTTTTTTTTTTTTGAGACAGAGTCTTGCTCTGTCGCCCAGGCTGGAGTACAGTGGCGCAATCTCGGCTCACTGCAAGCTCCGCCTTCCGGGTTCACGCCATTCTCCTGCCTCAGCCTCCCCAGTAGCTGGGACTACAGGCACCCGCCACCTAGCCCAGCTAATTTTTGTATTTTTAGTAGAGACGGGGTTTCACTGTGTTAGCCAGGATGGTCTCGATCTGACCTCGTGATCCACCCGCCTCAGCCTCCCAAAGTGCTGGAATTACAGGTGTGAGCCACTGTGCCTGGTCAAGGTGCCACATGCTTTTAAACAATCAGATCTTGTGTGAATTAACTGAGCAAGAACTCACTTATCACCAAGGGGATGGTTCAAAAGCATTTACAAGGAATGGGCCCCCATGATCTAATGGCCTTTCACCAGGCTCCACCTCCAACATTGGGAATCACATTTCACCATGAGATTTGGAGGGGACAAACACCCAAACCATATTATCTCTCTTCCTGATCCTTATCTTTTACATGTAGAGCTACAATCTACCTAGAATTGTTTTTATCTATAATGTGAAATGGGGGCTAACTCTTCCTTGCCTTCATAAAAAACTTCCATTAGGCTAGGTGTGGTGACTCATGTCTGTAATTGCAGCACTTTGGGAGGCCAGGGTGGGAGGATCGTTTGAGCCCAGGAGTTCAAGACCAGCCTGGGCAACATAGTGAGATGCTGTTTCAAAAAAAAGAAAAAAAAGAAGAAGTTTATTAATCCAGCATCATCTATACCACCTTTGTCATAAGTCAGTTCTCTACATATGGACTCTGCTCTATTGGTTTATTTGTCCATATTTGTACCAGTATCACGCTGTCTCAATTAGTGTAGATTTATAACATGTCTTAATATCTAGTAGAGTATGTCCTTGCACATTCTTCTTTCTCAGGAGTGTCATGACTATTCTTGACCCAAACAAATACACATTTTAGAATCTACTTGTCAATTCCACAAAAATTAACTCACTGCAATTTTGATTGGAACTTCATTGACTATTGACAAACTTAACTAGAAATGACGTCTTTACTATTTTAGGTCTTTCAATACATCAACAAAGCACATGCCTCTATTTATTTAGGTCATTTTCCATTTCTTTAAAATTTTTTTTAGGTTTTCTGTATAGAGGTTATCGCATGCATCGTGTGAAGAGAGTCCACCAACAGGCTTTGTGTGAGCAACAAGACTGTTTATTTCATCTGGGTGCAGGCAGGCTGAGTCTGAAAAGAGAGTCAGCAAAGAGTGGTGGGATTATCATTAGTTCTTATAGGTTTGGGATAGGCGGTGGAGTTAGGAGCAATTTTTTGCTGGCAGTGAGTGGATCTCACAAAGTACCTTCTCAAGGGCAGGGAGAATATTACAAAGTACCTTCTTAAGGGCGGGGGAGGATATTACAAAGTGCCTTCTCAAGGATGGGGAGGGTGTATCATACAAAGTACATTCACAGGGACAGGGGATTATCACCAAGTACATTATCGCAAGGGCAGGGAGGCTGTATTGTCACAAAGTCAATTGATCAGTTAGGGTGGGGCAGGAACAGATCACAATGGTGGAATGTCATCTTTTGTGATTCTTCAGTTGCTTCGGGCCATCTGGATGTACACATGCAGGTCACAGGGGCTCAGCTTTAGCTTGGGCTCAGAGGCCTGACAGAGGTATTACATACCTTTCTTTAGAGTTGTTACTAAGTATTTGATATATTTTGATGCTATGGTAAAGGGAATCTCACTTAAATTTCATTTTTTAATCATTTGATGCTTAACTAGGAATGCAAATAATTGAATGTTATTACTTCCTCTATCCTTAATTCCATTTTGTAGTTGTTGTTGTTGTACTGGTTGGGACCTCCAATATAATTAGTACTCTAATTATTTAGAGTAAACAATTTCAACCATTAAGTACAATGTTTTCTGTAGTATTAAAAAATAGGTTCCCTTTAACAAATTAAAGCAGTTTCCTTCTATCCTAGTTTGCTGAGGTTTTTTTCATGACTGTATGTAGAATTTTACGTTTTTACATCTATTAAGATAATCATAATTTTTCTCCCTTTTCTGTCAATGTAGTAAGTTACATTGATTATTGTATGTTAAAACAATCGGCAGGGTGCAGGGGCTCACGCCTGTAATCCCAGCACTTTAGGAGGCTGAGGCGGGCAAATCACAAGGTCAGCAGTTCGAGACCAGCCTGACCAACATGGTGAAACCCTGTCTCTACTAAAAATACAAAAAAATTAGCTGGGCACGATTGTGCACACCTGTAGTCCCAGCTACTTGGGAGGCTGAGGCAGGAGAATCACTCGAACCTGGGAGGAAGAGGTTGCAGTGAGCCGAGATCATGCCACTGCCACCAACCAGCCTGGTGACAGAGCAAGACTCTGTCTCAAAAAAAAAAAAAAAAAAAAATCATGTATTCATGAAATAAACCCAACTTTGTTGTGATGTATCATTTTATGTTTTCTTAGATTTAGTTTGCTATTATTTTGTTTAATGAAGATTTTAACTTATAAGCAGTTTATATTAATTTGAAGTAGTCTAATGTTTTGCTGCAACAATTAGAAAATAAAATGAATAAATTGCAAAATTATATTTTTAAAGATATCAGAGAGTTGTGGAAGAAGGAGGAATAGATGAACTAAAATTCTAGAAGGGTAAGAACCCTCTCTAGATGAACTAACAAATGTCTTTGTTTTCTTCACCTGTGGGCCTGACCCCCAGGCAGAAAGACGCTAGTAGCAGAAGAACCAGTAGAACTTTTGACAGTCACACAGGGCTGTTGTGACCTATAAGAAACTGAAAAAACCCAAATACAAGGCTAGTTTCTCGTCTGAGTTTTAGGGTGATCTGTGAGGCTGGGAGCTGGGCCAAAAAGGCAAACTGAACTCTCCCATTGTCTCGTTCTGCTTAGGGAAAAAAATTCTACGAAGGGAAACGAGTCTTTCACAAATTCACAACTAGTCTGTCACTCATGCTGGTGACATGCCTGTTCAGCCTGAAGAATTGTGAGCCAAATAAACTTTTCTTTATGAATTACCCAACCTTAGGTATTCCTTTATAGCAACAAAATAATGGACTAACACAGTACTAGTTTGCTAGGAATGCCATAACAAAGTACCACAGACTACAAAACTTAAAAGACAGAAATTTATAATCTCACACTTCTGGAGGCTAAAAGCTGAAGATCAAGATGTCAATTAGTCTTCTCCCAATGGACTAATGAGGGGAGAAAAAGATGTCAACTGGGTTGTATTTTCTGAGGCCTCTTTCTTTGGCTTGTAGATAACAGTATCCTCCCTGTGTCCTCACATGATCTTCCCTCTATGTGTGTGTCTGTGTCCTAATCTCCTCTTCTTATACAGACATCAGTCACATTACCCATTACGCACCCTAATGAACCCCCCACCTTTTTATTTATTTTTTTTAATCTTTTTTTTTTTTTTTTTGAGATGAAGTCTCGCTCTGTGGCCCAGGCCGAAGCGCAATGGCATAATCTTGGCTCACTGCAACTTCTGCCTCCCAAGTTCAAGTGATTCTCTTGTCTCAGTCTCTTGAGTAGCTGGGATTATAGGCACCCGCCACCACATCCGGCTAATTTCTGTATTTTTAGTAGATACGGGGTTTCACCAGGCTAGTCAGGAGTTCTGACCTTAGGTCAAACGACCTTGATGTTATTGTACTTCATTCGTCCTACACATCCCTTCTGAGTCACTCTTTCCCTGTGGTAGATAAGCCCTGGGTCTGAGGGGTAATGTTGCAGGGATCCACCATCTTGTCTCACCACCACCCAAGACAGACATGACTTCTGTTCTTAAGTTCCTATTAAATGTTTCTTTCCAAGAAATTGGATTTGTCAATCTCTTTCTTCACCCTTTCAGCTTCCTCAGACTCTGGGGCAGATTTGCATAGACCTGCCCACTGCAGAACAACCTCCTTGGATAAATCTATTCCTAGGTATTTTACTCTTTTGGACATTATTGTAAATGGAATTGTTTTCTTGATTTTCTTTTGAATTTGCTCATTGCTGATGTATAGAAACACTGCTGGCCAGGCGCGGTGGCTCACACCTGTAATCTCAGCACTTTGGGAGACTGAGGCAGGTGGATCACCTGAGGTCAGGAGTTCGAGGCCAGCCTGACCAAAATGGTGAAACCCTATCTCTACTAAAACTACAAACAATTAGCTGGATGTGGTGGCAGGTGCCTATAATCCCAGCTACTGTGGAGGCTGAGGCAGGAGAATTCCTCGAACCCAGGAGGCAGATGTTGCAGTGAGCCAAGGTTGCGCCATTGCACTCCAGCCTGGGTGACAGAGTGAGACTCCATCTCAAAAAAAAGAAAAGGCCGGGCGCGGTGGCTCAAGCCTGTAATCCCAGCACTTTGGGAGGCCGAGACAGGCGGATCACGAGGTCAGGAGATCGAGACCATCTTGGCTAACCCGGTGAAACCCCGTCTCTACTTAAAAAATACAAAAAAAAAAACTAGACAGGCGAGGTGGCGGGCGCCTATAGTCCCAGCTACTCGGGAGGCTGAGGCAGGAGAATGGCGTGAACCCAGGAGGCGGAGCTTGCAGTGAGCTGGGATCTGGCCACTGCACTCCAGCCTGGGCGATAGAGCAAGACTCCGTCTCAAAAAAAAAAAAAAAAAAAAAAAGGAAAGGCTACTGACTTTTGCGTGTTGATTTTGTACTCCACAAATTTGCTGAATTTATTAGCTCTAGTGGTTTTGTTGTTAGTTGTGGCGGTGGTATTTTGTGTGCATGTGTGTATTCTTTGGGATTTTCTATACATAGGATCATGTCATCTGCGAATAAAGATAGTTTTATTTCTTCTTTTCTAATTTGGATGCCTTTTCTTTTTCTTGCCTGATTACTCTCACTGGAATTTCCAGTACAGTGTCGAACCACAGCAATGAAAGCAAGCATCCCAATCTTTTTCTTGATCTTAAAGGGAAAACTTTCAGTCTTTCCCCAGTGCATGTGATGTTTTTTTTTTTTTTTTTTTTTTTTTTTTTGAGACGGAGTCTCGCTCTGTCGCCCAGGCTGGAACGCAGTGGCGCGATCTCGGCTCACTGCAAGCTCCGCCTCCCGGGTTCACGCCATTCTCCTGCCTCAGCCTCCCAGTAGCTGGGACTACAGGCGCCCGCCACCACACCCCGCTAATTTTTTGTATTTTTAGTAGAGACGGGGTTTCACCGTGTTAGCCAGGATGGTCTCGATCTCCTGACCTCGTGATCCGCCCGCCTCGGCCTCCCAAAGTGCTGGGATTACAGGCGTGAGCCACCGCGCCCGGCCAGCATGTGATGTTAACTGAGGGCTTTGTATATGTTGGAGGGAAGTGTCATAAATACCCTTTATCATGTTGAGGAAGTTCTCTTTTTAATCCTAGTTCTCTGAGTGTTCCTTATCATGAATGGGTGTTGGATTTTGTCAAATGTTTTTTCTTCATCAATTGAAATGATCATATGCTTTTTTTTCTTCATTGTATTAATGTGGTGTACAACATTGATTGATTTTCTTATGTTAAACTGCCCTCAGGTATACATTTTGGAAATATTCTTTCACAGTCTGTGGTTTGCTATGTTTCTTTTTATTGATTTATTTATTATTTTATTTTATTATTTTTAAGACAGAGTCTCGCCCTGTTGCGCAGACTGGAGTACAATGGCATGATGTCGGCTCACTGCAACCTCTGCCTCCTAGGCTTAAGTGATACTCCTGCTTCTGCCTCCCAAGTAGCTGGGACTACGAGCGTGAGCCACCATGCCCAGCTAGTTTTCATCTTTTTTGTAGAGACGGGGGTTTCACCATGTTGGCCAGGCCAGTCTCAAACACCTGAGCTCAAGCAATCCATCTGCCTTGCCTTGGCCTCCCAAACTGCTGGAATTACAGGCATGAGCCACCACATCCAGAGCTATATTTATTTTCAGTGGTGCCTTTTGGTGAGCCAAAGTTTTTAATTTTGATGAAGTTTATCAACTTTTTCTTATATGGCTATTGCTTTCTGTGTCTTATCTAAGGATGTTTTACCTATCTCTGAATATGAAGATACTCAATTTCCTCTAAAAGTTTTATGGTTTTAGCTTTTATATTTAAGTTCATAATCTATCACAAAGTAAGTTTTGTATGGTGTGAGGGAATTAAAAAGTTCAAGAAGATAATAAAATAAGCTCTTTTCCTTAGATATGCATACAGAGAGAGTAAATTTATAAAGTAGAGCAGGATAACTAGTATAATAGAAGTCAGGATACTGGTTATATCTTGGAGGAGAGAGAGAATTATTATCAGGAAGCCATATGCATGTAGCTTGTAGGGTGCAATGATAATCTATTTTTTGACCTGGGGAATGAGTTATGTGGTTATTTGCTTTGTTGCAGGTCATGGCCTTAGAATAGTAAAGAATTTATGAATAAAGATCCAAACTATAACAACCATAAAATAAAAGACTGATAAATTCAACCACATTAAAATTAAGAACATCTATTCCTCAAAAGACTGCATTGTTTTTAGATATTATTATACATTCTTTTCTAGGAGCATTATTTTGCTTTTCTTAGCTAGGTCTTTCATATCCCCGGAACTGATTTTTGTGTTTTTAAAAAACTTTCCTTAAACATTTCATTTATAGCTGTTTTATATTTTGTTTATTGTTTATGCAGATTCTCACTAATGGTGGCTTGCTTTTTCTTCTCATGAACTTGATCATCTTTGATTGCAAGCTCGATCTGAATCTGTGGATCCTATAGCTCCAAAGTGGAAAGCTCTCTTCCAGAGAGGATTTGTTCCTGTTTCTGTTTGTAGCCAAAGATGCTAAGTTGGTGCAAAAGTAATTGCAGTTTTTGCAATTACTTTTAATGGCAAAAACCACAATTTTTTTTATTTTTTTATTTTTTATTTTTTGAGATGTAGTCTTGCTTTTGTCACCCAGGCTGGAGTTCAATGGCACAATCTCGGCTCACAGCAACCTCCACCTCCCAGTTTCAAGCGATTCTCCTGCCTCAGCCTCCCGAGTGACTGGGATTACAGGTGCATGCCACCATGCCTGGTTAATTTTTGTATTTTTAGTAGAGATGGAGTTTCACCATGTTGGCCAGGCTGGTCTCCTGACCTCAGCTGATCCACCTGCCTCAGCCTCCCAAAGTGCTGGGATTACAGGCGTGAACCACTGTACTTGGCCAAAACCACAATTTCTTTTGCACCAACCTACTACCATTTCAGGATCACTTCAGCGTCTTGGCTCAATTCATCCTTCCCAACCATGTGTTGGCCAAAGCCTTAGTATTTTAATAGCAGTGCTACTACTATCAGCATTTTTCTCAGGACGACTCTGGGTTTGTTTTCTCTTTTGGAGGGGAAGTTTAACTTTAGAGACCTCCCCTAACTCTTAAGAGACTAACAATATCTCAGAGAAATGAGTCTATCCAAGGTCTAATTATTCCATAGCGGAAGGGTGCGTCAGCAAACCTAGTCAGCCTTTATAGGATATTTGAAAGTCCCTAATAATATATTTTGCATAGTGCTCCAGATCATTACATATAGAGCTTCTTCATTTTATGAGCCTGCATAGCCATCTGTTGTATGGAATCTATTTAGCCAGTTTCCCAATTATTGATCTGTAGATTCCATTGCTATCACAAGCAATGTTGCAGTGTCATTTCACACCTGTGTGAGTATATCTGTATTATAAATTCCTAGAAATAAAATTACTGGGTCATATTTCCCTCATAGAGGTTGTATCAATTTATCATTTTATATTGTTTATACATGCTGAAATTTACATGGAATAGTTGCTTTATGTAATTTAAAAGAAATATACCACATTACTTTTTGACAAAGAATCAATGCAGTGTTACAATTTGGATATTTCACTGAACTCATTAAGAAGGAGATTTTATGAGATTTGAAGGAAAAAGTAAAACTTTCCAAGTACACTTGGAATACTAAGCAAAATTGATCAAATGCTGGACCATGAAGCAAGTTCATTGCTTCATGAGCTTCAAGTGTCTCAAATGCTATTCTTTACATGTGGAAGAATATCTTGTTTTTCTTTCCCTATCAAGAACCAATCTTTACAAAGATTTATTACTGTCAAACTTTTAATCTAGTCAATAAATTTGTGAATCATTTATTTGAAAGTAGTTCAATAAATGATGCAATTGTGCATGCAAGTCTGTAGTCTCATAACAGATTAGATGTCATGGAATTGAAGGTATGATGCTAAAATGAGTAACAGATTCTTTTGTCTTTCTTCCTTTGCACACAGAAGTTAATAGCACCTTCCCATGATATTTTTATGATAGAAAACTAGCCCTGCCTCTTAAGCATTCATAAACAAATAAATCTAAATGATAAGGATATAAATTATCATTAACTTAGTACATTACTCATTGAACTGAAGTCCATTTCTTGCTTTAAGATTATAGTTGTAAGGTTTTGGAAGCAAATAAAGAAAAAGGATGTTCATGTCTTCCAAGTTTTCCAGTTTAGAACACCAGGGTATCTAATGCAGAATATCTTCAGAGTAAAGCAAGTTAATACTCACATTACTTGACGTCTTCAAGGACCTAATAGCTTATGTGTATTTTACTAGCAGAATATATTCTTATACTTTCTTTGCTTGAGCCACTGATTAAGTTATATTTGATTAAATAGTAAAGAAAGCCTTTATGATGTTACAGGAGGAAAGCCAGGAGGTTACTAACACCTTTTTAGTACTTTAGAGCTAAGTAACCATCTTGACACACCTCAAATGTAAATGTATTACCTACGAGACGGGCAGGTGGACTTGGAGGAATTTCTAGAAGCTGGGTTTGTCATAGCTTGTAACATGGCTAGACCTGGACTTGGTTTGGTTAATGGCTATGATCTGGGTTGCGCTGCTTTCTATAGTTTCTGATTTCAGAATTAATTGACCTACCAGGTTGCAGAAGACCCTGAAGGGACAGACCCAGCTAATGATGGCCATGAGTGGATGTCCAGCCCAGCAGTCAGAACATGGTATCCAAAAGCTATGGCCATAAACAACAGTTAGAAAAACCAACTCAATAACAGGAAAATGCAACCCGAGGTATCATAAAGCTGATCCAGGCTCCCACATATGGTTGTTCAGATCATGCACTGCACAACCCTAGATGATGCTATTTACGTAGATGGTATGTCCTAACAAATAGACCAAGCATAGATTGGGAATGCAGGAATGATAAATAAATAGTTGTCTAAATAGGAAATATATACAGTTGGAACAGAGAAAGCCTACCAATAGTCAAAGATTCAGAGGTAGGACTCCAGAATAAGAAGATGGACCCAAAAGGAAATATTTCTGTCTTTAACAGAAAACAGAATCTTATAGGTTTTGTCAGCTCGGGGTGTCATCAAGGAGTGATTCAGAAGGTGTCACCTTGAATTTCACCTCCTCTGGATTCTTGCTATTGCCATGGGCACTGTGGTTCAGTGGTGTACTACTATGCCATTAAAGTTCTGGCACAAGTGGGCAAAAATACTTTCTTTTAATTCTTCTGGATAGAATAGAAATAAACTGGAATTTTTCTTAAAAAAAGATTTTACTAAATACAAAAAAATGAACAAAAAATAAATATTTAAGGTAATATAAAATTGAACTATCTTTACTCAGCTTTTGCATGTCTAGGAATTTATCCAAATGAAATAATTATGAATGTCAATTAAGGTTTGATCAGAGAAGCAGAACCACTGTGAGTGATCCAGAGGGATTTGTGTAGAGGACAGACCTTACACATTAAGTCAGTATAGGAGCTGGTTGCATTGTCTTTGTATGACTGTGGTCCTTTGTGTGGTACTGAACCTGAAGTCAGCAGGGCCTGTAGTTAGAAAGGGAAGATGCATGTGAAGTGGGAGTGAGCAAGGACAAATGGGGATTCACAGGATGAGCTAACACTGATAAACCAAAACTGAAATTTGCATCTGCCTCTCATTGCTTCCAAACATCCAACTTCAATGACGTGGAAGACTTTGAGATGATCTAATGCATTCCACCATGGAGCTGCACATGTACCAGGGCCAAAATCTGGAGAAGTTGAAAGCTGGATCTGTTGGGCCCAGATGCTACCCCATGGAGATAGAGCTGGAATTGCTACTGGCCTGGTTGCTGGCTCCTTTAACAAGGTGGGCCAGCATGACAATATACATGAGCTGCAATGGTGCCTGACTCTGCACCAATCTTCCAAGCCTAAGCATGATTGCTGCTACTATTCCACCATCCAAATCTCATGCAGTCTTTTCATGGTTCTCATTAGCTCAGAAGCATGCAGGGAGGCGGGGTCTGGGAAATGTAAAGTCCAGTTTACTTGACACCATACAAAGTCATTGTGTAATGTTTGTCACAAATTAACTACAGAGATTTTTATTGCAGTATTACCTGTAATAATAAAGAATAGGATATAACCTAACTTCCAACAATACAGAAATGGTGAAAAATATATGAAACATCCACACATTATAATATATTACAAAGAGGGCTGGGTGTCGTGGCTCACGCCCTTAATCCCCAATTTTGGGAGGCCAAGGTGGGTGGATCACTTGAGACCAGGAGTTCAAGACCAGCCTGACCAACATGGTGAAAGCCCCATTTTTACCAAAAATATAAAATTGGCTGGGTATGCTGGCACACACCTGTAATTCCAGCTACTTAGCAGGCTGAGGCTTGAGAATCTTTTGAACCTAGGAGGCGGAGGTTGCAGTGATCTGAGATTGTGCCACAGCACTCAAGCCTGGGCGACAGAGTGAGACTCTGTCTCAAAAACAAATTGAAATTAAAATATATTATAAAGGACGTAAAAGGATGTTTAAGCCCATGAACATATGTTCACAATACATTATTATTGTACCTGGTTGTGTAAATACGAAATGCTACTGAGTCGCTATGGCAAACAGACTAACAGCATCCCAAAGATGGCCACTTCCTAATCCCAGAACTTGTGAATATGTTAGCTTACACAGTAGAGGAGAATTAAAGTTACAGATAGAATTATTAAGGTTGATAATCAGCTGACTTTAAAGTAGAGATTATTTTGAAGTATCTAGGTGGAATATTTAAGAGTGGATAAAAGTGGAAGAGGGCAGGAGAAGAGGGTTAGAGAAAGAGATGTGACAATGGAAGGAAGGGTCAGAGAGATGCAGGTATTGCTTGCTTTGAAGTGGAGGAAGGGGCCATGATCTAAAGAATGTCAGTGGCCTATAGAAATTGGAAAGGCAGATAAATGAATTCTCCTCTAGGAGCTTCAAAGAGGAGCTCAGCAGCCCTGTGAGCCCTTGATTTTGGCCCAGTGAGACCCATGTCAGACTTACATGCCCCACAACTGTAAGATAATACATTTGTGTTAGCTAAGCTGCCGTGTGGTCATTTGTTGCAGCAGCAATGGAAAACTAATACTGCACCATAACATAATAAATGGTCAAGACCACCATGCATGCCAGAATACCAAGTGGGAATTTCCAAGTGGATGGCCTAGAATATATGATGCGGCTCTCAAACTCGACGGAAGATATAGAAAGATGGCAAAACAGAGATGGACTACTTTGTGAGGTTTTCTTTGGGCAGAGCTGTGCAGTGACTTTGCACTCCCCCTCCCAGTGGGAAGGGACAGAGGGTAACTTCCCCTTCCCTTCACTAATTAGAGGGGCTTTGAGAACTTAATCTGTATCCCCTTGAGTTTGGGGCCACAAAGGACTGAGTCTAACTGCTGCTCAGGAAACCTAAAGGGCAAGAAAGATGAGCTGGTGATCTGCTTTGGTTTCAGAGGATGAAGGTCTGCAGCTGTGTTCAGCTCAGCCTGTCTCTCCCAGAGTTTGTCAGGACAGAGTAAACAGGTCATTTCCTGTGGAACAGGTGTTTTTGCTCCTGCCTTAGGGAAGAGGAAGCAGATGATGAAGTTGCAATAGGAAGAGTCTGAATGAAAAACCCAGAGCTGAGCGGGTAACCGTAGCCGAGGAACAGGCTGTACAGCAGTGACAGGAATTATAGCCAGAGAGGCTCAGCAGGGGAGCCTCCCTCTGAGGCTCCCTCCTCCCTCCCTACAAAGTAATGGGTTACTTTGAAGAAGTGCTGATTATAATTGATAAATTGAGATAACTGCAAAAATTCTGACGCAACATGAAATTATCAGTGATTTCTATTGGTGACAAGGTCACAGGTCCTATGAATACTAGTAGGGTTTGCTGCATTCATAATAAAGAAATTGCTAAATTTCAGCTAGGAGTTACTGAAAATAAAGATGCAATTTCCCCTCATCCATGTTCTGTCCACATATACCAGGTTAAGAACACTAATCTAGTCCCAAAGTGTCCTGTCATGGATTAGCAAACTGCAGCCCAGTTTTTGACCCCTGTGAATTGTTTGATGACAAAGTAAACTAGTAGCAGATTGAAGGCCTAGAACAATGTCTATTCCCTTATTCCAAACTGCTTCCTGTTGACTAGAATCTCAGAGATTTAGCATTGGCTTTAGCAACATACAAATGACAGAAGTCAAGCTAAATTATTTTGCGACAAAAGTAAAAGGTTGACTTATACCATTTGATTTCACTTTTTAAAAAAGCTTTATCTGCTAACAGAAATGTAGTCAAGCCTTCCTAAGATCCACTGAAATGTAAGATAAAGTTTGTAGGCAAAATTTATCTAGCCAAACACTTGACCTATTAAGAGGGCCTCTCTGGTCTACATACAGAGTTCTTTTTGTACATGCATGATTCCTCCATACTTCAATAAGGCCCTCAGACCTTTGAGCCAAAATTCTGAGACACTGCCAGTGAACGTCCTTTAAAAAAACGCATGTGATAGAGATTATAATTAGAACATTTATTCCTGTTATTACAAAGCCAAACAAGAAAGCATCCAATAAAATTCTCCAGGGCCAGGCGTGGTGGCTCAGGCCTGTAATCCCAGCACTTTGGGAGGCTGAAGTGGGCGGATCATGAGGTCAGGAGATCAAGACCATCCTGGCTAACATGGTGAAACCTGTCTCTACTAAAAATACAAAAAAATTAGCCGAATGTGGTGGCACGCACCTGTAGTCCCAGCTACTTGGGAGGCTGAGGCAGGAGAATTGCTTGAACTCGGGAGGTGGAGGTTGCAGTGAACCAAGATCGTGCCACTGCACTCCAGTCTGGGCAACAGAGCGAGACTCCGTCTCAAAAAAAAACCCAAAAAAACAAAAAAAACTCCAAAGGTAAAACAATGTTTCTGGCTACTCTACAATAATAGTATAACCCAGTTCTTACATACTAAAATGTGCCATCCAAACAGTTCGATGTCTTATAAAATTTGGTTTTAAAAAAAAATGTGCCAGGGCATTTCTTTCCTTGCTAATTCTCTGTCTTAGGCCGTCTAAACTTCTCGTTAGTCTGTCAGCCAGTCAGTGCACTAATTGTTTTTAATGGCCTCTTCTCTGTTGACAACTGTTCTAGGCTATATTATTTGTCTGTATTCTTAGATCTCTGGCATGTGGAGCCTTGTGGACCTGGGGAACCACCCCTCCCGAGTTAACTAATTCCTAGAGACAACAATTTGCCTGCCAGCACATCTTTGATATGCAAACCAACCAATTAGGGTTCCAAGCCCAACCTACCTCCTTTTATCAGATCGCTACAGGGCTGCTGAAATTATTCAAACTGTCCAATCATAAGGTTGTTCTGCTTGCTTACTTCGCTTTCCCTTTTCCTCTTTTCAAAAACCACAACAAAGGCTTCTGCACTTTCTGCCTGCTCATCTGGCTTCGGTCCTTCCCTGTGTGGCCCTGCCTGCCATGCCTTGCCTCCCGTTTCTAGGGGACTGTGAACATAAAAAACCTCCTTCCTTCACGGCGATCATTTTATGTCTCTGTGTTGTACTATATCTGCTCAAAACAATTTCCAGGTACATTTTTAGACAATAGGCTGGAAGAACAGCAGCAAGTAAGACACACCAAATCTGTTTTTGAAGAGCTGAAAATCCTTGAAGGAGCTTATGTTTTAGCCTAGGGTTTATAAATTTGCATGAGCATGGGCTCTAAAATAAATAGAACCTAGATGTGACCAAGCACCATTCTTTTCTTCCCCAGCTGGGTATTTTCTGCTAACATGTGGGGTAAAGGTGGTAGATGAGAATTGGGGAATCAAGGATTTAATCCTAATTCTCTTTTGCCTGGATAAAGACCAGACTCTACCTAGAGCACACTCCACCTACTAATGCCTAGGCTGGAGAGAAAGGACCAGGATAGGGTCCTTTTAATTTTATCTTGCCACATGATTAGGAAGATGCAAGATGATTAGGAAGAGGTGTGGTGACTCACACCTATACTCTCAGCGCTTTGGGAGGCTGATGCAGGAGGATCCCTTGAGTCCAGGAGTTCAAGATCAGCCTGGGCAATATAGGGAAACTCTGTCTCTATAAAAAATTTTAAAAATTAGCTGAGTGTGGTGGCACACACCTGTACTCCCAGTTACTCGAGAGGCTGAGGTGGGAGGATTGCTTGAGCCCAGGAGTTTGAGGCTGGAGTGAGCTGTGATCATGCCACTGCATTTCAGCCTAGGTGATAGCGGGAGAGCCTGTCTCAAAAGAGAGAAAAAAAAAAAGGAGGGGGAGGGAGATGATTAGGAAGACTTACCAATGTCTTTCCTGAGTGCTTCCTGCCTTACCAGTTTTCCTTAAACCAAACTTGCACTGGATGCTGACTGAAGTGTGAAAGGAAAGTAACTCTTGGGGCCTCCAAATCACTCAGCTAAAGGGAAAAGTCCAGCTGGGAACTGCTTAGGGCAAACTTGCCTCCCTATTCTATCCAGTCATCCCTCTGCTCACTGAGATAAATGCATAACTGATTGCCTCCTTTGAAAAGGCTAATCAGAAACTTTAAAAATTGCAACTTTCTATAACCTGGAAGCCCCTCCCCACTTTGAGTTGTCCTGCCTTTCCAGACTGAACCAATGTATATCTTACATATATTAATTGATGTCTCATGTCTCCCTAAAATGTGTAAAACCAAGCTGTGCCCCAACCACCTTGGGCACATGTCGTCAGGACCTCCTGAGGCTATGACATGGGCACATGTACTTAACCTTGGCAAAATAAACTTTCTAAATTGACTGGGGCCTGTCTCAGTCACTTGGAGTTCACAGAAGTATTTAAAAATTAAATGGAGGATGAGGCAGATCTTACAAAGCAGTGCAGTGTGGAGGGAACAGAAGTCATGCCTAGGTCTAACCTACTCTTCTTCCCATGTTCTTCTCCCATGCTCCCCACGTAGCATGAAAGAAGCTCTGTTGAGTTAGACATTTTGCTTGAATGCCTCTCAAAGATGCTCTGCTCACTCCCCATTCTCCCAGACACCTTTCTCTTATCCTTGTGTCTGCTTGTCAGTCCAGTGTCTTACTCTGTTCCCTTAGTAAGAGAGTTCCTTCCTGCCTCTTCCCAAAGGAAGAGGCTACGGACCAATACAAATGAAACCTTCCACTGCCCCAGCCCTGCCCACATGCAGCAGGTGGACCCAGAGCCTCTTGAATTGGAGAACCGGTAGAGGCTGCTTCCACAGCCATTATCCCCACAGTGAGAGCAGAGGCTAATCTCTCCAGTTCCCTCAGAGGAAAAGTCCCTCAGCAATGCAGGTGTTTGTTTTAGACAACATAGTCCAGCCTCACATGAAGAAAGCTATTCCTCCCATTAATATGGGTTTGGCTATGTTCTCTTCAAAGCAGTAATCCTTGCTTTATTTCATTAAGCCTCTGACCACTTCCAGTTTTGGCTTGCCTCATGAGTCATGGTGCCGGCAGGGAGTTCCTTTGTCTTGGTCATCTGGGGCAGCTTTCTGGTCCAAATCTGGTTTTTTGTTTTTGTTTTTGTTTTGTTTTGTTTTGTTTTGAGACGGAGTTTCACTCTTGTTGTCCAGGTTGGAGTGCAATGGCACAATATCGGCTCACGGTAACCTCCGCCTCCTGGGTTCAAGCGGTTCTCCTGCCTTAGCCTCCCGAGTAGCTACACTTACAGGCACCCACCCGGCTAATCTTTTATATTTTTAGGAGAGATGGGGCTTCACTGTGTTGGCCAGGCTGGTCTCAAGCTCCTGACCTTGTGATCCGCCCACCTCAGCCTCCCAAAGTGCTGGGATTACAGGCGTGAGCCACTGTGCCCGGCCACTGGTCCAAATCTCTTAACCAGCAGAAGGGACAAAAGAGAAAATGGGAAAGCATGTGAGCTCATCCCTTCTGCCTGTGATTTTCTCATACTGCGTCCGTTCCTCCATTCATCATATGTCCTCAGAAGGCATGAACAAAAGGCTAGGGGAACAGGAGTATTAGGTCAGAATATTTTCCCCACTTGTATCTGATCTTGCAAGAAACAGCTGGTTTGCATAAATCATTTAATTGAAGTGAGTTTAATAAATGAACTATTTACAGAGGTGCAACAGCCTTAAGGGAACTCGGCGAAGAGTGGTGAAGACCAGGGACAAGCACAGCAGGAAGCCAGTGCCACTCATAGATGCGTAGAAGCAAGTGGTGATGGTGTTACCTGACCCCTGTGAGAGCCACAGCTGTGGAGGAGGGAACACCTGAAAGTCCCGTGGCAAAGAGGAATGCAGCCACTGCAAAACCATGTCCCAACAAGGAGTCACAGTGGGATAAATAGGCTGACTTGGCTTCCTGCCTTCTAATCCCCGGTCAGCACCAGCCATCAGCCAAACCCAATTGGAAGCCAGAGGACAAGAAGTGTCAGATGACACAGTCTGTAGGCGTCAGCCTCCCAGAGCACAAGCCAAGGCAAAGGGTGGAGAGTGGAGGGGCAAACAGAGAGGAACCAACACACAGTCAACAATCAGAAGTGAAAAATGGTCAGCTTATCCCACAAAGCAAACCACCGTGGGCGGCTTATTACGACTTACTTTGTGGAAGTTCAACAGACAGATGGCATCTAGAGCACCCGGTACCTCATCTCCGGATGGGTGGGATTTTGGTTTTCTTTCCACAAGCCTCACAACATGTCTCCTTACTC
The DNA here is from genome assembly GCF_037993035.2 of Macaca fascicularis. Lineage (NCBI taxonomy): Eukaryota > Metazoa > Chordata > Mammalia > Primates > Cercopithecidae > Macaca > Macaca fascicularis. The sequence goes on from NC_088386.1 coordinate 67,081,955, forward strand.
TACATTCTACATCTCTGTCAGGGACAAAAAATTCTGCATCAACATGTTTCTAGCCTCTAGGTGTTTTTTTGTTTTTTGTTTTTTGTTTTGAGACGGAGTCTCGCTCTGTCGCCCAGGCTGGAGTGCAGTGGCCGGATCTCGGCTCACTGCAAGCTCCGCCTCCCAGGTTCACGCCATTCTCCTGCCTCTGCCTCCCAAGTAGCTGGGACTATAGGCGCCCACCACCACGCCTGGCCAATTTTTTGTATTTTTAGTAGAGACAGGGTTTCACTGTGTTAGCCAGGATGGTCTCAGTCTCCTGACCTTGTGATCTGCCTACCTCGGCCTCCCAAAGTGCTGGGATTACAGGCATGAGCCACCGCGCCCAGCCAGCATCTAGGTTTTTCAGAAAGGCCATCTTCTTCAATGCTGTCCCCTACCTGCTACATCAGGAATCACCCAACAGCATTGCTGCAGGTTATTGAGTCTGATTAGATACTTTGGTGACAAACTGCTTACAATCTCCAGAGGGAAACTTCTATCATTTAACAACTCTGTTTTAAAAAAGTTCACAGGCAGGGGTGGTGACTCATGCCTATAATGCCAGCACTTTGGGCAGCCAAGGTGGGTGGATCTTCTGAGCTCAGGAGTTCGAGACCAGCCTGAGCAACCTGATGAAACCCCCTCTCTACCAAACATACAAAAATTTGCCAGGCATGGTGGCACATGCCTGTGGTCCCAGCTACTTGGGAGGCTGAGGTAGGAGGATGAGTCCAGGAGGTGGAGGTTGCAGTGAGCCGAGATCATGCCACTGCACTCCAATCTGGGTGACAGAGTGGGATCCTGTCTCAAAAAGAAAAATAATTAATTAAAAGGTTAACAGTAAGCCACAACAATATTTATTGAAAAATTTCCCCTTCTCAGTGACAGTTTTGTTTAATATCAAAGTTAGATTCTTTTTTTTTTTTTTGAGACGGAGTCTCGCTCTGTCACCCAGGCTGGAGTGAAGTGGCGCTATCTCGGCTCACTGCAAGCTCTGCCTCCCGGGTTTACGCCATTCTCCTGCCTCAGCCTCCCGAGTAGCTGGGACTACAGGCGCCCGCCACCACGCCCGGCTAGTTTTTTTGTATTTTTAGTAGAGACGGGGTTTCACCATGTTAGCCAGGATGGTCTCGATCTCCTGACCTCGTGATCCACCCGTCTCAGCCTCCCAAAGTGCTGGGATTACAGGCTTGAGCCACTGCGCCTGGCCAGATTCTTAAAAGATAATTTAAAAGTTGAAATTCTCTCAGTTTTACATATAACTTCAAGATGATTCAATACCATTGGTACCATTTGGCCATGTTTTCATCCTCCTGAAATGTTTTGTTAAATGGGGTCTGGAATCCCAGAGATTCTCATCTGCTGCTGCTATGAAGCAAAATTAACTCAAGAGTGGAGTGAAGGTGTTAGGAGTAATGTTTCAAGGGGGTGAAAACATTAATTGGGGAAAAAGACTAGATACTTTTAGGGAGAGGGATAGAGATGTCGTTATAGAATTATAAGCTAAAGTTCACAAACGAAAAGAATCAATGTAAGATGAAACATGGAATGTTTGCAGCACTCAGGAACCACCACCAAAAAAAAAAAGGTCTGAAAAAATAAAAGTGGAAGATTCAGGGATAGTTTCCATGTATTCCTAGGGATCTCACTCTTCTCTCCTCTGCTCTGTGCCCTAAATTGACCTGGGATGGATTACATGAACTGCCCTGTGGCATCTGATTAGGTTCTGGTTAGCCCCTGGGAGACCCTGGGCAGAAGATCAGAGGGGAGAAGAGTAAGGCTGGAATATTTATCTGCTTCCATCTTTCTCCCTATGGGGTCTCTGCAGGCTGGCTGCATCCCTGTACTCAAGGCCTCTATCGGACTTCCCCCTCCACACAATTTTCTCTCTGGATTCCAGTAATTCTCTATCCTTCAGACTTGGGGCACTGCCTAACCCTGAGGATTGCCACACACTGCCCACAACTTCATAAACAGTCTTGTTCATTATTAAATTACTCAATTCCAATATGCTGTGTGTTTTCTGCCAGGACCCTGATTAACACACTCAGTCTTATTAGCCTCCCAACACATGTTTATTGAGTAACCACCACGTCAAGGAGGAATAAAATGACTAATTGGAGAATCAATGCCTTCAATAGGGCAGTCTGAGAGTGGAGACAGCCAGAGGCAGATCATTATATTATATCCTGACAGGTGACACAAGGAGGCACTGGATGGGGAGGTCAGTGGGATATAAAAGTCTGGGCAGGGGCAGACTCAGGGAAGGTTTCTCAGTGGAGATGGGGTCAGGGAAATTTAGAGGCAGGGGCGTGGGTAGGAAGTGGTCAGAAGCTGCCAGAGCAGTTTACAGCCAAGGACATCAGAGCCAGTCAGGTTATGGTAAGAGACTAGAGGGGAGGGCTAAGCTGGACCAGATCAAAGCCTTGTGCTGGGGAAAGGTGTCCTTCTCTTCCATTTGCTTACTCTCCCCACCAAGGGAAAAATAATGACACAGGTGAGGTCTACAGCCTCTTACTCTGAGCCCTTAATCCTGCCCTACTACCATGGCCTGCCACTCCTATTTCTTTAGTCTGCTTTGAAAATCACCTCCATATACTTCCTGCACATTCTAAGGTCTTTCAAGACAGCAACAAGACAATACAGCAAACTAGTCCTTGGAGATGAGCTACAGAAGAGGGCTAGAAGTGAACGTTCCCAAATGCATTCTGGAGGCCCTGGCGGTCAGAACCCTTTTTCTTTGATAGCATTAGATAATGCTGATACTATTTTTGTCCAGTGGAGAAGGGTGAGGATAATGTTGGAAATAGGGCAGGGAGCGAGCTTCACTTCATCAACAGGGGCTTTGGTTCAAATCGGTTTGGGTGGCCTGGCACTTTGAAAATCCATTTATCACACTAAATGGCAAGTCCAGGTCCAGGAGGTTCCTGTCTTCCCTCTCTCAACAGCAAACTGCAAATAGTTTCATTGCAGGATAAGGCCAAGCCCACTGCCGCCCATGCTGTTTTTGTTTTGTTTCGAGACAAAGTCTAGCTGTCACCAGGCTGCAGTGCAGTGGTGCGATCATAGCTCTCCTGAGCTCAAGTGATTCTCTTGCCCCCACCTCCCAAAGCCCTGGGATTACAGCCGTGAGACACTTCATGCGGACCCCGGTTTACTGGTTTTTGTTTGTTTTTTGAGACAGAGTCTCACTTTGTCATTCAAGCTGAAGGCAGTCGTGCAATCTCAGCTCACTGCAGCCTCGACCTTCTGGGCTCAAATGATCCTCCTTCCTCAGTCCCCAAGTAGCTGGGGCTACAGGTGCACACATTTGTATTTTTAGTAGAGACAGGGTTTCACCTTGTTGCCCAGGCTGGTCTCAAACTCCTGGATTGAAGTGATCTGCCCGCCTCAGCCTCCCAAAGTGCTAAGATTACAGGTGTGAGCGACTGCGCTCGGCCTTTACTGTTAACTTAAAACAAAAAATTATAAATTTGAAAAAGGAGGAGACTTTCTTTTAAAAGGTTATAGCCTGCAAGGTGGCCATTCCATAGGCTGATAAACACAGCCTCTGGCCTAAGACCAGAGACAGGCACTTGGAAGGCAGAGGGGTTGGGGTAGAAGCTTTATGCTGAACAGTTTGGCCAAACATACATACTTAACAGGTTACAGGAGGAACTATGAATATTGATGGAGGTGGTCCTTACACATGCATATTGAACAAACATGCATGTAACATGTTCTCTTTGGGGTGGAGACTTAACATTTAAATGTATTACTTCAAATACATTTAAATGTATTACTTCAAACCTATACTTCAAAAGGTCTTTTTAGGCCGTGAATGCATACAAGTGCAAATCCTGTAAACTGGCCAGAACTAGTCCATGGTTGGTGGTCTTCCTATCAGGAAAAAGTTCCTGAAATCAGTTTCTTGTCCAATGAAAGCTGTAGTTCTGGCTTGTGGAACAGGGGTTCAGTTGGTCAGCGTCTGTGAGCTGATTAAGTTGTAATAGTTTTAACATCGCTTATCTCAAACCAGTGCCTCTAGAGAAAAAGAAAACCTTTGTGGCAGTTAGACCATAGTTTATTCCTTAAGTGTAGGAGTGTGTGACTTAGGTCCTTTTTATAATTTGATGTCCTATTGCTACAAAGAGTCTGTTCCGTCCGCCTTTTGATTTCTCTTTTAAACATTAATGCTAGTCAGTTGTTGAGTCTAAATTCCAAAAGGGAGGGGGTAGACTTCCTGATTTCCCTTCTGGCTGTAGCTAGAAACTCAGCTTTAAGGTTTTCTGGGGTCTGCTTGGCCAAGGGGGTCCATTCAGTCAGTGAGGGGCTTAGGATTTTACTTTTAGTTTACACCACCCTACGGGTTCCTCCTTAACACCCTTTGATGTCAGAGACAGCAATTCTCCAGCACTGCGGCTAAGGAGGCTTCTTTAGAGTTAAAAGCACACACATAACCTTACCCAACGGATCCCTCTCTTCTCTTAATCAAGAGGGCGCACCACTGCCCTACTCAGCCTCCCCACAAATAAGGACGAGATACGGGAAGGGTTAAAAGCAAGTGGTGGGTATAAAATCCTTGGAATTCTCTCTTTGAGCAACTAACTAGGGCTGTTACTGAAGCCCTCTGCGAGCTTGGATGCTGGGCGAGAGTGAGGCCACCAGGCAGTGAGCGCCCTCGGCGGCCGCGTGATCCCGGGGGTGGGGCCCGTTTCTGAGTTGGGGCTAGCTCCCCACCCCCAAGGGCCCCACATTCCGGGCCAGCAGCCCAGAAAGTCCCTCCCCGCAGGCGGAGACAGCCCCAAGAAGTCGACGCCCCGGTCCCGCCGCCCGGCCACTACCCAAAGGCTGCCGCCGCCTCTCCAAGTTACTGTGGACCCCGCGGTGCGGAGTATGGGGCGCTGATGGCCATGGAGGGCTACTGGCGCTTCCTGGCGCTGCTGGGGTCGGCACTGCTCGTCGGCTTCCTGTCGGTGATCTTCACCCTCGTCTGGGTCCTCCACTACCGAGAGGGGCTTGGCTGGGACGGGAGCGCACTCGAGTTTAACTGGCACCCGGTGCTCGTGGTCACCGGCTTCGTCTTCATCCAGGGCATCGGTACTGGCACCTCCTGGGGGGTGCGGGGAGGAAAGCGGGGAAAGCGACTGGGGGCAGAGGGTCCTCCGTGAAGCGCCTCCCAGCTGAGGAAATATTGGAGTATCGCGGGGCCCAGAGAAGTGCGGTGAGGAGTGCGCGGGAAGCCAATTTGGCGGGGTGGGAAGGCGGCGCGAGAGGGAGGCTGGCCGGCTCTGGGGGCGAGACGCAGCTGCGGTTCGGGCGGATAGCAGCGAGCGCTGGGCTGGGGGTGCGCGGTGGAGACGCGCTGCTGGGGGCGGCGGAGCGTGGCCCGCCCCACTTGGTTAACTCTTTGCGGCGAGTGGCTGGGACGCATTGGAGGCGCCTCCAAGACCCAGAAACTTGAGCCAGGGAGCGATACCGGAGCGCCGCGCAGTCGGGCCGCTGCAGCCCACTCGCCCCGGAAAGTCGCCTCTGTGTACCGAGCCTGCGCAGTCGGGGGCGCGGAAACACTTTCGCCCCAGCCGGTTGCTGAACTTGCTTCCAGCCTGCAGACGAGGAGGGCAAGGCCCCAGGGAAAGATTGCCGGGGCGAGAATTTGCCCCTATTTGTAACATCCTCGGCCCTGGGTGAAGGGGCAGGCCAAGGGGGGCGAGTGAAGCATCCGCCCTAGGTTCCTCTCCTCCTAGAGCGTTAAGCTCAGTCGAGACCTGGAAGCTGCCAGGACTCCAAAGAATGTTTCGCCGCCCTGCCCAGTCATTGGACAGTCTTGAGCCCGACTGGTTTATGTGGCAGCCGAGGGCGAAAGTTCCCCCGCCGGGCTTCCTATTGGGCACTGGCCCAGCACTCCGGGTGGGAGATGCCTGGAGAGGGCCCGCGGCTGCCTTGCACCGAGGGATGCCTGTGCTCCGGCTGCCAGCGGCGCGAGCTGCGTCCGTCTTTGGCCCGCGGCGAGCCAGCCCAGGGCCTGCATTCTCTGGGCTGAGGCTGGCGTGGGGGTGGGGCTCGGCAGTCGCTGGCAGTGTTTGTTGTCGTTGTGTAGTGCCTCTCACAATGTCCTGATAGCTTCCTTCGGTTTGCCGTGTAGCTGGAGGAACCTCTAGCTTGTGGCGCAAACAGCTTATTTGTAACCACTTCCCAAAAGGCATGGCCTTGAGAAAGTAGTTAGAGAAAGGCAGCAAGGGGTGGACTGGGGTTATGTCGCAGAAGATAATCGAGAGTAGTAGCAAGGGTTTGGAAAGATATGCCCACTGGCCGAAATCCCTAGCTTTGCCTCCGGGCAGGCTGCCTTTTCTTCACCAAATATTCAACTCCCCACAAACGAGTGTGCAACATAGTGCTGACCTCATTCCTAAAGAAAAGTGATTTTGGTTTTTGTTTTTGTTGGTTGTTTTAAACTTGTACTGCAGCTTTCGCAAGTGTGGCCAGCATTCTCCCACTCTGGAATGTAGTGGAAGGTGTTACTAACCCTCAGCATTCAAAGGGTTCCCTGATGTGAGATCGGCATCAGGGTGTGAGCACCACTGGGCACCTAAGGCATTTCGTTGCGTAACTCTCAGTTATTTTGCCACTACGCTTATAAGAGAAAAACATACTCAAGTTCCAAAGTAACTGTCAGAAGCACTCTTTCCTTCATGGTTGGAACCCTTAAGTTTGGCCCAGAGCTGTCTACAGCTTGTTTGCTCAAAGAGTAGAACCAGTCTCCTCTTCTACCCAACTCTTCAGAGCAGCTTCTAATACCAAAAAACTTTCTGGAGGTCTTGGAATATCTTCTCATAATTGAGGTTAAGGGAACAAGTGTTATTACTCGTTGCCTGACTTGCCACAGAGGAGAAGCCGTCAGAATGGCTAACAGTGATTGCATGCTGTTTGTCCACTAAGTGCATTATGTCACATGTATGTAAGAGTAAACTGAGACAGAGAAGAGTTATGTAACTTACCCATGAAAGCTGTTTTAAGGCTTTTCAGTGACCTTATCGTCAAAGTTTGATTCTCTGCTTTTATGGCAATATGCTTATTTTCTGCCAAATCTTTTTAGACAGCGAAAACCTTCATGTAAAATATGTTTTGAAACTCTTCATTCATGTTAGAGTCCAATATACAGTTTTCCTAAAAGGTTTTTTAATTTCTCTAAACTTTGTACTTCTCTTAATCTGTTCATATTTACTCTTGGACAAAAATGTGTAAATTTTGGCAATTTTCATCTGCTGCTCTTATGAAAATCTTGTTTCTTTTTTTCTTTCTTTCTTTTTTTTTTTTTTCTTTTGAGACGGAGTCTTGCTCTGTCACCCAGGCTGGAGTGCAGTGGTGCGATCTTGGCTCACTGCTACCTCTGCCTCCCAGGTTCAAGCAATTCTCCTGCCCCAGTCTCCCGAGTAGCTGGGATTACAGGTGCGTACCACCATGCCCAGCTAATTTTTATATTTTTAGTAGAGACAGTGTTTCACCATGTTGGCCAGGCTGGTCTCGAATTCCTGACCTCGAGTGATCCACCTGCCTTGGCCCCCCAAACTGCTGAGATTACAGATGTGAGCCACCGCACCCAGCCGATCTTGTTTTCTTTGGGTTCAGTTACTGTATTTGTATCAGTGGTCCAGAGTTTGTCCCGTCATTACTCATCGTGTTTCCTGTTTGGAGCCTGGATGTGCAAATCACTTTAATCATATAATGCATTTAATTGACATGAGCATAAATGTTTTCATAAATATAGGCACATGCATAGTTCTCCCCAGTTCTTCCATATCTTGGCCCACCCACCCACATTCCTCACCCTAAGTATTAGGAAGGCTCCAGTGGAAGGAGGGGGAGTAATAAATAAACTTTATAGGCCGTGAGGGACCCACACGTTACAGACTTGCCATGTTATAGCAGACTTTTTTACTGTGTGTGATTGCTGCAAGGAGGAAAATTTTAGGCTATGAGATTTCAGATCTCTAACAAAGAACACGATGTAATGGAGTTCTTCTCTTCTGTAATACACAAATATTTGGAGATGAGGAAAGGAAGGCTAAAGTACAGTTATTACTCTAAGTATAAGATGTTTTAGAAATGCAATATACAAATAGTAAACAATATTTGAAATTAAGAACAGGTATGAGTCCTTTGAAACACCTTTAAGAAGTAAGCTCTGGGCCGGCGCAGTTCAGCTACTTGTGAGGCTGAGGCAGGAGAATCACTTGAACTCGGGAGGCGGAGGTTGCGATAAGCGGATATCTCACCATTGCACTCCAGCCTGGGCAACAAGAGCGAAACTCCCATCTCAAAAAAAAAAAAAAAAAAAAAAAAAGCTCTGGCCGGGCATGGTGGCTCACGCCTGTAATCTCAGCACTTTGGGAGGCCGAGGTGAGTGGATCACCTGAGGTCAGGAGTTCGAGACCAGCCTGGCCAACATAGTGAAACCCTGTCTCTACTAAAAATACAAAAATTAGCTGGGTGTGGTGGCACGTGCCTGTAATCCCAGCTACTCGGGAGTCTGAGGCAGGAGAATTGCTTGAACCTGGGAGGTGGAGGTTGCAGTGAGCCAAGATTGTGCCATTGCACTCTAGCCTGGGCAATAGAGTAAGACTCTGTCTCAAAAAAAAAAAAAAAAAAAGAAAAGAAAAAGCTCCAAAGAAGCAAAGTTAACATAGAATTTACAAAACAAATATCCCTCTCCTCCTTTATTCCCCTTTCCCTTTCTCGCTAACCCTCCCTCTCCTTTTCCCATTTTATCCTCCGTGTCCCTCTCTCGCTCTCCCTTCCTTTCCCCTTCTCTCTCCCCAACTCCCACACTCCAAGTATATTTTGGAAAATGTATATATTCTATATTCAAGTATAGCAGATCATGGGAAATCTAAAACTAAAATAAAATTTTAAACTAGTGGGAAATCTAGCTAACAGACTGACATGAATGAGGAAGAGTTTAGAAGAGGCTTTGTGCTTCTCTGAAAGAAATGTTTCCCATGAAATAAGTATACTACTAGGAAATCAGAGAAATGAACCTTGAAAAGGAGGCCACAGAAAAGACTGAAAGAAATAAACGCTCTCAAAGTGGCTGTTGACCTTTTAAAGGTTCAGCAAGGTGGAATGTGTTCTTTAGTGAAAGGTAGAAAATTCAGCTATCTAAGTTTAGTGAAAAGAAGCCTTGGCAATTCTATACTCCTTCCTTTCCTGTGTAGAACTCGTTTTATTGTATAAACTGAAGGAAGAGAAATTAAATAGTTTAATGATCTCAAGTTGATTTTGTGAGAGAATATAACTACCTTTAAGTAACATTTAAAAGACTAACAGAAATTAAGAGCAGTTCTTAAAAAGCAGTTGGGATATCCTATTAATTTATCTAAAAGTGACCAAATTCCATGATTACTTAAATAGACTTGAAAAGCTCTTGGGGTAAAATCCAGCAAATAAGAAAATGGAGAAAGTGCCCCAAATACCTACTCTAAAATAAGCTTCAGGGACACCATTGATAATAAAACCTGTCAATCTTAGCGATACAAGGGTTTTTACAAAGCATAAAGAGATGATTTAAAGAAATTTTGTGAAGAAAACCACAAAAAATATCCCCAACATATTTTTTGTTGTAAACAAATACACATAGATTTTAAAATAATGCAACCAATAAAAATGTTTTAGATATGACTGTGGTGCTCAGTTCTATATCCCCAGCACCTAGAATAACACTGGGAACTGGCACATGGTAGATGAGTAAGTAGTTGTTGAATGAATGATTATTTCTGTACCATCATTGAATTGTTAGTAACAAAATGCAATTTACAGCCACTTATTTGTGACTATAATAATAGTGTCTAAAGTAAATACACGCTTGTCTTTCCCTAGCGATTCTCCTGTTCAGCCAGTTTAAAAGCACTGGCTTATCAACCTCCAGGAAGAATAGACATCTATTGCACTGCAAATGCATCTTTATTCTAAGGCCTCTAGCTGATGAGAATGTTGCTGCTTAAGTACAGTCTGTGCCTCCTTTTCCCTTCATCCCAGTTTTCTCTCCTTTTTCTGCATCAAGTTTCCCCCCTAACTGGCTTATTTCCAACATAGTATAATTTCTATCATCTTCGAAAACAAAACAAAATCACTCTTGACCCTGTATGTCCCTCAGCTACTGCCTCAATTCTCTGCTTGCCTTACCACAGAACTTTTTGAAATTTTTGTCCATACCTGCAGTTTCTAGTTCCTTTCTTCCTATTCTTTCTTGAGCCCTCTCCAATTAGGTTTTCACCTCCTGCTCCACCAAAATTGTGCTTAACATGGTAGCTAATGATCTCCATGTTGCTAATTCCATTGGTCAATTCTCAGTCCTCATAGTGTTTGAGTGGAAGGCAGCATTTGACATAATTGACCCCTCACTCCTTGGGACACTGTCTTTTTTTCTTTTTTCTTTTTCTTTTTTTTTTTTGAGACGGAGTTTCACTCTTGTTGCCCAGGCTGGAGTACAATGGTGCAATTTGGGCTCACTGCAAGCTCCACCTCCCGGGTTCAAGTGATTCTCCTGCTTCAGCCTCCTGAGTAGCTGGGATTACAGGCATGCGCCACCACGCCCAGCTAATTTTGTATTTTTAGTAGAGACAGGGTTTCTCCATGTTGGTTAGGCTGGTCTTGAACTCCCGACTTAAGGTGATCCACCCGCCTCAGCCTCCCAAAGTGCCGGGATTACAAGTGTGAGCCACCGCACCCAGCCAGGACACTTTCTTTACTTGGCTTCTCTTCACCTGGTAAGTTGGGTGGCTTCCAGGACACCTGATTCTCGTGACTCTTCTCTCTTTCCTGGCTGCCTCATCCTCAGTCTCCTTTGCTGGTTCTTCCTCATCTTCCTGATGACTTCAGGTTAGAGTATCCCATGGCTCAGTCTTCTGACCACTTCTTTTTTTTCTACACTCACTTCTTTAGTGGTCAATCTTATCCAGTCTCTTCTTGGCTTTAAGTACTATCTACACACTGAACCCTCTCAAATTTGTGTATTCAGCCCAGACTGTTCCCTGAACTCCAAATCCAAATATCTATTTGCCTACTCAAACTCTCTACTTGAATATCAAATAGACATATCCGAATCTCAGCTCTTGATCTTCCTCATGCCTGCAAAACCAACTCCTCCCAGCACAGGCTCCACCATCTCAGTAAATGGCAACTTTATCCTTCTAGCCGTTCAGGACAAAATTATGCAGTCATCTATGATTCTTCTCTTCCATACTCCTCAGCCATTTCACTCGAAAATCTTAGAGACTCCAAATTCAAAATACAGTATTATCCAAATTCTGACCACTGACTATTAATTTATTGTCTGTCTTCTCCTACTAGAATATAAGCTCCCAGAAGGAAGGGATTTTGTCTGTTTTCTTCAATGCTGTATCCATAGCATTACCTAACACATAATAAGCATTCAATAAATATTTACTAAATTGATGGAAGTTTGGCCAATTCTTTAAACCAGAGGGTCACACCTACAAGGATCAGTGTACAAAGTAAATAGGTGAAGTCGATTTAGTATACAGCACCCACCAGGGTGTCTTTCTGGATTCAACTAGATATTCAGACACGAGAGACTACTGCCAGGGGCGGTGGCTCACGCTTATAATCCCAGCACTTTGGGAGGCCAAGGTGGGCAGATCACCTGAGGTCGGGAGTTCGAGACCAGCCTGACCAACATGGAGAAACCCATCTCTACTAAAAATACAAAATTAGCCGGGCATGGTGGCTCATAACTGTAATCGCAGCTACCCAGGAGGCTGAGGCAGGAGAATCACTTGAACCCAGGAGACGGAGGTTGCAGTGAGCTGAAATCACGCCATTGCACTCCAGCTTGGGTAACAAGAGCGAAACTCCGTCTCAAAAAAAAAAAAAAAAAAAAGACATGAGGGACTATTAAGACCATACTGGACACCAGTCTACTCAGAATGATGTAGGACAGAAGCCAGAGCTTGCTGGCAGGGCAGTGGCAGGGCAGTGGCAGTGGGCATCCTTGCAGCAGCAGTCAACATAGCCCTCAGTAAGCTATCCTTTCCTCGGGTGACAGCTCAGGCACTGGGAGATGAGATCTGCACTGGTGAGATCAGAGCTTAAAGTCCCCATGCCACATAGGAACTGTCTTTTGTAGTACTCTGTATGCCTAGTTCCATGATCCCTGCAAGGGATATGTAGTGGGTTGAATAGTGGCCCCCAAAAAGATATGTCCAAATCCTAATCCCAGGTATCTGTGAATGTGACCTTATTTGGAAATAGGATCTTTGCAGATGTTAACTATGGATCTCAAGATGAGATCACCCTGGATTTAGAGTGGGCCCTAAATCCTATGATTGGCGTCTTATAAGAGAAAGGAGAAGGAGATTTGAGACAAAGACACACAGAGAGGAAGGCCATGTGAAGACAGGCGGAGATTGGAGTGATGTGACCACAAGCCCAGGAAAATGGAGAATTGTCGGCGCCCCTAGAGGCCAAAGAGGGTATGGCATGGCTTCTTCCTTAAGACCATCCTGCTATTATAACACCTTGATTTTTGATTTCTGGCCTCCAGAACTGTGAAAGAATAAATGTGTTGCTTTAAGTTACTAAATTTCTGGTAATTTGTTATGGTGGCTCTAGAGGATTAATATAGGATATAACAGTTATCACTGCACTCTGGGAAGCCCAAAGTATTGGTATCGTCATCAGGTATTTACAGATTTTTCATTGTTTCAGTCCAGACACAGTTTACCAATTGGGTCAGTTTTTATTATTACCAATGTTGCCTAATAACTGGTGACAAGCCACTTTATCTGTTTACGAGGACAGTTAATTAAAGATCAGATCGTCATGCAGCAGAGCACAGGTGTGAGAGGTGGGAACTGTAGGGAACTACAGAGTGCCCACTCCTGGCAAAACAGGAAGTTTCCACTGAGCCCTAGTGGGTCATGGCTACGTGAGGATGCCAGTCCAAGGTTGCCAGGGCTTCTAATTGTCCCGAGAGAATCCAGATTTTTAAAAAATTGGTTCAAACGAAAAGTAAACCAGCCACAAAAACAAAACCTCTAAAACATTGGGCTGATCAAACAAAACAACATCTTTGGACCAAATTCCAGTCCATAGCTTCCAGTTTACAGGTGACTCCTGCTAGGGTTTTCTGACTTGACTTTGCAAGGTTTTACATTTTTCCCTTAAAAGGTAGAACATTCTTCCTTTTTAAGAAAGATAGAGGGCCAGGCACAGTGGCTCATGCCTGTAATCCCAGGACTTTGGGAAGCCACGTAGGGAGACAAGTCTGGGCAACATGGTGAAACCCCATCTCTACAAAAAAAATACAAAAATTAGCCAGGCGTGGTGGTGTGTATTGGTAAGTCCCAGCTACTCGGGAGGCTGAGGCTGGAAGATCACTTGAGCCTGGGAGGTTGAGGCTGCGGTGAGCTGTGACCATGCCACTGCACTCCAGCCTGGGAAACAGAGCGAGACCCTGTCTCAAAAAAAATAAAAAAAGAAAAAGAAAAAAAAGAGCAAAAGAAGGTTAGACTAGAAATCTTTGTTATAACTTTTTTCTTTATATAGAAACTTCCTTAAAAGGTCAAAACAAGCTTTGAAATGTCTATACAGACTTCGGCTGTACTTTTCTAAGTTTTTTGTTGTTGTTGTTGTTCAATTTCTTAATATATTATCCTATCCATTTAATTAACATATTTATTAAGTACTTACTGTGTGCCAGACACTGTAAAACAAGTAAGATACAACTCAGTCTGCAAGCTGTTCCCATTTGATTTGGTTGGACACGAATTATGGTTTCTTTCTTTTTGCTTGTTTGTTTTCATACAGGGTCTTGCTCTGTCAGCCAGGCTGGAGTGTAGTGGCGAAATCATGACTCACTGCAGCCTTGACCTCCCAGGCTCAAGTGACTCTTCCACCCCTCCCAAAGTGCTGGGATTACAGTTGTGAACCTCCACACCGTCCCAGCTCAAATTATGATGGGGATTTTTGTTGTTTTGTTTAGAGATGTAGTTTATACTGATCCTTAAATATTTAGAGCTGGCTGGGACCTTAAGTTCTACCCTTCATATTAGAGACCAAATGTCTGGCCAGGGTCAGACAACCAGCTAGTATCAGAGCCAGTACTCTTTCTAATCCGTCATAATACTGATATGAGGCACAAGAAAATATAGCTGATCTTTCTAAAAACACACAATTTCTGAATATTTTTAAATGTGTATTCAATTAATTGATTTTTTTTTCTTTTTATACATGTATTTGGTACGATGTAGCTGCCTTTGCAAGGATTTTAATCACTCAGAGATGTTTCTAGGCCTAAAAATACCTTCCAAATCATCTGAATCACTTCCTTCATTTTGAGTTTTCAGAGATTTTCAGTTTCATGACTTTCATGCTGTGAGACAGTTTGAATGCACAGCCATGTTTCAAAGCTCTGATTTTCTTTGACAGCCACTGCAGGAATCTTTTCAAGAAGTTTATTTAAAGCAGATTCTCTGCTTTTTCATTTAAACTTAAGATTCTTTGGATAGAATCTGGTAAGCTCTTGCGTGCAGAGGGAAATGAGTTATGGAGACTGATAATCCTGTTCTGAGCATTCTGCTAAGGAGACAGAAATAATACTTTATTCAAAGAGGGAAGGGAAGTGTAATGGGCACACCATGTTTAAGTAGAATTCGTAAGTGTTGTAAAATTCCAGTGTACTTCAAACTCAATAACTTACTCTTATTTTATTTTTGAATTCACTTCAAGTTGTTAAGTGGGTCCAAGTGCAGAATGCTTTTTACTTATTTGAAAGGGCCATTTGGTCTTCTATTAGCTAATACTTGGATCAGCAGTACAATTTTTCTGAGTTTTTTTATTTGTGCATTTTATGGGCCTGGCATGGTAGCCGGCAAAACCCTGTCTCTACAAAAAAATACAAAAATTAGCCGGGCATGGTGGTGTGCCCCTGTAATCCCAGCTACTCGGGAGGCTGAGGCAGGAGAATATCTTGAGCCCAGGAAGCAGAGGTTGCAGTGAGCCAAGATCACGCCACTGCACTCCAGCTTGGGCGACATAGTGAGACTCTTGTCTCAAAAAAAAAAAAAGACTAAAAAATAAATATGTGAGGTGATGGATATGTTAATTAGCTTGATTTAACCATTTCATGATGTGTGTGTGTGTGTGTGTGTGTATATGGAAATGTGTGTGTGTGTGTATATATATGGAAACATCATGTTGTATAGCACAAATATATACAATTTTTATTTGTCAACTCTCTTAATTAAAAATAAATTTAAGGCCGGGCGCGGTGGCTCAAGCCTGTAATCCCAGCACTTTGGGAGGCCGAGACGGGCGGATCACGAGGTCAGGAGATTGACACTAGCCTGGCTAACCCGGTGAAACCCCGTCTCTACTAAAAAAATACAAAAAACTAGCTGGGCGAGGTGGCGGGCGCCTGTAGTCCCAGCTACTCGGGAGGCTGAGGCAGGAGAATGGTGTAGACCCGGGAGGCGGAGCTTGCAGTGAGCTGAGATCCGGCCACTGCACTCCAGCCTGGGCGACAGAGTGAGACTCCATCTCAAAAAAAATAAAATAAAATAAAATAAAAAATAAATAAATTTTAAAAAAAGTAAAAGAGGATTTGCTCATTTGCTGGGCATACTGAATGAACTACGGTGCTTTATTAGCAATTATTCCTGTGCTTTATTTAGAATTATTTGGGCCGGGCATGGTGGCTCACGCCTGTAATCCCAGCACTTTGGGAGGTGGGATCTGAGGTGCGCGGATCACTTGAGGTCAGGAGTTTGAGACGAGCCTGGCCAACATGGTGATACTCCATCTCTACTAAAAATACAAAAATTAGCCAGGTGTGGTAGTGCTTGCCTGTAATCCCAGCTACCCTGGAGGCTGACGCATGAGAATTGCTTGAACCTGGGAATCGGAGGTTGCAGTGAGCCGAGATCCCGCCACTGCACTCCAGCCTGGGTGACAAAGAGAGAGACTCTGTCTCAGAAAACAAAAACAAAAACATACTTACTGAATTCCTACTGTATGCCAAGCTCTATGCTAAATACTGGGATGTGACAGTGAACAAGATAGTCATGTTCCCACCCTCATGAGTCACAAGATTTTAACACAGAAGAACTAGAGTCAAAATGTTTTCCATGTTTGAGGACATTTCTCTCCCTCTAAGCACTCTTCCCCTACCACACACACTTTGACAGATTCCAAATTTGCATTGCCTGCTATAAGACAAACTCATATATATAAATAGTTTTGTAATGGTATATAGATGGAAATCTGGTGTCAAACCACAGACATTTTTAAATATCTAAAATGTATACATTTTAGAGAGTATATATTTTCATATATTCCTGAGTTTTGGTTATGCAACAAGGAGCTGAGACATTTTCTTTTCTTTTCTTTCTTTTTTTCTTTTTTATTTTTTTGACAGAGACTCCAGCTCTGTTGCCCAGACTGGAGTGTAGTGGGTCACTGCAACCTCCATCTCCCAGGTTCAAGCAATTCTCCCACCTCAGCCTCCCTAGTAGCTGGGACTACAGGCGTACGCCACCATGCCTGGCTAATTTTTGTATTTTTTGGTAGAGACAGGGTTTCACCACTTTAGTCAGGCTGGTCTTGAAATTCTGACCTTAAGTGATCCGCCCGTCTTGGCCTCCCGAAGTTCTGGGATTACAGGTGTGAGCCACTGCACCCAGCCGACATTTTCTAATAATTAAACCCAAATTCAAGTTACTATATTTTTCTCTTCATTGTCTTAAGATAATTATACACAGGTATTAATTTCTTCCTCCCTCCCTTTCTTTTTAAGTTTATCATGTTAGCATGGTCCACCATCAATATCTTTTCTTTTAAAGGATTTAAAGTATATTTCTCTCATATATATGTTTGCATTTCCCCTCCTTTTCTGGGAGAAATGGAATGCCAACTAGAGCCTCTAACAGCAAACCCTTGTTTTGGTCACAAGTAGCTGTTTTATACCATTTCCCCTTCTTGTGGGCTTAGGGGACCTTTTTCTTCCTTCTCACTGAACCTCAGGAATGGTGTCTAGGTAAGTGCCAAGCCAAAGAAGCAAGAAATATTTAAATTCCACTCTCCAGGCAGTTTTTATAACTGTCGAGAATAGATTCTTGTTTAGGAAATATGGCTTGATTTGTTAAGATTGCCCTTTTCTCCCAAAGTCCACCATATTTCAGTTGCTTATACATTTTAAAAAGAATGTAAACAGCTTATGCAAATGCAACATTTTGCATTTATCCTTCATTTATCCAGAGAGCATTTTGAAGCATATTGAACTTTGCAGCAGAGCCTCTATGTAGCCAGGATAGATGCTGTGAAAACTCCATGTGCTAGAGGTCACATGCCTCACTTGTGGGAGAGCTCCTCAAATCTCCGCAAGATGCCTATTGAGTAGGTAAGACTAATTGGCTAGTGGGTTTGCAGGCTTATGAAAATATTGTTTTAACTTTACAACTGGAATGAGCTGTTTCAACCGTAAGAAAAAACATAATAGATCCCTAAGTACCCACGACCCAGACTTAACAGATGTTAAGCTTTTCAGCAACATAAAATTTTATAAGCTGTTAGCTGGGTATAGTGACACACACCTGTAGTCCCAGTTACTCTGGAGGCTGAGGTGGGAGGATGACTTGAGCCCGGGAGGCAGAAGTTGCAGTGAGCCAAGATCGCACTACTACACTCCAGCCTAGGTGACAGAGTGAGACCCTGTCTAAAAATGAATGAATAAATAAAAATAAGACATTTTATAAGCTAAAACTTAGAGCTGGTGGAAATCAAGGATGAGACAAAGTGATGGAGGAGAGAGGTTGTAAGTAGGTGCCTAACCCAAGCCAGAAACAAAACGAGATAGAAAAACTCTTAAAGAGACCCAGGGAGACTCTCACACCATAATTGTCCGGGCTCATTTGGATCAGAGGTGAGCACCTCTCCTGCTTCAGAAACCCCTAAGGGCTTCTCCTTAGAGTAACAGGATAATAATCGGTGTTTGATGACCCCAAATGATCAATAAAAGATTGAATGTATTCTATTCATTCTACTGCTGGACAGGGAAAGCCAGT
This sequence comes from Macaca fascicularis, assembly GCF_037993035.2. Taxonomy (NCBI): domain Eukaryota; kingdom Metazoa; phylum Chordata; class Mammalia; order Primates; family Cercopithecidae; genus Macaca; species Macaca fascicularis. The sequence goes on from NC_088386.1 coordinate 67,100,035, forward strand.
GTGCAGCCAATTTGCATAAATGTAAAAGGTTTTTTAAAATCAAGTTTTCACACTCAAAGGGGGTGAAGTTCAGTTTTACAGCAAATTTGACACATTTCTCTGTGATGCTTCATAGTATTAGAAAGAGTAAGAAGTCTTTACTGGGAACACAGTTGTCTTTGAAGTTTTGGCTTTATTTATTTATTTATTTATTTTTGAGACAGAGTCTTGCTCTGTTGCCCAGGCTAGAGTGCAGTGGCTCGATCTCAGCTCACTACAGCCTCCACCTCCTGGGCTCAAGCAATCCTCCTGCCTCAGCCTGCTGAGTAGCTGGGACTATAGGCACACACCACCAGGTTTGGCTTATTTTTGTATTTTTTTGTAGAGATGGGGTTTCACCATGTTGCCCAAGCTGGTCTTGAACTCCTGGGCTCAAGCAGTCTATCCACTTTGACCTCCCAAAGTGCTGGGATTACAATCGTGAGCCACTGTGCCTGGCCCCAACATTTTTAAAAAGTAAACTTTTTTTACTGAAGAACAACGTACACTCACAAAAGTACCTAAATCAGAAGGGATGTGTTTTTATCACATGAACACTTCTGGGTACCCAGACCAAGAAGCAATATTCTAGGCACATCAGAACCCCCCCAGCAACCCTTGTAACTCCTTTGAGTCATGATATCATGATAGTTCCTCTTTTTTTTTTTTTTTTTTGAGACAGAGTCTTGCTGTGTCCCCCAGGCAGGGTGGAGTACAATGGTGCGATCTCAGCTCACCTCAACTTCTGCCTCCGGATTCAAGCGATTCTCATGCCTCGGCCTCCCAAGTAGCTGGGATTACAGGCACATGCTACCATGCCCAGCTAATTTTTTGTTTCTTTGAGACAGACCCTGGTTCTGTCACCCAGGCTGGAGTGCAGTGGCATGATCTCTGCTCACTGCAACCTCCGCCTCCCTGGTTCAAGCGATCCTCCTGCCTCAGCCTCCCAAGTAGCTGAGATTACAGACATGCGCCACCATGCCCAGCTGATTTTTGTATTTTTAGTGGAGACGGGGTTTCACCACATTGGCCAGGCTGGTCTCAAACTCCTGACTTCAAGTGACCCACCCACATTGGCCTCCCAAAGTGCTAGGATTCCAGGCTTGAGCCACTGCACCCAGCCTGTATTTTTAGCAGAGACAAAGTTTCACTATGTTGGCCAGGCTGGTCTTGAACTCCTGACCTCAAATGATCTGCCTGCCTCAACCTCCTAAAGTGCTGGGATTACAAGTGTGAGCTACTGCGCCCAGCCTACTCTTGACTTTTAATATCAGAGATTAGTTTTTATTTTGGGAAATTTTGATATAATATGATCCAGATTGGGGAGAAAATGCTACTGTGGTTCACTGTTCATAATTTGCTTTTCGAGTGTTGAAACCCTGAGTATTTTTTTTTCTGTATGTAGATATTCAAATTCACTCATCTAAGACTCCTTACCCAGGGTGGTGTTTGTATAATATGATGGTGATGATGATAACAAAAAAACAACAATATTAATTTTAAACCATGAATTGAGGAGGGACAAACTACTTACCCTCTCTGCCTCGGCTTCCTCTGTACAGTAGTAATAATTCTATCTTCACAGAGTTGAGGTGAGAATTATAATGAAACCGGGAAGCACTTAGATGATACCTACTATCTAGCAAGGACTGAATTGTGTGTGTGTGTGTGTGTGCGTGTGTGTGCGTGTGTAATAAATGAGCCCAACCCAGGCAAAGGGGAGATGTGTTATTAGGTCTTCATATATCGCACATTTTTATTTTACTATTGTCTGATCACACACAGATTGCAGAAGGCTCCACTTTGTAGATAAAAGGTCACTAGGTCATTGGGTAAAGAGGGATTTGCTTTCCCAGAAAACTAGAGAATTATGTACGGTGTGCTTAGAGGAGAAAAAGCATGAGGAGGGGAAACCACAGTGTTTGCATTGACATCAGTTTAGTTTCTAGATTTGATGAGTCTGTAGAAAGTGCTTTGCGCTTGTTTATTTAAACAAAACTTATGGGTCACACATACACACAAGTAACCTAGTGAAATCTGAAGAAGGGATGCAGGAGGAGGGAGAGAAAAAAACAAAAAATAAGTAAATTAAAAAAACCCTGAATAATCAGAGGATTATATCAATGTCAATTTCCTGGTTGTGCTATGGTACCATAGTTATATAAGATGTTAGAGAAAACTGGGTGAAGAGTATATGAGATTTCTCTGTACTGTTTCTTACAACTGCTTGTGAATCTACGATAATCTCAAAATAGTTTAAAAAATAAGTTCTAGTGTTCTATGTAGCACTGTAGGATGACTAAGCAATAATATGCTATATGCTTTCAAGTAGCTAGAAGAGAGGATATTGAATGTTTTCAACAAAAAGAAATGAGTTTGAGGTGATAAATATGCTAATTACCTTGATCTGATCACTATACATTGTATGTTTTGAAACATTACTATGTACCCCATAAATATGTACAATTATTATATGTCAAGTTAAAATTTTAGGCCGGGCTCAGTGGCTCACACCTGTAATCCCAGCACTTTGGGAGGCCAAGGTGGGCGGGTCACCTGAGGTCAGGAGTTCAATATCAGCGTGGTCAACATGGCAAAACTCCGTCTCTACTAAAATTAGCTGGGCTTGTAATCCCAGCTACTCGGGAGGCTGAGGCAGGAGAATCTCTTGAACCCGGGAGATGGAAGTCACAGTGAACCGAGATTGCACCATTGCACTCCATCCTGGGCAACCAAGAGCAAAACTCCATCTCAAAAAGAAAAATACAGAGATTTTAAAAATACTTATGGAGGAGCTACATGCTTTGAGTCCAGGGCTGCCTTAGGCTCCGGGGATACAGTAGAGAAACAGCAAGACACATTAATGCCCTCAGAGAAGATGAAGTAAGGGTGAGAGGGGCCTTGAGCTTGCTTTAAAAGTATACTTTTTAAGGTATTGCATTAAATCATTTGAAAAGATTCCTTGAATATAGAAATGATTATCCAAAAAGTCTCCACATTCTCAAGGAAGAATAACCAATCAACATTTACAGGATACCCATATACACACTACATTTAGTAAGTAGCAATCCTTCAGGGTTGGGATTAAGTAAAAGAAATATTGTCCTAATGGTGAGGACTGTTAAGTGTTAGAATGGAACCAAAGAATAGGAAAAATGACATCTTGTGCTGAAAGCTTTAAAGGGGCTGAATTCACATCTGTGTTTGTAGGTTTAGATGTGTTTCTGCCTGAAAAAGGAATAGACAATCCCTTATATTTTTATAATCCTATGAAGTTCCTGGGTTTTTGTTTATTTGTTTGTTTGTTTTTTGAGACAGAGTCTCATTCTGTTGCCCAGGCTGGAGTACAGTGCTTCAGTCTTGGCTCACTGCAACCTCCGCCTCCCAGGTTCGAGCAATTCTCCTGCCTCAGCCTCCCAAGTAGCTGGGACTACAGGTGCCCACCACCATGCCCGGCTAATTTCTGTATTTTTAGTACAGACTGGGTTTCACTATGTTGGCCAGGCTGGTCTTGAACTCCTGACCTCAGGCGATCCACCCACCTTGGCCTCCCAAAGTGCTGAAATTACAGGCGTGAGCCACTGCGCCTGGCCTGAAGTTTTATATATTAAAATTATAAAAGCCTTTGGTGAAGTGAGGCTCCTTTTTATTTTCTGGAATTAAGAAATGTTCATGAGGCCAGGCACTGTAACTCATGCCTGTAATCCCAGCACTTTGGGATGCTGAGGTGGGTGGTTGAATTGAGCCCAGGAGTTCAAGACCAGCCTGGGCAGCATGATGGAATCCCATCTCTACTAAAAATAGAAAAAATAGCTGGGTGTGGTGGTGTGTGCCTGCAGTCCCCGCTACTCAGGAGACTGAGGTGGGAGGATCACCTGGGCACAGGAGGTCAAGGCTGCAGTGAGCTGTGATCGCACCACTACATTCCAGCCTGGGTGACAGAGAAAGAAAAGAAAATAAAAGAAATATATGTGCCGCGCGCGGTGGCTCAAGCCTGTAATCCCAGCACTTTGGGAGGCCGAGACGGGCGGATCACGAGGTCAGGAGATCAAGACCATCCTGGCTAACACGGTGAAACCCATCTCTACTAAAAAATACAAAAAACTAGCCAGGCGAGGTGGCGGGCGCCTGTAGTCCCAGCTACTCAGGAGGCTGAGGCAGGAGAATGGCGTGAACCTGGGAGGCGGAGCTTGCAGTGAGCTGAGATCCAGCCACTGCACTCCAGCCCGGGCGACAGAGCGACACTCCGTTTCAAAAAAAAACAAAAAACAAAAAAAAAAAGAAATATACGAGATACCCTGCTGATATAGTGGAATCCATCTTCTGAGGAAGTATTCTATAAACTTTTTCAATCTGCCACACATTTCCAGATATCTAAATTTTCCCTGACACAGACTGGAGGGATGGATAGGGGCAGGATTTTATCTTCAGAACAAAAATTAACTGCATGTTGGTTAAGGTGGCCATATAATTTATTGCTTAAACCAGGATGCTTAAGAAAGCACTTTGTAAAAAAAAATTTTTTTTTTGAGATGGAGTCTTGCTCTGTCACCCAGGCTGGAATGCAGTGGCATGATCTCAGCTCACTGCAACCTCTGCCTTCTGGGTTCAAGTGATTCTCCTGCCTCAGCCTCCCAAGTAGCTGAGATTACAGGTATGCACCACCGCACCTGGCTAATTTTTTTGTATTTTTAGTAGAGACAGGGTTTCATCATGTTGGTCAGGCTGGTCTTGAACTCCTGACCTCAAATGATCTGCCCACCTTGGCCTCCCAAAGTGTTGGGATTATAGGCGTGAGCCACTGCACCCGGCCATAAAAAATGTAATTGGAGTTTGTTCTACATGCAGAATGATGAATCTTCTATGACACCTGTGAAACCAGCACCTAGACTGAGAAACAGAATGTTAGTAGAGTCTTCAAAACCCCTTGGGTGTTCCATTGTAGTTGCTATACGCTTAAGGCAGCTACTATTCTGACTTTTCCAATGCAGAGATGAGGTTTGCTGGTTTCTATACTTCATATAAATTGAATTACACTGTATACTTGTTAATGTCTGACTTCTTGAGATTGACATTATAGGTTGATCCATATTACTGGGTATAGTTCTAGTTGTAGATCATTTCTTTCCATGGTGTAAATTTATTTATTCATTCTATTGATGATGGGTATTTGGGGGAGTTTCCAGGTTTTGGTTACTATAAATAGTACTGCTAATAATATTCTAGTATCTTTTGATGAACATATATACATATTTATTTTTGGCATATACCTGAGAGTGAAATTGCTGGACAATAAGGTATGCATAACTTTACCTTAAGTAGATACTGCCAGTTTTCCAAAGTTTGTTCTCATTAAAGCTCTCATCGGCAGAACATTAGAGTTCTGACGGCTGTATATCCATTTTGATATTCAGTGTTTTCCAGGTTTAGCCATTCAGATATTTGGTAGAGGTATTCTCATTTGGTTTAAATTTGTATTTCTCTATTGCATGGTTTAAATTTGCATGTTTTTCTGTCGCTTTCTTTTTCTTATCAAACTAAGAGTTTTTTTTTTTTTTTTTTGGTCTCGCTCTGTTGCCCAGGCTAGAGTGCAGTGGTGCAATCTTGGCTCACTGCAACCTCTGCCACCCGAGTTCAAGTGATTCTCATGCCTCAGCCTCCAGAATAGCTGGGATTACAGGTGCACGCCACCCCATGCCTGGCAAATTTTTGTATTTTTAGTAGAGACAGGGTTTCACCATGTTAGCCAAACTGGGCTTGAACTCCTGACCTCAAGTGATACCCCTGCCTCAGCCTCTCAAAGTGCTGGGATTACAGGCATGAGCCACTAGGCCCAGCCAAACTAAGACATTTTTAAGAAGAAAGAAGACAACAGGCATAAATCAGATTGTTAATATTAGGAATTTGGTTTTGGATGTGATAAGTTTGAGATGTCTGGGAAGCAAACACCGTATGGAAATACCAAGAAGACACTGGATTATGCAGGTCTGGAGCTTAGAAGACAGTTCTGGGCTGGAGATATAAATTTTGGAGTCCCTGCCATGGAGACAGCATTTCAGTGAAAGAGTGAATGAGATCACCCACAGAGGGAGTCCAGAGGGAGAAAAAGCCCTAGGACCGAGCCTGAGAGGCACCAAGGTTCATTCACAAGTTGCGGGCAAAGAAAATGCCAGCAAAGGAGCCCCTCCACCGTCCCCTAGAAGGAGCTACTGAGAGGCAGGGGTAACATGGGGAAGAGGGGAGAAGCAGAAGCCAAGGGAAAAAGGTTTCAAAAAGGGAGTGTCCAGTGTATCAAACTGTTCGTTTTGTGTTGATTAAAAAACAAAACAAAACACATTCTGTGTCCTTTCATCTCTCCCTAGCCATCATCGTCTACAGACTGCCATGGACCTGGAAATGCAGCAAGTTCCTGATGAAATGCATCCATGCAGGGTTAAATGCAGTTGCTGCCATTCTTGCAATTATCGCTCTGGTGGCCGCGTTTGAGAACCACAATGTTAACAATATACCCAATATGTACAGTCTGCACAGCTGGGTTGGACTGATAGCTGTCATATGGTATTTGTTACAGGTCAGTATTTCAGTGTATTTACAAGCAAGTTATAAAAACAATTCAGAGACTGTACTTTTTTTTTTTTTTTTTGAGACAGAGTCTCACTTAGCCGCCCAGGCTAGAGTGCAATGCCGCGATCTCGGCTCATTGCAATCAGTGTCTCCAGGGTTCAAGTGATTCTCCTGTTTCAGCCTCCCAAGTAGCTGGGATTACAGGCACCCACCATCATGCCTGGCTAATTTTTGTATTTTAGTAGAGACGGGGTTTCACCATGTTGGCCAGGCTAGTCTTGAACTCCTGACCTCAGTTGATCCGCAAGCCTCGGCCTCCCAAAGTGCTAGGATTACAGGTGTGAGCTACCACGCCTGGCGACTGCAAATGTTTTCTAAACATTCTTTACATTTGTTTCTATTATAACTGTTTTCCCCTAAGGAGGCACCAAAATTGCAGAATTCGCAGAATAAAATAATAAGAAATCAAGATTTCCTATGCTGGATATAACTTTTAATCTGGATTCTCTAAAAACCAACTTATACTCTGCTCTATATCTTAATATGTAAAATCAAGAAATATCAGGCTGGGCACACTGACTCAGGCCTGTAATTCGAGCATTTTCAAAGGCCGAGGTGGGAAGATCATTTGAGCTCAGAAGTTCAAGACCAGACTTGGCAACATAGGGAGACTCTGTCTCCACAAATAAAAGAGAGAGAGAGAGAGAGAGAGAGAGAGAGAGAGAGAGAGAGAGAGAGAGCTCGATCTAACAATTAGCAATAAAGAGAATACCTATTTAAAAATCTGGGTCTTGGCTGGGCATAGTGCACTGCTCACTCCTGTGATCCCAGCACTTTGAAAAGCTGAGACCAGTGGATCGCTTGAGCCCAGGAGTTTGAGATCAGCTTGGGCAACATGGCGGAACCCCATCTCTAAAACAAAAACACAAAAATTAGCTGGGCAGGGTGGTGCACGCCTGTTGTCCTGGCTGCTTGGGATGATGAGGTGCACAGATCCCTTGAGACCAGGAGGCAGAGGTTACAGTAAGCTGAGATTATGCCACTCCTGCCTGGGCAACAGAGACAGACCCTGATCTCAAAATAAATAAATAAATAAAAATCTCTGGAGTTAATTAAAATGGTTCCCAGAGGAATATAGGCTTAAATGCTTTTATTACATTTTTTGGAAAGAAAACTTAAAATATATAAGCTATTCACTTAGTTAACTATAAGAGAACAGCAAAATACACCAGGAAAAGAGAGAAAACAGAAAGAATCTTAGGAATGAAAATAGGAGAGCAGGAATGAGAAATGTATGTTTCTGTGGGTAAGCCACAGAAAAGATATGATGATTTATGGAGATATATTTGTGCTAAATCCCTGAGCCCCATTTTCTTTCCCTTTCTTTTCTTTTTTCTTTCTTAGACAGGGTCTATCTCTGTCACCCAGCCTGGAGTGCAGTGGCACAATCTCAGCTCACTGCAACCTCCATCTCCAAGACTCAAGCAATCCTCCTGCCTCAGCCTCCAGAGTAGCTGGGACCACAGGCATGCACCACCACGCCCAGCTAATTTTTTGTAGAGACGGGGTTTTGCCATGTTACCCGGGCTAGTCTTGAACTCCTGGACTCAAATGATCTTCCCACCTTGGTCTCCCAAAGTGCTGGGATTACAGGCATGAGGCACCGCACTTGGACCCCATTTTCATACAGAAAGCACAACATGGACATCAGGAAGCTTGCTCTTTGATACTAATAGAATCACTGAAGTTCACTGAAGATTTAGGAATATTCTGAACCACCAAGAGGGAACCCTCTGAACCATTTCTAATATATTCAGGCATTTTGGGTATTAACTAAATAATAAAATATGCAAACCAACCTATCAAATGCATTTGTTATTACTTTTTTTAATGTAAATTACAGAATTTATTGTATTAGGATATACTTCAGAAAACAAAAGTTAATCTTGGCTATTCTTGGCCCTTTGATCTATGTAAATTTTAGAATCAATGCATCAAATTCCACCAAAAAATCTATTAGGATTTTACTTAATCTATAGATGAATTTGAGAACTGACATCTGTATAATACAAGTCATCCAACTAATTATCATGAGCCTGTTTTTTTTTAGCCTTCTCCAAAATATTGCAAAGCTTTATATTTTCTTTGTAGAGTTGTTGTCTCCAACTTATTGCTAGCTCCTTGCTATTAAAAATGGTATCATTAAAAATTAATTCACTTGTTGCCTCTTTACAAAAAGTGCAACTGATCTCAAGTATAAATTTATACCTAGCAAACTTGATAAACTTATGTTACTAATTAATCTCAGGATTCTTTTGGATTGTTTTATAATCTTATGTGATTAATAAGTTTTGTTTCTTTTTCTATCATCATATTTCTTTTTCTTGCCTAATTCAGTAGCTGAGACTTTCAGAAAAATGCTGAATAGGAATAGGTGATAAGGGATGTAAGACAAATCCCTTCTGCATCCGAGTCATGTCTTGGAAGAGAGCTAATCTGAAATGCCTATAGAGCACAAGCAGACTGTGTGTGAGCAAGAAATATACTTTTATATGTTAAGCTCTTGAAAATGGAGCCTGTTAGTTCCTATACCATGTTCTGTCCTAATATAATCAGATTAAAATAATTATCTTCTATTCCTAGTTTGTTAAAACATCTCATCTCGTACATGACAGTTGAATCCTACCAATGTTTTTCACCATCTGTTCTGATGATTATATGATTTTTCCTCTGCAGTCTGTTAAAGTGACAAATCATACAAATTGTTTTGTTATTAGTTTCCATTTATTACTATTTTGTATCACACATGAGCTGATTCTCAGTGTGAATTAGTGTGTTGGACTCCTCCCCCGACCCCCTTCTTCTAGTATCTCCCCATTAGCCCTTGGATCTCAATCAAGAAAGTTGACTGAACAGTGATGTTACTGCTTTCTCCCCACTCTCCTCTCTTTTCATAATTGTTTTGCTAGGATGGTAGATCCTAAATAGGCATCTGAAAAAAAAATTCCTTTAAACTCAGTAATTCAGTAGCCACTAAGTCATCTTTATCTTGTTGAAGAGAGGATACTTGATGGGCAAAGGTGTTGGGTGACAAAACCATGAAAACATAACAGACTTCAGTTTATATAGGAACCTTGCTGTCTTCTCTGCAAAGATGTATCCCACTAGCGATTTAATTATCAAGGAAATGAAGAAAACTTTTCTGCAGAATTCATTCTTTCTCATAAAACAAAGGTCAACTTCTTTCCACATAGCTTTTTAGGTTGAACTCACTAAATTCTGTGTCCTCATGTACTTGGTTTTAGTGATTTAAAAAATCTGTTCCTTCCCTTCCTATTTAGCAACCTTAGGAGATTAGTAAAAACAAACCTATAAGTACCAGAAAGTTCACTATAGTCGGATTAAGGATAGCAAAAACCAAACAGAAACATCCATACAGAGAACTGTATAAATAAATTGTTATACCTTAGGATATTAGCCATTAAAAGGAATAAATTAGATAAATGTATAGATATGAAAAAGATTTCCAAGACATTCTGTTAAGGGAAAAAAGCAAGATGCGGAACAATATGTAAAGGGATAGTAAATTTTCTGGAAGGATCCATGAGAAGGTGATAAAAGGGGTTACATTGGGTAGTGGAACTGGAGTGAGGAAACCTCACTTTCTACCCTTTGGTTCTATATGAAAGGTTTTCTCATATTACACATGTTGCTTTTTAAATAATAATTTAAAATTAGTTTAAAACTTAAAATTAAATGATAACCTTTGCGCTTTTTGGTATTTAGCTTCTTTCAGGTTTTTTCATCTTTCTGCTTCCATGGGCTCCGCTTTCTCTCCGAGCATTTCTCATGCCCATACATGTTTATTCTGGACTTGTCATCTTTGGAACAGTGATTGCAACGGCACTTATGGGAGTGACAGAGAAACTAATTTTTTCCCTGTAAGTTGCATAGTCTTCTTAATTGTAATACTTAAGCCATAAAATGTTAAAGACTTGTTACTGGGAAAATGTAATATAAATATAACAAAATTTTTTAGATATTAAAATTAAAAAAATATTTTAAAGAATCTGTTATATCATATAGGTAATATGATATTACTAAAAGTTTAGAAGGACCAAAAAGTCTGACAAATTGTACTATTCTTACAAAACAACTATTGAAGTTATACATTCCCTTTCAATCTTGTTGATATTCATGTTTTTATATTAATTGTAATTATAGTGTACATACATTTTTGTTTTATCCTTTTTTAAAATTTTAAGTGATACTGGTGGAGGGTGTCCAGGATTTTGGCGTTTTGAACAAAGAAGTGGACAAAACACATAAACAAAGCAAGTAAAGAATGAAGCAACAAAAGCAGAGTTACTGAAAATGAAAATACACTCCACAGGGTGTGAGTGGCCTGAGCAGCCACTCAAGGGCCCTGATACAGAATCTTCTTGGGTCCAAATAGCCCCTAGAGGTTTCCCATTGGCCACTTGGTGTTCACCCCATGTAAATGAAGTGGTGGCCCGCAGTCAGTTTCATTGGTTGCAGAAAGCAACCAGTTAGAGGCTGAAGTTGAGTTACAAAGTTACATTCCTATGCAAATGTCTGATTGGTTATAGAAAGCAACCAATCAGAGATACTTTCAATTTTCCATCTGCCATGCAGAAAAGCAGGGTTTGCAAAGGGAGTAGCATCCGGTCGTTTTGCTGCTTAGATGTGGAAAGTTGGGGTTTTCCTTTTGGTTTAGTTCTAGGAAGTCTGTGTGAATTGACTCGAGGTTGCCGCCTCCAGACCCTACCTGCCTCAAAACAAGTGTTACAGATCCTATATTATTTTCGTATTTATTATTTTTAAATCAATTTCATTATATATTCCTGAGTGAATTGTAGTATAATTTATATTTCTCCTTAATAGCAAGCTTTGAGACTTTACATTGAAACTGTACTAGTGTGCATTTGAGCAGATAAATTCAAGACTGTTTTGCATGTTGCTGTATCATCCTGTTAGTAATTGGATACATCTTTTATTTCATAGGAGAAATCCTGCATACAGTACCTTCCCACCAGAAGGTGTTTTCGTAAATACGCTTGGCCTTCTGATCCTGGTGTTCGGGGCCCTCATTTTTTGGATAGTCACCAGACCGCAATGGAAACGTCCTAAGGAGCCAAATTCTACCATTCTTCAGCCAGATGGAGGCACTGAACAGGGAGCAAGAGGTTCCATGCCAGCCTACTCTGGCAACAACATGGACAAATCAGATTCAGAGTTAAACAATGAAGTAGCAGCAAGGAAAAGAAACTTAGCCCTTGATGAGGCTGGGCAGAGATCTACCATGTAAAATGCTGTAGAGATAGAGCCATATAACTTCACGTTTCAAAACTAGCTCTACAGTTTAGCTTCTCCTATTAGCCATATGATTATTGGGCTATGTAGTATCAATATTTACTTTAATCACAAAGGATGATTTCTTGAAATAATTTGTATTGATTGAGGCCTGTGAACTGACCTGAACTGGAAAGGATGTGATTAATATAAATAATAGCAGATACAAATTGTGGTTACGTTACCTTTATCTTGTTGAGGACCACAGCATTAGCACGGTGCCTTGTGCAGAATAGATGCTCAATATGTGTCTACTAGTGGTTAATTGGATAAACTGGCAGCATCCCTGGCCTGTTGTCATGCAGTCATTTCCTGTTAATTCTGGGAGCCAATGATTTCACAACTCAAGGAAAGCAGTCCTAAAGGTTTAAAATCAGATCATGAATATCTGGGACAGGGTTTAGATCATGACGCTACACAGATACCATGATGAGAGTATATAAAAAAAATTTAGGAAAGCACCTGGTTCCTTTCTCCCTATGCCTGCCTTCTGCTCCCTCCCCAGCTGGTTTGGGCTCAAATTGTTCCTGGAGACAAGGGTTTATGTTAGGGTATTGATAGATTAGAGCAGGTGGTTGAAGAGATCTTCTCTGGTCAGACTTGGAAGAATTTCCAAAACTGAGCTTAGCCCCAAGACTTCCCTAGGGTTGGTGTACTTTATGATCCAGATGCTAAACCTCTTAGAATGCAAATATGCTTCAACACTTAAGTAGCATACACTGCCCTACAAACCTCAAAGAGCACTTTTTCCCAAGTTCTTATTTTTATTTTTGAAAGTACTCACACGGCACTTACTATGCTCCAAACACTCCTCTAAGCACTTTACAAATATTAACTCATTCAGTTCCTAGACAGACAGGATGAAGTAGGTATTGTTACCGTTCCCATTTTACAGGTGAGAGATTTGAAGGCTGGGGAGGCTAGTAACTCACACCAAGGTCACACGGCTCATACATGGTGGGACTGAGACTCAAATGCAAGCAGCCTGGCACCTCAGTCTGGATTCTAACCATTTCACTATGCTATTTTTGTCTTGTACTACTTTGACCTACCCCTGAATAAACCTCAATTGCTGGAGTAGGGTGGAGTTAAGGGGATGCTTTTTACCTTTTGCTGTCTGCTGAGGCAGATTCCCCAGATAACCAAGGAAAAGGGGCCACCCATACCTAGAAATAGGCCATAGGGCCCCTGCCACTGCCAACAAGCCATGGCCTACCTTGATTCTTGTTTGATCTTAAAATTGTGTCTTGGTAACACAAAGATTTAGACAAGCACATCTGTGGCTTTCAAGTTAATTAATTGCAATTTTTTTTTTCTTCAGGATTTTAGCTGCTGAACAACTTTCAGTTTGGAGCTAAAAGAGACCTATCTCATGGTCTGCCCTTCCCTGGGGCAATAGCTAGGGTATTTCCTGATTTTTATGGAATTTTAGGGGATATTTTGAGCTTTGGGTCCTCAGTAGTGAATTGAGACTTGGAGGTGACTTTTCATTCATGGAGTATCATCTCTGTCTGGGCTCTGGGCTGACAAATTAAAACCTAGAGTAGTGCTTATGCTGAAATGATACTTTTCATTTTTTGGTTGATTGTTTTGCCTTCCCTTCAATTTTAAACTGAAGCATTTTAATGTGGGTAGAAACTCTACACCAAATACACTAAACATTTTGGTGCTTAGTGGATTTCTTTTTAGGTAACTGGTAATTACTTCCAAAGACTGAATACAAGCCACACTCCACCATATCCCTTAAACTTCATGAAAAACCATTCAAGATCCCCTTGCTGCAACACTGTTCTCTTCTTCTCTACTAAATTCTATTTCCAAAATTGGTAATAGAGCCAGAAGGATCCCCAGTACCCAGCCATCTGCTTGGCACAAAGTGGTAGCACAATTAAATTCAGTATGGGTAGAGCATGATACAGTCTTGGTGCCATAGAAGGAGTAGTTGCATAGTCACACATCATTTGATAAGTTGGATGTTCCATTACATAGAGGTACCAAAATTCCAGGGTTTTTGGAGGAAGGGATTAGATGGTGACTAAGCTGCCAGAATTGAGGCAGCCATTCCTTTTTATATAGGCTAAGAAACAGGTTATCAGTGAAAAGTTAATTATGGCTTTGGCACTAGAATAGCTCTGTTGCAAAATATTTAAGCACCCCTCATCTCAGCCCTTTATTTTATCTTTCATGTGGGCTAATGTGAGGATAATCTTACAGATATTATAGGAATTTCTTTTCTTTCTATCTTTATGAAAACAGTGCATATAAAATATATCTAGAAAACCTTTCTGTTTGAGACTCTTCTTTAATGGGCTTTTGATTCTAATGATAATTGTACCTTTATCTTTCAAAAGCTGATATTTCCTACCTAAGCATCTCCCCAGAAAAATATCTCATTAAAAATCCCACAAATAATAGGGGAGAAGAAAGCCTTAGGTATCAATTCCAAAACAGTGATTGAAATTTCTCAAAATAATTATGACTTCTGTCATCTCCAGATATAGTCTGGCTTGGTTTACCCCATAATCTAATTTCAGAAAGGAAAGCTTTATTTTAACACTCATCTGAATCAACATTAAAGCCTTTTCTCTCAAAGCGCTTATTAAGAAACTCAAATGAACATACTTTTTGAATTAATGTCATCAAAAGTGTACGGCTTCCTGTGCTGCTTGTGTCAAATGGAACCTGCCCTCTAAAGCACTTTCTTTCCTTGCATGGTTTCATGTAAGCTGTGCTGTTTAGAAACAACATCTCCGACTTTACAAATAAATGACAAAGAAGGCAATTGCACTTTTTAAGGGATACTCACAAGTGGTTTCTGTGTTCTAAAGGACAAAATACAGAGTGCATGTCATTTTTAATTAGATTCTTTCCCCTGCTGAGTTGGAAATTCCAGTGCAGCACTGATTGACCACAGTTGCCAATCTAAAAGCACAAAGAAGTAAAGCTTTATGCTATTTTTATTCAATATGATAGAAAATTTATCTTGGTATGTCCTTTTTTAGATAACTCCAGCAGAAAACTGTAACTGCTATGTCTTCAGGAAAATGTAGAAGAAAGAAAATTATTATTCTTTAATTCCTACGAGGTACTTGAAAACCTTAAGTGGAAAAGATTTCTATCTTTTTATCTTAGTGCATTTATGGAAAAATATTAACTATCCTGAATATTTTATAATTTTGTAGGAAAAATATGCATCTATTTTTTCTTGACTTCTTTTTATATAGTAATAAAAGTTATTTTGGAAGCTCTTTGTGTGCTATCTATTTGTCCGGGGTAGCAGGGGTAGGCATTGTTGTGAAAGTTTCTTTGCCATGGTTTTTGGTCTGTTTGTTTGTTTTTCAGCAGAGGTAGTCTTTTTTCAGTTTCTTGATTATGTTAACTGAAAAACCAGATTCTGTAATATATAATACATATTTTATAATATTATTTAATATTAATATTATATAATTATATATAATAGTCAATATTTTATATAAAATTTTTCACAGTAAATAATTTAATTAATGCAAAGCAGCCAAGCAGAAGGACTGCAGTTATCACTCAAATCGCTCTTCCTGAAGGCTCAGAGGTTAGGGTTTTCCAATGATAGTTTGGTGGGCAGGGAACAAGGGAATGGATGCTGCTGATTGGTTGGGGATGCAATCATAGGTGTGTAGAAAACGATCCTCATGCAGAGTACCCTCTGGAGGGGTCCACAGGACCAATTAAGTCATGAGTCACAAGTCCGGGTGGGGTCAGCTCTTCGCTACCTGACCAATCTTAGGTTCTACAATAGTGATGTTATCTATAGGAGCAACTGGGGAAGTCACAAATTTTGTGACCTCTGGCCACCTGATTCCTGAGCAGTAAGAGATTAGAGAAACTGATGCAGGGCAGGGGAGCCCCAATGTGGAGCTTAGCCGGTGTAGGTTTCTGGCTTTGCCCAGGAAAGAATTCAAGGGCAAGCCAGAGGTGGAAGAAAACAGTTTTACTGAAGAGGCAGTGTTACAGCACCATGACTGATCCTGTGGAGCAGTGCTGCCCCCTAGGCAGAGAGTAGCCTGTAAAATATTTTAAAGAGGTTTATTCTGAGCCAACACAAGTGACAATGACCTGGGGAACACAGTCTCAAGAGGTCCTGAGAAAGTGTGCCCCAGCAGTCGGAATTACAGTTTGGTTTTATATATTTTAGGGAGGCAGAAGTTATAGGGAAAGGCATAAATCAATGTATGGAAGGTATGCGTTGGTTTGCCCCAAAAAGGTGGGATAACTTGAAACAGAAGCTTAGTTTATAGGTAGATTCACAGACTCTTTAATTTGCAATTGGCTAAAGGAATAGAGCTCTGTCTGAAAATTTGGAGTTGGCTGGGTGCAATGTCTCATGCCTGTAATCCTAGTACTTTGGGAGGCTGGGGTGTGATCACTTGAGCCCAGGAGTTTAAGACCAGCTTGGGAAACAAAGTAAGACCCCATCTCTGAAAAAAAAATTAAGTTATCTAGGTGTGGTGGCATGTGCATGTTGTTCCAGCTACTCAGGAGGCTGGAGGCTGGGATGGGAGGATCACTTAAGCCCAGGAAATCAAGGCTGCAGTGAGCCATGATCATGCCACTGCACTCCAGCCTAAGTGACAGAGCAAGACCCTGTCTCAAAAAAAAAAAAAAAAAAAAAAAAAAAAGGAGTCAACAGAAAGGAATATTTTAAGATAAGAAGCTCCATTAACCAATACACTGAATCGGGGTGAAATGTAAGGGTGTGTGACTTAACCCCTATCTGACATGACCTTAAGTCCTGTATATAATTTGGTATTTTATTGGCATTTTGTTAGTCGTATGATCTCTATTTTTAACATTAATGCTGGTCTGTTGTACCTAAACTCCAAAAGGGAGGGGCTATCATGAAGGGTGTCTGACCTCCCTTCTGATTGTAGCTGGGAATGCAGTTTTTAAGACTTTTTTGGGGTACTTTTGGCCAAAAAGGAGTCTAGTCAGTGGGGGGTGAGGAGTGGGGTTAAGACTTTATTTTTAGTTTACAATAGAAAATGCTGTCCGATTTTTCATTAAAATGTATATTGGTACCATGCCTTTTACATTGCTACAAGTATCAGAGGACTGTTTGAAAATCGTCATGGTGTTCTCTTCCATACAAGATCTGAATTGGAGCCACATTCTGTAGTGTAGAAAAGGTGCCAGAGATGTAGGCAGCCCACACAGATGCAGTTTCAGTTGGAAAATCATGAAAGAAGAGTCTATTAAAACTGTCAGTTATTACAGAACTCTGTGTTTATAGTACATAAATTATAATGGTACATAATTTATAATAGGTGAACTGGTTTTTTTTTCCAAATAAGAAAGAAGTTTCATTAGCATTCAAGTAGTGCCAAAACTCATCCACTCTTAATATGGTCACTCATTTAGCTCTTTTTCACTTACTTTTTGTTTCCATGGTATTTTATGTCATGTTGCTGTAGTAACACCATAATACTACATGTTCTATTATCCCATACAGCTATAATATTATGTATGCATTGAATTTTTATGTTACATCATATTTTGTCACTAACTTATATTAATTTCAGAAGAATTGTATTTCATTTCAGATATCTTAATTGGCAAGTACTTTCAACACTTACGACTCTATGGCTCAAGCAGATTACCATACAATTTTACATATATAAGTTCATTTAATTTAATTTACAGTTGCACTACATAACATATAGGTAATATACATTACCCTATAGTCTATTCTTAATAATTTGTTATTTTTGTTTATTCACATTTCTAGTTATCTATCCATCTCTTTATTCAAATATTTCCTCTTAAAATTTTTTTTTAGATTCTCTTCCTTATCATCTTAAATTTCTGACACATTTCAAAATATTGCAACGTCAGTAAATTGGTGTGGCTGGCCATTCTTGGTTTGTTTACTATCATAGAAGGAAAACATTCAATATTTTATCACTAAATATGTCATTATGGCCTTCATCGGGTTGGGGACTTTTAATTTGCTGAGTTTTAAATTTTTAATCATGAATGGGTGTTAAATTGTATAAAATTAGTTTATTTATTTATTTATTTATTTATTTTTTGAGACAGAATCTCACTCTGTCACCCAGGCTAGAGTGCAGTGGCAGGATCTCAGCTCACTACAACCTCTGCCTCCTGGGTTCAAGCCATTCTCCCACCTCAGCCTCCCAGGTAACTGGGATTACAGGCACATGCCACCACGCCGGGCTAATCTTTGTATTTTTAGTAGAGATGGGTTTCACAATGTTGGCCAGGCTGGTCTTGAACTCCTGAGCTGAACTGATCCACCTGCCTTGGCCTCCCAAAATACTGGAATTACAGGCATGAGCCACCAAGCCCAGCCTCTTCAGGTAGTTTTTTAAAAAAATGTTTTGCCCAGAATTTTTAGTTGTTATCTGTGGGAAGCTTGTACCAATAGAAGCTAAGCCTCCATTGCTGGAAGCCAGAACTTTGTAACACTTTTAATTGCTAATATGTAATGTGATTTTCCAAGATAGGGAATATAATGTACAGTATTTATAGTTATGATATTTTCTTTCTTGATCAAGGAGTTTTCGTTTTTGTCTTTAATGGAACAGCTACAGAATTACTACTTTGCTCTGTTTTGGGAAAAGTTGGTCCAAGAACAGCTTTATTCAAGATGCCCTTACAACTGTTTGCCAAGTTACAGACTTTGCTTTTTATCCACTTAAATTTAATGTTTGCCTAATTAAGTGCTGTGGAAATCATAGCTGCTTTAAATACCTTGCAATTAAAGGCAAGAGTTTGACCCTCATTGTAAGGTAAGTATGGTAAGAGTATATTAAGTACTTGTGATCTCCACTTAAAAATGTTAAGCATCGAGGTTTGGGTTATTGGATGAGAGAAAAATTCTGCATGTAAGATTGTATTCTGGCAGCTTGACACTGAGATGGAAATACAGACGAAACAAATTCATGCAAAAAATAGATACATGAAGCAAAAAGCATCATGTAAAGGCAAAGGCATTTTTTGCATCTACTAATGACCAGTTCAGTCTTTTGTTCCAAGTGAGCAAGCTATTCATTTTTTCCCAACTTTCTATTTTTAAATTTGAAACTGTAGAACAATTGAAAAATGGTATAATAAAGACACATACTGTCTAATATATTTAACAATTATTTACATTTTGCATTTGCTACATTTGATTTCTCTTTCTTTCCATCTCTTCCTTCCCACACAGTTTTTAAGGTAAGTTGCAGACATGATAAGATATCTTCTAGGAATAAATTAATTGCATTATATCATCTAGTATCCACTTAAGGAAAGCATATAGATCTTGTCGCAGATGATGTCCTCTTTAGTATGGAAATTATGTTCCCTTTCAGAAAAGAAGGTTGAAATAGAAGAGGAAAGCCAAGGGGACAAAAGAAAGAAAAGATTATGCGAAGTTAATAATGGTCATTAGTTCATAAAGTACATGTGGTACGTGAAGCACTATTGTACAGGATACTACAGTATTCTAGTACACTATTAATATAGTCTATGGGAATAGAAAATTATTCTAAGTAGTGGTTCTCTGCCAGGCTTAAGATTTCTGCCTTGTAATAGCTACAACATAGTCAGGATCTAGTAAAACATACTCAAATATCCTACCCAACTTTCTCCACCTTGCGAAATTCAGCATCTCCTCTAAAACTCAGATTTTAGAGCTTCTCGGCTCCTGCTTCATGTCCTTTGCCCCTGCTCCCACCACGCCACAGTCTGGGTGGAGTGTTTCTCCTCAGAGCATTCAAAGAACTTGGTTCCTGCTTCGAGCCCATCTTATCACATTGTATTTATGGCTCATTGCTTCTCCTCCATTGATTTCTACAAGTACTGGCGAGTTGGGATTTGTGATAGGGCCAGACAGGTATTTGTTGAATGTTTATGGAAGGTTAATCAAAAAGATAAGCAGACTGTCATAGCAAGAGAATTGGGAAGTAGGGGGAAAAGAGAGAGTAGCTTTGGATGGTGGAACCAGTGAGAGCTCTGCGACTGGATGGTAAGAACTGTGGGATTCGCTCTGGGCTGAATTTAATCTCCCTTCCTAGATCACTGACATTTTTTCTTAATCTCTTCCCTCCTTAGTTTCTCAGTGCCCTAAGCCTACTATTTTCCCCTCATTGAAAGTCATTCATATTAAGGTGTATGGTATGGCAAAATGGGGGCGGGGAGGGTACCTTGATCTCAGGGAAGCTTCCTGGGATTGTTTGGGCAGCTTGACATGTGCCCTAGGAACTTAGGGAGCATCATGAACAAGTGTCTGCCTCCACCTTGAAAATGTAAACGCTGGGGAGACAGGCTGGTTGCCGCTCCAATAACGGAGCAAAGGAGAGGCCACTGCTGCCCCAGGCCTGGGCCTGTTGGGCAGAAAGCACGTCTCTCCAAGGGGCTCACTTCCTCTGTCCTTAGCCAGCGCCTAGACATCTGGTGATACCTACGGCTTTTCTGCTCTAAGACAGTGTTTGCCCTTGTAGGTAGCCTTCTTAGACAAGATCTAGGACGACTCTGTAAAAAGTAAAATAGAGGTTCCTTTTCAAAGACTTTCCTCCCCATCTAATTAGGAATAATTAGTAACTTCTCTTAAAAGCAAAATGTATTCAAAGACCTGTGCTAACATTCTTAAATATCTGCTAGCCGTAATAAAGAAGTGAATGTACTTTATGTTCTTAGCTCCCACAGGTTAGCCTAAATATTTGCCCTGGCCTGCTTATACTGGTCCAAGCAAACATGAGGTCATAGCCTGTTCCTCTTCCTCTTTAAAAGTGTTTTTACCTTTCTCAGCATTCCACAAGTTACTTCTTCCTTCCTTTGTTCTCCTCTACCTTTGCCTCTTTTAAATTCTAAGTTGCTAGCCGGTCGGGAAAAATACAGAATGTGAGGTCCTGTTCCAGCCAATGGAAACCAGACACAGCACTAGGGTGAATGCGTCAGGTTATAAATGACCCTGTCTCATTTGTTCAGTGTACTCTCGTGGCAAAACTTCTGGCGAGTGTACCCTTTCTGCAGGAAGTAAAAAATGGCCTTACTAAATAAATTAAATTTATGTTCAAGTGCTATTTCTTTACAGCACCTGGGAACAAGCATTTCAAACAACTCCTTACCATTTATTCCCCTGGGTCCACATCTCTTCTTAAAGGAATGTGGACTTTCTTCCATGATTATCGGCTGCATGAAGAAATGTCTTGGAGCCAAGAGAATACATCTTCATAGGATACTAGGCTTCAGGGAGCTAGAATAGAGGAGTGGGAAGCACAAACTGAAAAGGGTTCCCCTCACTCACCACAGAGGCACAGCCCGTAAGGCCAGCCATTCTAAGGACAGGCCAATTTGGGTGGGTGAGGATGCCGGACAAGGGAGCGGTCCCGGGGCACATGTCTGCCGACCTTTGTTCATGTTAGAGGTAGCCCACAGGGCAGTGCTCATTTATATCACCAATCCATAAGAATACATTTTTGTTTTGTCAGAAAGACAGTGTCTATAGAATTATCTGAAACCTTCTTTTCAGATCTGACTAGAGTGAGTTAGCTACCATCACTTTCCTTCTGGTAGCAGCTCAAGGGGCGTGGTAGGCGAGTGAGGTTTAGAGTGAAAGGAAGAAGGCTTATGCAGGGTTTGGCTGGTGAGTGTTCTATTAGGGTGAGAATTTTGGAAGGAGGAGCTTTCTGATTGACTTTCAAACACAGTTGGCAATCTGGTTGGTTTAATATCTACTGGTACATAACTAGGAAATTTCTAGGCTGAGTGGAATAGTATGAGTTTTTCTGTTTCAACTGGAAGAATATCTGGTTGTCAGCCTCAGGGTCAGAACTGTACATAAGCAATCCCTCAGTTTGGTTAATGTTATGGTAGAAATTTAGTCTGAAGTCTAGTCCAAATAAATGTTTTCTATATACTCATATCTATTTATATGAATCTTATCACATTAAGGCTAGACTGAGACATGTCACAAATCTCTCTCTTGTGGAATGAAGGTGAAAAAGAGAAATATAAGCATTGGGTGATTGTTGAAATGGATAAGTTCTGAGATTCCTCTTAAAGTTTAGATTTCGATGAGATTTCCTGAACAGGTCCCTCTCTTGTGGCTCAGGGGCCAGAGGGACTGTAGAACTCCAGGGGGCCAGGCCCTAGCTCAGCCCTGGCACACACAGGCAGGCAGGTCTCCCTCCCCTAGAGTAGCCACCTGTAATGAAGGAGGAGGGTGGGAAGCATCTTTGCCCTCCCCAGCCCACAACCTGGCTCTCTGTCTGTATCAGCACTCACGTTCCCCTTCAAACCTCTAGGTCTTGAGCAGATTGTAGGAGGTTCTGGCCCAGTGAACTCACCTGGAACATGCACATGAAGGAAGTAAAAGAGTGCGAGGCAAGAGGAGCAGTGACAGCCTTAAGTGTGAGCTAATTCACCCCAAGAACAAGCAAAAGTGCAAATAAAACTCAAGGACATGGAAGAGTGTAGAGTGATGATTAGGATTCAGGCCTCTCCTTACCTAGCCTTCCTCCATTATTCTCTCTCTTTCAACCTCTCTCTCTCTCTCTCTCTCTGTCTCATTTACCAGAGCACTAGATTGCGAATGGAGTGCAAGCAGAGACTGAGAATTACCACTGTAGTGATTGTATGTGTATGGCAAATCATCTTAAAGATTTCTTGTATTTGGAAACAATGTCTAATAAAGAATGGCAAATACAAAGTTATACTATACAAAAACTATGTTATCAAAAATTATATTGTTCAAGTGAATAATTAGCAATATGAAAATATGTTCATAAAATATTAAGTGAAATAAATGGAATATAAAAGGTTTGTAAATGTGAATGTGCATACACTCTCAAATAACTGGAAGCATAATATACCAAATAGTTAATTAGTTAATAATGGTTATCTTTGGCCTGGTGTGGTGGCTCATGCCTGTAATCCCAGCACGTTGGGAGGCCAAGGTGGGTGGATCACCTAAGGTCAGAGACCAGCCTGGCCAACATGGTGAAATGCTGTCTCTACTAAAAATACAAAGAAGAAAAAAGACAGATGTGGTGGCCTATAATCTCAGCTACTCGGGAGGCTGAGGCAGGAGAATCGCTTGAACCTGGGAGGTGGTGGTTGCAGTGAGCCAAGGTCGTGCCACTGCACTCCAGCCTGGGTGGCAGAGCAAGACTGTCTCAAAAAATAAAGTAAAATAAAATAAAATCGAATAAAATCGTTTAAAAAAATGGTTATCTTTGAGACATGGTAGGATAATGGGCATTTTTCATTTTCTTCTTTTTGTTTTCTCTGTATTTTCTATAATTGTTACTTTTGTACTAAGAAAAACATGTATTATCAGAACCCCATCTGCCTCATTGACATCATCCAAATGTTTGCTTAGTCTAATTTATCAAGAAATTGAAGATAACACATTTGTAAGTAAAATAAATGCTTTCCTAACACCAGGAAAGAGGAACTAAAGCATTTGCCAAGAGCCTAACTTGGTCAGATACCGGAATGACCTGAGGGACTATTTGCTTTGTAGCATCGTTAATCTCCAGATGGCAGAGACATAAACATTTACAAGTCTTCCAAAGGTAATGCAATTACTGGAAGCTGGGCAGTATATACTTATGAGAACTGGACAAAGCAGAAAGATCTGGATTCTTGTAGGAACTCTATCATGGTCCAAGGGTGTAATCTTGGGCAAGCCGCTTCATCTCTCCATCTGCTACAAAAAACAGGTCCTTTTATATTCACTCACCAGTTAGTGATTGAGGCTTTCCTGTGTGCACTGCTCATAGGCACTGCCTGGGGCTCATGCTGAATTCTATGAGTCTGTTATTTTATAGATTATTGCAGCCAGTTTAATTCATACACCATTTCTATCCTTCAGCACAGAATTACCTACAATTGTCATGGCTTACAAGTGGAATAAACCTTTGTAATCTAGGTATCGAGGGTTCCAAAAAAGAGAGACTGTTAGTAGGCTTTGTGAAAGTGACAAAAGAGGCAAAAATGGGACTGGACACAGTGGTTCACGAATATAATCCCAGCACTTTGAGAGGCTGCGGTGGGTGGATCACTTGAGGCCAGGAGTTCGAGACCAGCCTGGCCAACATAATGAAACCCAGTCTCTATTAAAAATACAAAAAAATAGCTGGGCGTGGTGGCACACACCTGTAATTTCACCTACTCGGGAAGCTGAGGCAGGAGAATCGCTTAAACCCCGGAGGCGGGAAGCGAAGGTTGCTGTGAGCTGATATGGTACCACTGCACTTAAGCCTGGGCAACAGAGTGAAATGCTATGTCAAAAAAAAAAAAAGAGGCAAAATGGGGTAAGGAATAGACTCAGAAGAGTTAGACGTGGGTCAGAACAGAATCCGCTTGGCCCAGATTAGCTTGGAGGGCAGGGAGGAGGAATGAAACCCTGAGCAAAAAGCAATGAAAGAAATTACAGATCATGGTGGTAAATTCCCAAACATGGTGGTTTAAATACCTTATTCACCACAATGTACAATTCATTATTCTTTTCTGGCAACAATAATTTGTACCAAATGGTGTTTATGTGTTCGCTACTATTGCAAGAGGAGAGGTCGAGCAAAACACCTTTGAAGATCTAATACTGTACACAATGGCTAAGGTCACAGGTTTTAAGAAATATGGGGACTATGAGCCAAAATCAATAGAGACTGGTTTTTTTTCCATGAAAAAAATAATGCAAACTAAACATAACCTTAAAAAAGACCATGGTGTCCGGAAAAGTTATTTGTATGCCTCTCAGAAGATATTTCCATACATTGCTAGGCACAATGGTTTGCTCTATTTTGTTTTTGATATATTATAATTTGATTGTCTTTTGCCATCACACAAAAATTTTGTGCAGTTAATTGTTTTCCCTCATTGTACAAGAAAGTGCCCATTAAGAAAATTCATAGGTCTGTTAGTAACAAACAACTAGAAAACCAACTAGTTGGAAACATGCTCCCATGAGGATATGCACTCACATTTGAACACATACACACACAGATACCGATAAATGCCATCTAACAAAAAGAAATATGAGGTATTCAATTAGCAAAACTGATCATTAACCAGAAATGTAACTACAAAATCAAAAATACCTTTGAGCAAAAGTTGGTGAGGACATTCTCTTTGTGAGAGCTCCATGTCATGCAATGTCAAAGAACTCCCCTCAACTCAGCTGTCTTAGCCAAAGATAGGGCTAGCAAGGTTAAGGTACGCTGTATGTTAAGTTAGATAGAGGGTTAATAGGAATATAGAACCTAGTTACATGCTCTGAAATCAGGACAGAAGGCGTTTCCAGCCATTATGATAGATTGATCTGATAAATGAACACTTATGAATAAAACAAACTCATGTTTTATTATACAAAAAATAATAAAGTTTCTTGATTCATAACCCATATGCCTGATGGGCTCTCTTCCTTGTGTCAAGAAGCTATGAAAGCTCAATTGAGACAGTAAATAACATGTCATAGCATTACAATGCCTTACAGATTGTACATTATATATAATGTAATTAAATATGTAAAGTATAGTCACTTTACGGTCCCAAGCCTTATCCCTTACTAATTTCGAGAACTTCAGTAAGTTCTCTGAATTATAGCTTATGCATCTATAAAATGGAGCTAAGGATACATTAATATCGCTGGTTTTAAAATAGGTCCTCAAATTGTCTGACACTCTTTCACATCAAAAGATGGAACCTTGTTCTCCTCTCCTTAAACATGGACCAGGCTTAGTGACTCACTTGTAAAGAATCAAAGGCAAGACTAGTGCAGTTGCTCGTGCCTGTAATCCCAGAACTTTGGGAGGCCAAGGTTGAAGCCAGGAGTTCAAGACCAGATTGGACAATATAGCAAGACCCCATCTCTACAAATAAAATCAAGATTAAACAGGCATGGTGGTACACACCTGTAGTCCCAGCTACTCAGGAGGCTTAGGTGGGAGGATCACTTGAGCCCAGGAATTCAAGACTGCACTGAGTTATGATCTGCCACTGCACTCTAGCCTACGCAACAGAGCAAACAGAGCAAGACCCCATCTCTAAAACAAACAAACAAACAAGCAAGCAAACAAAAAACAAGAAGGCAGCAGACAATACTATGTGACTTCAGGGACAAGGTTTCCTAGCTCTCTTTCTCTCTCTCTTTTGCAAGGCTTGCTCTGGGAACCCAACCACCTTGTCATTTGATGGGGAAACCAAACACTACATGTGTATTAACCCATTTTCACATGCTATAAAGAAATATTTGAGAGTGGGTAATTTAAAAAGTAATTTTAATTGACTCACAGTTCACATGGCTGGGGAGGCCTCAGGAAACTTGCAATCACGGTAGAAGGGGAAGCAAATGTGTCCTTCCTCACATGGCAGCAGGAGAGAGAAGTGCCAAGCAAAGGGGAGAAAAGCCCCTTATATAACCATCAGATCTCATGAGAACTCACTCACTATCATGAGAGCAGCATGGGGGAAACTAACACCATAATTCAATCACCTCCCTCTCTCAACATGTGGGGATGACAGGTCCCTCCCTCCACACATAGGGATTACAATTTGACATGAGATTTGGGTGGGGACACAGAGCCAAACCATATCAACATGGAAAAGTCACAAGTTGATATTTGGACAACAGTTCTGCATGAGCTCCCAGCTAACAGCCAACATCAGCCTCCAGACATGTGAGTGAGTGAGTTTTGAGTTTATTCTAGCCCCCAATCTTTGAACCACCCCAGCTGACACTGAGTAGAGCAGAGATAAACTGTCCCCTTCAAGTTTTTCCCAAATTTTTTTTTCTTTCTTTCTTTTTTTTTTTTTTTTTTGAGACAGTCTTGCTCTGTCACCCAAGCTGGAATGCAGTGGCGCAATCTCACCTCACTGCAACCTCCGCCTCCTGGTTTCAATCTTCACCGGGAAGCCATTTCATTTTGCCATATGAAGAAGCTAGAAAGGAGGAACTTTTATTTTCAAACCCAGCAACTCCTGGCTCCTCTATATTTCACAGTTCTCTTTCACTTCTCTCTTTCTCTTGAATTTTACTATACTCAGTGAGAAAAACCAGGCAGCTTCTTCAACACTTTTCCCAAAAATCCCCTTAGATAGATGGTTAAGTTAACTTGGTATATTTTCTATTCTCCATGTTACCACAGGTGACAGTGTTGCTAAACTTTTTGCTGCTATATGACAGCTCCCAGTAACATTTTCCTCATTTTCCCATAAGCCCTAACCAATGACTTCTACAAGAACCATGAGGTTTCCACTAACAGTCTCTTGAAGACCCTTCCAAATTCTGCCTGCCACCCAGTCCTGAAGCCATTGCCACATGTTAACAGTTTTTGCTGTGCTACCAAACTCTGTTCCAGTTATCTATTGCTGCATAACAAACCACCCCAAAATTTAATAACTTAAAACAGTAACAACATCTATTTCTTCATGAATCTACAATTTGAGGGCCTGGTGGGGTGGCTCACGCCTATAATCCCAGCACTTTGGGAGGCTGAGGCAGGCGGATTACCTGAGGTCAGGAGACCAACCTGGCCAACATGTAGAAACCCTATTTCTACTAACAAAAATTAGCTGGGCATGTTGGCATGCGCCTGTAGTCCCAGCTACCAGGGAGGTTGAGGCAGGAGAATCGCTTGAACCCGGGAGGCGGAGGTTGCAGTGAGAGGAGGTTGCACCACCGCACTCCAGCCTAGGCGACAGAGTGAGACTCCGTCTCAGAAAAAAAAAAAAGAAAAGAAAAAGAAAAACATGGTCCAAAAATAAAGTGAGTTTATTTTTGGGTGTGACTATAAAACTCTTTGCTGAGACCTCAGAAAGTCTATAAGGTGTTGTTTCACAGGCCCTTTCAAGCAGACAAAAGGCCTAGCAACTTTTTTGTTTGTTTGTTTTTTCCTTCTTTATTTGTTTTCAACACACCATTGCTGGCTTGAAAGGCCTACAGATCTCAAGGGAGTTATCAGACTGCAGCTTTAAGAGAAGGGAGAGAAGGGCTAAAGGAGATTTATTGGTACGGATTTTGCCTAGTGGAGTTACAAGAAGACTATAATTTTTTTAAAAAAGAATTAGAATTAGCTTGGACTGAAAAGGACATTCAGGCCTTTGGATTCCAGGCTTCTAAGAGCAGGAAGCAGTCCAAAAAGACTGTCACTCAGCTGCAAACATGGGCTACTGTTTTTTTTTTTTTTTTTTTTTGAGATGGAGTTTCGCTCTTGTCGCCCAGGCTGGAGTGGAATGGCATGATCTTGGCTCACTGCAACCTCCATCTCCCAAGGTCATGAGAGATTCTCCTGCCTCAGCCTCCCAAGCAGCTGGGACTACAGGTGTGCACCACCATGCCCAGCTAATTTTGTATTTTTAGTAAAGATGGGGTTTCTCCACGTTGGTTAGGCTGGTCTCAAACTCCAGACCTCAGGTGATCTACCTGCCTCAGCCTCCCAAAGTGCTGGTATTACAGATATGAGCCATTGTGCCTGGCCCAACATGGACCACTTTTAATGGAAAAGAAAGAATGGCTCAGAAGGTGGGACTGAGAGCGCAGTGGGTGGAGCTAAAAGCAAGGTGGACAATTTCCAGGTGTAGGACCAAGCCCCATCAAGGAACTGGCAACATACACTCAGCTGGATTTCAGAATCCCTGTGCTCCAGTGGCTGTTGTGTGCCTCCCCTTTGCCTCCTTTTTGAACAGAAGCCTCTACAGCGATTATCCTGTGCTTGCTCCACTATTGTACAATATATCGGGTGCAGCGGGCAGAGAGGCAGCTTGTCTTTTGATTCACAGGTCTTCAGGTGGAGAGGAACTGCACTGCAGGAGCTCTACTCCAGGAACAGCGCCCAAGGAGCCTCAGCCACTCCTGCACCTGATTTACATGTTAAAGTCATGGACCTTGAGCCCCAGCCTGATGCTACAGGAGATACAATGTTTAAGGGGTTTAGGGAGGGGAGTGAGTCTATTTTGCAAGTAGGGGAAAATGTAGGTAATCTATGTCCAATGGGCAAATTGTGATGGTTTTAAAATATGTCCACAAATTCTATGATATTCTTCTCAGCAAAAGGTAGAACCTAATTCCCCTTCCCTTGAATCGTGGCTGGCCTCAGCGGCTTACTTTTAACCAATAGAACATGGCAGAAGTGAATCTGTAAGATTTCTCCGAGGTCGCCAAAAGGGACACAGCTTTTGCCTTCTTCTCTTCTCTCTGGGGATGTTCACCTTTGGAACACAGCCAGCACTGTGTGAAAAAGCCAAGGAGCCCTATGGAAAGGTCGTGTGGAGGTGCTGTGGCCATAGGCCCTGCTGAGCTCCCAGCATCAACTGGCTGACCTGTGGATAAGTGAGATTTCAGATGATTCCAGCCACCAGCCTCAAGTCACCCCTGCTGATGCCAAGAGAAGGAAAGACAAACTGTCCTTCTCAAGACCTGCCCAAATTACAAATTCACAAGCAAAATAAATGCAGTCATTATGTTAAGGAACAAAGTTTAAAGTGATTTGTTTTACAGCAACAGGTAACCAGATATTGATATGCAAATGCCTACTTAGAATATCCACATATCAGTAAGGTACAGTGGCTCATACCTATAATCCCAGCACTTCAGGAAACCGAGATGGGATCGTTTGAGACCAAGAGTTCAAAACCAGCCTCAGCAACACAGTGAGATCCCATCTCTGTAAAAATTAAAAAATTAGCAGGGTGCAGTGACACATATCTGTGGTTCCAGCCACTTGGAAGGTTGAGGTGGGAGGATCGCTAAGCAGAGGTGGTTGAGGTTGCAGTGAGCCATGATCGTGCTACTGCACTCCAGCCTAGGTAACAGCAAGATCCTGTCTCCAAAGAAAGAAAGAAAGAAAGAAAAAATCCACATATTGAAATAAAATCTTGCAGCTGTTGCAACATTTTATACATTCTGAATTACAATGGCTTCATGGTCCCCAGCTTATCACTTACCAACTGTGGGACCTTCAGCAAGTCAGGCTCCTGAGCTTTAGTTTCTGTAGCTATAAAGCGAAGATTAGAATACCTGTCATTTTATTTTTCCAGCTTTATTGAGGCATAATTGACATATAAAACTCTTTCTTTTCTCTTTCTTCTTCCTTTCTCTCTCTCTCTCTCTTTCTTTCTTTCTTTCTCTCCTTCCTTCCTTCCTTCCTTCCTTCCTTCCTTCCTTCCTTCCTTCCTTCCTTCCTTCCTTTCTTTTCTTTCTTTCATCTTTTTTTTTTTTTTGAAACAGCGTCTTGATCTGTCGCCCAGGGTGGAGTGAAGTGGCACAATCATAGCTCACTACAGCCTTGACCTCCTGGGTGCAAACAATCCTCCTGCCTCAGCCTCCCAAAGTGCTGAGGTTACAGGTTTGTGCCACCTTGCCTGGCCAAAATTATATATATTTAAAATGTACAATGTGATGACCAATATACTGTACATTGTGACATGATTACCACAATCAAGTTAGTTAACACATTCATCACCTACAAAGCCTACCATTTGTGTGTGTGTTTAGTGAGAACACTTAAGATCTACTCCCTGAGCAAGTTTTAAGTACACGGTACCATATCATTAACTGCAGTTGTAGGACTTTCTCCTTAGTTCAGCTGAAAGCCGAGTTCTTCTCACATGGCCATGAGAGATTAGGCTCACAGACAATTTGGAGGATGAGAAAAATGGAATTTATTAGGCAAAAAGCCGGCGGGGGGAGCTGGGGGGGGAACAGGGACTCTCAGCAGAGTGAGAGTCCTGCTAGCTAGTTTTCCAGAATCACAGATTGAATTCCAGGTTCCACCCTGGAATAGGAGAGGCCAGGCTCCTCCCCGCCCGTGAACGGAGCGAAATTCCGGAGACTCCACCCCAGTGGGCACTCCTTGGCTGTCTGAGTCACCATGTTGTATATCAGTACTTGTCTTATTGTAGAAAATCAATTACGAAAGCGATGTAGCAAGAAGAAAAATGGTAATATATTATAGGCTATTGTTCTGTGAAATGGTCAGATAGGCAAAGCTGCTCCCAAATGCTGAAGAGCCGAGAAACCAAAGAAGGTAGCCGACAAATCCAGTGTGTCGGTAAAGCACATTTTATGGGGGAACTTACAGACAGAAGTGTGGTCTTGGGCAGCAGCAAGACAGGTAGATCTCTGCACGGTTACTCCCCAGACCTAGGGCTGACGTATCATGGGGAAAAGGTATATGTGCTCCAGCAAGACAATGAAAGGCAACTCTCTAGAACAGGCAAGAAGGCTGTGTGTCACATCCTATAATTCGTGTAATAACAGCAAAGTTGACATGTTCTTACGCTAAGGACAGCAAATAAAGTAGGAATCAGGAGGCATCCACGGGACTGGGGCTAACCAGAAGTCAACCTGACAGGTTAGCGTCCAAGATGGAGCCACATTTGACTCCACAGTTATAACACTAGAATCAAATGATTACAACTCTAAGTGTGCACAGAAGAGAAGTAGAGGGATTAGAGGAGTGGTGGTGGGGGAATGATTTTTTCTTCCATTGCCCTAATTTTCTGTAATATTTTTACTTTAACAATCCAAATAAATGCATATATTTTAAAATTTTTATTGTGCATTCCCAGTCCAAACTAGATTAGTTCTTTTCACTGACCTCCATTCTTGTTAAATCAGGTAAAGTGGCTTGGAAGAGGGGCAGGGATGAAGCAGCATCCTACTTCTTGGAGCTTAGGGATCAACAGAGAATTAACTTTAGGACCCAGATTGCCTGCCTTTCCAACTGATGCCCAATTCCTTGCCCTGTAACCCCCCAATACTAGTTAGTTCTCACCTATATAAACTGAGTATTGGATCCAGTGCCACATTAAATGCCCATTATTTGTGTAAGCAGAAATTGCAACTATCTGAGCTTAGAGGCAATGTCACCCAATGGTTGGAGGAGTTGGTCAAAATGCATGGGTTGGACACCTAACTCCACCATGTATTTCCTGGGGGCTTGGCAGATGTAATTAACGACCTGAAGATGAGATCATTCTGGATCAGGTGGGCCCTAAATCCAATGACAAGTGTCCTTCTAAGACAGGAAGACACAACAGAGAGCAGGAGCCATGTGAAGACAGAAACAGAGATTCACAAGCCAAGGAATGCCTGGGGCCACCAGAAGCTGGAAGACGGAAGGAACACATTCTCCCTTACAGCCCCAGAGGGAGCCCAGCCCAGCCCACCCCTTGATTTCAGAGTTCTGGCCTCCAGAACTCTGAAAGAATATATTTTCATTTTATTAAGTCACCCAGTTTGTGGTGGTTTGCTATGACAATTCTGGGAAATTAATATGATGCATGGGTCTCACAATCCTAACACTGAATGAAAAAAATCCAAGTTACAGAAAACAAGGATGCCATCTCAACAGCATTTCAGAAACGTGAAACCCATACGTTGTACCATTTAAGAATACGTATGTATTGACAAAAGCATAATGAAACAAATGGGAATGATGAACACCAAATTTAGAGAAGTGGAAACTGTAAAGAGAAGGAAGGGAATACAGCTGAGGGGGCACAAAGGCCTCACCTGTTTGGATAATAATGTGTTTCCCAAGCTGAGCGGCAGAGTCATGTAGGATTAGTATCATAGGTTTACACCTTTGTGTAGGACTTAACTATTTCATTATAATAAAATTTAAAAGGGAAGAAATGAGAAAGGATAAAAAGGAAGGTTAATAGCACCTTAAAGGTGGGGGAGCTTCTTTCTTGGATAAACATACGACCATTCAAGGTCAAAGCGGGTATGATTTGGTGCATATGTATCTCCTGATACTTAATAACCAGGTGAAATTCACTTTGTTAATATTCAGTGTTCTGATGTTGCTTATAAATAATTCCAAAAGTAACCTTTTCATTGGAAAAACACCTGTACAGTGCCAACTCTGATTACTCCCTGTGGAAATTGCTTAGCTAAAAATTAATATATCACACTTTCTAGAATGACAGACTGTGGGCTGGAATGAGAGAAAATAGTAGTTTATAAGATGGAGTAATTACTGGAGGATCCAGGTACCATTTACTGACTTTTTTCTTTATTCTCAAGCCAACAAAATTATTGAGTCCACATTCTCAGAGTCTTTTATTGGCCTTAATCTTAGGTTGTCTATCAAAAACAATACTTCTGTGGATTAATAAACACCACAAACCCATAATAAACTCACGGGCCCCTGGTCTTCCTAGGTAGTACATGAGCTAAGCTGAAGACCATCAGAGTGGGCTGTCCAGCGCTTGCTACCTCGGCGTGGCTGAGGACTCCTCGCTGGCTGCACTACCTACAATATACACGAGGTGGCAGCAACGTCACGGCCGCCCGCCCGGGGCCTCCACCGGCGACTGAGGCTGCGCAGTTGACTTCCTCATCGCCAACAGGGCGGTCTTGGTTTTAAAACCAGATCTGGTTGTTTCCTTGAGCGGTAGGATTTAGACAAACATTGTGATTATTTTCAATTAAAAATTATTCATGCCAATCATACAACCATAATTCGATATCTAGTATAAGCAGCCTTCTCTTTCCTTTTTTTTTCTTTCTTTTTTGGACACTCGATGGTGAAATGCTTCATTACTTTAAAAACATGCCCAGGCCAAACCATGAGGACTCTAAAAAGATCAGCGGTTTGCCAGGGGTTGGAGAGGAGAGAGATGAATAGGTGGAGCACGAAGGATTTTTAAGGCAGTGAAAATACTCTGTATTATAGCATAATGACTTCTACGTAGTTATACATTTGTCCAAACGCATAGAATGTACACCATAAAGAGTGAACACCTATAATCCCAGCACTTGGGACTAAGGTAAACTGTGGGCTTTGGGTGATAAGGTAACAAATGTACCCTCTGGGGAATGTTGATAATGGGGGAGGCAGTGCATATGCAGGGCAGGGGTGGGGATATGGGAAATCTCTGTACCTTCTACTCAATTTTGCTGTAAACATGAAACTACTCTAAAAAATAAAATCTTATAAAAAATACCTGTTTCCAAAAGTGTGCTAGGTATGTCAACATTTACAAAATAATGACAATTATATAGGAAAGGTACCCTGAAAAATCTATATCTACAATATTCAAAGAGAAACAGTCTTCCAAATAATTAGCATTTTATAAAGGACAGAATCATTTGACAGCAGGTAAATTACAACTGGATCCAGCCGTCTCTTCTTGTAGGGCATTATTGCTAAAATTCAGAATCGGCTGAGAAATGGCACATCAAGGCTGTGTCTTTCTGTGCCAGATTTGGATGCTCTGAACCCTTGACAGCCCGTCTTCTGAAGGATGATTAGATGGTGGCCTTCAGAATGTTCTCAGCAGATGCCGCCTAATTTTCTGCCTCATTTTGTGGAATCTAGGATGTCTCTTCTGTGTAACGAACTTAATAATACCACTCCTGCCGACCTACGGGTTGCTGTGAAACTCAAATGGAATCATCTAGATTTTCAATAAATGTTGAATAAATGATGATGAGAGGACTTTTATAGACTACCAAAAGTACATAGTCATAGAGTTTTGTAACTGTGATATGAGAAATATGTATTTGTTCTGTCTCCAGTTCCTGGCACAGAGCTTCTAAAACCCTTGGAATTTTCCAAGTGATGGGGGTGAGAGGAATGTCTTTTGTTTTTCATAATAAGCATTTCAACCATACCTGAGTCCACCACACTTGAGTCCACTTCAGAAGATGGGGCTGGTTGCCAGAGGAACCCACCATATGATTAGAGTGTTGGAACTTTCAGTCCCACTCCCAGACCTCTGGGAAGGGAAGAGAGGAGGTGGCCATTGAGTTCAGTCACAGATGGCCAATGATTTAATCAATCATGCCTATGTAGCGGAGCCTCCATAACCACTCTAAATGTTGGGGTTTGGAGAGCTTCCGGGCTGAACATATCCATGTGCCAGGAGGAGTGCTGCACCCCAGACTCTACAGGGACAGAAGCTCCTGTGTTCATGGTTCTTCCTGACCACCCCCTAGGTACCTCTTCATCTGACTGTTCATTTGTTTTCTTCACTATATCCTTTATAATAATCTGGCAATAGCAAAGTGTTTCCCTATGTTCTGTGTGCCGGCAAGGTGTCAGAGCCACGGCATCAGAAAGTGGTTGACTCCCGGTTTGGTAAGAAGACTTTACTGACAACAGATAGGTTTGAAAAAAGAAAGAAGACCGGGTGCGGTGGCTCACACCTGTAAACCCAGCACTTTGGGAGGCTGAAGCGGGCAGATCACCTGAGATCGGGAGTTCGAGACCAGCCCGACCAATGGAGAAACACCATCTCTACAAAAAATACCAAAAAATTAGCTGGGCGTGGTGGTGCATGCCTGTAATCCTGGCTACTTGGGAGGCTGAGGTAGGAGAAGCACTTGAACCCAGGAGGTGGAGGTTGCGGTGAGCTGAGATCGCGCCATTACACTCCAGCCTGGGCAACAAGAGCGAAATTCCGTTTCAAAAAAAAAATGAAGAAAGAAAGAAAGAACACTGCAGAAGAGTGCAGTGGGGCATCTCAGCAAGAAGACTGAGCACACCACACACTGTTTTTTTTTTCCTTAGGGGTATTTATGGACCTTAAGGCAGGAGCTGAAGGGTAATTTGGGCCATATTAGCCTTGTAGGTCATGATAAATGATTACATTTGTAGACATTTTGGTGCCTTAATGTCAACAAGGGCTGCACACTGAGTTTCGGCATGGCATTCTGGAGATGTATAGAAATTCTAGTTACTTATACATTTTAAGTTGGAAAAAGGCCTGGAACCAGAAGCTGACTTTAGATACTAGGGAAGTTTAATTACTTCTAAATTCCTCCAGACAAGGAGTCTTGCCTGTTTGATGGTCACCAGGTGTCTTTGTTCCCTTCTAAGTTCCTCAGATAAGGAGTTTTTGTCTCCAGTGCGTGCTCAATGGTCACCAGTTGATTTCACTCTCCTCGCTGTGAGGGGCTAGAGCAAAAGATGGAACCTAAATGGTACATGGAAGTCTGGTTTGTAGCCAAGTCAGACAGAAGCATGAGTCACCCAGGGACCCATGACTTGCAATTGGCATCTGAAGTTGTAAGTGGGCAGTTTTGTGGGACTGGGTACTCCACCTGTGGGGTCTGTGTGAACTCTCAGTAGTTAGTGTCAGAATTGAATTAAATGATAAGATACAAAGTTGTCAGAGAGTTGGAAAATCTGTTAGTATGAGGGGGAAAAAAACCCATGCATTTGGTGTCAGGAGTATCATGAGAAACATTTTTTTTCCTTTAGTAATTAAGACACATATTGTAGGAATGATTCCCTCCCTCCCTTCCTCCCTTCCTCCCTTCCTTCCTTCTTTCCTTCCTACCTTCCTTCCTTCCTTTTTTTCTGACAGAGTTTTGCTCTTATTGCCCAGGCTGGAGTGCAATGGCGCGATCTCAGTTCACTGCAACCTCACCTCCCGGGTTTCAAGCGATTCTCCTGCCTCAGCCTCTCGAGTAGCTGGGATTACAGGCATGCTCCACCACGCCCGGCTAATTTTGTATTTTTAGTAGAGATGGGGTTTCTACACGTTGGTCAGGCTGGTCTTGAACTCCTGACTTCAGGTGATCTGTCTGCCTCAGCCTCCCAAAGTGCTAGGATTACAGGCTTGAGCCACCGCGCCCGGCGGGAATGATTTTCAAAAATGAATGAACTATGAACATCCTTCCAAACATTACTGAACAGCGGTTCTCAACACTGGGAAGGTTTTTAAACGTCCCAGTGCTCACGAGTTTTTTTTTTTTTTTTTTTTTTGCTGGCCAGCAGAAGAGAAGCATCCATCGTTTTAGTGGTGTTTGGTTGGTGGGTTGAAGGTCCCCTGGCAATGGTAACATGCAGTCAGCATTGACAGGGAAGTTAGTGTCATTGTTGAATATTGGCTGTCATCAGTCAGTAGAAATGAGTTACTAATTGGAAAAAAACTATGTGGCTAGAAATACAGGGCTGTGTCTTGATTACTTTTCTTTTTATGACTGACTTTATACAAAGAAATACACACTTAATGCAGAAAGTGTGAAAAGCACAATCAAAACAAAAGTGTTACCTGAAAGGGGTCCCAATCCAGACCTCAAGAGAGGGTTGTTGGACCTTGTGCAAGAAATAATTTGGGGTGAGTTCATAGAGTAGAGTGAGAGCAAGTTTATTAAGAAAGCAAAGAAACAAAAGGGCTGGGCGCAGTGACTCACACCTGTTGGGAGGCCAAGGCAGGAAGATGGCTTGAGCCCAGGAGTTCAAAACCAGCCTGGGCAACATAGTGAGACCCTAATCCCTCAAAATGAAAAAGAAAAGAAAAACAAAAATGAAACAGAAGAATGACTACTCCATAGGTAGAGCAGTGGTGTGGGCTGCTCAGCTAAGTATACTTACATTAATAGTTACTTCTTGATTATATGCTAAACAAGGAGTAGATTATTAATGAGTTTTCCAGGAAAGGGATGGGCAATTCACTGCAGTGAGGGTTCCTCCCCCTTTTAGACCATATAGGGTAACTTCCTGACATTGCCACGGCATTTATAAACTGTCATGGGGCTGGTGGGAGTGTCTGTTAGCATGCTAATGCATCATAATTAGCATATAATGAGCAGTGAGGAGGACCAGAGGTCACTTTCATCACCCTCTTGGTTTTGGTGGGTTTTGGCCAGCTTCTTTGCCACAACCTGTTTATCAGCAGGGTCTTTTTGACCTGAATCTTGTGGTGACCTCCTATCTCATCCTGTGACTAAGAATGCCTTAACCTCCTAGGAATGTGGCCCAGTAGGTCTCAGCCTCACTTTACTCAGCCCCTATTCAAGATGGAGTCTCTCTGGTTCAAACACTTCGGACAAAAGCACTCCTAATCTGTAGCTGCTGTTAACACTTTGGCACGTGTCCTTGCAGGGTTTTTTCCCTTGTGCATAAATATGTATTTCTAAAATGAAAATGGAACCCTGCATGTTTATGGCCAGCTTTGTTCACTCAGGAACACAATGTGGACATTTCTCCATGCCAATACTTTTTTCTATGACACAGTTTTTTAATTAATTTATATTTACAGTCTCGCTCTATTGCCCAGGCTGGAGTGCAGTGGTGCTATCTCGGCTCACTGCAACTTCTGCCTTCTGGGCTCAAACGATTCTCCTGCTTCTGTCTCCTGAGGTGCTGGGATTACAGGCACCCACCATCACAGCTGGCTAATTTTTGTATTTTCAGTAGAGATGGGGTTTCACCATGTTGGCCAGGCTGGTCTCAAACTCCTGACCTCAAGTGATCTGCCCACCTCGGCCTCCCAAAGTGCTGGAATTACAGGAGTGAACCACCATGCCGGCCTTATGACACAGTTTTTAATAGATATTTTGCAGCTATTGGATACACAATTTCTTTAATCTCTTATTATTTAATATTAAGTTGTTTTCAATTATTCTGTGTTAAAAACATTAGAAGTTCCTTCAATACACTCTTTGCATGCAGTCCTGATAATTTCTTTGAATAATTACTTTTTTTTCTTTTCTCTTTTTTTCTTTTTTTGAGACAGGTTCTCCCTCTCGTAGCCCAGGCTGGAGTGCGGTGACATAATCTCAGCTCACTGCAGCCTCGACTTCCCAAGCTCAGGTGATGCTCCCACCTCGGGCTCCCAAGTAGCTGGGACTACAGGCCCTTGCCACCATGCTGAACTAAATTTTTTTTTTTTTTTTTTTTTTGTATTTTGAGTAGAGACAGGATTTTGCCATGTTGCCCAGGCTGTTCTGAACTCCTGGGCTCAAGTGATGCACCTGCCTCACCCGCCAAAAGTGCTAGGATTACAGGCATGAGCCACCACAGCCAGCCATTACCTCACTTTTAGTATTTACTCCTGACCCGTTCGGGCAGGATTCTAGATGAGTCAGCGACAGGAAGCTGAGCTTCTTGAAGGTGCTCATCAATGAACTACCTCCTCATTTCAGCAGTGCCTCCAGAACAGCTGGCTTTCCTAGCCAATACTATCATGCAGGGTGGTTCAAAATTAGCCAAACATTCACTAAACAGGGGTTCTCAAATTTTGATGTGCATACAAATCACTGGTGGATCTGGTCAAAAATGCAGATTCAGCCCCCGCCTCTCCGGAGTGGGGCCTGAGATTCTGCACTGTTTAACCAGCTCCCAGGGCATGCTGAGACGCTGGTCAGTGGACCACACCTGAGGAGCACAGGCCACCGCTCTATCACATTCGGCTGAGTACACCTGTGTTTCATCTTTGAGCTTCCCAACTGTATAAATGAAATGACGTCCACAAATAAAGGGGCAGGGTCGAATCGAATATCTATGTTTAATATGTGTTTATTCAAGTCAGTTCATTTGAACCTTGTTTTTGAAAGAAAAAAATTTTCCTTTATTTTTAGTCCTCTCTAATTTCCAGGTGACTACAGGCAGCTTTTCTTTTAACATTAGTAATTATACAAAAGAGAAATTCTAAGATTTTATAGCTGAAATTGATATATCAAAGATTTCAGAAGTGAACATCAAAGCAGAAATATTCTTTCATCCATTCATTATAGGAATCGTTTCATGGGTGGCTTATCTGAAGTATAATGAACATGCCTGTAATTGGAATGTTTTGGGAAACACGACTTTTTTTTTTTTTTTTTTTTTTTGGCCAGATTAAAATAAATACTGCTCAGTTTTTAGTATTTGGAATATTGACACTTGGCATTTAAATAACTTGGGTTCTTTTTTTAACTTTCATTTTAGATTTGGGGCATGAGTAGCTTTGTTATCTAGGTAAGCTCATGTCACAAGGTCTGTTGTACAGATTATTTCATCACCCAGGTGCTAGGCCTAGTACCCCATAGTTATTTTTTCTGCTCCTCTCCCTCCTCCCACTCTCCATCCTCAAGTAGGCCCAAGGTCTGCTATTCCCCTCTCTGTGTCCATGAGTTCTCATCATTTAGCTCCCACTTATAAGTGAGAACATGTGGTATTTGGTTTTCTGTTCCTGCATTAATTTGCTAAGGATAATGGCTTCCAGCTCCATCCATGTTTCTACAAAAGACATGATCTCGTTCTCTTTTTATGGCTGCCTAGTATTCTATGGTGTATATGTACCACATTTTCTTTATCCAATCTGTCATTGATGAGCATTTAGGTTGATTCCATGTCTTCTTTTTTATTCCATGTCTTTGCTATTGTGAAGAGTGCTACAATGAATATTCATGTGCGTGTGTCTTTATGGCAGAATAATTTATATTCCTCTGGGAATATACCCAGTAATGGGATTGCTGGGTTGAATGGCAGTTCTGTTTTTAGCTCTTCAGGAATTGCCACATTGCTTTCCACAATGGCTGAACTAACACCAACAGTATATAAGTGTTCCTTTTCTCTGCAACCTCATCAGCATCTGTTATTTTTTTGGCTTTTTAATAACAGCCTTTCTGACTGGTGTGAGATGGTATTTCATTGTGGTTTTGATCTGCATTTCTTTAATAATCAGTGATGTTGAGTTTTTTTTCTTATGCTTGTTGGCCACATGTATGTCTTATTTTGAGAAGTATCTGTTCATGTCTTTTGCCCACTTTTTTATGGGT
The DNA here is from genome assembly GCF_037993035.2 of Macaca fascicularis. Lineage (NCBI taxonomy): Eukaryota > Metazoa > Chordata > Mammalia > Primates > Cercopithecidae > Macaca > Macaca fascicularis. The sequence goes on from NC_088386.1 coordinate 67,140,479, forward strand.
TTTTTTTTTCTTGTAAATTTATAGATGCTGGATTCTATTAGATGGTTCTATTAGGCTAGATTCAAACTAGACTGTTGTCAGATTCACAGATTGCAAAAATGTTCTCCCATTCTGTAGATTGTCTGTTTACTTTGTTTACTCTTTGCTGTGCAGAAGCTCTTAAGTTTAATTAGACCCCATTTGTCAATTTTTGCTTTTGTTGCAATGGCTTTTGGCATCTTCATCATGAAATCTTTGCCAGTTCCTGTGTCCAGAATGGTATTGCCTAGGTTGTCTTCCAAGGTTTTCATAGTTTTGGGTTTTACATTTAAGTCTTTAATACATCTCTTTGTGTGTGTGTGTTTTTGTTTGTTTTGTTTTGAGACAGAGTCTTGCTCTGTCACCCAGGCTGGAGTGCAATGGCTCACTGCAACCTCCACTTCCCGGGTTCAAGCGATTCTCGTGCCTCAGCCTCCTAAGTAGCTGGGATTACAGGTTTGCACCACCATGCCCAGCTAATTTTTGGCGTTTTTAGTAGAGACAGGGTTTCCCCATGTTGGTCAGGCTGGTCTTGAACTCCTGGCCTCAAGTGATCCACCCGCCTCAGTCTCCCACAGTGTCAGGATTAGAGGCATGAGCCACCGCACATGTCCGCTTTAATCCATCTCGACTTGACTTTTGTATATGGTGTAAAAAGTGAAACTTTTAAATTCTTAAAAATTTAAATTGATAAAAATTGTATATATTTATTGTGTGCAACCTGTTATTTTTGAAATATGTGTACATTGCAGAATCGCTAAATCAAGCAAATTAACATATGTATTACTTCATATATTTTTTGGTGGTAAGAACACTCAAAACCTACTGTCTTAGCAATGTTTAAGAATACAATACATTGGCCGGGCGCAGTGGCTCATGCCTGTAATCCCAGCACTTTGGGAGGCAGAGGTGGGCAGATTACCTGAGGTCAGGAGTTCGAGACCAGCCTGGCCAACATGGTGAAACCCTATCTCTACTAAAAATACAAAAATTAGCCAGGCATGGTGGCACATGCCTGTAATCCCAGCTACTCAGGAGGCTGAGGCAGGAGAATTGCTTGAACCTGGGAAGTGGAGGTTACAGTGAGCCAAGATTGGGCCATTGCACTCCATCCTCGGTGACAGAGCAAGACTAAGTCTAAAAAAAGAAAAAGAAAGAAGAAAAGAAAGAAGAAATGCATGTGCATTGTAGAAAATTTGGACACATTGAAAAGTAGAAAATAAAGATTACTCCTGTATCTCATTATCCAGATACAATCATTATTAAAAATCTATGACATACGCCTCCAGATGCCTCAGCAAATTAGGGAAATTCTCATTTCTTCTGTCTTGTAAAATTCTATACCTCATTTCCAGACACAAATCATGTCCAATTTTACTGCCCCTTATCCTAGGAAGTAGGCATAGTCAATCTGAGACACTCTTAATAACTACTTCTTTTCTTTTCTTTTTCCTCCTCTCCTCTCCTCTCCTCTCTTCCTTTCCTTTTTCAGACAGAATCTTGATTTGTCACTCAGGCCATAGTGCATCTCAGCTCACTGCAACCTCCACCTTGCAGATTCAAATGATCCTCCTGCCTAAGCCTCCTGAGTAGCTGGGACTACATGCATGCACCACGCCTAGCTAGTTTTTCGATTTTTGGTAGAGATGGGGTTTTGCCATGTCTCCCAGGCTTGCTTCAAACTCCTGGGCTCAGACAATCAGCCCGTCTCAGCCTTCCAAAGTGCTGGGATTACAGGCATGAGCCACTATCCCCAGCCAAGAATGATTTCTTCTTTATATCCCTTCTGAATCATATAAAATATGTTTTCCTTGGGGAAAGCCATTAAATCATCTAAAATTTTATATTTATTTTCATAGCAAAATTACTCCACTTGTTTTACAAATGGAAATTTAATTGTTTAGTAGTTTCAAGCTTTTTTTTCCCCTGGCATCAGTTTAGCAACCCCTCATTAGTAAGATGGCAGCCCACCCTACAACAACCTAATTAAGCACATTAAACCCTGCTTGTCAACTCACATACTGTGCCCAATCAGTTAAAATACTAGAGGGTACTGCAGAATCATTACCAGAACTAAGATTTGATCAGTGTTTCAGAATTTACATTGTGTCCATATACAGACATTTCACATGTACTTTATTACGTTGTCACCATAGCAACTCTGTGAAACACTAGTTTTATCTCTGTTTTATAAGTGAGAAAACTGAGATTCAAACACATTAAGTGATTTTCTAAAAATCTCATGTTCAGGAAGTGGAACAGAAAATGGTACCTATTAAAATTTTCTATTACTGATTAGTTTTTGTTCCTAAACTTTATTTCCTATCAAAATGTTCAGAATTGAAATGCCTTCATTTAAAAATAGAAGATACATATTGGAACTATATGTACTATCTTTTCAATTTTTCTAAAAATGTAAAACTAAAATAAAAGTTTATTTACATGTAAAATAAAATATATAATCTTACAAAATTATATACACTGTGTTAAAATGTTTTTTATTTAAATAGTTCCTTCCTAACTCCATTTCTGTCTTTACTGCTTTTAAAATCTTGTGATTAGCCAGGAGTAGTGGCATGTGCCTGTAGTCCTAGCTACTCTCAAGGTTGAGGCGGGAGGATCACTTGAGCCCCGGAGTTCAAGGTCAGCCTGGGCAACAAGCAAGAACCCCATCTCTTAAAAAAAAAAAAAAATCTTGTGATGTTTGGCAAACACAGACCTCCAGGTAAATGCTAGACTGCTGTGATCTTCCAGCTGACAGACCACAGCCCACAGAATCGAGAGTCTCTGGGTATAATGAAGCATCTCTTCCAATGTGGCCAAAGACATTTCCCCAGTGGGTCTCTAACTCTTTCAGCCCCAGAGAAGTGCTGACTTCCATAAATAAAATTGCACCCCTTTTGGAAGATGAGTGTTCCTACGGGTGATTGTCTTAGAACACTGGATGTACTTCAGGTCCCAACTCAAGAAGCCTGTGCCCCTCACTGGCCAAGAGCCCACAGCATTGCCTCTGAATTTTCTGTAGAGTTTCATCGCAATGACTAGCTGGTCACTCTTCTGGTAGAAGTGGGGACCCCAGGAGAGGACCTTAAGTATCACTTGGCTTTCCTGATGATGCTTAATGTCCCCTTTCTTTTAGTGGTAACAAAATCTAACTATTTAGCAACCCCTTATTATTAAAGAGGATCCCATCTTTGCCTCCTCTTTTTCATCTTCTTTCTTCTGAGGATGGGTCTGCCAGATATGTTCTCTGGGCTTTTAGGAAATTGAATTTGGAGGAAAAGGAAGAAGATTGAGGACAAAAAGCACTCAGGCTAGTGGTGGTAGAGAAATTTCTCAGAGGAAACCCCTGCTTTTATCTGAGCACACAGCTTCCCAGAATCTCCAGCTTCCTTTGCAACTAGGTGTGACCATATTAGCCAGATGACTAGGTTTTGGCCAATGGAATGAGAGTCAAAATAATGTGTATAACTTCCGGGTTATGCCTTTAAGATGAAGGGATATGATTCTCTTCTTTCCCTTTTTCTGCTAGCAGGAATATGGGGGTGGGAGTGGGTCATCTTGTTCATGAAGATAAAGGCAACACCCAACACATCACAGAACAAGAGAGAACACTAAGACTAAGACCTAAGCCCTTGACTACCTAGCAAAAGAAAGCCACCATGTTTTCCTGTGAGAGAGGAATAATCTTCTCACATGTTAAAGCCATTGGATACGATTTCTTACATGCTTGAGTGGATTTCCACCCAATGTCGTATCTGTCTCAGGCTCTGGGCCCTCTTGGCACCCCCTATCCCAGTGTAATTAACTAGGCCAGGTTTAGGATAGTGCAAGGTACAATTTGTTCTATACTTTCCCTCTCGCTCCCCACCCTGTGGTTCTTAGACATATTCTCTGTGAAAAGCATTACACAATGTTTTTTCCCTTCTTCTGTTCTCTGCTCTAAGCTTTCAGTCAATCAATCACTCTCTCCCCCTCTCTAAGGCTCTGTTATTAAGCTCACCACCTTTGTACTGCTGGCATCTATTAATGCTGCAATTCTGTGGTTCTGCTGCTCATTCCCAACTGACTTGTTGCACAGTCAAATGGGACAATTTATCCCCTTTGGAAAACTCCATATCCTCTTACATAGGAAAAGGACATGCTCTCTCACATAAAACCACTGGGAAGATTACTTTCTCAAGGAAAACAAACACATTCCTCAGTGTCATATCTCATGACACAGCCACTCTTGGAAGAACAAACTGGATCTCAACAGGCCAGATCCAAAGACCGAAACCAGCCCCACCCCATCCCCATAGGAAATCTTGTTATGGGAGATGAAGGGTCACTTTCTCAAGTCAGAGAAAATGGTACCTCCCTAAAGAACAATCAACAGTCCAGCCAAGCTGTTGGCATGAGAAAGAGGCTGCGAGAATTACAGCAGCATCTTCCCAGGACAGCGGGGCATGACAATGGGAATGTCAGGAATAAGCTATATTTGGAGAAATTGCCTTGCGTTTGGTATTAGGAAGTTTTGTCAGCAGATACCAGGACTCTGGGCATCAAGCAGAAGTTTAAAGACTGGACTTCAGGCCCTAGAGTAGCGATTCTTAACTGGAGGTTATTTTGTCTCTCCAATGCCTCAATGGCAAAATACTTCAATGGCACAGTAGGGTAACGACACGGAAATAGGGTTGGGCATGGTGATGCATGCCAGTAACCCCAGCACTTTGGGAGGCCAAGGTGGGAGGATCGCTTGAGCACGGAAGGTTGAGGCTGCAGTAAACCATGTTCGCACCACTGTACTCTAGCCTGGGTGACAGAGTGAGACCATTCTCAAAAACAACAAAAAAGAGACATCAGAATGCTTATGACCAGAGGCAATTGGCCAGGGCCTCCTGCAGCCCCATGTCCACTTCTCACCCATCTGCCTTGGCCTCTTCAGGGCTGAGTGTTTAAAATCTCTGAAGCCCACTCAGAACACACCAGATAGAAAGCTCTACTATTGCCTTTTGGCTGGAACTGCCACCTTCCGGTAATTCGCCAAATTGACTAACAGGGAGGAAAAGAGGAGAGGCACCCGATATATGTTCTCTAGGCCTTTTAGAAAACATGGGGCTTTTCCTTTGGCCACATATATGTGAACCTATAAGGAAGGTGATATTGTAGACATCAAGGGGATGGGTACTGTTCAAAAAGGAATGCCCCGCGAACGTTAACCATGGCAAAACTGGGAGAGTCTACAATGTTTCCTAGCGCGCTGCTGGTATTGTTATAAACAAACAAGCTAAGGGCAAGATTCTTGCCAAGAGAATTAATGTGCATATTGAGCATGTTAAGCATTCTAAGAGCCCTGATAGCTTTTCCTGAAACGCGTGAAGGAAAATGATCAGAAAAAGAAGGAAGCCAAAGAGAAAGGCACCTGGGTTCGGCTGAAACGCCAGCCTGCTCCACCCAGAGAAGCACACTTTGTGAGAACCAATGGGAAGGAGCCTGAGCTGCTGGAACCTATTCCCTATGACTTCATGGCATAATAGATGTTTAAAAAAATCAAAGACCTCTGGACTGTAAAAATGTTTCTCTTCATTTAGTAGAAGTGTGGTGTCATCTCCCACAAAGAAATATTTAAAGCAAATTTTAATTGTGTCCTAATTCATTGTGTAATATCTTTACTATTCTAATTTAAAGTTTTTCTTGCTGAAAGATGTGAGGTAGCTTATGGTGCAACAAATTAATTGGTTAGAAAATGGCCAGATATTATTTATTAAATATCTGTACTGGTTTGAACATAGTCCCTCTAAATCATCATGGGGCTGGGCATGGTGGCTCACACCTGAAATCCCAGCTCTTTGGGAGGCCCAGGAGGGAGGATCACTTGAGGCCAGGAGTTTGAGACCAGCCTGGCCAACGTGGCAAAGCCCCGTCTCTACTAAAAATACAAAAATTAGCTGGGCATGGTGGCACATGCGTGTAATCTCAGCTACTCTGAGGCTGAGGCATGAGATCTGAGGCTGAGGCATGAGAATTGCTTTGAATCCAATAGGCAGAAGTTGCAGTGAGCTGAGATCACACCACTGTACTCCAGCCTAGGTGACAGAGCAAGACTCTGTCTCAAAAAAAAAAAAAAAAAGGAAGAAATAAAATAATTTACAAAAAAAGCTCTGCTTTTATTACTAAGTATATTTAATTAGTAGCTATAATTCTTCCAATAAAGAAAGCACCAGGCCTAGTTAGTTCAAAAGGCAAGCATAACCAAACATTCAAGAGATCAGTGCAATCGTATGTGAAATCTTGCAGAGAGTAGAAAAAGAGAGATGAGCATCCAACTCATTATATAAGGCTAGTGTAATTTGGATACTAAAACCAGATAAGGACCTGGAAAAAAAATTTTCAAGCCAGTGTAATTTGTTTTAAAAATCCTTTTAAAAATTTAGCAAATCAAATCAGCAATGCATAAAGAAGTTAATCTATTGTGACCAACATAGTTTATTCCTACAATAAAAGTTTAATTTCACATTAGAGTAATTTACCACATTATCAGATTAATGAAAAATATGATTAGCTCAATAGATACAAAACATAGCAATTGATTAAATCTAGTCATCTATGATTTAAAAAATTCTTAGTAAATGAAGGCTGAAAAGAAACTATCTAACATGATAAAGGGAATTTGCAAAAATCTAACAGCACGTATCACATTCAATGGTGAGACCTTGAAAAGCATTTTCTTTAGAACTAAGAACACGGTAAGGATGACTGTTCTCACCACTTCTGTAACATTGTACTAGATGATCTAGCTTGCTCTTAAAACAGGAAAGAGGAATAAAAGGTATGAGGACCTGAAAGAAACAAACTGTTCCTATTTGTGAATATCTTGCTAGGAAACTCAAAAGACTCCATCAAAAAGCCATTAGACTTAACAGGAGCTTAGCAAGTCTGCATAAGGTCAATATACAAAATACAATTGCACATCTATACTTCAACAAATATTTAGAACACACAATTAAAAGATGCCAATTACAACGGCCATAAAAAAATAAGACACCTTTGGAGTAGATCTAACAAAAATGTGAAGGCTTTTATAGAAAAAAAGAATAAAAACTTCAGTAAAAGACAATAAACAAGATATAAACAGTATTTCCCTAAACTAAGCTGTAGATTTAATGACTTTCTATTCATGGAACTTGACAAACTGACCCTAAAATTTATATATTTTATATGGCAAAGCAAAGGGCCAAGAATAGCCAAAATAATCCTGAAGAAGAAACAAGTGTTAGTAATTACACTACTACCAGGTATTAAGAATTGTTATAAAGTCATCATAATTAAGACTGTGATATAAGTTCAGAGATAGATTCATGGACCAAAACAGAATCTAGAATAAGACTTGTGAATAGATGAATAAACAGAAACCTCACCTATGAAAAAACTGGCATTGCAGATTAGGGGGAGGGAGGACTATTTAATAAAAATTAATTGATTAGCCATATAAGGGAAAAGTTAAACTGACTCCAACCTTACACTATACACACAAGTCAATTTTAGATGGATAGATGACCTAAAGGGAAAATTTTTTAACTTTAGAAGAAAATGTAGAATATTATCTTTTTGCCCTTGAGGGAAAGAAGGATTTCTTAATGCAAAACTGGAAACATAAATTCAACTACATTAAAATAAACAGGTCATGCACTGTGCCTCACAACTGTAATCCCAGCACTTTGAGAGGCCAAGGCAGGAGGATCACTGGAGCCCAGGAGTTTGAGACCAGCCTGGGCAACATAGTGAGACCCCACCTCTAAAAAAATTACAAAAATTAGCTGGGTATGGTGGCACACACCTGTTGTCAAAGCTACTTGGGAGGCTGAGGCAGGAGAATCACTTGAGCCCAGGAGGTCAAGGCTGCAGTGAGCCGTGATCATGCCACTGTACTCCAGCCCGGGTGACAGAGTGAGACCCTGTCTTAAAAAATAAACTATGTCTTCTCCAAAGACATCAAGATACCAAGAGAGTGAAAACATAAGTTAAAATCTAGAGGAAGATACCACACATATAATGGCCTTGGGGTTAGAACTGAGATTATATGAGCTCCTTTGAATCAATAAGAAAAATAAAAAATTTAATAGAAAAATAGAAAGACAACATGAATAGCATTTCACAGAAGAACAATTCTATGTGGTACACATATGAAAATATGCTCAACCTCATTAACCATTTTATACCCTACAGCTTGGTAAAAATTAAAAAGACTGACAATAGCAAATGTTGGTGAGAACTTATGATAATGGCAACTCTCATACTCTGCTGGATAGTAATCTGGAACTATCTAGCAAGGTTGAACATGTGTATTACCCCTACCACTCAGCAATTTGTCTCCTAGTTTGGTAAGCAGACTTCTACGTTGGTCCCCAGGCATCTGCACCTTCTAGTTTTCATGCCCACATGTAACTCCTTCCCTTAAATATGAGCTGCACCTAATGACTTGTGTCTAATGAGTAGAATACAGCAAAAGTGATGAGATGGCACTTCTGAGATTAGGTTTCAGAAGACTGCCTCTCCTAACTCTCTCTCTCTCTCTCTCTCTCTCTCTCTCTCTCTCTCTCTCGCTCTGTTCTTCTTGATAACTTTAGAGAAGCACATTGTTGAAGCAAACTGCCCTCTGGAGAGACTGTCATGGCAAGGAATTGAGCATCCTCACCAATGAGGAAAGGAAGCCTGCAGCTCAATAGCCAAGGAGGAACTGGCCTTGCCAGCATTCATGTGAGTGAGCTTGGAAGTGGATTCTTCAACAGAGGATGATAGCAGCACCTGCTGCTCATAGCAGCCTTGTGAGAGCCCCAGAGGACCCAGCCAAGCCATGTCTGGATTCTTCACCCACAAAAACTGTAAGATAATGAATATATATTGTTTCAATCTGCTGAATTTTGGGGTAATTGTTTATGCTGCAATAGATAATTGATAACGTTTGGCTGTGTCTCCACCCAAAATCTCATCTCGAATTGTAATCTGAACTGTAATCCTGTTATGTTGGGGGTCGGACCCAGTAGGAGGTGATTAGATTATTGGGGTGGCTCCCCATGCTGTTCTAATGATAGTGAGTTTTCAAGAGATCTGATGGTTTTATAAGGGGCTTTCTCCCCTTCGCTCCACACTTCTCTCTCCTGCCACCATGTGAAGAAGGATGTGTTTGCTTTCCCTTCCACCATGATGATAAGTTTCCTAAGGCCTCAGCCATAAGGAGTTGTGAGTCAATTAAATCTTTTATGTTTATAAATTACCCAATCTTGGGCAGTTCTTTATAGCAGCATAAGATGGACTAATACAATAATTAACACACGTGAGTATAAATCCTAGCACAGACCTTCCCAGCAGATAAGCCAAGGCATACTGGTATGCAAAATATGGATTACAGGTAAACCCAAGATATTGATCCTTTAACTATTGGGGATGCCGAGGGCAGGTGGGTCAGGGTGGGCCTGGGATTACTAGAGATTAAGGGGAGGTTATCCCCGGTAGAGGAAGCATTCTAAAGCATACAATAATTTGGATTTACAATGGAAAGATAGTTTTTAAAGATTGAAAATAGGAGAGAGAATAGAAGAATAAGGTCTAAATAATCTTTAAATCTTGGCAAATTCTGAGTAACCCATTCTTCTTTGCTGAGAAGAAATGAAATCTATGATATTTAGAAATCCCATTAAAATAAAGTTATAAAATCTCTCACATTTAGCCTTTGGGTAATTCATTTTGTTAAATGGATGTGCAGAAAGGAGGCAGTTTCCCTTAAATGGAACAACCTAGGGGTCTAATTGGAGGTCCGATCCCTTTTTACAGAAGATGTTTTTTATATGCTGAATACAGTCAACTCTCCCACATGTCCTGTCCCTGGTTTATTTGCTTACTCTGGGAAATGAAAGGATGGCGTGGTTTGTGAACCAGGAGTTATTCTTTGCCTGCATATCATGTTGGCTTTTTTTTTTTGTAAGAAAAATCCCAAGAATATATGAAAGTTTTTTTTATGAATAGAACCCTTTATTTTAGGAGAAAATGGATGGAACAGTCTGGGGCTTTGGGGCCGCCTGTTGCTCTTGTGTGAGCACCTCCCACTGCCTTGACTTTATTCCGCCGCATACTCGGTGCCGGGATTTACATGACCACGGTGGGGAACAACTGGATTTAGCATAAGTAAGAATAACTGCTTTTCCCCTGGGGAGAGACAAAAAGGATAAGTGCATAAGGCGCAGAGACAATATTATCGGGAGTTATATTCCTGTTCGGCTCTTCTATTCACTCTGAATTCTGGATTCTGTTGCAAATAATAAAAGCAAGAAGCTAGCTGGCTTGGAGCCAAGGTCTGGAATGACCAAAGACTATTTTATTTGGGGCTAAAAAAATGTGTTCATTAGTGATGTTCTATACATTACACATATGGCCATTGGATTAAAAATTCTTCTTTTTTTTGGGTAAATTGATATTGCCAAGAAAGCACAGTTAATAACAATCTGAACTAGGCAGGGAAAGGTGAGTTTCTGCCACTGTGTCTACCCAGGACGAACGCAGAGGTGTCTGTGCACAGCTGTTCCTGCTCTGCCGCACATTCTCAGGCTGCCCCACATTCTCTGGGCTTGGGCTGGACAGCTATCATCCCCTTAATAGCCTTCATCCTTTTCTCTCCCTTACTTCCAACCATGAGGTAACTTTGACACGAACATCCTAAAATCTAATGTCAGTTTTTCCTTTTTACTTTCACCTCAAATACCTGTTTTTCTTTTCTCATAAAACCCATTGAATGAGTTGCAATACCCCTCAGGCAGACCCTGGTTGGAATCCCAGCTTCCCTGCCCGCTACCTGTCTTCAGGATCCTAGGGGAAATTATTTAAGTTTCCTTCACTTCAGTTTCCTCATTGATAAAATGCAGAAGAATCATATACATCGCACTGGATGTTGTGAAGATTAATGAAACAAGAATAAAGAGTATTATATTGCGTTGTACCTAGTAATAAACAAAATTTTATCTTGATCATTAATATAGGGTAAAGTGGTAGTCAGAGGGAAATTTATAATTTAAATACTGATATTAAAAATAATAAAGCCTCTAAAACCAAAAAAACCTTCCACTTGAAAAGTGTAGAAAACGCCGGGCGCGGTGGCTCAAGCCTGTAATCCCAGCACTTTGGGAGGCTGAGACGGGCGGATCACGAGGTCAGGAGATCGAGACCATCCTGGCTAACACGATGAAACCCCGTCTCTACTAAAAAAAATACAAAAAACTAGCCGGGCGAGGTGGCGGGCGCCTGTGGTCCCAGCTACTCCGGAGGCTGAGGCAGGAGAATGGCGTAAACCCGGGAGGCGGAGCTTGCAGTGAGCTGAGATCCGGCCACTGCACTCCAGCCTGGGCGACAGAGCCAGACTCAGTCTCAAAAAAAAAAAAAAAAAAAAAAAAAAAAGAAAAGTGTAGAAAAAAACAGTGTTTATATTATAAAAATGATGACTTCCATTTTTGGTTGTATGAAAGACTAGATGTCCAGAAAAAGTCTTCTGGTATGGAACTAAAATTCTGGATAAAGTATATTTTAAACTTTTGAGAAGATACTTGTCTGAACTCTTGGGGGAAAAAAGGAAGATCCTTGCCATAGATAATAAGAAAGTAAAAATCCAGGCCGGGTACAGTGGCTCACGCTTGTAATCCCAGCACTTTGGGAGGCCGAGGTGGGCAGATCAGAGGTCAAGAGATCAAGACCATCCTGGCCCACATGGTGAAACCCCGTATCCACTAAAAATACAAAAAATTAGCTAGGCGTGATGCCGCATGCCTGTAGTCCCAGCTAGTTGGGAGGTTGAGGCAGGGAGAATTGCTTGAACCCGGGATGCAGAGGTAGCAGGTAGTAGTGAGCTGAGATCATGCCACTGCACTCCAGTCTTGGTGACAGAGCGAGACTCCATCTAAAAAAAAAAAAAAAAAAAAAAAAGAAAGTGCTGCATCCAGTTGGATAAAGAAAATGTGGTCCATATACACCAGGGAATACTACACAGCCATAAAAAATGTCTTTTGTGGGAACATGGATGGAGCTGGAGGTTATTATTCTTAGCAAACTATCACAGAAACAGAAAACCAAAAACCACATGTTCTCACTTATAAGTGGGAGTTGAATGATGAGAACACATGGACACAAGGAAGGGAACAACAGACACTGGGGTCTACTTGGGGGTGGAGGATAGGAGGAGGAAAAGAGCAGAGAAAATAACACTTCAGCTGGGCACGGTGGCTCATGCTTGTAATCCCAGCGCTATGGGAGGCCAAGCGGATGGATCACAAGGTTGGGAGTTCAAGACCAGCCTGACCAACATGGTGAAACCCCATCTCTACTAAAAATACAAAAATTAGCCAGGTGTGGTGGCGTGCACCTGTAATCCCAGCTACTCAGGAGACTGAGGAAGGAGAATCGTTTGAACCTAGGAGGTGGAGGTTGCAGTGAGCCAAGATCATGCCACTGCACTCCAGCCTGGCGACAGAGTAAGACTCCATCTCCAAAAAAAAAAAAAAGAAAGAAAATAATACTTGACTACTAGGCTTGATACCTGAGAGATGAAGTGATCTGTACAACAAACCCCCATGACATGAGTCTAGCTATATAACAAACCTGTACATGTACCCCTGAACCTAATATAAAAGTTAAAATTTTTAAAAAACATATATTTTAAAGTGCTACCTTCAACAGTTCCTGAACAGACTGTGGTGGCTGAGGGACAGGTCCAGGCAGATTCTACGTTTTCCATAAAATGGGAAATCCTCTCAAAAGCCAGTGAATGCCAGCATGTTCCAGGGAACAAAACTGAGAGCCCTTGACCCTCCAAGAGAAAGTGAAGGTGACTATTTAGGCCACAGAAGGAGGAAGAGGCAATATGGGACCAGCCCCAGAGCTGTTGGGGTCAGAGCCATCAGCCAGGCATGCGGGGGAACAAAACTAAGAGCCCTTGACCCTCCAAGAGAAAGTGGAGGTGACTATTTAGGCCACAGAAGGAGGAAGAGGCAATATGGGACCAGCCCCAGAGCTGTTGGGGTCAGAGCCATCAGCCAGGCATGCGGTAGAAAGCTCACTTAGGACCGTGTGGGTCCCTTGGGGAGGGTGAGCAATGCTCAGACCAGAGCTGCTCCTGATGCCAGCACTCCGTGAACACTCCCATTGTGTTCCACCTGGGAATTCATATCTCTCCAGGGCGAAAGGAAGGAGAAGAAGGAAGGGAGAATTTCATAGCTGATGTATATTTACGCAGAAGAGACTGAGTCAAAACTAAAGGCTACAGTTTGAATTAGAAAAACATCTTTGCATATCTGAGTCCTAAGACTCTGAAATTCACAGTAACTATAAAAGAATAAATGTGCAAAGAGGACTTGAAAAATATAAATAACTAGACTTTGGAAAAAACAAAATAGAGAGTCGGGTTGAGTCACAGTAGCTTTTTGCTGGCATTTAGCCATTAATGTGATTCAGCTTCTTGCTCTTCTTGCCTTTGCTCCCTTCTCTCTCCTCTTCCAGGCAGACAATTCCTTCTGTATTTGCAAATCAGTTTCCCTAGAGAAAAAAGTACATTGGCCCAGCTCATCAGTTCATACCAAGTCTCACCACAGTGAGTTAGCCCAAGGGCTTCCTTTGGGTGAGTCTTACCTCCATTACATCTTCCCAGTCTCCCCATACTCCCCCACCACCTCCTCACAGGCACGTGTATGTGCGCAAAGACCAGCTCAGGTTGAGTGAGGCAAGCTTGAGGAGTGATATTCCTGGTGTCTACAGTTAAAATATGGAGGAAAAATATACAGGCCACTATGAGCTCAATTTTCCCGTCCAAGAATATGAGCCTAAATAACGTAAAGTGTGAGTGCCTCGTGCAAAGGCTGGCTGTGTACTAAGCCCTGTGTTTGCTGTTATAGGAGCCAAGGGAAAACTTCCTCGTGGCCCTTAAACGTTTGCAAAAATCAACTGACGAAAGGCAGAGTAATAGGAGAAAAGGCATATGAATGTATTTGACCATAATTTTACATGACACAGGAGCCTTCAGAATGAAGACCCAAAGATACAGATGAAACTGTCTACTTTCATGCTTAGGTTCACCAAAATGTGGATGAAAAGGCTATGAGCTATAATAGACTGAGTGGGGAAACCCAGCAAGACCTGTCTATTATTTATTTATTATTTATGTTTAATTTATTATTATTATTTTTTGAGACCAGGTCTCACTCTGTCACCCAGGCTGGAGTGCAGTGGTGCGATCTCCACTCACTGCAACCTCTGCCTCCTGAGGTCAAGTGAATCTCCTGCCTCAGCCTCCCAAGGAGCTGGGATTACAGGTGCACACCACCACACCCAGCTAATTTTTGTATTTTTAGTAGAGATGGGTTTCATCAGGTCTCAAACTCCCAACCTCAGGTGATCTGTCCACTTCGGCCTTCCAAAGTGTTGAGATTACAGGCGTGAGCCACCTGGCCTCTATTTAGGTTCTTCTTGGCCTCTGTGCATCCTTCCTTCCTCTTGGGTATGGGGCTGGACCCTCTCTGGAATGGGGAGATCTTATGACCTACAACCAGACAAATTAGGTCAAATCACTTCATGGCCAGTTTTTACACAGAAAGGTGGCATAGGTGGAGGAGTGGAGTTAGAATAATATGTTTAGGTTTTATGGCTGGCTTTAGGGGAAATGGATTCTGGTTTCCGAGATACACCTTGCAGAAGAGTGTCTTCTATGGCTAGCCTTGGGGGAGAATGAGAAGCCAGTGACAGGAAGCCAGAAGGTCAGAGAGAGCTGCTTCTGAGGTCTTCATTTTGGGTTATCATTTTCTGAGATCTTACACTGTCATTGTCAACATTAGATTAGAGCAAAACCTTGGGCTACCTTTTTTTTATTATTATTATTTTGTAAGTCCCTTTTCAACTCTCCTTTTTATTTTTTATTTATTTATTTTTATTTATTTTTATTTTTTGAGAAGGAGTCTCGCCCTGTCACCCAGGCTGGAGTGCAGTGGCTGGATCTCAGCTCACTGCAAGCTCCGCCTCCCGGGTTTACGCCATTCTCCTGCCTCAGCCTCCCAAGTAGCTGGGACTACAGGCATCCGCCACTACGCCCAGATAGTTTTTTTTTTGTATTTTTTTAGTAGAGATGGGGTTTCACCGTGTTAGCCAGGATGGTCTTGATCTCCTGACCTTGTGATCCGCCCGTCTCGGCCTCCCAAAGTGCTGGGATTACAGGCTTGAGCCACCGTGCTGGGCCCTTTCTATTTTTTTTTTAACCTTCCTTGGAAATCCTCTAGTCATTTCTTGTAATTATTCTATACGTATAAATCTTACCTCTCTTACAAGGCCAGAGAATTTTTTTAGGAGTTTTCCCTATTTTTTCTTTTGGATCATCCACAGACTCCAGGGGAGTGTTATGCACAGAGAAAGTGCTCAAATGATAAAATACTTTGTTATACATTGGCTTTGCGAGTTATTTATCAAATTGTTCTGAAAATTTATTGAATTGAATTTATTCAGTTGAATTAAAACTTCCTGTTAACAAGGCAGTAATTATTTGAAAGACACAGCGATTTTACTAATGAGCACCTAAAGAGTGGCCAGACTGTGCATGCCATCTCCCAAACATGCCAGCCTGTTCCATGCCTGTCTGTCTTACCATTTACTTCTATGCTTCAAACATTCTGACATGGAGACTAAGAAAGACATAATAGCAAAAAAACAGACCTAGTTTATGATTCTAAAAAATAAACTTAGCTGGACATGGTGGCGCACCTGTAGTCCCAGCTACTTGGGAGACTGAGATGAGATCGCTTGAGGCCAGGAGTTTGAGGTCAGCCTGGGTAACATAGACCCTGTCTGAAAAAAAATTAAAAATAAAAATAAACTTAAAACCAGTAATTTTTAAAACCTTTCTTATGGAAAATTTCAAACATACACATAAGATAGAGGGAACAATGTAATGGAGTCTCAAACTTTAAGAGTTATCAACATTATGGCAAATCTTATGTTATACCCTAGTCAACCGTCTTTCCATGCTGTATTACTTTAAAGAAAAATCTAGACCATTCCTCCTGTAACCTTTCAGAATGTATCTCTAAAAGATAAGGACTCTTTCATTAAACATAACCATAATATTACTAAAAAATAACCATATTTCCTTAGGACCATAAAATACCCAGGGTTCAAATTTCCCCAGTTGCCTCCCTAATGCTTTTTAAAGTTTTACAATTAAGATCCAAATTAGGTCACGCTTTGCATTTGGTGATATTTTTCTTCAATCTCTTTTAATTGAAAGGTTCTTTCCTCTCTCCCTTTTCCCCTTTTAATTTATTTGTTGAAAGAACTGGGTCATTTGTCCTATAAAGTTTCACACATCCTAGATTTGCTGATAGAATCCTTATACTGTGTGAATTATGTTCTTTAGTCCCCTGTACTTCCTATAAACATTTTCAACCCTGTGCAGTAGAACTTTTCGTGATGATGGAAATATTCTATATCTACACATGTGGCTATTGTGCTAGTGTAACCGAGGAATTGTATTATTTTTATTTTGTTTTAATTAATTTAAACTTGACCACAAGCAGCTAGTGCCCACCATAATGGACAGCACATAGAGGTTAACTGAAATGGAAATAGACACATGTGGCTAGTGGCCGCTGTATCGGATTCCAGTTTATCATCAAGAATATGTCATACATGGTGAACTTCCACTAGGGGGCGCACAATGCCTGGTTGTCTGTAAAGTTAGCAGCCCATTGGTGATTTGTCCATACCTGTACGTGAGAGCAGTTGTAAAACGGTAAGACTCGATTTCTATCATTCCTTCTTTATTTATTAGCTGAAATCTATCAAGAAAACAACTACTCATCAATAGTTTGATTGCTCTGAGGTATAATTTATACAGGAAAGACAGAATAAATGCTTTTTTTTTTCCTTTTTCAGAAAAATGAATTTATTTCCTTGTATTCTCTAAGGATAATAATTTTTGTTTGTTTAGCATTATTATGAACTCATTGGTTTCAATGCATTTCAATCCATTGCAGTTATTTTTCCTCTTGATTCTTGAATTGTCCCTTGAAGCCTCTTCCAATTGAATTCTCTGAATCCTTTTGCCGTGACCCCCGGTAGTTTTAAATAGCTTCCTTGCCTCTAATATGGCAAGAGGTTCTGGGATTGTCATAATCATTTCCTATCCAAATTAATTAGCCATTTTCCTAAGAAGTCCTGTTTCCTTTTTGTGGGAGATTGTATTTAGAGACCACTGTCTGAGTGCTAGGCTAGATGATTGACACTGGATTCATTGTTGTTTCTAGGCCTTTCCAATAGAATTAAGAAATGTTTTCATGAGAAAATGTATCATGTGTTTATATTTCTAATTCAAATTTAAAATTACATAGTTTTTACTTAACTTTTCTGATATTTGTAATTCTTATATTGAAAATCTTGGTTCATAGTTATTTCATTTATTTATTTATTTATTTATTTATTTATTTTGAGAGAGTCTTGCTCTGTTGCCCAGGCTGGAGTGCAGTGGTACAATCTAGGCTCACTGCAACCTCCACCTCCCAAGTTCAAGTGATTCTCCTGCCTCAGCCTCCTGAGTAGCTGGGACTACAGGTGCCCGCCACCACACCTGGCTAATTTTTGTATTTTTAGTAGAGATGGGGTTTCACCATGTTGGCCAGGCTGGTCTCGAACTGCTGGCCTCAAGTGATCTGCCTGCGTTGGCCTCCCAAAGTGCTGGGATTACAGGCATGAGCCACTGTGCCCTGTGAATAATGAATTAACAATTATTTATTTGCTTTAAATAAATAATAATGTATGCTATTACATACATAATAGTTTGGAATAACTATAGCAATATTATTGCTAACAATATGATGACTGGAAAAATTTAAGTTTGTTTGCTTTTTGTTTTTGCAGTTCTTTTTATCTTTGGGTACATCCCAGTCAAATTACGATGTTTTAAAATACCTTGAAGTAGCTCCTTCACTGTGTGTTTTAGCTATCACTTAATCTACAATTGGGTTTGTTAATTTCACTTTTAATTTTCACATTATATGATATTAATCATGTAAAACATTGTTGTGAATCCAAAGTCAAATTTTTAAATAATGTAATTTCCAGAATGTCCAGTTTTTACTACTATTTCCTTCTTCTATTGTCCCTCCCACCTCTCTGGGAAGGTTTTTTTAAAGTTAAGTTTTGGTTTATCTTTCACTTAAACTAGCGAATCTGGAACTTTAAAAAATTACGGCCGGGCGCGGTGGCTCACGCCTGTAATCCCAGCACTTTGGGAGGCCAAGGCGGGCGGATCACAAGGTCAGGTGATCAAGACCATCCTGGCTAACACAGTGAAACCCCGTCTCTACTAAAAATACAAAAAATTAGCGGGGTTTGGTGGCGGGCGCCTGTAGTCCCAGCTACTCAGGAGGCTGAGGCAGGAGAATGGTGTGAACCCAGGAGGTGGAGCTTGCAGTAAGCCGTGATCGCGCCACTGCACTCCAGCCTGGGTGACAGAGCGAGACTCCCTCTCAAAATAAATAAATAAATTAATTAATCAATCAAGTAAATAAAAATAAAAGTTACAAAGTAACTTGAGCCATAAGAATTCCCACCTTCTTTCAAGGCTTGTCCCATCCTCCCTTCTTTCCATTTGATTAGCCCAAAGTGAGGATAATGAGAGTAACAATACTAGTGACAGTATTGCATAAGTGTGATTCTGGTCTGTAGTTGAAAATACGAATACAATTTTTTGTTTGTTAGGGTCATAAAGTAGATATGAAATCATTTCACATTTTCTGCTGCTATATCCTTTGCTCTCTGAAAATCAAAATGGTTGCAGCAGTGAAATACCAGCATCAAAACTCATATACCCTCAGTGAGAAATCTGGGACCATGCACTTACTGAATCCTAGAAAAATAAATCTTTGGGAGAAATAATTCAGTCCATTACCCTGCTTGGGTCTGCCCTGAATGCATCTCAGGTAACTATTATCACGATCAACACCAAAAATATACTTGTAATAGAGCTTCACGTGTGGTAGCCATGAAATGCTCCTTGCGGATCTGCAACTACAGGGAGTGTAATCAAAGGAGTCCTAGTGGCTGATACACTCCAAAATCAATTTTAGCATTTTAAAAAATAGCATCTTTATTGAGATATAATTCACCTACCATAAAATTTCACCCTTTCAAAGTGTACGAATTAGAGGTTTTGGGTATGTATGCAAAGGTGTGCAACCATTACCGCTATCTAATTCTGTAACTTTTTTTTTGTTTTTTAGATGGAGTCTTGCTCTGTTGCCCAGGCTGAAGTGCAGTGGCATGATCTCAGCTCACTGCAACTTCTGCCTGCCAGGTTCAAGCGATTCTCCTGCCTCAGGGTCCTGAGTAGCTGGGACTACAAGCGCACGCTACCATGCCCAGCTAATTTTTGTATTTTTAGTAGAGGTGGGGTTTGGCCATGTTGGCCAGGATGGTCTTGATCTCCTGACCTCGTGATCTGCCCGGCTCGGCCTCCCAAAGTGCTGGGATTACAGGCGTGAGCCACTGCACCCGGCCTAATTCCGTAACATTTAAATCATCCCAAAGGAAAGTCTGTATCCATCAGTGGTCACTTTCCATTCCCCATTCCTTCTAACCGTGGCAACCACTAACCTACTTTTTGTCTCCATGTGTTTGCCTATTCTTCTTCTTTTTTTTTTTTTTTGAAATGTGGTCTTGCTCCGTCTCCCAGGCTAGAGTGCAGTGGCATGATCATAGCTCACGGCAGCCTTGAATTAACTCCTGGGCTCAAGTGATCCTCCCACCTCAGCAGCTGGCTGAGCTGGGACTACAGACACACATCACTATGCCTGACTAGTCTTCATATTTCGTATACATGGAATCATACAATCTGTGGTCTTTTGTGTCTGGCTTCTTTTGCTTACCATAATGTTTTCAAGGTCCATCAATGTTGTATAATATCAGTACTTCATTCCTTTTCTTCCCTCTCTTCATTAAAAAAATCATGGCAAAATATACCTAATATGAATTTTACCATCTTAGCTATTTTTTAGAGTACAGTTCAGTAGTGTTAAGTACATTATTGCTGTGCAACAAATCTCCAGAACTCTTTTCACTTTGTGAACCTGAAACTCTGTGCCCACTAAACAATGCTCCATTTCCTCTCCCCGCCCAGTCCTGAAACCACCATTCTACTTTCTGTCTCTATGAATTCAACTCCTCTAGGTACTTCATATAAGTGGAGTCACAGAGGAATTTGTCTCTTTGTGACTAATTATTTTACTTAGCATAATGTCTGCAAAGTTCATCCAGGTTGTAGCACGTGTCAGATTGTTCTTCCTTTTAAAGGCCGAATAATATTCCATTGTATGAATACAGATACTTCATTCCTTTTATGACCAAATAACCTTCCATTGTATGGATATACTACATTTTGTTTATCATTTTATCCATTGATAAACACTTTTGGCTCATATGAATAATGATGATATGAACATTTGAGTACAAGTTTTCATGTGGACGTAGGGTTTCGATATTCTCTTGGGTATGTACTTAGGAGTAGAATTCCTGAACCATATGATAAATCGATGTTTAACTTTTTGAGGAGCTGCAAGACTGTTTCCCAAAGCAGTTCCACCCTTTTACATTCCCACCAGAATGTATAAAGGTTCCAATTTCTCCTCATTCTTACCAATACTTGTTATTGTCCCTTTTTTTTTATCATAGCCATCCTAGTGAGTGTGACTTGTGTCCCATCGTGGTTTCGTTTGCATTTTCCTAATGACTAATGACGGTGAGTATCTGTTCATGCGTATTGGCCATTGGTGTATCTACATGGGAGAAATTTCTATTCAGATTCTTTGCCTACTTTTAAATGAGTTATTTATGTTTTTATTATTGAATTGTGTTATTTATATACCCTGGAGACAAGTCCTTTATCAGATATATGATTTGCAAGTATTTTCTCACCTTCTGTGGGTTGTCTTTCACTTTTTGTCCATCCCAGCATTTGCACTAAGACCGTGCTGCCCACCGCTCCTCCCAGCAGATAACTGAGCAGGGAGGGGATAATAAGGCAGGCTCATTCCTGGAGACATGGGACTTCTCTTATGGCCAAAGGTTTTTGTCAAACCTTCCTTACACTGCTCAGTGGTCCAGAATGCTTCATCCAACCTTCCCTCCTTTTCTTCTTCGAGATCAGACTTGCATTGCCATCTGATGGCTCTCAGCCTTCTTCTTCTGCCCATGTTCTCTTACAGCAGAATTTTTCTTAATAAAATATTTGCACATTTAATTACATCTTGGTGTCTGCTTTTCAGAGGATCAGGACTAACACATCAGGCAATGACAATGCCTACCCTAAAGAATGACTTTTAAAGTTCAAGGCCAAAGTCCTTCTGTATTGGATAGCAGCAGCAATCCAAAGCAAGAACAAAAGGTAGAGATCTGGACTCTCTAGTTGACCACAGGGTTTCTACCCAGTGAGAAGGATGATGATTTTTTTTTTTTTTTTGAGACGGAGTCCCACTCTGTCGCCCAGGCTGGAGTGCAGTGGCCGGATCTCAGCTCACTGCAAGCTCCGCTTCCCGGGTACACGCCATTCTCCTGCCTCAGCCTCCCAAGTAGCTGGGACTACAGGCGCCCGCCACTTCGCCTGGCTAGTTTTTTGTATTTTTTAGTAGAGACAGGGTTTCACCGTGTTAGCCAGGATGGTCTCGATCTCCTGACCTCATGATCCGCCTGTCTCGGCCTCCCAAAGTGCTGGGATTACAGGCTTGAGCCACCGCGCCTGGCCGGATGATGATTTTTTGAGCTGGATAAATCACACCTGGATTTGAATATCAGCTCTACCACTTACTAATTTGGTGCCTTTGACAAGTTATTTAGCCTCCCTGTGCCTTAGTTTCTTCATCTGCAAAATGTCAACAACACCAACGCTTTCTCTCTGCATTTTTTAAGATTAAATAAAATAATGTAAAAATTAACTCATACAGGGTACAGAGCAGGAGCTCACCAAATGTTGGTTTCCTTTCCACACCCCTCGGTCAGGCAGTATCATGCTCAGTTAACTGTTCAAAGGCAAGTCGTAACTTGGCTGGATGATGGGCTGCACACACTTTATAGGAGTAAGCTAAGTGGTGAGCATAGAGTTTTTTCCCTTGCCTTTCCCTGATCTATTCTGGCCAGCTACTGCCCTGTTAGGTTCCTGGATACTCAAGACATGAGCTTTCCTGATGGATTCCAAAGAGGTACCCAAGAAAAACACTGCTCTGAAGGAAAAAGATAAAGTGAGCCTAGAACCCCTAAAGCACAATGCAGTCCCATGAGAAACAAGTTCTCATATGTTTTCTGACAGTGACACAGGTGCCTATGAAGGAGGTGGCCCAGGAAAGGGGTGAGGGAAGGAACAAAAGAAATTCTGGGCCGGGCGCGGTGGCTCAAGACTGTAATCCCAGCACTCTGGGAGGCCGAGACGGGCGGATCACGAGGTCAGGAGATCGAGACCATCCTGGCTAACACGGTGAAACCCCGTCTCTACTAAAAAATACAAAAAACTAGCCGGGCGAGGTGGCGGGCGCCTGTAGTCCCAGCTACTCGGGAGGCTGAGGCAGGAGAATGGTGTAAACCCGGGAGGCAGAGCTTGCAGTGAGCTGAGATCGCACCACTGCACTCCAGCCTGGGCGACAGAGCAAGACTCCGTCTCAAAAAAAAAAAAAAAAAAAAAAAGAAATAAAAAAAAAAAAGAAATTCTGGAAAATCTGACAGAGGCAATTCAAGTTTCTGGAAAAGTTCTTTCTAGCGGTTTGTGAATGTGTTAGCAATAAGGCAGCACACATGGATGTCCATGTCCTAAATAAGTAATCTTTCCCCTTTGTTTTCTCTAGCCAAGATTGATGTGGGTCGGGCATGGTGGCTCATGCATGTAATCCCAGCACTTTGGGAGGCCAAGGTAGGTGGATCACTTGAGCCCAGGAGTTTCAGACCAGCCTGGGCAACACAGGCTCTTGCAAAACCCCATCTCTACTTTAAAAAAAAAAAAAAAAATGCCGGGCATAGCAGCACGTGCCGGTAATCCCAGCCTCTCAGGAGGCTGAGGTGGGAGGATTGCTTGAGCCCAGGAGGCAGAGGTTGCAGTGAGCCATGATCGCACCATTGCATGCCAGCCTGGGCAACAGAGCCAGACCCTGTTTTTTTTGTTTTTGTTTTTGTTTTTTAATTGATTTAAAGAATGTTACAGCACGTGATTGAATATGGAAATATCAGGAAAGATGTTTACCAAAATACCTTTGTGGCTGTCTTTGGATGGTAGGATTTCAGGTTTTTTATCTTTATAATTTTCTGTATTTGCTGCCCCCTGTGCTGCCAAAGCTGCTCTCCCTTCTCCTTGCCTCATCTGAATTTTTGTGTTGTTCTGCAATGGCCCCTCTTGGCCTCCAGCTTCCCTAACCTTCCCAAATGCTCTACCCCAGATCCCCACTTTCAACCAGCATTTTTTCTTTTTAAAAATTCTCTGGACAAAGTCTGCTCCTTCTGGCCAGGCATGGTGGCTCACACCTATAATCTTGGGGGAGTCCAAGATGGGAGGATCACTTGAGGCCAGGAGCCCGAGACCAGCCTAGTCAACGTGGTGAGACCCCATCTCTATTTAAAAAATTAAAAAATACGTTGGCGCAGTGGCTCACGCCTGTAATCCCAGCACTTTGGGAGGCCAAGTTGGGTGGATCACCTGAGGTCAGGAGTTCAAGACTATCCTGGCCAACATGGTGAAACCCCATCTCTACTAATAATACAAAAATTAGCCAGGCATGGTGGCACGTGCCTGTAATCCCGGTTACTCAGGAGGCGGAGGCAGGAGAATTGCTGGAACTTGGGAGGCAGAGGTTGCAGTGAGCCGAGATCACTCCACTGCACTCCAGCCTGGGCGACTGAGGGAGACTCCATCTCGAAAATAAAATAATAAAAAGTAAAAGACAGTCTGCTCCTTCCGTTGTTCTCACACACTTCACGTTGGCATCTTCCCTTCCACCACATTCTAAACTCCAAAGGACCTTGATGGTGAGGAGGCTTTTTGAAGAACATCTCTAGTCAGCCAAGCCTAACCCTATCCCTGCAAAAATCATGTTGTGGTTGGAAGGGTGGATTATGGGTATATATTGCTGTGTGGAGAAGATTACAAAGTTATTTTTTACTTTTCAGAAAGTAAAAACATAAGCTTAACCCTGTAAGCTTATATTTTAAACTTTAAACTCTGTAAACTCCCTGTCAGCTAGAAATGTTCTAGAAAACATTATTTAAAAGCTGGGATAGTCCCTAGAGAAAAATTACCTTTACTGCCATGTTAGGCAAAAACATCTGATAAGGCGTGTTGTTCTGTGTAAAAACTGACAGTGGTCCTAAACATGGACCAATAGTTAAATCATTTATTTCTTAATAAAATACCCTTTGCCTGGTCCACAAAGTAAGTAACTTGTAAATCTGATGCGTACATGAATATCTCAGCAAGCTCATCTGTGATCCACTCTCCATCCATCTTCCAGCCAGTCCCTCAGTTGCCTGAGGAGAGTCTCAGCCCCAGCTCAGACCCCTCAGGTCCCTTCTCACCTCTTCTCCTCTAATTGACCTGCCCTCCCCTCTTCCTTCCTCCTACTTCCTCCTCATCCTCAGATTTGAGAGGCGAGAGGTGGTGGGAGACATATTAAGGCTTGTTAGAGGGTGACGGGTCCTGGTCTTTTTCCTTTGTTTGTTCCTGGATCAGGAGACAGTGATCTGCTACAAAGGGCAGGGGACTCTTCATGGATTACATGAACACAATCATTTCCTATTATTTTCTTTACCATCTCACTTTCACATGTAACGTACTCATATGCACAACTATTTTAAAATAATAACCGTTTACTTATTGACTTTGTAAATAATACCTGCTTGTTGAAATAAAATAAACCCAAGTACAGAAAATGATAAAGACAAAAAACACCTGAAATCCTGACATCCAGAGACAGCCACGTTCATATTTTGGCAGCCATCTTTCCTGGTATTTCTATATACAATCCATGTGCTTTAACATTCTTCAAATCAACCTTGGCTAGAGAAAACAAAGGGTAGGGGTTACTGATTTAGGACCCATATGTCCATGTGTCTTGCCTTATTGCTAACAAGCCACTTAGAACTTTTCCAGAAATTTGAATTGCCCCTTTTAGATTCCCCACAATTAATTTTGTTCCTGTTTTCCCCTCTTTCCTGAGCCACCTCCTCCAGAGGCACCTGGGTCACGGTCGGAAAACACATCAGAGCTGGTTTCTTTCTCTTGTTTCTTTCACGTTGTGCTTCAGGGACTCCAAGGCCACCTTCTCGTTCTCCTTTAGAACAGTGTTTGTTTTTCAGCCAAGACATTTTCCAACTTGGATGTCATTTGTGGGAAGCTTAAAGGGAAAAAAGGGTCAGTTGCGTGTTTGTGGAAGCATTTGAACACCTGATATTTTTCTTGGGAGCCTTTAGCATATTGTGGAAATTCTGGATACCTGTGGTATGCAAGAGAATGCTGCATCTTCACCTCTATAAATATGTAAAATAAAGATTTGAAAGCCGGGAAGTGACTTTGACTGAATTGTCTTCCCTTGTTTGTTTGTTTGTTTGTTTGGTTTGGTTTGGTTTTTTAGATGGAGTCTCACTCTATTGCCCAGGCTGGAGTGCAGTGGTGCGTTCTTGGCTCACTGCAAGCTCCGCCTCCCGGATTCACACCATTCTCCTACCTCAGCCTCCCAAGTAGCTGGGACTACAGGCGCTTGCCACCATGCTTGGCTAATGTTTTGTATTTTTAGTAGAGACAGGTTTCAGCACGTCAGCCAGGATGGTCTCGATCTCCTGACCTCGTGATCCGCCCACCTCAGCCTCCCAAAGTGCTGGGATTACAGGCGTGAGCCACGGCGCCCAGCCTGCTGTCTTCCCCTATTTTTAAACTATGAAAACCAAAATCATTAAAAATATCAATGGTTCTTAAATGTTAGGATAAGTGATGTTCATGAGAGGGTGGAGGGTGGTTTTTTGTTTTTTGTTTTTTTGAGATAGTCTCACTCTGTCACCCAGGCTGGAGTGCAGTGATGTGATCTTAACTCACTGTAACCTCCACCTCCCAGGTTCAAGGGATTCTCCTGCCTCAGCCTCCTGAGTAGCCAGGACTACAGGTTTGTGCCACCACGCCTGGCTAATTCTTGTATTTTTAGTAGAGATGGAGTTTCACCATGTTGTCCAGGCTGGTCTCCAACTCCTGACCTCAGGTTAGCTGCCCACCTCAGCTTCCCAAAGTGCTGAGATTGCAGTCTTGAGCCACTGCGCCCAGCCAGAGGGGGTTATTCAATAAGCACATTCTTAGACCTGAACGCTAGAAACCCAATCAAGTAGTCTGGGGTGGGCCCCAGAATCTGCATCTTTAACAAGCACACCAGGGAATTTTGAGGAAGTGGCCATCTTTTTTGGCCTTGAATTATATCCCCTAGTAAGATATGCTGAAGTCCTAAGCCCCGGTACCACTGAATGAGACCTTATTTGGAAAAAGGGTCTTTGCAGATGTCATCTAGTTAAAATTAGGTTATATTGGATTAGGGTGGGCTCTAAATTAAATGACTGGTATTCATATAAAAAGAAAGAGATTTGAAGACAAACACACATATAAAAAGGCCATGTGAAGATGTACTCATAGATTGGAGTTATGCTGCCACAAGCCAAGGAACATGAAAGACTGCCAGTAACCTCTAGGTGCTAACAGAGGTAAGGAGGGATTCTTCTCTAGAACCTTCAGAGGGAGCCTGTCCCTCCTGACACCTTGATTTCAGACTTCTAGCCTCCAGAACTGTGAGAGAATAAATTTCTGTTATTTTATTATTTTATTGTATTTATTTTTGAGATGGAGTCTCACTCTGTTACCTAGGCTAGAGTGCAGTGGCGCGATCTCAGCTCGCTGCAACCTCCGCCTCCCGGGTTCAAGTGATTCTCCTGCCTCAACCTCCCAAATAGCTGGGATTACAGGCGTGTGCCACCATGCCTGGCTAATTTTTGTATTTTTAGTGGAGATGGGGTTTCACCATGTTGGTCAGGCCAGTCTTGAACTCCTGATCTCAGGTGATCCGCCTGCCTCAACTTCCCAAAGTGTTGGGATTACAGGCATGAGCCACCGCACATGGCCAAATTTCTATTATTTTAAACTATGCCAGTTTGTTATGGCAGTCCTAGGAGACTAATACGCCCTCAGTCCTCACTTTCAGAAACACTGCTATCCGTAGCAAAAACATGTAAAATGGATTTCAATAGAATGTGCTTGATGACTGATACCGAGATGGGAGAGTTCCTGTCACCCCTTCGTAGGACTTGTGACAGGGGTGTGGCTTGTTTACTTGGCTGCTCAAACCCCTTGCAGAAATGGGAGCACACAGGTGAGAGAGTGCAGGAGCTGGGGCGAGTGCCTTGGGCACCGGCAGGAACAAACCCTGTACTGGCCTGTGGCAGTGTCTAGGGGTTGCCCGTGACCTGTGGAGCCCCAGAGGGCATGTTTTAGCTTTTGCCGTCTGTGGACAGCTTAAGTGTTAAAGAGCTCAGTGAAGAGTCAGTGTGACTGCCTTTTTGGGTTCCTGCACCCAGTTCATCCCGAATTCTTGTCTGGTGTCCAGGAAGAATCAGGTCACACAAACACATTGAAGGGTGCTGTATGCAGAGGATTTTATTGAGTGATGGAAGTGGATCTCAGTGGGATGGGAGCTGGAAAGGGGATGGAGAGGGAAGATAATCTTCCCCTGAAGTTTGGCCATCCCCAGCCGAACCCCTCTCCAACCGTCCCTGGCCAAACGCCTCTCTGACCGTAGTCTCTGGTGTTCAACTGCTTCTTCTCTTGACATTCAAATGCTGCTTCTCTTCACTCCTTCTATGCTGCTCTGCTTCTCTGCCACTGGAGCTCAGGGTTTTTATGGCTACAGGGTGGGGGGCGTGGTGGGCCACAGTGGTTTTGGAAAAGGCAACATTTGGACAGGAAAACAGGAATGCATGGTTTCATTTAGGGCTGTGGGTCCAGGTTTGAGGGTGGAACCCTTGCCAGGGACCCTGCCCTCTTCTATTCAGTATTTCCCTGCCTCCTGTCCATATCAATACTATAGTATTTTTTTTTCTTTTCCTTTTTTTGAGAGAATCTGTGTATCACCCAGGCTGGAGTGCAGTGGTGCAATCTTGGTTCACTGCAACCTCTACCTCCCAGATTCAAACAATTCTCCCGCCTCAGCTTCCCAAGTGGGATTACAGGTGTGCACCACCATGTCTGGCTAATTTTTTGTATTTTCAGTAGGGACAGGGTTTCACCATGTTGGCCAGGCTGGTCTCGAACTCCTGACCTCAAGTGATCTGCCTGCCTTGGCCTCCCAAAATGCTGAGATTACAGGTGTGAGCCACCACACCTGGCCAATATTAGGGTATATTCAACTAACTGGGACGCAGAACCTTACCCATGGGGGCCTTAGTCTTCATGACAAACACCTGATTATGGTAATAATCGAGAAAGGCCCACTCCTGTTCTAAAACATTTGAAAGTACTTGTATTAGTTTTCCCGTTGTTGCTGTACCAGATCACTGCAAATTTAGTGACTTGAAACAACCCAAATTTATTTTCTGACAGTTTTGGAAGGAATCCAAAACGGGTCTCTCTTGGCTAAAATCAAAGTGCTTGTAGGGCTGTGTTGCCTCTGGAGGCTGTAAAGGAAAGTCTCTTTTCTGGCCTTTTTCAGGTTCTGGAGCCCACCAGCATTCCTTGGCTTGGGGTCTCCTTCCATCTTTAAAGCCAGGTTGATGGCTTTAAATGGCTGGTTGAGTCTTTCTCATATCACATTCCTCTGACACTGACTCTTCTGCCTCCCTCTTCCACATATAAAGACCCTATGACTACATTGGGCTCACCTGGATAATCCAGGGTACTCTCTCTATTTCAAGGTCAGCTGATTAGCAACCTTAATTCCATTTGCAATTTTACCTCTTCTTTCTATAATCCGGGGATAGGGGCATAGGGCTTATTCTATCTACCATAGTAACCGATCTTTGCACTCATTCAAAATTGTCATTTTCCACTTTAAAAAATCTTTACAGTAATTATTCTCCAGGAGAGGTAGAACAATGGAATAATGACCATTTCTGTTTTCCAAGTGAAGCAAGAGAGGTAGTAAGAGGTAATAATAAACCCACATCACTGAAGTAATTTGTATATTTATTCAACAAATATCTATAAATAACAGCAATGTTACAATGAGGACCCAGATGCATGACTCTGTCAAGTCCCCTCTCCACCATCTGACTTGGGTCTGCTCTTCTCAAGAAATGAATAAAAGTCATGTCCAGGGCAATTGATAGAGCTATTTAAGTATGTATTGTCCCACAGTTGTAGGAGATTCTAAAGAATAAAAACCTAATTCTCCTCTCTTCCAGCCTCCTGCAAGAGCCAAACTCTTAAATTCTTGGATCCAGGTTTTTTTGCCCAGCCCTCACACACCAACACTCTCACTCCCCAACCCTCCATCACTCCCTTCTTTAGGGAGGGAGGTTAAGAGCTTCCCTGTTGTAGAGGCTACTCCAGTTTTTGCCTTCGAAGGGGATAAACTAAAGCTGCTTCCTGGGAGCGATGGTGAGAGTGGCCCAATGTGAGTTAAAGACATACAGATAGTAACTGAACACATGAAAGGACATTCAAAATTGCTAGCCAGCGCCAAGCATAGTGGCTTATGTCTGTAATCCCACCATTTTGAAAGGCTGAGGCAGGAGGATTGCTTGAGTCCAGGAGTTCAAGACCAGCCTGGGCAACATAGAGAGACCCCATTTCTTAAAAAAAAAAAGCTGAGCGTAGTAGCATACGCCTGTAGTCCAAGTTACGTGGGAGGTTGAGGTGGGAGGAGCACTTGAGCCTGGGAGCTCAAGGCTGCAGTGAGCTGTGATCATGCCACTGCACTCCAGCCTGGGCAACAGAGTGAGACCCTGTTTCAAAATTAAAAGTTGCTGGCCATTTGGGAAGCTCAAATTAAAACCATGACATACTATTATACAGTTAGTAGAATGACTAAAATAAAAACATCAGCAGTACCAAATGCTCAGCAGTACTAAATGCTAGCAAGGATGCAAAGAAACTGGATTGCTCATACATTGCTGGCGGGAATGTTAAATGATACAGCCACTGTGGAACTATATGTGGCAATGTCTTAAAAAGTTCTATATATATTTACCAAATAATCAAGCAGTTACATTCCTGAGCATTTATCCCAGAGAAATGAAAACTTATATTCACACAAAAACTTGCATACACATATTTATTTGAATAACCTCAAACTGGAAACAACCTAAATGTCCTTCAACAGGTGAATGGTTAAACTGTGGTACATCCATACAATGGAATACTACTCAGAAAGAAAAAGGAATGAACTGTTGTTACATATGACAGCTTAAATGACTCTCAAAGGCATTCTGTGGAGTGAAAAAAGCCGATTTTGGCTGGGTGTGGTGGCTCATGCCTGTAATCCCAGTGCTTTGGGAGGCCAAGGTGGGAGGATCAGATCACTTCAGGCCAGGAGTTTGAAACCAGCCTAGGCAACATATAATAAATACCTTGTCTCTTTTTTTTTTTTTTTTTTTTTGAGATGGAGGCTTGCTCTGTCACCCAGGCTGAAGTGCAGTGGTGAGATCTCGGCTCACTGCAAGCTCTGCCTGCTGGGTTCACACTAGTCTCCTGCCGCAGCCTCCCGGGTAGCTGGCACTAGAGGCACCTGCCACCACGCCTGGCTAATTTTTTGTGTTTTTAGTAGAGACAGGGTTTCACTGTATTAGCCAGGATGGTCTCGATCTCCTGACCTCGTGATCCACCTGCCTCGGCCTCCCAAAGTGCTAGGATTACAGGCATGAGCCACCGTGCCCAGCACAAATAAATTTTCCTTAGAAAGAAAGAAAAAAGCCAATTTCAAAATGCTGCGTGCTCTATGATCCCATTTATATAACCTTCTTGAAATGGCCACATTATAGAGATGAAGAGCAGATCAGTGATTGTCAAACACTAGGGAAGGAGGAGGGGATTGTGTGAGTATAATAGGGTAGAGGAAGTGACAGAACAGTTCTTTGTCTTAATTGTGATGTGGGCTACATAATTCTGTAGCTATGATAAAATATCATAGAATTATATACAAAGACATAAAAAAAGAGTGAAAAACTGGTGAAATCTGCGTAAGGCCTGTGGTCGAGTTAGTTGTATTGTGCCAGTGTCAATTTCATGGTGCTGAGGATGTACTAGTGTACAGTTACATAAGATGCTATCACTGGGTGAAGCTAGGTGGTGGGGATGGGGAATTCCCTACTTTAATATTTCAAAAAACAAAAGCAAAACACACAGTGGGCTGAATTTGGCCCAGGCATAGTTTGATGACCCATTCTTTGGAGAAAAGAACTTTGTTCTCTCATTTCTATTTCAAAAACATCCCCGAAGACTCTGATTGTCCTGGCTTGGGTCATGTGCTTCTCCTCTGTGTATGTCACTGTAGACAAAAAAGCAAGGCCATGTCATTACATATTAGAACTCATCAAGGGTGGAGGAGGAGTTGTTCTCCCAAATAAAGAAAGGGGTCCGGGCATGGTGGCTCACACCTGTAATCCCAGCATTTTGGGAGGCCAAGGTGGGTGGATCACAAGGTCAGGAGTTTGAGACCAGCCTGGCCAACATGGTGAAACCCCGTCTCTACTAAAAAAATACAACAATTAGCCAGGCATGGTGGCGTGCACCTGTAATCCCAGCTACTCGGGAGGCTGAGGCAGGAGAATTGCTTGAACCCGGGAGGCAGAGGTTGCAATGAGCCAAGGTCGCGCCACTGCACTCCGCCTGGGTGACAGAGCAGGACTCCATCTCAAAAAAAAAAAAAAGGGGTGCAGTGTAGACAAAACCATATCTGTCCACTATAGTAGTGGGTGTCTTAAAAATCTCAAAGTTAGGAAGCACAAATGGGCCTCATGCAGAACTAGAACCAGGAACTCAAAAACTAGCAGGAGCTCCTTTCCTGATGGAGCCATTTCATCTCTTTTGACTCTACCCTTCTCTGTGTACTGCTTCATTCTTTGCTCATTCTGCAGTATAGCTTTCTAGGCCTTTCTGTGGGGGCTCAATTTTGTGGGGTGGTTGCTCTGCAGCTTCTGTGCTTATGTTTTCCCTACTAAAATGCTTACAATATCATTATGCTCACATTTTATATCGTGCTGAAGAATATTAAGATAGTAGTCTTTTGACTTACTATTAAAATTTTGTATTACTAACTACAGGCAAGTTTTGTCTTTATGATGCTATACTCCTTTCCTAGCCTAATAAGCTATGTGTATTATTTTAAAAGGCCCAGAGATGAGGGATCAAAATGGCTGCCTAGATACAGGTAGTATGTGCCTCCTCTTCAGGGAGGAACCTGAATAGTAAGTAGATAGATTTCAAACAGATCATCCAGCAAAGAGTGCTGGGATTCACCAGAGAAGAGATGGGAAACACCAGAAGTAAGGAGAGGGTTCAAGGCAGCTTGCCTGGCCAGGGACTGCCTGTGAGCCAGGAATCCTCCATACATTGGTAAACAGACTAAGAGTGAAACCCCAGGGCTCAGCTTTTACAATCTTGACTATAAGAGAAACCCTCAACTCATGAGCTAGTGCCTTGGGTCTGACATACAGAGCTGCCTGAAGATTGCACAGAGATGTTGCTCCAGAATGGGAACCCACACAGAATCTCACAGGCACCCAAGCCTAGAGCAGCCTCAGCCAGGCGCCATACTGAGAGCCTACATACTGGGGATCTACAGACATGGCTGTTGCCACTGCTCCAAGGAGCAAGACAGGAGACTGGGCACTCACACACACCCCTGGGAGGGTCCCTACCACCCTGCAGTGGGCTGCTGTTGAGACTGAGACATGAGTGGACCACACTTCCCACAGCTGCCTGCCCAAGCCTGGGAGGCACCCCACGCTCTCTGGTCCCAGGCTCAAGGTGCCATTTTGAGTTTAATGCTGGGTTGCACCCCGCCCTCAGGCTGAGTTTGAGCTGACTCAACTGCTGCCATGATAGACTTTGGATGTTTGTCCCCTCTAACTATCATGTTGAAATGTGATTTCCCATGTTGAAGGTGGATCCTGGTGGGAGGTTTTCGAGTCATGGGGGTGGATCCCTCATAAATGGCTTGGTGTCATCCCCTTGGTGATGAGTGAGTTCTTGATCTGTGAGTTCAATCGAGAGCTGGTTGTTTAAAGAACCTGGCACCTTTCCCCTCCTTCCCTTGCTCCCTCTCTTGCCATGTGACACCTGGCTCCCCTTCACCTTCCGCATGATTGTAAGCTTCCTGAGGCTCTCATCAGATGTAGACGCTGGCACTACGCTTCGTGTATAGCCTGCAGAACCGTGGGCCAAATGAACCCCTCCCCTCCCCTCCCTTCCCTTCCCTTCTTTTCCCTTCTCTTCTCTTTTCTCTTGTTTTGAGACAGAGTCTCCCTCTGTTGCCCAAACTGGAGTGCAGTGGCATGTGATCTCAGCTCAATGCAACCTCTGCCTCCCAGGTTCAAGCTATTCTCATGTCTCAGCCTCCCAAATAGCTGGGATTACAGGCACGCACTACCACACATGGCTAATTTTTGTATTTTTAGTAGAAACAGGGTTTCACCATGTTGGCCAGGCTGGTCTCAAGCTCCTGGCTTCAAGTGATCCACCCACCTCAGCCTCCCAAAGTGCTGGGATTACAGGCGTGAACCACCATGCCTGGCCAAACCTCTTTTCTTTATACATTACCCAGCCTCAGGCACCTCCTTATGGCAATACAAAATGGGTTAACACAAGCCACCAGCCAGCCAAAGAAAGCCAGAGAAACCAAGCCCTCCTGTGTACATCTAAGATAACACCTACTACCCTGCAATGAGCTGCTGTGGAACTGAGACAGCACTCCCTACAGTGTCCTGCCCATGCTGTTTGCCTGGGAGATACTCCACCCTTTCTGGGCACAGGCCCAGTGTACCATTTGGAGGGTTTAATGCTGGTCTGCATCCCACCCTCAGGCCAAATTCAAGTTTACATGGCTGCAGTTGCTGCCTGGCCAAGGAAGGATGAGGAAACCAGGCTGTCCTGCATACACCTAGGACAATATCCACTGCCCTGCTGCTGTGAGACTAACACTCAAGCAGACCACACTCCCCACAGCTTCTTGCTCATGCTGCTCACCTGAGAAGGCCCTTGCTCTCTCTGATCACAAGCCCACAGCTAGCACCATTTTCAGAGTTTCCCCACTGGGTTGTGCCCCATCCTCGGGCCAAGTTTTAGGTGACACAGCTGTAGCCACCACTAAGCCAGGGGAGGGGCAGAGGAGACTACGCTCTCCCAAGCACACTTAGGACAATACCTACCACACTGGTATGGGTGGCTGTAGGGCTGGAGACTAGCCTGCTCAACACATTAAGCTACCAGGAACACCAGCACAGACCAGGTGGGACCTTGTGGGTTACAATACTGCCATCACCCACACCACACCAGCTGCCTGAGAATCCACCCACTACCCAGCCCACCACTCCCACTACTAGCTTCTAAGCAAGCAAACTGGAGGTTGGCCCAAAAATCAGCCCTCCAGGGCTAACTAACATCAGAGCCAGTGTAAGCTGCTCTAGTGTCTAAAAACAGCCACATTCACCCCATTGCTGCTAATACCAGGGCCTGGAGACTGGTTCAGTTGGTGTCCAAGTTCCCAGCAAAACTATCACAACCTCAACTAATAAGTGTGCCCTAAGCCACTGAGGGAATCACATACACCAGTGGCCCTTTGCACTACTAAAGAGGTTGTACAAAGATTATACTATTTCAGGCACCCAAAATAAAAGTCAAAGTATCCTACTCAGCCAACAACATACATACTACTCAGGAAAAAATTTCCCTACAAAAGTAATGTCAAGAAATTGAAACAAGCAATTGCGACACCCAGATAGACTGATATCAATGGTGGTAGAGCTCTATAAAGATGACTGATGAAAGAAATAGTAGATGACACCCAACAAGTAGAAAGACATCTCATGCTCATGGATTGGAAGAACGAATATTGTTAAAATGACCATACTGCCCAAAGCAATCTACAGATTTAATGTAATCCCTATCAAATTACCAATGTCATTTTTCACAGAATGAGAAAACACAATTCCAAAATTCATATGGAACTAAAAAGGAGCCTAGATAGCTAAAGCAATCCTGAGCAAACAGAACATTACCTGACTTCACATTATACTACAAGGTGGCCGGGCACCGCGGCTCACGCCTGTAATCCCAGCACTTTGGGAGGCCGAGGCGGCAGATCATGAGGTCAAGAGATCGAGACCATCCTGGCCAACATGGTGAAACTCCGTCTCTACTGAAAATACAAAAATTAGCTGGGTGTGGCGGCATGCGTCTGTAGTCCCAGCTACTCAGGAGGCTGAGGCAGGAGAATAGCTTGAACACGGGAGGCGGAGGTTGCAGTGAGCCGAGATTGTGCCACTGCACTCCAGCCTGGTGACAGAGCAAGACTTCATCTCAAAAAAAAAAAAAATTATGAGGCTATAGTAACCAAAACAGCATGGTACTGTTATAAAAATAGACATATAGATCAATAGAACAGAATAGAGAACCCATAAATAAAGCCACATGCCTACAACCAATTGATCTTTGACAAAGATGACAAAAATAGACAATAGAGAAGGGAAACTCTATTCAATAAATGGTGCTGGGAAATTTGGATAGCTGTATGCAGAAGAATTAAACTAGACCTACACATCTCATCACAGACAAAAATTGAATCAAGATGGATTAAAGTCCTAAACATAAGACCAGAAGCTATAAAAATCCTAGAAGAAAACCTGGGAAAAACTCTTCTGGACGTTGGCCTAGGCAAAGAATTTATGACCAAGTTCTCAAAAGCAAATGTAACAAAAACAAAAATAGGCAAATGGGACTTAAACTAAAAAGCTTCTGCACAGCAAAAGAAACAATCCACAGAGTAAACAAGCAACCTACAAAATGGGAAAAAAATATTTGCAAACTGTGCATCTGACAAAGGGTTAATATCCGGAATCTACAAGGAAGTCAAACAGCTCAACAAGCAAAAAATAACTCCACTGAAACGTGGGCAGACTGGGCACGGTGGCTCATGCCTGCAATCCCAGCACTTTGGGAGGCTGAGGCGGGCAGATCACCTGAGGTCAGGAGTTCGAGACCAGCCTGGCCAACATGGTGAAATCCCACCTCTACTAAAAATATGAAAATTAGCCGTGTGTGGTGGTATGTGCCTGTAATCCCAGCTACCTGGGAGGCTGAGGCAGGAGAATCGCTGGAACCCAGGGTTGGATGTTGCAGTGAGTTGAGATTGTGCTACTGTACTACAGCCTGGATGACAGAGCGAGACTCCGACTCAAAAGTAAATTAATTAAATTAAAAGAAAAGAAAGAAAGAAAAAGAAAGAAAGAAAGAAAAAGAAAGAAAGAAAAGAAAGAAAGAGAAAGAAAGAAAGAAAGAAAGAAAGAAAGAAAGAAAGAAAGAAAGAAAGAAAGAAAGAAAGAAAAAGAAACATGGGCAAACAACCTGAGCAACATGGTGAGACCTCATCTCTACAAATAGTAAAAAATTATCCGGGTGTGGTAGTATGCACCTGTGGTCCCACCTACTCGGGAGGCTGAGGTGAGAGAGGTTGAGGCTACAGTGAGCCATGTTCATGCCACTGTACTCCAGCCTGGGTGACAGAGTGAGACCCTGTCTCAAAAAAAAAAAGTGGGCAAAGAACATGAACAGACATTTTTCAAAAGAAGACATACGAGCAGCCAAAAATCTTGTGAAAAAATGCTCAACATCACTAATCATCAGAAAAATGCAAACTGAAACCACAATGAGATACCATCTTACACTAGTCACAACAGCTATCACTAAAAAGTCAAAAAACAACAGATGTTGGCAAGAATGTGGAGAAAAAGGAACACTTTTATACTGTTGGTGGGAATGTAAATTAGTAAAACCTTAATGGAAAATAGTGTGGAGATTTCTCCAAGAATTAAAAATAACACTACCATTCAATCCAGCAATCCAGCAATCCCACCAAAGGGAAAGAAATCTTTATATTACTATCAAAAAGATACCTGCACTTGTATATTTATCACAGCACTATTCACAATAGCAAAGACATGTGATATATTTGGAATATTTGTTCCCACCCAAATCTCATGTTGAATTGTAATCCCCAGTACTGGAGGTGGGGCCTGGTAGGAGGTGTTTGGGTCATGGGGGTGGATTTCTGATGGCTTGCCGCTGTCTTTGCAATAATGAGTGAGTTCTCATGAGATCTGGTCATTTAAAAATGTGTGGCACCTCCCCCTGCACTCGCTTCTGCTCCCGCTCTTGCCAAGTGATATGCCTGCTTCACCTTCTGCCATGAGTAAAAGCTTCCCGAGGCCTCCCTTGAAGCAGATGCCCAAACTGTGCTTCCTGTACAGCCTGCAGAACTGTGAGCTAATTAAATTTATTTTCTTATAAATTACCCAGTCTCAGGTATTTCTTTATAACAATGCATGAATGGAAATACAATGTGGAATCAACCTAAGTGTCCATCAATGGAGAATTGGATAAAGAAAATGTATTGTATATGCAGACACACACACACACACA
Organism: Macaca fascicularis; assembly: GCF_037993035.2. Taxonomy (NCBI): domain Eukaryota; kingdom Metazoa; phylum Chordata; class Mammalia; order Primates; family Cercopithecidae; genus Macaca; species Macaca fascicularis. The sequence continues at coordinate 67,178,181 of NC_088386.1, forward strand.
CACACACACACACACACACACACACACACACACACACCATGGAATACTACCCAGCCCTAAAAAAGAATGAAACTCGACCACCAAATGATGGTAAAATATAAAATAATTTTTAAGAAATGAAATCATGTCTTTTGCAGCAACATGGAAGGAACTGGAGGCTATTATCCGAAGTGAAATAACTCAGAAACAGAAAGTCAAATGCTGCATGTTCTGACTTATAAATGGGAGCTGAACAATGAGTACACGTGGACATACAGAGTAGAATAATTGATATTGGAGACTCCAAAAAGTGGGAGATTGGGAGGGGATAAGAGTTGAAAAATCACCTGTTGGGTGCAATCTTCTCTATCTGGGTAATGGGTACACTGAAAGCCAAGACTTCACCATGACACAATAGATGCCTGTGAGACATGTGCACTTGTACTCCCTAAATACTTGAAGATAAACACACACATGCACACACACAAAACAGCCCGAGGGATCGGTGTAGTAGCTTTCTTTAAATGAAGAGGGATTGGAGGAAGGGCATAACATAGAGGTCAGAATGTAAAACATCAGTCTGTTTTAAGTCTTTAGGGCTTAAAAAACTATTTCTAGGAAAAAAGGCCCAGTAACATACAACATTTTGGAATAGATTAAAAACAAAACATTGTCTCTAGTGAGAGTGTACATATGTCATTTTAGTTAAAATGCTTAGTAAATGAAGAATATTTGTTTTTAAAACCCAGAGCCTGACAAGTATCTCAGTATCTGACCAAAATCTCTGGAAGGATCCTTTGAGCTAGGTGTTGCTCTTTAATTCAGTAACGATCTGTGACAACTGGTGGGGTCAGATAATAAAGACACCGCCACAGGGCCCCATCCTCTGAGATTCTGCAGTTCTTGGAGATGGGGGCCATGTGCTGAGCAGATACCTACCAAATGTGTCTATTATGCTACAGGAGACTAACCGGGTACTGACCAACTGTGCTCCAGAAAACTAGCTACCTATCAGAATCCATGCCTCCACTTCCATGGGGTAGAATTGTACTGGGAATCAGCTACTTTGGACTGTGTCTCAAAGGACTATATTTCCCAGCCCTTGCAACTAAGTGAAGCCATATGACTCATGTTCATCAATGGAATATGGGCGGAAATGATGTGCCCCACTCCAGGCCTGGCTGTCCCTACCACCTCGCCAGTCCCTGCTTCATGTATACGTCTCCATGCCTGTTCCCTTTCTTCTAGCTGGAGGTAGAGGACTCCGGAGGCCTAGTGGGCAACCTGTTTATTTAAAGAGCTGGATAGTAAATATTTTAGGCTTTGTGGGCAACTCTCGCAACCACTCAATTCTGTAATTGTAGTACAAATGCAGTCATAGGCAATGCAACAAATGGGTGCAGCTGTGTGGCAATAAAACTTTATTTCCATAAACAGGCAGTGGGGGGCTGGATTTGGTTCATGGAGGACCCAAGTTTAGTGTCACCTGGGTTGTGTGATCTTGACTATAGCATGTAATCTCTCTGAGCCTCAGTTTCCTTACCTGTGAAAGGAAGAAATCTGACTTAATCTCAAAATTCTCTAATAACTCCATGACTCTGCAATTTCAGCTCATCAACTGTTATTTATACTCAACTTCTAGCTCAAGTGTAAGCTATTTACACTCTAGCTTGAGTGTAAATAATAGCTGATGAGCTGAAATTGTAGAATCAGCTACAGGATGGTGTGTGTGTGCATTTTTAAATACTGATGACTTAACTTCCAAGCATCTCGTGAAAGAGAAAATTAGCTCAAAAATATATAGCAATTAACCTTTATTTCCAAATTTGAGGAAAAGTAGAGGAGAAAATTATTGAGGGAAGAAAAAAAAGCATCAGGTATTTCTACAGTTTATAAAACTTAACAGATTAAATACAGAAAGCAAGTTAGTGAATGAATTCCAAGTATACATTCCATTGACGCAGACCACAGGGTGCTGCAGCTTGATCACAGCCATCACACAAGACGGAAATTGAAAGTCTTTCTTTGGGAACTTCACAGCATCATTTATTAAATAAGCACCCTGGGAGCTAAAGAATTGTTTAGCTCAACAGCAGCAAGACACATTGAGAGAAGAGGGATGATGACATGAGTCCTTCCAACAACTGAGCAGTTTGCTCAGTGAAGGGAAGTTAATGTGTTAAAAAAGAAATATCAGCTATAAAAGTAGCAATAATAATCAAAATCTATATTTGTTTTTAGCTACTTTCAAGAAGCCCTAAGGACATTAACTCTCTCAGCCCTACATTATGGGAGAGTCGCAAATTCTATGATTATTCTTGTTTAACAGATGAAAAACCTGTAAAAGTATATATTAATGTCACATTTATAAATATTCAAGTTTCAATATACCCAGGATAACTTCAAGAAACAATATTTTACTGAATGGCAGCTATTTTACACCAAAACCACTAGTGGTAACTATTGCTGTATGAGTAATAATATTGGAACAATAAAATTCATGTTCCAAACACTTTTTAGTGTAAAAATGTACTATACAATATTTGGTACATACTTACACCAAAAAATTACTCATTGTTTACCCGAAATTCAAACTTAACTGGGTGTCCTGTATTTTTATCTGCTAAATCTAAATGTTGAAGCTAGAAAGAACCTTGCAAATCATAGTTCAATTCCTTAATTCTAAAGACAAAGTGGGACCTGGAGACACAAATCTCAAGGGAAATTTTCCTTAATGGTGACTGGAAATGCCTTAGACTCTCTAAATTGTGGGTTTCTTTTCTAGTTCATCTAAGTCCTTCAGAGGAAGGCAGTCTAGAGATGGAAAGACAGGTATGACATTAAGCCTCTGGATCCAGCAGTGCCGAAAGCAATTCTCTCACTTTTCAGTACCATGAGCCAATAAATGTCCTTAATCACTGGAGTTGGTTTGAATGGTATTTCTATCCTTTTAAACTAACCTTGAGAGTCCACACTAATATTGCAAGGACTTCCACATTTCACATTTTCTTTTTTTTTTTTCACTTAGAGATGGGGTCTCACTCTGTTGCTCAGGCTGGAGTGTAGTGGTGTGATCATGGTTCACTGCAGCCTCAACGACCTGGGCTCAAGCAATGCTCCCACTTGAGCCTCCAAAGAAGCTGGGACTACAGGTGCATGCTACTATGCCTGGCTAATTTTTAAATTTTTTGTAGAGATGGCATCTCATCATTTTGTCCATTCTGGTCTCAAACTCCTGGCCTAAAGCAATCCTCCTGCCTTGGCCTCCCAAAGTGCTAGGATTACAGGTGTGGGCTACTGTGCTCTGCCTACTACCACATTTTCTTGTTAATCATCATAGTGCCATTCACACAGAAGTTCAACAAATACTTTTCAAATAAATAATAACCTTGGTTTAGGTTATTGCTTTCATTTTACCATCCAAACATTTTCCTTAGCATACAGTGTTGTTGTTATGGGGTTTTTTGTTTGTTGGTTGGTTGTCTGAGAAAAGGTCTCCATCATCCAGATTGGAGTGCAGTGTTATAATTATAGCTCACTACAACCTCAAACTCCCAGTCTCAAGCAATTCTCCTCCTGCTTCAGCCTCCTGAGTAGCTGGGATTACAGGCATGCACTACTGTGCCCAGCTAATTTTTTAAATTTTTTGTAGAGAGGTGGGGGTCTCACTGTCTTGTCCAGGCTAGTCTTGAACTACTAGTCTCAAGTGATCCTCCCACCTTGGCTTCCCAAAGTGTTCGGATTACAGGCATGAGCCCCTGCACCCAGCCTTGTTGCTGCTTTTTAAAAAGAAAGTCTGAATTTCTTTGCCTGGGCACACACACACACAAAAGATATTATTAAAAGAAATATAAACATGTAGAATAATGAAACCAGAGGTCAAATTGTATGTCTGTATTGCTTTCTGGAGAATAGCTTTGTTGACTTAAAGGAAAAAAAATGAGGCCAAATTAGCATAAGTAGAGGGTGTATTTGGGCCAAGTTTGAGGACTGCAACCAAGGAACACAGTTTCAAGTTGCCTGAATATATGCTCCAATTAGCAGAAGTTACAAGTGGGTTTTTAAAGGAAAAGAGAAGAGGTAAGTTTGTAAGTTGTTTATCAAGATTTTACACTAAAGTAACCTAAGGTATTGATTGGCTAAACATTGTTCTTTCTTTTCTCATTTCCCCCTTTTGATCAAAATCTTTCTCTTCTGAAATCACTGATGATCAAAATTTTAGATGTTTGTCTCATGTCATTGGGAAGGCTCATTCCCAGGTAATCTCATTCCATGTCTGAGGGAAAGAGGACAGGTACTACGGCTTAAGAAATTTAGTGATGGCCAGGCACTGTGGCTCACACCTGTAATCCCAGCACTTTGGGAGGCCAAGGTGGGATGATCACTTCAGCTCAGGAGTTCAAGACTAGCTTGGGCAACATAGCAAGACTCCCATCTCTACATAAAAATATAAAATAAAAAAATTTAAAACTTTAAACTTAAGAATTTAGAGAGGTCTCAAGGCTGAACTGACTGGCAACGCAAAGGGACAGAGTAACAAGATCTAGGCCATCCACCTTCAGGGGAGCCACAGCATATTAGATCACTTCTTTCTCGATGTTAGACATCTAGAAATACAAAGCATAATCAATTTAAGGACCAAAAATATTGAGATGGGATTTTCCCCTGACCTTGACCGTCTTCATGAACAGAAACTGGAGTGGCTCATTTCACTCAGCCTGCAGTCCATGGATGACTAAGTGTAACACCTCAGTGAAGGGTCAGGGTGACATCCTTCTGCACCTGCCCTTTTTGACACCTGAGTTCTCGTTCGGTGTCCAGGAAGAATCAGGTCACATGAGCTATTTGCAGGATAGTGTATCTGGAAGATTTATTGGACAATAAAGTGGCTCTCAGTGGGATGGGGAATTTGAAAGGGGATGGCGTGGGAAGAAGGTGATCTTTCCCTGAAGCTGCACTGTCTGAAGTTAGTGGCATCTATTTGTAGTTTCTGACACTCAGCTGCATGGATCCCTGCTCAGTCACATGTATCTCCAACTTTTAGCAGCTTGCATCCCCAACCACTTGTATCAGCCACTTGTGTTGCTCTGCCAGCTGAAGTCTTTTTACGGGCACTGGATAGGGGAATGGCAGGCCAAAAATGCAATCACTTGGGCAGAAAAATGGGGCCAGCTGTTTTTACTTAGGGCTGAGGGTTCAGGCTTGAGGGTGGTGGTTAGCTGGGAGCCCAGCTGTTCTGTATCAATATGATGCAAATAAGGATAATTATTAACAAAACAAGTTGAAATCCAGATCTGAAAGGTGTTTTTATTTCTTAAGGTAACCAATCAAGTAAATCATGTAAGGGGTTTGTCTTTCTAATGTCTTGTAGCCATTTAGTCTTTTGGGTAATTCTTTCTAACTGAATTTCTACTTTTCATCCTGGTCTGTAGAACAAGGTGACTAGCTGCAGGTCAGCTCCAGTTGGAGATCTTCTCCAGTGATGGACGATGTCTGCTCAGGTGGGGCTAACTTTTTAAAATGAGAAATGTGAATTCATGAGTAGATGGCCTTGAGTTTGGCTGCACAAGGATTGGTTAACAATACTTGATATAGTCCCTTTATTTGATGTCATTTCCAGTAAACAAAATCTCCAGGTTGTACGCCAGGATCTTTGATGTCTTCCTCTCCCAGGAGCTCAATGTTAAAAGAATCCTTAACTAATTTAGAAACTTTAACCAGAAGCGTTTAAGGCCTTGGCAGAAATGAGGAACATCACATTTAAGGAGAGCTGGTTTATAGGCTCCTTCATCCAGGTGCATGGGTCTTGCAATTATTATTTCAAATGGAGACAGTTGCTGTTTTCCAAACAGGGTAGAGTGTAAGTTAAGAAAATGGAAGAGGCTGGGCATGATGACTCATGCCTGTAATTCTAGCATTTTGGGAGGCCTAGGCAGGTAGATTGCTTGAGCTCTGCTGTTCAAGACCAGCCTGGGCAATGTGGTGAAATACTGTCTCTACAAAAAATTAGCTGGGTGTGATGATGTGTGCCTGTAGTCCTGGCTACTTGGAGGGCTGAGGTGGGAGGATCGCTTGAGCCCAGGAGGTTGAGGCTGCAGTGAGCTGAGATTGCACCTCTGCAATCTAGCCTGGGTGACGGGTGACGAGGTGAGATCCTGTCTCAAAAAATAAATAAATAAATAAAAGAAAATAAAAAAGAAAAGAAAAGAAAATGCAAGAGCCTTAGGCCAGGGAAGGGTAAATGTTTCTTTAAACTTTTCCAACTGATTTTTTATTATCCCATTTGTGCATTACACCATTCTGGAAGACTGAGCGTAGTTTGCACAATGGAAACGATGATCCATCCAATCTCAATCAACTTTGACCATACAAGTTAATCATCATCATCAGCAGCAGCAGCAGCAGCAGCAGCAGCACTTTGGTAGGCTGAGGCGGGCAGATCATTTGAGTTCAGGAGTTCCAGACCAGCCTGGCCCACATGGCGAAATGCTGTCTCTACTAAAAATACAAAAATTAGCCAGGCATGGAGGCACGTGCCTGTAATCCTAGCTATTTAGGAGGCTGAGGCACAAGAATCGCTTGAACCTGGGAGGTACAGGTTGCAGTGAGCTGAAATAGTGCCACTGCACTCCAGCCTGGGCAATAGAGCGAGACTCCATCTCAAAAAAAAAAAAAAAGTTTTACAGTAGGAACAAAAGGAAGTACAATATACTTGGAAGAGGGCCAAGTGGGAGATGAGAGATCCAAGTGCCCCATCTGGCCCTTGACTTGGGGTTTTATACATTGGCATGGTTGGAGGGTTTGCATTTCTTCTGTCTCAATTCTTCCCTTGGAGCAGGCTGTCCACATGCAGGGTGGCCGGCCAGCACTTGGGAGGGGCTGCTTGTGCAGTGTGTTTGCTGAAGTTGTGTGCACGCTCATTTGAGACATTTTTCCCTCAACTGTCAAGTGTTCTAGAGGAAGATCATATACCAGTTAAACTCCACCATTTGCCTCTTAATGCCCATGCTTGAGCCCACCCAACTCCTGAGATCTTATTGGGAAGCCGCTAATCACCAGCTTCAGGTGTTTTCTATCTATTGGGAGGCGGGCCTTCCATGGTGCCAGCTTCAAACAATTATTAGTTTTAGAGAAACAGTTTAACAACCCCCTGACCATCACCTGATGGTTGCTTGATGTTCCTGGGCTTGGGGAGAAGCCCTTCTGCCCTGCTCATGTCTGCCTAACTGCCTACTCTAATACTGTACTCTAACCAGTTTTCAAAAGCTGTTCTCCCTGCTTTAGACTATCAATCTTTTGATTACCAGTTCCATTGTCCTAAACAATTGTCAGTTAGGCAACCCTAAGTTTGCATTGGCAAAGACACAACTCAGCTGAAACAAGGTAGAAAATTTATATCTCAAAGGCACAGAATTTAGATATGAACACCATTATTTGCTGAGACAAAGAAGAGAATAGATAGAGGCCCAGTTAAGATTGCTAGGAAAAGTATCTTAAATAGGTAAGGTATGTTACATAAACTTTAAGCCAATGTATTCCCTGTGATAAAAGTGTCCAGTGGTTTAAGTACAAACAGAGATACCTTTACAAACAGAAATTTCCTTAATAGATATAAATTTCTTTTACAAAGAGTTTCAAAGTAGCTAAATATCAGAAAGGTATATTTTGGAGACTGATTTAGTTAGAATGGTGGCCTTATTCATTTAGCATCTTTCTTAATTCCATTACTGACTTCAAGGTGGAGCCCTTTAGTGTACAACGTAAAGGAAGTATTTGCAGTTTTCAGGGACTAATATGTAAATATGTGAAAAGCAGGCACAACCAGAAGGCAGAACATCTAGATCTTTCAGAATCAAGGATCTCATTTTTATACCAAATTCCGGGTCACCCAAAAGAGGGAAACACCATGCAACAGGGCTGCACAATATTCCGCGGTGCTCCTCACTACAAAAACATTCCCCCAAGGCCAGTGGTGACAAACACCAATCAGCCCACTCTGTGCTCACCCATTCCCCATGGGATTCTCATCCCTTGGCGGCAAGTGTTTCCACAGCCTCCATGTATTCAAACCACACCTTTCTTATCTGATCGTGCAAAGAAACAAGGAGTTCCCTACCAGTGACTTGCCAGCCATCACACCCATCAAAGTTAAGTTCTCTCTCACAGTACAAAGTAATCCCTCATACCCCAAAAGCCAAAGAGATTAGGAAACTCAATACAATTAAGAGCAGAGCTTTACATATGAGAGGAACCTGCCCATGCCCTCTTGAGACTACATAAAGGAGAGAGAGGACCCCAAGAGGAGGCATGTGTGTGGGTGGGGGAGGCACCTTTTTCTGTATTCCTCAAGGGGTATCCAGGCTGCTAGAAGTCTCCCCTAGATTTATTTTTTATGTTATTTATTTATTTATTTTTTAAGACGGAGTCTCACTCTCTTGCCCCAGTCTGGAGTGCAGTGGCATGAACTTGGCTCACTGCAACCTCTGCCTCCCGGGTTCAAGCAATTCTCCTGCCTCAGCCTCCTGAGTAGCTGGGATTACAGGCGTGTGCCACATGCCCAGCTAATTTTTTTTTTTTTTTTTTTTTTTTTTAGTAGAGAGGGGTTTTACCATGTTGGTCAGGCTGGTCCCCTAGATTTTTTCATGTAGCTTTAAAAGTGGCAAAAGTGAAGAGGAGCAGAAGTAGAAGGAAATAGAAGAGTAAGTCTAGAGTAGCCAATTTGGGAGGTTTTAAGCTTTCTAAAAGGCTGATGTAGTTTTACATTTTTCTCAGTAGAATCGTGTCAACAGGAAAGCAAGAAACAGAGGGACCAAACATATTTTACGAAGGGTTTCAGTTGACTGAGAAAAATTCTCAGAAACAGGACCTAAAATAGAAAAAACAGAGAGACATTTTTTCCAAAAAAAATTATAGCCTAAATACCAGCTTTTAATTACATTGACTTCTGACCATATAACTTAAAAAGAAAAAAATATTCAAACCTTTTATCAGATTTCAGCCATCACAAACAGAGAATAGTTCTCCTTCAATTTGTCTGGTTCTAAAACCAGCTTTTTCCAATTGTGCACATAGATGAATTATTCTAGGCGTTTCAAAGGACCCTCATTTCAGCCATTGCTGCTTATGACATCCTGGGTTATGGGGTCCGTTTTTCTAGATATTACAAGAGGACGCCCTGTAAGTGTTGTACATAAAAACCAGCTGGTGTTTCTAAAGGAGGCTGTCCCTTAAAAGAGCACTACGATTTTGAAGCTTGAATTCCCATAATTTAGGAACTTTTCAAAAGTGACCAAGGCCAGAAATGCATTTTGCTTTGAGAAGTGTGCTTCTTATGAGTGTCACTCCTCAGGGTGTCATCCAAAAGTCAAGAATTTCTCCGTTACGTGTCCTGGACTGCCTCTGCCAGGTGGCAGTAGGGTGCTCAAGGTATTGGGGTAACCAATTCCTTAATTTTTACCTTTCCTGATGAGTTAGAGTCCCTAAAATGTTCTTCTGGTGAAAAACGCCCTATGAGGCTGCTTCCCATCCTAGACAATAGTCCTGACACCTCTATAAAATCTCTAGTCACATAGAACACCTGAATGGGTCAGAGGGAGCAGCTGCCTCTTCTCTTGGAGGCGAGAAAACTCATGCTATGCACCTTTCAGATTGAAACTAACAGGAATTGGTCACAGGTGAAAATACAAGTCTAAATTACAAGGAATGGATAGCAGCTGCAATTTTATTTTATTTTACTTTATTTATTAATTGATTGAGATGGGCTTCCACTCTGGACCCTAGGCTAGAGTGTAGAAGTACCATCGTAGCTCACTGTAGCCTTGAATTCCTGGGCTTAGGCAGTCCTCTTGCCTCAGCATCCCAAGGAGCTGGGACTGCAGCTACACGCCATTGCCTCTGGCTAATTTTTAAATTTTTTGTAGAGATGCCACTGCACCCGGCCAATAGCTGCAATTTTTAAAGCATGCTATGTAATGTTAGGCCAAAACAAGTGTAACTACTGGTACCAGACTGCCCATACCATAACCTGAACTTCTTGCCCTGAGGCAGAGGCAGAGAAGGCAGTTCTCTGCAGAGCTCTTTACCCAAATCTCCCATCCAGACACAGAGACCAAAGCCCTCTTAGAGGAAAGAGAGGGTTTGACTTTTTTCTTATTTTTTAGAGACAGTGATGGCAGTGGCAGCCTGTCTGGATCAGCTGCTGTGAAGATGCTGGCTGTAGTGGGGGATGTACGGCCAGGGCTGCGTGCTCCATGGAGCCAGCAGGAGCTGGGAACAGGCAGGAGCCCTGCCCGCTTCCAAGTTGGCAGGGCAGGAACCCTGTGCTCCCTGAGTATAGCTGCAGCTGCCCAGCTACAGCTCCAGACCCAGGCATCCCTGTGCTCTTGGGTGCCCAGGAAGTGCCCCATGACCCCACAGGCTCAGAAGTGCCTGCTCTCCCTCCCTGGCCTCTCCCTGTACTCAGTGCCCACTCTGTTACAGAAGCAAAGTTGTGGCCAAAGCCAGATGCTGTTGTGACCCAGCCAGGTGTGTGTGCACTTGGGGTGGTGCTGACATGCTGCCCCGGCCCCCTTTGGACTTTGGGCACTGACGAGTGCAGGAGGGAGGTGGCGGGGGCGTGCTGAGGGCAGCTCAGTGTGGGCCTGCAGATGCCCCTTAGCATGAACAGCCTGGGTGCCATGGATGGAATGTTGATGGTGGGAGGTAGACAGGTTCCTGGGTGGAAAAGAGCAGGTCCCTACCCACCTTCAAACCAGGGATGGTCTGAAACCTGGGGGCCGGGCTACCATTTCCAGGTGGAGTCCACACCTGGAAAAAGAACTCGGTGCTTTTTCCGAGCCCATCCATGACCACCCATGGGCCAATTAGCATACATTTCCTCCCTTCTAAGCCCATAAAAACCCTGGACTTAGACAGATGTAAGGATGATCTGCCTGTGAATAGGAGCTACCCACTCTGGGTCTTCTCTCTCCTGACAGCTGGACACTTATTGGGACAACCTGCCTGCAGAAAGGAGCTACTCACTTTGGATCCCCTGAGAGCTGTTCTTTTTTTTTTTTTTTTTTTTGAGACGGAGTCTCGCTCTGTCACCCAGGCTGGAGTGCGGTGGCCGGATCTCAGCTCACTGCAAGCTCCGCCTCCCAGGTTCACGCCATTCTCCTGCCTCAGCCTCCCGAGTAGCTGGGACTATAGGCGCCCGCCACCTCGCCCGGCTAGTTTTTTGTATTTTTTAGTAGAGACGGGGTTTCACCGTGTTAGCCAGGATGGTCTCGATCTCCTGACCTCGTGATCCGCCCGTCTCGGCCTCCCAAAGTGCTGGGATTACAGGCGTGAGCCATCGCGCCCAGCCTGTTCTGTTGCTCAATGAAGCTCCTCTCTGCTTTGCTTGCCCTGCAGTGGTCTGTGTATCTCATTCTTCCTGTACGTGGGACAAGGATTCAGGAACTGCCAAATGGCAGGACTGAAAGAGCTGTAACACAAACAGGGCTGAAACACCTCCCTGCTTGCCACACTGTGGGCAACGAGAAGGGGAAAAGAGCTGTGGCCCTTCAGGGAGCCCAGACGTAGGGGATCCCCAAGCCAGAGCTGTGACACCCTCTTTGGGGCTCAGTGGTTCCCGGTATCTCCGAGCTTCCAGGTACCACCACATTCCTCTCATCCAGATGTGGATGCCTGCAGCAGAAGCTGTGTGTGGTACATCTTGTCCAGTCATAGCCTCATATGGAGCCGGCACCTGTGCCAGAGCCTGGAGCTGCCTGCCCTGCTGCAGCAGCCAGCATCCCTGGCTGTGCACAGTGGTCTCACCTCGTAGTCTTGCTCACCTACACACCCCTTGCCACTCTGCCTGGCTTGCCTTTGGCAGGTGTGGGATCCAGGCCAGTAGTGCAAGCTGAGCACAGCCTGCCAGGCTGAGTGGGCAGAATGAGCCCAGCGGGTGCAAGCAACACTCAGGCAGAACACACTGCCAGCCACAGGGGTTTCTGGCTGATGAAGCAACACCCCAGGGATTCCATGACAACAGGAATCTCACTCACTTGCCCAGGCTAGAGTGCGATGATGTGATCATAGCTCACTGTAACCTCAAACGCCTGGGCTCAAGCAATCCTCTGGCCTCAGCCTCCTAAGTAGCTGGGATTACAGGTACATGCCACCATGCCTGGCTAATTTTTGTATTTTTAGTAGAAACAGAGTTTCACCATGTTGTCCAGGCTGGTCTGGAACTCCTGACCTCCAGTGACCCACCCGCCTTGGCCTCCCAAATTCCTTGGATTCCTTGAGCCACTGCACCTGGCCACAAGTTGGTTTTTAAAGGAAAAAAAGAAGAGGCAGTTTCTAAGTTGTTTACCAAGAATTTACATTAAGATAACATAAGCTGTTGATTGGCTTGTTCCTTGCATTACATTGTTCCTTGTATCCCAAATTCTAAAAACATGAAGATAATGAGTGAGGCAGCTAGTGAGGAAACTACAGAGAAGAAAAGAAGGAATAAAATTCAAAGAATTGCCCCTGGGCATGTTGGGCAGCAGGGCTATTACTGAAGTTCTATCGTCATGTCTCTCTGGTCCTGTTAAATGTTGCATTCCACCGATAGCTCAAAGTGTCCTGACCTATTTTTCTTTTCTCAGTTTAAACACAGATGTAGCCAAATTGAATAATTCTATACTTCCAGACTACATCCATTCTTCTTCTCCTCCATTTAGTCTCAGTCTCTCAGAATAAGAAATGAAGAAGGGCTGGTGTGGTGGCTCATGCCTATAATCCCAGCACTTTGGGGGACCAAGGCAGGAGGATCACTTGAGGCCATGAGTTCAAGGGCAGTCTGGGCAACACAGTGAGACCCAATCTCCACAAAATTAAAAATTAGCTGGTTGTGGTAGTGCATGAGGCTGAAGTGGGAGAATTGCTTGAGCCCAGGAGTTCCAGGCTGCAGTGAGCTATGATTGCATCACTGCATGGCAGCCTCCGTGAAAGAGCAAGACCATGTCTTTAAAAAAAAATGGCGGCTGGGGGGGAATACAGGGATGTAGACATCCATAGTAACTTTAGAAATTAAAAAGATATTTTAGCATGAATATATTTCTAAATAATACATTCCTAAAACTAAAATCCCCCCTTTTAAAAATAATTTATTGTTTCATTCTCGGGACAAAACCCTCAACTTTACAGATGTGTTATTTTAGCATATTTACTTATTCACACCCAGAAGTGAGAATTTAGCCCCTATACATCAAAAGCCATTTGAATAGCTGGATTGGTGTCTTCCTCTTTCTCTTTCTCTTAATTCTCCAAGACAGTCATATTTCTGAATGCAGATTCTGCAGGCCTCATTCTGGTAGCAGCCCTTCTGGAGCTGAGCTTCTTGAACATTTGAGAGTCAATCTCCAAGACAGTTTATATTCAGTTTCATATGAATATTGAGGAGTACCAGAATATGCCAACCTAAAATATGCCTATTTGGTATTTGGCTTATTTTGAGCTAAAGGCCACTGAGAACCAGAAGACCAGGACATTACATTTAGAAAGTCAATTTGCATTTAGAAATGGTGCTTCCCTCTGTACCAGGAGGAAGAGGATCCTTAACAACGCCTGTCAATGGAGAAGGCACTTCTATCTGCATAACAAACCAACAACCCTTGTTTACCATACTTTTCCTGGTCACTTACTTACCCCTAACTTGCCTCCCCCATGCAGAAGCCTAAAACTCTTCTTTCCTTGTTTAAGCCTAAGATGATAGAAAGCCAACTTCTAACCACATAATGGAGTCAATCAATTCTGAGTATGCCCATATGTAAGCACCAGTCATATGCTAATAAACGTCTGTTTATTTTTTTCTTGTTAATCTGTCTTTGGCCAGCCTAATTTATATGGCACCAGCTGGAGAACTTAAGATGAGTGAAACAGGAGTTTTTTTCCTCCTCTACAGTGTCTATTTCTGAATTGGAAATGGACCCACATACACACTTAACCATAGTCTTCTAAACCATCTGACATTCAAAGATGACATTGTCACCTACCAACCCCCACATCCAGTAAACTCATTGCTTTAGATTGAATTCCAGATCATTTCATTGTGAAAGAAAAATAAAAACTAGGGACTCCCAATTCATTATGCCAAAAGGGAAAAGTTAAGCTTGAAAACTGAGTCACAAAAAACAGCAACAAAAAAACTGCCTTTCCTTTTGCTCCTAAACTGAAAGGTACAGATAAAAGGCCACACGTCTCCACAGGGGACCTCCCACCCCAACCCTGACAATGAAAATTAACAGCTTATCTCCATGGGTGCAGGACAAGAGTAAAGCAGGTGATGCAGAAGAAAAAACACATTTTCTTCCTTTCCTTTAGTATGAGCAGCTTCCCCCTTGAATCCCTCCCCACTTGTGCGATTGTACCCTGCTCTGCAAGTTTTTATGAGTTTACAGGTTCCTGTTTTCTGTAACTAGTGTCTGTAAGTCTCTGTTTTTCATCTGAGTAGCACCATGGAGGTCATGAGACATGCTTGAGCAATCTTAGATTGCAGCCATCTGGGCGCCATAGCTGAGGACATGAGATAAGATTGTGCAGGCAACTTGAGCAAGCCTAGATAACAGCCATCTGGCCCATATAGCAAGAGTCACATGAAAGCCTGAGTTATGAGCCTGTGCCTGTTTGATAAACTGCCTTTGTTCTGCTTCTGTAAACCTGCTTTCGCACCACTGCATTTCGCACCACAGATGCATGTATAAAAGTCAAGCCCTGTCTTTGTTCAGGGCTCAGCCTTTTGGATGTGAATCTGCTGAGCCAGTGCACCTAAATAAAATCCTCCTATTCCACCTATTGGTCTCTCTGGTTCCTTGGTTCCCGCAACAAGAGGAGATTAGAAATCGTCTCCCTCTACCTCAGACAAATGCATATTTGACTGCTTTGTGTACTCTATGTTTACTTTTTCTTTTCTTTTTTTTTTTGAGACAAAGTCTTGCTCTGTTGCTAAGGCCAGAGTGATTTTTGTATGTTGATTTTGTGACCTGCAATTTTACTGAATTTGTTTATCAGTTTTAATAGTTTTTTTGGTGGAACCTTTAGGTTTTTCTAAATATAAGCTTATATCATCTGCAAACAAGGATAATTTGACTTCTTCCTTTTCAGTTGGATGTTCTTTATTTCTTTCTCTTGTCTGATTGCTGTAGTGAGGACTTCCATTACTATGTTGAATAACAGTGGTGACAGTGAGCATCTTTGTTGTGTCCCAGATCTTACAGGAAAGACTTTCAGCTTTTCCCCATTCAGTATGATACTAGCTGTGGACCTATCATATATGGCTTTTTTGTGTTGTGGTGTGTTCCTTCTATACTCAATTTTTTGAGGGTTTTTATCATGAAGAAATGTTGAATTTGATCAAATGCTTTTTCAGCATCAATTGAAATGATTATATGGTTTTTGTCCTTCATTCTGGAGATATGATTTATCATGTTGATAGATTATATACGTTAACCATCCTCGCATCCCTGGGATAAATCCCACTTGGTCATGATGAATGATGTTTTTAATATGCTGTTGAATTTGGTTTGCTAGTATTTTGTTGAGGATTTTTGAATCAATATTCATGAGGGATATTGGCTTGTAGTTGTTTTTTTTTTTTTTAATGTGTCTTTGTCTGGTTTTGGTGTCAGAATAATGCTGGCCTCATAGAATGAGTCTGGAAATGTTTTCTCCTCTTCCTCTATTTTTTGGAGTAGTTTGAGTAGGACTCAATTCTCTAAATTTCTCAGAATAATCAGCAGTGAAAACGTGGGATCCTGAACTTTATTATGACTTCATTATCATTACTCATTACTGGTCTGTTCAGGCGTTGAATTTCTTCATGGTTCAGTCTTGGTAGGTTGTATGTGTCTACGAATTTATCCAGTTCTTCTAGGTTTTCCAATTTACTGGTATACAGTTACTCAAAGTAGCCTCCGTTGATCCTTTGAATTTCTGTAGTATCAGTTGTAATGTCTCCTTTTTCATTTCTGATTTTATTTATTTGTGTCTTCTCTCTTTTTTTTTTAGTTAATCTGGCTAAAGGTTTGTCAATTTTTGTTTATCTTTTCAAAAAAAGAAACAACTTTTCATTTCACTGATCATCTGTATTATTTATTGTTTCAATTTCATTTATTTCTGCTCTGCTCTTTATTATTTCTTTCCTTCTACCCATTTTGGGTTTTGTTGCTCTTGCATTTTGAGTTCTTTAAGATGCATCTTGAGGGTGTTTATTTGAAGTTTTTGTACTGTTTTGATGTTGCCACTTGCTGCTATAAGCTTTGCTCTTAGTACTGCTTTTGCTGTATCCCATAGGTTTTGGTATGTTGTGTTTCCATTATCATTTGCTTCAAGAAATTTTTAATTTTTCTTAATTTCTTCATTGACTCACTGGTCATTTAAGAGTATAGTGTTTATTTTTCATGTGTTTGAATACTTGCTATAATTTCTCTTGTTATTGATTTCCAGTTTTATACCATTGTGGTCAGAGAAGATGCTTGATATTATTTCAATTATTTGAATGTTTTAAGACTTGTTTTGTAGTCTAAGATATGATCTATTCTTGAGAATGATCTATGTACTGAGGAAAAGAGTGTATATTCTGCAGCCACTGGATGAAATGTTCTGTAATATCTGTTAGGTCCATTTGCTCTGTAGTGCAGATTAAGTCCAATGTTTCTTTGTTGATCTTCTGTCTGGCAGATTTGTCCAATGCTGAAAGTGGGATGTTGTGGTCTCCAGCTCTTACTGTTTGGGGTCTCCCTCTCTCTCTTTTGCTCTAAAAATATTTGTTTTCTATATCTCGGTACTCCAGTGTTGGGTATATATATACGCACAGTTGTTATATCCTCTTGCAGAATCAATCCCTTTATCATTATATAAAGGCTTTCTTTGCCTGTTTTTATAGTTTCTGTCTTGAAGTCTATTTTGTCAATATAAATATAGCTACTCCTGCTCTTTTTTGGTTTCCATTGGCATGGAATATCTTTTCCATTCCTTTATTTTCAGTCTATGCCTGGCTTTGTTGTTGTTGTTGTTTGTTTGTTTATTTATTTTTGAGACAGGGTCTCGCTCTGCCCAAGCTAGAGTACAGTGTCATGATCTCAGCTCACTGCAGCCTCCACCTCCTGGGTTCAAGCAATCCTTCCACCTCAGCCTCCTGAATAACTGAAACTACAGGCACGCATCACTATGCCTGGCTAATTTTTGTATTTTTAGTGGAGATGGGGTTTCACTATGTTGCCCAGGCTGCTCATAAACTTACATCCAATGTCATTGGTAGGTAAGAACTTACTCCTGTCATTTTGTTATTTGTTTCTGGTTGTTTTGTGGATTTCTCTTCCTCCTTTCCTATCTTCTCTGGTGATATGTTTTAATTTCTTGGTTTTTATTTTTTGTGTGTCTGTTGTATATTTTTTTTATTTGAGGGTACCATGAAGCTTACAAATAATGTCTAATAACCTGTTATTTAAACTGATGACAACTTAACACTGATTGCATAAACAAATTAACAAACAAGTAAAGAGAAAACTAATTAAAACTCTACACTTTAACTTCATCCCTCTGCTTTTTAAGTTTTGGTTGTTTCTATTTTTGTCTTATTATTCTATGTCTAGAAAACTTATTGTAGTTATTGTATCTGATAATTCCATTTTTTAGTCTTTCTATTCAAAATATGAGTCGTTTACCCCTACAATTACAGTGTTATAATAGTCTGTGTTTTTCTGTGTGCTTACTATTATCAGTGAGTTTTGTATCTTCAGATGATTTCTTATTGCTCATTAACATCCTTTTTCTTTCAGATTAAAGAACTCCCTTTAGCATTTTTTGTAGGATAGGTCTGGTGTTGATGAAATCCCTCAGCTTTTATTTGTCTGAGAATGTCTTTATTGTTGATGATATAAAGAATAGTATATCCTCCAAGCATGATTTTGAGGGATATTTTTGCTGGATATACTATTCTAGGAAGAAACTTTTTCATTCAGCACTTTAAATACGTCATGCCACTCTCTCCTGGCCTGTAAAGTCTCCACTGTGAAGTCTGCTGCCAGATGTATTACAGCTCCTTTGTATGGGTTTTGTTTTGTTTTGTTGTTGTTTTTGAGACAGGGTCTCGCTCTATCACCCAGGCTGCAGTGTAGTAGTGCAATCTCGGCTCATTGCAACCTCCACCTCCTGGGTTCAAGTGAGTTTCCTGCCTCCGCCTCTCAAGTAGCTGGAATTACAGGCATGTGCCACCACGGCTAGCTAATTTTTGTATTTTTAGTAGAGACGGGGTTTTATCATGTTGGCCAGGCTGATCTCAAACTCCTGACCTCAAATGATCCGCCTGCCACAGCCTCCCAAAGTCCTGGGATTACAGGCGTGAGCCACCATGCTCAGCCACCTTTGTATGTTATTTGTTTGTTTCTTTTCTATTGCTACTTTTAGGATCCTTTCTTTATCCTTGACCTTTGGGAGTTTCATTATTAAATGTCTTGAGGTAGACTTATTTGGGTTAAATCTGCTTGATGTTCTATAACTTTCTTGTACTTGAATATTGATACGTTTCTCTAAGTTTGGGAAGGTCTGTTACTGTCCTTTTGAATAAACTTTCTACCCTGATCTCTCTTTCTCTCTCTGCCTCCTCTTTAAGGCCAAGTAACTCTTAGGTTTGCCCGTTTGAGGCTATTTTCTCTATCTTGTAGGTGTACTTCATTCTTTTTTTTATTCCTTTTTCCTTTTTCTCCTCTGACTCTGTATTTTCAAATAGCCTGTCTTCAAGTTCACTAATTCTTTCTTCTGCATGATCAGTTCTGCTGTTGAGATTCTGATCCTTTCTTTAAAATGTCAGTTATACTTTTCAGCTCCAGAATTTCTGCCCAATTCTTTTAAATTATTTAGATCTCTTTGTAAAATTTATCTGATAGGATTCTGAATTTCTTCTCTGTGTTATCTTGAATTTTGTTGAGCTTCCTCAAAATAGCTATTTTGAATTCTCTGTCTGAAAGGTCACAAATTTCTGTTCCTCTGGGATTGGTCACTGGTGCCTTATTTAGTTTGCTTGGTGAGGTCATATTTTCTCATATGGTCTTGATGCTTGTGTCAGTGTCTGGGCATTAAAAAGTTAGGTATTTATTGTAGTCTTTGCAGTCTGGGCTTGTTTGTACCTGTCCTTAGTGGGAAGGCTTCCAAGTATTCTAAGGGACCTGTGTATTGTGATCTAACTCTTTGGTCACTGTAGGCATATCTCCATTAGGAAGCACCCCAAGCCCAGTAATATTGTGGCTCTTGCAGATCCATAGAGGTACTACCTTGGTGGTCATGGATAAGATCCAGAAGGATTCTCTAAAATCCCAGGCAGAGACTCTTGTTCTCTTCTCTTACTTTTCCCCAGAGTCTCTCTCTGTTTGCTGAGCTGTCTGGAGCCAGGGCAGGGATGACATAAGCACCCCTGGGGCCACCACCACTGGGACTGTGCTGAGTCAGACCTGAAGTCAGCACAACCCTGAGTCTCACCCAAGGCCCTCAGAGACTACTGCCTGACTACCACTGCTGATTATTCAGGCTCTTTAGTCAGCATGTGATGAGTCTTGCCAGGATGGGGTCCTTCCCTTAAAGGCAGCAGGTTCCCTTCTGGCCCACGGTGTGTATAAATGTCGTCTGGAAACTAGGGCCTGGAAGAGGGACCTCAGGACTCTTCCTGATGTCCTGTCCTACTGTGGCTGAGCTGGTATCCATGTTGCAAGACGAAGTCCTCTTCACCCTCCCCTTCCTCTCCTCAAGCAGAACAAAAGATGTCTCCCGGAGCTGAGAGCTTTGCCTATCTGGGGTTGGTGGAGGGGTGTCACAAACACTCCCTTGGTTGCCCCAGCTGGTGTCTCACCAGGTCACGTGCATCCCAAGTCTACTGGCTCTGAATCCAGGACTTGCCCAGGAATTGCAGTCCTCATACCTAGACTGCCTTTCAAGTTTATTTAGAACTCCAGAGCTCTTTAGCCCATAGTGGTGAGGCTTGCTGTAATCCCAGCACTTTGGGATACCAAGGCAGGCAGGTTACCTGTCAGGAGTTTGAGACTAACCTGGCCAACATGGTAAAACCCAGACTTTACTAAAAATACAAAATTAGCTGGACGTGGTGGTGCACACCTGTATCACAGCTACTCGGGAGGCTGAGGCAGGAATATTGCTTGAACTCAGGAGGCGGAGGTTGCAGTGAGTCTAGATCGCGCCATTTTGCAGCAATAAGGAATGCTAGCCAAGATCAAAGCTAACATGATTGAGTCCGCACTGAAAGTGGGAAGGAAGCTGTGTTTTTTTGTCATTATAGAATATCCCTGCTTCCTTGGTGTCATTATGTAACTACTCTGCCCCTGAGTATCTTGTTATATGAGGTAGTAATTGCCCTTAGTGTTTAAAACAGTGAACTTGAGGTTTTCTGTTACTTGTGGCCCAGAGAATCCTAATTGATACTCAAGGAGAGAGAATTGGATTGACTCAGCTTGATTTAATTTTCATTCTTGGGTTCGTCATCGGTGGAAGGGAGACAGGGTTATATGTTGCAGACAAAGTCCCTTGGGGCCTACTTCTACATTGGGAATATTCTTAGAAAAGAAGGAATTTGGAGGAGTCAAGCTACTTCCTAAGAAGTGACCACTTAGGAAGTGTAGAAATTCATTGTAGAAATTCAACCATGAGAACCTGAAAAACAAATAATAAAGGAAGAGTGAGACAGCCTTAAAATTCCTCAGACACAACCAACGTATAGCACTGTTAATACTTTGTGCACATCCCACCATAATTCTTTACTATATACAATATAGACACATGTAAAGTTATTTAGCAAGATTGAAGAAACTTTTCAGATCATTGAAATCTGACATATAGTCTATGGAACTCCGGTAGTGCACTATGGTACAAGGCTTTGTCTTTGGGTCCTCTCAAGTCCTTTGGGTGGTCTCCCAGGCTTTCTTTGCCGTTACCTACCTCCCTGATGCTAAGACCTTGCTTGCATTCTGGCATCACGTAGACCACTCCTCCTGGACTTTACTCTGCACTTCAAAGTTGATTCCTTTCTTTTCCATGACCCCAACTACATTTCTATTCCCTCTGTGGCCTGCTCATCTCTGGGTTTCAAGAAGGAAAGAATATAACCAACTCATTCTCACCAAGACGTCAGTAGCATATTTTTTCTTAACATGTTAATCCTTCAATAGATGTCATTTAGGTTTGCTGGTCTGGGTGCAGTGGCTCATATCTGTAATCCCAGCACTTTGGGAGGCTGAGGCAGGCGGATCACCTGAGGTCGGGAGTTCCAGACCAGCCGGACCAACATGGAGAAACCCCATCTCTACTAAAAATACAAAATTAGCCGGGCGTGGTGGAGCATACCTGTAATCCCAGCTACTCAGGAGGCTGAGGCAGGAGAATCGCTTGAAACCAGGAGGCGGAGGTTGTGGTGAGCCAAGATCGGGCCATTGTGCTCCAACCTGGGCAACAAGAGTGAAACTCCGTCTCAAAAAAAAAAAAAAAAAAAAAAGGTTTGCTGGATGAGGCAAAGCCTTAAACCGACAAACTAAATATCTAATGGGTTTTGTCTGCCAAGAGGCCTGAGGCAGAACAGATCAGAGACAGTAGTAGGGTGTGGTGGCAAGGAGCCAGCTAGTATCCACCTGAGAGTTTCCATTTGTGCTGGCTTTTCCTGGGATGAGAGGGTCTGCAGATTGAAAAGTTGCCCTGCATCCTTTTCACTTAAGATTGATGGCCCTTTAAATTATCTCCTAAAATTTTATGTCAGGCTCAGCTTCTAGGCTAAACTCAGCAGGTCAGCCCATAAAACTTTCTGCCTTCAAAGAAAAAGCACTTCTAGAAAGAAGCATTTGCCATGTTCTTTGGCAGAGGGAAGAGAAGTCATGAAGACCTTCCCTAAGAGAATTTCAGACACCTAATGGGGACTGTGGACATACTTTAAGCTAAGATTTGGGACCAACTCCAACATCCCCAAATCATACCACATGTTAACCTCTTATAATGGATCATGTAATCCCACCTTAGGTAATATTAGATTTTTTAAGTTTCCTATCACCAGTTTATAACAAAACTTCATGAATGGAAACACACACAAAGTTAATGGAGTTGACATGATGATGGTCTGTTCTCCCTTTTCTTTACTTCTTTTTTCAGGCTAGGACTGATCTTGGACAAAACTATCCCTTCCCTTTTCTAGGGCCAGATTTCTAGACACCCAAATTTCTGTTTTCTCATCCTCCCTGTGTGTTCTCCAGTCTGGAATTACTGTGCCCAACCTCCTGGGCTCCCTTCTTTCCCTGTCACACCATTCCTCCAGTTTAGCTGGCTCCAACTTTCATCTTCTCTAGGTCCAAGGCTTCAACTAATATGGTTAACTAATCAGTGTTACAGTGTGACAGTGGAAGAAGACCATCGGTTCTCCCAGGTAACCAGTGTTCTGTATCTAGAGACATTTAGAGGCAACACACCAGGCAAATGTTTACTCTCTGCATTAGAGAATATAGACTGGTGATGTTACTAAGTGCATTATTTTTAGCAGAGAAGTTAAGCAGGTGGTAACTGGATTTTAAAAACACCAAAATGTATTCCTAAATTAGCTCTGTCCGGACATCTCTTCTTTTTCTTCTCTGTCTCTCCGTCCATCACTCTACTTCCTCTTTTCTAACTTCCTCTTTCTCTTGGCATTTTGTTCCTTTTTTCTCAGGTTATTAAGATTTAACATCAATACTTCCCAGATTTAGATTAATGTGATAAATGCAACCAAAAGCCTCAGTTGCCCCATTTATAAAATCAGAATTATTTTAGTTCTAAGAGTATAGCTAAGATAGTCTTAGTTTCCTCCATCTGAAATATTTTATAAACTACATGTACTATAACATGTACATATTAGTGAATTAAATTTTAAAAATAAATAACTCCATGTGCCCATGTTTGCCCCATGTTTGCCTCTCCCTAGTCCTAACCTTACTCTCAGATAACCATTATCCTGAAATTGCTTATGATTCTCTTGTTTTCATGTTATTGTTTTTACCATATATCATTATAACCCTAAATAATAAATGGTTCATTTGTGCATGTTTTTAGACTTTATATGATATCCTTTGTTTTTAGACTTTATTTAATATATTTTGTAAATACTTTGGCAACTGGCTTTTCTTCTCAATACTATGTTTATAAGATTCAGCTCTTGGCCAGGCATATAATCCAAGCATTTTGGAAGGTCTACGCATGAGGATCACTTGAGGCCAAGAGTTCTGGACCATCCTGGGCAATATAGTGAAACCCTATCTCTACAAAAAAATAATTTTTAAGTATTAGCCAGGCATACTGGTGCATGTCTGTAGTTCTAGCTACTCTGGAGGCTGAGGTGGGAGGATTCCTCGAGACTGGGAGGTCAAAGCTGCAACAGAGCAAGCCTCTATCTCAAACCCCAGTCAAAATGGTTTATATCAAAAAGACAGGAAATAACCAATGCTGTCAAGGATGTGGAGAAAAGAAAACTCTCTTGCACTGTTGCTGGGAATGTAAATTAGTACAACTATTATGGAGAACAGTTTGGAGGTTCCTAAAAAAACCTAAAAATTAGTACAACTATTATGGAGAACAGTTTGGAGGTTCCTAAAAAAACTACCATATGATCCAGCAGTTCTATTGCTGGGTATATACCCAAAAGAAAGGAAATGAGTATATCAAAGAGATATCTGCACTCCAATGTTTGTTGTAGCACTGTTTACAATAGCTAAGATTTGGAATCAACCTAAGTGTCCATCAACAGATGAATGGATAAAGAAAATGTGGTACCTATACACAAAGGAGCAGTTGTCAGTCATAAAAAAAAAAAAAAAAAAGAGATCCTGTCATTTGCAACAACGTGGATGGAATTGGAGATCATTATGTTGAGTGGAATAAGCCAGGCAGGGAAAGACAAACTTCACATGTTCTTACTTATTTGTGGGATTTAAAAATCAAAACAATTGAACTCATGGACATAGATATTAGAAGAATGGCTACAAAAATAATTAGAAAGAATGAATAAGGCTGGGTACAGTGGCTCATGCCTGTAATCCCAGCACTTTAGGAGGCTGAGGAAGGCAGATTACTTGAGGTCAGGAGTTTGAGACCAGCCTGGCCAGCATGGTGGAACCCCATCTCTACTAAAAATATAAAAATTAGCCAGGCATGTTGGTGAATGCCTGTAATCCCAGCTACTTGAGTGGCTGAGGCAGGAGAATTGCTTGAACCTGGGAAGTAGAGATTGCAGCGAGCTGAGATTGTGTCACTGCACTCCAACCTGGGTGACAGAGCAAGACAGGAAAGAAAGAGATAAAGAGAGAGTGAGAGAGAGAAAGAGAGAGTAAGAGAGAGAAAGAGAGAGGGAGAGAGAGAAAGAGAGAGGGAGAGAGAGAAGGAAGGAAGGGAAGGGAAGGAAGGAAGGAAGGGAAGGGAAGGAAGGAAGGAAGGAAGGAAGGAAGGAAGGAAGGAAGGAAGGAAAGAAGGAAGAAAAAATAAAAAGAGTAAGACCTGCTATTTGATAGCACATTAACTTAATAGCGTATTTTAAAATAACTGTAAAGAGTGTAATTGGATTGTTTGTAGCTCAAAGGATTAATGCTTGAGGAGATGGACACCGCATTCTCCATAATGTGCTTATTTCACATTGCATGCCTGTGTCAAATATCTCATGTACCCTATAAATGTATACACCTACTATGTGCCCACAATAATTAAAAATTTAAAAAAGACTCCATTTAAAAAAATTCATCTCTATCTGAGTAGCTGTAGTTCGTTTATATTGTTCCATGGGAATCTACAGCATAAACACCATTTCATATCCATCCGTTTGTTGGGGGACATTTGGGTTGGAAACTCAATGCATTCATTATATATGTTATGAATATATATGTTTCTGTGAAGATATAAATGGATTTCTATTGGTTATACACATGGGGAGTAGAATCACAGAGTATGCCCATATTTACCTTTATTACATAATGGCAAACTGTTTTCCAAAGTAGCTGTATCCATTTATATTCCCATCAGTGTTATATGAACATTCCAGTTGCTTCACTGTCTTGCTAGTATTTGATATTTTCCAACTTTTAAGTATGTGCCAATATGGTGGATGTAAATGGCATCTCCTCATTATCTTAATTTGTATTTCCCTGATTACTAATAAGGTTAAGCATCTTTTCGTGTTTATTGGTCGTTCCTATTTCCTGTCTGTGAAATGTTTATTCATGCTTTCTGCTCATTTTTCTATCAGGCTGTTTTTTCTTTTTATATTGATTTGTAAAATTTTCATAAATTCTAGATGCCAGTGATTTGTTGGTTATGTGTGTTGCAAATATCTTCTTCCAGATTATGACTTGTCTTTTCATTTTCTTAATGGTGGTCTTTTGATGATCAGGAGTTCTTAATTCTAATGTAGTAAAATTCATCGTACTTTCTCAGTTAGAACTTTGTGTATCTTATTTAAGAAAACTAAGGTCATAAAAATATTTTCTCATAACTTATTCTAAAAATTTAGCTTTTCACATTAGCATCTTTAATTTAAACTGGAATTGAAAGTTGGTGGGTAGTAAAAAAGAATGAGATCATGTCTTTTGCAGGAACAAGGATGGAGCTGGAGGCCATTATTCTTAGCAAACAAATGCAGGAACAGAAAACCAAATACTGCATGTTTCCATTTATAAGTGGGAGCTAAATGATGAGAACTCATGAACACAAAGAAGGGAACAATAGACACAGGGGCCTACTTGAGGGTGGAGGGTGGGAGAAGGGAGAGGAGCAGAAAAAAATAACTATTGGGTACTGGGCTTAATACCTGGGTGATGAAATAATCTGTACAACAAACCCCCATAACACGAGTTTCCCCCTAAAATAAGCCTCTACATGTGCCCCCAACCTACAATAAAAGTTAAAAAAAAAAAAAAAAAAAAAAAAGAAAGAAATTTGGGCTATGGTGTGAGGTAGGAGTCCAATTTCACTTTTTTTTTTTTCCTATATGGATATCCACTTTTCCAGTACTATTGCTTGTTTAGACCCTTCTTTCCTAAATGATCTGCAATACCAGATGTGTGACAAAGCAAGTTTTCACATATGTGTGTCTATTTCTGCGCTCTCCATTCTGTCTACCTCTATGCCAGTAATTACTGTGGCTTTCTATTAAGTTTTGATATCTGGGTAGAGCAGGTCTCCTATTCTTCAAGAGTGTCTTGGCTATTCTTGACCTTTGCTGTTGTATATGTAATTTTAAAGTCAGTTTACCAGTTCTGTGACAAGCTCTCTTAAGATTTTAATTGAAGTTACTCTTAGATCAATTTGGAGAATATTCACACTCTTATACTGATTCTCTCTTCCTATGATTATCGTACTTCTTTTATTTAGGTCTTAATATCTTTCTATTGAGTTTTATAATTTTGTCTATAATGATCTTACATGCATATTGTTAGGTTAATTCTTAAGTACATTACGTTTTTTGTTCTTCTTACTTTTTTTTTTTTTTTTGCCTTGTCACCTAGGCTGGAGTGCAATGGTGCGATCTTGGCTCACTGCAACCTCTGCCTCCCGGGTTAGAGTGATTCTCCTGCCTCAGCCTCCCAAGTAGCTGGGATTACAGGTGCATGCCACCACACCTGGCTAATTTTTGTATTTTTAGCAGAGTCAGGGTTTCACCATGTTGGCCAGGCTGGTCTCTATATCCTGACCTCATGATCTGCCCATCTTGGCCTCCCACAGCCCTGGGATTATAGGCATGAGCCACCACGCCTTGCCCTAAATTATATTTTAAAATCTTTGCTACTGGTATTTAGAAATAAAATTTAGTATTTATGTATATCTTGTATAAAACAACCTTGATAATCTCTTATTAATTCTGATAATTTGACTGTAACTTACTACTTTTCCTAATCTTATTGCACAACCTGGATCCTCCAGTAAAATGTTCAACCAAAATAACACCATTTATTTGTCCTTAGTTTGCAGAAAATGCTAGTATTCCAATATTGAATATATTGTTTGCTATGTATTAAGGAAGTTTCCTCCTATTCCTAGTTTGCTAAGAGGGTTATTTGTTTAAATTATAAACAAATATGCTGAATTTTATAGAATATTTTTCCCATCTTTCAATATGATATGATTTTTCCTTTACCTTGTTAATCTAATTTTTGTAAACATTTTATAAATTTGAATATTCTGACCTATGAACATAATGTATTTCTGCATCTATTTAAGTCATTTTTAAAATTTGTGCTAATTTATGGGGTACATAAGAAATTTTTTATATGTATATAATGCGTAGTGACCAAGTCGGAATATTAGGATGTCCATCACGTGAGTACAATACTTTTTTGTAAGTATAGTCATCCTACTCTGCTATCAAACATTGCATGCATTTATGCCTTCTATTTTACTGTATGTTTGTACCCATTAGCCCACTTCTCTTCATCCTCCTCACCTACCCCACTCACTCTTCCTAGTCTCTGTTATCTATTTATACACTCTCTGCCTCCATGTATTCAAATATTTTAGCTTCTACGTAAAAGTCAGAACATGTGACACTTGTCTTAAAGAGAATTATTTTAGCATTTTACATTTAATGTTTATATAATTGCTAGGTATCTTTTATAAGGTTAAAAAGTTCCTGTCTGTTCCTGGTTTGCTAAGGATTGTTTAAAATGAAACCTTAATGGATACCAAACCCTTTTTCTACATTGATCAAAATAGTCACATGCATTTTCTCCTTTATTTTGTTAATATGATGACCATAAAAAGATTTTCTGATGTTAAACTAACTGCCTTCCTGAAATAAAACTAACCTTATCATGGCTTATTATCTTTTCAATACATTGCTGGATTCAGGCTGCCAAATTTTTGTTTATTTGTTTAGATGGGGTCTCACTCTGTTGCCCAGGCTGTAGTGCAGTGGCATCATTATAGCTCACTGCAGCCTCGAACTCTTGGGCTCAAGAGATCCTCCCACCTCGGTCTCCCACTACAGCCTGCACCACTACACCCGGGTTGGGTTGCCTATACTTTATCTGTGATTTGTGCACCTATATTCATGAGAAAAACTGCCCTGTAAATTTTCCTTCTTATACTGCCCTCGTTTGCTTTTGGTATTAAGGCTATGCTAGCTTCATAAAATGAGTTAAGTCATTTTCTTAATCTGTTTATTCTCTAGAAGAGTTTAAGACTGAAAATCTCTTCTCCTTGAATGTTTGTCTGTCTGTGGTTTTCATTCGATTCCCCTCCTCCCCTCTCCCCAGTCTTCCTTTCTCCCATCTCTTCCTCTCCCTGTTGCTCTCTTTGTTCCTTCCTGCTATATTCACTTTCTTTTTCCTTTCCTCTACCACCAGTAAGACCACCTTTGATTTAAAAGCATTACAAAATTGGCCTGAAGCCCAGGCATCAGGATTTTTATTTTAATCAATGTTTTTAACATTCCCAAATATAACATTTTTGTGTGTGTTTGATGTAACCAATTTGTACTGCCTAGCTGTGAAAAAAGAAATCTTGCAGTCGTCTGAAATAATAGTGATTGCTAAATGAGAATTTCAATTATCTGTTCGTAATTACCTATTTTGAAATATTTTTGAAATGAATTCAGTCCCATTCATGACGTGGTACTTCCAGATTTCTCTGCCTTGTGACACTCAACAATGAAGGGAAACAATTCCAGGATGTAAAGAATACATCAAAATTTAATGAGAACAAGAGCCTTTTCACAAATAAGCTATGCTGATTTTCCAGGTTTTTCTATAAACCTTCAATTCTATGCTTTATGTTTCATAGATATCCTCCCTCTCCTTTCAAATAGCACAAATGCGATTTTCTTGATGGAGCATTATTTCTGGATGGTAAAGATTACTTTAATTCTCTGTAAGAAAAACCTGGGATGTTTCCCCCCTTTACTTAGTTGAAATGTAAATATTTTAAAACCTTCCATATCCATATGGAAGTTTTCTCCCAGTGACTTAGTGGCTAAATACCAAATGCTCTTTACAAAATGCAAATCGCTTATTCAAAATACAATTAAATTATAGCATACATAGTTTATAAGTAATTATAGTCATATAATGTATGTAATTTGGATTTCTTTGGGTAAAAATCTATAAATGCTGCTACATTCAAACCAAGAAATAGTTCTTTTTAGAAATACACTATAGCAAAAATACCATTTTCAGGTAAGATGTAAAGTAAGTAGGGTAGGTCTTTCTGAAAGAATACCAATTAAGCCTTCCTCTTCAGGAATTCTGTGGGGGTCCTGTCAGTTAATTCGGTCATTTTACAATGAGAACAGATACCAACCTTGGAGTCTGGATTAATTCTATGGGTATGAATAATGATTGTTAAGATTACTAGTGTCCATTTTTTTTTTATCACTTCTTTTGAGCAGTACCCCCTCACCAAAAACAAAAACTAAAACAAAAAACCAAAAAACTTAATTGAATTGAAATATCCTAAAAGAAAGATTTCTGAGTTTTCATAGGTCTAACCAGAAATCCCATTAAACTCAATCTTTCGTGGACACTGTGATAAGTCACCTAGATGTCCGTCAGGAAGGACTTTGTGTTAGTTTCCTAGGGCTGTCACAAAAATTACCACAAACTGAATGGCCTGAAACAACATGGGCTTATTTTTTCAAAGCCATGAAGGCCAAAAGTGTGACATCAATGTGTAGGCAGGGCCTTGCTCTCTCTGAAGGCTTTAGAGGAGAATCCTCTATGTTTCTTCTGCTTCTCATGGCTCCAGGCATTTCTTGGCTTGTGGTTGCATAATTCCAGTTTCTGCCTCTGTCTTCACATGGCTTTTTCCTCTGTGTCTCTGGGTTGTCTCCTCTTCTATCTCTTAAAGGGATACTTGTCATTGGATTTAGGGACACCCCCCCAGGTAATCCAGTATGATCTCATCTCGGGGTCCTTATTTACATCTACAAAGATCCTTTTTCCAAATGAGGTCACATTCACAGGTTTTGGGGGTTACGATAGGGACATATATTTTGGGGGGCCACCATTCAATCCATTGCAGACTTATTCCCTGGACTCCTGGGAGAGGTGCCAGAAGGAAGTCTCAGCTGTTAGCCTTCTTTGGGGATTGCCTCAGCTGAAAGAAGCTGCCTTGTCCATGGTCAGGGTTCCTTCTAGGGGGAGCTCATAGCCAACACTGGTCAAAATGGGTACAAAGGCCAGCTTGGAGCTATACTTCAGAACTACTCCAGTTCCAGAGCTCACACTGTGGTGAGCTGAGGCCTTCATTAGGTCTGCACCAGGCTCAACTTCTCCTTGGCCTTCGTCTTCCCCTTCCTCCTCTCCCTGGTCCTACTGGTCAGTGTCTTCTGACTCAGCTTCGCAGGGAACCCAGCCTGAAACACTTAGATGAAAATCATTCATTCATTCATTCATTCATTCACTCCTTTATTCATTCACTCATTCATTTTATTTCATTCGATAAACATTTATTGAGTACCTACTGTGTGCCATGTGCTTTCTTTCACAAGTATGGCACAATGATCATATTTGACTCTTTTGTAAATCAGGATCTTCTAGTGCCTCAAACTAACCATCCTGAACCTCATTTGTTAGTTGTAGATCTTAAAGGTTTAAGACAGGAACTCATAATTTATCCTAGAATTATCTTTTGTTTTGAATAAATCCCAGCCTAACATAAGCTTTTTTCTGCAGTGATATGCAATTTTTCCCCCAATAAAGGTACCTACAAAATACATCACTTGAGTGGTCTGATCTATCAGGATTTGTCTAGGTTCTGGATTTTCTGTGTTGTTTAAGGTCTATCTTTTAACCTTATTAAAATGGGTAAGTGGAGAAGAAATGACAGACTTCCAGTGTTAGAAGCACCACAGGATTTCAGAAGGTTAAAGCACTGCCAGAACCAAGGAATTATCCAGCCAGCCCAAATTCCTTGTATGACAAATGAGAAAACTGGGAGTTCATCCCATAGCTGCCTTCACCATGTAGAGTATGGGACTTCTATCTGGTTGTTGTATATATGGGGCTGGGGGGTGTCTTTCCATTTCATTTGTAAACTCCTTCTGGGCAAGATCTGAATCTCATATTTTTCTGCCCTGCTCAGTGTGTAGAAAAATAAGAAGTAAGATTTTGAATAAATAATTGGTTGATTGAGCCCTCTTCATCTAGCAAAACTGCTCCAATCATGTAGGTAGTCAAGGGTCTTAATTTTTTATATGCAGACCTCCAGAGGAAATAATGTCCCTCATCACTTGAATCCTAGGCTTAACAATAATCACCGTCAAGGAGTTCCTCCTAAAAAATAACCCAGCTTTACAGAATAGCCCCAAAATGTCATAAATATGCACATAATTTGTACTAGCCCTTTTCTTTGTAAGTAGTTCACAGATAATAAACCAGATTGGAAATAAAATCAGTACTTTTTAAAATTTGAAATGTTTAAATAGCTACTTAACCATTATTTTTACTCCACCTCATTCCATAAAGGATTCAAGGTCACTTACAATAAGACACACATTTCGATATTTTAAAAAATAAACATGATGTGAGAAAACTGAAATAGAAAATAAGATAAAGTACAGCATAATGTTAATATCCAAAGTTCATAAATTGCTAGTGGGAGGCCTGAAATCTGGCTCTGAGCATTCCAATTAATTGATAATAACTACTTTTATAGAAGGCAATAGAGTGGTCCAAGTTCCTAGTCATCAAAGTCTACTTCAGAGTCTACTTCATCCGAGATAATAAATCTAAGTCAATCACAGTCATCCTACCTCTTGTTAGTAAGTGTTTTAAGAATCTACATATGACTGAATTCTGATAAAACAGACACAGGAGAAAGTCTGTGGGGGAGGAGAGATTTCCAGGAAGTCTCCTCATTCTTAAATGAAAGACAAGAAAGGTTTGGTTCCTTTCTTTCGCTGGATGGTGTTGTGGTTGGATATCATGCTTGGAACTGACAAGTGTCTTGCTATCAGCCTGAGAATGAAGCCAAGACACAGAGCAGGGAAAAGCCAATAGAATCCCTGCCAAGAGAAACTGATGCCCTGACAAGGTGCCCTGGAGCCACATGACCTCCGCATCTCTGGTTTTGTGAGTTATGACATTTTCTTTAAGACAATGTGAGTTGAGATTTTCTGTTACTTGCAGCCAAATGCATCCAAAATGATATAAAAGTAGCATTTAAGAACAAGGGTTTGAAATAGACCTGCTTCTGCCATCTAACTTGTACTATGTAAACTTGAGAAATAATTGAAGTCTTTAAACATGAGTCCTTTTGTCCATAAATTGAGGTAGATAATGGCTACTATACAGGGTGGATATAAACATGTAATGGAGAAAAAAGCATGTAAAGCGTTTAGAGAAACTAATGCATAGTAAGTGCTTGATAAAGAGATGATTTTAACACTGAGGAGAAATACAGATAATCAATACACAATTGTCTGGCTCTTTGAAGTGATGATGGAGCTTTCTGAGGCTGTAATTCAGGCTCTTAACCTGTCTTTAGTGACCATGGAAGACAACTGACCACTTCTTGCTGTAAAATAAGCCATTACACTGGGTGCGGTGGCTCACGCCTGTAATTCCAGCAATTTGGGAGGCCGAGGAAGGTTGATCACCTGAGATCAGGAGTTCGAGACCGGCCTGGCCAATATGGTGAAACCCTGTCTCTACTAAAAATACAAAAATTAGCCGGGCATGGTGGTAAGCACCTGTAGTCCCAGCTACTCGGGAGGCTGAGGCAGGAGAATTGCTTGCATCCAGGAGGCGGAGGTTGCAGTGAGCCAAGATTGCACTATTGCACTCTAGCCTGGGTGACAAAACAAGACTCCATCTCAAAAAAAAAAAAAAAAAGAATAATATACTGTATTTAATTCTACTTAGAATAATATACTGTGTAACATTTCTGGCACTATAGAACAATTTATTCCTTTTGTATTTGTAATTTTTTAAAAATCATGCAAATCAAAAATACAGAAGCAAAACGAAAATAAAAATAAGATATAAACCACCCCTCAGAGATAACCACTCAGTATTTTGGTGACTACTTTTCCTGAACACACACACACACACACACGTATATTCATATATATAGGATCATTATCTATAAACACTTATGTTAACTGGGGTTTTTTTTTTTAACATAACATTGCAAGTACATTTCCATATCAACAAACACATTTCTGCAATTATATTTTTGCAACATCATTTATAATCTCTACATAGTACTCTATTATATAGAATCTGTATGTTCTATATTATAAGTAATATGCACAACCAAATCATTAGTGTGGGATCCTGAGGCTTTTCTAAGTTTTTGTTGTTATAATTAAAAGCACAATGATAATTGTAGCCAAATTCCTTTTAAACCTTCTTATTAAACTCTTAAATTCCTTAGTGTAATTTCTGAAACATGGACTTGCTGGTTAAAAGTGTTTGTACAAAAGGCATATAGCGTGGTATAATGGACACTGGAGACTCAGAAGGAAGGTCCATGGGAGGTGGGTGAAGGATAAAAAAACTACATATTAGATACAATGTACACTAAAATCTCAGCCTTCACCATTATACAATTCATTCATGTAACCAAAAATCACTTGTAACCCCAAAGCTACTGAAATAAATATATATATATAATTTTAAAAATAAATACTTAAAAAACAAAGTATTTGTACAATGTTCTTTTAAACATATATTGCAAATTTCAAAATGTACATTTAAATATTTTTATAAATAATGTTTCTACTTACAGAAAATTATATTGGCCTTTTAAATAATTACACCAAAATTTTCAGTTTATTTCTCTATACCTAACAGCATCATAACAAGGTTATTACATTATGATGGTGATGAACTTACTATTCTGAAATTGTAGGTTTTATTTTTACTCAAAGTTAAAATTCTTCCATTATTTACTAGCTTCACGCTTTCTTGAATTTCTTCCACACTTGGAATACCAATAATTGGGTTTTATAGCCCAATCTTTTGGTCTCTTAATGTAGGTAAATCTCTTTTGTAGTTCTATTCATCTTTTGATTAACTTGATCATATTGCATAGAACAGTAAGCTGCCACTATTTAAGTGAATTCAATGAAGGCAATGCTAGGCCTTTTTGATTTGCAAATTTACTTGAAAAGCCATGTCCATATAGCAGTTAAATGCTCAGTCTTTTGATATTAGCACAGCATGAAAAGCAACAGTTTTTATATTTTGGTGGCATACATTTACTTTAAAAACACACATACATATATATAGGCATTTCCTACCATGATATGCTTTATTGCTTATAGACATGAAATAAAAAATTTAGCTACCAAGCCAAATATTTGAAAATGTGTTTTGTTATTGCTTCTTATCTGTATAAAAGACCGTAGTTGCTTCCTTTTCTGCTATCTCAACCTTAGCAAACAAGAGTACAATTTAGCACTTTTCCTTGATGATTAACTGTCTAAAGGCCAAGAAAATGTTGATGGTTAGGCAAGGGAGAGAGTATTTCTACTTTGTATTTTAGCCTATATTCACAGCATAAACTACTTCATTCACACGAAACTGAGAAAAAGCTAGAAAAATATTACCATTTTAGGGACAACTGTTATGACATGCATGAGTCTCCCTAAGTAAATCTAATGTAAATAAAGAAGATGCATTAAAAGATAATACACTAATTCAATCTACTTGATGCACTGTGAACATGAGATTTGGCAGTTCATTTTTATGGGGAAATCTGATATTTAGAAATATAATAGATTGCACACTGGTATTATGACTCTAATCATCTGAATGAAACAATGAGCTAATTATCTATAATGACTCACTGTTATACTTTCAACACCTTTAGGGATCAATTTCACCCAAAAGTGAACCAAGCCAGTACCACATGGTCTGCTCTCAAGCAGTGACCTCTCTGATTCAAATGCAAAATGCTATTGCAGATGAAATTCACTGGTACAAAATGTTCAATAGAAAGATTACATTTCCAGTGGGGCAGAAAGATATTTGCCAGCATCTCATTAAGGCCTCGATACAAAGTCTTGGATTTCAATCAGCATTGAGATAGAATGACAATAATCCAGTAGCAAGAATGTAGCTAGGGCTTTGTTTCTGTAAGCATTATGCATTTTTCCCATCTAAAATAAAATCTTGAAAAAAATTCCAAGAGAATAGATATGGAAAGAAATAACCTTGTAGTTATTTTAGTGTCAGCCACAGAACGCGTTCTGTGAAGCCTCTGCGGCCTGATAACTTTGCCTCTCACTCAGGGAGGAGAAGGTGACATCATTTACATTTAGGCCAACACGTGAAAAAGGCTGAAATTCTCTGCACTGTAAATGTGGCATCAATTCTTCCACCTCTGCAGCCCCACCTCCCATCATTAATATAGTCCAGCCATTTTATCACCAGCATTTTCTTTTTCCCCTAGAAGTAATTTACTGACTTAATGGAAATGTGAGAGATTTGCTTTAACAGATTTTACGAATTTAAGCAAAAGGTCCTGCCGAAGATTTCTCTGTGGAGAGAGGTTATTCTTTGGCCAAGAGACATTTGTAATAGTTCAGTAATCAAAAAAGATTTGCCTTGGACTTGCTAATTTGCTCAATCTCTTAAGTAACAAAAGGGTCTAAACTCTGCCTCTCAATTTAAAGTGAGCCCCATAAAAGCGTCCAGCTTAGCAAGAAATCTAAGAATCCACAATGTGAGCTTTTAACCCCATTTCAATTTGTGCAAGTGTAATATCATTAGGGACCGATTTCTACTACAAGGTAGTTGTGGCTTTTCAGGGAATTTAGTTCTTTATCTAAGAGGTGGCGAGGTAGTGGAACACACGAAAGAGGACAAAGTACTGCAGAAATAAAGTTTGTTTTTCCTGAAGGATCAGAATCCGGGAACATTGCAAGAGAAAGCCTCATTCCTATGAAACTTTTGGTTAAATACTGCCAAGTAAGAATTGGCAAAATCTGGATTGGACTTTGATTAGGGGGTGAAAAATTCAACTGTACTCTTCTTAATTTTCATGGTTGAATCTGAAAAGGATACAAGTAGGCAGAACTGTGTCACTGTCTCCACAGCTGTGTCCCCAGTATCTAGAACAGTGCCAGGCACTAGGATACTCAATAAATATTGTCTGAATGAATAAACTGCAATAGAACAGAGTCGTCCTCATTGTTTAGTCATGGAAAGAACAGTTGCTTTGCCTTGGGTTGTATCAGTAGCCAGCCATTCTTTGACTGACTTTTTGGGGCTGGTTGCTGCGGCTCCTTCTGCATCCAGACACCTTTTTCTGGAATCAGCTAATCCAATTGTGCAACTTCATGGGAAAATGTATAATGAGTAATGGGGCCTCTTAACTGGGAAAACAAATAGAAGAAAAATAACCTGTGAATTTATCATCTTGCCCCAAACCTTGGTACGCTAAAAGAAATCTACACAATTGAGAGCCATATTTGCTGGAATTCCTGAAACAGTTTTGATTTGAAGTATCTTGTCTCCCTGTCCCTTAAGTCATTGGCTGACCATGTGCTCATCACAGACTGGAAGGTAGGGAGAGCAAAGAACTAAGAGAGCAGGAAGGAGGTAAGAGGCTCTACCCAAGCTTAATTTGAACTAAATTATCTCCTCTAGATATGTCATTCTGTTAATTATTACAAACTCCATCACGTATGGCAAGCCTCCTACAGATAAGGTAAAAAGGTAATAGCAGGAGCTGCAGGACTAATTATGGTTGCCTCATAAAGTATGTATGAAAAATCGGTAGCTAAGAAAATACAACACATTTTGGAAACTTGGAATAGTTCAGTCTGACAGAAATATAAGCAAGAATGTTTCAATATTTTCAATATTATCTTTGCCTCTGGTAATATTCTTCCTAAACACCTTGCCACTTCTAGTACAGTTTTTCCTGATCATTTTGTACAGGCACTGTCTGAGGACTTTACCTGGTCTGTCTCATTGCGGCTAGTCATGTTTATTAATTGGCTAAGTCTTACTGAAGTCTTTCAACTTCTGGAACCAAAGAACAATAACAATAAAATCACTTTGGTTAGAATAAACGTTTCTGGAAACTACTACTTGCCAGAGGCAGAAAAAAGAAAGAAAGAAAAGCAACAACACTTGCAAAAACACTTGCAGGGATTTTGCCCTTGTAAATAATCCCTACTTTTTTATTTTCAAAATAAATACGGGTAAATTTTTGTCTTAATTGTAATTTTTGCCAAAATAACACACATATGCCATTTACACAGTCAAATAGTAATAGAAGGGTCCCGTCCTGAACCTCCCCAGTAATAATATCTGTACTTTTAGCTGTTTCTTCTAATATTTTCATTTTTTTTTCTGACTTCCTACTATGGTAGATGAGAATTTGATTGTTGCCCACATATAGCCCCACCCTCCTCACCCCTGGTATATCTTCTTTCTCTTTTCATCCTCTTATGTAGTTTTGACATAATTTTCATTCAACCAATATTCAATGTTTACATTATTATCATTTTGTTAATATTATTCAGAACTAAACTACATAGTATACTATAAATACAGTTTCTTGATGGTATAATTTCCTTGTATTTTTATTTGATTAATTCAGTATGAGTCATCATTAAACTCTCTAAAAGACATATAAATATCCTTCCAATACATTTGGACATTTCAAGTAATCTAGCAGTTTCATTATAATCATTTTAGCCATGTCTCTACTGCATTCTCAGGCTCATATCTGGCTTGTGTCCAGGCCTGCTGTATGCTAAGAACTCCCTTCCCCCAGCCTAGATAATTCTTTCCAGGTCCCATGTCTTCTTCCTTGGCATACTCTTTTATTTTGTTGAGCAATGTTGTTAAATTTTCTTCATATATATATATAACAAATTTGTTGTAATATTAAAAAATGTTCTTTTGGGTTTTTTAAGCTACATATTTTTCTGTGTTGAATTTTAACGCAACTTGCATACTACCTGAAAGTCAAAGATCACCAGAGCTTTTCAGACTGCCCTTTAAGAACTCTTATTCTATTAGCTTAAGAAATAACCAAAAACACATAGTTAGAACTATTCTTGTTGCTATGAGAAATACAGATAAAAATATGAGACATATATGAAGCTTACAGCATGTAAGATGCTGCTGCTGCTGATGATGACTAGTGGGGTCAATGAAATCACCAGGGTCCCTAAATATGGGAGGGGGAGGCAGAAGTCAGAGTGTTAGAGTGATGCAATGTGAAAAAGACACTGGCAATTGCTGACTTTGAAGATGGAAGGAACGTGGACCTTCTCTAAAATCTGGGAAAGGTAAGAAAACAGACTTTCTCTGGCAGCTCCAGGAAGAAACACAGCCCCGTCAGCACCTTGATTTTGGCCTAGTAAGGCTCATTTTAGACATCTGAACTACAAAACTGTAAGATAATGTTTGTATTGTTTAAAGCAACCAAGTGTGTGGCGATTTTTTACAGCAACAATAAGAAACTAATACATGGAGATAAGATGAATACATACACAGTATTAGCAGTTTCATTGAATAAGATTATGTAATTATTATATGCTTAAACTGTGTTGTTTGGATCAAAACTTTAAAAGGCAATAGCGGAGAAAGGAAAAGGTAGTAGCTAACATTCATTGAACATGTACAACATACCAGGCACTACAAGACACCTTAGATTTGACATTTCATTGGGTCAATTCCAGTGCTCCAGTAATTGAACAGGAAAGATGGAAAATAGAGAAAGATATTTGCCTTTGCATAAGAGGCTTACATACTCATCAGGTATGAATTTAAATGAAACTTGGGTTGTGATGCTCTATGTTTCTATTGTTTTGTCAAAGATTCCATTTAAAATAGCAATCATTTCAAAGAGTACAACTTACGTATTTCCTTCCTTCCTTCCTTCCTTCCTTCCTTCCTTCCTTCCTTCCTTCCTTCCTTCCTTCCCTTCTTTCCTTCCTTCCTTTGACAGACTGTAGCCCTAATCTCCCAGGCTGATCCTCCTACCTCAAACTCCAGAGTGGCTGGGACTACATGTGTGTGCCTCCATGCCCAGCTAATTTTTGTACTTTTTTGTAGAGCCATGTTGCCCAGGCTGATCTTGAACTTCTGGGTTGATGCAATCTGCCTGCCTCGGCCTCCCAAAGTGCTGCGAGTGAACCACCATGCCCAATCAGCCTATGTATTTTTTCTTAAGCAATGGACTTCCAACTTTTGAGTTGAACACAATTGACTTAACTCTACCCATTGCTAGTAACCATTAAATACACAGAGATGCAGACACACACACCTGCACTGAATCAGCCAACCTACTGAAGCGCTAGGGAGAAGTTTGTGTTCTGAGAGAATCTGGCACAAGGTATATTAACCTGGTTGAGTTTTAAGTGTATGAAAAAATATTTGTTCAAATTTCTTGATACTGGCTTGTCCTTTAAAGCCACTGATACATGCCACCTAAAACCTATAGCTAAACAAGAACAGAATAATTGTTCAAGCATCATAAATTAATCTGTTTGTTGACAGTTTTATTTCCTCTCATCAACTGGAGTTTGGTCTTGGAAATCTGGAAACCAGTGATCTATTTGGGCACAAAACCTACAACAAAAGAGCGAGATTGTTCCTTGATTCCTCCCAACTTGACAAAATGAATCCTTCCTACGAAGACCAGATGCTTTCAAAGTCAACTTGGTTATATCCTCCTAAAACAACCTCAGGGCCAATACAAAAAGAACACCAATGCTCACCTGCATATCCTTTTCACATGCAACAAATATATCTTGCTCTACGTGTGCTTTTCTAGGCAATAAGTGTTTCCATTTGTTTGCTTGAGGTCTTTGCAAGTCTTTTCTCTGAGAATCTGAACTGTTATTTTTAGTGATTTAGAATTCCAAGGCAAACATGCCAAGAATTGATGACAAGGGCCTGATTATTTATTTTTCAGTGGTTAATTATTTGTCGCATTTGTATTTAGAAATAACAAAAGGTTCTTCCCTTCCCTCTGCAGAAAGTTGCAATAATGTTTTCACCTCAGGCTTCAATCGCCAGGGCTATGGGAGTATTCTCAGTGTTGGGAACGTCACTAGTGTCGAGAATATTTATTTATTTATTTACTTGTTCATTTATTTTTGAGACAGCGTCTTACTCTGTCATCCAGGATGGAGTGCAGTGGCATGATCACAGCTCATGGTAGCCTTAGCTTCCCGGGCTCAAGCCATCTTCCCACCTCAGCCTCCTGAGTAGCTGGGACTACAGGCACGCACCACCATGCCCAGCTAATTTTTTAATATATTTTGGTAGAGATGGAATTTCACCATCCCAGGCTGGTCTGGAACTCCTGTGCTCAAGCAATCCACCCACCTCTGCCTCCCAAAGCGCTAGGATCATAAGTATGAGCCACTGTGCCCAGCCTGAGAATATGGGAATTTTTAAAGAGAGGGCTATATGTTTTTTAAAATGTCATTAAACAAGAACCTTATGTAATCAAGCTTTTCCTTGACCGGTCCCTCACTGGTTGTAAGTTCTTGTGGTTTATAGAAAGTAACTAGAGATAAAAAGGTGGATGAATCTTCTGTCCAATCTGCCTTGTCTCATTTGCGATTTGAAGTGAAACATCATGCATTTACAATGCAAACTTTTATTCTTTACCTATTCCCAGATGTGAAAAAAGAAACTGCACCAAAATCCTAGGAGACAGAAGAAAGAAATCAGAAGATGGAGATCAGGAAATGTATGTTGAAGGATCAGGGCAAGGAGGAAAGAAAAGCGTTCTGAAAGACCTCTATTCATTCCATTAGGTAAGTTGCTTAAGCAAGTCAGGAAGCAAGGGGCTTGAGAGACTCAAGATTTTTGTCTTATAATGTTTTAAAATTTTTAACTTAACAGCCGAGTTACATATTCGATCAGTTAATGACAATCATATAGAGCATATATGATTTCAAGTTCTTAAAATGGAAAAGAGGGAATATTGCATAAGGGAGTGTTTTTGGTTAAGATAATCAGGACTTGAGTAATATCCTCCTGCATTCCCAAGATAATAAAATCTGCCTTCTGGTTTTGGACCCAGTGTTTTGTTTATACCCTAGATCATGTCTCCAGAGATGTTTGAAGAAAATAAATTGTTGATTTTTAAAAATCACTACACTTTCTGAAGTGAACTGAGTGAATGGCAATAACTTTTTTTTTTTTTTTTTAAAGACAGGGTCTCACTCTATTGCCCAGGCTGGAGTACAGTGATGTGATCCCAGCTCACTGCAACCTCTGCCTCCTGGGTTCAAGAGATTCTCCTGCCTCAGCCTCTTGAGTAGCTGGGACTACAGGCACCCATGACCATGCCCAGGTAATTTTTGTATTTTTAGTAGAGACAGGGTTTTACCATGTTGGCCAGGCTGGTCTTGAACTCCTGAACTCTGATGATCTGCCTGCCTCGGCCTCCCAAAGTGCTGGGATTACAGGTGTGAGTCACCACACCCAGCCAATAATGCTTTAAAATAGTTTTTAAGAAAAAGTAAATTTTTAAGAAAAAGAAATTTTTCCTGATCAAATTCTGAACTAAGAAAGCAGTGTAATCTACATTATTTTAAATTAGCATTTCACAATGAGGTAAGCACAAAAAGCAAGGATTTTATTTTGTTTTCCTAAATCCAGCAGATTCTATTCTGTTCAATGAAATACTACAAAAGACACAAAGGAACTAACATTTACAGAGCGCCTTTTGTGTGATTTAGAGTGCCTCCTATGTTGGGGGCATTGTGTGGTGATTTGCAGTAAAAATAACCCTCAATATATTCCTAAAAAGTAGATACTAGTATGCTTATTTTTCAGATAAGAAAACTGAAGTTCAGAGAGGTGAACCAATTTGTCTGCGATCATATAACGTGTAATTGAAAGGACCAAAAAATTTTTTAATTCCAGATGTATTTTGCCAAAGCATGTGATCATTCCACCTCCCCACTCTGTTCTCAGGGAGTTAACTGTCTAGTAAGGTATATGACAAATTCTCAAAAACATATAACAAAAGCTGAATGTTATAAATGTCTTTAGAGGCTGGGCGCGGTGGCTCAAGCCTGTAATCCCAGCACTTTGGGAGGCCGAGACTGGCGAATCACGAGGTCAGGAGATCGAGACCATCCTGGCTAACACGGTGAAACCCCATCTCTACTAAAAAGTACAAAAAACTAGCTGGGCGAGGTGGCGGGCGCCTGTAGTCCCAGCTACTCGGGAGGCTGAGGCAGGAGATGGTGTAAACCCAGGAGGCGGAGCTTGCAGTGAGCTGAGATCGCGTCACTGCACTCCAGCCTGGGCGACAGAGCGAGACTCCGTCTCAAAAAAAAAAAAAAAAAAAAAATGTCTTTAGAGATATATAAACAGTATCTTGGTCTTCAAAGGAGAGAGATTTCATTGGGTG
Organism: Macaca fascicularis; assembly: GCF_037993035.2. Lineage (NCBI taxonomy): Eukaryota > Metazoa > Chordata > Mammalia > Primates > Cercopithecidae > Macaca > Macaca fascicularis. Next base: position 67,220,520 of record NC_088386.1, read on the forward strand.
GAAGTGGAAAGCCCAAGGCCTAGCCTTCTGTGTAGGACGTGGTTTGGAATTTCTTGGCACAGCAGAGTGGATACCACCACACTAGAATGGCCCTGGAGTCCTGCTGACCAATGGAGACCCATCTGATCAGGACACATGAGACAGTTGAGTCTGGCTGAGAAAAGAATAGGCCCAGCACATTTCCTACTTCTATCACGGGTACCTGCTAGCTTGGACTCTTGCCTAGCTCACCCACTTGCACCCATCTTATCCACTTGCCACCTTTTCACTAACCCCAACCACTTTAGTTTCTTTCTCAGTTCCTCAAGTAATCCAAGCTCTCTCTCCACCTCCACTCCCACTTCAGGGCTTCTGCACATTCCTGTAATCCCAATGTCCTCCAACACTGCCGTGTACTCCAATTCCTCCCCCCACCCCCCATATTCATCAGGATTCTTAGACGGAATCACCAGAAACTGACTTGGGCTGATGTAAGCCTAAAAGAAATGTATTGGAGTGCATTGAGTGGCTCACAGAATTTCCGAGAGGGCTGGAATATCAGGTTTGGAGAACAGGAAGAAACAAAGCAAGCCTGGACAGAGCTTCAGGCAAGATCACACCTGAACCCAGTCTAAGAGGCCCCTGTTGCTTTTGCCTCTGCCGGTAAAGCTGTCATAGATAAAGGAACTCTGGAGTGGTTGCTCCAGAAACTGGAGGTTGCTACCACAGTCACTGCCACCAAAACCATTTCTCTGCTGTGCTTCTGAGTAGCACTAGTTCTTGATTCACTGACTTGGGCAGGTGACTCTGATCCAAGCCTGGCTCAAGTGCTCATACCCTAACTGCTAGGAAGGCTAAGAAAGTGAGTAAATGGGCTTTGGAGAAGCCCACCTCCTACGAAGACTCACATAGTGGAAAGTCCTCACACACAAGAAAAGAATTCAGACGATAGGCAGCCAAAAAATGTCACTCCTCTATTATTTCCTTGCTTGCCTTTTCAAGACTGACCTCTTTACAGAGGTCTTCGTTGAACTAACACCTCAAAGAGGCCTTCCCTTGACCACCTTATCTTAAAAGATCTTCAGTCTGTTCTTATCTGCACCTGCACTTATCACAGTCGATAATTATAGTCCCCAGGGCAAATGAACCCTCCTTGGATTATCCTAATTTGCGTGTATTATCTGTTTTAGCCTATTGGCTCTGCTTTAGTCAGTGAAAGTAAACTAGTATATGAATTTCTATTTTCAATTGTTTCTATCTTCAAATTGTATTCATAGAAAATTTCTTTGTTTCTAAACCCATTTAATAAATGGTGAACTAAATTATTATGCTGCTCAGAACTCTTATGTGTCCCATAACCTAAATTAGTCATGGAACCCTGCTGCTTCTCCTTATAAATATTCCTCAGATCTATTCCCAACTCTCTCATTGTCTTCTTTCATCTCATTGTTTCTTACTTAAATTTTTAATTGGTCTCCCTACCCCTGCTCTAGATTCCCCACTCATCCATCTTCTATACAACTACCAAAAATATATATTTTTAATTTTTAACTTTTACTTTTTAATTTTGTAGATACATAGTAGGTATATATATTTATGGGGTACACAAGATATTTTGATACAAGCATGCAAGGTATAATCATTACATCAGGGTAAATGGTAACCTCAACCATTTATCCCTTGTGTTATAAACAATCCAATTATACTCTTTGGGTCATTTTTAAATGTACAATTAAATTATTTTTTACTACAGTCATGCTGCTGTGCTATCAAATGCTAGTTCTTTTCATTCTTTTTAACTATTTTTTTTATAACCATTAACCATTCCCACGTCTCCCCTACCCTCCCACTACCCTTCCTAGCCTCCAGTAATAATCCTATTCTCTATCTCCATTAGTTCAATTGTTTTGATTTTTAGATCCCACAAATAAGCAAGAACATGCGATGTTTGTCTTTCTGTGCCTGGGTTATTTCACTTAACATAATGATCTCCAGTTCCATCCATGTTGTTGCAAATGATAGGATCTTATTCTTTTTTATGGCTGAATTGTACCTCACGTAGTATAAGTACCACATTTTTATCCATTCATCTGTTGATGGACCCTTAGGTTGATTCCAAATTTTAGCTTTTGTGAATAGTGCTACAGTAAATGTGAGAGTAAACATTCCTATACATGAATAACAGACAAGCAGAGAGCCAAATCATGAATGAAATCCCATCACAATTGCCACAAAGAGAATAAAATATGTAGGAATACAGCTAACAAGGGAAGTGAAGGACCTCTTCAAGGAGAACTACAAACCACTGCTCAAGGAAATCAGAGAGAACACAAACAGATGGAAAAACAATCCATGTAGATGCTAATATCCAGAATCTACAAGGAACAAACATGCACATCCTGCACATATAACCTGGAACTTTAAAATAAAATAATTAAATTTTGGTCTTTATGCCCAAATTGTGTCATTGATCATTAGTGCTCAACACTATAGTTGAATATAACAGTTCAACTGTTAACATTTGTTATTTTATATTATTGTATGTATTCTACTTGGGATGCCCTATAACCTGTCAACAGAACAAAGAAATAAATCCAAATGAATCAAATTTTTAAAAATACTACTTTCTCTTGGCTTTTTTGTTTTGTTTTGTTTCGGAGACAGGGTTTTGCTCTGTGGACCAGGCTAGAGTGCAGTGGCACAATCTCGGCTCACTGCAACCTCCGCCTCCCAGGTTCAAATGATTCTCCTGCCTCATCCTCCCGAGTAGCTGGGACTACAGGCGCATGCCACCACATTCAGCTAATTTATTGTACTTTTTAGTAGAGACAGGGTTTTGCCATGTTGGCCAGGTTGGTCTCAAGCTCCTGACCTCAAGTGATCCACCGAACTCAGCCTCCCAAAGTGCTGGGATTACAGGCATGAACCACTCTGCTTAGCCACTCTTGGATTTTCTTCTACCTACTTTTCTCCATTACCTTTTTATATTCACTTCTTCTCACCTATTCCTTGAGTGCTCGTGTTCGCCAGTATTCCAAAGAGTTATCTTCTCCTCTTTTTATGTACATAAATCCAAATCATTGTTATTCATATCCATCTCCAACTATTATTTATCCATATGTATATGACTCTCAAATCTACATTTCCAGCCCAACATCTCTCTTGAACTCCAGATCCATATATGCACCTTCCTACTGTATATCCCCAACTTAATGTTCACTTGCAACCAAAGTCAAACATTTCTCAAACCAAGTCACTATTTTTCCTTTCTTTGTATATTCTCTATTGGCATCCAGTAAGCCAAGATATTGTCTTCTATAGGAGAAGCACTTCCTCTCTCCTCATCTTAGTGTTTTTTGTAGTGGGATCTCTCCAGAGTACCACCCTTGCCCTCTCTCCATCCCCTCCCTTACTCCTCCCTGCAGGAGGGGGAGAGAATTATCTGATTGGTGAATTTGGGAGAAAAAAACTTTGGTACATGCAGCTTCCTATTTTCTCTCTACTTTATTCTTTCCTTTGGCATCTGTGCACCTAAAGAAAGCACACATACATTGCTGTCTGTTCTCTGCTATGAGTTTCATACAAGCAGGCCCTCCAAGGGGACCTGCCTGAGTTATTTGTCCCTGCCTCTGTCTCTCTGTCTCTGTCTCTTTCTCTCTCTCAAATAGTTCTAAATTTGGCTAGAGAAAAAGCAGTGTTACATATCTACCCCATCAAATACATTGTCTTTAAATAATTCTTAAGTCCTTCGTCTCCCTCTATTTCCTTATGTCTAATCAGTTCACGATAAAGGGCAGTGTTGGGTCATTGCTCAGGGGGCCCAATTAAAGGATTCATTTATTATTAGAATTAATTAGAAACATAGTGCCAATTAGCTCAGGGTTTCACGTGCAACTTCTTATATGAGTGGCAAAATGTACATTGGTCTTATTCCTGGAAAATATTGTCCTTGAATAGTAACAAACAACACACACACACACACACACACACACACACACACACTCCTTACAGGCATTGTTCCAATCCCCATTGAGTGTTTTGTGACATGTAGCTACCTTGAGATGAGCTATTATTTGCCTGAAGCCAGTAGCTCCAGTCAGCTTAAATTGAAAACTTAAGAATGCATGGTTGTCTACCAGGAACAAGTGCTTACCATTACCACCTGTAACATGTCATCTGATACCTTCCCTTTGCCCCTCCAGATGCACTTTCACCCTTCTCCACCCTGATTTCGGCCTCAGGAGGCTGACCTGGGTGAATGGTCTCCTGTGCCTACTGGCTTCCAGTAGGGTTTGGCCAATGGGAAGCCCCAGGAGGAGTGACGTCAGGGTCACTTATTCCTTGGTTTCCTCCCTGTGAGGTCACCTGAGCTGCCTGGGTTCAAGACACCTCACCCTGTACAATGTTCTTGGGTCGGGTTTCTGTTACTCTCTCTCCCTTTCTTTAGGTCTTGGGGTGCTGATGCCCCTGCAGCTGTGGGCTCTGTGCTGGTTCCCGCAGTATCACTTGTAGTTATCTCACACTGTCTCATACCTGAGAGTACTAGTATTTTTCTATGATTTCCATGAGTTTTTGGAATGTCAATATTTATTTATTTATTTATTTATTTGATATGAGGTCTCACTATGTTGTCCAGGCTGGCCTTGAACTTGTGAGCTCAAGTGATACTCTCGCCTTGGCCTCCCAAAGTGCTAGGATTACAGGCATAAGCCACCACACCCGGCCCCTCAAAAATAATTTATAAGTAGTATCTTTATTAATTTAAATGTTTTGCTATAGAGCTGCTTGAAAACAATATATTGAACATCACTCCTAGTTTTACTTGTTTACTTTGTTACAATGAGAAAAGCAAGATTACAGTTTGTGATGTCTTAACTATTAGAATCTAAATCTGTAAGGTCCAAAGTAACAAATACCATTATAATTACATAGTTATTCAACCAAAATTAATGACTGTTTCTTGTATACTCTCCATGTGCTAGATACTATTCTTAAGGCTGAGGAAACAGTGGTGGCCAAGCAAGATGAGGCATTTGCCCTCCTGCAATTTACTGTCCTAATCCAGGTACCTTGGTAATCTAGTATATACCTGAGAACAGCCAAATATTAACACATGGCACAAACACTGTTCTTTTGAAACTGTGAAATTATTCAGAGAAAAATATCTTAACCAATAAATTAAAATGATAAGGGAGCTGTTAATGACACACAGATAGCATCCAGAGATAGCCATGTGATGACCTTTCTGGCCGCAAAGTCCCAGAAGATGGAAGCTGGGACCACCCAACTCCCATCTGCTCCTGCATTCCTATTCCAGCCTCTGAGCTTAATTTGGCTCCCAGGCCAGGGAAATGTAAGGACTACGGGATCCAGAGCTTTGTGGCTCTGCATTAATAGAAGTGTTTACTGCTGGCCCAGTTGTGACCTTTTATCTTACTTGTAGCAAGTGACCATTTAGGCCATATTTCACCACGTCCTGCTTGCCATCCCAGTTCCAGGAATATATTCCCCATCTTATGTCTCCAACCCCGGCATTCACTCATTACTGCTTCGTTTCCCCACTAATCTGTTAGTTATCTGAGCTTGGGACTATCTTGCCTGAATTTCTGCACTGCCAGTCCCATGGCTGGATTCTCACTTCCTGTGTTCACCCTTCTCTCAGGAAGACCATCTGCCTAGATCTGATGCTAGATTCATGCTTGCTACAGCCTGCCCACTCACACTACAAATGTCTTCCTGTTGCCTCCAGAAAATATGTAGGAGATGGAATCAACAAACGTGGAGGATATGAAATCTGAAATAGGATGATTTTGAAGATTGTGGCTTGGTTGACTGATGGTTTTATCAGTGAGGTCGGAAACAGGGGAGGAGGAACAGGCTTGTTAGGAAAGGTGACAATTCAGTTGTAGACATGTAGAATTTGAGGAATCTCCTGCAGGATCTCCAGGAGATAGCCAGTGGAGAGTTGGATGCACAGCTTGGGAACTCAGGAAATGGTGTTACATTTGTGTGAATATTTCTCTGTACGCGTGTGCACACACACACATTCAAGCATATCCACAAACAACATTTTAAAAACTAAAATTCTGGCTGGGTGCGGTGGCTCACACCCGTAATCTTAGCACTTTGGGAGGCCGAGGTGGGCGGATCATGAGGTCAGGAGATCGAGACCATCCTGGCTAACATGGTGAAACCCCATCTCGACTAAAAATATGAAAAAAAAAAAAAAAACAATTAGCCGGGCGTGGTGGCGGGTGCCAGTAGTCCCAGCTACTCAGGAGGCTGACGCAGGAGAACGGCTTGAACCCGGGAGGTGGAGCTTACAATGAGCAGAGATCCCGCCACTGCACTCCAGCCTGGGTGACAGAGCGAGACTCCGTCTCAAAAACAAAACAAAACAAAACAACACAACCCTAAAATTCTGTCGGTGATCAAGATTTCTATATTTCTATACTTATGTATACCTGGAAAGATCACTGAGCAAACCACAGCTCTTTTCTCATTATGCAAATCTGTGCATGTTGTTAATCAACAGCTCTCCATAATTAGAAGCTCATTTCAACATTAATGTTGAAAGTCTTAACCACTCTTAAATTTATCTAAAGTCAGTAAGGTCAAATGTTGAATAAATATTTATTCAGTGAGGAGTATTACAGGTCAATGCTTCTAGCCTGAAAATTAATCAATCTGGGTCTGGTTTGGGCTTTACATAGGGTCTGTGGTTGTTTAAATATATTCTACCTGCCAATTAGCAATTTTTATTTTACATTCCCACATTCAAAAGATGATATATTGAATAGTCAAGAGGAATTAAAAATATAATACAATATTTTATTCTACCATAAGAAACTAAATCAGTACAAGAAACTCTGGTGAAGAAAGAGTATCCCCCTACCACATTTTGGGGGTATATGTTCCTTTAACAGGGCACTCATAATTCCCATTATAGTTAATGGGAGTTGCGTGTGTGTGTTATCAAGAGCACAGGCTCACCATCTCTATCAGAAAATGATTCCTTTTGTGTTGATCTCCTAGCTGTGTTTTCATTCTACCTTTTAAAACCATTACACCTAACAGAGTTTTTTTTAGTGCATTATCAGTAACTTTAAGAAGCCATCATTATCTCCTCTCTCTTAACCACATAATAGGGGGTAGGAAAGTGAGAGTGCAGTATATACACCATGCTGAGTAGAAGGAACTTGCCTTGAATTTGTGAGCCCCTCAGCCTATTTTCTGTAATGCTCAGTGGCGAATCACTCTTAAGTGCTCCATCATTCACTAGGATATGTGCTTCATGCCAAAGGTTACCAGATTACAAAAGTATTCTAGGCTCAGAAGGGACTCATAATTCACCATCACCTTATTTTGACACTAAGAGAGAAAATATGTGCATCAAGACAAGTAGAGGTAATAATGAAAAAAAAACCTATATTAAGTTAACAATGCAGCAAACACTCCAAAGGGAAAAATACAGACTAGAACAATAATAAGGATAATAGAAAAGTAATGCTGTTAAATTATCAGAGACTTGCTGGTCGGCTCATTAACACTCCCTTGAGTGAAGATAGTTTCTTAAAGAGCTTCTCTTAGACATGGGAGGAAATGGGAAAGTCAAGATAGTTTCCAAAGTTGGAAGAAAATATTTTCTTATGCCAATGTTTCTAAAAGGGTCAAATACATTTCCCGAAGGTGAAGTGGAAATATTTAGAAAAAAATTAAAAACACAAGTGACTCAGAGCTGTTAACATGAGAAGAACGAACAATCTTAAGATTCCACAGGCAATCTGGTAGAAACCTCGTGAACTTAACCAAAGTGAAATCTTAGAGGGCCTCTGATTAAAATGTGGAAAAAATAATAACGATCCAATATTTATGAAAAGGTCTTGGGAAATATGTTCTTTGCATGGTAAGAAGGTCACAAGAATGTGTGTATTAAATTTTACATGTCATTTTAGCAAAGTTATAAACCAATCAAGTGACATTTACACAAGAACACTGAAAGTATAATTACTAGAAAGTTTCATGCATTGCTATGGAGCCACAACTTTCTTTTCACAACATAATTTCATTAAAAACTTGTATGATGAGGATGTATATAACAGGGTTATCAACAAATGGCTACAGATGCTCTAGCTGATTACTTGGGACGTACTAGAGTTCCTGGAATATTTTGAGATGCCTGAACTGCTGGGTAGCAGAATACATTTTTAACCCCTTCAAATTCCTTCCTCTTCCAATTTGGTGTTTGCTACATCTTTTTGATGTTTTATACATTTGTTTAAGTCCCTTGGTTTAATAGCTACTTTTTTCTTAACTATTTTTTTAATATAACATACATACAATAAAAAGGACCCATGTTGAGGGTAGAGGTCGATGAATGTTTTACAGATATGTAAATGTGTGTAACCCCCACCAGATGAAGAAATGAAAAAAAGCCTCCCCATGTCTCTTGCCATCAATACCCCTATACCTCAATAGCCACTATTCTGACATTTCATTAGTTTTACCTGATTTGCATTCTATATAAATGAAATCCTGCATTATGTCAATATATTAATTGTATTAAAATTTTGCAAACATTGGCATATTGAACTCAAATGTAAATCCAGATATGAATTTGTTCAACAAATTCATCTGTATATATTTCTACCCTCTCCTACAAACCATTATAAGAATTTTTAAAATGCAAATTCTCCCTTTCAAAAACACCCTGCAGCACGTACGCTTATTAGGATTCCTCCTCAGCCCTTCCAACTTAAAAAGTAGGAAGACATAGTGGTTTGAACTATGTAATGTCCAGGGTACAGTCTTTCTAATCAGTGCTGATAATGGGTTTCTTCAAAAAAGTGTTAAAAATAAAACAACAAAAACATGGGGTTTTTTTAGTTACATATTTTATATCTTAAAACATTTTTTAAAATTTTATTTGTTTAAGCAACAGGATGTCACTCTGTCACCCAGGCTGGAGTGCAATGGTGCGATTATAGCTCACTGCAGCCTCAAATGCCTGGATTCAAGCAATCCTCCTGCCCTCAGCCTCCCAAGTCGCTGGGCCTACAAGTGAGTGCCATCATACCTAATTTTTAAATTTTTTATAGAAATGGGGTTTTGTCATCTTGCCCAGTCTGGTCTCAAACTCCTGCGCTCAAGTGATCCTTCCACCTTGGCCTCCCAAAGTGCTGGGATTACCGGCAAGAGCCACTGTACCCACCTAAAAGCTATATTATCCAGTCAGCATATTTAGTGGTTTTCAGTGGGAAGGGGTATCTAGTCTGTTTTACTGCTGTAGAAGTCTCACATAATCTTAACATCTCTCCAATCCATCTGCTTTTCTTAATTCTCACTGATGATGCATTAGTTCATGCATTTATAAATGCTGGCTCTACCCAAAAGTCTTCCAGTTGCATTCCCTGCTTCCAGTCTCTACCTTACCTCTTTTCTCCACCTCTCATCCCTCTAGGCAAGCTGTATCAATAAGGGTCTCAACAAGAAACAGAATTCACAAGATAGTTCATATGAAAATACTTTAATGAAAGGACGAGTTACAGAGGGGTGAGCAGGTAGTAAGGGAACAAACAAGAGATGATGAGGCACTCAGAGACTAGCTACAGAGGAGGTGTTCAAGAGATAAAAGGAGAACATAAAATCACCAGAGAGCCCGGCGAAAACTAGAGCCATGGAGAAAGAGCCATCTGGCAGCTACTATAGTCATGAAGGAATGAAGCTGTTGCCGGACATGTGACACTCAAAGAAGGAAGGAGCAAGGAAGAGACGCCCCAATTTCCCTTTCTACCCACTTTCTGATATCCTTGCCTTGGCCTTCTTTATGTCCAATCACAAGGCAGTCCTTAAAGAAACTGAGGTCAACCCTCAGAGGCATAGAGCTTAGCAGAGAAGGGCAGGAAATGAATCTGGGGGGCAAAGAAAATAACCAGCATGTTAGTCTTTCTCCAGACTACTTTGAAAGGTCAGCTACCTAAAATGCAAACCTTATCATACCATGCACCCGCTTAAAATCTATCAGTGGATTTACACAATCTGTAGGACTAAATCTAAACTGGGATGTGCGACTTTGCCCCTGCTTATGGCTTCATTTCCCAGTTCCTGTCTTAGCCTATGGCCACTGTGAATTATTTCCAGATTCACCAGCATTCTATGCTCTCACACCTCTGTCCTTTGTCCATATTTTTTTCTCTTCCCAAGGTACCTTTCTGAATCTGCTTGGCTAACTTCTTCTACTCAGCCTCTGAGAATCAAAGACTGAGCTCTAGAATCACCTCCTTCCAGAAGTTTCCTGAAAAGTTTTTCCAGGTGTTTCTATGACTTCCTTACCTAATCCCATCATTATAGAGATGCTCCTTGAGTTATGTCCTGATAAACCCATTTTAAGTCGAAAATATATGTTGAAAATGCATTTTACTCTAATAAGCCCATCATAATGAGAAAAAAAAAATCGTAAGTTAAACTATCAGTCAGACGCCATCCATAATTAGTTGAGTGAGTGTCCTGTCTTTCTCCCTTGAGAAGAAGGATGTGCAGTTTTTTGTTTTGTTTTGTTTCGTTTTTTGAGGCAGGGTCTTGCTCTGTCTCCCAGACTGGAATGCAATTGTGCGATCTCAGCTCACTGTAACTTCCGCCTCCTAGGCGCAAGCCATCCTCCTGCCTCAGCCTCGTGAGTAGCTGGGACTACAGGCACACACCCCACACCCTGCTAATTTTTTTATTTTTTGTAGAGACGGGGTTTCACCATGTTGCCCAGGCTAGTCTCTAACTCCTGAGCTCAGGTGATCTGCCTGCCTCGGCCTCCCAAAGTGTGGGATTACATCCGCGCCTGGTCCATTTTAGCTCTTAATACAGCACCCATCACCATTCCTGGCATATGGTAGGCAATCAATAATATATTTTTTTTCAAATTAATAAATGAAAACTAAATATTAGGAAAGAAGTAAGAAAATAACATAGCTATAAAGCTCTTTGAATGTTAGGTTATTGGGAAAAGCTGTGGAAAGCCAAGGATTTTCTTTCTCAAATTCATTTTTAGGATTTTTTTTCTATACGAAAGACCACAGATAATACAGAGAAAGGTAAGAAAAAGACCACAAACCCAATGACTTGGAATTTGAATCATAAAGGTTCATTCTAGACTTGGGCAATATCTAGAACTTCTAGAACAATCAGTTTTCTATAACATAGGAAAGATATTGCCTCGATGTTAGCTTTAACTCCTGCCAAATAATGCTTTAAATTATTTAAACTTTAAAAAGGTGTATCAACGCATACATTGCCGGTAAATTCATGTTCCAGTAACTTTTCTTTGTATGTTAAAAATCTAACTGTGGAAAACATTCTAGCTTGGTTTGAGAGTCTAATAGTACAAAATGCTTTATCTCCTAAAATTCTTTGAGAGAAAACCAAAATGCTACCACACTGCAACAAAATACTGAAGAATTATTTGCTATGTCGGTTGACATATTTTTATTTAGATTTTGCCTAAGATGCCACATGAAGCCTCTATAAGACATTTTTTCCCTAAAACTTACATAGGTATGTACATATATATATGTTTTACATCCTAAAAAGTCTACTTCGTGTCTTCACCAAATGTGCAGCAGTGTGATTCACAGGTTCACCACTGGAAAATAGCCCTTCTTAAAATTCCGCCAATGTTGGGTCAAAGATCTTACACTACAACACATACTACACTGTGAGCACGGATCAATAGACGAGAATACAGAGAAGCTTCTCAACGGAAGAAGGCCTTGGAGTTGGAAACCTAAAGGAGGGGACACACTACATGTCCCAGCACACCTTGCAACGCCCAGCGACTGCAATTCCCAGAATGCACTGCTCGTCGCACGCAGATTTTCCTTGTTGCCGGGGCTTGTAGTTCTTCCCGGTCGTGTCAGTTTGTAAGGCAAGGGCGGTAGTTGGATTCCTGGCCCGAGGATATTAGGCGTAGTTTTCCAGTTTTTGGCAAAGCGGAAATACTTAAGGCCCCTGGGTTTGCTGGGTTCTTTGTTTTATCTACCGGCTTCTGCTTTACGACAGGTAAGTCACGGAGGAGCTATAATTCCTCGTGGCAGGGCCCCACCTTTTATTTCTGGGAGCGACCTCGTTCTGGTGAGGATGTTTGTCCCTAAGCTCTCGCCGTAGCAGCCGCCGCCCATCCCTCTTTGTGTGCTTTGGAAAGCTGCGGAGCTGGTGGTGGCTACAGTTGGTGTTGGGGGCTTAGGCGAGAGACATTACCGGGAAGTTGCAAGCGGGAGGTTTCTTCCTCATCCAGTCACCTGGCAGGTGAGTTGACTGTTGATCCCTCAAGGCCTCCCCGCCTGTGTTCCACGTCGCAATTCGAAGGGCGGCTTGGCAGTTCCTGCTGACAGCCCCGCCCGGCCCGGCTTTGGGGAGGAAAGGCGGGGAGACCCGGGTGCGGTGACTCAGGGCGGCGCGGCGAGAGGAGTCCACTCCTTTCCCTTCTCGACCCTCCAGAGGCGGCCTGGGGAGCCTTGAGGCTTCTCCGGCGCCCACTTGCTTCTCCTGGACTCCCTGCCCTGGACCGCGCCCTCCTGGCGGTGACCCCAGGGGAGAAGGTGATTCCTTTTTGCCTTGCCCCATTTTACAAATTAAGGCCATCTCTACTTGCCTTTATAGGGTCTCCTCTCACCTTAAGTGTGATGGAAAGTCCCCGAACACGGAGGTTCTAGCACAAAACTCTAGAGTTTCTCTTCTCTTGAGTTTTAAGAACGTGAACATGTCAGTCATGGAGGAAGGCTCTGGCTTCTGTGAGGATGAGAGGATTGGTCAGCTATAGTTCAGCTGGTCAAGACTTTGTTGTTGGGCTTTAACTAAAAATGCGCTTGTTTTAATATCAATTAGTGTTGGTATATCTATTTTACAGTTGACGTTGAGCAAAGCATAATATGCCTAGCGTAGCATACAGTTACGTATGGAAGTTCTCTTCACCAGCCGTTTGGATGGAGCTGTTTAGAGGTGTAGAAAGGGTGGAATAAGAAACACGTTCACTTGCTTTTAGTTTGTTCAAACAAATACTGTGTATGTATTTCAGGGTCTGCCATGTCAACTTTTCATCCTTTTCGTATGCTTGAAAATTGTCAATTCGCTTGCCAGTCTTAATGGAGTTTAGTAGCTGAAATTTGCTTTATCCATTTGTTAGTAGGTGAATTTCTCCTCTTGACTGACTTACCTTTATTCAGATTTAACAATTGTGCTTTTTAAGAGATTTTCCCTAACCTCTGGGAATACAAAACTGTCAGAGGTTATTCTCCTAGTTTTCTTGATCTAAAGCATTTAATACTTCACTTGTACAGGGACATTGAAAGAGATTGATCATTAGGCAATAAGTCAATCCTGTGGAAAAGGTAACGAGTTCCTGGCTCCTGCCTTATGCTCAGCTGCTAGGCTACTTTAAAAAAAAAAAAATCCTAATTCATTGCTTCTTCCTAAAACTCAAGCTGAAGTAGTGTTAATGCAATTAGTTTTTGAAGCTCAGTTTGTAATTCTGTCTACCGTATCTATTATTCATTAGCCAGTGTCAATTGTAATGTTAAGATCCTTCTGCCGGATGTTGTGAAGACGACAAAAATAACTAAAAAACAGTCCCTGATTTCAAGTACATTACAATCTAATAGGGAACATTTCAGGTATGTCCACAAATAATTGTGCTAAAAGTGCCATCACAAGATATAGGTAAGGTGTTGTTGTGGAGAAATACAAAGTCATTTGATTTGATAGCTAATGATGGTAACTCTGGCATTTTGCTTGTCTTTAGTATTACTACAGCACTTTTAGAACTTACAGAAATTTTCAGTTTGACTTCCTATTGTTTTTTGTCAAGTTTCTATGAATGCAATAGAATTGGTAATAGTTTTGATCCCTGTCATATAGCTTAAGAGCTTCTAAATGCCAAACCTTGTCCTCTGTTTTAAGAGCCAGTTTTGACCTTTATCTTGGGTACCTACTATATTGTCATCAAAAACTTTGAGACATTGTGTATGCAAACATTAAAGTGCTTACTATAGGCTAGCTACTGTGCTCTACTCTAGGTATATTATATATATTTGTTTATACATTTTTTAAGTCTTAGTAATAATATATATGCTTCCTTTATTTTATTTTTTAAAAGTTTATTTTTTAGAGACGCTCTGCTGCCTAAGCTGGAGTGCTTTGGCATGATCACGGCTCACTGCAGCCTTGACTTCCTGGGCTCCAGCAATCCTTCCAAGTAGTTGGGACTACAGGCACATGCCACCATGCCCCCCTAATTTTTTATTTTTCTTGCCTTTTTTTTTTTTTTGGTAGAGATGGGGTCTTGCTGTGTTGCCCAGGCTGGTCTCAAACTCATGGCCTGAAAGCAATCCTCCCACTTTAGCCTCCCAAAGTAAGCTACTGCCCAGCCCCATTATTTTAAAAGTAAGATTTTTGTGCTCTTTTGAGATAGCATTGAACTATATGGCCTTTTGGGACAGTTCTCTTCTTGGAACACTAGTTTTTTCAACTGTACTGCTTTTACTAATGTAACGATTACATGTTTCTAAGGTCACAAACATGTCAGACAAAAGTGAATTAAAGGCTGAGTTGGAACGTAAGAAGCAGCGACTGGCCCAAATCAGAGAGGAAAAGAAGAGAAAAGAAGAAGAAAGGAAAAAAAAAGAAGTATGTTTCCTTTTTTTCTTAAATAAACAACATAAAGTAATTGTGTTTTATTTCACATATTTATGTATTTACATATAGATTGGTGCAAAAGTAATTGTGGTTAAAAGTAATGGCAAAAACTGCAGTTACTTTTGCACAAACCTAATAGTTTCAGGATACTTAAAAATCTGGCAGTTCTGACTGCAGACATAGCACTATAAGTAAATCTTGAAAGAAGCAAGATATGTGAAAATGACAAAACTGATAAAATATTTTTAAAAACAATTTCATATAGATTGATGCATTTCTAAAATTTCATTTATAAAAGTTCAGTTTACATATTTAGTCTTCTAGGAGTATATTTATTATAAAGTAAGGTGCATCTGTATTTTTTTTTGTTTTGGGGTTTTTTTTTTTTTGAGACAGCGTCTCACTGTGTCACTCAGACTGGAGTGCAGTGGTGTGATCACAACTCACTGCAGCCTCAATCTCCCCTGACTCAGGTAATCCTTCCACTTCAGCCTCTGGAGTAGCTGGGACTACAGGCACATGTCACTATGCTAGGCTAATTTTTGTATTTTTTGTAGAGACGGGGTTTTGCCATGTTACCGAGGCTGGTCTCCAACCGCTGAGCTCAAACAGTCCTCCTACCTCAGCCTCCCAAAGTGTTGGGATTACAGGCGTGAGCCACCACACTCAGCCAAGAGGTCTATATTATAATAGCTCATAAATATGGTATATATATATCATAACTTAGTTTGGACTTTGAATTTATCTGAATATTTTGCTAGTCTGAACTGCTAATTTGTAAGAATGGATAATATTAATGGCAAATAAAATATACATAATAGATGATTTAATTGACTAAGGGATTTGTTCTTATCTCTTATGAGTTAGTCATTGAAATATTTTTACCGAGTAGTAGGTATGATGGTACCATAAAGGTGGACCAGGTACTTCTTTTGATTTTTTGTATCAGAAATATGCATCACGTTATATACAGCAAATGTACATAGACCCTGAGCTGGAGACATTTTACTTGTTCCTACATTGAAATATACTTTTATCCCTATGGAAACTCTTTAGACATATCTGTGTACTTTTACTGCAGATATCTTTTAAATAGCTAGCGTAAGGTACTTTTTCCTGTGTGTCTTTAGGACCAAGTTTTTATATATGATAGCATAAATAATAGCCAAGACTGCCAGAACTATCTCTTGGGGACTAAGAGAAAAATAAGTAGTAGAAAAGTTGAAGGTACAATTTATGTGCAGCTTTACTATGATGCTGTAAAGGCCTGTAATTGAAAAATTTGCTAGTTTATTCTGCACCTTTCTGTGATACATTATAAGAGGGTTGGAGCTTTACATTAGCTATTAGATTAAAAGCTGACTGGTAGAAGCATGATTCAGGTTGGCAGAGCTATTCCAAAAAAATGTTTATAACCCTAAACATTTCTGTGCTAAGAGCAGATTTCATTTTTGTTTTCTAATGATGGCCATAACTGGCAAAAGTGGCTTCTAAGGGATATCTATTGCGTGATTTATACCTAATTTAAAGTTTATAAAACTATTGAGTCACACAGACCAATGGGAGAAAACAAAGTTTATAAAAATGTTATAAGAGATAACACAATGATATTAAACTGTGAGTCTATTAATATATTTTTATCAACAGTGAAGCATCAGCTTGATACTACAACCTGTTTCGTTATTTTGATTAATTTTTCTGATGACTTTTAAGTCAAAATGGTATAGAATGTTATGGCTAACAAAATTCACTCCAGACAATGTCTAAGTAATAGTTGTCTAGTTGGCATAGGGATTTGAGATTTACATAAAAAAACTTTTCCTTGGAAAGCTTACATTTTACTTGAGATGTCTTGGATGATCTGAGAGTATTGAGGTTTATCTAGTTTAACCAGAAGATTGTGCTAAAACTATAAATGGCTGAGATAAAAGCTGGCAAAAATTTTCATAACAAAATGTTTTGTGCTATGCAAAAGTGAGTTTAATTTTACAAAACCCAATCCCAAATAAAATGAAGACATTGTACAGAAGTCTGTGATACTGGTTTTCAACAAATATTGTCATTTACTTAAAATTTGTTACCTCTTAAATAATTACACTTTAATTTTTTCATTGTATGTGATATTGTATCTAACCTTTTGTGCCACTTGGGGAAAATTGTCTATTATTCCTAACCATAGACAGCAATTTCATACTGTAGATAATTTGAAGTTGACTGTACTTCTTGAGTGTATCTGTTAGGAAAATTTTTGTGGAAACTCCTTGATTACATATAAAATAGAGCAGTTTAGTACATATCATTTGGAGGTTATTTACTAGAACTCTGTTGAGAATGATTTTCATTTAATGACTATAAAAAAACTTAACCTGTACTCAAAACTAAGTTCATGCCTTAAAAGTATACAGTGTTAGCATATTATTTAAAACATTTTTGCAAATAAATGTTTCATACTATATGTAAACGTAAGTTTTTAACCTAAAAATTTTAGACTGATCAGAAGAAGGAAGCTGTTGCTCCTGTGCAAGAAGAATCAGATCTTGAAAAAAAAAGAAGAGAAGCTGAAGCATTGCTTCAAAGCATGGGGCTAACTCCAGAATCCCCCATTGGTAAGGTTAAGAATATATCCATTTATAAGAGATAAGCATAGATTCTGTTCAGCTCAGACATAACTGAGTGGGTTGACTTGATATATTTTACATATTTTCCTTGTGTCTCTAAAATTATTAATCTTATAATTTATTTGGAATTGTCTTTTTTCCAGATATGCTAGTACATGGTTATTTTATTTGTTCAAAAGAGCTGCAAGAGTAATTATTAACATATACTGAACTACCAATTGACTTCTCTTATTAAATCAGTAATTTATTTCAACAAACATTTGTTAAGCAAGTTTTGTGTGCTATACTGTGTTAAGTTCAAAGATAACTGGGATTCCTGATCTGAACTCTGTATTCCTTTCTGGAGATTAGAGAGAGATACAATCAAAATTATATTGTTAGTATGCAAAATATATTAATATTCAAAGGTACAGGATTGGAAGGATAAGCTTATAGCCTTCTGCTGTCATTGCTAATAAGGGAGATCATTTTGGTAGCTTATTTTGGCAGTGATTTGACTTAATCTTACTATTTTTCTGGGTTATTAATTTTGATAACAGTACTAGACGAAAAAAGCTGAAATAGTAGAGGTACACAGGCAATCTAGTTACATATCAGGAACAAATGCTTACTTAAAATAGTTCTGTGCTGGGTGCTGTTACATAGTAGTTTAGTTTAACATGGCCTTTATCCTTTAGAGACCTAACATTTTCGGGCTAGTTTGTGGGCTTATTTTATCTAGTCCAGGGGACAAATACTGGAGATTGTAAATGCCCTATGCTTGTTGTGAAACTGCAACATAACTGTCCTTAGAGCTGATATTTCTAAAAGGTTTCAAGGTGAAAAGGCTGGCTACTCTTATGGTCAGCTTAATTATTTCTTTCATCTCCTTTTCTTTTCTTGTAGAATTTGAAGACTGAAGTATATTAATTTTATGTATTTATTCAATAAGCTTATGTTGAATATGCAATTTTAAAAGTAAATGAATCAGAACACTTTTTTCTTGTAACTAAACCAAGTTGCTTGTTAGCCTTTGTTTGAGTTACCTTTTTTTTCTGTGCATTGGCTTTTGTTTTTCTCCTATAGGGTTTTTTTTCTTTTATGTTCTTCTTAAGACTTTAGTTTCACTGAACTCACTTGTTCATATTTCTTTTTTTCTTTCTTTTTGTTTTTTTTGAGACTGAGTCTCACTTTCTCTCCCAGGCTGGAGTGCAGTGGCACAATCTCAGCTCACTGCAACTGCCACCTCCTGGGTTCAAGCAATTCTTCTGCCTCAGCCTCCTGAGTAGCTGGGACTACAGGCTTGTGCCACCATGCCTGGCTAATTTTTGTACTTTTAGTAGAGACAGGGTTTCACCATATGGGCCAGGCTGGTCTCAAACTCCTGGCCTCATGATCTGCCCACCCCCAAAGTGTTCATATTTCCTAATTTATGGCTGGGTTAGTTCTTTGTGTTACTGTGAAGGAATACTGAGGTTGGTTAACTTATAAAGAAAAGAGGTGGCCGGGTGGGGTGGCTCACGCCTGTAATCCCAGCACTTTGGGAGGCTGACGTGGGCAGATCACCTGAGGTCGGGAGTTCGAGACTAGCCTGAGCAACACGGAGAAACCCCATCTCTACTAAAAATATAAAATTAGCCGGGCTTGGTGGCGCATGCCTATAATCCCAGCTACTTGGGAGGCTGAGGCAGGAGAATTGCTTGAACCCGGGAGGCAGAGGTTGTGGTGAGCGGAGATCTGGCCATTGTGCTCCAGCCTGGGCAACAGGAGTGAAACACCGTCTCAAAACAAGAAAAGAGGGTTAATTGGCTCATGGTTCTGCAAGCTTTTTAGGAAGCATGGTGCTGACTTCTTCTGATGAGGCCTCAGGAAGCTTCCAATCATGGCACAACGCAAAGGGGTGTCAGCATGTCTCATGCAGTGAGCAAGAGCAAGAGGTGGGGGAAGATGCCACACAGTTTTAAACGAAACCATGAGGGGTCCGCCCCCATGACCCAAGCAACTCCCAGTAGACCCCACTTCCAACACTGGGGATTATATCTCAACAAGAGATTTGGAGGGGATGTCCAAACTGTATCAATGGCCCATCTCCATCATTAATTCTTGAAAGACCATTCTTTAGGGTTTGTGTATGTGTCCCTCATTTCTCATATCTAATTCCATTCTCATTCCCACTAATGCATTAAGTGCCCGCTTTTGCAGTTTTTTTTGTTTGTTTTTCATTTTTTGTTTTGATTTTTGAGATGGAGTCTTGCCCTGTCGCCCAGACTGGAGTGCAATGGCGTGATCTCAGTTCACTGCAACCTCCACCTCCCGGGTTCAAGCGATTCTCCTGCCTCAGCCTCCCGAGTAGCTGGGATTACAGGCACATGCCACCACACCTGGCTAATTTTTTATCTCTTTAGTATAGATGGGCTTTCACCATGTTGGCCAGGCTGGTCTCGAACTCCTGACCTCGTGATCCGCCCTCTTCGGCCTCCCTACGTGCTTGGATTACAGGCGTTAGTCACCATGCCCGGCCCACTTTTGAATTTTTAACATACATCCTAGTGGCTCAAGCCTGTAATCCCAGCACTTTGGGAGGCCGAGACGGGCGGATCACGAGGTCAGGAGATCGAAACCATCCTGGCTAACATGGTGAAACCCCGTCTCTACTAAAAAATACAAAAAAACTAGCCGGGCGAGGTGGCGGGCGCCTGTAGTCCCAGCTACTCGGGAGGCTGAGGCAGGAGAATGGCGTAAACCCGGGAGGCGGAGCTTGCAGTGAGCTGAGATCCGGCCACTGCACTCCAGCCTGGGCCACAGAGCGAGACTCCCTCTCAAAAAAAAAAAAAACCATACATCCTTCAGATTATCCTCTGTTTTTCAAGGTTTCACATATCTGTGTATACACACTTTATGTACATAAATGGCATAGTGCTGTATGTCTTTTGTTTATTCCATGTTGCTATATACAAATTTAGTATTTATTTCTAATACACTGTATCCTATTATGTACCACATTTTACTTATCCATTCCCCTAGTGCTATGCACTCAGTTTCCTTTTGTCTCTTTGCTTTACCATCATAAACAACACTGCAGAAAGTATGTGTTTTTTCCCTTGAGAACTGTGGAATACTTTCTCTGGGGTGTATGCCCAAGAATTGACTTGCTGTGTTATTGTATATAAGACTTAGCTTAATTAGGTTCTGCATATCACTCTCCAGAATGGCTACAAAGTTTAGCCTCCCATTACCAGTGCCTGAAAAAGTAACTGCTTTACCATATTCACATCATGACTGGATGTTATCCAGCTTTCTAATTTTTGCTAACTTGAATATAAAGTGGTACATCGAAATGTTTTAATATACATTTATCTGATTACAGTGAGATTGACCACCTCTTTATATATCTTTTAACCATTCAAGTTTTCCCTTCTGCGAATTGCATATTCATATCCTTCTCCCCATTTACTACAATTGAGGTTCTTTATCTTCTGATTTGTAGGCATTCTTTGTGTATTTTGTATATTTTAGGGAGGACTTTTGTCTGTTTTAGTCTTTTAAAAAACCCTTCTCCTAATCTGTTACCTGTTAACTGTTTATAGTATTCTTCATTGAACAGAATCCTTTATTTTGGTATGGTCAAATCCTTCATTTTGATATGGTCAAATCTAGCAATTACAGGCTAAGTATTCCTAATCCAAAAATTCAGCATTCAGAATGCCCCAAAATCTGAAACATTTTAAGCACCAACATGACACTCAAAAGAAATACTGATTAGAGAGTTTCAGATTTCAGATTTTTAAGTTAGGATACTGAACTGCTAGGTATAATGCAAATATTGCAAAATCCAAAATAATCTATCACCTTTGGTCCCAAGCGTTTTGGATAGGGGATACTCAAAAAAGTATGACCCTTTTTTGTGTGCTTTTGGTCTTTTTAAAAAGAAATCCTTTCCTATGTTGTGGATGCAAATATATTTTTCTGTGTTTTTCATATTAATTTTATAGTTGTACCCTTCACATGTAGATATTTGGGTTATATTTTTTAAAATATGAGGTAGGGATCCAACCTAATTTTTCTCTGTATAGTTAGCTAATTTTCTCAATGCCATTTATTAGTCTATCTTTCCCGCCCCACTGAGGTCTGATGCCAACTTTGTCATACAGTAAATTCCCATATATTTCTGGGCTCTATTTTCACTATGGATCTATTTGTTTGATTCTACACAACCCAGTTTTAATTACTGTACCTTTGTGTTATATTCTAATATCTGGTATAGAAAATCACCCCCTGTGTTCCTTTTACAAAATAGTCCTAGGTTCACAAACATTTTTCTTCCCCTCAAGAAATTTGGTTTGTTTCCCTCCAAAGTGTTGCTATACCATACATACATTGCGTTGCTATATGTTTTTATTTTTTGAATTTTTATTACTATTTTTTGAGACAAGGTCTTGCTCTGTCACCTAGGCTGGAATGCAATGGTGCAACCATGTCTTGCTATAGCCTCAA
This sequence comes from Macaca fascicularis, assembly GCF_037993035.2. Taxonomy (NCBI): domain Eukaryota; kingdom Metazoa; phylum Chordata; class Mammalia; order Primates; family Cercopithecidae; genus Macaca; species Macaca fascicularis. The sequence continues at coordinate 67,242,269 of NC_088386.1, forward strand.
CCTCCCAGGCTCAAGTGATCCTCTCACCTCAGCCTCCTAAGTAGCTGGGACCATAGGTGCACACCACCATGCCCAACTAATTTTTTTTTTTTTTTTTTTGTAGAGTTGGGGTCTCACTGTGCTGCCAGGGCTGGCCTTGAACTCCTGGGCTCAAGCGATCCTTCAGCCTTGGCCTCCCAAGGTGCTGGGATTATAGGCATGAGCCACTATACCCTTCCTAATTTTAAAAAATCTAGAATATTCTCCACACACATACTACTTTTTGCCTCATGATATCTACTTGTTGAAGAGGGTGGGCCAATTGGTTTGTAGACTGTCTCCCCTCCTGGGTTTGTCTGATGGCATTCTCACATTTAGCTTTTATCCCTTATATTTCCTTTGAACTGGAAGTTAGATTAAAAAGCTTGATTTTGATCTAATTCATACTGTGCGTGGTGGTTCACACCTGTCATCCCATTGCTTTGGGAGGCTGAGGTGGGTGGATCGCTTAAGCCCAGGAGTTCAAGACCAGCGTGGGCAATATGGCAAGACCCTGTCTCTACAAAAAAAAAAAAAAAAATTAGCCAGACATGATAGCAGGTACCTATAGTCCCAGCTACTGTGGAGGTTGAGGTGGGAGGATCAATTGAGTTTGCAAGGTTGAGGTGCTGGCTGTGATCGCACTACTCAACTCCAGCCTGGGAGACACAGCAAGACCCTATCAAAAAAAAGAAAAGAAAATAAGCTTGATTCACTTTAGGCTGAACTTTTTTGGCAAGAAAATCTCATAAGTGATGTTGTGTCCTTCATATTGTATCACATCAGTAGCACATCTCTCTGGCTATTGAGCGATGCTGAGCTTCATTTTTGGGTTACAATTGTGATAAGCTGATCTCTCCATCATAATTACCCCCTTGTGACTAATAGGTAATATCTGAGGGTGATACTTGGGCACTATGTGACTATTCATTTCTTTATCAGCCTTTTATCTGATGGTGTTAATACTTACTGACGATCCTCATCTAAGTTATTTAATTAGGAGTTGCAACATTGTTTTTGTAATTCTGCCATTTGTTCTACGTTTATTGGCTAAAGTTCTTCTGTAAAGGGGAGCGTTTCCTCAATAACTAGGGCTTTTTGGTTACCCTAAATGGTAGAAAAGCAGGAGACATGTTTACTTTTTTGCTTTAGTTACTAATAGTCACCTCCAGGTGTGGCAGATGAAGTTTCGCATGTATTTTATCTTTTTTATTTATTTTTTTGAGACAGAGTTTCACTTTGTCACCCATGCTGGAGTGCAGTGGTGTGGTTTTGGCTCCCTGCAACCTCCGCCCCTCCCAGGCTCAAGCAGTTCTCCCACCTCAACCACCCGAGTAGCTGGGACTACAGGAACGTGCTGCCACCACATCCAGCTAATTTTTGTATTTTTAGTAGAAACAGCGTCTCACAGGCTAGGCGCGGTGGCTCACGCCTGTAATCCCAGCACTTTGGGAGGCCGAGGCAGGCGGATCACGAGGTCAAGAGATCGAGACCATCCTGGCTAATGGTGAAACCCCCGTCTCTACTAAAACTATAAAAAATGAGCCGGGCGTGGTGGCGGGCACCTGTAGTCCCAGCTACTCGGGAGGCTGAGGCAGAAGAATGGTGTGAACCCTGGAGGCGGAGCTTGCAGTGAGCAGAGATGGCGCCACTGCACTCCAGCCTGGGCCACAGAGCGAGACTCTGTCTCAAGAAAAAAAGAAAAAAGATTAGCTAATACTTTATTGAGGGTTTTTTGTATATGTACTAATGAATGAAGTTTGCCTTTGATTTTCTTGTACTGTCCATGTTCATGTTTCATCATGGTTATGGTTTTAAAATAAATTGGTCAGTTTTTGTTTTTGCTATTTTGTAGAATAATTTATAAAAGATGCCTGTTTCTTAAAAACTCGATAGATTTCCATTGTAGAACTGCCTTGGATTATGACTTTTTTCTACAGAGAGTAGAGAGCTGGGGTTATTCATTTGGAGTGTGTGTGTGTGTGCGCGCACGTGTGTGTGGCGGCGGGTGGGGGTGCAGTTTAGAGACAGGGTCTCAGTCTGTGGCCCAGACTGGAGTGCAGTGGTGTGATCTCAACTCACTGTGGCTTCAAACTCGTGGGCTCAAGTCCTTCTCCTGCCTAACCTCCTAAGTAGCTGGGACTATAGGCAGGTATCACCATGCCTGGCTAGTTTAAAAAAAAATTTTTATAGAGATGGGGTCTTGCTATGTTACCCAGGCTGGTTTCAAACTCCTGGCCTCAAGTGATCCTCCTGCCTTGGCCTCCCTAACTGCTCAAGTTGTTTAAATAGTTATAGTCTCTTCAGATTTTCTATTTCTTCTTATATCTGTTTTTTCTCCCCAAAATAACAATAAACATTTATTATCTCTCATAGTTTCTGCTGGTCAAGAATTTGGTAGCAGCTTAGCTAGGTGGTTCTGGCTCAGGTTTTCTCATTGGGTCAAAGTCAATATTTCAATTAGAGCTTTAGTGATCTCAAGTCTTGACGGAGGCTTGAGAACTTGCTTCATGGTGGTTCATTCACATGGCTGGCAAGTTGGTGTTGGTTGCTAGCGGGACAGCTGAGTTCCCATCCTTGTGGGCCACTCCACAGATCTACTGGAGTATCCTTGTAGCATGTTGGCTGGGTTCTCCCAGAGTGAACAGTCCAAGAGAAAAAGAGAGTTAGAAGAAAACTGTCCTTTTTATGACTCAGATTTGGAAGTCACAAAGCATCACCTTTGCCACATTCTGTCCATTAGAAGAGAAAAACTAAGTCCAGCCCACATTCACAGAGAATTTACCCATAAATCAAAGTCACAAATTTTTGAGGGATTTTCTGAGAGATTTCAACATTTTAAAAAATTGTAGCCTTATAGGTGATGAAAGGCATTTTCATAGAGTTTTAAGCAGGGTAGTGTCTTAGATGGGTCATTAAACCAAACTACTGTAGAGACTAAAGACTGACTTGTTTAATCGTAGCTATAACCAGCTTTCAATTATCCTACTTTGTTTGTTTGTTTTTTTGAGACGGAGTCTTACTGTGTCACCCAGGCTGGAGTGCAGTGGCGCGATCTCGGCTCACTGCAAGCTCTGCCTCCCGGGTTCACACCATTCTCCTGCCTCAGCCTCCCAAGTAGCTGGGACTACAGGCGCCCGCCACCACGCCCGGCTAGTTTTTTGTATTTTTAGTAGAGATGGGGTTTCACTGTGTTAGCCAGGATGGTCTCGATCTCCTGACCTCGTGATCCGTGTACCTCGGCCTCCCAAAGTGCTGGGATTATAGGCGTGAGCCACCGTGCCTAGCCAATTATCCTAGTTTTATAGCTTCTCTTAGGTGACTCTGATTTTTGAGAGTTGACTCTGAGAAAAGTTGGTTAAGATAAAAAATATGTCTTGATAAACCATTTGTAGCCAATAACAAACTGATTTTATCTTAATCAATTAGAACTCAAAAAAAAGCTTTTTGCTGGGGGTAAATATTGTAGTATTAGTATTTTATTTTTATATTCATCTTGAATGGGCGTGTTTAGACTATAAACTTTAGAAGAGATCATTCCCTTGCTATTTTTCTTTTTTTGGAGACCGAGTCTTGCTCTGTCTCCCAGGCTGGAGTACAATGGTACGATCTCCGCCTCCCAGGTTCAAGCGATTCCCCTGCCTCAGCCACCTGAGTAGCTGGGATTACAGGCATCTTCCACCAAGCTCAGCTAATTTTTGTATTTTGGGTAGAGACAGGGTTTCACCATGTTGGCCAAGCTAGTCTCGAACTCCTGACCTCAAATGATCTGCCCACCTGGTCCTCCCAAAGTGCTGGAATTACAGGCGTGAACCACTTCACCCAGCCCCTTGTTTCTTTATGCCAACTTTTTTTTGTTGTTTATGAGTGTAGATATGAGAGAGAAAGGGAGAAGGAAGAAAGATATCACTAAGCCTCATACTGTTAGTTTAATGTTATTACTAAATTAAGCCATGGAGAGAGAATTTAGTAAGTAGCTACTTTTTAAAATAAAAATGTCCTTAGTGAACATGATTGGCTATAGAAGGTTTTGAAGAACATTTTATATGTGATTTAAACTTTAGTTGAATATTTGGATTAGTTGCAAGACAGTGGGGAAGGTAGCATATTTTATTTCCAGTCATTTTATAAATAGATTATTAATAAAATTTATTTTTTTGCAGAATATATTTTCTGGCATAATTTTCAGCCAAGGTTTTTCTCAGTGGGGTGGAATAGTATCTTCCTCTTGATTAAATATTAGCTTATCTATTGTGAACTATTTAACTTCAGAATTTTTAGCTGTCAGTAATTAAGAGTGGAGACTCAATTCTGGTGAGGATACAACATTGTAGGGAGCAGTAAATAAATATGCTTTGAAAAACAATTCAAATGTCATTGCTTTAATTTATTTAGCTTATGATATCGATTTGAACTTTTCAATAATGTGAAGGCATGTGAGATTGTGTTTATCAAAGCAGCTTGAGCTGATTAACAATCGAATTACGAGTTTCCTCAAATAGCTATAAACAGTGTTGACTATTCCTTCCCAGAAAAGGTTAACACTGTGTTTAGATGTAAGAGTCTAAGTTTCCAAGTTAGATCTACAGACATCTTTTCCTTTCTTTGAGGTTCTTATTTCTAAACGATTTTTCCCTTTCTTGTTGGCAGATTTACCATTATAATGGAATCTGTGAAGGGTTAAAGGCTTTCTGAAGATCTCATTACCTTTAGAAAATTAGGCTAAGTGCATGTCATAATCCTTAAAACATATGCCTACAAGTCCAGTACTTATTTATAATTTGGCCTGAAAAATACAGGATACGGATGAAGGCAATGGCTTTCAAACCTTTTTTGACAGTAAACCACAGTAAAAAATCTATTTTGTGTCATGACTCAGGATGGATACTTGTTCTTTTCAATATAGAATGTACTCCTTGAGTATTTATTAAATATTTTTAAATTATAATAGTATAAAAACACTGGGTTTATTTTTAAAAAATCAATCTATTGTTTTCCTAAAGTGGATTTTTTTTTCCTACTAAAAAGAATTTGTTTAAAGAAAAAAGAGATACAGCTAATCAAACCTCTCATAACTTTTCTTTGCTTTTCTTTTTGTTTTTGTTTTTGTTTTTTTAACAGAATCTCACTCTGTTGTTCAGGCTGGAGTACAGCGGCACAAACTACAGCTTCTGCCTCCAGGCTCAAGCAATCCTTTCACCTCAGCCTCCCGAGTAGCTTGAACTACAGGCTCACTCTATCATAGCCACCTAATTTTTTTTATTTTTGTAGAGATGGGGACTCACCATGTTGTGCAGGCTGGTATCAAACTCCTGGCTTTAAGCGATCCTCCTGCCTTGACCTTCCAAGATGCTGGGATTACAGGCATCAGTCACCATCCCTTCCTACTGGTAGATTCTTAATTACTTGGTAACTTGACTACTTTTGTTAGAGATTCTTGAGAGCAAGCAGAATATATTACTTATATTTTTACCCCTGGTACCAGCACAGGCTAGACACCTAAATTTTTGTTCCATTATTTCTAGGTCATATATGTCTTACCACCTGGTAAGGGCGAATTAAAGCCATTTTGCTTTAGGTCAACAACTAAATTGTATTTTAATTTAATTTAATTATTTTTTGAGACAGGGCCTCACTCTGTTACCCGGGCTGGAATACGGTGGTGCAGTTATGGCTCACTGCAGCCTTGACCTCCTGGGCTCAAGCAGTCCTCTCGCCTCAGCCTACTGAGTAGCTGGGACTACAGCCATGCACCACCATGCCCAGCTAATTTTTTGAGAGACAGAGTCTTGTTATGCTGGCCAGGCTTGTTTCGAATTTCTAGGATCAAGGAATCCTTTTGCCTCAGTCCCCCAAAGTGCTGAGATTATAGGCATGACACACCACACCCGGGCTAAAATTTTATTTTCACTTCTTTCTTTTTTTTTTTTATTTTAATGTAATGCTCTGAATCACATTGAAAAGGAGAATAAAGGAAATGAAACACTTAAGAGAGATTAGTAGAGGATATTTAAACCTCATTATGAAGAGAAGGAGCAAGGGGAAGGGATAAATTAATATTTCAGAGAGTTAAGGTTTAAAGTAACATCTTTCAGAAGGTCAGAAAAAAAAGTAAGGTATGAAAAATAGTTATTTAAATTTTAATAATCCACGCTAAGAACACTTGTGTCCAGAAGGGGGCATTATTGTAACGTGGGCTATGTTTGAGTACTGAGTATCATTGATGAGCTTAGAAGAGACTTCACAACTTTGGGTTACATGCATCCCAAAATCTCACTCCTTGCATTTCACTGTCTTCTACCAACACTTCCAATCCCTACATTCACCTTACTTGGCTGTCTAGCTTTTCCAGGTCTTTCTTCCTGATAAAAACCCCTTCTTGCCAGAGGCTTTCTTCTACTTGAAAAATAATTCAGCTATGTGCTATCCTTTGCCCTTGAGACTTCTGTGTAGTTCTGAGTGGTTGACCCAGACTTAATGCTAATTCTAAATCTAGGTGCATTCCCAGGTCCTTTGTGGTCTAAAAATATTCTAGTTGTTTCTTCACAGGCCAAAAGCCAGCAGTGTTAATTTTATATCCTTGGAAGGCCAAGGTCTAAGCTGGCAGGAAAGGCTTTCTTGATTGGCTTTTTGTCCTGGAGCGTTAAAGAGGTACAGAGGTACAGTCTTTTCCACATTACTTACATGATCAGTGACTGCCATGGTTTAGCTTTTTTTTTTTTCTTCTGCAGTGGTTGTCAAAGAAAACAGGTATCTGTGCTTGAAACTTCTAAGAAGATGAAATTCATTAACATACTCACCTGTGTTTATATTAATTCCCTTATTTTATACCATTTAAAGCCTGTTTTAGGCTGTTTTATATACAGAACTGTGGAGTAAAGGTAATCTGATTGAATCACTGTTCTTACTAAGCAGATCATATCTCATATACTTGGCAAAAATTATTAATGGTTTATGTTATTTTCAAAGCTGATTAGACTTAAAAACCGTCCTTAAAAATGAGTTCCAGAAGCGAGTCTTTTCTTACGTTTGAGAACCTATGAGTTGATTAGTGTTTCTGTTTTGTTTTTTCCTCCCGAATGCATGCATTCGTTTGTTCTCAGGGGTTTATTGAAGTCTGGGAATATAGTGGTATTTGCCTTATTGTGTAATTATAGTATTCTTTGATTTTTCTAGACTAGTTGGGTTAAAATGTAGCAGTCACCAAATAACACTATCATTCCCGTTTTTAAAAATTAATTTTCCTCGTTTTGTAATGATAGTAATTTCTTTCTAGGATTGTCCCTTCTGTGGTATACATTATTTATTATTGCAAGATGTAGCTGTGGTTCAGATAATAGCTAAGAGTCCTTTATAGAGCCTTTTCCATCATTTGGCTTGAAACTATCTTTTGGTAAAAGAAGATAGTTCTGGAATGGAGATATTTATATAATTACAAATTTGAAGTCACTGATTTATTTTGCCTTTGTTTGGCTAAGAAACTGTGATAATATGGTAGCATCACCCTTTGGATTTATTTTTTATTTCTGAAACTTTTATTTCAGAACTGGCTATGTTAATGTATCTATTTATGTCTGTATAATTAGTATTTAGCCTGTTTCTGTAAAGAATTTTGATTAACATTTTTTAAAAATGTAGTCTTTAACCAAGTGAAATACTGTTGAACTTGTTCAGTGGAGTCATTGCTACTTGAAATCATCAGAAAGGGGGAAAAGCATGTTAAACTGAAAAAGAATTCTCTAGTTCATCACAAATAGATTGATGGGAATTTTAGTAATTTTCCTTCAACCCCTCTGATATGTACACTTCGAAAAATTGTTTTTCTGAGTATGAAATTAAGTATGTAATTTAAAGCGTACAAAATTTCTTCTTTAAAAATCTTGAAAACGTTGTGGTGCCTCACTATAATTTAATAAACATTTATTTGTGTTTACAGCACGGTAGGCAAACAACTGTTAAGTATTACTCTATTCCTATATCAGTTGGGACTTAGACTAGGGAAAGCCTCACAGTGAAAGATGGACAAAAAGATGAGGAAATGTAACCTAAATAAATTAAGGGACATTAATATTCTTCTACTTTAGATAAAAATCATTTTTAGCTACTTCGAATTATACATATAGCACCTAGCACAGTGTCATCTACATGTAAACTATAGGAAACTATCTGGTCTTATAGTTTTTTTCTGACAGATTTAATCACAATATTAGAAACATTATGTTTTTATAGTCCTTTGAAATTTAAGCAGTTAGTCACTGTATCTTAGGAAAGAAATATTCTAGTTGTGATTTTTTTCTTCTAATCTTATTGGTGTCAATTAGAATTTGCCATTGAAAAAATAAGGATGATCAGTTTTATACCTATGTTTAAGATGCAAGTCATCATAATATATTATACATTTCGTTACATTACCAAACCCACTGTTTTTACTGCAGCGTGTATAAACATTTAGACCTAATTTTAAGGTTCAATGGATGTGACTATCCTAAAAAACACAGACTTTTAATTAAATACTTATTTCTTTAGTTCCTCTATAACTAGGAACTTGCCTTCTTTTCAGTAGACTATTAAAAGAAGGGCTTTCAGCTCAACATAAACTGTATTAGTCACTTAATATCATACACTGAAAAATTATTTTGAAAAGATACTTGGGATTGGGGACATTTATGGTAATATTTAACCAGAAGATGGCAGTGATGATCCTCCTATACTCCCTGCAACGGTAATCAAAAAGTTTTACAAATGTCATAGCATGAAATGTGCACGTTCAGCTGTTGTTATATAATGTTAAAAGTTGAGGATCTAGGGGAAAGCACTTGCTGTTTATTTTATATACTATGAAAAATGTGTATTTTTCTATAAGAAGGGATTAAGAATATTTTGGGTGTCTGTATCTTTGTCTGTACACTTCAGTTTTTTCTGAATACTGGGGTAAGGAAGTTCCCATAAGTCTTGCCTTGTTTATTTGCATGTGTCACTTTATGTTATGCATAATGTCTAGAAGGCATGCTGTTTTATGGCCTGTTTGCATTTTTCACCCAAATTGCTGGAAACTAATGAACGTTTTAAAGGAGCCATTCCTTTAGCTGCAGTCGTTTCTCTAAACTGACATCTTTTTGGGGGGCTTGGGGGGACTGAAATCATTTTAAACATTACTTTTTGAAGGAAAAAATTATTAGACAAAAGTTAATATTTTAAAATAAATCTTGAGAAACCAGAGATTAAATAACTTAATGAAACATATTTCAGAGTTGAATTTTGGCAGCAATTGTAAATAATATTTATAATCTGGTGATATTAAAAGTGAAAAGTTATAAAGGGGAGAAGGAATGCTCTCCTTTGAAAATTAGTGGCCACATTTGGTGGTGGATGAGATGAAGATGCATCCTTCCATAATCTTGCCTTTTAAAAAAAATTATAAAGCTCAGATGCATTTTGCCAGAAAAATTGCATGAATCTTCAGCATGCATTGTTAACTTTTTGTCTTTTCCCCTTTCTTTCTGCTGTTCATTTTCATTCATATATTTTTGATTTTTGGTTTGCCATTGTTTTTTTCTTTTTTGTTAATTACTTCATGTTAAATTATTTTTGAAACGTCATAAGCTGAGCAACCTCTCCGTGTAGTAACAGCGGATACCTGTCTATTTCACTATTTAGTCCCTCCTCCTATGTCTCCATCCTCCAAATCTGTGAGCACTCCAAGTGAAGCTGGAAGCCAAGACTCTGGAGATGGCGCCGTGGGATCTAGGTACAGTAATTTTCCTTTTAATATTTTAATGATAGAATGCATTCAGTGCCCAAATACTGTTGATACTTTAAAGGTCCTCTAAATAGTTGTGTCAAGTTAGTCCTAACATTTAAAAATCTAAAATGGTATAGAAATTCTCTGTTGGACATTGGGAGAAAAAAACTTTTTTTTGTTAATAATATTTTGACCATCACATTTAATTAGTACTAGTCAACCGGTTTTATGCTAATTATTTTATATTAAAAATAGTGATATTAATGGATTTAGATTTTTCTGTTTAAACAAACTTTTTGTTGGTTATCATGTGAATGTTTTGGGTGTAAATAGTGTAAAACCTCTCTCTTGTGCTTGATTCCCCATTCAGTAATTGAAAATGTAAACAATTCTGTTAAACAGCTCAATTCTGTTCTATTAAGTCATTAGTTCTACTAATTAAGAGAGTGAATAATAATGCATAAAATGTCAAGAGTAAGGAGTAACTGCTAAGGACGACATTAAGAATGTTTACTGTCAAGTATTCCTGAACTTGCATCTTCCTTGTAAAATTACATTTCGTGTTTGTTTTAGGATCCCGCATACATGTTGGGTCTTGCTTTTCAAAAGTTCAGTAAGATTTCAGCTTTCTTTCAAAGATCATATTGGGAAAAGTATCACTACTTATTCCTCTTTGTCACACGCATACACACACAAAATAGTATTTAATAGTATCATACTTTTTGACTTCTGAAATGAAATTAAACATAGGTAGTCAAAATCCACAGCTGATTAAGAATGCTTATTTTGGGCCAGGAAGTTGCATGTCCTCACCAAGAAAATCTCTAACACACCTTTTAATAAGACATAAACTATTAGAAGTTTTATCCTTTTTTTGTCTAGTCCCTCTAGTTGAAGTTGCAAACCAGTAATAAATATCTAAAAGACAGGGCAAGAAAAAAGAAGCAAGTGACTAGATGATCTGTAAACTCAATACTTCAATCAGCTCTTGAATAATCAGGTTATCATTAATGATTAAAAGGCACATAAAGCTTGCCAGCTTGAATTTGAGAAGTGCTTTCCAAATAGAACCAAAATTGCATATCTAAGCTATGCTCTCTTTGGAGGTAAATGACATAACTCTTTCATTTAAGAAAAATCAAAATTTTCTTTTTAGAAATAATGTTATTAGCTTATAATATAGTATCTGTTACAGAATAAGGACAATTTGTCTAATGTAAATTCACTTTTATAGGTTAATTTTTTTTTCGTATTTTGTACTTCTGTATTTTTATACAAATATGTCATTATTCCTTTATTTATGTATTTATTTTTTTGCAGACAGGGTCTCTGTCACCCAGGCTGGAGTGCAGTGGCACAGTCTTGGCGCACTGCAACCTCTGCCTCCTGGGCTCAAATGATCCTCCCACATCAGCCTCCCGAGTAGCTGGGACTACAGGCACATGCCACCATGCCTGGCTAATTTTTGTGTTTTTTGCAGAGACAGGATTTTGCCATGTTGCCCAGGCTGGACTCGAATTCCCAGACTCAAGTGATCCACCCACCTTGGCCTCCCAAAGTGCTGGGGTTATCGGCATGAGCCACTGCACCCAGCCACTGTTCCTTTAGATAATTAATAATCAACTGGCATTTTTAAGTGAAGGGTTTTTTTTCCCCTTCTACAACATTACCATAGTAAAAATATTTCCCAATATAAAAAATTACTATATTTATTAAATGTCTTTATTTGATATTATACATTATTTTATGTAGATACTATATTGTGTACATTATGACTCATTGTTCCTGATTTTGAATAGTAGATTATTTTAATTCGGTGTCGGCAAGGTTGCTTTCAAAAGTACTTTGACACCTACTTAAGTTTTTTAAATTAATGTGAATTAAAACATGTCCCCATGAGTTTTATGGACAAGCCAGAGATTATTAGAGACCTTTTAGAATATTGTAAATTAATAGAGGGAGTAATGCTGGTAAGAAAAATATTTATTTGTCTATAGAACAAATATTAAGTTACCAACTTTATTAAATACTATGGCTTACCACAGAAGATAAAACATTGATGGTCCTTGCTTTCATAGAATTTACATTGTAGTGATTACATCATGAATTTAAAGATACTGTTGGCTTTATTGAAAAGCCATAAGGGTAGTATGCTAACCTATGTTTAGTGTGAAGCGTAGTTTTTTTTAAAATAAATTGTAAAACACAAAAACAAATAGTTAATATTTTTTAAAGTATTTATTCTTGTTAGATAATGAATACAAAATTCGTTTCTTGTGAGTTTAACAGAGAGAAAAATCCTCTTTTTGAGTGAGGTGACCTTACATTTTCTTTTTTTTCTTTGAGATCACATTTCCTTCTTGTTACCCAGGCTGGAGTGCAGTGGCACGATCTTGGCTCACTGCAACCTCCACCTCCCAGGTTCAAGCGATTCTCCTGTCTCAGCCTCCCAAGTAACTGGCATTACAGGCATGCACCACCGTGCCCAACTAATTTTGTATTTTTAGTAAAGATAGGGTTTCGCTCTGTTGGCCAGGCTGGTCTTCAACTCCTGACCTCAGGTGATCCACCCGTCTCAGCCTCTCAAAGTGCTGGGGTTGCAGGCTTGAGCCACCGTACCCAGCCACATCTTTTTAACCTTAATATGTACATTGTCTCCTTTGAGAGCACAGACTCACTTGGAAACATTAATTTTCAAGAGGGCTAAGTATATTCTTTTTTATGTATACACACACACGCACACACGATAATAGAAAATGATGAATTCTACTGAATCATGTCCAGCTTTCATAGAGGCAGTTATAATTGTGATGGTGATATTGGCAGTGAAATAATGCATTTCTAAATATGTGACATTTAAAAAGAGTGCCCAGGTCTGAGAATGAAACCTAAGGAACTCATATTGAGCAAACACAATGTTAATGTAAGAATAAAGACAGTTAGAAGAAATATAATAGGAAAATGCATGAAGAAATGTGAGATATGTGTATGCACCTGTACATGTAGTTTCAGTTGGCCAAGATGGTCTAAGATTAGTACACTCAGGGAGTAGGAATAGATAAGACATTATAAAATATGCTATTTAAACATGTTTGAATCACTCTGAGTGCCAAGAATTTCTGTTGGGACTGGTGGTAATTTATGAATAAATATAAAAGGCCATGAGAAATGATCTCTCTCTAACTTTGCAGATTAGGAAGCTGCATTACATTTGTTATCTCAGAAATTTAGGAACAATTATTCAGTGGGGTAATCCAGGCCTCTTGTTCCTTTTTTCCTTCCTTTTTTTTTTTTTTTTTTTTGAGTTGGAGTCTTGCTCTGTTGTCCAGGCTAGGGTGCAATGGCGTGATCTCGGCTCACTTCAATCTCTGCCTTCTGGGTTCAAGCGATTCTCCTGCCTCAGTCTCCCCAGTAGCTGGAATTACAGGTGTGTGTCACCATACCACACCAGCTACTTTCTGATTTTTAGTAGAGATCAGGTTTCACCATGTTGGCCAGGCTGGTCTCGAACTCCTGACCTCAAGTGATCTGCCCACCTCGGCCTCCCAAAGTGCCAGGATTACCAGTGTGAGCCACCGCGCCTGGCCCATTTTTCCGTTTTTGATCAATTTACTTCTCAAGCTTTGTACTTGCAATTGTACTCTATATGCCTGAAGATGCCCCTAATAAATGTAATCATGTACATGTATGTCCAGTGCGTTTTCAGTACTGGCTGTATTTTGAGGTACAGTCTTACTTGATTTTAGACTAAAATGACATCCTCAACAAGGAATTTTATGTCATTGGTAACAGAGCTCTTACTTACATAATGTAAAGGCTGTTGACAGAACATTCCTTGGAGACCATCTCATAGAACTTTCGATTTAACAAAGCCTAAGCTTGTTGCTATTCATTGCTTAGTACAAAGTAGATCTTCACTGTGGCTGCTTCTTACATTGCATACACATAACCTTGTTTAAATTCCAAGATCTTTCTTTATATTTTTTAAAATGAAGGATTTCTCTAGATTCGTTATTATTTTTCTTGATAAATTATACAGGCAGGTAGAGAAACCATTTGTTGTATTAAAACATTGCAGCAACTAAAACTAGTTGTACATTATGTCGTCTTACGTAAGTGAAAAATATATTTGACAAAAATGGTAATACTAAATGTATTGTGCTTAACTTTTTTTAGTGGGGACTGTGAACATTATACAGTATCGTACATAATTACCTTATATATTGCTAACCTATATAAATGTCAGTATGATAAAGTACCTTTTGTTCTATTAGTAACTAAGTTTGGCTTAAGTGGAAAAGATGCTCTGTAAGTTACTTAGCCAGCAGGCGATGCTAAAACTTATCACTGAATATTTAGGATTGATATTTGAACATAAAATATTTTTCCAGGGAAAAATCTATTTTTTCCTAGAGACAGAAATCTTTAGTTGTTTTCTTTAAGCAGATGATATGTAAGCCCAAGGCAGTGCTTAACCCATTGATTATAGAAGGGTCACATTTTGGAAACTTTAGCTATTTTGTATCCCAGTGGGATAGTCTTTGGTTTTATTACCAAAAGGCTTATGTGTTGACTCATTTCCTTTACCAGTATGACAATTTCCTGCACACATTTAATGCTTTGGGGAAGATTAAAATGTTAAAGAGGTCTAAATGTGTTTGTTTTCATTGGGAATCTTAAAATTTCAACCATTTTATAGCCTAGCTTGTTATCCATAAATAATTACTTGGGTTGTGTGACTTTAGTTGTTCTAAAGCAGATCTATTATTATACAATATTAGTTTCCCATAATCTGCACATAATGTCTTTTAACTATTCTGGGTTGTATGCTTGTATCTTTAACAATAGGAAGCCTATTGCATGCACTAGATGGCTGAGTGACCTGGTGGATTTTTTGTTTTGTTTTTTGATTTTTTTTTCCAATACTAACCAGAACATGTGTTTTTAAATTGTGAATAGTACTTTAGCTTTAGCTATTCATAGAATGTATTTGCTTGACTAACTTATGGCCTTTTTTGCTAATGCTTCATGGTTGTCCTACAACCATTTAGGACGCTGCATTGGGATACAGATCCATCAGTTCTTCAGCTTCACTCAGATTCCGATTTGGGGTATTGAATAGATTTTTTACCTTACCTGTTTTATAATGAATTTGATTATTTGTGAAACTGTCCTAATTTTATTTTGCTTAAGTTTATAATATTGTATCATGTAGTAAGGACAAGAGTTACATTTTACTGTGACACCTCATTTATCCAGTATCTTTAGTGAAAGGATATTCTATGTGATGTTCTAGGTACCCTAAGTCCATTTAAGTGTCCAAACTTTTAAAATTATTTCTATATTTTTAATACAAGTTTTCCAGGATGTATTGAAAAACTTCTCAGACTTTTTCTAATATTCTACATGTAATTGAACCTTTTCAGGGTTACTTGATATGAATGTTAATTTATTTTTCTGTATTAAAATTCACTGATGATTTCTAAGGTTTTGAGAGTAACGGAGATACTGGTCCTTACACTGTTCATTCATTCATTACTATTTATTCATGAATCTAGAATAAAACTATTCATGAATCTAGAATAAATGAGTGAATGAATGGATGAATAGATTATTCATAGAATGTATGGATGAATATTCTTAATATAATTGTCATTGAGCCCCATGTTAAATAAATAGATTTCTTTTCTTTCTTCCTTTTATATTTGGTTTTTTTTTTTTTGCATATTTTCTTAGCGAAACATTAGAAAACTGATGCTTTATAGTTTCTGTGTTTATGTCTTTGTTTTTTAGAGTTTTAAAACTTGTTCTTTTAGAAGTTAATGCTGTAAGCTGTATGTATGGTTTTTTAAAATTTTGTTGACATAGAGATAAGATTATTCATCCATTCATTCATTCAATTATTTATTCTAGATTCTAATGCAAATTATAAATGTTTGCTGCTGCCATTTTGCCTGACTCAGATAGCCCTTTTCCCCTGATAATTTACAGCTTCTAAAACATATGAATATACCTTTTGAAATTGTGTCTAAAGTAAGGTAAATAAGCCTTGATTTGAGGCATATAAGAAAAATATGAGTTTCTTGTACATGAACTAGAAGCCGTCTGTATTGGCCACACTGAGGCTTCCCCCCTGCCTCCCATTGCTTCCTTATTTTCAGTAAAAGTAGCTTTTGGATAAGTGAGGTATTACTTCCCTACCCACCTCCTCCTATAAAATCTTGGAATATTTTGTTTGTTTAATATTATGGTTTTTGTCTGTTAGACTCTGTATGCATTCAAGTTGGTAATTTGTTCCTAATATTGTAGGCTTGACAATATTTTTCCAGCTATGTGAGTGATTTACTTTTTATATAATTTGCATCTTAAAAATCAGAATATAAAGTGTCTTCAAATTTTATTCTTAGACTTCTAAATTACTTCAGGTTACTTAAATTGTCCACTTAATTCTTTGACTATACTTTTTTTCCCTTTCTTTTTAATTTCTAAACTAGAAAAGACATTAAAAAATTGTTACGGCCCACATTTTGGAACATTGATTTTTTAAATGTACTAATTTTATTATACTTTATACTTTATAATACTTTATTATGCTTTATTAGATTGTATAGGGCTTGGATTTAGTTACTAAACAGAATGAAAAGAATATTTACATAAGAAAAAAGTTAGATTACCAGTGATAGCCTGCCTTATATTCTGAAAGTTGCAGCAGTGTCTTTATTGTGTATCCTTTTAAGGCAGCTTCATCACTGAGAACCTTTTTGGGAGTTTGGAAGCGTACTTTATTTGGTTTCAAATTTAAACATCTAATAAAACCAATAAAAGATCTTCCAGATAGCTAATAAAATATATTTTTCTTTTGGTTCATTTTCCTCAGCCACAGCTCTCTTTCATTGTCAAAAAAGAATGTGTTCCCTGTATTTAACTTAAACAGAAGTGACTTTAGTAGATTTATGATATTCAAAAGATCTGTTGCTTTAGTCTAAGTAGAATATCTGGACCTTAGTTTGTCCATATATGAATCAAGGACAGTATTGATCATGCAGAGATTAGAGATTTAAAAGTTTTAAATATTTCATTTTAAAGTCCAAATTGATAGTGTAATTCTCAATTCTGCCAAATATAAGTAGAAAAACAGCTTTCAGTAGAAACCTGTTTTTCAGTCGTAAAGCTGAATTCTCCTAGTGGCGAGATCAACTAAATGTGGTCTGAGTGATATCCATGTCTGATTCTGTAAAAAAACCCAGAAAGTACCATATCCCAGCTGAAACCAGTTCTTATAACAACCTTATTCAGTGGTCCACTCTGAAGTTCCTATTCTCTTACTGCATTATTGCCCACACATTTGTTCTAAATAATGAAATTACTTGCCCTTTTAAAATGAAAAATAAAAACACTGAATGATTCAGAAATATCTTCTGCTTTTGCTACCTTCTCATTCTTTTGCTAAAATAAAGCCAATTGTTAATCTAAAATTTCTTGAATAAAATGGATTGAAATTACAATGTTGGGTGCAAATGACTGTTTAATTCTTAATTTTTGAAAATAACATGGTTTGATGTAGTTAAAATGTATTGTTTGTATTTACTTAATTTAGACGAGGACCTATTAAACTTGGAATGGCTAAAATCACTCAAGTCGACTTTCCTCCTCGAGAAATTGTCACATATACAAAGGAAACTCAGACTCCAGTTATGGCTCAACCCAAAGAAGGTGAGTATCTATCCTTAGTATAATTGTCATTGAGCACCTATGTTAAATACATAGATTCTTTTTTTCTTCGTTTGATTTTTGTTTTATTTGTTTTTTGCTTTTGTATTTTGGCATATTTTCTTAGGGAAACATGAGAAAACTAATGCTTTACAGTTTCTGTATTTATGTCTTCATTTTTTGGAGTTTTAAAACTTACTAGAAGTTAATGTTGTAAGCTGTATGTATGGTTTCTTAATTTTGTTGACATAAATTTAAGTCTTTCAGCCCTTATTTTGTCATTAATATATACTGCCTTTAGAAGCCAAAAAGCTTAAGAATGTTCTATTTCTGTCATTGAGCATAATTCTTCCCCAAAAGAGAGTGGGTCCCATAGTAAACAAAGTCATGTAAATTATTTCTGAATAGCACACTGTACCCTGATGTTATTCATACTAATGAACAAATCTAGACTTAATTCTTAAACTTTCTCTTTTATGGTATAGTGGCTCTATTGTGTTGATTAGTTAGTAGCCTGTAATTTGTGTATAATATGGGGAAGTATGCACAGACCTATTGAATGTGGAGACCCTTTGGTTCTTAAACCAGAAAGCATTGCAAATAGCTAATGATTCCAGCATAAAGTACTATGATCTCATTTCCCAGTAAGGCTAATGAATTTATATCATACAAAAAAAAAAAAAAAAAGATTTATGTGAGATCCCTAATACACTTCACAGTATCTTATCTGAAGCTTTTGGGGCCACATATGTATTAGAATTCCGAATTTTTCAGATTATATAAAAGTAATAAAACATGTATATCATATGTTAACACTCCAGTAGTATTTTGGGCATTAATATTTTGGCAGCAAAGCGTGTGAACATACTGAGTGAGAGAAGTAATGATTATAAATAGCTTTACCTCTGGTCATGTCAGAGTTTACCATCAAATGAGTTATGGATTTTAGAGCTGTTAACAATTTTGGAATAGAAGTTTTATCAAATGTTTGAATTAATGTATTTTTAAATTTTTAATTAAATTACCATGTTTCTCCATTAAGGAAAAACAAAAGTTATATTCATTGCAGAAAGTCAGAAAATACAGGTAAGCAGAAGCGAGGAGAAATCCTTGAAATCCCTGTCTAGTGCCAAAGAAAATCTTTAAAATTTCATATTTGCATATACCTAAAAAAAAATTAGGATTGTGGCCGGGCGCGGTGGCTCACACCTCTACTAGCACTTTGGGAGGCCAAGGCAGGTGGATTGCTTGAGATCAGGAGTTCAAGACCAGCCTGACCAACATGGTGAAACCTTGTCTCTACTAAAAATACAAAAATTAGCCGGGCGTGGTGGTGGGCGCCTGTAATCCCAACTACTCGGGAGGCTGAGGCAGGAGAATTGCTTGAACCCAGGAGGCAGAGGTTACAGTGAGCCAAGATTGTGCCACTGCACTCCAGCCTGGGCGACAGAGCGAGACTCCATTTCAAAAAAAATTAGGATTGTAGCTATTTACAACCTTTTGACTTAATAATAGATCATCACAGACACTTTTAACTATTCTCCTTTTGCTGTCCTCTGAGGATGGAAATGAAATAAATACATTAAACTTTTCCTTTCACTCTTCTCAAAAGGGGATGACAACATTATGATACATATAATTACACTTTCAAAATTTTGAGGAAATTTTGTTTAAGTTGTTTGTTTGTTTGTATGTTTGAGACGGAGTCTTGCTCTGACACCCAGGCTGGAGGGCAGTGGCGCCATCTTGGCTCAGTTCTCCCACCTCAGCTTCCTGAGTAGCTGGGATTACAGGTGCCTGCCACCATGCCCGGTTAACTTTTTGTATTTTTAGTAGAGATGGGGTTTCACCATGTTGGCCAGGCTGGTCTCGAACTCTTGACCTCAGGGAATCCACCCACCTTGGCCTCCCAAAGTGCTGAGATTACAGGCATGAGCTACCGCGCCCGGCCATGTCCAAGTACTTTTTACTTGGCCATGTAAATTTTCTGTGTATTCATTGTTTTTCATTCCTGCTGCTCCATTGGTTGGTAAGATAGCTTTTGTAGATGCAAGGTCCTCATCCTAACAGAAGAAAAACACTGATGATAAACTTGCTTGAGACATAAGCAACTTTTTTTAAAAAGGAAAGAAAGAAAGTGTGGAGCTGTCAGTATGAGAATACTAATACTGCAGGATTCTGTAATTTCTAGAAAATATTATTTTGTTAACTAGTATATTAATTTGGTGAGTATTATGTCTGCCATTTAGGAGCTACATTAGTAGATATGTTAACTCAGAAAGTGAGCAGAATAGCCAAAACGAAGGCACCGTAACTCATTTAAAAAAATAAATTTAGGCCTTTTTGTTCATCTGATAATTTGGAGATTGTATTTTTAGTTACACTATTATACTTATGGTACAGTGCATTTTGGATTGTTTCAAATATAAAGTATTCTGAAACTATTTTGAGTAATGCCTATTATATATATAGTTATACTCAGTTTAAGTGAAGCCTTTTTTTTCTTTTTTTTTTTTTTTTTGACAGAGTCTCACTTTGTCACACAGGCTGGAGTGCAGTGGTGCCATCTCAGCTCACTGCAACCTCCATGTCCTGGGTTCAAGTGATTCTCCCTCCTCAGCCTCCTGAGTAGCAGTGACTACAGGCGTGCGCCACCACTCCCAGCTAATTTTTGTATTTTTGGTAGAGATGGGGGGTCTCACCATGTTGGCCAGCCTGGTCTCAAACTCCTAGCCTTAAGTGATCCACCCACCTTGGCCTCCCAAAGTGCTGGGATTACAGGCATTAGCCACTGCATCCAGCCAAGACTTTCATTTAAAAAAATTTTTTTTTCTAATTACTATAGTGGTATATCATAGAGAATTTAAAAGTACAGAAAGGATATAGAGAGGAAATGTCTTTGATACTGCTGTGTACCACCCATTGTTAATATTTTGGTTCCAATGAATGTGTCTCCAAATTTCTTATTTAACTTGGTGACTCAAAATTATAACACCAAGAAGTGCCTACCACATATCAGGCATAGTATGAGACACTTTACATCATCAGTAATGCTGTCACCAAAGCCCTGAAAGTTAGGTATTGGTTTTGTTTACACACCAAGAAGCTGAAACTGAAAGAGTTAGTTTATCGAGCATCACATAGCTAGTAGGCTGTGATTGTAAACCAAATATGACTGATTCTAAGGTGTACTTTCTCTCGCCACTGAAGTAGCAACTCCTATTTTTCTATAGTAACCTGTAGTAAGTTGTTTAGTTTATATTATCTAGCACTGATTCTACATGTTTATAGATTATTTGCTCTATATAGAGGCACTAGCTTATCCTTTCTTTGGATTTGTCATCCTTTTAGTTACAGGTTGAGGTATATAAGTGAAGGGGAGGAAAAAAATGCGTCCTGATACGATGGAGGTATCCTTACCCTTTGGAAATATTTATAAAAATGAGATATTTGGGCAGTATCCTTTGGGGAAAAAATGAGATAATTTCTTTTCTCTATCATTATAGTTATTTTCATGTCAGGACCTCTTACATTAAGTTTCTTTTCCCAAATTTTATAAGTTTTAGAAAGAAGGAAAGAGAAAAACCTTGAAATTAAGGTTTTATAATGGAAACACTGTGTGCTTAACTGTTCTTTTGCTTACCCATCACTTTAATACAGTGGTTCTCAAACTTTGCCTGGTTGGTTCCCATTTAAGAATGATGTAATGAATTCCAAAACTCACCGTAAAACAAAATTGGTGAAATCACAATTGGCGTGTAACAGACAGCAAACTGAACTTCGGTAGGCAGTAAAATCCGTGCAGAAGTAATGTAACTTACCAAATTGAAGGTAAAAATTGGTCATAGACTTAACTCTTACCTTTCTTTTGTATTCTTTTTTTTGTTTTTTTTTTTTTGTTTTTTTTTTTTGAGACGGAGTCTCGCTCTGCCGCCCAGGTTGGAGTACAGTGGCCGGATCTCAGCTCACTGCAAGCTCCGCCTCCCAGGTTTACGCCATTCTCCTGCCTCAGTCTCCCGAGTAGCTGGGACTACAGGCGCCCGCCACCTCGCCCGGCTAGTTTTTTTGTATTTTAGTAGAGACGAGGTTTCACCGTGTTAACCAGGATGGTCTCGATCTCCTGACCTCGTGATCCGCCCGTCTCGGCCTCCCAAGTGCTGGGATTACAGGCTTGAGCCACCGCGCCCGGCCTTGTATTCTTTTTTTAAATAAAAATGGCCAAGCCTATTCCTTTAAAAAAGCAGTTTTTATTCTGCCTTGTTTTTCTTTTTCCACCTTCTGGCCACCTTCTTGCTTTCAAGTTTACTCTGTAAGTTGGTAGTACTGTCTCTGAACTGCGGTGCTTTGCTGTCTTAAAGCACCTACTGTGAATGAAATTGACTAGTACCACGTGACTTCAGTCAATTTTCTTCTCAGCAGGTGAAAGCTTCTCTTGGCAAGAACGTGGTACCCACAGATATGCTCCTGAAAAAGTTACTTTCTTTACCTTTTAAAAGTTTTACCTCTTTTGAAAAATGGCATAATTTTTTCTTACTCACTTCTTCTGTATGGATTTTTTTTTAATTTTGCTATTTTTTGAAAGATTATTAAAGGAAAAATCCTGAAGGTTACCTAATCTCATCAGCTTGTTTATCTCTGAGGAAACTGAGGTTTAAGGGGATTAATTGGTGAGCCTGAGTCCACCGTCTGAGAGAATATCAGGCATACATCCAGAAACTGGTACTTGATTTCTAGTGAAGTGCCATTTCTCTTATTCCATTTCACTTTCTTATCTGTGAAGGAGTTTATAATTACTGTTGGTATTGGCTTAGTAGCCAGATATGTTTTCTTCAATACCTGTCGATTAGCTTCATAGTATGTAGAAAATTATTATATGTGAATATCTTGTAATCACTTATTGCATGATCTTAACATTTGGAATTCACTCCCAGAAGACCAAATTTGTATGCCTTCTGGTTAATACATAGTCCTTATCTAAAATGGATTTTTCTGTAATCCCAGCACTTTGGGAGGTTGAGGTGGGGCAGATCACCAGAGGTCAGAAGTTTGAGACCAGCTTGGCTAACATGGTGAAACCCCATCTCTACTGAAAATACAAAAATTAGCCAAGTGTGGTGGCACACACCTGTAATCCCAGCTACTTGGGAGGCTAAGGCAGGAGAATCGCTTGAACCCGAGAGGCAGAGATTGCATTGAGCCAAGATT
The DNA here is from genome assembly GCF_037993035.2 of Macaca fascicularis. Lineage (NCBI taxonomy): Eukaryota > Metazoa > Chordata > Mammalia > Primates > Cercopithecidae > Macaca > Macaca fascicularis. Next base: position 67,264,944 of record NC_088386.1, read on the forward strand.
GTGCCATTGCACTCAAGCCTGGGTGATAGAGTGAGACTCTATCTCAAATAAATAATTAATTAAAATGCATTTTTAAAAGATTCTGGAATGAATAACACATTTAATAAATTAGTTTTAACCCTCAGAGGACCTATGAGAATATAAATATAATTGAAAATTGAAGCATTTGTTCTTAATCTTGAAAGACTTTAACCAGCATATCTGAAACCCTGGCCTCAGAAAAATGTAATATTTGATGAGATCACAGATAACATGACCTATGTAAGAATGCTAATACTGCCAAAATGAAACCCAAATTTTATATAAAAAGGACTGTGATTGGTCAAGGTGGTGTGCGCCTGTAGTTCCAGGCACTCAGGAGGCTGAGACAGGAGGATCACTAGAGCCCAGGAGTTTGAGGCCAGCCAAGGCACATAGCAAGACCCGATCTCTTAAAAAAAAAAAAAAAAAAGGCTACGGAGAGACAAATTTTGTGTTAAAGGAAGTGGTAAATTAAACTATTAGTCGTTTCTTATTTCCCCCCCAAGCTAGCGTTATGTCTATATTGAAATCATTTCTGATTAAAAAGTCAGCTGTGTATTTTTCCCTTGTTGAAAAGCCAAAGAAAGCCAAGTGACCTTGCATCTTATTCTAGATGGTGTAAAAAAAGAAAAGGAATGGATTCCATTGATACATTCATGAAGCTTTGTCCCAATGAAGATTTTCTTTAATATACATTTGATTTTAAAGAGTAAGGTATAAGAAGATGAAATGATGGACAAATGGATTGAAATAGAGTGATTCAAAATGAAATTCACCCAGAAAAGAAGGGATTTTTTGAAAATATTAAAGGAAAATCATTCCTATGTAATCTGTATTTTTAAACTAATGATTAAAGCATTTTCCTCTAATATTTTCATAGATGTTTGTGAAGTTATTCATAAGTTGAATTTTTATAAGTCAAATCATATTTTTATATGCAGCAAATGTCCTGACTTTTAGAATTCAGTGTCAGCTTCCTTTATACCAGGAATAATCAGACTACCTTATAAGTTAGGAATTTTTCATAGGATATTAAATTATCTTAAAATGGGATGCACCGTTATAATAAAACTACATTAGTAAATTGATGGACAACAAACATATTTCCTAAACAACAGTGCACTAATGATGGGATTTTTCACTTCCTATTGAGATTTAATCATTAGAAGTGATAGATTCATTAGTAGCAATGTTTGTTCAGTAAGGATTTTCTAAGATACTGTGTTACCTTTTAAATGTCTTGTAATATTTTAAAATAATTCAAAGTATGCTTTGTGGCATACTCTTAGCTTATCTTAAAGGTATCTTGAATGTAAAATGTATCTTAAATGTACCATGAGGTACAGATGAGAAAACTTGCTCTGAAGGCTCCTTCCTTCAGTTTAACAAAAGCCACCCATTTCACAGATGATTTAACTTTGATTAACCTACTCCATTGTAACAGGTTATTCCAACAACTGGAATTTCATTCTTTGGTGTTATTTCTAGGTGCAGCTTAATTTACAAAACAGCTTTTCTTTCTGTCTTACCAAAATACATCACAATTTTGATGTTAACTCAGTAAAAATTCAGTGGTTCATTAAACCTAGTTTTAGCATTCATTGACAAGAGATTTGTCATTTTAAAAGTAACTGCTACTTTTATGCACTCTTTACTGCTCAGTTTATAACCTTAGATTCCTTGTCAGAGAAAGCATGGAGTTAACCACTTAGCATATTGTAATGAATATTCATCAATAAATTGATGTGACATGGCAGCCCCATTTTTCAGTCTTCCTGCTCTGTTACAGTCTTTTCCAGTTTTAAATATAGCTTATCGTGTAATAAGGACTAGATTAGAAAATCTTTAGAACTGTAATTTTATTTTTTTGACCATGTTAATAGTCCTTTGGTAGCTATCATATTAGCTTATAACAAGAAAAGCATATTTGTTTCAGAAGAACATTCTTTAATCTGATGTTATTGATGTTAAGCATTTTTGTCAAATATTTAGTAAATTTGATAATTATTTAAGATCAACCTTACAGCAAAAAGATTGCATTTTACAGTTTTTAAGAACAGCATTGTTTTTATGTTTCTTGAAATTTAATCATTTTTATGAAGCTTAAGTACCAATGATAGTTTTAAAATCTGGTTTTAATCCATGTAGAAAGGGAGGGTATGTACTTTAATTCTAAAATAAAACCCTGAGAGCATGTGTTTAAATAGTTGATACTCATCATTCAGCTACAACTGAAATAATTTATATGGACAAACAGGCATGGCACATGCTGTATAGGACACAGATATAGATCACTGTCTGACATATTTCATCTACATTTTAAATTTTAAAAGGAAAAGAGTGTCTATAAACAAGATCTTTTCTGTTAAATATGTAAATTATGAGGTCACTTAGCACTAAAGTACTGACCATATGCATTATGACAGGAATTTGACACCTGTCATTGGAAATGGTACTTAGAGGCTGTATAATACAACAAAGTTGAAGGAGGAGAATAAGATGTGGGTAGGAGGCTGTAATTTATAATTCACAGTGCTCAAGAATGACCCGTCCTGGGTGATTCAAAATTCCTATCTTTGATTTTAGGATTTACATACAGTGAACCCTACTAGTAAACAAACTTGATTAGGGTAACTGGTAGCGTTAGCAGAAAGTGGAGAATATATGTATATTCTTACAGTGAATTTTTAGTTGAAGTAGATGTCCTATATTCTAAAAGACAACTTGTAAGTTAAATGTAATAAAATTATTTTATTACATTACACCTGCAGGTGACTTTATGGAAGAATTTCATTCTAATGCTTGAGTAATGTAGTATAGAATTGCTACCAGTTATACTGTTTTCGGATTAATAATTCGTTGCATATGAGAATTCATCTAAAAAGGAGTAGTGTCTTTCTGTTTCTCTATGTGATTATTTTGCCCCAAAAAGCTTTTCATTTTTTTAAGTAGCACAAAAGCTGTAATTGGCATGCTTTGTAAGGAAGTGTCAGTGTGCAAGAGAGTGGCGATCACTAAGAATTCTTTTACGTGTTCTTTCCCCTTTGCACCACCGCCTCCTCAGCAGGGTCACTGAGATCACTAGCTTTTCTTGAAATGGCCATTTTCACTGGCAGGTGCATTATACCCTGTATTTTCAGATTGTTTTTCCATTCTGAATGTTTGGCAGGTTGATTGCTCTGGCTGCATTGACGGAGAAAGGGCTGACAAATGTGGTTGGGCTGGCTGAAAAGACAGTGATTACTGTTTTCCTTTGTGGCTGATTGAGGCCCTTGAAAGGAAAAATTTTAACCTTCACCATTTGGTTCAAAAGTATGAGCATATATTGAAATCACTCGTGCCATTTATCCTAGTTCTGTAAACTTGTCAGAACGTAAAAATCGCTCAATTTCAAGTAATGTAGGATTGGCATACGTCATTATCATTTTGATTAAGTTGGAGGTTGTATCATTGTGTGCATTATACAGTGTCATTTAAAGCTTTCTTTCCACAGGTACAGTTATATTTTTATTGCTTATACTATAGAGTTAGAAAGATTTTCATAGCTCTCTAAACCTAACACTATGTGTGTGGTTTGGCAGCTGGTGTGGCCTACAAGCTGCATTTTGTTTGCAGGGTAAAGGCTTGTCTTTAGGCCTCCTGGAGTGCTGGTAATTTGCACAGACCCGCCATTGGGGAGAGACACAGGATTGGAAGCAGTGAAGCGGAAGAATGTTATGCCATCCCATTGCCACCTTGTAGCAGAAAGACACAATCCCAGCAGTGCCATCTGGTTGTTGCTGTCTAGTCAGCTGGCCTGGCTGCTGGGACCATGACTTGGCAGCTGGTTCCCATTCTTGACCATTCTTTTGTGTACGTCGTATGTATGTGTGTTTTAGATAATTTTGAACATGAGTCAGGGAAATGACTATAACAAGTAAAGTCCCCTTATTGAATAGGCTCTCATTACTTGAGCTGCACTCTGCTGCAGATGCCTGCTGCCTTTCCCTTATAGACAAATAACGCATGTGTTTAGGCAATAAAAATAAACATTTTCTTCATAAAAACCCATCTCAGTGTGTAGCAAAAGAAAAGGTAGGCAGGGTTATGTGTTCTATAACATTTTAAAATAAATGATTTTAAATTACTTCCTGGTTTGGGATGTAAGAGATTTAGTAATTTTTTAGAAGTCTTATAAACATTGTATATTATCCCAATGTATACTTTTATTCAAATTAAGAAAACATTATTTTAAGTGCTTATTGCCACATCATGTAACAATAGATGATGAGACTTGCATTTAAAATGACAGAATAGAAAATGTGGTCTTATAGCTATTATCTTCAAAATCTGCCTCTCAAATAGCAACCTGAGAGTTAATGTAAGCCATCTTTATGCCATATGAAGACCCATTAGACACTGATGGTTTCAGATCACAAGTAAGCAGCCAGCCCTGTAGGCTATTTTAGACATTTGATTTTCCTCATTCTACAGCATTAATGTGTCAGCATGCTATATAAAACTATGCAGGAGTTGCATGTTGTTCTGTCTAGAATGATAAATGCTTGCAAGCTTTTAGAGACTTCATGAGGAATTCATCCTAGTTGCTTATATATCTTATTTCAGTTTATGTAGCTACAGAATTTAGGGTGGCTGTTGCTGAGGTACCACATAGGTATGTATAAAAACCAAGAGGTTCCACTTAATTATTTGATTATGTTGATAAAAATCCCTATTATTTGTACTTGTTCTGTCCTGTCCGTGGTTTAGTTTTGCTTTTATCTTGGGAGTTGTGATACCTTCTGAAATACTGTGTCAAAAGTTACCAGCTATTTTCATTAAAATAATTTATTATATCCTTCTTTTTTTTTTTTTTTCAGATGAAGAGGAAGATGATGATGTAGTGGCTCCTAAACCACCTATTGAACCTGAAGAAGAAAAAACTTTAAAGAAAGATGAGGAAAATGATAGTAAAGGTATCTTAAAGAATTAAACTTTAAAAAATTTTGTTGATTTCTGTTAAGATTCCTTTTATTACTTATGTATTAAAGCAGTATGAAATGCTGTAAATCAAATAAGTGAATCTGATTGAAAAAGAATGTGTAACATTCATTGATCCATACTGTGATAGTGAGTTGATGTGATTTGCCTGACATAAATCATACTTCAAAAAATTATTTATTTTCCAGCTCCCCCTCATGAGCTGACTGAAGAAGAAAAGCAACAAATCTTGCACTCTGAGGAATTTTTAAGTTTCTTTGACCATTCTACAAGAATTGTAGAAAGAGCTCTTTCTGAGCAGATTAACATCTTCTTTGACTACAGTGGGAGAGATTTGGAAGACAAAGAAGGGTAATGTTGAATTGCTAAGATCTTTAGCTTCAATAATGTTAAATTACTTTAAGATTAAGAGTGATAAAAATTATAACACCATCTTTTGTGGGGGTTGGTCTTTTTTTGTAGAGAGATTCAAGCAGGTGCTAAACTGTCATTAAATCGACAATTTTTTGACGAACGTTGGTCGAAGCATCGGGTTGTTAGTTGTTTGGATTGGTCATCTCAGGTAAAATGCAACAAAATGGCTGCTCTTAACTCATTTTAAAAATTATAATTAGCAGGTCATTTTATTTTAATTATGGGAATTTTGTGTAATAAATCAATATGTATTATTTAAAATTAATTGGATGATGGCTCTAATGTTAACATACTCATCTTATGTACTTTAGAAGAAAGATTAGAAGCATTGTTTATTTTTAAAATTCAGGACTTGATGCTATAGGCCAGTTTTACTAATTTCAGTTGCTCACCAAATCCTTTGTGTAAAATTTGGACACATATTTTAATTAAATGTTTTAACATTAAAACATTTAAAATAATTAACTGTTCTAATTTAAAATTGTACTAATGTCCCAGTGAGCGTAACGCTAGAGACGTCTCTCTTGATGAAATGTTAGGTTTTTGTATTTTCAGAATAATAATCTGATAAAGACAAATGACTAGGAATATAAAACAGTTCTTATTATAATGCATAGCCTTTCTTTTCCTCTTGATTCTTCTGAGCAGTATCCGGAGTTACTTGTGGCTTCCTATAATAACAATGAAGATGCCCCTCATGAGCCTGATGGTGTGGCCCTTGTATGGAATATGAAATACAAAAAAACTACCCCAGAGTATGTGTTTCACTGCCAGGTATGGTGGTCTTTTAACAGTCTTCCTCAAGTTTAAGAATTCATTGATGAATTAAGACAAGTGCCTTTTTTCTTTTCTTGTCAACATAATGATTTCATTGGATTGGCATTTTACTAAACCACTCCATATTTGCAAACAGATGTTAACAGAAAACTGAAGACTTCTCAGTTCAACATGATCTGTCTTTTGTAGCTTTTCTGACATCTCTTATAATGTTTAATCACACCTAAAGTCCTTTGCAGTTGTGATTTTCTTTTATGGTGATTGACTGTATAAAAGGAATCTTTTATAAAATGTCTTTCCTACAGGGAGTTTCCCAGGAACTTATTTGTGAATATACAATTAGATGGTTGGCCCACTGAATTACTTATACATGGCCTGAGGAATTGGAACTAAATGGTTTTAAGTAGAAACATATGGTTGAAGTAGAAAACAGATGCAGATTTTTAAAGTAGATTTAGTAGAAGGTTAGAATTTGCAAGCCTTTTCTGGTTGCATAAGTTAAAATATTTTAATAATGTCATAATCTTGAGTAAACACTTACTTGAATCAAACTAGCATGTACTCTACTGTTAGATTACTGTCTCAGAGGCTAATGCAGGGCTAGTTATCTTTTTAATACTATAGTTAAATAACTTTTTGCTTTCTTTGATAAATTGGTTAAACCTACTTATGTAAACAGCCATTACATTGGACTTTTAAGCAAAGAATATCTTAAAGATACATTTTTATATTTCTGAAACAGTGAAAACTTTTAATTAATTTAGTTAGTTTTTTATAACCTCTAATATCATACAATGAAGAAAGAAATATTTCGGAAATAGATTGGTTTTTAGAACTTGTCAGGCTTTTTTCATTTGAATCTCAAGTATGAAAATCTTACTTATTTGCAGTCAGCTGTGATGTCTGCCACATTTGCAAAATTTCATCCAAATCTTGTTGTTGGTGGTACATATTCAGGCCAAATTGTGCTTTGGGATAACCGTAGCAATAAAAGAACTCCAGTGCAAAGAACTCCACTGTCAGCAGCTGCACACACAGTAAGTAAATAAGGTTATTTCCATTAGGCTTCTGTGCTCCTTCACCCTTAGCTATAATACTTAGTGTAGTGGCCATCAGAGTCATCTCAGAATGCACTTCCTTTGGTGTATGAATTCCTCACCATTTAGCAACCAAGAATGAAGGCCGTCTTTTTTTTTTTTTTTTTGGAGATTTATTGGAAACTCATCTCTCTTCTGTGACAACCTTCTGTTAATAGCAAACTTCACATTAAGAATACCCACAAGTTATGGGACTTGATAATAAACAGAATGCTTATAATTAGACTAAAAATTTTGTTTTGCTTTTTGGTAAAATAATCCCTGAAAACTTTTTTTTTTAATATCTCTAGCACCCTGTATATTGTGTGAATGTTGTTGGAACACAAAATGCTCACAATCTGATTAGCATCTCTACTGATGGAAAAATTTGTTCATGGAGTCTGGACATGCTTTCCCATCCACAGGTGGGTTATACTTGGGAAACTGAAATTTTGAGGTAAATGTTATGTTTTACATGTGTGTATACCTCAACTTATGTTTCTCATAAACTGTTTTATAGTAGTGTTACAACAGTTTATAAGCTGAAGTATGTTTAATATAGTTTTTTATGTATATATTTTACTTTGAAACCTGCTTCATTTAATTGAGGTAGATTTATGTAAATAATACAGTAAAAGAATTGTTTACAATCAAAGACTAGAAGTTTTTCTACAGAAATTTAAAATTGCAAGTTTACAAACTAATTTTCTCAGGTTTTTCTATGTAGGATAGCATGGAGTTGGTTCATAAACAGTCAAAAGCAGTAGCTGTGACATCTATGTCCTTCCCTGTTGGAGATGTCAACAACTTTGTTGTTGGGAGTGAAGAAGGTTCTGTGTACACAGCATGCCGCCATGGCAGGTAAACCTAAACTGGAATTTGCAATAATTTAAAATTCTTCCTTTAATCCTATTGAAACAAATTGCCTTATTTAAGTAGAAATCTGTCATAGATCTACTTGTTATTTGTGACAGATTTTTTGTGTTCAGGCACATAAAATTAAAACTTAATACCTTTTTGTATAAAAGATAATTTGGGATTCATGATGTGTGCTAGATTTTGTGGGTTGTGGTTTTGTGTGTGTGCATGTACTCACATAAGTTAGTGATAGGCAGGAACATTCAGTAGTTACAAATACAATATACACATGCCAATATTGACCTATAGACTTATAAATGAGATTTTCAGCTGTTTCCTATTTTGATGTAGTTGGACTTTCAGCATTAGTTCAGTCTCCTGATAATTGTACAGTAATGTCATACATATTTTAAACTGAGTAATATTTCTCCTTCCATTCTGTCTGTTTTGAAATCGTCTAGCTGTACCTTATTGCTTCCTTTAAAAAAAAAATTGCCCAGATTTCATCTCAAATATAGATCACCTTCACTTCAAAGCTTTTGATTTAAAAGTAGCCCTGATTGTCTCTCTTAAATGTAGTGTATCTTTGTTTCTATTACACCATTTCAGATACTGGACTTTTGAGGTCTGTTGTCAACAGCATGATGTTTACAGTTCCAAAGGTACTTACTGCTTTTGTAGTATTACTAAATGTGGATGGAATAACACTCAACAAGGTTAATTCTGATAAGTTATGAGCGCAGAGTTAAGTCTGTCAAAATTAAGTGAAGGCCTGATATATAAACCTATAATAAAAAGTGTGTGTATTTGGTCTACTTATAGGAGACTTCGCTAACATTTTCACTTTTATGAAATTAGCAAAGCTGGAATCAGTGAGATGTTTGAAGGGCATCAAGGACCAATCACTGGCATCCATTGTCATGCAGCTGTTGGAGCAGTAGACTTCTCACATCTTTTTGTCACTTCATCATTTGACTGGACAGTAAAGCTTTGGACAACTAAGGTATCTAAAATATAGATGTCTGCTATTTGCTCAGGTTTCTGACACAAGGTGGTGATCTGATACTACACAGGAATGATGAAAACCTTTTAAATCACAATTGTTTACTAATAGATGAAACCTGCTAAGAAGTTACACAGAGCATGAGTGAACTACTAGATGTTGTAGTTTTTATAAAAGTATGCTAACAAGTATGGTGACCCTACACAGAATCAAAGACCAGTCTTCCCACCACTTCAGTCTTTTTGAATACAGAACTGTTTACCCTGAACTGCATTGGGGAAAAAGCCCTGAGTATCTCGCATAGCACCTCATATAGTTGTCATTCAGCTCAGCACAAAAGCTATGCATTTGCCCTTTGGAGAGTTTTTAACAGCTTATTCGTAACTACAGTGGTTCACAGAGTTGATGAGAAATAGGGAAAAGAGAGAGAAAGTGATTTATAATTAAGTCGTGTATAATATGGCTGTATGTAGTAAACTGGAATCCTTAGGAAAGCATTGTGTAACAGCATGGATGCATATATTTTTTGTTATTCTATGATAAGCCATTTAAATCATTTATTTTGATTTTAATAAACTTCAGTATTTAAAAAACCCATTTATGTGATAAAATGATTCCTGATCCTTCAGTAATTCCAGATAAATGTGACATTGTCTTACCTGTTAAAAAGTCTCAAGACAAATCCAAGTAGGCAACATTACCTCCTGTGATATAGTTTCATTTAATCTCATTTTATAATGAAAGTGCCTTAACTTTGCTGTCTAGTTTTTCTGTGGTATTACATTATTGTTGGGAAAATGCATACTAAGCATCAGATTCTATTTAAATTAAATTCTAAGGTTTTTTTTTTTTCTGTTTCCATCTGCCTTATCCTAAATATTGACTTTTTAAATAATCCATCATGAGACAAAGTTTAGAGATCTTTGGTTCTTCAGTTTCTGTGAGAAAACCTAATGTAAGAGATGTTCTTCACTATTTTAGTGAACTTCTAATTATTTATCAAGTGTTGGCCTTAGAAGTCTGGGATGAACTCATTATTCATTCTTGTCCTTTCTTGATGCCTCCTTTCTGTCTAATAATGAAATGGGTTAGAAAACTTTGCCTCTAAAAGCTCGCCTTTTAAAATTGAGCATTTTCGGGTTTATCATTAGCAGATATAAAAATAGTGTTTACCTTAACTCTAATAAAGGAGACAGAGATGCTTAACACAGTGTCCAGCAAATAATAGGCACTTACCGATGTTTAGTGTCTCTTTTACCTCTTAATGGGGATCAGACAGAGCCTGCATACATTTATTAAGTCATCTCTTTCCTTTCTTGAATTGTTCTTGAATTTTTGTTCTTTTAATGAAATTTATACAGTGGGAAAAGGTAGAAGAAGATTCTCAAAGCTCACAAGCAAAGAAACGCATAATCTAGCTAGCATAGGTTGAGCATTCCTAATCTGTAATGCTCCAGAATTCAAAACTCTTTGAGCGCAGACGTGACACTCAAAGGAAACACTCATTGGAGCATTTTGGATTTTGGATTTTTGGATTAGAGATGTATAACCATAAGTATGACACAAAAACAGCAGGTCATCAAATAGTGTGTTTTGTCATAAAATTGACAAGAAAAAACACTGGCCGGGCTCAGTGGCTCTTTGTAATCCCAGCGCTTTGGGAGGCCAAGGCAGAAGGATTACTTGAGCCCAGGAGTTCAAGACCAGTCTGGGTAACACAAGGAGACCCCACGTTTACAAAATATTTAAAAATTAGCCATGCATGGTGGTGCGCACCTGTGGTCCTAGTTACTTAGGAGACTGAGGTGGGAGGATTGCTCAACTGGCGTGTCTAAATTGTCCCAGTCTGAATGAGTGTGCGTGTGTCTGAGTGTGCCCTGTGATAGAATAGCATCCTGTCCCTGGTGGGTTCCTGTCTTGTGCTCTGACCAGCTGTGACCTTGAACTGCAAAAAGCAGGTTGGAAAATGAGTGAATGAATGAATACAAATTGTCATAAAATAAAAATTTGTAAGATACATAGTAATCGTACAAAGGCACAGCAGTTAAAGGATGCAGTGTGAAACCGCTCAGCGAACCTGCTGTCTTTGTCATTGTTGTAGAACTGCCTGGTGATAGGGTATACTCCTTACAATTTTCACTTTGCAAAACATTTATTCCTTGATTTAACCTACTACCTCTACTACCACCATCATTCACTGGTTCACCAAAAATTGGGTTAATAATTATCTTGTTTTTATTAATCTTTCTGAAATGTGACCATGTAATCCCAGCACTTTGGGAGGCCGAGGTGGGTGGATCACCTGAGGTCAGGAGTTTGAGACCAGCCTGGCCAACATGGTGAAACCGCATCTCTACTGAAAATACAAAAATGAGCTGGGCATGGTAGCGGGCACCTGTGATCCCAGCTACTCAGGAGGCTGAGGCAGGAGAATCACTTGAACCCAGGAGGAGGAGGTTGCAGTGAGCCGAGATCGCACCATTGCACTCCAGCCTGGGTGACGAGCAAAACTCCACCTGAAAAAGTAATGATAATCTTTCTGGATTGTATGTGTAGCTCACATTTTATTTCAGTGTTTAATATTTGAAGTGTTTAGGGTCACTATTTAGAAATTTGGTGATTTTTTGTGACCAGATAAATGCCATAGGGACTTAACTCTTGTTTATATCAATTAGCCTGTGGTACAACTGGTTTTGTTTTATGTTGTTTTGCTTAACATCACAGTTTCCAAGAACCTATAAATGATGTTAAGTGAGGACTTCCTGTATTCTAAAATCTGAAAAAGTCCAAAATCTCAAATGCTTCTGGTTCTAAGTATTTCAGATAAACCTATAAAACCAAAGCAAGATGCAGAATTGGCGAGATGAAGCCAACTATTTCTCCAAAGGCTTCATACAGCCATGTAAGTTGCTAGATTTTTAGATGCACTTTCATCTTAGTAGTCCCATGTATAGTCACAGGAGACACATTTTTGTTAGATTGTTAGCCAACTTCCTTTTCAGTAATTGAAAGTAATCTTTTTTTTTTTAACTTTCATTTTACATTCAAGGGTACATGTAAAGGATGTATGGATTTGTCATATAGATTATTGTGTCACCCAGGTATTAAGCCTGGTATCCAGTAGTTATTTTCCTTCAGCCTCTCCCTCCTCCCACCCTCACCCTCCGATAGGCCCCAGTGTGAGTTGTTCTCCTCTATGTGTCTGTGTGTATGTTCGTTGTTTAGCTCCCATTTATAAGTGAGAACATGTGTTATTTGGTTTTCTGTTCCTGCATTGGTTTCCTAAGGATAATGGCCTCCAGCTTCATCAGTGTCCCCACATAGGACATGATCTCATTCCTTTTTATGGCTGCATAGTATTCTATGGTGTATATGTACCACATTTTCTTTATGCCATCTACCATTAATTGGCATTTAGGTTGATTCCATGTCTTTGCTAATGTCTCTATGACAGAGTGATTGATATTCCTTTGGGTATATACCCAGTCATGGGATTGCTAGGTCAAAAGGTATTTCTGTCTCTAGGTCTTTGAGGAATCACCACACTGTCTTCCATAATGGTTGAACTAATTTATACTCCCACCAACAGTATAAAAACGTTCCTTTGTCTCCACAACCCTGTCAGCTTTTTTTTTTTTTTTTTTTTTTTTTTTTCACTTTTTAATAATAGCCATTCTGCCTGGTGTGAGATGGTATCTCATTGTGGTTTTGATTTGCATTTCTCTAATGATCAGTGATGTTGAGCTTTTTTTGATATGATTGTTGGCCACTTGTATGTCTTCTTTTGAGAAATGTCTGTTCATGTCCTTTGCCCTTTCTAATGGGGTTGTTTTCTTGTAAATTTGTTTAAGTTCCTTATAGATGCTGGATATTAGACCTTGGTCAGATGCATAGGTTGCAGAATTTTTCTCCTATTCTGTAAATTGTCTGTTTACTTGATAGTTTTTTTGTTTTTCAGGGTTTTTTTTGTTTTTGTTTTTTGCTGTGTAGAAGCTCTGTAATTAGATCCCATTTGTCAATTTTTGCTTTTGTTGCAATTGCTTTGGCCATCTTCATCATGAAAATTTTGCCCATGGCTATGTACTGAATGGTATTGTCTAGGTTTTCTTCCAGGTTTTTTGTAGTTTGGGGTTTTACATTTAAGCCTTTAGTCTATCTTGAGTTAATTTTTGTGTAAGATATAAGGAAGGGGTCCAGTTTCAGTTTTCTGCATATGGCTAGCCAGTTCTCCCAGCACCATTATTAAACAGGGAATCCATTCCCCATTGCTTGTTTTTTGTCAGGTTTGTCAAAGATGATGATTGTAGGTGTGCGGTCTTATTTCTGGGTTCCCTATTCTGTTCTCAGTCTGTATGTGAAAATCTTTTATCTATTTCTTACTATCTCAGGGTGTCAGTTTGCCAGCATCCTTTGGCTTTAAATTTGAGGCTTCCATCCTTATATACATTAACAATAGGATTTGAAAGTAAGGAGTTCATCTTGACTAATCAAGAACAATTTATCTTGTGATAGCAGACTGATTGATACTTGCTTTTGTGGTACTACACAGCTAGTTGAGGGGTGGTTGATATTTTTAGTCTTGTATTTTAATGTGTTTCAACATAGAAGTGCCTTCTGAATAAGAATGACAAGTGGGCATATCTCTTTCTTTGCTAATTAGGCTAGGCATTGCTTCCTTCCTTGAGCCTTATATAGAAGACTCATTTATTCATTCAATTGTGATACATGCCTCTCACCCTGCCCCCAACGTCCCTCCGATGTTAGTGTACAAAGGATGGGCCACCGTAGAACAGGTGTTTTTACAAATGCCCAAGGACCCTCTGAAACTTTATCAGAAGAATCACCCTTTATTCTAACTTTCTGCACACAAGTAGTTCTACTCTGTGAAGGGTAGAGAAGGAATAGTCTGTTGATGAATTCTTTTATATTTGGCCATACCGTGGCTCCAATGTCAATTTACACTTCCTGGTTAATTGTGTTGCTGGTATTTATTTCTGCCCTGCTGAAAAACTGATAGAGCCTCTATGCTGTAATAATGACTGATGGGCAATGTTAATTAATAATGAATGATAAAGAGTAATAGGCAGTGTTTTTAAATAATCTCTCTTTAAAAACATTGTTCCAATTTCATTTTAAACCAAAGTCTTCACACTCTTGAATTTAACAGACTTTAAATGTTTTGCTTCTCTGCCTCTACTTTTTAAGTGCTCTCTGACTCTAGGAGTTGAGTCCTCATAAACTGGAAGGCTGAATCGTGGGATATTGCTGTACCTTTGTGTCCTTAAGATCTGGCTCTGCCCTGATAGCAAAACAAGATTTCTTCCTTTTCTCTCTTTCTATGAGTCCTCTACAAATCCCTGGGAATCTCAATTTGGCACAGCCTCATATTTAGTTTAAAGTCATCTACAGCTAGCCACTAATCTTTGCCTAGCCAGAGATTTATAATTCAGTCACAGAGTTCTGGTTCATCAACTTGTTTTCATTACTTTATTGAACTCAACTATTTTTAATACAGGCTGAGCCCCCTAATCTGAAAATTCAAAGTCTGAAATGCTCCAAAATTCAAAACTTTTTGGCTACTAATGTGACACTCAAAGGAAATGTTCTTTGAAACATCTCACATTTCAGAGTAGGAACGCTCAACCGTAAGTCTAATGCAGGTATTCAAAAATCCAAAAACATTTGAAATCTGAAACACCTCTGGTTCCAAGCATTTCTGGTAACGGCTATTCAACCTGTATAGAAGACAAACAGAAATAGATTATTTTCCATATATGGAAGTTTAAACCAATAAGACAGTGCTTCTAATATATTTAAAAGACTGTTACCATCTCAAAATACCAAATTTTAAATTCACAACAGAAGCACTTTGGCAGGTCTGAAAAATGGTTGGGAGAATAAAGAGTGAAAGCTGCTGCAGGGTAACAAGGATTCTAGAAGAGTTTGATTATGGGTAAACCTGGTAGATTCGCTTAATGTTCTACCACATTTAACCATACTTGTTACAGATTACTGTTGAAACATAAGAATTATTTACTTGGGGACAAGATGGATTTTGAGCTGTGTGCACAAATGCTTATCAGAACCGTATTTACCATAAAGTGATGAAAAGTTAAGATTGTTAATGTAATTTCCTGGAAGGGGGAGTTTTCACACTTTTGTAGTCCTTACACATCTTGAAATTATTCACACTTTCTGATAAGTCTTAGAACCCCTCCTTATTTTAATAGCTTACTTAGTTAACTCTCAGAGGGCACCAGCATTTAAACAGGGTGAAAAGTTCCTACTAGTCCTTAGAATAACAACTCTGCATATTTAGACAAGTTAAACTGAAAAAATGCTTTGAAGTTGGGTGTTCTTAGGGCAGGCTGCCTATTCATCTGGACCCAGGCCTGCACAGCAGCATTTGCCTCAGTAAGTTGCTACTGGCCAATGTCCAGGCTCTCCTTTGCATATTCAGAAACTCAATTTAATCAGTATACTAGAGTTGATTAGACAGGGAGTGCTAACTGGAGCTAACAGGCTCCTAAGACACTGGTACATTGGAGAATGTCAATTTATTAATTTACAATGAAAAACATAACTGCCAGAAGGTCCAGATACTCCTGTGAGCCTGACCAGCTCATTGTTTCCCTGTAGACAATCCACATGGGAAGCCAAATTATAATCAAAAGATTGCTTGGTGAGTAAGGAATTGGAACAAAAGGAGTTTTATAATTTGAATGTTTAATGGCACCAAGCTAAGATAGCCTGATTCATTCTAGCCTTGCCATGGGGTAGTAATTCTCAAAATCTATTGGTTGAGACTCCTTTCTCCTGGACGATGCTTGAATGGGTGCTGTCTTCATTTTCCTTGTAAGATTGTTTCTTTGTATTTCTATTTTAATAGACACATTTGGTCTCAAAAAGTTAATACATTCAGTCAAGTTATATAGAAAGGTATTTCTGACCTTGGAATTCATTTCTTTTGAAAGAGAATCCATTTATTTCTCTTCTGATCCAAATTGATGACATATTTATTTCCCAGTTCTCTGGGAAGCATCTCACTATTATCTTCACGTGTTCACTGTAGGGACTCTCTTTGTTATTAATCTAGAACTCCCCACTTACCCCAGCTTTGAAAAGTAATCTATATTCTTTTCCCGAAGCTGTCATAACAAATCACCACAAACTGGGTGGCTTAAAATGACAGAAATTTATTCGTTCACATTTCTGGAGGCTAGAAGTCCAAAATCAGGGTGTCGAGAGGCTAGTTACTTTTGGAGATTCTGAAGGAGAATCTGTTTCTTGTCTCTCTCCTGACTTCTGATGGTTGCCAGCAGTCCTTGCTGTTCATTGACTTGCAGCTACCGTCACTCCAGCCTTTGCCTCTGTGATCAGATGGCATTTTACGTGTTTGTCTCTGTGTCCGAATTTTTCTCTTTTTTTAAGAATACCAATCGTGCTAGATTTAGGACCTACCCTAATTCAATATGACCTCATCTTAACTTGATTACATCTGCAAAGGCCCTGTTTCCAAATAAGGTCACATTTACAGATATCAGGTAGACACAAATTTTAGGAAGACACTATTCAACTCAGCGTGCAACCTTAAAGAGCTTAGTAAAAATATGGCTTGACTCGTGACCATACTGTGTTGTCCAGGCTGGAGTGCAGTGGGGTGACCTCAGTTCATTGCAACCTCCACCTTCTAGGTTCAAGCGATTATCATGCCTCAACCTCCCAGACAGCTGGGATTATAGGCATGTGCCACCATGCCCAATTAGTTTTTGCATTTTTAGTAGAGACAGGGTTTTGCCATCCTTGACCAGGCTGGTCTCGAAATCCTGGCCTCAAGTGATCTGCCTGCCTCGGGCTCCCAAAGTGGTTGGGTTATAGTGTGAACCACCACGCCCAGCCCTGTTTTTCTTTTTATTGTCATCTTTTACCCAGTTACAATGCATCCTGTTTTTGTCTCTGGCTGCGTATTAGTCCACTGAGTAGGTGAATTTTTTTTTTAATTTTTAGGTTCAGGGGTATGTTTGCAGGTTTTTTATATAGGTAAAATCATGTCATGGGGGTGGTTGTACAGATTATTCCATCACCCAGGTACTCAGCCTAGTAACCACTTCATGATACATTTAACAATCTTCTTTTATATTATAAATACAAGTAAGTTTTAATCTAATTTGCATGTAGCTTTTTTCATATTTTGTGTCATATAAAAATGGAATCATACAGTATAAAATACTCAGCCAGGTGCAGTGGCTAATGATTGTAATTCCAGCACTTTGGGAGGCCAGGGCGGGCGGATCACCTGAGGTCAGGAGTTCGAGACCAGCCTGGCCAACGTAGTGAAACCCCGTCTCTACTAAAACTATAAAAATTACCTGGGCATGGTGGAAGGCACCTATAATCCCAGCTACTCGCGAGGCTGAGGCAGAAGAATCGCTAGAAACCGGGAGGTGGAGCTTGCAGTGAGCTGAGATCGCACCATTGTACTCCAGCCTGAGAGACAAGAACGAAACTCCACCTCAAAAAAAAAAAGAAAAAAAAAATACTCATTTGTGTCTGATTTCTTTTGCTTAACATTATATTTGTGAGATTCATTCATTTTTTTTAGTATAGTTGTAGATTATTTATTCTCTCTGCTATATATACTATTCCATTGTGTAAATATACCATAATTTATCCATTCTACTGCTGATGGTATTTGCATTAATTCCAGTTTGGGGCCATTACAAATAGTGTTGTTGTGAGCATAATTGTAGATGTCTTTTGATGGCCTAAGTACTCATTTCTGTTGGGTATATACCTAGAGTGGAATTACTTGGTCTTTGGTGGAAGACATAACATTGCCTAAAAATAAGCTGTTTTGAAGTACACTATCACCTCAGGAGTCAGTGGCCTTAGCACAGTGGTTCTTAATCATTGGTGTGCATCAGAATCCGAGGAACTGCATCTGGAGTTGAGCCCTGCATCTGTATTTTTCAAAAGCTCTGCAGATGATTTTGCACATCCTAGGTTGAAAACCACCTTCTCAGCTGGGCACAGTGGCTCACGCCTGTAATCCCAGCACTTTGGGAGGCCGAGGCAGGTGGATCACCTGAGGTCAGGAGTTCGAGACCAGCCTGGACAACATGGTGAAACCCCATCTCTACTAAAAATACAAAATTAGCCATGTGTGGTGGTGCATGCCTGTAATCCCAGCTCCTCGAGAGACTGAGGCAGGAGAATCACTTGAACCTGGGAGGCAGAGGTTGCAGTGAGCCAAGATCACACCATTGCACTCCAGCCTGGGTGACAAGAGTCAAACTCCACCTCAAAAAAAAAAAAAGAAAACCACTTTCTCAGAGTGAGACTTCGTTTGGTAGTGTTATCAGGGAGAGTGACAGACAGTGATCGTAAAAGGAAAAGACTTTTAATTTTTGTGTTTAGCTTAGTTTTAAGTTTTATTAAAATTTTGGTTTTTAAATTAAAAACAAACATTTTTGGCTATTAAAATGATCATGCTGTTGACATTTACTATATCTCAAAAATTTTAATTCACAATTGAAAAACATTATGGAAAATCGCTGATACAAAAGGAGAAGGAATAATATAATGAAACCATTATTGTTCCCAGCTTCCACAGTTAACACATAACCAATCTTGGTTTTTTTTTTTTTTTTTGAGACGGAGTCTCGCTCTGTCGCCCAAGCTGGAGTGCAGTGGCGCGATCCTGGCTCACTGCAAGCTCCGCCTCCTGGGTTCACGCCATTCTCCTGCCCCAGCCTCCCGAGTAGCTGGGACTACAGGCGCCCGCCACTGCGCCCGGCTCATTTTTTTGTATTTTTAGTAGAGACGGGGTTTCACCGTGGTCTCGATCTCCTGACCTTGTGATCCGCCCGCCTCGGCCTCCCAAAGTGCTGGGATTACAAGCGTGAGCCACCGCGCCCGGCAATCTTGTCTATTCTTATCTCTGCATTATTTAAAATCAAACCTATACATACCATTTCAACTATATTCAATATGTATCGCTAAAAAATAAAACCTCTTAAAAAAATACTACCGTATCATTATTAAACCCCCCACAATGAACATTGGCTCCTTATTTTCATCAAATGGCCTATCAGTGTTCAATTTTTTTTTTCTTTTTACTATGTATTTGAAGCAGGATCCAAAGGAGGGCCATCCATTTACGATTGACATATCTTTTTTTTTTTTTTTTT
The DNA here is from genome assembly GCF_037993035.2 of Macaca fascicularis. Taxonomy (NCBI): domain Eukaryota; kingdom Metazoa; phylum Chordata; class Mammalia; order Primates; family Cercopithecidae; genus Macaca; species Macaca fascicularis. The sequence goes on from NC_088386.1 coordinate 67,284,263, forward strand.
TTTTTTGAGATGGAATCTCACTCTATTGCCCAGGCTGGAGCGCAGTAGCGTGATCTCGGCTCACTGCAACCTCTGTCTCCTGGGTTCAAGTGATTCTTATGCCTCAGCCCCCCGAGTAGCTGGGATTACAGGCGCCCACGACCATGCCCGGCTAATTTTTATATTTTTTGTAGAGATGGTTTCAGCATGTTGTCCAGGCTGGTCTCAAACTCCTGGCCTCAAGTGATCCGCCTGCCTCGGCCCTCCTCGGCTCTCCTCGGCCTCCCAAAGTCCTGGGATTACAGGCATGAGCCACCAAGCCCAGCCACAATTGACATTATCTTCTAAGTTCCTCTTTAAAGTAGGATTTGCATCCCTCTTTTTTTTCTTGCTGTTTTATTCTTGAGGAAGAAACCAGGTTGATCTCTGTCGAGTTGGTGCTGTGGGGTTTCTCAGTCTCAATTTTGCATTCCTGTGATGTCATTCATATTAATGTGTGTGGTTGCAGATTGTTTATGTTTCCATAATGAGATGTTTACCCTCGTAAATGACTTGGTTATCCACCAGACATTATGTTAACGTCTCTTCGGTCTTTTTGGTCATCTGAAGCTCATTCTATAGTATATGATACAGAAGGTGCCCACAGGTGCATTATTCCCATATTCCACGAAAGTATATGATTATGAAGGTTAGTTTGATTGTTTATAAAATCCATGACTTACATTTTCTTTCTTTGCATACCTTAGTTACTCTGTGGACTTCTGGAAAAAAGCATTGCTGTCACAAAGTCTGATGACAGTCTGATTTTCTTTTCCCTACTTGCAATTTGGTTTTTTTTAAAAACCTGGGTGATCAAATGATTTTTTCCCTTTTCTTTAAAGGGTCAGTGTTCCTAGATACGCAGGATACCCTTTCAATATGTAGTTTCAAGCTGTCTTATTTTAGGAGAGTTCTTTTGAGTTGTTTTTGGTATTCTGTATTACTGCTTTGGTTTTCTTCTTCAGGACCTGCCATTGTAGATGTACCTTTGCTGATCTTCTTTATCACTTTTTCTAAATCACCTTATCTCTTCTTTTAAAATTAGTTTCTTTTTAAATAACAGTTTTATTGAGCAAAATCCTTACACCATGAAATTCACCCTTTTAAAGTATACAATTCAGTGGTTCTTAGTATATTCACAGAGGCATGCATTATTGCCAGTATCTAATTCTAGAACATTTTCAAATTTTAGAAAGAAACGTTATACCCATTAGCAGTCACTCCACATTCTCCCCTATCCCCCACAGCTCCTGGAAACCACTAATCAGTCTGCTTTCTGTCTCTTTGGATCTGCCTGTTATGGACAGTTCATGGACATTTCATGGAATCATTCAACGGTGTACTGGCTTCTCTCACTTTGCATAATGTTTTCAAGGGTCATTCCTTCATATTGATATTTCTTGTATCAGTGTATTGTTCCTTCTATAGCTGAATGATACCCCATTGTATAGATATACCACTTTTTGTTTATCCATTCATCAGATGAACAGTTCAGTTGCTTCTACTTTTTGGCTATTGTGAATAATGCTGCTGTGAATGTGCAAGTTTTTATTTCTCTCGGGTATATACCTAGGAGTGGGATTGTTGGGTCACGTGGTAACTAATTAGCATTTTGAGGAACTGCCAAACTATTTTCAAGTGGCGGCACCATTTTACGTTCCCCAGCAAGGTATGAAAGTTCTGATTTCCCATATCCTCACCAACCTTTGTTACTTTTTTATTCTAGCTATCCTAGTGGTATGAAGTGATACCTCATTGTGGTTTTGATTTGCATTCCTCTCACGACTAATGATGTTGAGCATCTTTTCATGTGTTAATACTTATTGGCTATTGTAAGCACTGTGGACACAGTGATGTATCAGATACATGGTTTTGCAAATATTTTCTCCCATTTTGTAGGTTCTCTTTTCACTTTCTTGATGATATCATTTGAAGCCCAAAAGTATTTAATATTGATTTAGCTCAGTTTACCTACTTTTTCTTTTGTCATTGTGCTTTTGGCTTCTTAACTGAGAAATCATTTCTGAGTTCAAGGACACAAAGATTTACTTGTATGCTTCCTTTAAGAGTTTCATAGTTTTGACCAGGCGCGGTGGCTCACGCTTATAATCCTAGCACTTTGGGAGGCCGAGGTGAGTGGATCACCTGAGGTGAGGAGTTCAAGACCAACCTGGCCAACATGGTGAAACCCCTTCTCCACTAAAAATACAAAAATTAGCTGAGCATGGTGGTGCATGCCTGTAATCCCAGCTACTTGGGAGGCTGAGGCAGGAGAATCACTTGAACTCAGGAGGCAGAGGTTGCAGTGAGCTGAGATCACACCACTGCACTCCAGCCTGGGCTACCGAGTGAGACTGTCTCAAAAAAGAACAAAAAAAAAAGTTTCATGGTTTTACTTTCCATTTAGATCTTTGATACATTTGAGTTAATTTTTCTGTATGACTTAAGGAAGGAGGGATCCAGCTTTGTTTTATTTTTTTTAGTTTTTTTGAGACAAGGTCTCACTCCCATCGCCTAGGCTGCAGTGCAGTGGCGTGATCTCAGCTCACTGCAGCCTCAACATCCTGAGCTCAAGCCATCCACCAGGTAGCTGAGACTATAGGTGCATGCCACCATGCTCAGCTAATTTTTGTATTTTTCATGGAGATGGGGTTTTGCCATGTTGCCAAGCTAGTCTCAAACTCCTGAGCTCATGTGATCCACCCACCTCAGCTTCTCAAAGTGCTGGGATTACAGGCATGAGCCATGGCGCCTGGGCCAGCTTTATTCTTTTGCATATGTGTATCTAGTCTTCCCAGCACCATTTCTTGAAAAGACTATTCCTTTCCCATATAATTTTCTTGACACCACAATAACTTTTATGGAATCTGAGATCCTTTTCTTTGCTATTGTCTGCTAGTGAAATGAATTTTTCTGTACTTTTAGGAGGGAGGGAATGGGCAAGGATAGCTTTCCTAGCTCATTTTCTAGGTTAAAGCTCTCTCTTCTCTGGCTTTTGCAAAGTGAAAATACATGTATCTTGTGCTTTCTGAGATGTGCCTTTTCTGCTTCTCTCCACCACTTCTATCTGAACTTTTTGCTTTGTCTCTTTTGTCCAGCATTCTACAACTGGGATTCTGTTCCCAGCAGTTTCTCTTCTGTGAGACTTTGTCTTGGAAAGGAACTTTGATTTGTTAATTTTGAGAGTTTATAGCACCCACACTGTACCAGGAGACCTTACTTATACTGCACTGTAGTCTGCTTGCGTTTACAGTTGACCCTTGAATAATGCAGGGGTTAGGGGTGCCAGCGCCCATCCCAGCAGTTCAAAATCCACATATAACTTCTGACTTCCAATAAACTTAACTACTAATAGCCTACTGCTGACCAGAAACCTTACTGACAACATAAACTGTTGATTAACACATAGTTTTTATGTTATATGAAGTATATACTGTCATCTTAAGGGCAAGCTAAAGAAATGAAGATGTTAAGAAAATCATACAGAAGAGAAAATATATTTACTATGCATTAAATGGATGTGGATCATCATAAAGGTCTTCATCCTTATCATCTTCACAGTTGAGTAGGCTGAGGAGGAAAAGAAAGAGGAAGGGTTGGTTGTGCTGTCCCAGGGGTGGCAGCAGCAGAAGAAAATATGAGTATAAGTAGATCTGTGCAGTTCAAACCTGTATTGTTCAAGGGTCAAATGTATTTATAAACGGAATTGTGCCAAACTGTCTCCTAGTTTTTGCTGCTGTTCTCAGATTGGCCCACCACACTGTCCAGTGAGCATCTGCTATGACTGAGGTTCTGTTCTCCACCTGTCAGAAGTTCTTGTGCCTTCCTTCATCTTCTTCCCACACAGATACTGATACCATGCAAGTCTTGTAGTTGTCAGAGGTTTGTTTCCACCTGATTTTATTTGGAAGTTTGTTTCCTGATTCTGCTGTAGATGCTGTCTGTGAATCTTTGCTCTTCCCGCCCTCATTGCTTTATCTGAGTTTATGGGGAGATCTAGAGGAGATTTAAAAAGTACACTGCTATTGCTGTTATCTTCCCAGAATCTTCTCATTGACAGATGTTTTTGAAGCATGTTCTATTTCTTTTTTTAAGCAGTATGGCATCTACAAGTTAAAAGGAAAATGCAATCAATAGTTGATTCTTAGTTTATAATACCAGATAATTCTGTAGTGAAACAAATTATAGAACTTTTTCTCGGCTGAGTTAAATATCATAAAATGTTATACTTGTTGAATGTATGTCTTTTTTTTTAACAGTGATAAGTAGTTTAATGATTTGTATGTCATATATGGACTATGCTAAAAATCAACTTTTCTCCTTCAGAATAACAAGCCTTTGTATTCATTTGAAGATAATGCAGACTATGTTTATGATGTTATGTGGTCACCTACCCACCCAGCCCTGTTTGCCTGTGTGGATGGCATGGGGAGATTGGATTTGTGGAATCTCAATAATGACACAGAGGTGAGCAGGAAAATAACAAAAATTGCATTGAAAAATAGAAAATTGGATATTTATTGAATAATTTGCGAAATTCCTTTTATTCCAAAGAATGTAAAAGGGCTCTGTGATTGTAGCTTCATCACAAAGAACTCAAATAAGCTTTGTACCCTAAATAATAAACAGCATGCTGTGAAGAACTAAAGGGAGAAATAATGTTGACAGGAGTACTGGGGCATTTCCTTTTACTTCTGAAAAGCACTATCATGTCTCTAATGTCCTGGCAAAGTCTCATTCATAAGATAACTGGGATATTTTTCATTCATAGGCTAGCAGGCAGATAGTTTCAGACTGTTGAAGTATGTTAACCTTAATTCTGAATTTCTAAATTATCTCTTAGCCTTGATAGCATTATATATCATCCATAAACATTAATCTTAGCCTGATTTGTTTGAAGGAAGGAAAAATGTATTTTGATTTTTGATGAGTTTTTTTTCCATGAAGGATTGAAAACAGAGTATTACTATAAAATGAATATAGAAACTGTCAAATTTCCTAATTGCTGTACTAAAATCACTTATTAGCAATTAAATTTAATTGCAACTCTTATATTTATTTTTAGTCACATGTATTTTTACCAGCTTAGAGAAGCTTAAAATGTTCTTAGAATTTTTTTATATTGCTATTGGTAATAGAATTAATATTAGTATTTCTATCAATAACAATTGTTGAGAGAGAGTCAACTCAGATCTCCCACATCTCTTCCTAGTTACCTAGAATGGTACCAATTCTGTTTTATTTGGATTTCAGTCTTAGAGATTTGAGGTTACAGTTAAATGTGGATTGAAATGTAATATTTCTTTATAACTATTTTGGTATTCTGTGTATGGGGTTAAATTAATTGGGGATGACTAATACAAAGGATTTTTTTGTCAAATTTCAAAAATTTTTAAAAATTTTATCATACTTTTAGTCTGAATCAAACACTGCATGTTTGCTCCATGTGTAGCAAATAAAACTCTTCTTCCTTAGCAAAGAAGAGGCACAGTCAGATTCCAGGGAGCTGGTGCCATTGTTTTGGTGCCATCATCCTGGCTCTTTCCCGCTAGCTCATGGAACAGGAGGCTTTAGACAGACTCATACTGCACCTTCAGTATGAACTGTTTCTAGGAACAATGAGTCAAATACAGGTTTCAGCTGATAGAGATACACGCTGCACAAGTGATTCCTGTCCTCTACAGTCAAACCATAATCTGTTTATGAGGGCTTTTGAAGTGTTTTCTTTTTAAATGGGTTTTGGCCATGTGTTTTCAAACAGCTTGACTTCTTAAAGACATTAAAACAACAAAAAAGGACTCTTTATTAAGAGAAGACCTTTCAAAATAATGTGTCTAATCTTCTGAGAATTTTTTATACAAGGACTTACTTTCGCAAACAATTTTCAAGGATTGACTATAATGTCATTCATAATATGTCACTGAAGAAGAAAAAAGTTGGGGAAATTCTTTATTTTCATCTTTGTTTTTTAAAATGTAGCCAGATTGAGAGAAGAATTACTGTTTTACATGTTTATAGAAATCTTGATGAAACTTTTAACACTGTCCTTTATTTTAAATGACTTTAGGTACCAACTGCCAGCATTTCTGTGGAGGGTAATCCTGCTCTTAATCGTGTGAGATGGACCCATTCTGGCAGAGAGATTGCTGTGGGTGATTCTGAAGGACAGATTGTTATATACGATGTGGGAGAGGTATGGGACTCCCTGCCTATAATTTTGACACATCTATTTAGTTGCGTTGTAGTAAAGGCATCTTTGTGGCTAACCCTAGGCTTTGAGGTTTATGAGTTGTATAAACTATATCGTTGTAAAGATAAAATTTACTTTCTACCACAGAAGCAACTCTTGAAATATTTTCTTTCTAAACCAAATGGTCTGTCTCCCATGCAACAGATTTTGAGGGTAATATAATAAATACATTGAACGTACCTTGTTTCTTGAAGCATGCATTGCTGGAAATTAGAAATTCTTTGGGGAGAAGTTTGGAGTTATAGGTGGACTTTGGGGTTTTCTTGATATTGAAATAAGATTTATTTTTCTGTATTCATTAATTTGAGCCAAGTAGTAGAAACCAAAAGTAATATCTGCTACTACAACTGAAGAACTGAATTTTTAATTTTAATTAATTTTAATGTAAATAATCACATGTGGCCAGTAGCTACCCTACTGGATAGTGTAGATTTAGAAGCAGGCACAGCCATTTGCCACAGTGAGTGGTTTGTGCCCTAACATGACAGTGTCAGACTCCTATGATATTATAATGGCAGTTATCGAAAATATTTGTTATTGGGGCCCGGCACGGTAGTTCACACCTATAATCCCAGCACTTTGGGAGGCAGAGGCAGGTGGATCACCTGAGGTCAGGAGTTCGAGACCAGCCTGGCCAACATGGCAAAACCCCATCTCTACTTAAAATACAAAAATTAGCCAGGTGTGGTGGCACATGCCTGTAATCCCAGTTACTCGGGAGGCTGAGGCAGGAGAATCACTTGAACCTGGGAGGCAGAGGTTACAGCGAGCCGAGATCGTGCCACTGTACTCCAGCCTGGGCAACAGAGTGAGACTCTGTTTCAAAAAAAAAAAAAAAATTTTTTTTTTTTTGTGTGTGTATATATATATATATATATATATATGTAGCTGCCTCTATGAAGTAAAGCATCACAAGCCTCTTTTGCCACCGGTGCAACACTAAAGCAGTGAATAGTAGCATAGCTTTTGATGAAGGAGTTAGGGTATCAAGAAAGATTACCTTATGTTCCAAACAAAAATACAAGAAACCAGCCCCCTTATGAAACCATGCTTCAAACATTGTTTCTTACAGAAAAAAACTCAGTTATTTACTGTATGCAAGAATACAGTAAAAAAAATTTTAAGGAATTCCTCTCCAGCAGAATCCATGAGATGGTGCATAGGAGTTATATTTACAAAGCATCATTGTTATTCTCTCTTGGATTGGTGGTGATAATAGCCAAGTCATTTCTGAGGCTGTCACAACACACTTCACAAACACCGTCTTTTGTTTTGAAATGTTGTAAATCATTGTTATAGTCCCCGTAATTATGGAAAGGCCATTCAGGTCAATTATTACTTTTTAACAGAAAAATTATTTGAAAACAAACTGAATAATAGTGGGTAAAATGATCTTTTATTTCATTGTATATAAAACATTGTCTTTCTTTTAATAGCAGATTGCTGTTCCCCGCAATGATGAATGGGCACGGTTTGGCCGAACACTTGCAGAAATAAATGCAAACCGAGCTGATGCAGAGGAGGAAGCAGCTACCCGAATACCTGCTTAGTTCCTGAAAAGGGGAGTGTAACTAGTGGATTTGGGAAAGGTTCTTAAGTAGATCCCAAGATTATTTGCATGCTTCTATCTAAATGATAATTAAAAGGAAATTTCATGGATTAAACCATGGGTTTAATGCAGTAAGGCAACTTACAATGTCCTTTTATATATAACATGCATCTTGTTTTGGATTTGTGTCATTTTTTAATATAGCTGATTGACTTCACAGAAAGCAGCTTTTTTGAATTCTAATACACAGGTGTATATTTGGTATTATTTTGAATTCTTTTCAACTTATAACACTGTATACAGTTATTTCTAAAGCACAGATGAAATAAGTTCTGCATATTTTTAAATGATCACGGTTCCCTATGACACAGATAATGTTCTCACTACCCATAATATATAGGAACATTGTTTCTCATTGGCCGTAGTATGCATACACCTATCCATGTTCCATTCTGACATCCTTTGTTGTCCTTATAATTCATGTGGTAGTTACCTATAAATAAAAACAAATATGCGTTAACTTCTCAAATGTTCATTTTTATTCCTTACAACTTGAATTTTTCCATCTTTTATAAAATATATTTTTTCCATATCTTTAAGCTCCTGCTGTAAGCAGCCATCTCAAAGCTGTGTGCTCTAAATATACCATGTGGTATATACTGTAGATCTCCCAGTGCATTGTGAATTGATGTCTAGATAATCTGTTGGTGAAAAAATTTCCCCTAGGTTAACTTTTGTTTTACTACTTTATATTCTTTCCATCTAAGACATATTTCCTTTAAAGGATAAATAGAAAGCTGCCTATAATTTTCACTGATTAAGAACTATGTATGTGACCTCACTGAGAGTAAAACCTTTGAGAGAAATTGATTTCATAATTTCAGTAGCCATAAAGGCAAAGTGCTCAGATGGACCATACTTTGGCATTAAAATCTACATCTTGAGATATGTTGCCACAGCATTGTCTACAAGTCAGAAAGGTAGGTGACAAATATCTAAGAATTAGTATTGAAATCAGTGAATTTCAGGAATAGAGGAAAGGACTATGATCAGATCTTGATTTTATCTACTTTAAATTGTCGATTTACTTGATCCCAAACTTTTGTACTTCTGAAATGTAACTGTCTTTTATTCAACAGAACATGAACTAGGAAGAAAGATTAGAAATCAGAATTTGAACATTTTTCTTTCAATAATTGTAACAAAGATTTGTTGGGAGAGAAATTTCCAAATAATGAGTAGTGTATAGTGTAAGGAATAATTGACCTGGAATTATTGGCCCCAAACTCTCATTCTTGCTGAAGCACCTATGAGAAGTGTGATTTTAGCCAAGTCTGTGCCTCATTCTTTATATGTGGGAATTAAGTTTTGATTTAATGATTTCTGAATTTTCTCTCAGCTCTACTCAGTTATGGGGTATCAATATATGAAACTGAATATAGAAAAGTAGGCAATTCTTTGCTTTTCTGTATTCAGTTTCATAAATTGATACCCCATAATTGCCCATTATATACCAAAGACAACATCTCAAGTTATCTCATTGTAGCAGTGTCTGTGAGTCAAATCTTCAATTTTAGCAGTCACACTGTCTATATATAGAAAAATTCATGTACTCACTACTCATGTAGTTACTGTATCTCTACCTTTGGTTTGTAAAAATGACTAAAAGTAGGGAAAACAAGTGTTAAAATATAATGGACAAGAAAAGGTTGGAAATCCTATGGCAAATCAGATGTTCCTCAAACTCCAGGTGTTGTGTTTAGTTGTGAAAGAAAGAATAAAATTGTTTAAATGTTTCACTTTTTGGGAATGACTGCTCCCCTTCTCCCCCAGAAAATGCGATGTATACCTTTGCCCATTCAACTTTAGTCTGTATTTTTAGGAACACACAAATTTACTTTAAGGAATTACCTTAAGTTGACTATATAATAGCAAAAGAGAAAGTATTGAGACTGTCAGTGTGGATATAGAAGCTTGGATTAGGTTGACTAGAAGTGCATCACAGTTCTTTATACTTTTAGAACTAAAAGGCTTATAATTTTGAAAAATATCCAGTTACAGAAATTGTACCTTATCAGTTGTACTTTTTTTCTGAGTAAGAAAACAAGCTGTAGCTTTCTGGTTAATTTCTTAATTTTTGTTGTTTGGTTTTTGTCTTTTTGAATGGAACATTAAAGTTTATTACCTTTATGTTAAGGAATATCCAGCTTCACAGACAATTAACTTGCAGTAAATCTCTGAAATAATCATTTTTTGGTATTTAAACCAAATATTCATTGGTAGAAGCTTTCTTCCTATTTACAGATCCAGTTCCCTATAAAGTTTAGAAAGTCTCTTTATATAAAATGTTGTTACAATAATGCTGAAATACTGCATCTCGAAGGAATGGATGACTTAAAATTTAGTGGGAGGAACTATAGAAAAGTAGTTTTAGGAATGATTGGTCCTAGTCTTTCAGTGTTGTTAGAATGTTTTAGTCTGTTCTGTACTAGTGTGGATAGACTGTAATATCCACCCCTTGAACCATACAGAAAGACTTGAATGGATGAGTGAAAATCTGCTGTGAAGCATATCATACTATTTTTCCTTATATTGAGTAGTGCATTATTTTTAAGTCAGAAATCCAGTAGGGTTTTTTTTTTCCTAAAGCGCTGTCATAAATTTCAGTGGTCACCCGCCACTCACTAGGCAGTGCATTTTTAAATGTCTTTTCCACAACCCCAGCGTTTCAACATTGATATTCTAATAGTTTTCTAAATGAGAAGACTGTATAATTAAATGTATGCTAAAGAGAATGGAGCTCCAAGTGCAGCTCCAGATGCTGCTTATCATCTAGGGTGCTGGTGTCATGTCTCAGTCTTCAGGATAAGCTAAGGTTAAATAGCCAACAGCTTTGCTTCTTCTTGATGACTTAGTGATGGGGTTCCCATTGAGTTTTGTTTTTAATCCAAGCTACACAGCAACAAGAAAGGAGTTCTTGCTTTCCCGATACCATCTTGCTGATTGCTAGGCCAGCAGTCCCCAACCTTTTTGGCACCAGGCATCAGTTTCAAGGAAGACAATTTTTCCATGGACCAGGGAGGTTTGGGAGGTGGTTTCGGGATCAAACTGTTCCACCTCAGGTCACCATCAGGCATTATTAGATTCTCAGAAGGAAGGAGCTCACACAACCTAGATCCCTGGATGGGGAGCTCAGGTGGTATTGCTCACTCGCCTGCCTGCCTGCCACTCACCTCCTGTTACATGGCCTGCCATGGGTCACTGCTGGTTCTGGTTTGCAGCCCAGGGGTTGGGGACCCCTTTGCTTGGCAACTTAAGGACCTTACAGGTTTGAGGAACAGTCACTCCCAACTTGGACCTTATCATTTACTAATTAAAAATTATTGATGCTGTGAAATTATTTACTTAGAGATCTGGCTTACAAATCTAGGGGCTCCTAATGCTGTCAAAGAATTGGAAATTGCCCCAAAGGCAATATTAAGAGAACAGCCATTTTCAGTATTTCTTTTGAAGGGGAAGATTACAATTAGGAACATTCTTTTAATCAAGTTTTTCAAAAGTTTTACAGCCCCCAAATGGTAGTAATTTGCTTGTACTGTATTACATTTTGTAAATCCTTTTCATAAATAGGAAACATGTTATGGAGTCCATCTTAAAGAAAAATCCTACACTGCTAACCAGAATACCAACTATAAGACTTGGAATTCCTCACACTGGAATGCTTTTCACAATAGGCCAGTTCTCTCATTCCTTTTGTTGGACTTTAGGTATTTAGATTGTCTTTCTGCCTGCCATGTTCACAATTCCCAAACTTCTAAAAGTTCAAATGGATGGCAGGTATTTTAAGTTTTCAGTATGTAGCTTTTAGCCACTGATAGTTTCCACATAGCCAATCAGCAGACTTTTACAAACTTTTATAAAATTATGGTATTTTGTGTTGTTAGTTTCATAGCAGGAATCCCAGTTTTGGCTTCTTAATATTCCATTACCAGTTCCCAGTCAGAGGATGGAACAGCTTGCACTCAGGTAAGCTTTCTGAAAGGTCTGTTTCACTTTGTGAGGTCACTTATTCAGGTCTCTGGTAATGTATTATCCTGCCTCTCTTATAATGTACTTGATTTGGTCAGAAAGCTGTGGGGCGGTGATTGTATAGATGTAGAACACACCTGCGTTGGGCCGAACATGCAGAGACCTGACACTGTGACTCCTGAAATCAGGTATGCCAGTGGTAAGACTTTGATAGCAGTAATTTTATCTTTTGTGCATTTTTGTACTAGGTTTTTGTTTTTTTTTTTTTTCTGAACAAGGTAATGGAAATGCATTGAAACAAAATTTCTTGTATTTAAGAGTGGCTTGGTATATAAGAGAAAGAACACTAGGCACAAAAGACCCAAGTTCTATTCCTGATTTCCCCCATTTCTAATAATGTAATCTAGGACAAGGGTAAGTATTATCATCTTTTAAATGAGGAAAATATTTGCTTTCTGTGACAATTATGTGAGAAAATGTATATGTGAAGGCCTTTGTAAATTATATTACAAAGTACTATACAAATAAGAGATTTTATTTTTCATTTTCTTTTTAAGAATACAAGAATGGAGAGAGGCCATCTGTGTACCCCTCTGTGCAATGTAACGAGCTCAGGATAAAGTGGGTTGGTGTTTAAGAAATTATTTTTTAATTCTAGGAAATCACATAACTTAAACCCTCAGCAGAATCCTCAGGTTTTCAGGAGTAGCAGTGAACTGAGAAAAATACCAAATGCTTTTAATCAGTGATATTTTTTCTAGGAATGTTTTATTACATTCTATGATAAAGTTACAGATTATGCTTAGTTGAAAAAAAATGACCCACTCTGAATTTCTATCGTAGACTCAGCTGTTGCTCTTCTGTTAGTTATATACAGAACATCGACTGTGGTATCTGGAGCCTGTGAAAAGGGGAAGTGGAACTCCTTTTTTGAATCAATGAGACAACAAACTTGGTTCAAGACTACACAGTTAAATAGTGGCAGAACCGGAATCAGTCACTTCTCTATAAATCTAGGAACAACAGCTATTCAGCTGTTACACTCTTTACATAGTACTTCTCCCTTCCCTAGGGTTAGTCCCCTTGGAAATAATGTGTGCTCATGTGAGAAGATGATCACTAAAAGGAAGACTTTTGTTCCTTAAGGAACTGTGTATTGGCTGTCGGGCTTACAGGACACCTTGAGATCAGTCCTGCAGAAATAGCTCTTACCTGCTTCTTATCTGGATTGGCAGGTAGGGATCTCTTACTGTATCCAAAATGTGATTTCCAGAAACAAGGCAAAACCTGATATAATAAATACCCACTGAGGAAGAAACGTGGTAAAATGACTAGCCCCTTATTAATGGGCCTTATTTCTAATAATGTTTGATATAGTCATGAATTTGTCAGTACTTTAAGGGTTCTTAAATGGATTTGAAGGAAACTTCATTTTCTAGAGGTAAAAGAAATGATGAGGCTTATTTTTCCTCAAACTCAGGAGTTACTTAAGTTGTATTTGTATCAAGAAAAAATGTTTATTTTGTGCTAAAAGTCCAATAAGGAGTAATACAGTGTGATGCAAAGAAGACTGCCCCTGAGTTTCCTGCTCCTCATCTTAGACAAATTCTTCATCTCTCTAGACCTTCCCCCTCTTTGCTGTAAAATGAGTGCTGCAGTATCAGCATTACCAGGGAATAACTGGAATAATACATTCATGTAGATCAGATGCCCCAAAATGCTAAATGAATGTTAAGAAGATGTGGTTTAATTGGAATTACATCAACTGAGAGGAAATAATTGACTCCAAATATTAATATTTAGTTGGTAGATTAGCCTTTTCAAACATGATAGTCTTGAAATTTATATTTCTAGTTCTAACAGCCTTGAATTTAAAGAGTCAACTTGTGTTGAAACTCAGTTAACCATGTCTTTGGGCAAATGTTTTCACCTCTCTAAGCCTATTCTTTCATCTACCACTTCTCAAAGAAGTTATGAGAATTATACCCGAATATATGTGAAAATGCATGCTAATCTGTGAAGCACCATACAGGTATGAAGCACTGGTATTATGGAAGGTGAACCTTCAACAGGTTCAGTATCTGATCTTCAGTAGCTCCTGTAAGCTTTGCAGGCTCTGTCTCCTGGCTGTTAGCGGTTAAAAACAGGCTCCTAGAAGTTCAGGTATCTTTGCTGACACAGCTGCTTTACCACACAAAGCCTTCCTGACCAGTTGGGATTCACTGATATCTTTATCTTAGCTTTTTTATTCTGCTTTTGAAAGAGAGTGCTAAATCAGTATAAGTTTCAAAAAAAAAAGAGATGGGAGTGATATGAGAACCTACTCAAAGATCTTTTACCATTACTTTATACTTAGTGGAAATGTACAGCTGTTTCTAAAGTTACCATTTCCTCTGCCTTACAAAGAACTGGCCTGTGTACATTCTGACCATGTAGTAGTAGTAACTGCTGCTATTTACTGAGCATGTATTAAATTATATATATATATATATACACACACACACACACACACACAGATGTGGGAAATATGATTGCTAATTTACAAAAGAGGAAACTGGTGTGTAGCCAGTTTGCATGATGTAGATGTTCCCACCATGGCCAATTGCAAACAACAAATGTAGTATCAATGAAAATGGAATTGGGAAGATACACACATAGTGGGCCCTCATTGGACTGGTACAAGCCAGGTCCAGCATATCCCTGGGACTAGGGGCATTAAGCGAGTCATAGTTTAGGAACGAAACACAAAGTCTTGATTTTAGAGTTGTGTACTTAACCAAGTTGCTGCACTACTTTTATGATAGTTTTCAGCTCAAATAAGCCTACATATAATACTACATATTTAAAAGACCACAAAGCAACTCTTTGTGAGAGAGAGTAAGAACTAGGATTACTCTTCTGGCTTCTAGGAAAGTGATTCTAGAACTTTTTTTAAAAAAGTACTTTAAGTTCTAGGGTACGTGTGCAGAACGTGCAGGTTTGTTATATAGGTATACACGTGCCATGCTGGTTTGCTGTACCCATCAACCCATCATCTACATTAGATATTTCTCCTAATGCTATCCCTCCCCTAACGCCCCACCTCCAGACAGGCCCCAGTGTGTGATATTCCCCTCCCTGCATCCATGTATTCTCATTGTTCAGTTCCCACTTAGGAGTGAGAACATGCAGTGTTTGGTTTTCTGTTCTTGTATTAGTTTGCTGAGAATGATGGTTTCCAGCTTCATCCATGTCCCTGCAAAGGACATGAACTCATCCATTTATTTATTTATTTATTTATTTATTTATTTATTTAGAGATGGAGTCTCACTCTGTCGCCCAGGCTGGAGTGCAGTGGCACGATTTCAACTCACTGCAAGCTCCGCCTCCCGGGTTCATGCCATTCTCCTGCCTCAGCCTTCTGCGTAGACTGGGACTACAGGCGCCCACCACCTCGCACGGCTAATTTTTTTTGTATTTTTTAGTAGCAACGGGATTTCACCATGTTAGCCAGGATGGTCTCTATCTTCTGACCTTGTGATCTGCCCGCTTCAGTCTCCCAAAGTGCTGGGATTACAGGTGTGAGCAACCACACCCGGACGAACTCATCCCTTTTTTACGGCTGCATAGTACTCCATGGTGTATATGTGCCACATTTTCTTTATCCAGTCTATCACTGATGGGCATTTGGGTTGGTTCCAAGTCCTTGCTATTGTGAACAGTGCCGCAGTAAACATACATGTGCATGTGTCTTTACAGTAGAATGATTTATAATCCTTTGAGTATATACCCAGTAATGGAATTGCTGCGTCAAGTGGTATTTCTGGTTCTAGATCCTTGAGGAATTGCCACACTGTCTTCCACAATGGTTGAACTAATTTACACTCCCACCAACAGTGTAAAAGCATTTCTATTTCTTCACATCCTCTCCAGCATCTGTTGTTTCCTGACTTTTTAATGATTGCCATTCTAACTGGTGCGAGATGGTATCTCATTGTGGTTTTGATTTGCATTTTCTCTAATGACCAGTGATGAGCTTTTTTTCATGTTTGCTGGCCGCATCAGTGTCTTCTTTTGAGAAGTGTCTGTTCATAACCTTTGCCCACTTTTTAATGGGGTTTGTTTGTTTCTTGTAAATTTGTTTAAGTTCTTTGTAGATTCTGGATATTAGCCCCTTGTCAGATGGATAGATTGCAAAAATTTTCTGCCATTCTGTAGGTTGTCTGTTCACTTTCATGATAGTTTCTTTTGCTGTGCAGAAGCTCTGTAGTTTAATTAGATCCCATTTTTCAATTTTGGCTTTTGTTGCCATTGCTTTTGGTATTTCAGTCATGAAGTCTTTGCCCGTGCCTCTGTCCAGAATGGTATTGCCTAGGTTTTCTTCTATGGTTTTTATGGTTTTAGGTCTTACGTGTAAGTCTTTAATCCATCTTGAGTTAATTTTTGTATAAGGTGTAAGGAAGGCATCCAGTTTCAGTTTTCTGCATATGGTTAGGCAGTTTTCCCAACACCGTTTATGAAATAGGGAATCCTTCCCCCATTGCTTGTTTCTGTCAGGTTCGTCAAAGATCAGATGATTGTAGATGTGTGGTATTATTTCTGAAGCCTCTGATCTGTTCCATTGATATATATATGTATCTGTTTCGGTACCAGTACCATGCCGTGTGGTTACTGTAGCCTTGTAGTATAGTTTGAAGTCAGGAGTGTGATGCCTCCGACTTTGTTCTTTTTGCTTAGGATTGTCTTGCCTATGCAGGCTCTTTTTTGGTTCCATATAAAATTTAAAGTAGTTTTTTCTAATTCTGTGAAGAAAGTCAATGGTAGCTTGATAGGGATAGCATTGAATCTGTAAATTACTTTGGGCAGTATGGCCATTTTCATGATATTGATTCTTCCTATCCATAAGCATGGAATGTTTTTCCATTTGTTTGTGTCTTCTCTTATTTCCTTGAGCAGTGGTTTGTAGTTCTCTTTGAAGAGGTCTTTCACATCCCTTGTAAGTTGTATTCCTAGGTATTTAATTCTCTTTGTAGCAATTGTGAATGGAAGTTCACTCATGATTTGGTTCTCTATTATTGGTGTATAGAAATGGTTGTGATTTTTGCACATTGATTTTGTATCCTGAGACTTTGCTGGAGTTGCTTATCAGCTTAAGGAGATTTTGGGCTGAGATGATGGGGTTTTCTAAATATACAATCATGTCATCTGCAAACAGGGACAATTTGACTTCTTCTTTACCTAACTGAATACCTTCATTTCTTTCTCTTGCCTGATTGCCCTAGCCAGAACTTCCAACACTATGTTGAATAGGAGTGGTGAGAGAGGGCATCCCTGTCTTTTGCTGGTTTTCAAAGAGAATGCTTCCAGTTTTTGCCCATTCAGTACGATATTGTCTGTGGGTTTGTCATAAATAGCTCTTACTCTTTTGAGATATACGTTCCATCAATACCTAGTTTATTGAGAGCTTTTAGCATGAAGGATGTTGAATTTTGTCAAAGGCCTTTTCTGCATCTGTTGAGATAATCATGTTTTTTTGGTCATGGGTTCTCTTTATGTGATGGATTACGTTTATTGATTTGCATGTGTTGAACCAGCCTTTCATCCCAGGGATGAAGCCAACTTGATCGTAGTGGATAAGCTTTTTGATGTGCTGCTGGATTCGGTTTGCCAGTATTTTATTGAGGATTTTTGCATTGATGTTCATCAGGGATATTGGCCTGCAATTTTCTTTTTTTTTGTTGTGTGTCTGCCCGGTTTGGTATCAGGATGACGCTGGCCTCATAATATGAGTTAGGGAGGATTCCTTCTTTTTTATTGTTTGGAACAGTTTCAGAAGGAATGGTATCAGCTCCTCTTTGTACCTCTGGTAGAATTTGGCTGTGAATCCATCTGGTCCTGGACTTTTTTTGGTTGGTAGACTATTACTGCCTTCATTTCAGAACTTGTTATTGGTCTATTCAGGGATTCAGCTTCTTCATGGTATAGACTTGGGAGGGTGTATGTGTCCAGGAATTTAGTCATTTCTTCTAGATTTTCTAGTTTATTTGCATAGAGGTATTCATAGTATTCTCTGATGGCCGTTTGTATTTCTGTGGGATCAGTGGTGATAGCCCCTTTTCTTATTGCATCTATTTGATTCTTCTCTCTTTTCTTTATTAGTCTTGCTAGCAGTCTATCTATTTTGTTGATCTTTTCAAAAAACCAGCTCCTGGATTCCTTGATTTTTTTGAAGGGTTTTTTGTGTCTCTGTCTCCTTCAGTTCTGCTCTGATCTTAGTTATTTCTTGTCTTCTGCTAGCGTTTGAATTTGTTTGCTCGTTTCTCTAGTTCTTTTAATTTTGATGTTAGGGTGTCGACTTTAGATCTTTCCTGCTTTCTCTTGTGGGCATTTAGTGCTATAAATTTCCCTCTACACTGCTTTAAATGTGTCCCAGAGATTCTGGTACCTTGTGTCTGTTCTCATTGGTTTCAAATAACTTATTTCTGCCTTCATTTCGTTATGTACCCAGTAGTCATTCAGGAGCAGGTTGTTCAGTTTCCATGTAGTTGTGAATTTCTTAATCCTGATTTCTAATTTGATTGCACGGTGGTCTGATAAACTGTTACGATTTCCATTCTTGTGCATTTGCTGAGGAGTGTTTTACTTCCAGTGATGTGGTCAGTTTTAGAATAAGTGTGATATACTGAGAAGAATGTATATTCTGTTAATTTGGGGTGTTCTGTAGACGTCTATTAGGTCTGCTTGGTCCAGAGCTGAGTTCAAGTCCTGAATATCCTTGTTAATTTTCTGTCTCGTTGATCTGTCTGATATTGACAGTGGGGTGTTAAAGTCTCCCACTATTATTGTGTGGGAGTCTAAGTCACTTTGTAGGTCTCTAAGGACTTGCTTTATGAATCTGGGTGCTCCTGTATTGGATGCATATATATTTAGAATAGTTAGCTCTTCTTGTTGCATTGATCCCTTTACCATTATGTAATACCCATCTTTGTCTCTTTTGATCTTTGTTGGTTTAAAGTCTGTTTTATCAGATACTAGGATTGCACCCCTGCTTTTTTTTGCTTTCCATTTGCTTGGTAAATATTTCTGCATCCCTTTATTTTGAGCCTGTGTCTTTGCACTTGAGATGGGTCTCCTGAATACAGCACACTGATGGGTCTTGATTCTTTATCCAATTTGCCAGTCTGTGTCTTTTTTTTTTTTTTTTTTTTCCAGACAGAGTCTCCACTCTGTCGCCCAAGATGGAGTCTAGTGGCACGATCTCGGCTCACCACAACGTCCGCCTCCCGGGTTCAAGTGATTTTCCCACCTCAGCCTCCTGAGTAGCTGGGATTACAGGCCTGCACCATCACGCCTGGCTAATTATTGTATTTCTAGTAGAGACAGGGTTTCACCATGTTGGTCAGGCTGGTCTCAAACTCCTGACCTCATGATCCACCTGCTTTGGCCTCCCAAAGTGCTGGGATTATAGGCGTGAGCCACCGTGCCTGGCCAGTCTGTGTCTTTTAATTGGGGCATTTAGCCTATTTACTTTTAATATTGTGTGTGAATTTGATCCTGTCATTATGATGCTAGCTGGTTATTTTGCCCGTTAGTTGATGTGGTTTCTTCATAGTGTCAATGGTCTTTACAATTTGGCATGTTTTTGCGGTGGCTGGTACCAGTTTTTCCTTTCTATGTTCAGTGCTTCCTTCAGGAGCTCTTGTAAGGCAGGCCTGGTGGTAACAAAATCTCTCAGCATTTGCTTGTCTGTAAAGGATTTTATTTCTCCTTCACTTATGAAGCTTAGTTTGGCTGGATATGAAATTCTGGGTTGAAAATTCTTTTCTTTAAGAATGTTGAATATTGGCCCCCTCTCTCTTCTGGCTTGTAGGGTTTCTACAGAGAGATCCGCTGTTAGTCTGATGGGCTTCCCTTCATGGGTAACCTGAACTTTCCCTCTGGCTGCCCTTAACATTTTTTCCTTCATTTCAACCTTGGTGAATCTGACGAGTATGTGTCTTGGGGTTGCTCTTCTTGAGGAGTATCTTTGTGGTGGTCTCTGTATTTCCTGAATTAAAATGTTGGCCTGTCTTGCCAGGTTGGGGAAGTTCTCCTGGATAATATCCTGAAGAGTGTTTTCCAACTTGGTTCCATTCTCCTTGTCACTTTCAGGTACATCAATCAAACATAGATTTGATCTTTTCACATAGTCCCATATGTCTTGGAGGCTTTGTTCATTCCTTTTCATTCTTTTTTCACTAATCTTGTCTGCTCGCTTTATTTCATTACGTTGATCTTCAATCGCTGACATCCTTTGCTGACATCCTTTCTTGCGCTTGATCGATTTGGCCATTGATACTTGCATATACTTCACAAAGTTCTCATGCTGTGTTTTTCAGCTCCATCATGTTATTTATGTTCTTCTTTAAACTGGTTATTCCAGTTACCAATTCGTCTGACCTTTTTTCAAGGTTCTTAGCTTCTTTGCATTGGGTTAGAACATGCTTCTTTAGCTTGGAGGAGTTTGTTATTACCCACCTTCTGAAGCCTACTTCTGTCAATTTGTCAAACTCATTCTGCATCCAGTTTTGTTCCCTTGCTGGCGAGGAGTTGTGATCCTTTGGAGGAGAAGAGACATTCTGGTTTTTGGAATTTTCACTCTTTTTGCGCTGGTTTCTCCCCATCTTCGTGGATTTATCTACCTTTGGTCTTTGATGTTGGTGACCTCGGATGGGGTCTCTGAGTGGACGTCCTTTTTGTTGATGTTGATGCTATTCCTTTTTGTTTGCTAGTTTTCCTTCTAACAGGCCCCTCTGCTGCAAGTCTGCTAGAGTTTCCTGGAGGTCCATCCCAGACCCTGTTTGCCTAGGTATCACCCAGGCTTCAGGACAGCAAAGATTGCTGCCTGTTCTTTCCTCTGGAAGCTTCGTCCCAGGGGGCAGCCGCCAGATGCCAGCCAGAGCTCTCCCATATGAGGTGTCTGTCAGCTCCTACTGGGAGGTGTCTCCCAATCAAGAGACACTGGAGTCAGGGACTCACTTGAGGAGGCAGTGCTCAGATGCTGTGCTGTGAGATCCACTGTGAGATCCACTGCTGTGAGATGCTCTTTTCAGAGCCATCAGGCAGGGACGTTTAAGTCTGCTGAAGCTGTGCTCACAGCTGTCCCTTCACCTAGGGGAAGGTGACATCTGTCCCAGGGAGATAGTGGTTTTATCTCTAAGTCCCTGACTGGGGATGCTGCCTTTTTTTGTTTTTTTGTTTTTGTTTTTCAGAGATGCCCTTCCCAGAGAGGAGGAAGAGAGAGAGGCAGTCTGGCCACAGCAGCCTTGCTGAGCTGCAGTATGCTCTGCCCAGTTCGATCTTCTAGTTGGCTTTGTTTACACTGTGAGGGTAAAACTGTCCAGTCAAGCCTCAGCAATGGTGGACGCCTCTCCCCTCACCAAGCTCAAGCATCCCAGGTCGAGCTCAGACTGCTGTGCTGGCAGCAAGAATTTCAAGCCAGTGAATCTTAGCTGGCTGGGCACTGTGGGGTTGGGACCCACTGAGCCAGACCACTTTGGCTCCCTGGCTTCAGCACCCTTTCCAGGGGAGTGAATGGTTCTGTCTCACTGGCATTCCAGGAACCACTGGGGTATGAAAAAAAAAAAAACTGCGGCTAGCTTGGTGTCTGCCCAAACAGCCACCCAGTTTTGTGCTTGAAACCCAGGGCCTTGGTGGTATAGGCACCGGAAGGAATCTCCTGGTCTGCAGGTTGTGAAGACCATGGAAAAAGCGCAGTATCTGGGCCCGGAGTGCACTGTTCCTCACAGTACAGTCCCTAATGGCTTTCCTTGGCTAGGAGAGGGAGTTCCCAAACACCTTGCACTTCCTGGGTAAGGCAACGCCCCACCCTGCTTCAGCTCGCCCTCTGTGGGCTGCACCCACTGTCCAACCAGTCCCATTGAGATGAACCAGGTACCTCAGTTGGAAATGCAGAAATCACCTGCCTTCTGCGTCGGTCATTCTGGGAGCTTCAGACTGGAGCTGTTCCTATTTGGCCATCTTGCCAGCAGTCGATTCTAGAACTTTTTACTCCTCGTTAGCTCAAACTACTGGAAGAAACTAGTTAGATACGGAATATGTTTCCACTGGCTGAAAAAAATGGTAGTAGCTATAAGTGGCTTACCTGCAACTCAGCAGGACTACTTTATGACATCACTGTTTGCAGGTATGCTGCCTGAACCCACTTAGGAATCACTCTTTCTCCTTCCTAGGCCCTCCCCTAAAATTTGCAGGCCCTGAAGCAATAGGTAGGTCAAGATATTTCAGTGTTATAAATCAAGCTTAAAAGCTACTAAATTATATGCACAACATGCAGGTCCACCTTGGATTTTCGTACTTCTCAGAATTCCATTCCCAAAGATGACAGCCAGCGGGGACCCAGCCTGCAGCACATTGCCCTCCTTCTTTCCACCCGCTCCTTCAATATTCTGAAGGGCTTCACAGGAACACTTGTGTATTCTTCAGCCTACATGCCTAAGTTTTTCCACAGCCTTGCACATAGCTGCCCCTTGGCCACCTTTTCGACCAGGGTAAGTTTGGGCAAAAGATAGGCCTTGTGAAAGCCCTGGAAGTTGAGCAGTTTAGGCAGGAAAATCAGGGTTTCAGGTACCTTGAACGTGGTCTAGAAGAGAATGAAGTGAGTTCCCAGTAGGCATAACCCATTGGCCCTGCAGACTTTTTGCCCCCTGGGAAACACAACTACAGGAGGGCCTCTAAAACAAGGCACCCGAGGGCAGTGCTGGACCTGTCTTTTCTCCTAAAGTCAACTGAGTCACTTTTTAAAAGATAATTCTGTTGTCCCTAATGGTATTTTTTCAATGCAAATAAAATTGTTTATCACTGAATACTATTTCATGACTCCTAAGAGTATTCACTACTAGAAATCGGTGTTTAGTATTAACAGATTCATCACAAAATGTGTGTTAGGAAGCAGGGAAAAGAGCTGATATTTTAATAAAACCTTGTAAATATGTTCTGCGAATTACTAGTTGCACAGCACATTTTGTAACTATAGGATCATCCCAGGAGTCACTTCAACAAGAGAAAGAAAAGAGTTTTCTGTTTGCTTTAAGTGCTATTAGTGAGATTGGATCAAGATGGCAAACAGAAGTATCTGCTCTCCCTCTAAACTCTAAATTCCATAAAGTGCTATAATAAAACAGAAGAAAAATAAGAAATCTGCTATAGCACTGAAAGATGAGAGGGCTAGCAATGGAATAGAAATTTGGAAGAATGCCATAAACATCAAAAACTGGTAGGATCAGAGTTATAAGCAAACAAAATGATAGGGAATCATAATTGAAAACAGGCAAGACTACTATAAAAGGAGGCATGGGTTGGAACCCAGAGTCAACAGATGCAAAGAGCAGGAGGGTTCCCTGGAGTACCGGACAGGGTGATTCATTAGGGAGCTCATTCAGAATAGCTACGCAAGTCCCATTTCCCAACCACAGACTGAGTGGTGGACAAAAGGAGTGTCTCTGGCCAGCCTATAACATAACTGAGTGATGCCACTGGAGCTGGGAAAGCAGGGCAATACCCCCAGACACTTGCTGACGCGCAAGAGGAGAACAGAAGCCCATACACTAGTTGCCCCTTATCCATGGTTTGGCTCTCCACAGTTTGTTACCCATGGTCAACACAGTCCTAACATATTACATGGAAAGTTCCAGAAATAATTCATGAGTTTTAAGTTGCAGGTCATTCTAAGTAGTGGTATGAAATCTTGTACCGTCTGCTCTGTCCTTCCCAGGATGTAATCATCCCTTTGTCCAGTGTATCCACACTGTCTACACTGCCTACCTGTTAGTCACTTAGTAGCTGTCCTCGTTATCAGATCAACTGTCACAGTATCTCAGTGTTTGCATTCAAGCAACCCCTATTTAACTTAATAATGACCTCAAAATGCCAGTAGTGATGCTGGCAATTCAGATGTGCCCAAAAAACTGTAAATTGCTTCCTTTAAGTGAAAATGTAAAAGTTCTTGACAATTTTTTTAATTGTATGCTGAGGTTGCTAAGATCTAAAGTATGGCTTAGGTCTAAGGTATGAACAAATCTTCCATCCGTGAAATTGTGAAGAAGGAAAGATAAATTCATGCTAGTTTTGCTGTGCACCTTAAACTGTGGAAGTTACCCCACAGTGCAGGTAAGCACTTAGTTAAGGTGTAAAGAGCATTAAACTTGTGGATGGCAGACGTGAATGGAAAGGGTTCCAACTGACAGCAACTGGGTTTGGTACTATTCATGGTTTCAGGTATCCACTGGGGGTCTTGGAGTATATTTCCTGCAGATAAGGGGGACTACTGTACCCAGAGCCAAAATACTGACATATCCTCAACACAGCACAGCCCACCAGTCTCATCACAGGCTATGATAAACAGATATGACATCCATAAAAAGAGGCTCTCAGATACAAAAATGAGCAACTAAATAACTTAAAATTACAACTATGAATCACTAAAATATTTGAAGAAAGCCAGTAATATGGAAGGCCCCGAACAAATCTTTTTAAAAAGTCCAAATAACAGCATATTAAAGAAGACATCAAATAAGTGTATTTAACATCCCAAGAGTATACAGGATGATACAGCCAAAAAATAAGTATAGGTTATTATAGAAGAACCAATCCAATCTTGGATATTACAATTATGGTTGTTAAAGTTGTTTTAAAAGCTAAATAGTAGAGGGTTACAGCTGGAGTAAAACTATCAGTAGAATAATCACAAGGTGTCTCTCAGATTCAACCAAAAAGTAGTAACAAAGAAAGTATCAAGGAAAGCTCAACGATACAGGGATGTGTCCCAAAACTCCAGTATCTAAATAGGAGATAAAAGATGGGACATAGGCCGGGCGCGGTGGCTCAAGCCTGTAATCCCAGCACTTTGGGAGGCCGAGACGGGCGGATCACAAGGTCAGGAGATCGAGACCATCCTGGCTAACCCGGTGAAACCCCGTCTCTACTAAAAAAATACAAAAAACTAGCCGGGCGAGGTGTCGGGCGCCTGTAGTCCCAGCTACTCCGGAGGCTGAGGCAGGAGAATGGCGTGAACCCGGGAGGCGGAGCTTGCAGTGAGCTGAGATCCGGCCACTGCACTCCAGCCTGGGCGACAGAGCGAGACTCCATCTCAAAAAAAAAAAAAAAAAAAAAAAAGATGGGACATAGAAAAATATAGACTAGAATAGCTTTCTTTGGTTTGAAAAGGCACAAGTCTTAGGACTATAAAGGAATTTATCCCTTTTAAATATGAATCATTGACCAAAAGTGTCAGAATATCTCAACAGGAGTGATTGTAGGTATATTTTTACCATAGTGCACTAAAATGTACATTTTTAAATGCAAGGCTTGCCGAAAAGAAAATTTTCAAATTCCCTTCTAAATAACTCAGGGTAAAAGTAAATAAAAAATAATTTAGTAATTAATACAGAATTAGGGCTCTGTGGAGAAATGACTAATGTCGGGTCTTGGCAAGAAATAAAAGCAAGAGTTTGGAGCATCTTGTCATACCAGAAAGCTAGGAAGCTATCAAAGATGACTGAGGGCCAAACACAGCTCATGTCTAATCCCAGTGCTTTGAGAGGCCAAGGCAGGAGGACTGCCTGAGCTCAGGAGTTTGAAACCAACCTGAGCAATATATTAGGTTGGCACAAAAGTAATTGTGGAAACTGCAACCTAATAGCAAGACCCCTGTCTGTACAAAAAATTGAAAAAAAACCCATAAAAACCCAGCAGGTGCAGTAGCATGCATCCGTAGTCCTAGCTACTCAGGAGACCGAGGTAGGAGGATCACTTGAGCCAAGGAGTTTGAAATCAGCCTAAGCAACATACCAAGACCCCATCTCTTAAAAAAAAAAAAAAAATCCTGAGGTAGTATCAGTAGGACTCAGAATTTAATTGCAAGAGGCTCCCACTGGCTGAAAATGTGACAAGTTGAGTACTTAAAAAAAAAAAAAAAAATTACATGGTGGCTCACACCTGTAATCTGAGTACTTTGGGAGGCTGAGATGGGCAGATCACCTGAGGTCAGGAATTGGAGACCAGCCTGGCCAACATGGTGAAACCCTGTCTCTACTAAAAATACAAAAATTAGTCTGGCGTGGTGGTAGGTGCCTGTAATCCCAGCTACTTGGGAGGCTGAGGAACGAGAATCGCTTGAACCTGGGAAGTCGGGGCTGCAGCGAGCTGAGCTCATGCCACTGCACTACAGCCTGGGTGACGGAGCAAGACTCTGTCTCAAAAAAGAAAAAAATCCCAAAGGTTTTCAAGTATGTTTAATTCTTTGACACTTTTCAAAGAAACTCTCATTGATCATCTCTGGAAGATGCTGGGGAAATATTTTGAAAATAGAAAAAATCAAGCATTTATCCTGTTTTTCCCCTCTGTGTAACCAAATAATTGTTACGTTTCTCTTTGTAAAAGTATCTCAGCTAATATATAAGATATAATAGAATACCACCATTTTGCAATTCCTGATGAAATAATGGTTGAAGGTAATTATCAAGGCCTGCTAGTATTACCAAAAGAGACATTATGTGCCTTCTTTTGGATGTACCCGTAACACAGCCACAAAGTATTCCTTTTTTTTTTTTTTTTTTTTTTTTTTTTTGAGACGGAGTCTCGCTCTGTCGCCCATGCTGGAGTACAGTGGCATAATCTCAGTTCACTGCAAGCTCTGCCTCTCAGGTTCATACCATTCTCCTGCCTCAGCCTCCCAAGTAGCTGAGACTACAGGTGCCCGCCATCACTCCCGGCTAATTTTTTGTATTTTTAGTAGAGACGGGGTTTCACCGTGTTAGCCAGGATGGTCTTGATCTCCCGACCTCTTTATCTGCCCGCCTCAGCCTCCCAAAGTGCTGGGATTATAGGCGTGAGCCACTGCGCCTGGCCTCCACAAAGTATTCTTACCAAAAAAAAAAAAAATCTTCAATGTTGTCAAGCCTCTAGAATATAACTACCAATTTATACAAAATTCAGGGAAATAGAAACAGCTAAACACCACCACAAGGATGCAACCACCAAAACTGAGAATGTAGGAAACTATGGGACAAACAGGCTGAAGTCTTATGTGCAAGTAAAAAAGAGGAGGAGAGGGAAACCAAAAGCTAAAAAGAGATTTAAGAGTGATACCAATCTATGGACTTCACTTGGATACTGATTTGAACTGTGTGTGTGTGTGTGTGAGAGAGAGAGAGAGAGAGAGAGAGAAGGCAGAAGGAAAAAGAGACTGAGACACAGTTGGGGAAATGGTGGTGTTAGATTTAAGAGAGATAACAACTATATTCCATGTATGGACTGGACTTGGATACTGATTCAAACTGTGTGTGTGTCTGTGTGTCTGTGTGTCTCTGTGTGCATGCGCACGTGAGAGAGAGAGAGACAGAGAGAAGGAAAGAGACTGACACAGCTGGGGAAATTGTGGTGTTACGTATTTTTTTCAAAAGTCCTTAACACTTAGAGGTATATAAGGAAATATTTCTGGATGATCTGATATCTGGGGTTTGTTTCAGAATAATTCAGTAAGGGTGGAAGAGACATGGATGAAGTATAATTGAAACAGGATTAGCTATGAGTTGATAATTTTTGAAGCTGGGTGATGAGTAAAAATTGTAAATATTACAGTATTCTGTTTACTTTGTATACGTTTGAATTTTTCCAAAAGTTAAGTCAATACAGCATATACCTTTGTTAATAAATTTGAAAGCCTTGACAATATAGAAGAAAAACTAAGGAACATATAAATTGGTGAAGTTGATCTAAGAAGTAAAAACTTAATCAGACCAGAAAACCAAAAAGAAGTTGAAAAGGTTACCAAAGATTACTCCCTTGAAATACATAAGCTTTTTTTTCTGCCAGGGTCTCATTCTGTCATCCAGGCTGGAATACAGTGTCATAATTTCAACTCACTGCAACCTCCTATCTCTAGGGCTCAAATGATTCTCCCATCTCAGCCTCAGTAGCTGGGACCACAGGTGCATGCCATCTCTCCTGGTTAATGTTTGTGCTTTTTTGTAGAGACAGGATTTCACCATGTTGCCCAGGCAGGTCTTGAACTGGTGAGCTCAAGTGATCTGCTTGCCTTGGCCTCCCAAAGTGCTGAGAATACAGGCACGAGCGACCACGCCTGGCTGAAAGACATAAGCTTTAAAGGCACAATTTCTAGAGCTTTAGTAACAGCTATTCCAGAAACTAGAAAACGATGGAAAATGCAGTGAACACCAAACCAGACATGGATGGTACAAAGTCAAAACAAAAGAATAAGCCAATCTCAGGAATGAACAAAAATGCAAAAATTGAATATAACACTATTTAAAAAGATTAAGATATCACAACCAAGTAGGGTTAATCCTAGAAATTTTTTAATGTTTCACTATGAGACAGTGTATTAATATTGCTAATCACATGTAAAAATTAAAGAGAAAAATCTCAGTGGAGGCAAAAAAGTATATGATAAAATTTAATACCTATTCTTGATTTTAAAAGAAAAAAGAAACACCAAAATAAATTAGGAATAGTGAAAACTCTTAAGTCAATAAAGGGTATCTATTGGCCCAGCATGGTGGCTCACACCTATAATCCCAGCACTTTGGGAGGCCGAGGCGGGCAGATCACCTGAGGTCGGGAGTTCGAGACCAGCCTGACCAACATGGAGAAACTCCATCTCTACTAAAAGTACAAAATTACCCGGGCGTGATGGTGCATGCCTGTAATCCCAGCTACTCAGGAGGCTGAGCCAGGAGAATCGCTTGAACCTGGGAGGCAGAGGTTGCAGTGAGCCAAGATCATGTCACTGCACTCCAGCCTGGGCAACAAGAGTGAAACTCTGTCTCAAAAAAAAAAAAAAAAAAAAAATTCGTATCTATCAGTAACCTATAGCAAACATCACACTTAAGGGTGAGATGTTAGAATCATTCTCACTAATGCTAGAGAAATGCAAGGATGCTTAGTATCACGCTCCTTCTGTTTAACATGGTAGTAGAAGTCCAAGCATCTGCATTAAGAAAATAAAATGTAAATACTGAAAAGACACAAAACCACCTTTGCAGATAAAATTTTTAACCACAAGAGGACAAGATAATCAGTCAACTGAAAAATATTGCAAGAGTTCATTAAGATGACTGAGTATAAGATTAGTATATCCAAATTGCCTATTACATTAGTTAGAAAATGTAATGGGCAATAACTCTGTTCATAATAGGAATGAAAATATTTAAACCTAAGCATACTACAATAAAAGGAGTTTGTAAAACCTACTTAATACTTAAGAATATAAAATTTTGCTGAAGGATATTTAGAAATCTGAAAAATGGACAGACCTGAGATGGAAAGATTCCATATTATAAAATCAGTATACATCCTAAAGCAAATTATAACTTTCCAAGGAAAATTCCAACAGAATTTTTAACTAGAACTTGAAAAAATGTTGACTGTGTAACTCATGCAAGAGAAATGATGGAAAAATAAGCAACACAATTTTGAAAGTGAACACTGAAGGTGAACTTGCTCTCCTAAATGCTACTTTATATTGCAACTGGCCTTCCCTCCATATTTGTAGGTTCTATATCCATGGATTCAACTAACCAACTTGAAAATATTGGGAAAAAAACTATTAAAAATAACAATACCCAATAAAAATAATGCAAATAAAAATCCAACACAGCTATTTACATAGTATTTACATTGTATTAGGTACAAGTAATCTAGAGATGATTTAAAGTACATGGGAGTATGAGCGTAGGTTATATGGAAATACTACACCATTTTATTTGGGGGAATTGAGCATCCTTGAATTTTGGTATTTGTGAGGGATCCTGGAAATCAAGAGTAGATACACTAATTTCAAACAGAGAATACTCCAGAGCAAGGAAAGTTACCAGGAATAAAAAGGGGCATTATATAATGATAACGGGGTCAATACTCCAGGAAGACAAAACAGTTCTTACGTATGCTCCCAACAAGACAGCATCAAAATATGTGAGGCAAAAACTGATTGAACTTCAAGGAGTTCACTATTATGGTTACAGGCTTCAACACCCCTCTATCAGAAAAGGACAGATCCAGCAGGCAGATCAATCAGTAAGGACATAGTTGAACTCAGCAACACCATCAATCAACTGGATGTGATGGATGTCTATTGACTACTACTTAAAACAACAGCAGAATACATATTCTTATCAAGCTTACATGAAACATTCACAACTACCACATTCTGGGCCATAAAAACACACTTTAAAACATTTAAAAGAATAAACATATAATGTCTGTTCTCAGGCCTCAAAGGAATTAAACTAGAAATCAATAACAAAGATAGCTGGATACCTTAAAATACTTGGAGATTAATAACTTCTAAATAACACATGGGTCAAAGAATAAATCTCAAGAGAAAATTTAAAATATTTTGAAATATATGAAAATGAGGGTGGGCACAGTGGTTCACACCTGTAATCCCAGCACTTTGGGAGGCTGAGGCAGGTGGACCACTTGAGGTCAGGAGTTTGAGACCAGCCTGGCCAACATGGTGAAACTCCGTCTCCACTAAAAATAAAAAAATGAGATGGGCTTGGTGGCACATGCCTGTATTCCCAGCTACTTGAGAGACTGAGGTGGGAGAATCACTTGAACCCAAGAAGTGGAGGTTGCAGTGAGCCAAGATCATGCCACTGCACTCCAGCCTGGGTGACAGAGCAAGACTCTATCTCAGGAAAACAAACAAACAAAAAAGACAGTGAGCAAACGGAATAAAAAGAGATCAACATTTAGGCATGTAATATTCAAAAAGAGGAATTTTTGAAAGCAACAAAAGAAAGATGACTTACCATATATAAGGGAACAACAATATGATCAACAGTTGATTTCTCATCAGAAACCATGAATGCCATAAGGCAGGAAGATAACATATTCAAAGCTGAAAGGAAAAAGAAACTGTCAGCTAAGAATTCTATGTCCAGCAAAATTAGTCTTCAAAAATGAAGCTAAAATAATGACATCATTAAACAAATGACTGACAGTATTTGTTGCTAGACAACCTACCTTGCAAGAAATTATTAAAGGAAGTCCTATTGTCTGAAAAGAAATAGCAGTAGTGTTTTAGACCATTTTATGCTGCCATAACAGAATGACACAGATTGGATAATTTATAATGAACAGATATTTGGCTCACAGTTCTGGAGGCAGGGAAGTTCAAAAGCATGCATGGTGCTGGCATCTGGCAAGGACCTTCATGCTCCATCATCCCTTGGTGGAGGGCAAGACAGGGTGAGAGCAAGAGGGGCCAAACCCACTTTTATAACAAACCCACTCTTGTGATAACCAACCAACTACTGAGATAAATATGTTAATCCATTCATGAGGGCAGAGCCCTCATGACCTAATCACCTCTTAAAGGTCCCACCTTTTAACATTGTTGCATTTGGGATTAAATTTTCAACACATGAACCTTGTTGGATACATTCAAACCATAGCAGATGGTAACTCGAATTCACATGAATGAAAAACACCTATAAAGGCAGTACATAGGTAAATGTAAGACTACATTTTTTTTTATCTTAATTGATTTAAAATACAACGGCAAGGAACAGTAATTATAAAACTTTACTGTGGGGTTATAACATATACAAATGTAATATATATGACAATAGCAAAAGGAGGAAAAGAAATGGAGCTATATTAGAGCTATGTTTTTATATTTTACTGGAACTTACTGGCATATATTTTCCAGAATTAATATTAATCAGTACATTGTGATAAATTAAGATATATATTTTAACCCCTAGATAAATCACTAAGAAAATAACTCCAAAAAATAGTTAAAACAAAAAACTTACAATGGAACACTATAAAATATATATTTTTAACACAAAAGAAAGTAAAGGAGAAAGAAAGAAACAAGGAAAAAAAGAGACATAGAAAATAAAACCTGATTATCAAAACCAGTGAGTTCAGCAAGGTTGTAAGATACAAGATCAACATCTAAAAATCAGCTGTTTCTCTATATAACAATGAACAATCTGAAAATGAAGAACATTGCATTAATAAAAACATCATAAATAAAATATTTAAGGACTGGGCGCAGTGGCTCACATCTGTAATCCCAGCACTTTGGGAGGCCAAGGCGGGCAGATCACAAGGTCAGGAGTTCAAGATCAGCCTCACCAACATGGTGAAATCCCGTCTCTACTAAAGATACAAAAATTAGCTGGGTGTGGTAGTGTGTGTCTGTAATCCCAGCTACTCAGGAAGGCAAGGCAGGAGAATCGCTTGAACCTGGGAGGCAGAGGTTGCAGTGAGCTGAGATCACGCCACTGCACTCCAGCCTGGATGACACAGCGAGACTCTGTCTCAAAAAAATAAATAAAATATTTAGGGATAAATTTAACAAAGAGGTATTAGACCTGTACACTGAAAAATATAAACATGGGTGAAATTTTAAAGATCTAATTAGAGATCCCAAGTGTGTGGATTGGAAAACTCAAGATTGTTAAGATGGCAGTTCTTCCCAAATTGATCTATAAATTCAGCAAAATCCCTATCAAAAAAAGAACAGCTGACTTTTTTGAAGAAATTGACAAGCTAATCCTAAAGTTTATATGGAAATACAAAAGATCCAACATAAGCAAAACAGTTTTGAAAACGAACAAAATTAGAGGATTTACACTTCCCTATTTCAAAACTTAATGTGAAGCTACAATAATCAAAATTGTGGTACTGTCTTAAGTATAGTGATATAGATGAATGGAACAGAAATGAGGGTCTAGAAATAAACTCTTACAGGCATTGTCAATTTATTGTTGATTAAAGAACACCAAGGCAATTCACTGAGGAAAGGATTGTCTTTTCAAGAATGGTGCTGAGGTTGGACATAGTGGCTCACACCTGTAATCCCAGCACTTTGGGAGGCCAAGGAAGGAGGATTGCTTGAGGCCAGGAATTTGAGACCAGCCAGGGCAACATAGTGAGACCTCATCTCCACAAAAAGTGAAAATAAAAAAAAAATTAGTAATTGGACAATTGGATATTCACATACAGAGTATGAATTTAAATCCTTACTTCATACCATATACAAAAATTAACTCAAAATAGATCATAGACCTAAATGTAAGAACTAAAATATTAAACTTCTCAAGGAAAACAGAAAACCTTCATGACCTTAGTTTAACCAGTTTTTAGATGACACCAAAAGCATGAAATTGAACTTAATAAAAATGTTAAGCTTTTGTGCTTCAACAGACGCCAGTAAGAAAACAGATTGGGAGAAAATATTTGCAAATCTGATATAGGACTCACATCCAGAACGTATAAAGAACTACTACAACTCAATAATAAAAAG
The DNA here is from genome assembly GCF_037993035.2 of Macaca fascicularis. Taxonomy (NCBI): domain Eukaryota; kingdom Metazoa; phylum Chordata; class Mammalia; order Primates; family Cercopithecidae; genus Macaca; species Macaca fascicularis. The sequence continues at coordinate 67,317,431 of NC_088386.1, forward strand.
ACAAACCTCAATTAAAAAATAGATAAAAGATTTGAAGAAACATAGATACCTATAAGCACATGAAAAAACACTCAACATTAGTTATTAGGGAAAAGCAATTAAAACCACAATGTAGTATCACTTCACATCCACTGAATAGCTATAAGAAGATAGTCAATAATTAAGTATTGGTAAGGATGTGGAGAAACTGTAACACTCATCCATTACTGGTGGGAGTATAAAGTGATACATTTTACATTTAGAGCATGATATCAATCCACTAAAATTTTATTGTGGTGATGGTTACGTAGCTCTGTAAATACCCCTTCAGTAAAGCTGTCAGAAAGAAAACCGTACTGCTAGACTAACTTCAAGTTTATTATACTGGAACAAGTCAGACGACACCAGGAGGAAGCAATCAGATAAACAATGTGAGACATTCTGTAAGACAACTGGCTTCCAATGTTATGAAAAAACCGAGTTATATTCCTACATACCAGAAATGACATTTCCAAAAAAGATATTTATAACGGTATCCAAATGTATGATGTACCTAGGAATATATGTAACAAAAGATTTACAAGACCATCTTGGCGATTAATAAAATTTTATTAAGACATTAAAAGGACTTAGTGATATATCATGTTCATGGATTGAAAGGCCCACTATGATATAAATTCTCCCAAAATAGCTTATAGATTCATTGCAACTCCAGTCAAATTTTCAATGTGTTTGGCATTTTTTAGTGAAACGTGATAAACTATTTCTAAAATATATAAAGAAGAGCAGAGAACCAAGAAGAGCCACAAGCTATTGATGAATAACAAGGACGTGAAAGGACTTTGATATATCAAAAAAATTTTTTGAAGATGATGGAGTAATGAAGAGGGTGTACATTAGCAGAGGGAAAAAAAAACAATATAATAAAGAGCTCATAAAAGATCTTTGCATATATGGACAATATACAACAGAAAAGGCACTTCAAAGCAATAGGACAAGGAAGTTTTTTGTTTTTTTTTTCAATAAACAGTGCTGGCACAACAGACTAGCCTTAAAGCAGCAAAAAAATTACCTCATACTATATGTTGAAGATTGTTCCAAGTGGGATGACACCAAAATGTGAGAGGCAAAACTACAAAGCATGTAACAAGAGAATATTAACTATATTTTTAACGTAATGATTTTAAAAAGTGAGCTAACCATAAAGGAAAACTATTGATATATTTGAAGATATTAAAATTAAAATGTTAATATATTTTATAAACACTGTGAAAAGACAAGCACAAAGTGGGAAAAGATTCTGCAACACAACTCTTAAAGGAGTAGTATCCAGAATATATAAAGAATCACCTGCAAATTAATGAGAAAAATGGTCAAACTTTAACATACTTCATTCACCAAAGATGAAATCCAAATGGCCAAAAAATATATGAAATGTGCTCAGCCTCATGAACACCTTTCATATTTTTTCCATATAAGGAAAATGGTCATTTAAACGACAATGTGATACCATTATACATCTACCAGATTGGGGTGGCTGGGGGAAAGCCAGTACACCCTGGGAAGAATGTAAATCAGTACAAGAATCTTTGGGAAACAGTTGGCATGATCTAGGTTCCACTCTTATGTATATGTCCTTTTAAAGATGCAAACTCCAGAAGACATGTTCAAAATATCCATAGAAGCACTGTTTGAAATATCCCCAAAGTGGAAAAAATCCAGATTGTCCATCAAGAGTAAAATGAAAAAAGTATATGTAATACATTCATACAATGGAATAAACACACTATAGCTACATTCAGTGATAAGGATGAATCTCATAATGCTTAGCGAAAGAAACCAGTCTCAAAAGTGTACATATGATTCACATAAATTCCAAAAACAGAAACTAAATATGGTCTTTAGAGACATATACATGAATGGTAAAACTGTGAAGAAAAGCAAAGCGAAAAGTAGGGATGATGTTAAAGTGGACGGCAGGTTGTGTTAGGGAGGGACATATAGGGAGCTTCTGAGATGTTGGAGATGTTCTATTTCTTTACTCGGTAGTCATATGGTATGCACATTATGTTAAAAATATATATGTGTGTACATATCTGTTGTATACATGCATACATGTTTCACGTACTTTGTCTATATTCCACAATAAGAAAATATACAAATGACCAGTAAATATGAAAAGACATTCAATCTCACTAGTAATTAGAAAAATAAAATAACCATGATCAGCTCTCATGATTTCCTGAAAAAGTAAAAGACTGATAATATCCCTCTTTGCTGAGGTTGCAGAGAAATAGGCATTCTCATATGCTGTCAACAGGAAAGTAAATTAATAATTCCTTTTTGAAGACCGATGTGGCAATATGTATAAAAACGTAAAGCTTGTCTTAAAAGTCTTCAATTCCAAGTATCTATCATAATGAAATTCACATGCACTCAAGATATATGTACGAAGATGTCTGCCATTCACTACAGCATTGTTTGCCGTAGTGAAAAAAATGAATAAATATCAAAAGGGGAGATTTATGAAAAGTATTATAACCCATAAAATGAAATACTATGCAGTCATTAAAAATAAAACTTTATAAACTGACATGGAAAGATATCCAAAACACAAGCAAGACACAGAATAACACACACACAGCATAATCCTGTTAAAATATAAATATGTACATATATTTATATAGAGTTATGAAAAACAGACTACAGATTCATGCTGTAACCTATTAGCAGTGATTACCTCTGGGCCAGGAAGTGGTGGAGGTAGAAGGAGGGTAAGCGGGACACTTTCCCATCTTACTCTAGATACATACATAGGATTCTTTTATAATCACATATCCATGGACTACTCATATATTCCTAACAAGTGGTAGTAGCAAAACAACTGTATTATTATTTGTTCCATTCCTATGAGATCAATCTAACACATTTGAAAATAACTTGCTTTCAAAGCTAATTCTTTTGTTCCTGGAGGGCCTTCAAACAGCCTACAGTTGTGGTCACAGGGCTGTCAGCCATCAATCAAGGAGCCCTGTGCAGGATACTAAGTAACTTGGTCTGTCTCCAGGCTCGCCTCTTGAAAATATTTGCATACATTCTCATATTCCAGCTTACTGGCAGTAGCAATGTCTTCCAAGAGCACTTTGGTAAGGTAAATAAATTCTGATGATGCACATCAAATCACATCCATATCAAAGTATAGATGTGGCTGTCAAGATGTATGTTTAGATCCAAATTAGTAATCACGCCTTTGGTGAGTGACTTTTAGAACAGTTTGCATTTGGATTCCAAAGTAAGAACGTAGACCCCACTAAATCACCATATAGAGCCTTTCTTCTCTTTCTTCTTCCCTCCCTTCACTCTGCGCTAGCCCTTTCTAAAACTAATTTTTCTATTTTCTATAAAGGTGGAAGAAAGGGCGAACCTGATCATGAGATTTTTGGAAACAGTAGTCAATCAGAACAAAAAGCATTATCAGTATATTTACAAAGAAAAATCAAACTACATGTACACATTTTGGTGTGCATTTTATTTTTGACTGGAATCATATCCATATGAAGGAAAACTGTGGAAGTATCCTTTACTCTTTTGAAAGCTTGGCCTTTGCCTTGCTGTGTCAAAGGAAAGCAAAACTAAGCCAGTAATGATGGAGATATCCCTGTTTCTATATGCACACTGACAGGAGAGGAGCTGCCTAGGAAATGCTTTTTGATTGATGAACAGAGGAGGGTCTACACACACATTAAAATACAAATGGAAACATATCAGCACACACAAGTCATTAGCCTGGTCCTCTGGCATCCACTGGCATGCATCTTTCCAAAGTACCACTTATTCAATGGTATCAGCAATATGTCTCATTATGCCTTTTATCAGCAAATACCTTTTTATTCCAGAATGGAAAACAAACTAGGAATTAAATACATCCAATATTGATGCTTTATTTCCATAAGTCACCAATAAGAGAATGAATTTAATTTTAATACATTTATTTTTGTGTGATTCTTAATAAAACACTTTCAAAACATTCTGTACATTTCAAGCCACTCAGAACCGCATTACATTTCTACAAATGTGATTTGTTGGGATGAGGTGCCAAGATGTGTCTGTACAAAGATGTACAATATGTACAATCACTGTAAGTGCAAGCTGTGCAAAGCAGAGTCTAGAACACTAATTCATGCCAAGGCGTACGAAAACATTTCAACACATAAGACTAAAGCTTGAAACAGCATTGTGGTTTTCTCCCTGGGCAAATGATTATTTTATAAACAAGTATATGTATATGTCATATAGAAAGAATAGTTTGACTCCTCAGCTCAGTCAGCACCATGCAGCTGACTGGATACATTACAGGGCTGCTCTCCTAGGCCTCTTTCTTCAAGGTGCCATTTTGCCACACTCAACAGTTGTCTCATCACTGAGTGGCTGCCACTGCTGCCTTTGGCTGAACCACAGCAACACTAGGAGACTTAAATTTGGGGAGATAAAGGCCAAATTTGTTTTCGATGCCTGCAAACGTGGCTGTGGCGAGTCTGTATCCACCGATGTGATCAGGGTTGGCAGGAGGAAGGTCTGCAATGCGTGACTTAGGTGTTGGTTCTGAACCAGCGGGTTTGCTGTTGACAGAAAAAAAGCCAACGGTTAGCATGCTGAAGGTGGATGAGGGCAGCTTACCGCTGGACATTTCCGGTCTGACCCATGTGCCACAAAGAAGAGTGTTTGTCTCAACTATTTCCATGGCACCTGTGCTGCATGACTAGAAACAACAGTCATGATTTATGGCTGCTTTGACAGCAACTTATCTACATATCTGATTTACAAGAGAAATGGCCTTATTTCCAATGCTTGTATACATATATAAACAGATCCATAGGAAAAAAGTCAGAAGAAAAGACATTCAAATATGAAGATTCTCTGGGAAGTAGGATTATGGATGATTTTTTTCTTTTTTCTTTTTGTAAAGATGGGGTCTTGCTATGTTGCCAAAGCTGGTTTCGAACTTCTGGTCTAAGCGATCCTTCTGCCTTGGCCTCCCAGAGCACTGGGAGGTGTGAGCCACCACACCCAGGCTGGTTTTTTTCTTTTATGCTTTATGGTTTTCCAAATTTTCTGCACTTAGCATATATGAAAGTAATTTTTAAAGTATATATTTTTCTTTTGACATAACTTTAGAAGTTAACTTTTTACGTAGTAGACTCATAAAGATTATCAATGAAATTATTTAAAGAGAAATAGGCAGGGCACGGTGGCTCACGCCTATAATCTCAGCACTTTGGGAGGCCAAGGCAGGTGGATCACGAGGTCAGGAGATAGAAGCTATCCTGGCTAACACGGTGAAACTGTGTCTACTAAAAATATAAAAAAAAAAATCAGCTGGGCGCAGTGGCATGTGCCTATAGTCCCAGCTACTCGGGAGGCTGAGGCAGGAGAATCACTTGAACCTGGGAGGTGGAGGGTGCAGTGAGCCGAGATCACACCACTGCACTCCAGCCTGGGCGACAGAGCGAGACTCTGTCAGAAAAAAAAAAAAGAGAGAGAGAGAGAGAAATAAATAGCTTTAGTTCTTTTACAGAAGTTGAAAGCATGGAAAAGCCTGAAGCTTCACATTTCTACAATGCAACTGTAAGACTACTGTTCTCACTTTTTTTGTATAGGTCCCTCCACTTGATCCAACAGCTGATTCCATATATGGCCTTTGGGCACAGAGGAGTTCACAGGCTTCTGATGTGAGGACTCAGGAATGGTACTTGGTCTTCTGCTAAAAAGCTAATAACTGCTTGCTTTGGGTACAACTTCCCCACCCAGAAAATTCAACTAATAATTCCTCTTCTCAGTGCAAGCTTCAAATGATAAACTTTTAGAAGCCCAATTTCTGGCCTACAGCTCACTAGTGATTATATCCATGGGCAAAATCTCTCTTCAAGCCTATTGGTTTTTCCAGTAAATTAGCTTCAAGAACATCTACACCTAACTAATAATAAATTGTGGTGAATAATGAAGTATCAGAGATGCAAAAAGGCTTGGGACTTTGAAAGAAAATGCACAAAAGTGTTACTGGTATACATTTACATTACTTCTGTGAAAGGGCCATATAATAAAATCCACATAATGAGAACACCATGAAGTTCAGTATTTGCTTACGTGAAAAAAGACAATTATTTACACAGCATTTTAATCTGCTGCCTCCTGGCTAGGCACGGTAGCTCATGCCTATAATCCCAGCACTTTGGGAGGCCAAGGCTGGTGGAGTTTGAAACCAGCCTGGACAACACCGCAAGATCCCATCTCTATAAAAAAGTACAAAAATTAGCTGGGTGTGGTGGCACGCCTCTGTGATCCCAGCTACTCGGGAGGCTGAGGTGGGAGGATCACTTGAGCCCGGGAGGTTGAGGCTACAGTGAGCCAAGATCATGCCATTGCACTCCAGCCTGGGCAACAGAGGATATCCTGTCTTTTAAAAAAAATTTGCTGCTTCCCTAAAATCCCCCAATAGCTTATTAAAGGTTCTGTCTTATCAGTTTTCTAAGAGTTGCAACAATGCCTTTGTAGACAGAGCAAACATTTGTTTTGGTTTTAGTGATTTCTTTGTAAAGGAGTTGAGCAGCTGACTTACAGGCCTCCAAAATCAATGTAAAACCACCGCTGGAGAAGTTCATAAGTGACCAAGGTAACACCAAACTGGGGAGAGGATCGAAACACTCGAGCTGAAAAACAGAAGCAGGGGCAGGGGAGACTTAAAGCCAGAACAAATGTGGTAAAGACAGCCACTGAGTCACAGGAGAGGATGCTAGAGCCAGCCAGCTATTCTGTATGGCTCCAGCCCCTGCCTACCTGCAGTCCCTTTCCAAAATGCTGAGGGCCCTTCTTCCCGGAGAATCTTCCTGAAACAGTCGATGACACCACTGTATGTCGTCTGGCCAGCACGGGCAGCCACCTGCAGTCTTGTCTTGATGACATCAGCAGGGGTCACCAGAGATGCAGCTGGGACACCTTTCAGAAGAAAACTACATTTATCTAGAGTACCTTATAAAAGATAGGAATACTACTAACATCTACTATAGAGTCTGCAACTTCAATCACTTGAGCGGAACTCAAAACTCTTTAAATAGATGTCTGGCCACTAATGGGAAAAGGACATAGAAGCCTATTAGCTGTTTCAATGTGATCAGTGGAAAATTATTTTTTTTTCCGAATTAAAAAAAAATCACTCTACATTGCACGATCCCAAATAACTGTGAAACGAATAAAAAAGTAGCAATATTAATAAGGCAATTCCCGTGTTCTCTTTCAGTTTCAATTATTTTACCTCCTTTTTTTCTTAAATAAGATACAAGTATTTTTTATGTATAAAAAAAGGATAATGTCATTTTAGTGAGTCACTAAATGTATCTGACACCAAACTACTGTTTTTCCTGATTCTTGTCAACTGTAGTGTGGGAGGTGAGTATCAATACTCATAATCACTCGCTTGTTTGAAGGGCTACCTGAGAGTTAACTGTGACTCCTTTCAGACATGCTTACATGACAAAAGTCATTACAACTGGAGCGAGAGGTGGCCAGACAGCCAGTTAAGAAACAATAGGGGAGCTGGTCAGGGAAAGGCCCCTGTGCCCAAGCTCCCTGGGGTCATGTTGAGATTGATCAGCATCAGGACACAGAAGACGGATTTCACAACCACACCTTTTACTTATAAAATAAAATGGAGAGCAAAGGAGCAACATAATCTTCCCCAGGGGAAAGAAATTCAATTTGGCCTGAATATCATTGTATCCTCACTAGGCAGATGGAGCTGGCAGCCTTGTAGGGGGTTCTGCTAGAGAAGAATGCAAATACCTCCCCTTGGCATGGCCTTGCACCCTATTCAGATGAAACTAGGTAAACTGCCTGCCTTTGGAGGCAGACTTTTGAATGTTCTCAGTTCCTGCTAGCAAATCTTGACTGGTAAAAATTAGAAAAAATAATTTCATTCTGAAAACTGACATCAAATGTCTATGGGGAAAAAGTTGCTGCTGACAGTTCCATGGAAATATTTAGTTGGTTCAGTCAACCACTGGCAAATGCCTGTCCACAATTAGACTCTTCTTCCCTGGCTGTTTTTCGTTGTTGATTGGGAAGCACAAGGAAAAGCCTGGAAGGCAAATGTTGCCCCCATTTAAAAGTAGGAGACTGGGCCAAGTGTGGTGGTTCACACTTGTAATCCCAGCACTTTGGAAGGCCAAGATGGGTGGATCACCTGAGGTCAGGAGTTTGAAACCTCACATGTACAGCCTGACTCTTTTTTTTTTTTTTTGAGACGGAGTCTCACTCTGTCGCCCAGGCTGGAGTGCAGTGGCACGATCTTGGCTCACTGCAAGCTCTGCCTCCCAGGTTCACGCCATTCTCCTGCCTCGCCTCCCGAGTAGCTGGGACTACAGGCACCTGCCACCACACCCGGCTAATGTTTTGCATTTTTAGTAGAGATGGGGCTTCACTGTGTTAGCCAGGATGGTCTCAATCTCCTGACCTCGTGATCTGCCCACCTCAGCCTCCCAAAGTGCAGGGATTATAGGCATGAACCACCGCGCCTGGCCTCAGTCTGACTCTTGAGTTAGGAAGGAGCTGACTTGGAAAAGGAGAGAACCAGATGTCCTTGGCTGCACCAACACTCCGAAAAGACAAAGGAAGGAAGGGGTGCATGTTTGCTCTCTATACAACCAGTAATGAACCATTACAGAGCTCAGTGTGGCTCTGACCAGCTGTGCTGGCCAACATGGTGAAACCCTGTCTTTATCTAAAATACAAAAATTAGCCAGGCATGGTGGTACACGCCTGTAGTCCCAACTACTTGGGAGGCTGACGCAGGAGAATCGCTTGAACCCGGGAGGCAGAGGTTGCAGTGAGCCAAAATTGTACCACTGCACTCCAGCCTGAGTGACAGAGCAAGACTCCGTCTCACCAAAAAAAAAAAAAAAAAAAAAAAAAAAAAAAAAAAAAAAGGTGGGAGACTGGTAAGTACCAGAAAGGGGCTGCTACACACAACTCACTGCCAAGACTGAGCGGGTAACTTTACTGGCTTTTAAACGCAAAACTTACTGAAATTACCACCGCTAGGGGAGAAAGGACTTGCTGGGCCCCAAGTAAGGGCGGTAAGGTCCCTGGGGCCGTTTCTTAATGATCACAAGTCATCCCTGTCTTCACAAGCAAGAACAATGTGGTCCATCCCAACACTCTCAGGCCCAAGGGCTCCTGCCACACACCAAGCACAGCACACTCCAGGAGCTGCTCAGGTTGCCGCGATGTTTAGCCAGAGCCTCCAGAGGAGAATGAGCCCAGCAATGAAGAGCCACACAGTGAACATAAGCCTGGCTGGTCACAGCCACACTGAGCTCTGCAATGGTTCATTACTGGTTGTATAGAGAGCAAACATGCACCCCTTCCTTCCTTTGTCTTTTCAGAGTGTTGGTGCAGCCAAGGACACCTGGTTCTCTCCTTCTATTCCAAGTCAGCTCCTTCCTAACTCAAGAGTCAGGCTGTACCTGTGAGGTCAGAAGGAAGCATCTTAGTACGTCCCTGCTCTTACAAGGCTCCTCTTTCAAATGGAATCTCTTCTGTGCCTAATTTGGTATCTTAGATGAGATGAAGGTTTTCCTTCATGTTATTGACATTTATTGAGCACCTATTACTACTACACTGGCCACACAGGAAAGGCAAGGATGAAGAGAATGAAACTCTTGCCCTCAAGAAGCTATTAGCCTAGTACAGAGGATAACACTTATGCAAATAACTATTAATAAAAGACAAACTGTTTTTGTTTTTTTTTTGTTTGTTTCTTTGTTTTTTTGAGACAAGCTCTCACTCTGTCACCCAGGCTGGAGTACAGTGGTATCATCTCGGCTCACCGCAGCCTTGACCTCCCAGGCTCAGGTGATCCTCCCACCTCAGCCTCCCGGGTAGCTGGGACTACAGGCACGCACCACTATACCTGGCTAATGACAAAGTGTTAAGGGTTAGAAAAAGTACAAAAATTGAGTTCAAGGTGGTTTGCTGAGGGGTACTGCTTACTTTGGTCTAATGAGGGCAATGGTAGGAAAAAGAGGGACACTTTCACGACAAAAGCTCAATTTTGGGCCAAACCATGTAGATTCCAATATACAGAGAAAGTAAGAGCATGCTAGATCTGTGCATAAGCATGAGATACAGCAAAGCAACTGATTTGAGGAAAAACTTTCCTAACTTAATGCTTAGCTTGGCTGTACTCAGGGTTTCAGGGGCACAGGAGACTAAGAAACATGTTAATGATGAAAGCCCAATTTAGATGGGCAGATCTAATTTGGCTCTGAGTTGCTAAGCTGCATTAAGCTGTTTATCCACATTATGCAAATGTAATTAACTCTCATCAGAATCACAGCACATCCCACAAAGGAGAAAAAGTGATATTTAAACTAAGTCAGGTACAAACAATAATCCTTCCAGAAATAAAAGGGGAAAGTACATAGAGATTCTGTACTTTTTAAATAATGGGAGAATTCTTGCAGTTAAAAAAAAAAAAATTCGTAGTTACCTGCCATAGCTCCAGCTGCAAGAAGATTTAAACCTCCCACATGTCCATTTTCATCAGCCAGAAGTAGTTTGCAATGAGCATAAACAGGAAAATAGATTGCAGAGAAGGGAATGTCTCGGAGGAAACACGCTTTGGCACCCTGTCACACAGTGAGGAAATAGTGCAAAACAGTGTGAAACTGAGTATGAATGCCCAAATGGGATCCATGTGACATTTTTCAGTGACAAGCCTGAGGTGTCCCTCAAACAGCATTAGAACTGATGTGCAAGGGAAATGGGGGAGGCGGGAGATGAGTGGGGAATAGGGAAATCCGTATATCTCAAAGCTTGTGAAAGCATGGTGAATCCTGCAGTCCTAGAGTTAATAACTGGGTAATGATACTATCTGAAAACTGAGAACTTTCTGGCATTTTTAATATAGATTCAGGGTTTTTTAAATTAATTAATCTCTTACTATGGTAAAAACACACAAGATCTACCCTCTTAAATTTTTACATCAGGTGAGAGTCCCCGCAGTGCCAGGTGAAAAGCTAGCAGCAGTGGTGAAGGAAGGTAACTACTCTAGAGCAGGGGGAAAAGAAACCCAAATCTTCCCTCCTCATTCCCCATGTCCTAAATATCAGACAAAATATTTTAGCAGCAGATTTCCACAGGAGTAGAAAATCATTACCCAGGGGCAGCTTGTCCCCATGACTGAGGTCTCAAAGAACCCCTCTCTCAGCTCTGTCAGAAGCCCACACCATTCCACTACCTAGCTAGCCAAACACTCCACCTTGGCGCTTATTTTTTTAATGACTCTGTTTTCTTCTTCTTCTTTTTTTTTTTCTGAGACAGGGTCTCACTATGTTGCCCAGGCTGGAGTGTAGTGGCACGATCACAGCTTGCTGTAGCCTTGACCTTCTGGGCTCAAGTGATCCTCCCACCTCAGCCTCCTGAGTAGCTGGGATGACAGGTGTACACCACTGTGCCAGCTAATTTTTTTTTTTTTAAAGTAGAGACAAGGTCTAGACATTTTGCCCTGGCTGGTTGAACTCCTGGGCTCAAGCAATCCCCCTGCCTCGGCCTCCCAAAGTGCTGGGAGTGCAAGTGTGAGCCAGTGCTCCCAGCCCTGGTTTTTTTTCAAAAAGACAAACTCAAACATTGAAAAAAGAAAAAAATCCACGGACTCGCTAAAGGATAATACAGAGAGAAGCAATATTAATAAATTCATCTCTCAAAGGGAATTCAAAAAGGATGGAAATTGGGAGTGGGGAGGAGGAAGCAAAAATGTGTACGAAACTCTCTTGAGACAGGCATCATTGTTTGCTGGTCTCCAGAGAACCCTGTAGCTGTGTGATTCCAATCTAGAGAATTTCTAATTTCTAATTTGCAGTTACAGAAACAAATTTACACATTTCTGCAGTGATGGATCTATATCAGATGCTGTGGAAACACAGTTGTCTATGGTGGCTAAATTTACGTATTCCCCTTACACGAGGCAAAGGAATGGAAAGAAATACTCTTCCTTGTTTAAGAAAAATAATAGCTTCTGCTCCATTACATCTGATCTGTAATGATGGGAGTAAGTATGCCCGCAGGGAAGGAATCTGTTGACTGGCATTTTGTTAAAGTACAGTACACTCTGTTGTTGTTGGTTTTTTTTTTTTTTTTTCCTAAATGGAATTCATTATTGACAAATCCTACCACTTAACTTCTTAAAGACCTGAATCCTACCAAACTCTACTACTGTTTTACTGTGGTCAAATTATTAAGACAAAGAAAAGCTCCCACTGGGAAGTTAACAATAGAGATAACTCAGACTGAAAATAAACATAAGACTATTTTGAAGCCCTAAACCAGCCCAAAGAGAGCACCAAGGAAAGTCTTCCCAAACCCCCCAGCAAATGAAAGGCTGTGAGCCTGAGGCCAGTAGGTCTGCGGTACTGGCCTCCTTGCTGACAGTTTCACAAAAGCCTGAAGATGACAACAGGAGAGGTTGCATATGTATTCCACAGCCTCTCATACAAGTGTCCTGATTCTTTTCTTTTTTTTGATTTTCTACTCCACAGACTACCCTGCTAGACAACATTGCTTTTCAAGTTGGAGGGAAGAAGTCTGGTTTCCACATTCTTTCACATTTTATTGAGTACATTATAACCTAAACCTACCCACCTTATACAGACCAAAAATTCCCAAGTCCCGGAGTACATTCAGGGCGCTGACTCTGGGTCCCGTGGTGATCTCTCCAGCTACTTGCAGACGAATCTTCACTATCTCCAATGGGTTGGTAAAAATGACCTGAGAGCCTCCAGCCTGTAGGCAAGGGAGAAGAGACAGGCAGATTCCACATCAGAGCCCGACTGGCAGCGTAAAAAAGGAAAATCCAGCAAAGCCTCCACGTCTTGCTATCTTGAAAAGAAGAAGGTAAAACCTCCTTCCTCATGAGGGAATGACAGTTTGACACTTAGGCCCACCCTGGAGAGGTTCAGAGGGATAGTCTCAAACTCTGTCTCAGATCAATCTACCCCTGGGTTTGTTTCTAGCTGAAATGTCAAGACTATTTCTCAGACCAGTGTTTCCAGGATCACCCCAGCCATATTCCAAATAACAAAACTAATAAACCCATTTGGAAAAAAAAGTAGAGACAGATGTGGCAGCAAGGTACTCAATGAAAGAAAAAGAGATAGTAGAAGACTGTCATATTTTACAAGCCAGAGCTAAAATTCAGAGCTACAATTATTTTTTTCCTCTTTGTGGTAAGCATTCTTGGCAGCAAACCCACTTGCTTCTGCTTCCTTGGATTGTAGAGCAATTAAAACTACTTTGGTGCCTTAAGTCAAAAGGGGAAAAGTCTCCTCCAGTTCAAATTCTAAAATGTATTATCCTAAGCAAAATTCGGATACAGGTACATGGCTACACCCACACAAAAGGGAAGAATTTAGAAAGATAAATTTCAGTATCATTTCAAGACAAAACCAGAAAAACTCTTCAAGGCAAAGCTGAGAAATGGAACATCTAGTTACCATGAGTACAACACCCTCAAGATCAAAGCCACATTCCATATTCCTGTGGTGAGTGACAGAGATTTGAATTTGGATAATGAGAGTATATTTGCATCTGAAATCTGTTAACTAGTAGAGAAAAAAAAAAGTTTAACAAAAACTTCTACCAACTTCTTTTTTTTTGGTTTCTGTAAGACAAGAAAGAAAAAAATGTGTGTGACCATGGATATATAAAAATAAATAAAATATATATCTCCTTTCAGGAAATGAAAAATCCCATTTGTACATCTTCAACTGTAGCTGTTTATATTATGTAATCATAACCATATTCATATAATATTCATAATGATATTCATATCATCATAATCATTGTATATAATCACATGTGAAATATGAAATCTGGGACACTGTAATTCCACAGGTAAAGATTACAAACAATACCAAAAATTCACATGCAGCTTTCAATGGTACTTCAGTGCTCAACCTTTGCCCACATTCCTGCTCGTTTATCTAAAACCCAAAGCCCTCGCAGACCCGCTTCCAAGGGGCAGCAACATGGCTCAGTCCATTTTCCTAATTGCCTTGGGACTATAAATCCCCCAACTACCCGTATTCCAATCCTGACTCCTTAACTCCTTTCAATATTCAAAATTGCCAGCAATGATACTAAATGCCTTCCCTCTTCATGGACAGCTTATTGTTCTGGATTCCCTAGGGCCTCAATCCCCTTTTTGTCCTTCGAGCAGGGAGGTGCAGCAATTTGCTGTCTCTCTCTCACGGTTTCCTCTAACTCCTCAACTCAACACAATCCAGACCACTGGCGCACAGGTCCCCCAACTATGTACTGACCCAATTTTACATGTTGATTTGCCTGCGTTTCTCTCTCTTTTAATCTGTTGCACTGCAGGCAGAAAGAAGCACTTTAATGTTTCAATCTAAGCAAACAATACTTTCAAAAGGATTGCTGGGTGAAAAATTATGTTAAAATAATAATCCAACTAATTGCTCCTGTAGCTAGTATTAAAGACCAAATCAATTGAAAAAGTTCACTACTTCCCTGAAATCTCTTGTTTAAATAATGGTTGCAAAGACTATCTTTTGGAAAATGTGCTTTATGTTTTAACTAAAGCAGGTTTAAAAATTAATAGAACTGAAAATTTTTATTCTAATTCCCCCAAATTTGCCACTACCAGACAGTGTCAGTCCCTGGGTGCCAAATGTTAAATGTGGACATTATGTTTAAATAAATACAAAGGTTTTTCATGTTTGTAATCATTAGTAAATTATAACATCCTGCTGGGCAGGAGTACTCCAATCCATGTCCCCCACCCGCACCTCACAGCTGCCTCCTCCCCTTCCTTCTCTCATGCACCCTTTTAGAAATAACTGCCAATTGATTGAGATTTATACTCCTTTAACAATGCTTCAAATTTTTTGAAGTATACAAGTAACAGGCTTTCTACTGAAACTACAAAAATGGTACAATAAAGAGAAATAATTGATGTTTTATTTGTTTGTGAGACAGGGTCTCACTCTGTCACCCAGGCTGGAGTGCAGTGGCAGGATCAGCTCACTGCAACCTCAACCTCCCCGGGTTCAGGCGATCCTCTCACCTCAGCTTCCCAAGTAGCTGGGACTACAAGCGTGCACCACCACGCCCAGCTAATTTTTGTATTTTTTGTAGAGATGGGGGTCTTACCATGTTGCCCAAGCTGATCTCGAACTCCTAGGCTCAAGCGATCCACTCGCCTTGGCCTTCCAAAGTGCTAAGATTACAGGCGTGAGCCACTGCACCCAGGTGGGACTACATTTTAAAAATACATACACCTTAATTGCTGTATGATTTGAAGATTAGTTACCTAGCACACATACCAAATCCCAACAATGCACAGGACATAACCACAAAACTCAATTGATGTGCATTTATAAACACATTTAATCTGGCAAGTAAGAGTGCAAACAATCAATGACACTATAGCAAGGCACACATCTATAAGTTTGTTTCATGCCTATGTTTGAAGGAGGAACACTTCTGACAATTACATCATTTGTATATGCTTTAAAAACTAACATACACGCCAAGTGCAATGACACATGCCTGTAGTCCCAGCTGCTCAAGAGACTGAGGCAGGAGAATTATTTGAGCCCAGGAGTTCAAGGCCAGCCTGGGCAATGGAGTAAGACCCCTACCTCTTAAATTTTTTTAGTAATTAGTATACATTTTTAAAACCTCATGATAGGCCTAGGAACATAAGGCAAATACTTTCCAGAAACGCTGAATAATTTTAGCAAAGATAAAGACTGCAAAAACCGCAGTTACTTTTGTACCAACATAATAGTTTGTCTAAAACTCTGGATGTTTATAATGCTTAGAGGGAAACATACATGGCAAATATGCACTGTTCTTTTTCAAATTCTGAGGTTAATCACTCCGTCTCTCTCTCTCCTACATATTAAATTGGGGATAGGGAAGGGGGAGTAAAATCTGAGATTCGTTCAATTATACTGGTAAGAAATCAAGCAATACAGAATGAGGGACTATGTTATCAAACTATTGAACTGGGTGTTTCCTCTCTGAGAAACAAATACAGAGAAATAGAATATTTCTTCCAAGACTCTATTGATTATAAATGATATCATTAATAACAGCTTTCCAAAGGGGAAAACCACTGCTTGCAGTAAATATAATCTTTAATATATAGAATTCCATAAATATAGTAACTTTTCAATAAAAAATAGTACCTGTATTTCTACAAATATGCTAACATTTGCTATTTTTAATAGCAAAATTGAACAGGAAGAAATTCAAATTCCCAATAAAACTGCCAAGTAGATACAATTTTATGCTGTTAATTGGGCAATATGATTTGATAATAAAATCATGCCAAATGACAAAACAGAACATAAGATATTAGGTACACACTTGATCATAAATATGTCAAAATTTACCTAAGTTTCTCAAAATCAAAGTGGCTTAAAGATTAAAACATTGATTGCCTCCTGGATAAAGAAACTGAATAGCTGGGAGAAATAATTTTCATAGCATACTCTATTGTACCTTTTAAATTTCAAAACATATGAATGTATTAACTACTCAACAACAACAAGAAACAGACCTGGTCTTAGAAACAATGGCTTCTTTATAGACTAAGTCTTCTCTCACATATTCTTCTTCATGGTAAATTTGGTAATTTGGCAAATATATTTTTTAAACTAGTTGGCATTAGTTACTGTGGACCTAAGGTTTTTTAAAAAGCTTATTATATATGAACATCAAAAAACCTAACCAAATATAGCTAGTGATCTGAAATAATCAACACTAAGATATATAAAATTTTAAATTAAACCACAATGATACACAGCTACATAAATTTAAATGGACATTGCTAAATTTGACATCCTGTTGCTTCTTTTATAAATGCTTATATTAGATAACATACCATTCAATACCATACCTTTGCTGAATTTTTTTCACTCATGAAATCACCAAAATTAGCTTCTAATTCTCAAATTGCTTAAATTTCCCTCATCAAATTTGCAGCTTATTTTTTAAAAGAGATACAAGCATTAATATTAAAACAGACTTAGATGCTTTCTACTTTTCAGTATTCTGTTGTCATTTCTTTGTTCTAGAACTGAGTTTAAAAGATACATAAAAGGGAACAAATCTCATTTTGAATGAGGGTTACCCATATATAACAGAAATGGAAAGAATAAAAAACTTCCATTTAATCTTATATGATTTTTTTAATGAGAAAATCAACTAAAGCTGACAGCAAAAGTTAGTGGGGAAAAGGATGTAATTTTGAGATGTCACCATGCTTCCACAGTGCCTAAGGCCGAGGGGCTATACACAGGATTAGGCCTATTCAACCTTCTGCCCTCTCAATCCTATCCCCGGGGCAAGTTTCACAAAGAGGTTGGAGACTGGGCCCTGTTTGTGCCAAGTCCTTTGTTTATTTCCTTCTTTGATCTGTTGTCTCCTATAGATTGAAATGATTTCCCTCCAACCACAAAATATCCAATCTAAGTAACTCATTATAAAGTCTTCCCTTTTAGAGACTGATGAAAATCTAACTTCAGTTTATTTAAGGTCACATCAACTCCAGATGAACACCATATGTGCACATAAAATAACCAGATAAACAATAAAAGTCACAGAACTAGGTGTCACTAGGACTGACTCAAGAGGAACAGGAACAGACAGTGAGTCAGCCTTGCATACCACCAACCATTCATATTTTTCTAAAGCAATAGGAAATGCTATGGTTCTTTCTAAAATAGGATAGTGATAGCTTAAAAGAAATAAACTGCAATGTGCTCATTGCTGATTGATGATATATGCGAGGGTGTTATGAATTAACATTACATATACCCCTAACTAGGGTAAGGGAAGTGCTATGATCTGAATGTTGGTGTTTCCCCCATTTCATATGTTGGAACTAATATCCAACATTATAGTATTAAGAAGTAGGGCCTTTTGGGAGGTGATTAAGTCATGATGGTTCTGCCCTAGTGAATGGGATTAGTGCCCTTATACATGAGGTTGAAGGGAGCTGCCTTGTCTCTCCTACCAAGCGAGCACACAGCAGCAAGGTGCCATCTTGGAAGAGAGAGCAAGCCCTCCCTCACCAGACGCTGAATCTGCCAGTACCTTGATCTTGAACTTCCAGCCTCCAGAACTGTAAGCAATAAATTTCTGTTGTTTATAAATTACTCAGTCGAAGGTATTTTTTAATAGCAGCCACAATTAACTAAGACAGCAAGAATGAAAATTCCTGTGTACCTATCATAAGCCACTTTTGACATAAATATATAAGGATTTTTAACTTGTATGCATATCTATATGTGTTCACATAAGTATGTAGGGATAAAGTTGCACCACACTAATTCCTGGGGATGGGAGGTGGAGGAGCTGTTTCCAAACTACTCGTTAGAGATATACAAGCTCGGCTTGCTGAGGAAGACACAGAATTCTTCATCATAAGGAGCTGGATAGTTACAGATCTTGGACCCCAGGATTAGTAAATGCTCCACCTAACATGTGGGCTTTTTGCTTTACCGATATGAAGGGAGGGTGTGTGTATGCAGTGTGGGCACACACATGCTTAAGCTGAGAAAAAGCATGGGAGAATTCAAAGATTCTAGGTTTGGAAGACTACTGACCTAGATTGTCATAGATTTTGCATTCAGCATAACCATTCCATTCCCACAACCGTGCCATCTGCCTTACAGAGGTCTTGTGCACTACTAACTCATGTGAGAGCACTATGCAGACCGAAAGCAAAACACAAAGGGAAAGAATGTGTTCTCCAGAAAGTGTGTTCGCATAGGGTTGTGGAAATTCACCTGCAACATTAGCACTTTGCTGAGCAGTAAGTTTTGAGTTTTATGACTTCCATCCACTCAGGAGTATATACTCTCTGAAAGAGGTAATGCAGTCAGCTAGGTAAGTTTATTGCTAATCTCTGATTTGAGTTTAACAATTAAAAAAGAACAGGTACTTACCAAAGAGACCATTAGAAAGTACATATAGGTTAGTCCATTTAGATTTTTTTTTTTTTTGAGACGGAGTCTCGCTCTGTCGCCCAGGCTGGAGTGCAGTGGCCGGATCTCAGCTCACTGCAAGCTCCACCTCCCGGGTTTACGCCATTCTCCTGCCTCAGCCTCCCGAAAAGCTGGGACTACAGGCGCCCACCACCTCGCCCGGCTAGTTTTTTGTATTTTTTAGTAGAGACGGGGTTTCACCGTGTTAGCCAGAATGGTCTCGATCTCCTGACCTCGTGATCCGCCTGTCTCGGCCTCCCAAAGTGCTGGGATTACAGGCTTGAGCCACTGCGCTCGGCCTAGATTTTTTTAATATTCTGTTTTGTTAATTTGGAAAGATATTTAAATTTATTCTCAGTTAAGTTTCTGGATCTATCCAAAAAACTACATAATTACTTTTTCTTTAAAAACTACTACAAACATCATTAATAAAAGTAATAAACAAGTCATAGACTGGCAAAAAAATATCCACAACACATCTATTTGACAAAGGGCTGTATCCATGACATATAAACAACTTCTACAAATAGTAAAAAATATGAAACCTAATAAAATGTAGGCAAAAGATTTGAACAGATACTTCACACATACACACACACACACACACACGAATAGCCAATAACACATGAAAAGATAATCAATATCTTTAGGAATCAGGAATATGCAAATTTAAACCACAATAAGATACTATTTCACATACCTACAATGATTACTATCAAAAACACTACAGATATCAAACATCAGTGAGGATGTGGAGCAACTGGAATACTTGTATACTGCTGAGAAGACTATAAAATGATCCATCCACTTCTAAGAACTAACTGGTAGTTCATTTTAAATTGAATGTACATTGACTCTATTTTACTCTTAGATACCCAAGAAAAATGAAAATATAGGTTGACAAAAAGATTTGTACAAGAATGTTTATAGCAAACTTATATGTAACAGACAAAAACTCAAACATCTATCGATAGAAAAATGGATAAACTGTGGTAAATTTGTACAATGAAATACTACTCAGCAATATGTAAAACAAACACAAACCTGATACCCACACAAGGATGACTCTCTGAAAACATATTAAACAAAAGAAGCCAGCCATGAAAGAATGCATCTTGTGCACTCCATTTACACGAAATCCAAGAACAACAAACCTTGAGACAGAAATCAGAAGTGTGGTTGCATGGAGTAAGGGAGAAGGGACTGATTGGAAAGAGGCATGAATGAATTTTCTGGGGTGAAATGTTCATTATCTTAGGTGGTGATTACATGGGTGTATACAATTGTCAAAACTCATTGAGCTGAATACCTAAAATCTGTTCCTTTTAAAAATGGTAATTATACCTAAAAAAACAACCAAATATATAAATATGTCATATTCATATATTTATTAAAGGAAGGAAGGAAAGATGCAAGAAAGTCACTGTAAAGTGGAATAGGGTCATCTAGATTTATTTTGACACAAATCAATGCTTTGATTCCCCCAAGAGGACATTATAGAATAAAAGGACTTGGTCTAAAAAAATCAGAATACTTGGGTTCACACGAAACCTCCAGCATATATTAGCTGTGTAAATTGGGGTAAGAGAGTTAGCCTTTCTGGACTTCTGTTTCTCATCTACCTATTTTATAGAGGGTGACAATAATGCATAATAATGTACTTTGAAAATTCTAGGTTGACATTAAGGTACTATTTTTGCCCACAACAGATATCATAATCAAACATTCAACTATATTTGTGTCTTCTAATAAACATACATTTGTACATATAAATATTATGCATAAACATATATATACAGGTGGTCCCCAACTTAATGATACAATTTATGGTTTTTTGACTTTACGATAGTGCAAAAGCAATATAACATTCAGTAGAAACAATACTTGAAGTACCCATAAAGCGTTTCTGTTTTTCACTTTCAGTACAGTATTCAACAAATTACATGAGATATCCAATACTGTAATATAAAACAGGCTTTGTGCTTTATGATTTTGCCCAATTACAGGCTAACGTAAGTGTTCTGAGCATGTTTTAGGTACGATAGGCTAAGTATGACATTCAGTAGGCTAGGTGGATTAAGTGCATTGTTGACCTAAAAATTTCCAACTCATGATAGGTTTATTACAATGTAACCTCATTGTAAGTCAAGGAGCATCTGGGTGTGGGGGTGTGTGTGTGTGTAGAGAAAGATACAGATTTTCTAACAGAAAAATATATGGTCTGACAAGAATGGTTTACCTATGAGAACAAGAGGAAAAATTATTTAAAACCTATTGTTACATATTTAATACTCATACAACACTCAACATTCATAAGAAATATTTACTGAGCAACTGTATACACACACATACAATCTTACCCCATCTCCACCTTAAAAGAGGTCAATTTTTAAAAATTATTATTATTATTATTTGTAGAGATGGAGGTCCCACTATGTTGCACAAGCTGGCCTTGAACTCCTGGGCTCAAGCCATCTTCCCACCTCAGCCTTCCCAAGTGCAGAGGTTACAGCCGTGAGCTACCACACCTAGCCAAGGTCAGGCAATTTAACCTAGAGTTCAATTTATAGATACTACAAACAAAAATCAAACAAAAAAACATATTGGGATAGCACATCTAAGTTATCATAAATTCTGAACTAGTAAGTTTTTTGAGAAGATTTTGATATAGATATAAAACAAAAGTTTGGTTAATGTTCACAATGAGATTTAAAAATCTAAAAATGGGCCGGGTGCAGTAGCTCATGCCTGTAATCCCGGCACTTTGGGAGGCCGAGGCGGGTGGATCACGAGGTCAGGAGATGGAGACCATCCTGGCTAACACGGTGAAACCCCGTCTCTACTAAAAATACAAAAAATTAGCCAGGTTTGGTGGCACGTGCCTGTAGTCCCAGCTACTCAGGAGACTGAGGCCGGAGAATCGCTTGAACCCGGGAGGCGGAGCTTGCAGTGAGCCGAGATCATGCTACTGCACTCCTGCCTGGGCAACAGAGCGAGACTCCATCTCAAAAAAATAAAAATCTGAAAATGCACAATCTGTTTGTACTACTATTCCCAAAGGTTATATACTACTTCTAAAATAAGACATTCCACTGTGACTCCCTCTTTTCTGTGGTAAGTGAGAGTTGCTTGCATTTCCAATCAGGAAGTCAGAGTCAACAAAACTTCCATCTGGTTTTAAAAAGTGTGTATGTATGTGTGTGTATATGCATGTGCACACATATGTTTATGCATAAGAGCACGTACACATGTATATGAAAACATTAGAAGGAAATACACCAAAACATTAGCAATCAAAAATAAAACAAAACTGACATTTAGTAATATCTCTCTCTGTTCAGGCAAAAAAAAAAAAAAAGAAAAAAACCTAAAAAACTAAGGCTTAAAAATCGGAAAAGACCTAGATGTAAAAGCTAAAACTATAAAACTCTGAAAAGAAAAAAAAGAGGCATACATATAAAGTCAATTTCTATATACCAGGAAAAAAAAAAAAAAGGCATACATCTTCATGATCTTGGATTAATGATTTCTTAGATATAACACCAAAAGTACAAACACCAAAAGAAAAAATACATTAAATGAACTTCATTAAAGCCCAATTCTTCAAAAGACATCATCAAGAAAGTAAAAAAATATCTGAAAAGGGACTCACATCTAGAATATATAAAGAACTCTGTAACCTAAAAAACAATCCAATTTAAAAATAGGCAAAAATTCTGAATAGACATTTTTTCAAAGAAGATATACAAGTGGCCAATATGCACACAAAAAGATGCTCAACATTGTCAGTCATTAGACCACAATAAGGTATCACTTTTCACCCAGTAAGATGGTTATAGTAAAAAGATAGACAATAAGAAGTGTTATCAAAGATGTGGAAAGTAGCTGTGCGTGATGGCATATGCCTGTAGTCCCAGTTACTCAGGAGGATGGGGCAGGAAGATCACTTGAGGCCAGGAGTTTGAGGAGTTTGATACAGATATAAAACAAAAGTTTGGCTAATGTTCACAACGAGATTTAAAAATCTGAAAATGGGCTGGGTGTGGTGGCTCATGCTATGTTCACACCTGTGAATAGCCGCTACACTCTCAGCTTGGGCAACATTTTGAGACGCTGCCATTATTTAAAAATAAACACACACACACACACACACACACACACACACACACGCAAAGATGTAGAGAAATCAGAACCTTCACACTACTAGTAGGGATGGAAAAGGATGTAGCCACTTTGAAAAACAGTCTGGCAGTCCTGCAAATGCTAATTAGAGTTGTCATATGACCCACCAATTCCACTCATACGTATATACCCAAGAGAAATGAAAACATGTCCACGTAAAACCTTATGCACCAATATTCATAGCAGCATTATTCATAATAGTCAAAAGGTAGAAACAACTCAAACATTTATCAACTAATGAATAAAACTGTAGTATATCCATATATTCAGCAATAAAAATGAATTAAGTACTGATACATACTACAACACAGATGAACCTTGAAAACGCACTAAGTGAAAAAAGGCACAATGTCATGCTTACAAAAGGCCACATATCATGATTCCTTATTTATTTATTTATTTATTTAGAGATAGAGTCTCTCTCTGTTGCCCAGGCTGGAGTGCAGTGGGCATAATCTCTGCTCATTGCAATCTCCGCCTCCCGGGCTCAAGTGATTCTCCTGCCTCAGCCTCCCAAGTAGGCGGGATTAAAAGCACTTACCACCACGCCTGGCTAATTTTTGCATTTTTTTGTAAAGATGGGGTTTTACCATGTTGGTCAGGCTGGTCTCAAACTCCTGACCTCAAGTGATCCACCCACCTCAGCCTCCCAAAGTGCTGGGATTACAGGCATGAGCCACCATGCCCAGCCTCCATTTATATAAAATATTCAGAATTGGTGAATTTATAAAAACAGAAAGTATATTAATAGTTGCCTAGAGGCCAAGTGCAGTGGCTCATACCTGTAACTCTAGTACTTTGGGAGGAGGAGGCAGAAGGATTGCTTGAGGCCAGGAGCTCAAGGCCAGCCAGGGCAAGTGAGACCCTGTCTCTATGAAAAATTTAAAAATTAGCTGAGGGTGGTGGCAAACACCCGTAGTCCTAGCTACCAGGGAAGCTGAGGTGGGAGGACTGCTTGAGCTGGCAGTTCAAGGTTGCTGTGAGCCTTGATCGTACCACTGCACTCCTGCCTGGGCAACACAGTTGCCTAGGTCTTAGGGATGGCGTGGGAAGACTGAGAAGTAATAGCTAAAAGGTACTGGGTTTCTTTCTGTGTTGATAAAAATGTTCTAAAATTGATTGTGGTGATGGTTTCACAACAAAACACTGAATTTTATACGCATTAAATGGGGGAACTGTATGGTAAGTATATCTCAACAAAGCTGTTATTTTTCCTTTTTTTTTTTTTTTGAGACAGAGTCTCACCCTGTTGCCCAAGCTGGAGTACAGTGGCACGATCTCAGCTCACTGCAACCTCCGCCTCCTGGGTTCAAGCGATTCTCCTACCTCAGCCTCCCAAGTAGCTGGGACTACAGGCACGCGCCACTTCACCCAGCTAATTTTTTTGTATTTTAAGTAGAGACGGGGTTTCACTATATTGGCCAGGCTGGTCTCGAACTCCTGACCTCAGGTGATCCACTTGCTTCGGCCTCCCAAAGTACTGGGATTACATGCGTGAGCCATTGCACCCAGCCTAAAGCTGGGTTTTAAAATTTGCATGAAACATATCAGGTATTCAATGAATAAGTGAATATATGAAAGAACAAATAAATGAAAACCTACATCAAGTGTAAAAGAATATGGATTTGGAGATAGAAGTGGTTTGAATCACAATTTTGACATTTACTAAGTCCAAATTTGGATTTCACTAAGGTTTTAGTTTTTTCAACTCTAGTTGGGAATAATAATGAGATAATCCCTATAAAATGTTCAGCCCAGTAAGAAAAGTATGTTTTGCTCATTAGCTGATTCGAGCTACATCAAAAGCAATAATCAGCATTAACAATAGTAAAGTTTTAGTTAAGTTGGGTGCTAGAACCATGGGGATGCTCATTTTATTATTATTCTATAATTATACTGTTTGTATTATTTTGCATGTATCAAAAATCACAGGCCTTGGCCAGCCTGGTGACTCACACCCGTAATCCCAAAACTAGGAGGCCAAGGCAGGTGGGTTGCTTGAGCCCAGGAGTTCAAGACCAGCCTGGGCAACATGACAAAACCCCATCTCTACAAAAAATACAAAAATTAGCAGAGGATGGTGGCATGCGCCTATAGTCCCAGCTACTGGGGAGGCTTAGCGATGGGAGGAGCCCCAGAGTCCAGGAGGTCAAGGCTGCAGTGAGCTGAGATTGCACTACTCGACTTCAGCCCGGGCAAGACTGAGATACTGTCTCGAAAAAGAAGAAAAACAAACAAACAAACAAAAAACAAAAATCACATGCCTTTAAAAATAGATCATAAAGACCAGGCACGGTGGCTCACGCCTATAATCCCAGCACTTTGGGAGGCCGAGGCGGGTGGATCACCTGAGGTCGGGAGTTCGAGATCAGCCTGACCAACATGGAGAAACCCTGGCTCCACTAAAAATACAAAATTAGCTGGGCGCAGTGGCACATGCCTGTAATCCCAGCTACTAGGGAGGCTGAGGCAAGAGAATCACTTGAAACTGGGAGGTGGAGGGTGCGGTGGGCCAAGATCGTGACATTGCACTCCAGCCTGGACAACAAGAGAGAAACTCTCTCTCAAAAAAACAAAAATAAATAAATAAATAAAATAACCAGATCATAAAACAAAACATACAACAACAACAAAATATATAATGCCCAAGGACTAGAGATTTTCACTTCCAGGTCACTTCATGATCTAGTTAACACACACCATTTTTCCTAAAAGAGAATATTGTCATTTCCATGGCAATAAAATTTCCCTCTCATCTACAGGGAACTCAAGGCCTAGGTCCTAGCTAATCCTTCCTCTGGGAAAAAATGCCTAGAACTCAGTTTGAGCCATTTCTTCCTAATTAACCTACATTAGGTTAACGCATTAGGTGCATCTTTAAAATTGGGTAATTTTTGGAAGAACAGCAGTATTCTTCACACTAGTGGCACTGACAGCACTCAGCCAAAAGCCACAAGGACATCATACATCGTATCACCACCACTACCCAGGATGGTGAGGACTCAGGGTCAGGCTCACAGGCAGCCACTCTTCACAGTGTTAATCTGTTGGCTGTTTGCCAGGTATCATTTAGGAAATGGCGTATCCTATGTTCCACAGAGCCTGATATTCTATAAAGAGAGACTCATCCTTTTGAAGACTTTATTCTCTGTTGAAATTTATAGACTTTGGGGAGAAACAGTGAATTATGCTTTAACAATCATTTATACCATGGTATAAGTGAATTTGTCAGTAGAAACTCAATAATTGCACTTTTTTCTTCTTCCTGAAAGAAGAGATTTAGAGCAAAGGAGGAAGCAGAAAACGTTTGTGGTGAAGAACTGCAGACAACCTTATCATTCTGCCTAGAGTCCAATCTGATATTTTTCATGCTGTCAATTTCCCGCTAGATAATCCATCAAAGCCTCCAGAAATGAGTCATGATTAAGGAAGAGATTTAGAGTGTCAGCACAACCCTCAAGGCACCCCAGACTTCAATAAAAATTCCTAAAGTTCAAACCTATAAACAGGGTCTGTAGCTAGGAAGAACAAAGGAACTAAATATCTTATTTTGGTTTAACCACTTAGGTCACATGTCAGACATGGAAACAGGTCAGCTTCATGGCCAAAAACCTGGATATTGCAAATAGAAACAAATAATTAGCTACATGGAACAGAAAGAGCATGACTTAGAAGATTTCTGGCAAAGGTATGCATGTGCTGTCATAAAAATGACTTAGAAAGCTTAACCAAACAGAAACTTAAGCCGGGAGCGGTGGCTCAAGCCTGTAATCCCAGCACTCTGGGAGGCCGAGACGGGCGGATCACGAGGTCAGGAGATCGAGGCCATCCCGGCTAACCCGGTGAAACCCCGTCTCTACTAAAAAATACAAAAAACTAGCCGGGCGAGGTGGCGGGTGCCTGTAGTCCCAGCTACTCGGGAGGCTGAGGCAGGAGAATGGCGTAAACCCGGGAGGCGGAGCTTGCAGTGAGCTGAGATCCAGCCACTGCACTCCAGGCTGGGTGACAGAGCGAGACTCCGTCTCAAAAAAAAAAAAAAAAAAAAAAGAAACTTAAAACGACCAAGAAAAAGAATATTTATGATTGGCAAAGATTCTCTCTCTAGACAAGAACCAATTACAGAATCTAATTGGAATAAAGGAAAAAGAGAAACTTCATTTCTGGTGATCCACCTAAGCAAAAGTTTTATTCTATGTCCACTGTTTACTCTTCATTAAAAAAGAAATGTAGCCAAAGAGATTTCCTTCCTGAGAATGTGCTGGGGCATGCATACAGGCACACACACACCCACACAGCAGTCCACCTCTACCAAAGCAACTCTGCAGAAAGGTGAGGACTCAGGTATGTGCCACACTGACACATATCAAAGAAAACCTGAAGCAACCTCTCTCTCTCTCTGACCCCTGAGGCAGTGTCTCTGAATTAAATGTTGCCAGGGTCACTGACCTCATCACTTCAGGTTTCACAAGCAACTGAGGAAGTTTTAGCCAAGACTGTCAGCCAATTCAACTGGAAGTTATTAATGTTTCCAAGAATAAAATGGACTAAACAAGTCTTAAACGAACCATACATTATCAAATATGAAACAAATACCACAAATGAAATTAGTTGAGTTGCAAACAGATTTAAGAATTGGTCCAAAGCCAATGTCATGCTTACACTTTTAAAGACAGAAACCTTTGTGCCCTAAGTAAATATCAGAGTCTCTGGGTTCAGAATTTCTGTCAACAGCTGAAATGTAGTTACCATTATTATTGTTTGCCATACCCTCTGGCCTCTAAAGAAGAAAAATTATAATTAAACAATGGCTTACTCAGTCCTATATCTAAGATATAAGGGCCCAATTAATCAGCCATCTCACACTTGTTTTAAAGTTCCAGTTAACATATACGAATGGTAACTCTACCCACTACTATATTTTCTGTACTCCATTTCTTAAAAGGAATAGGAATTAGAACTTTTAAAAAAGTCTGGAAGATAATGCTTTAGGAGCATCAAAGAGATAGAGCTGATGAAAACGTTACCTCTTTTTTTTTTTTTATCATTATACTTTAAGTTCTAGGGTACATGTGCACAACGTGCAGGTTTGATACATATGTATACATGTGCCATGTTGGTTTGCTACACCCATCAACTCATCATTTACATTAGGTATTTCTCCTAATGCTATCTCTCCCCCAAACCCCCAACCCCCGACAGGCCCCAGTGTGTGATGTTTCCTGTCCTGTGTCCAAGTGATCTCATTGTTCAATTCCCACCTATAAGTGAGAACATGTGTTTGGTTTTCCGTTCTTGCGATAGTTTGCTGAGAATGACGGTTTCCAGCTTCATCCATGTCCCTGCAAAGGACATGAACTCATCCTTTTTGATGGCTGCATAGCATTCCATGGCGTATATGTGCCACATTTTCTTAATCCAGTCTGTCATTGATGGGCATTTGGGTTGGTTCCAAGTCTTTGCTATTGTGAATAGTGCCACAATAAACATATTTGTGCATGTGTCTTTATAGTAGCATGATTTATAATCCTTTGGTTATATACCCAGTAATGGGATTGCTGGATCAAAAGGTATTTCTAGTTCTAGCTCCTTGAGGAATCGCCACACTGTCTTCCACAACGGTTGAACTAATTTACACTCCCACCAACAGTGTAAAAGTGTTCCTATTTCTCCACATCCTCTCCAGCATCTGTTGTTTCCTGACTTTTTAATGATCACCATTGTAACTGGTGGAAAATGCCACCTCTTTTCTATACTCAAAACCAGTTAGCTTTTACAATAAAATTTAAAAGTTATTCCATATGATTATCGAGAAAACCTGCTTAGAATCCCTTGAGTTCAAGGGAAATGTCACTCAGATATCTATCATATCTGTGCAAAAAGGTTAACGGAATATATTTGTCACAAGAAGCGCCTAAGAGTAATACTTACACAGCCTCCAGCAAGGACTTCTGCTGGAAGTGGAACAGAGCCATCTCTTCTGGTAAATTTGTCCCGAACAAAATCATTAACCTAATTAGAAAGACAACATCAGTTAACCAAAATTCCCAACTGTTTCTCTTCTGGCACACTGTTGCTTTTCCAAGTCAGCAAAATATTTGTCTTATGATAAAATTAAAAATTATCAAATGCTTATATGTAAAATTAAAGTTTTACAAATTCTGTGATAGTGTGCCAGTGTCGGCAGTATCAATTTTAGTTTTGTTTTTGAGACAGGGTCTCGCTCTGTTGCTCAGGCTGGAGTGCAGTGGCATGATCATAGCTCACTACAGCCTCAAATTCCTGGACTCAAGCAATCCTCCCATATCAGCCTCTTGGCATGTGTCACCACACTTGGCTAATTTTCCATTTTTGTTGCTGTTGTTGTTTTGGCAGAGCTGAATTCTTACTATGCTTATGCTGGTTTGGAACTCCTGGTCTCAAGTGATCCTCCCACCACCCAAAATGCTGGGATTATAGTCATGAGCTACCATGCCGAGCCTTGACTTCAGTTTTTTGGCTTAATGGTAATCTAAACAAATGACACAAATTCAGTTAGAGAGAAACTTACAGTCAGTTTAATGGCCTTTTCTGGAGCAACCCCTATAAGCTGTGGTATCAGACCTAGGTAAAGGGACAGAATGATCAGCAATATAGATGTACCAGACACGAAAACACAAGCCCAACAACAAGGAGTTTCCCCCATATTATTTACCCATCAAACATTTTAGAGTTTTCATTAAAATGGGAAAAAGATTATCCTGAAAACTCTGTATACATATGTAATCATTATTTACAAATACAGTATAATGTCATGTTTCTTGAGGCTATAAATCCTCTTCTTAAGCATGCTTACTTTAAAGCCCGGTTATCCAACACTTCCCAAAAAGTCCATGAGGAAGAAACAGAGCCATGGGTCTTCTCTATTCTGGGAACACTGCCAATGAAAATGTAACCAAATTCCCTCCCTTGTTATAACCAAAAACATATAAACATACACAGACACTGTACACTTGGAAAAGCTCTGAAAAGCATGCTGTTAAGCATACCCAGATTTTGCCACAAACTGTACTACCTACATAATGGCATACAGTGGCTTGGTTATTATAGAACACTAACTCCCATAATCTCTTCAGAGAGACACAGCATTCAATATTCATTTATTTAAAAGGAAGCCAAAACTGCAAAGAAAAATGCAGTTTTAAGTATTGTATAATGAGTATCTCCTATAAGCAAAAACATATGCCTGTTGTATTCTTATTTACTAATATATGTCAAGCTTAAGACATTTTAAAAGAATCCCCTCAAAACAAAGGAAATCATAATCCTTAGAAAGTTACATTTCCCAGGCTGGTTGTAAACTGGAAAAGAAAAAAATAAACAACATCTGTTGGGCTCAGCTTTCTAAAGCACACAGCTTATCCGAATTGTTAGCATACTTTTTCCCATACATTTTTTAAAGATGCTAACAATAAACATTTTATATTCTTTAAATCATCCAGCCAAACGGGAGTTATATATGTGTTTGCCTGCTTGCTGACTGCTGATCTGCAGCCTGCTTTGAGGATACTGCTGAGTGATTTTCCATAAGCTGAGAACCAGCAAGTAATCATACATATTGGCTACTGTCAGTCAGACTGAATTATCAATGATACACACAAATCCACACACACTTTTCATGGGTAGCAGACTGATTTAAAAGAACAAATCAGCAGATGGCAGTCTTAACTTTCTAACCCTCGTGATTATCAGGCTCAATTACTTTTAATCTAACTCCCATACAACCATGTCAGCATGCATATTTGTTTTACAACTCGCCTCAATAAGGCTCATGGAATTTAATAAAGTACTGATTTGTGTCATTTTATCATTGTTGCCTGCAAAGAAATTTAGCTAATCTGTCAACAATTTTGTCAATCATCTGACAGAATAATGGACCAGTTCCAAGCAATATATGACAATCTCAATAATCATAGTGCTCACATACAGGACTCCTACAATCTTCTCCCTAATACAAAAGTCTCTCATTTAAAGAACTGCTTTTATGAGCTTACATCCTGAATAAAACCAACAATCCCCTCCCCTACTTGCTATATTGCATCCATTTAATTAACATGACATCCCTCTCAAATGAAATCTTCTGTAAGCACCTATTCATTGAGAAGGCTAAACTGTGCAGTAAATATCTAGGTTCCTTTTAATAGGGGACATTTTCTTTGCAATTTAAAAGTATACCAAAGAGGAGAAAGGTCATTATTCAACAAAGAAACACTGAAGGTATCAAGGAAAAAAACAACCTTAATGCCACTTAACCTTGATTCCCTATTACATAAAATGTGGATATGCAGGGTTTAATCAGTTAAAACAAGCATTCACACAGAAAGATCTGCGTTCTGGATACTGTTCCCCTTTCCACAGGGTACATGCTGTACAGGTGGAATTCAAAGAGGCTACAGTTCTGAATATTTGAGGAAAACTCATCACATTCATTCTCAAGAGCAAGGTACTTGAGCCTAGTTTGATTTCAGAATGACTCTCTCCTCTTATTCTATACATAATGCTAAAAATGAACATCCTTGTGACCCTCTACTTCAATTATGAGTTTATCGGAGTTATATTTTTTGATTGAATACCTGTATATAATGTTAACCAGAGGTGTTTTTTTTCTCCTGTCCATGAGCCCAAAGCTTTGTTCGGGCCCAGTCTTTCTTACGAAGATTTCTAAGCCAAATAGTTCAACAGAGCTCAGAATAGGCTAGGGATTAATGAGCTTGTGTGTGCAAACAAACAAGTACAGTAAATTACATAAATGGCCTGGACTTGAGCATGTAGAGAGCATTTTCAAAGAATCCCAAGTGGCGCCCAAAGAGATTAAAAAATTAATCTCCCTCCCAAAGGAAACCCTATATTCTAATGTGGAAACACATACATGAAAGTCATTCTCTCTCCAAAGAGACAAGTTCCTACAAAGACAACGAGGGGTGGGGAGAATTCTGCATGGGGCTGCTGCCTCTGCTGCCAACTGCACTGTGCTCAGTCTAGAATGGCTGCTAACATTCCCTGCAAAAGAAAATCTCTCTGTTTTGACTGTACACCTCTGAGCTAAGTGGGGGAAAGGAGCAAGAATTAGACTTGGAACCAAAGGGTTTTCCCTTTTTTTCTTTTTTTTTTTTTTAAACCTTCACATGACTCATTGGAAAAAATTTATAAATGTTCCCTGAAAGAGACAAAAACATTTGATATTTCTTTCAGTTGAAACAAATATATGGAGGGTAAACTCATCTTTGAGTGGTAGCCTGGCTTCTTTTTCGCAGAAAAGAGATGTATTTCTCCTCTTTAATTCTTTGAGAAAAGCAGCTCTCTATTTCTTAGCTATCATCCTTGTATTCCACCTGCAGATATATGTCTTGGTTTGCAGAAGCATGGTGACATAGACCCATGTTGGGACAAACACATAATTTGGATACCAAGAAATATAAATAGCAAGAAGAAGAAATGAAGACCTTGTTTGCAGATTAATATTGCTAATCACCAGAAAGAATGTAAAAAGGGAAATGAGCAAAGAGAAAATAAAAAGAGAGAAACAGACCTAGTCTGGTTAGGCATACTACATATTGGCTTCCATAATTAGTGAGTTAAAATCTGCTGCTTGTGAGATCAAATCACTAACTTCAGCAGCTGGGATTTGCTTACTCACCCCGGTAGAGTCCAAAGAAGCCCTCATAACGCAAGACTTTCTTAAAACAGTCAAAGCTGTTTTTGTACATCAGCTCCCCAACAACAGAGCCAGAGCCACGCTGGTTTTGCATTCGGGTCTTCACCAGATCTATAGGATACACTGCAGTGGCTCCCACAGCTACAAACAGAAGAATTTTTAGGCTTAAAAAAGAACACAATTAAATGGAGAGTCCATAAGGATGACAAATCTTATCTTAAAGGATGAAAAAATAAAACACAATATGTATTCTCACAAAAGAGACTTTATGTTAGTATTTTTCTTTCCCTCACACACACCTTAGAGGTAGCAGGCTATAGCAACCACTGAAATCCATAAATACAGCTGCTTCAGAGAACAACTGTCAAGAATGCTCTTTGATATCTTAGGTTCATAAATTACAGAGTGGATTATCGAGTCACTTCCCAAATTAGATAGTTAACACTCAGTTTTCTATAATAACAACATTAAACTATTATATAAAACATTTACTTATATTTTCCATTAAATGCCTAAATATTATGCCAGTTACTTCTTAAAATGACTATATCCGTACACTAGGTGGCTACAATTTTAAAATTTAGTTTAATAAAGCATCTCGGTAAATTAATCATAGTTACAACCACAATATTGGAGACACATTTCAACATTATCCTATCCCTATGTATAGAATTTGGTTTGAAAGAAAATGAGGCCGGGCACGGTGGCTCAAGCCTGTAATCCCAGCACTCTGGGAGGCCGAGACGGGCGGATCACGAGGTCAGGAGATCGAGACCATCCTGGCTAACACGGTGAAACCCCGTCTCTACTAAAAAATACAAAAAACTAGCCGGGCGAGGTGGCGGGCGCCTGTAGTCCCGGCTACTCGGGAGGCTGAGGCAGGAGAATGGCGGGAACCCGGGAGGCGGAGCTTGCAGTGAGCTGAGATCCGGCCACTGCACTCCAGCCTGGGCGACAGAGCGAGACTCTGTCTCAAAAAAAAAAAAAAAAGAAAAAAGAAAATATGGCTATGCTTTAAAATTTCTCAGGGACTGAAAAATTTATTTACATGAACGAAAGTATTACACACTTTGACTGCTGAAAGCCGAAACCTGGTTTGCAACTTCTAAAACTGACAGTGAAAAGAAAAAAAAAAAGTATTTTGAGTCCAGGCTTATCTTAAAAAATCGTAAGCATTTTAATCACACCTGCTAGTTTCTTCTCAACAAAGCAACTTCAGATTGTACACATTTTCTTTTTTTTTTTTTTTTGAGACGGAGTCTCGCTGTGTCTCCCAGGCTGGAGTGCAGTGGCGTGATCTCGGCTCACTGCAAGCTCCGCCTCCCGGGTTCACGCCATTCTCCCGCCTCAGCCTCCCAAGTAGCTGAGACTACAGGCGCCCACCACCACGCCCGGCTAGTTTTTTGTATTTTTAGTAGAGACGGGGTTTCACCATGTTAGCCAGGATAGTCTCGATCTCCTGACCTCGTGATCCACCCGCCTCGGCCTCCCAAAGTGCTGGGATTACAGGCTTGAGCCACCGTGCCCGGCCGATTGTACACATTTTCTATTTAGAGTATCTAAGCAAAAACAGTCTCTCAAATTTTGACTGTGAATCACTTTGAGACGTTGTTTTATTTCATGAGGTTCTGGATTCATATCTCAAATCTCAATTTCTTTTTTTTTTTTTTTTTTTTTTCAGTTTTATTTTAGGTGTAGGGTATATAAGAAGGTTTGTTACATAGGTAAACACATGTCATGGGCGTTTGTTGTACATATTTCATCACTCAGGTATTAATCCCAGTATCCAATAGTTATTTTTTCTGCTCCCCTCCTTCCTGCCACCTTCCCCCGCAAGTAGACCCCAGCGTCTGTTTCCTTCTTTGGGTTCATAGGTTCCTATTTAGTTCCTACTTATAAGTGAGAGCATGCGGTATTTGGTTTTCTGTTCCTGCGTTAGTATGATAAGGATAATAGCAAATCTCAATTTCTTAACCTGCCCCATAAACACAGTTTCATTTTCCACTTTTTTATACTGGCCTTAGCCAGTATGATTAAGGAGAGTGCAGCACTGCATCCCAGACTTTCACATCATTACAGAGGTTTTGTCCTGAAGACAGACTGGAGCCAGATGGTCCACAGTCATTGCTATGACAAGTCCCCTGATCATAGGTAAAAATAAAGAACACTTCAGAAAGCCCTGAAGTCGTGACCCATGGGAACAATGAACTACACCTTTGCTGATCTGCCTTAGTCTAGTGAGATAAGATTACATTAACACAAGCCTCAAACAGCACACAGACATGTCACTCACCTCCAGCAACTGAGCCCAGAGTGAATCTGTAAGCAGACTCGGCAATCTGGAGCCAGATAGGCCTACCTAATCCAGGAGACTGCTGCAAAGAAGAAGAAAGCAAGTAAAAAAAAAAATCTTGAAAGAGCACACAGCAAGTGAAGAAAACTACAATTTGACTATTTTAAGACAAGAAAAAACAAAACCTAAAAGTGATATTGGTAATGCAGTAGTATCTTTTCCAAAAGAAGAAAATAGGATATTCATGCAGCCAAAAATGAAAGCAATGTATTTAAAAATAGATAACTCTATCATCAGCATTTAAAAACCATATTAAGCCAAATACACAGTAGCTTCCCCCTTACCCCAATTTTTACAAGCCTATTAATACCTCATTTATCTGCTACTGTTGGGGGAATACACTATCAGTTTACAGAAGTGAATCTTTCAGGTAAACAAGCATTTCAGTTATAAATTTTTTTTCCTTCTTTAACTTAAAATTTAAAAAGCTTTCTAAAGTATAAAAAATTAACTTGATTCTTAAATCGGAGAATATTGATCATAATCTACCATCTCTAATGACTACTGTCATAGTTCTAACATAAAATCTATAATAATAATAAAGAGAAAAATTCCACCAGATGTTATTTCACAGGTATCCCATAGCATAAAGAAAGGATCTAAGATAACTTGTCTATACTAGTGTGTCAGTCTTGTTCTTTAATATTCATTATGAAAAGACCTTCTATACTATGTAAACAGTATGAAATGACAGAATAAACTAAATAAAAAGTTAACATACTTGCCAATGTCTTAATTATATATACAAAAATCTAATATACATTATACAATTATATATAAGATGGATTTTAAAGTATATACAAAAATAGAAATTATAAAAGAATGGGATAAATGTTTCTAAGTAATTTTATATTTCACTTATTAATTAATGCAAAAATATTCTTTTTTTTTTTTTCTTTTTTTGGAGACAGAGTTTCACTCTGATGCCCAGGCTGGAATGTAGTGGCACAAACACGGCTCACTGCAGCCTCAAATTCCCAGGTTCAGGCCATCCCACTGCCTCAGCCTCCGAAGTAGCTAGAACTACAGATGCATGTCACCATGCCCAGCTAATTTTTAAATTTTTTTGTAGAGATGGGGTCTGTCTATGTTGTCCAGGCTGGTCTCAAACTCTTGAGCTCAAGCAATCCTCCCACCTCAACCTCCCGAAGTGCTGGGATTACAGGCACGAGCCACCTCACCTGGCACAAAAGTATTCCTGATACTGCTTTCGAATACCAAAATCCATGGATGCTCATGTCCCTGATCTAAAATGGTGTAGTATTTTCATATAACCTATGCACATCCTCTGGTATATTTTAAATCATCTATACATTACTAATACCTAATATAAGGTAAATAAGATGTAAATAATTGTTATGCTGAATTTTTAAATTTTATATTTTTTATTGTTGTAGTGTTATTTTTTATTGTTTGTTTTTTCCCAAATATTTTCCAACCACAGTTGGTTGAATCCAAGGACATGGCACTCAAGCAGATGGAGGGCCCACTATATTGAATATGCTTCAGTATAATTAACTGAATATGCTTCAATGAGTTTCTAAAATGTTGATTAACCAGTTAATTCTGATACTTTGTTTCAAAGACAACAGTTGAAAACATAAACACAATCTGTCCTTTCAAGGCAGTGATGATATTTAATCTTATATACTTTGAAGGAATTCAAGTTATGGCATTGCTATGGATTCAATGCTTGTGACTCCCCAAAATTCATGTGTTGAGACCCTACTGCCCAGTGTGATAGTATGTGAAGGTGGCAACTTTGGGTAGTAATTAGGTCATGAAAATGGAGCCCTCATGATAGGATTAGTGCCATTATAAGAAAAGACACAAGAAAGATGACCTCCCTCTATCTCTCCCTCATATAACAAGGATGTAACAAGAAGCCTGCTGTCTACAGACTAGGAACAGGGCCCTTACCAGTAAATGAATCAGCCAGCACCTTGATCTTGTAGTTTCTAGCCTCTAGAACTATGAGAAATAAATGTTTGTTATCTAAACCACCTATGGTAATTTGTAATAGGAGTCCAAACAAAGACAGGCATTTTAGCTTACATTTTAAAATCAATATAGCTATTATGCTACCTACTAAACACATTGGCATATGTTTTTAACTTCTTTAAAAATGTACTGGGCCGGCGCAGTGGCTCATACCTGTAATCTTAGCATTTTGGGAGGCTGAGGTGGGCGGATCACTTGAGGTCAGGAGTTCAAGACCAGCCTGGCCAACATGGTGAAACTCTATCTCTACTAAAAATGCAAAAATTAGTCAGGTGTAGTGGTAGGTGCCTATAATCCCAGCTACTTGGGAGGCTGAAGTGGGAGCATCACTTGGACCTGGAGGTGGAGGTTGCTGTGAGCTGAGATCACAAATCACTGCACTCCAGCCTGGGTGACAGAGCAAGACTCTGCTTCAAAAAAAAAAATGTATATAGAACGTTATTTCCCCCACTTAAGAGTTTCTCAATCACAAAACTGGATGAAAATAAATCTCATTCTCATAAATTATGAATTATTTTCAATCATGTATCCTTTCAAAATATGTTGAATTAAAACTCATAGAATAAAAAGCCTATGATCCTAAATAAGCATCAAGTAACCATTAATTCCCTTATTCATATAAAAGGTTTCTCCTGTATTCAACCACCTGTATTTTTCTTTATACTTTCTTCCTTTAAAGAACATTTATAAGCCCTACAAAATCCTATGAAAACTGAAGGATTATACTGTGCTTTAATTCTTTGCTAAAAACATTTCTAACTATAAATACCCAAATGCCTTTTGACAGAAATGTCACCTTCGCCCTTATTAAATAACATTTAAAAGAAAACATACAATATATGGTCAGCAACATTTTTTTTAAGGCTTAGTTATCACTTATGGCTCGCTTGTATTCAGGTATGTAAATTAATGTAATTAATGCTATGGATTTCACTTCATGAATATTCATAAATGAAATGCTATCGCTGTCATCCCTATTAATGACTGTGTACTGAATTTTTAGCATTTAGGCTGAAGGAAAACACTCAGCACTAAGAAGATTGCCTGCCGTGAGCAAATGTGCCAAAGGAAAAGACGCTCTTTCCCTTAAGGTTATGATTATGATCATAAAGTTTGATATTTAACAAGGTTAATTAAGTGTTTTTCAAAACAAGAGTTGAGAATCTTAAATGATTTTTAACCTACTCCCTAAGCATATGTGTGTGATAGGAAATAAGTTGATTCCTCATTTAAAGAGATGTTCTCTTCATTTTTTTGTTATAGGTATCTTATTTTGTAAGTGAGAATTAGGTCTAGTGAGGTGGCTCACACCAGTAATCCCAGCAATTTGGGAGGCTGAGGCAGGCAGATCACTTGAGCCCAAGAGTTCAAGACCAGCCTGGGCAACATGGTAAAACTCCATCTCTACAAAAAATACAAAAATTAGCCAGGCATGGTAGTACATGCCTGTGGTCCCAGCTGCTCGAGAGGCTGAAGTGGAAGGATCACTTGAGTCTGGGAGGTTGAGGCTGCAGTGAGCAGTGATGATGCATTAGATAAGGCAAGATTATGTCAGTTAACAAGTCAAACCACACTGCCAACTCAATAGGGAGAATTACCTCTTTCAAATGACACACTATTAATGGGTAGAATAAAAGGGAAAAATAGCTAAAGTTTTTATCTCGAGCATTGGAAGGGGGGAAAAAGGCTAGATTCTATAAAAACAAAAATGTATGACTGGAATGGCAAAATAAGGCTAGGGGAAACAAAACAAAATTTTTCTGTCTGCAAATTACATCTATGACTTCAATAGTCTGGGATTTGAATGCAATATTCTTGGCCTTACAAAGTAAGATTAAAACCTAAAGCCATGACAGTATAGGAGAAGGAGATGAAGAGAAAAAAAAATATATATATATGTGTGTGTGTGTGTATATATATATATTTTCCCCTGAATGCTAAACAATACATACTTTTCTCTCAGTAAAAAGGGAGTTAAGTTGTGTTAAGGACTACAGTAAGTCTTCAAATCTAATAATTTAAATGAGTTAAATGACTAATAAATAATAGCTAATACATAAACCTAATTTTCTTTTTGAGAACAGACTTCCTTTTGTGGTAAAGTATCACAGGTGAAAGAGGTAAAATGTTCCAAAAAAAGGAATTCCTAAATGGACTGTAATGTCTTCCTGTATGTGCTCATGAATCCAAAATTCAAAGAAGGGCCACAGAAATGCAAATTACACAAAGAAAACAAAGTCCTATGTCTAAGGAATGCTATACACAAAATAAAGATTAAAAAAATTATAATATGCAGCCATAAAAAAGAATGAGATCCTGTCTTTTGCAGTGACATGGATGGAGCTGGAGGCCATTATCCTTAGCAAACTAACACAGGAACAGAAAACCAAATACCGTTATGTTCTCACTTATAAGTGGGAGCTAAGTGATAAGAGCTTATTATGAACACAAAGAAGGAAACAACAGACACTGGAGTCTACTTGAGGGAGGAGTAGGGGAGAAAGGAGAGGAGCAGAAAAGATAACTATTGGGTACTGGGCTTAATACTTGGGTGATGAAATAATATGTACAAAAAATCCCATGACACATGTTTACCTATGTAACAAACCTTCACATGTACCCCCAAACTTAAAAGTTAAAATAATAATTCTTAGTAATTCAATAATGTTTTGACAGAACACAATCCAGCTTATATTCCATAGTTCTTTTAGTGAGTGGCCTATAGCTTTAATATAATTTCCCATAGAAACAAAACTTTTTTAAAGAAAGTACATATATACCCAAGCAGGTCCATCACAGATCATTTATCCCATACAGTTGAAAAAGTAATTATGTAATATACAGTAAAGAAAAAGAGAAGGTTTGTTTTCCCACTTTCACATAGGGCCAGAATTGGTCTATAACCTGGTTTTAACATCCAAACTGTTAACATGCTTCAAAAATATACATCCTCTTCTTTCTGCAATCCACCTCCTCTTTTATCTCATTTCCCTCAAATCAAAATTTCCATTTCTCTCACTGTAGGTCATCTTAATAGCACAACATATTTATCCGTTCTACTGATGGTGAGTATTTAGATTGTTCCAATATTTTTGCAATTGCAAATAATGTTGCTATAAACATTCTTTTTTTTTTTTTTTTTGAGACACAGTCTCCCTCTGTTGCTCATGCTAAAGTGCAGTGGCACATTCCTGGTTCACTGCAACCTCTACCTCCTGGGTTCAAGCAATTCTCATGCCTCAGCCTCCCGAGAAGCTGGGACTGTAGGTGCGCACCACCATGCCTGGCTAAATTTTTTGTATTTTTTTGTAGACATGGGGATTCATCATGTTAGCCAGGCTGGTCTCAAACTCCTGACCTCAAGTGATCCACCCACCTCAGCTTCCCAAAGTGCTGGGATTACAGGTGTGAGCCACCACGTCCAGCCTAAACTTTCTTGTACATATCTCTTAACACACTTGTGTAAACATTTTTGTTAGGGACTACTCCCAGGAGAGGAACCGACAGGTCACGGGGTATGT
Organism: Macaca fascicularis; assembly: GCF_037993035.2. Taxonomy (NCBI): domain Eukaryota; kingdom Metazoa; phylum Chordata; class Mammalia; order Primates; family Cercopithecidae; genus Macaca; species Macaca fascicularis. The sequence continues at coordinate 67,358,228 of NC_088386.1, forward strand.
GTTTCTTCAACTGCAGTGGTACTGACAAATAGTTTCCAAAGTTGTGATGCTAGCAATTTCCATTCCTTCACCTCTTGAACAACACTTCCCATTGTCAGAGTATAATTTTGATTAATCTGGATAGTATAAAATAGCATCCCATTGTAGTTTTAGTGTGTGTTTTCTTGTACTAATGGTATTAAACTTTTCTATTATTTTTCTTTACCATTTGGATATCCTCTTTTGTGAGGTTTCTCTTCAGGTATTTTGCCAATTTTTCTATTGCATTGCCTGCCTTTTGCTTATAAATTTGCAGAAGTTTATTATACTATATATTCTGGATACAGATCCTCTATTATTTAAATGTATTGCAAATATCTCTGCCTATTGTATAACTTGTCTTTTCACACTCTTAGTGGTATATTTTGATAAAAGTTCTTTAATGAAGTTTAACTTATTAATCTTTTTCTTTATGACTGGTGTTCTGTACTATTTACAAAATCTCTGCTTATCTCCAGATCAGAAATAGAATCTCTCATGTTATCCTCTTTAATCTTTCACATTTAGGAACAGAAAAAGACTTTTGTGTATGGTATGGGGTAGTGATTTTTTTTCCTTGTTGAATATCCATCATTAACTAAAAATTTTTAAAAATAGGCCTGGTAGAATTTCAACCAGCATTTAAAAATTAAAATATAAAACATTTCAGGCACTTAAAAAAATACAAAGAAATATTAATACTTTTTCCTCACTTCTCATCCCCTTTTACCTAATGGAAGTAGATGAGAGTAGATTAAGCAACTGTGTCACATATATGTTTCAGCCCATCTTGGAGTTTGCTTATACAGGCTTCTCATATTTGATAATAAGCACAATAATAGCAGTTAACATTTGTTGCATGCTTAACAGGTGTTAGGCTTAATGTAAGTGTATTATTACTCATGTAATTCTCATAATAATCCTGTAAAGATGAATACTGCTATCTTTATTTATTTATTTATTTATTTATTTGAGACAGGGTCTTGCTCTGTCATTCAGGCTGGAGTGCAGTAGTATGATCACAGCTAACTGCAGTCTCAAACTCCTGCGCTCAAGCAATCCTCCCACCTCTGCCTCCCAAATAGCTGAGACTACAGGTGCTACCATGTACCTGGCTAATTCTACCATGCCTGGCTAATTTTTTGTATGTTTTTGTAGAGACAGAGATTCATCATATTGCCCAGCTGGTCTCAAACTACTGGGCTCAAAACAATCTGCCCGCTTTGGCCTCCCAAAGTGCTGGGATTACAGGCACAAGCCACTGTGCCTGGCATACTGTCCCTATTTAATAAACGAGGAAACAGAATGAGAGGATGTTACATAATCAGTGGCCAACCTCTTAACTACTGTCTCCTTCATAACTTCTATTTCTGGACTCACAGATTCTCCATCATAAACAAGTGTTTTCATAATACCTTTCATAAGGTGAGATAACAAAACATACATCCTTCTTCCTATTTTACATTTAGGTTTCTAATATATTCATATAAGAGAATACTCTGCATAATAAATGTAAGTAATTATGTACTACAAATTTGGCAATATAGGAAAAATCACAAGAGAATCAAATCAAGATATCTTCTGGAAGTAACATGGGAATAGCTATGGTTAGCATTACTGTAATTCTGTGAACTAAAGAATGTTAAAAACTGAGTCACTAGGATTGTAGTCTATATGGCCGCCTTAGAATGCCTCATAAACCTGAAATACGTTAACTGAGAATGTTTTTTCAAGGCTGAAAATTGAAGAAAGTTTATTCTATTACTTTGGTTGCTATAAGAACTTAAGCATATTTTCATATTATTCTACTTGAGTCCAGCCTGAATTCCTTACAAAATTTTAAATGTTACAAAGGAAAAAGGAGGATAAATTTAGAATTCTGAAAATAAAATCCATTGATACATACCATTTTACAGAATGCAGGAGCTTGAAGGCTTCTCAGAAATACATGAAGATACTCACTTTACTAAAGGGAAAACTGAGGCCCAAATAAACTTGTATCAGATCTCAAGGACAGTAAAGGTCGGATTTCACAATGGCCATTAGTGGACATTAATTTGAACCCTTAACCTTCACAAATCTGTTCCTATAAAACTCTAATAATTATTTATTATTTCGGTTGAGTTCTATTTTCTCAGATTTTATTCCTATAATAATGTAGAGGAAAACACATACTTAAGATCTTAATTTTTATTTCTCTGTACCTAAGCCTCAGTAGAAAGACTATTTTCTATGTGAGAGGAAACATTAAACATTTTAGCTGAACGCAGTGGCTCATGCACTCTGTAATTCCAGCACTTTGGCAGGCCAAGGCCAGTGGATTAATGTAAGCTTAGGAGTTTGAGACCAGTCTGGGAAACATGGCTAAACCCTGTCTCTACTGAAAAAAAATTAGCTGAGCATGGTGGTGTATGCCTATAGTCCCAGCTATTCAGGAGGCTGAGGTGGGAGGATCACCTGAGCCAGGGAGGTCAGGGCTGCAGTGAACAGTGATTGTGCCAATGCACTCCAGCCTGGGTGACAGAGTGAGACTCTGTCTCCACCAAAAAAAAAAAAGAAAAAGTGTCCTGAGACTCTGAGGTTCTTCCTTTGGGGACAATGTAAGAATACCTAAGACCTCTACCAGCTCTCTAGAAATTCTAGATCCCTGTACCATCTCACTGGTTAAGGAAAGGCAGAGAAAGCACTCCCCATCACTCTGGATACCAATCAGAGACCCAGGGAAGAAGAAAATGGTGGTTTTTATCACTGCCCATTTCCTAAATATCTGACAAGACCCTTGAGGCCACCCAACCCAGCATAAAAGCATCAGCACCGCCACTGAAGACAGGCAAATCATCTTGAATCTGTCTTAAAAAGAATTCACAGCAGTAGCAAAATTACATCACTTTCCTAAGGATGAAGAAACGTGAAGGACGCAGACTCAGGGTGCCAAAGATTGCAAAACAAGCTTCAGATATGGCCTCTAGGAAAATTGCTAGGGGCAAGAGAGGTGGGTGAATAGAAAACTAAGCGGCAGAAAAACTGAGGAGGAGGAAATGAGTTGAGACTTTTAAATTCAGTTTACAATGTTTTTAATACGCTAAATGAAATATTTCCCAATTACAAATATTAAGGACACCTTCAGGGAGAGTTATATCAATAGACACATGTAATACTGCAAAATATCTTCTTTTGAAATGCAATTTTTCAAAATTCAAGAGCAAATTTTCACAAATGTATATACTACAAAAAATAAAATTAAATTCAGTAAGAGCTCTTTAAATATTTCAATGTCTTTTTTAATTTTATTAAAAAATTTTCACCTTCTTTCCTTTTATTAAATGTTGTAATTTTATAAAATTTTATTTTTTAAAAATCACTGAACTGAAATAAATCTATCTATTTTTAAAGGATTTGAGACCTCATAATGGAAATAAACTTTTTTCTTTTTTTTTTTTTTAAGACAGGGTCTCACTCTGTTGCCCAGGCTGGAGTGCAGTAGCACAATCACGGCTCACTGCAACCTCAACTTCCTGGGCTCATCAGTCTCTTCCTCCCCATCAGTCTCCGAAGTAGCTAGGACTACAGGCACATGCCATCATACCTGGCTAATTTTTTGCTTTTTTTTTTTTTTTTTTTTGGTAGAGATGGGGTTGTGCCATGTTGCCCAGGCTGGTCTGGAACTTCTGGGCTCAAGCAATCTGCCTGCCTCAGCCTCCCAAATTGCTGGCATTACAGGCATAAGCCACTGGGCCCAGCCTGGAAATAAACTTTGATGGCAGCAGGTAAAAGAGTTTTTCTGATACAAAAGAAGCTAAATTGCAATGAGTTACAATACATTTTAATTTGTAGGAAGTTTATTACACAACAGTAAACAAACTATTAACACAAAACGTAGATATAATGTTTCTTTTCCATTTTCAATTTGCTTCAACCTGACTACAAAATGTTGTTGTTCCTTATGTAAAGTAGAACTGGAAATTCTAATTAGTTTCACAGGCAGAATCATCATTCCATGGAGCTCAAGTAGAAGAAAGGTTTCCGACCAAGTCTTCCCAAAGTGAACTACACTTAAACATATCTTGATGTTTCATTAACACATTTGGTGAAGGTGAACAATAACAGCAAACCAACCCTGGCTACTCACCAATGTGGCAGCAATGAAGAAAGAGCAGACATAGCCTCTTTCTACAGCATGCACATTTAGTAGCGTGCTCTCTCTCTCTCCCTCTCTCTGTCTCTCTCTCTGTATCCTGTCTTCTTTATCCATGCCCTCCCCATGTTGCCTAGCCTAGTATGGCATCACACTCTCCTAGAGAATTATGAGGAACGCAGGCTCCATGTCTATTGGAGCAGGAAAGTACCAGGAGGACAATGACTGGCCTTCCTAACCCTTACCCACACACAAAAGCAATGTGATCATCTGCTACCACTGAAACTTCGAAAGTGCTATAGAAGTAGAGGTTTCAACTCAAAACAAGATTTGTTAAAAACTGTTCCATTCCACTCTTCAAGGTAATTTCATGGAATTTCTTTTTCTTACCAAGATAGTACTTGTAGTCAGAAATGGGACTGTATTAATTTTATAGGACTCAGAAGCTACTGTTTTAATCATTCTTAACATTTATATTTATCAAAAATGTAATAACAGTCAAGGTTTTCTTTCCGGTTTCACTACTTTTTTTTTCCCCAGGTTGTAATCTGTAAGGCACAATCCCAGTGAATCAATTATTTCATTTGAGGGAAGTTTTTTTATTTTAGAAACCCTATAAATGCCAGTTTAATGATACAAAGTAAACCTAACAATTATCTTCAAATGTGACGAGGCAAATGAAAAGAATGCTAATTCTAAGGGGAAGGGGGTCAAACCGATGTATGTTTGAACTCTTATTTTCCTTATCTGAACAAAACAAAAAACAAAACACAAACATAAATCTAGTTATCTCATAAAAATGTTCTATAGGCTGGGCGTGGTGACTAATGCCTGTAATCCCAGCACTTTGGGAGGCCGAGGTGAGTGGATACCTGAGGTCACAAATTTGAGACCAGCCTGCCCAACATGGCAAAACCTTGACTCTACTAAAAATACAAAAATTAGCCAGTTGTGGTGGCGCATGCCTGTAATCCCAGTTACTCGGGAGGCTGAGGCAGGAGAATCTCTTAAACCCAGAAGGCAGAGGTTGCAGTGAGCCGAGATCATACCATTGCACTCCAGCCTGGGCAACAGAGCCAGACTCCATCTAAAAAAAATATATATATATATATATGTGTATATATATATATTCTATAAAAGTGGGGGTAACAGTAGTTCTATAAAGGTAATCTTTAAGCTAAGTAAAGTCTTTCTCTAGAAAGTAATTTTTAATTTTTACAGCATTCAGAAGCTGTCAGCTCCTACTCAGGCTACTAGTTCAGCATTTTTTAAGGTGATCATATTTATGAGACTACTCATACCTGTCTCTGAAGTTCTGCCAGGTTGTAAGGTAAGGCCCCCTCAGCCAATGGGGCTATTCTCTCAATATCTGCCAAAGTCAAGCGCCTTCAGGAAAAATATAAGAAAGAATTGTTAGACACTGACAAACTCCTCATGCCAAAATCATCTTTTCTCAAAAAAAAAAAAAAAAAAACAAACTCCGAACTATAGTTTAAAATCTTTACTTCCCTATTTACACAAATCATTTTAGTGACCAAAAAACCTTTTAACTGTTTTCATCAACAAAAACCAAGACTCCAGAGAAATAATGTGGAGTGAATAAATTTAGTAAGACTCCAGTGATAGATATTAAAATCAAATAATTATTGCCAGAAGCAAAATATAGAGGTTGACTGTCCGTACCCACTAAATGTGTCCCCTAAGGATATCTATTTAAAGCACAGGTACAAAGTATCTGGGAAGGATACATATAAATCTGATAAATACTGGTTGCCTCCAAGGAAAGGAACAAGGGTAGGAGGGAGACTTCTTCTTTTTTTTTTTCAACGATATGTTCTTTCCAACCCTTTGAGTTTTGACCCATTTTTAGGCAGGAGAATAGGGTCTGGAGACAGGGAGACTTCACTTCAGCCTCATGGGCCAACTCTTCATTTGCGTAGGATAACTTCAGCCTCTGATTGGTTGCAGGCTGAGCCTTCACTTCGGCCTCCAATTGATCACGGGCTGAGCCTTCACTTCAGCCTCCAACTGGTTGTGGGTCAAGTCTTCATTTATATAGGGTGTAACAAATAGGAAACTTCTAACGGGTACTAAACCCCAGATGATTTTCAACTAAGTCTCTTGAGCTGCTTGCTCAAGCCTGCTCCTGATATGTGGAGTATACTTTTGCTTCAATAAATCTATGCTTTTGTCTTCTATTGCTTTGTGTGTTTTGTCCAATTCTTTGTTCAACATGCCAAGAAACTGGACAACTTATAGTCAAGACCCTCCACTGGTAACATATCTTGGCAAGTCAGCCAGGAGGTAAGCCCAAATGTGGGGATTTATTTCTCTTTGCCTTTTCCCTTTTTCTTTTCGGACACAGGCTGGAGTTATCTCCATGCAGGGCTCCCTCCACTCCACAGAGGGGAACCCCTTCCGCTCTCTTTCCCTTTTCCAACACGGGATTCTTCACAGACAGCATCTAAGCATGAAGGCAACAGCAGGTGTCAGGCCAGGGCCACTCTCCCAGGAGACTGAAAGGTATCCATGTGGAAGCACCTGACCACCACTGCCTGGTTTGGGTGAGGGACCTGAGTCCTTTTCTTTTTTTCAGTCTTTCAGAGGCTGTTTCCTAGTAGATCCTTGGTAATTGAGGGCAACTAGCCAGGGCCACTCTCTGGTGTTACCTGAAGGCCAAGAAGTGAATGGAGATAGCTGCCCTGCCCAGAATGGGTAAGTACTCTTTTCTGTCTTTCTTAGTTACAGTCCCTAACCCCTACGTATGATGAAATTGACAGTGGCAGCTCTTCTAGAACAAATTCACACGTTTCAGTCAACTTAAGCCCTCTTTCCTTACGCCAAATGCTCCTAAAGAGTTAGCTTGTAGGCCGGGCGCGGTGGCTCAAGCCTGTAATCCCAGCACTTTGGGAGGCCGAGACGGGCGGATCACGAGGTCAGGAGATCGAGACCATCCTGGCTAACACAGTGAAACCCCGTCTCTACTAAAAATACAAAAACTTAGCCGGGCGAGGTGGCAGGCGCCTGTAGTCCCAGCTACTCGGGAGGCTGAGGCAGGAGAATGGCGTGAACCCGGGAGGCGGAGCTTGCAGTGAGCTGAGATCCGGCCACTGCACTCCAGCCTGGGTGACAAAGCGAGACTCCGTCTCAAAAAAAAAAAAAAAAGAGTTAGCTTGTAATGGCAAAAGATATCTCTTAGGCATTCTGATTCCCCTTCAACTTGCTGAGGACTTTTGGGGCCCACAATCTTTAGAATACATTCTACATCTTGTTTCTTTTGTCATCACCATATTATTCTTATAGAATGACCTGCCCTTACATGGGGTCCATTGTCATGATGGTGGATTTTTAAACATTCCCTCTCTTATTGAGGGCCTGAGTGGAAGAGCCAACCCTATTATTTCATTTTTCATGCTCCAAATCTACCTTTCCCCCCTGAGACTACCTGTAAAATCCACATGACAAAAGAAATCCATCCAACTTCTAGTTCCTACTATTAAAGTTCATGGCTATCACTCCAGTGGAACAGGAAACAATGGCCTTATCAAATTATAAGGATGCTAGAAGTCAAGGCCTTCATCCGGGGACAAAAGGAAGGCTCACGGTGGGTCATCAGTGGTGGAGAGAACCTTCCCAAAGTGGTACCAGCACCCATCTAAGGTCAGACTAAGATGGGGCCCTAAAGGGGGACACCCCTGAGGACCCCAATCAAGGCCCAGAGATTTTGCAGGGGGATGCCCCGGTAAAATCTGAGTCACCAAATAAGCTAAGTTCTCTTCTTTCTTCCAGACCACTATGGCAACTCTCCATCCATTCCATCTGATTCCCCACTTGGCTGCATTCTCAACCACTGGGAATTCTCAAATGTCAATTCTCAAATGTCAATTTGACCCTGACAATCTAAGGAGAAAAAACCTGATTTTTTTTTTTTTTTTTACTGTAATACTGTATGGCCCCAAAATTAGCTGGACAGCCGGGAATAATGGGAAGTCTTAATTACAACACCATCCTGCAATTAGACCTATTTTGCAAAAGGCAGTGTAAATGGTCAGAAATCCTACATGTGTAGGCCTTTATGGCCCTATGTCAAAACCCAACCATCAGCAAAACTCCCAGAACCTGCCCCCAAAAGGAAGGTTCTAAGGCAGAACTGGATATTGTGGATGACCTCCTTTATGCAAGGGCCACCTGTCTCTTGGGGCAATGGCAACCACCCCCATATAACTCCTTGCCAAGTGTTTCTGAGGCCCAAACCCAAGAGCTAAAGCCAAGGGCCCTGCTAAGTCCCCCTCACATTCAGAGGGGAACACCCTATTCAACTACCTCTATAGCCCTGCTATCCCTTAGGGAAGTAGCAGGAGACGAGGGGCTGGTCCGAGTTTCGGTCCCCTTCTCCATAAATGACATACAACAATGTAAAGAAAAAGCTAGGAAGCTATTCAGAGAACCCCAGAAAACTTGCAGATAGGTTCCAAGCTTTGACCTTAGCCTTTCATCTCTCATAGAGAGACGTTCAATTCATTCTAGCAACTTGTTGCACCCTCTTGGAAAAGGAATGAATCTTTGAGGTCACTTGCCAAGAAGCAGACAATTTACTTGCCCAAAACCCTCAGGGTTATCACCCAAACCCAGACACAGTCCCCGCTACTGATCCTAACTGGGACCATAACACCCCCATGGGAATGAACAACTGGGCCAAATTTCTTAAGGCTCTCCTTGGAGGAAAGAAAAAGGGAGTAACTAAGGCAGTACATTATGATAAAGTAAGGGAGGTTGCACAAGGCAAGGAGGAAAATCTAGCCGTGTTTTATGGCAGGCTGGAGGAAGCCTTTAGAAAATATACCAATCTGGACCCTTCCTCTCCTGAAGGCAGTGTTGAGCCCTCTTTTGTTCCTAGTATTACTACCTTCAGTGTGAACTCTCTTGTTAGTGATTACTCCATTTAGAAGTTTGTACTTTTGGCCGGGCGCGGTGGCTCACGCCTGTAATCCCAGCACTTTGGGAGGCCGAGGCGGGCGGATCACAAGGTCAGGAGATCGAGACCACGGTGAAATCCCGTCTCTACTAAACACAAAAAATTAGCCGGGTGCGGTGGCGGGCACCTATAGTCCCAGCTACTCAGGAGGCTGAGGCAGGAGAATGGCATGAACCCAGGAGGCGGAGCTTGCAGTGAGCCGAGATCGCGCCACTGCACTCCAGCCTGGGGCACAGAGCGAGACTCCGTCTCAAAAAAAAAAAAAGAAGTTTGTACTTTTTACTGACTACTTTATAGAAACAAATAATCTATATTGCATCATTTTCAAGCCCACAGAAATGTATAAGCTCTATAATCTTGACAGTTTTCAATTATGTTTAATGTTACAAGCATGTAAAACACAGGTGATATATGTAAGAATATATATAAATACCACTAGATAGCTTATTTTGAACAGATATTCTCTAAATTTTTTTAACAGTAGATTGACTGCAGTTTCTTAGGTGTGTTTCTCAATATACTCTCTCAATGTTTTAAAGCATATGGAAATTTGAATACTGTTTAACCTCATGTATTCCTTTGTTTACAGGTTGGTTGACTCATTGATTGATTTATCTTGAGATGGAGTCTCACACTGTTGCTCGGGCTGGAGTGCAATGGCGCAATCTCAGCTCACTGCAACCTCCACCTCCCGGGTTCAAGTGATTCTCCTGCCTCAGCCTCCAGAGTAACAGGGATTACATGCGCACACCACACCAGGCTAATTTTTTGTATTTTCAGTAGAGACGGGGTTTCACTATGTTGGCCACACCGGTCTCGAACTCCTGACCTTGTGATCCGCCCACCTTGGCCTCCTAAAGTGCTGGGATTACAGGTGTGAGCGGCCACATCTGGCCAGGTTAATGTTTCTGAGGATTAAAGACATCATGGCTCCCTTTAAGATTCAGTAATATTGATACGTTCGTCAGCTTGCTCCTTTCTGCCCGTGGACGCTGCCGAAGAAGCATCGTTAAAGTCTCTTTTCTCCCTGCTGTCATGTCTAAGTCAGAGTCTCCTAAAGAGCCCAAACAGCTGAGGAAGCTCTTCATTGGAGGGTTGAGCTTTGAAACAACCGATGACAGCCTGAGGAGCCATTTTGAGAATGGGGAACGCTCACGGACTGTGTGGTAATGAGAGATCCAAACACCAAGCGTTCCAGGGGCTTTGGGTTTGTCACATATGCCACTGTGGAGGAGGTAGATGCAGCCACGAATGCAAGACCACATAAGGTGGATGGAGGAGTTTTGGAACCAAAGAGAGTTGTCTCAAGAGAAGATTCCAAAGACCAGGTGCCCACTTAACTGAAAAAGATACTTGTTGGTGGCATTAAAGAAGACACTGAAGAACATCATCTAAGTTATTTTGAACAGTATGGGAAAATTGAAGTGATTGAAATCATGACTGACTGAGGCAGTAGCAAGAAAAGGGGCTTTGCCTTTGTAACTTTTGACGACCATGACTCCGTGGATAAGACTGTCATTCAGAAATACCATACTGTGAATGGCCACAACTGTGAAGTTAGGAAAGCCCTGTCAAAGCAAGAGATGGCTAGTGCTTCATCCAGCCAAAGAGGTCGAAGTGGTTCTGGAAACTTTGGTGGTGGTCATGGAGGTGGTTTCAGTGGGAATAACTTCAGTCGTGCAGGAAACTTCAGTGGTCGTGGTGGCTTTGGTGGCAGCCGTGGTGGTGGTGGATATGGTGGCAGTGGGGATGACTATAGTGGATTTGGTAATGATGGAAGCAGTTTTGGAGGTGGTGGAAGCTAAAATGATTTTGGCAATTACGACAATCAGTCTTCAAATTTTGGACCTATGAAGGAAGGAAAGTTTGGAGGCAGAAGCTCTGGCCCCTATGGCAGTGGAGGCCAATACTTTGCAAAACCACGAAACCAAGGTGGCTATGGCAGTTCCAGCAGCAGCAGTAGCTATGGCAGTGGCAGAAGATTTTAATTAGGAGACAAAGCTTAGCAGGAGAGGAGAGCCAGAGAAGTGACAGGGAAGCTACAGGTTACAACAGATTTGTGAACTCAGCCAAGCACAGTGGTGGCAGGGCCTAGCTGCTACAAAGAAGACATGTTTTAGACAAATACTCATGTGTATGGGCAAAAAACTTGAGGACTGTATTTGTGACTAATTGTATAACAGGTTATTTTAGTTTCTGTTCTGAGGAAAGTGTAAAGCATTCCAACAAAGGGTTTTAATGTAGATTTATTTTTTTTTTGCACTCATGCTGTTGATTGCTAAATGCAATAGTCTGATCGTGATGCTGAATAAATGTCTTTTTTTTAATGTGCTGTGTAAAGTTAGTCTACTCTGAAGCCATCTTGGTAAATTTCCCCAACAGTGTGAAGTTAGAATTCCTTCAGGGTGATGCCAGGTTCTATTTGGAATGTATATACAACCTGCTTGGGTGGAGAAACCATTGTCTTCGGAAACCTTGGTGTAATTGAACTGATAGTTACTGTTGTAACCTGAAGTTCACCATTAAAAGGGATTACCCAAGCAAAATCATGGAATTATTGGTTATAAAAGTGATTGTTGGCACATCCTATGCAATATATCTAAATTGAATAATGGTACCAGATAAAATTATAGATGGGAATGAAGCTTGTGTATCATCCATTATCATGTGTAATCAATAAACAATTCAATTCTCTTGAATGAAAAAAAAATTCAGTAATATTAATAAAATTTGAGATATATAGGATTAGAATCCAACACATTGAGAGGAAAATTGTTAAATTATATAGCTGTAGAGCAGGAAATGAAACCCAGGTTGTAAGCTCTGAGGGGGCAGGAAAACTGTTGGTGAAGTACACCATGAGCTACCGTACAAGTGTATCAGTGACTGAGCAGTAAGCTGCGGAGCCTAGCTCTATGTGAATGTGAATTTTTAAACTGCACCGTGCCTCAGTTTATCCATCTTTACAATGAAGTTTTGCTTCTCTTCTCAGTTGACTGGACTATTTCCCCAGTCTATCTTCTTGCCACTCTTGATGCCCATAAAAGGACCTAAGGTAATTTCTGACAGCCTGGGACTCCTTGGGAAAAACAGAAGGTGCCATAGACCTCATTTTAGGAGAAACCCCTGTTTTCCTCATGGAATCCCAAGAAACGTAGGCAGACAGGTCCCTCTCAAAATCTAAAGCTCTGCTCAGTTTTTCATCACATTACCTGACCTTTTTGACTTTTGGGGGCTTCAGCATTAGTAGGAAAGAGAGATATAAAGAAAGTTATAGCTATGAAGATGTATTTATGGTAAGGAAGGTTATGAAGAAAAGAAATTTTATATGAGAAAGAATCTTGTATGGCAAATTCTTGTCCTAAAGTAGAATGCCTAATTATTTAGGAAAGAGGGAAAGACAGGACAAGTCAGAAAGTCTAAGTATGTCATAGACGGTCTGTGGAAGTTGTGATAGGATTCATAAAGTGGGAAAGAGGCTGGGCCCAGTAGCTCACACCTGTAATCCCAGCACTTTGGGAGGCCAAGGTGGGCAGATCATCTGAGGTCAAAAGTTTGAGACCACCCTGGCCAACATGGTGAAACCCCATCTCTACTAAAAATACAAAAATTAGGCAGGCATAGTGGTACACACCTGTAGTCCCAGCTACTTGGGAGGCTGAGGCACAAGAATCACTTGAACCTGGGAGGCGGAGGTTGCAGTGGGCTGAGATCGTGCCACTGTACTCTAGCCTGGGCGACAGAGCAAGACTCTGTCTTTAAAAAAAAAAAAAAGAAAAAAAGAAAAGAAAAAAAACTAAAGGGAAAGAAAAACTTATAACAGCTAGATCTTCTCCTGTGTGTGTGATGTTCATATAAAGGAGCTCTAATTGGCTTCAAATCTACACCGTAGAGATTAACCCTTCACATGATCATGTAAGCTATGCAGTTACCCAGACTGCATCATTTGGTAAACCTGTATGGTTTCACGGAAACCATTCCTAGTTCAGGGCACTTTAAAGGATACACAGTCTAAGTACTGCCAAGATAGGCCCAGTAGCTGTGTTCACACTTTCCCTTGGGAAAAACTATACTAATCCTGAGACATCTAGTTGTCTTTTCATTCCCCAGTACGAAAATACCTCTAAGTCATTGCTGGTGGACACTAAGTGTAACTACCTCCACTGGAAAATTTCTGCTGGGGCAACTCAGGATACTTCCCAAGGTCCTTTCCAGCCTTTAACCGGGGCCACCTTAGCAGGGACCTTAATCACTTGAGAAAGTGAAAACAACAAGCTAACCCATATGTTCACCATAGACAACAATTTTTGTCTCAAAAACAAAGATCCTTTTTCCTGTGTGGAACTAGTTGTACTTATGTTTATCAGCCAACTGGACTGGAACCTGTACCCTTGTATATTTACCCCCTCAAAATCAACATAGCTCCCAATAACCAGTCTCTCATTATACCTTTAACTGCAACTGCCAAGCACAAATGAGCCATCCAATTCATACCCCTTTTGGTAGGGCTAGGAATAACTGCAGGAATAGCAATGGGAGTTAGCGGGTTTCCAACTTCCCTATCCTATTACCAATGCTCATCCAAGGATCTTTCAGACAGCTTGGAAGACATTGCCCAAAGTATCGTCACCTTACAAAATCAAATAGATTCCTTGGCAGCAGTCACTTTACAAAATAGAAGGGGACTGGATCTCCAACTGCTCAAAAAGGTGGCTTATGTCTTTTCCTACAAGAATGTTGTTTTTATATCAACCAATCAGGATTAATTAGGGATGCCACTCGAAAATTAGCTGACAGGACTTCTAAAATATAACAACAGCTGTCCACATCATAGGGCTCCTGGTCAAGGGCACTAAGCTGGGCTTCATGGCTCCTTCCCTTAGCCAGCCCATTGTTAATAATTATACTTGCATGGACTTTTTGGACCATGTTTGTTAAATCTTTTTACCAGATTATTTCTTCTCACCTAGAGATGATTAAGCTTCAAATGATCATGCAGCAGGGCTTCCAGCCAGTTCCAGATGATGACGCCCACCCCGGCCATCAAGAAGTAACCCTATCTCCACTAGACAGAGCAGTGCTAGAGTTCCATGGTCCCCAATAGGTAGGAACTGTGCCCCAATCAGCATGAAGTAGTTACAGAAGAAAGACAATTGGTCCTTCTGCCTCCCATAAAGATTTATGAGGATCACGTCTCTCAGGGGGAGATGAGGCAGAAGAACAGTTTATTTGAATAGTTTAGGATATAAATTCCAAGAAAAAAAGACAAGCAGATACAACAGAGGAGAAGAAAGAAACACAGGAAGGGTCTGGACACAAGGAGCCTTCACTTCAGTCAGACAAGCCAAGCCTCTATTTGTATAGGTTGTAACTTCACTTCAGCCTCTGATTGGTTGCAGGCTGAGACTTCAGTTCAGCCTCCAATTGGTCATGGGCCAAGTCTTCATTTCCACAGGTAACTTTACTTCAGCCTCTGATTGGTCACGGGCCAAGTCTTCATTTACATAGGGTGTAACCAACAGGAAACCTCTAAAGGGTACTTAAACCCCAGAAGATTTGCAACCAGGGCTCTTGAGCTGCTTGCTCCAGCTCACTCCCACTCTGTGGAGTGTACTTTCATTTCAATAAATCTATGCTTTTGTCTTCTGTTGCTTTGTGGGTTTTGTCCATTACCTTGTTCAACATGCCAAGAACATGAACAACTCATAGTCAAGACTCCCTACTGGTAACAATGTGAATGCACTACTGTTTCCCAAAACCTTAAATTCCATGAACTAGCTATAAGGTCACTTTACATCCAGTTTTGAGAACTACTTTTTGAAATGTGTCATCATGAAGGAAGATCAAAACCTTTGTTTAAAAATACAAATTACAGGCTGGGCGTAGTGGCTCACGCCTGTAATCCCAACACTTTGGAAGACTGAGGCGGGTAGATCATCTGAGGTCAGGAGTTTGAGACCAGCCTGGCCAACATTGTGAAACCCCCTCTCTACTAAAAATACAAAAGTTAGCTGGGTGTGGTAGCGGGTGCCTGTAATCCCAGCTACTCAGGAGGCTGAGGCAGAAGAATTGCTTGAACCCAGAAGGCGGAGGTTGCAGTGAGCTGAGACTATGCCATTGCACTCCAGCCTGGGCAACAAGAGTGAAACTCCATCTCAAAAAAAAAAAAAAAAATATATATATATATATATATATATTCATATATATATGAATGAGATGTGGCCTGGTATTACATGTCAATCACCAAAGACTGGCTGATACTTAGTATCATCTCCAGTCCCACAACTCATTAGAAAGCCTGAAAGCAACAAATCACCTATGAAGACCCAGCTTCTATTAGTACTCAGTTGTAGGGTTAACGCTCATTTTTTAGATATTATCATACTGAAAGAACTACTAGAGGTGACTTTTAAAAATCGTGTCTCTTAATAGACTGTAATTTGCTGGCTGGGCTCAGTGGCTCACGCCTATAATCCCAGCAGTTTGGGAGGCCAAGGAGGCGGGATCATGAGGTCAGGAGTTCAAAACCAGCCTGGCCAGGATGGTAAAACCCTATCTCTACTAAAAATACAAACATTAGCTGGGCATGGTGGCACACGCCTGTAGTTCCAGCTACTCGGCAGGCTGAGGCAGGAGAATAGCTTGATTCCAGGAGGCAGAGGTTGTGGTGAGCCAAGATCACACCACTGCACTCCGGCCTCGGCAATAGAGCGAGACTCCGTCTCAAGAACAAAACAAAACAAAAACAGCCATAAGTCCCATTTCCCACAGATCCTTCTGGATGCCCATAGACAAGGGTTTTTCTTTTGGATTTGCATGTGCTTTGTTCTTTTATGTTTATAAAGTAAAGGCATAAAACATCTGAGCTTGTCTATGATGGTAACTCTGATGACAATGTCACAGGCATATCTCAAGAAAACGATACTCTCGGCCAGGCGCAGTGGCTCATGCCTGTAATCTCAGCACTCTGGGAGGCTGAGGTGGGAGAATCAGGAGGTCGGGAGTTCGAGACCAGCCTGACCAACATGGTGAAACGCTATCTCTATTAAAAATACAAAAATTAGCTGGGTGTGGTGGCATGCACCTGTAATCCCAGCTACCCAGGAGGCTGAGGCAGGAGAATCGCTTGAACCCGGGAAGCAGAGGCTGCAGTGAGCCGAGATTGTGCCACTGCACTTCAGCCTAGGTGACAGAGAGAGACTCCATCTCAAAAAAAAAAAAAAAAAGAGAGAAAAAGAAAGAAAATGATACTCTCTAATGCAAAATGGCACATACTGTTTAGTGAAGGATCATTTACGGTGAACCAAAAAGATTACAAGATTCTTCCATGTATCTTAGTCTATTTTATAAAGTTAAAAATTTGGGCAAATTTCCACAAATCTCTTGAAATTAGTAACACCTTCAGAGAGCCCAGATTAAATTAATCTTTTTCCCTCCCTTTCTTCTTCTCACTTCCCTTCTCTTCTCTGTCAGATTTCTTTCTTCTCCCATTTCCCTCTCTCAAGCACCTCAACCCCTTACTCCCTTATCTCACCTCACTCCTGCCTCCTTTTCCCTCCCCTTTCCTTCCCTTCCTTTCCTCTCTCCCTTGTTCTCTCTCTCCTTTTCCCTCCCTCCATCTTCTTCTACCTCTATCTGTCTTCCTGTGTTTCTTTCTTCTCCTTTGTTACATCTGCTTGTCTTTCTTGGAATTTATATTCTGAATATAAACTATTCAAATACATGGAATAAACTCATGTTAGAATGAACTAAAAGGACACCACAGCTTCACATTTTACAACTACTCTATAATAAGTATCGTGAAGAATTATTGAAATACTTACCCTGAAGCGTTATATAAGTCTGCAAGCTGATATAGAATATCAATTTCTAGTGGTGTGACTTGTCCATAGCGTATGGCACTCTGGGCAAATTCCTCTGGAACAGAGGAAGAAAAATGTTAAAGTCTTGAATGATTCTTAATATAAAACAAAGTTCTACCTTCACCAACTATAATACAACCTGAAAGCTACAGGCATTTTAGTATCATTTTTAAAATCTAAAATTGAATTTAAATATTTAAGTTCAACTATACAAGAATACGCATTTCTGAAGGCTAGTAAAAGATAAATTAACTTCAAGAATAAAACAATCTCTTTAGAATCTCCTCTTATCTTGCTTATTCACTTTGGTCTCCAGAGTTATAATGCAAAAAATGTAAGTGTTCTCCAGTCATTCAAAACATCCTAATACCACTGACCAAAAGGAATAGGCTTGCCCATCCTTCTGTGGCAACTCCTTCCTAGTACAAACAACCTGCTGCCACAGTGCCACTGACCTGTTTGACAGACTGGGCCAAGCTTCTTTTCAAAACTGTCAAAGCCACTTTTCCATTCCTGACCTCAGTATCACATTAAATCCACCTGGATTTTTGGAGCCCAAGTAAAGCATACATATACATGGTAACATCCTTTCTAGATCTGGCTTTAAAGTGGTAAGCTTAGATCAACATCATGCCTCAATGAAGAAAAGTGAAAATGCTGAGATTCTTATTTATATATATTTTAAAATCTTACCCTTTGTGACTTCAACATCTTTCCTTGTGCCAGCTAGAGTGCTATATATCTTACGAACAAGCTCCATGTTATTCAGTAAGGAGTTAAATGCATTGAAGTAGGAGAAGCTAACCTGGTGTGAGATACTTCCTCCAGCTGCCTAGAAAATGACAACACAAAAAGTTTAAAAAACAAACAAAAACAAAAAGACAAACGTTTATGGACACTGTACTTTTCTCAAAGAGGATTCAAAGGAGTCTTCATTATTAAAATGATGCTAACAACCAGTCCATAAATACAAGGAAAGTATCACACTGAAACAGTGCATTGCATGCCCTCAGGGAAGCCTATGTAATTTAGGTCTGAAGGAAGAAAGCAACATCTGGAAGTTGGACTTCATGGTTCATCTACCTATAAGGTCAAAAACAACAAATATAATTATCACAGATCAAAACAATAGTTATTTAAACAGGATCTTCAAGACCCTCAACTGTGAAACTCTTGCTAGTCCTGGATAAACAAAACATCACTGCACAATCTATGGAACACTTTTTAACCTTGTTTTCTTCCTTCATACACATACACAAAACCCAACTGATGACTTTAAATTTTAAGACAATTTTATTATATCAACTTTTCCTAATTGTTAAGGCCATTGTTATAATTAAAATACTTAACAGTCTGTGCTAAGCTCTAAATTTGGATCATGAAGGGTACAATTATCAAAAACTCCAAAAAATGTAGAAAATCTGGAGAGAATTTATTCACTGTTGAGTTATGTCTTCAATGGAATACTGCAAAAGAGGCTCTCTCATGCATGAGATGGGGGGGCAACGTAGTCTTCATTACCTCTGTAGGATGAAGAGGTAATTTGTTCTCTGCCTACCACTTGGACATAAACTCAGAAGAGAATATCTTGCATAGTTTGCAAAAGCTTCATTCCCAAGTCACAAGTCAGAGGAACCCATATGATTGAAAACATTCTCCTTTAAAAATGCAAAGAAATGCTTATGTAAATACCAATGTGACAACTTTAATCATAAAGGTCTAATACAAATAGTGTAGGTAATGATGAGCAAATATATCCCACCCCACCACCCCCACACACATGCCTTAATCTAAATACAGTTTATATTTGTGTTAGCCTGAATTTGGATATCAGCAACCCAAAAGTTGGACTCAAATTATTTCATACATTCCTCTGAGGATTAGAATTGGCTTTTGGTAAACTGAGGCTATTATAGTAGGTCTATCTAACCTAGTTGGAAGAGACTAAATGAGTCCCTTCCCACTAAGGTACTGAGTCCCTCCCTCTAGGGTTCTCTTCCTTCTCCCTCCTTCCCTCCCCCCTCTTCCCTCCTTCCCTCCTTTCTCTCTTTCTCTCTCCCTTTATCCCTTTCTTTCCTTCCTTCTTTCATTTTTTTGGTTGGGGTATGAGGTGAGGGCAGGGGAGTGGGGGACGGTGTCAAGGAGGTGAAACATGTAGGAGAAAGTGACATGCTCCATGTTCAGATTCACTGAAGAAAAAGAACAGAAGTTGATCTTTCTACCCCAGTCTAAATCAGGGATAATGATCTTCAGCTGAAACAACAAAGGCACTCATTGGCTTCCCTCCATTCAAAACAAGCAGTAATCAAAAACTTACACGTAAGTACAATGCATGGACAAGAAAACGGGTAAGCGAGGAAAGTTTCAACGCTCTATGTGAGGAAGTGGATGACATGAGTTTGCTATTGGTCCAGATGATTACTTTATAGAGATTAGCAGTTTGACAGAACAAAAAACTATGTCTGGTGCATACAGACTGAATGCACAGGTGAAGGGGCAGAGAGAGGAGTAGTGAGCCACAGAGGCTGATGGCCACATACTTCCTCCATACCTTCTGCCATGGGTATGGTTATTAGGACAGTGCAGAAGCCAGTGACGATCCCTCTGGCAGATAGCACCACCCTGAAGGCAACAAAGGAAGGAGCCATCTTTGTAGCAAGACCTTGGGAGCCTGGTGGTGTGGAAAGAGGCCAAGATGAAGGCAGTAGTGTCTGGGAGAGTTACTGCCCACTGGAAAAAGTAATTGCTCACCCTTGTCTATAAACTCTTGTTTCCCTTGAACTGGACTCTGTAAATGGAAATAAACAATTTGGAAATACATGAGAGCAAGATGGTGGCTCTGAAAAAAGCTATGATCTGGGAAAAGATAACTCACCGTCACCTCTACCTCCCTTACACACACACACACACACACACACACATACACACATACACACATACACACGCACACACACACTTGTTTACTTTCTAACAACCAAGCATGAAATCTGAATAGTTGAGAGTCATATGAGTCCCTGGAGGCAATCCAGGACTCAATGGATCAAAAGGTTTGAGGAAATAGAAAGTTAAAGAACTTGCTTTTTACTTACTGAAACTAAGTTCTCCTCCACAAAAGGAGTAAGCATGTGAGATCTAATGGTAACCATGATGTCACTGAAATCCAGACCAGAAATCATGCCACTTTTGCTTTTGTCTTTCAGTGCAAAGGCTTGTCTTGCGTGTTCCAACTGTAGCTCCTGTGAGGAAATTAGAAACAGGGCATTAAGCTGGTTAAAACATTCCAAGTACATGGTCTGGAAAGGAAGGAAGGACAGATATCCTTCCCACACATGTACTTACTACAAAACAATGCACAGATCTGAATTTACAACAAAGCTTTTAATTTCTTTGTAAAAGCATGTGCTTTCTTAAAAATGTACTATATACTACTCCTCAGGAAAAAGAATGAATGAGAGCATATCAATAAAGGAAAGGTAGGAAAAAATAACCCTTAGATTTTACTTGACAAGTTTTCATTACTGAAAACAGACAATAATGTTTTCGGTGCTTCATTTCAGCCTTTAAAATATACAGTAATTTATCTCTCCTGCTTGAAGGCTTACCTGTCATCAAAGAGTACTTCATGAATTAAGAGTTTAGGTTCATTTTCAGTTTTTCAATTTTAAATGTTGCAATCAAAGTCTCTCTCTCTCTCTCCCATTCTATAAATGAATTAGAGACCATTTTTTCAAACAAATTTTTCAAATAAACTCAGTGAGAAACTCTACCAACTGGTAAGTGTAATACTCAGTCATTCTAAAATGAAAGTCAGGAATAACAAACTGCAAAAGTAGTGCTGAGCTATCACTGGCTCTGGGCACCGTTACTCATAAACTGTAAGACAGTCCAGAATATCTCTGAACTTTTAAACTATTGGGCAACCAAACTTTGTAATAAGTGATATCCACAAAAACAACAAAATGTGCCAGTAATCTCCTGTATACTATACAAAAGTCAAAATCAGAGCATTTCTGTTGTGGGGATCCATGACTAAATCCAAAAAACTTGTTAGCAAACATAATAATGGTGTTGCTATTGGATGCCACCGTCATACTCTTTGCAACTCTGGAAATAATAGTCATATCTAAGTATATACATATTATTTAAAGATAAGATTACATAATTTTCATTCACATTTACTGATCAAAGACTACAAATTAATGTTGCTTTACCTTTTCCTGACTTTAAAAATGTTTTTTATAGAAGTCTCACCATTTTTATTTAATTATATTTCCTATGGACTTGTGATAACTCATTCCATTTTCCCATGACCTTAGCTCCAACCACTTCACACTTCAAATAAAGCGTATACATCTACATCATTAGATGGATTGAAAATGGTCCCCATGGCAAAGACATTCCTAAAGAGCATCAAAAGCAGACACAGGTTCACTCCCTGTCTTATATACCTTTTTCTTTCCTTCTACCTTCTTTCCATCTCTTTCTTATGTCTTTTTCTTCCCTATATGTCTTAATCTCCCAGAAATATCAAATGGTAGCCATGGGTACAATTTAGCCTTATGAATAACACTCAGTACTAAAGAAGATGTGGACCTTTACCTTTAAGATGAAGCAGAACGCTCACTGAAGGAGTAGTGTTAGTAGAATAGATTGTCTGTTTTCTAAAAGGTCAATAGTTAAAGGACTCTTATTTATCTTTTAAAGATACATATTTGAAGGATCACACATGAAAAAATCATAGAGTATGTGCATCTGGCTTCCAAATGATCCTGCAGGAGGCAGGGTAAAGGGTATACATAAAAAAGATTGGCCAAGAAGTGGTAATTATTGAAGCTGGTTATAGGTGCAGGACGTTCATTACACTATTCTCTCTGCTTTTGAGTATACTTGAAGTCTTCCAAAATAAAAAGGTTTCAAAAAATAAAATGACTTAAAAATGAGAAGTTAAACACAGAAAAAAAGGAGTTACATACATGCGGCTCTCAGTTTACACAGTATAATTAAAACATCAGGGTATAATAGATATTGTAAAATAGCCTCTGTAAATGCAAGGAAAACAGTGAGAGAAAGAGAGAGAAAGTAATCTTCGGAAGAATCTTAAACACTAGTCAGGCAGACATTTCCTTTTTTAAAAAAGTCAGCTCTCAAATGCATATATTTTCAACTTTTCAAGTTTGAGAATTTTATAAGGTGAGTTAGATAAGCACTAACAGGGAAAGTGTTAGAATAAGCACTGGCATCTCCAAATACCCACACCTAAAGCCCACAGTTTCAAATCTGTGATCGTCCTAATGAAGAAAAACAATACTGTGGGCTTATAAAAGGTAAAATAAATAAATCCTGGGTTAAAAAGGCAGGTAGGTAGGTAGGAGGGTGGGTGGATAGGAGAATTAAAGGGAAGATAAAGAAAGGCAGTTATGCTGAAGGGAAAGATCCCATGCCCTTGAAAATGCATTTCATCTAATTATGAGATGAAAATTAGCAGAACTTCAGAAACAACGTGACTTTGGATGAGACTGAACTTGTACATTTAACTCCACTGTCTTCCAAAACGTCACTCTTCACTTAAATAACAATAAAAGAACAAAACAAAATAAAACAGAAACGCAAGGACAAAGACAACAGAAAAGAAAATAGCAACTATATTTTTAAGATCAGAAAGCAGAAAAGCAAATGACAACCGACTTAATAGACTCAAAAAAACTAAGCAGAAAAAGCCAAAAAGGAAACCAATGTACATGATAGGACCCCCAAAAGATTCAGTTATTAGCTGCACTGGTACCTCTGGAAGTGACGGTGAAGGTGGAGCTGAAAACAAGGGGCTTAGATGGAAGTCTAAGAAGCAGTTAGTTACCTGCCTTACTCCAAATAAGGCCTCCACCCTTTCCCAACCTTGGCAGAAGACTAGAGGTCTACTGTCTGAGGAGTTTAACAGAGGATCTCTGAACCAGCATAGACTACACACAGTTGAGAGGGAGAATACTACAGTGAAAAAAGGTAATAAACTGAAAGTCCTTCTGCAAAATTGAACATTGAGACCTCCAACTACTTATTACTCAGCAACCAAAACATCAAAAGCCAGATCTAATATTCCAGATTGGAGACCAGATAATTTTTCCCTGATTCCCTAATCCGAAATAAAAGACCTAGCCTAGGCAACCTGGCAAAACCCCATCTCTACAAAAAATACAAAAAATTAGGTGGGCATGGTGGCACACGCCTGGAGTCCCAGCTATTCAAGAGGCTGAGGTGAGAGGATCGCTGGAACCTGGGAAAGTCAAGGCTACAGTGAGCTCTGATCCTGTCACTGCACTCTAGCCTGGGGGACAGGGCAAGACCCTGACTCAAAAAAAAAAAAAAAAAAATGTGGAGAAAACAGACACTATGCAAGAAGAAAGCTTTAAAAAAACAACAACAAAGAAACCTGTCTTTAATATCTTTGAAGAAGTGAAAGAAAAGAGTACATCCATGAAACAAGAACAGTATGCTATTTTTTAAAAGGAATATTCAGAAAAACCAAAAGAGCTCCTGAAAATTAGAAATACAGCAGAAATACAAAATAGAAGGCTCAGAAGGAAAATAGGAGAGAAAAGAAAACTAAAAGGTCATAAATGTAACATTTAATAGTCTTAGAAACTAAGAAAATACAATAAGAAAAGTAATAAAATTTTCAAGAATTGAAGGACATAAGTTTCCAGATTAGAAAAGCCCAGTGAATGAAAAGCCCAGACTAATTAATAAAAATAAACTCACACCAAGGAATACCACCATGAAATTTCATAAACACCAACGAAAAGAAAAAAATATTAAAACACTCCAGAGTGGGGGTGGAAAAAGTTTCAAGACTAAATCAAGAATGAGAATGGCACTGTGGCAACACTGGAAACTAGAAAACAAAAGAGCAATGCTTTCAAAATTACAAGGAAAATAAACTCTTACTAGAATTCAATAACCAGCCAAACTATCTTAGTGTAATGGTGGAACGAGAGGGATATGTTTGTTTGTTTGTTTGTTTGTTTTGAGATGGAATCTCGCTCTATCGCCCAGGCTGGAGTGCAGTGGCCTGTCCTTGGCTTACTGCAACTTCTGCCTCCCAGGCTCAAGAGATTCTCCTGCCTCAGCCTCCCGAGTAGCTGGGATTACAGGCACCTACCACTGCACCTGGCTAATTTTTGCACTTTTAGTAGCGACAGGGTTTCACCAAGTTGGCCTGGCTGATCTTGAACTCCTGACCTCAAGTGATCAGCCCGCCTCGGCCTCCCAAAGTGCTGGGATTATAGGCATGAGCCAAAACACCCGGACTGTTTGTTTTTTGAGACAGGGCTCACTCTGTCGCCCAGGCTGGAGTGCAGTGCTGGGATCATGGCTCACTGCAGCCTCTACCTCCCTGGGCTCAAGCGATCCTCCCACCTCACCTCCTGAGTAGCTAGAACTACAGTCATGTGCCACCACACCTGGCTTATTTTTGTATTTTTTGTAAAGATGGCATTTTGCCATGTTGCCCAGGCTGGTCTTGAACTCCTGGGCTCACGCGATCTGCCCACCTTGGCCTCCCAAAGTGCTAGGATTACAGGTGTGAGTCACTGCCCTCAGCCAGAATAAGAGGTTTTTATATATGAAAAGTCTCAAAAATATTTTATTCTACTTTCCTCAGGAAGCCACTGCAGGAAGTATTCTACTATAAATAAGTAAACCACCATAAAAGGAGAGACAACATGCAGCAAACAGGAGGTTCAACGTAACAGAACGGCAAATGGATTCTCCAAGATAAAAGTGAAGGGCGATCACAGAATTACTCCCATGCAGCAAGCTTACACAGTCTGGCTTCTGGCCCTGAAGTAGGTCAGGAAGCAATACGAAAATGGTGCAAGTGCTGTGGAAAACAGTCAGGTGGTTCCTCAAAAAGTTAAACAGAATTACCATATGACCCAAAAATTCCACTCCTACGTATATGGCCGAAAGAACTGAAAACAAGTATTCAAACAAATATTAGTATACATATGTTCACAGCAGCACTATTCACGATAACCATAAGGTGGGAACAACCCAAAGGTCTATCAGCTGATGAACGGATAGACAAAATACAGTACATTTGTACTATATTATACAATGAAATAGTATTCAGCCCCAAAAAAAGAATAAAGCACTGATATACGCTATGACATAGATAATTCTTAAAAACATTATGCTAAGTGGAAAAAAAAAACGATGC
Organism: Macaca fascicularis; assembly: GCF_037993035.2. Lineage (NCBI taxonomy): Eukaryota > Metazoa > Chordata > Mammalia > Primates > Cercopithecidae > Macaca > Macaca fascicularis. The sequence goes on from NC_088386.1 coordinate 67,383,430, forward strand.
AAAAGTTCATATTGTTTGGCCGGGCATGGTGGCTCACACCTGTAATGCCAGCACTTTGGGATGCTGAGGTGGGTGGATCACCTGAGGTCAGGAGTTCGAGACTAGCCTGGCCAACATGGTGAAACCCTGTCTCTACTAAAAATATAAAAAATTAGCCAGGCATAGTGGCGCACGCCTGTAATCCCAGCTACTCAGGAGGCTGAGGCAGGAGAATTGTTTGAACACGGGAGGCAGAGGTTGCAGTAAGCTGAGATCGCGCCACTGCACAGCAGCCTGGACAAGAAGAGCGAAACTCTGTCTCACCAAAAAAAAAAAAAAAGGCCGGGCGCGGTGGCTCAAGCCTGTAATCCCAGCACTTTGGGAGGCCGAGACGGGCGGATCACGAGGTCAGGAGATCGAGACCATCCTGGCTAACACGGTGAAACCCCGTCTCTACTAAAAAATACAAAAAACTAGCCGGGCGAGGTGGCGGGCGCCTGTAGTCCCAGCTACTCGGGAGGCTGAGGCAGGAGAATGGTCTAAACCCGGGAGGCGGAGCTTGCAGTGAGCTGAGATCTGGCCACTGCACCCCAGCCTGGGCGACAGAGCAAGACTCTGTCTCAAAAAAAAAAAAAAAAAAAAAAAAAAAAAAAGTTCATATTGTACAATTCCATTTATATTAAATATCCACAATAGGTAAATCCATAGAGACAGAAAGTAGGCTGGAAGTTGCCAGAGCTTGGGTGAAAGCAGAAATAGAAAGTGACTGCTTAATGGACGAGGTTTCTTTTTGGGATGATAAAAATGTTTTAGAATTAGATACACGATACTGCAAATGTACTAAATGCATTAAATTGTGCACTTTTATTTTATATTTAATATTTTGTAGATGGAGTCTCCCTCTGTCACCCAGGCTGGAGTACAGTGTTGCAATCTCAGCTCACTGCAACCTCCACCTCCTGGGTTCAAGCAATTCTCCTGCCTCAGCCTCTCCAGTAGCTGGGATTACGGCACTCGCCACCTCGCCTGGCTGATTTTTGTATTTTTAGTGGAGACAAGGTTTCACCATGTTGGCCAGGCTGGTCTTAAAGTCCTGATCTCAAGTGATCTGCCCGCCTCAGCCTCCCAGGTGCTGGGATTACAGGCGTGAGCTACCACACCTGGCCTAAATTGTACACTTTTAATTGATTAATTTTATGCAAATTTTACCTCATTTTTTTTAAAAAAGAAAGAAAGCTCCTGGAGAGCTCCAAGAAGATGAAATTAATAGAATACCTAATGTGTTTTAAATGCATTAAAAAGAGATCTTAATAATAGGGTCAAGGTTTGAGAATGACTTAGTATTAGTACATAGAAAACTAAACAAATGAAAACTAGAAACTCCAAGAACAATAACATAAGCCAGTTGCGGTGGTTCACACTTGTAATCCCAGCACTTTGGGAGGTCAAGATGAGCAGATCACTTGAGGCCAGGAGTTCAAGGCCAGCCTGGCCAACATGGCAAAACCCCATCTCTACCAAAAATATAAAAATTAGCCAGGTGTGGTGGCACACTCCTGTAATCCCAGCTACTCGAGTGGCTGAGACATGAGAATTGCTTGAATCAAGAGTTGGAGGTTACAGTGAGCCCGGATCACACCACTGCACTCCAGCCTGGGCGACAGAGTCAGACTGTCTCAAAAAAATACATAATAGTAATAACTTCAGCCACCAATAGTATTTACAAAATTCTAATAACTCATAGGATTACTGATCTAAGCAGAATCATGACAGAATTATATTAGGGGGAAAGGGGACAGAAGTCCAAGTCTGTGATAGACAGGGAGAGGAGAGAGGTGAAAGAACTAGCTTCTTTTTTTGTTTTTTTTTTTTTTTTTGAGACAGAGTCTCGCTCTGTTACCAAGGCTGGAATGCAGTGGTGCAATCTCAGCTCACTGCAAGCTCCACCTCCCAGGTTCATGCCATTCTCCTGCCTCAGCCTCCTGAGTAGCTGGGACTACAGGTGCCCGCCAGCACATCCGGCTAATTTTCTGTATTTTTAGTAGAGACGGAGTTTCACCGTGTTAGCCAGGATGGTCTCGATCTCCTGACCTTCTGATTCACCCACCTCGGCCTCCCAAAGTGCTGGGATTACAGGCGTGAGCCACTGCACGCGGTCATGAAAGAACTAGCTTCTAATCTTCTATAGTTAGGATACAATTTAAAAATACTTAAAAGTAGAAAATTAAAAAGTAGAAGTGCTCTACTATTTAAATAAATGGAAGTAAACACTGAAAGAAATAGTTACTAAGAGTTTAAAGAAGTTGCCTCTGGCAAGGGGAAAATTTTAAAACTAGGGGTGAAATACCATGGATAACTTCTATTTTTGTAATAAACTTAATAAATACAAAAGGGAAGGACACAGAAGAATAGTATATATTGATACCTGTTATGAAAACTAAGCTTACCTGGAGAAACTGTGTGAATTCTGTGTAGTTAAGATGCTTCTTCCGGTTATGCCCAAAATGCAGTCGGATAAATTCACAGTCCCAGTTAAAAGGGATATGATGATGAATTATAGTCTGTCCAAAAATTTCTTTGACATTTTCTTAAAAGGGAAAACAAAAATAAATCAATTACATCTGGAATAAGTAGTTTAACCCACTGCAATGTTCCTACAGAAAAAAATTAAGAGAAGTTTTAAAAGTCAGTATTATCTGCTTCTATTAAAATAACTGCAATTTTTTTTTGTGCCCAGAAACCATGCACAGGAACACAATTGATACAAAAAAATATAATTTTACACTTACGATTATGTACCATTGCATATAAGGCCATGAGATTCTTAATTTCTCTTTATTTAATTTTAATTAGAAAGTGATTTCTATCTCACATTATAAATGGCTGCTACTTTACATCCTGTACAAAATCAATAGTGTTTTCCCAGTTCCTCAAGGAGTCGAATTAAACCCTTTATCAGAAGCATGAATACCTAAATTACAGTATAATGCAATATTTGTCATACTAAGTATGGTTTGATTGAGGCTTGATTATTACATTCACACTAGCCTGAATGTCTATTGAAGATAGGTATAAGGAAAACTACCAAAAGCGTATCATTAGCTCAGCAGCAAGCACCTTATTAAAAGCTTCTGATATTGTTAAAAATATGGTCTTGACACAAAGCTTCAAAATCCCCATAAAATCCATGATTATTAGTCTGAACTATTAAAATATTTTAAGATAAGTTAAATTAGTGATTCACTTTTAAATAAAGAGTTAAATACAGTACACTAATTTTTAGATAGGAACTAGTCGCACTGTGTAACATACACCCAAACCCCTCTGACAGCTTGTCTTCATGCACTAACAACGTCATTTTCATTCTTACAGCGATCTATACTTACAATAAAAGTCAATTCACAAATGACTGGTACTTTAACAAGCATAGACTGGATAAACTAATTTAGAAGCTCATGCCAAAAAACAAAAAAAAAAATCATGAACGAAGTTAAGAAAGCAGGAAGCCTGTTTTACTGATGTCTTAAGAACAAAATTATTTTCAAATTTCAGCCAATTTTATTAGTGAAAGGGTTTTGCCATCAATAGCTATCAGTTATACTACAGAATCAGTAAATACACGTTTAAGATTTTATAATCTCCAACTATGCTATTTTCTCTAATTTCTGCAAATTCTTTAAAGAAGATACTGATCTCATATTATAAATGGTTTAATGGATTCCCTTTAGTTTTATATATATACACTTTTTCTTAATAAAAGCATTATTATTGGGATAGGGGAATGTAAGAATTCTGAACTGAACGTTCTACCAGTCTAGAGTCAATATAATAGCTCTGAATAGATTGCAGCAATCAGCAAAGTTGGAAGAAGGCATTGGATGTCACTGGGGAGATGGGATTCTCATCTTTTCTTTCAAATGGAATGCAGGATTCATTTCCTCTCTAAGTAGGGACAAATACTTCAGAGTTTTCAAATAGGTCAAGCATTTTCACCTTACATAAATACAAATTTAAAAAGCGAAGAATTAACCCAATAGCAATTTGTGGGATCCTGGTTTCAAACCAACACAAAAGATGATCCTTAAATCTATGTGAAACTTCCAAGTTGTAAAAGATGTTAAAGTTTATAAAACAATTAAAATAATAAAGATAGCAGAAAAGGCCGGGCGCGGTTGCTCAAGCCTGTAATCCCAGCACTTTGGGAGGCCGAGACGGGCGGATCACGAGGTCAGGAGATCGAGACCATCCTGGCTAACACGGTGAAACCCCGTCTCTACTAAAAAAAAAAAAAATACAAAAAACTAGCTGGGAGAGGTGGCGGACACCTGTAGTCCCAGCTACTCGGGAGGCTGAGGCAGGAGAATGGCGTAAACCCGGGAGGCGGAGCTTGCAATGAGCTGAGATCCGGCCACTGCACTCCAGCCTGGGCAACAGAGCGAGACTCCGTCTCAAAAAAATAAATAAATAAAAAATAAAGATAGCAGAAAATATTCAGGGCTACAAATATTGTAGCAGATAATTAAAGATTTTTAGGATCTAACTTAATTAGCTGTTTCTAGTCCCAAATTAATTAATTTATTACTTTTAAGGTCTAACAAAAAGAAGTGTTTCATCTTCAAGTTAAAAAAAATTAAAAATGGAAAGCAAATTAGAACAAATTACTACATTTATTTAATTAAGTAACATTATAATTATAAAAGAGAATAGTTATTTCATGGTAACCTTTTAAAGGTGATTTCAAAAGTTAAAATATAATTATTTGACAATAAATGTATTACTACCTAGATAATTTTTATATAATGGTAGAATGAAATTGAATCCCTTTTATATAATAAGAAAATATCAGAACTTCAAATGCGAAACTATATAAAATAAAGTCCAAAATGCAAAAGCATCCAAGCTAAGAAAATTTAACTATAAAAAATTTTTTGGCTGGGCACAGTGGCTCACACCTGTAATGCCAGCACTTTGGGAGGCCAAGGCAGGCAGATCACAAGGTCAGGAGTTGGAGACCAACCTGGCCCCCATGGTGAAACTCTGCCTCTACTAAAAATACAAAAATTAGCCAGGCATGGTAGTGCACACCTGTAGTCCCATCTACTCAGGAGGCTGAGGCAGAAGAATTGCTTGAACCCAGGAGATGGAGATTGCAGTCAGCCGAGATTATGCCACTGCACTCCAGCCTGGGTGACAGAGCAAGGCTCTGTCACATAACAAAAACAAACAAAAAAAATTGTTTCTATTATCACAAAAAGGATATTTATGAACTAAATTTATAATGTGTAATTTACATCTGGAAAATATCTCTGTAATAAAAACTTTAGATATCCTATTTCATAAACTTCTTAGCCATCTCTAAATAAGATCTTAGAATGTCTCTGAAACAATCAAAATGATGGCCTAAATTAGTCATAGTGATCTCCCCAAATACAGAAGTGTCATTTTCCATGAGTATTTGGACATTTTCTACTTCTCCCAAAGTGGTCACTTGACAGCTTTGTATATGGTTTTGTTATGATCACTATTACATGCTGTGGTTTATTTACCCTGATACTTTTAGGGTTTTTTTAAGCCACATCATGGACTACTATAATTACTAGAACTAATAAGATTACAAACCTACTTTGGCACTTCTGGAGATGTGTTCTACTTCTCTTCTGTTATTATTGTTTCTACTTCCAAGTGCCTGAGGTTGATTCAGATACACAGACATAATTACTAAAACTATTGTTTTCAAGTCCAATTAATAAATTGCCACTTTACTTTTATCAGAATGTGATAAATAAAATTATATAAAAGCTCCAGAACTGGAGAGCTTATACTTGTATGAGGTAATAACTCAAACAACTGGTGTTTTTATGTTACCCAGCTTTATCAGGTCCTGCATGACATGAAAGGGAACACCAATAGTCTCAAATACATCAAATACATCTAACTGAAACTGCATAGCAAGTTCCACCCACCCCCAGAGAGAATCCCATCTTTCCAGTGGCAAACAAGGATCTTTTTTGCCATGTTTAAGAATGCTATTTCTGTAGCATAGTTCTGGCCTGGAAGAAAGGGAAATGACAGTCACAACTTATTGGCAGCAAAATCACGATATAGTATTTTATACTAGGTTGGCATAGCTAAGAGAACCAGGAATCCATTAGTTTTCTGACATATAGAGAACAATAGACAACTTTTTCACTTCCTGCAGAGCATGGGCTTATGAAAGGAATGGTTTATACTTCCATTGAAAAGGGAACTGGGGCCAGATACAAAAGTAGCCTGTCATTATGTTCTCTTTGCTCAAAGGAGAGGAGCACAATGATTTGTCAGGAGAGCAGGTAACGGTGACAACTGTGATTAAGTAAAAATGTTCACAGATGTGTAACAGTCAGTTTAGCTGTATCAGTCACTTATGATGATTGGACTAGATGAAATACACATTAAATCATATATATATTATGTAAATATGTCTTAACAGAGGTTTTAATTTCCCCAGCAGCCCATACTGTGTCTCCCCATCTCATCCCCCCTCATCCCTCCCCTGGTTCTTATGGGCACTTCCTACTGGTCTTGTTCACCTTTCTGCAGTACAAAATTACCTCTGACCGGGGCTGGCACTCTTCTCCAAGACTGCCACCATGCCTGTTCCATGAATGAGCCTGGAAGGAGCTGCTGTACCAACGGTGTGGCCAGAGAACTCCTCCTGTAGGTATACAAGCCATCAGCCCTGTGACACAGCCCACCTACCATCAGCCCAATGACATCCTTATTCCAAGGATTCCAGCCCAGCAGGAGCCACTACAACCAACTTACAGGCTTGAGACCAAACATTTTTATTGTCAGGGGGAATAGTTCCTCAGTAGCTGAGTTTCACCTGCACAGTTCTTAAAGTGAAGTCAGAGAGGTTTTTAGGACTCCCACCATGAATGGTGAATATCCTTGTATATAATTGAACAAAAACAATGGTGAGGCTTGTAGAAGTGAGTTTTTCAGTGAAGGAAAAATTGGGAGGAAAGAGGAGGCACAACTGGGAGCCAAAAAAGAAAACGAAGGAAAACAAACAACAACAACAAAAAGACCAACAACAGGAACTTGTAGAGGAAGTCCCAACCAACATGGCATGCAGACTCAGTCCCAGACTTCTGGGTTCTACTCTCAGATGGTCATTAGTTTTCTGAATGACCTCCTGTTTCTCTGAGAGAAAGTATTTCTATTAGCCCTTTACCTACCTCTACAAGGGACTACTGCATAGTCAATAGAGTAGTCCTGCTGTCAAATATATGTAAAGGTCCATTTCTCAGGAAAGATGAGTTCATATTTAAAGACTATCTATCGGTTGGGCGTGGTGGCTCACGCCTGTAATCCCAGCACTTTGGGAGGCCAAGGCAGGGGGATTACCTGAGGTTAGAAGTTTGAGATCAGCTTGGCCAACGTGGTGAAACTCTGTCTCTACTAAAAATACAAAAAATTAGTCGGGTGTGGTGGCACATGCCTGTAGTCCAGCTACGCGGGAAGCTGAGGCAGGAGGATCACTAGAACCCGGGAGGTGAAGGTTGCAGTGAGCCAAGATCACACCACTGCACTCCACCCTGGGTGACACGGCAAGACACTGTCTCAAAATAAATACATACATACATACATACTATTATTATTGAAGCTAGATGCTTCAACAGTCTATCATCAAATAGCATAAAAACTAATAACAATCCATCTTTTTTTAACCTTGAACTCTTAAGCTACTCTAATAGCCTTTAGTACTAAAAAAAAAAGCAAAAATCAAAAAACTTCTCTGCAATATCCAAAAACACCACAAAGAAAAAAAAATATCAAAAATTCTTCCTGATTTAATCTGAATACTCAGGTGAAGCTCTACTTCTTACCAAATTAAAGTACATATTTATTATCATAGAATTTTCATTTCTTTTTATGAAAGTCTTTCTCTGTCATGCAGGCTGAAGTCAGTGGTGTCATCTTTTTTTTTTTTTTTTTTTTTTTTTTTTGAGACAGAGTTTTGCTCTGTCGCCCAGGCTGGAGTGCAGTGGCACGATCTCAGCTCACTGTAACCTCAGCCTTCCAGGTTCATGCCATTCTCCTGCCTCAGCCTCCCGAGTAGCTGGGACTACAGGCGTCCGCCACCACGCCTGGCTAATTTTTTTGTATTTTTAGTAGAGATGGGGTTTCACCCTATTAGCCAGGATGGTCTTGATCTCCTGACCTCATGATCTGCCCACCTCGGCCTCCCAAAGTGCTGGGATTACAGGCGTGAGCCACCGCGCCCGGCCCAGTGGTGTGATCTTGGCTCACTGCAACCTCTGCCTCTGGGTTCAAGAGATTATCCCACCTCAGCTTCCCAAGTAGCTGGGGTCATAGGGGCACACCACCATAACTGGCTAATTTTTTTGTATTTTTAGTAAAGACAGGGTTTCACCATGTTGCCCAAGCTGGTCTTAAACTCCTGGCCTCAAGTGATCCTCCTGCCTCGGCCTCACAAAGTACTGGGATTATAGGCATGAGCCACCATGCCTGGCCACCATGGAATTCCTTTATTTTTTTTAGACAGAGTCTCACTGTGTCACCCAGGCTGGAATGCAGTGGCATGATCTTGGCTCACTACAGCCTCTGCCTCCCAGATTCAAGCAATTCTCCTGCCTCAGCCTCCCAAGTAGCTGAGATTACAGGCGCATGCCACCACGCTCAGCTAATTTTTGTATTTTGGCTAGAGACAGGGTTTCACCATGTTGGCCATGCTGAGTTTTTTGTTTTTCAGTTTTTTTTTTTGAGACGAAGTCTCGCTATGTCGCCCAGGCTGCAGTGCAGTTGCCTGATCTCGGCTCACTGCAACCTCCGCCTCCTGGGTTCAAACAATTCTCCTGCCTCAGCCTCCCAAGTAGCTAGGATTACAGGCATACACCACCATGCCTGGCTAATTTTTTTGTATTTTTAGTAGAGACAGGGTTTCACCATATTGGCCAGGCTGGTCTCAAACTCTTGATCTTGTGATCCGCTTGCCTCAGCCTCCCAAAGTGCTGGGATTACAGGCATGAGCCACTGCACCCAGCCCGGCCAGGTTGGTCTTGAACTCCTGACCTCAGGTGATCCTCCCACCTCGGCCTCCCAAAGTGCTGGGATTACAGGCGTCAGCCACTGCACCTGCCCACCACAGAATTTCATATTATTCCATGTCTATAGCTTTGTTTCCAGTGAGAAAGGGTACATTTTTCATAACTACACTTCCATCTCCTGGCTCTTTAAAATAATAACAGAGGTTGTGCCTAACCCACCCCAATTTATTCTCTCCTTCAGGGAAAAACAGCCTATTTCAGAGGCAGAAATGGAACACATTTTTATTTGCTATATGTATTAACGGTCAAACATAGTACTACATTTAAAGAAATCTCTGCTTTCTGAGGTTTCTTCAGTCAGAGGGTGAGGATGTGTCCGTGGAAAAGTTTACTTTGAAGAGTGTCCATCCCTAGGCAAACACTAAATTTGGAACACAATGTTGATTTTAATAGAGAACTCAGAACATATAACATGTTTCATACTCATTTTACTAGTAAATAGACAAGAGTTTGTTGTGGGTTTTTTGTTTGTTTGTTTTTGTTTTTGTTTTGGAAACAGAGTTGTACTCTTTCACCCAGGCTGGAGTGCAGTGGCGCAATCTCAGCTCACTGCAACCTCCGGCTTCCGGTTTCAAGCTACTTTCCTGCCTCAGCCTCCCAAGTAGCTGGGATTACAGGTGCCCACCACCACGCCTGGCTAATTTTTGTATTTTTGGTAGAGACGGGGTTTCACCATGTTGGCCAGGCTGGTCTCAAACTCCTGACCTTGTGATCCGCCCACCTTGGCCTCCCAAAGTGCTGGGATTACAGGCATGAGCCACCGCACCTGGCCCCTTTAAAAAAAAAAAAAAAAGATTAAATCTTTAGTAAGGCAATAGGCCTTTTTTTAAAATTTGAGACAGGGTTTCACTCTGGTCCCCCAGGCTAGAGTGTAATGGCACAATCTCAACTCATTGCAACCTCTACCTCCCAGGCTCAAGCTATCCTCCTGCCTCAGCCTCCCGCATAGCTGGGACTACAGGCATGCACCACCACGCCCGGCTAATTTTTGTGTTTTTAGTAGAGACGGGGTTTCACCATGTCACCCGTGCTGGTCTGGAACTCTTGGGCTCAAGCAGTCTGCCCACCTTGGCCTCCCAAACTGCTAGGAGTCTGTAAGCTCATGCTTACAGACATGAGCCACCACGCCCGGCCTTTTTTTTAACTTGGATTTTAAATGCACAGCAGCTACTGACAACACAATGTAGTATAACTGCTTATCTAGGTTACCTGAATCTAATAGTACTGAACAGGATCTCCAGTACACTTGTGGATAATGGTGAGACCAAGGCAAACTTACACTGCAGCTAGCACACACCAGTCATGCAATGGCCTCTACAAGGCTCATGCCACCTGGCAGTAACAGATATACAAGCCATTAAGTAATTATCCACAGCATGCATTAGAAGTTTTATTAAAGAAACATCAAAGAGGAAACAATTAACTAATATTTTATTCACTCTTAAAAAAACTCCAGAACCCTTTCCTGAGCTTTCAGATTCTGAAACGGATTTTCAAGGCCTCAATCTAAGGCTTCTCCCCAGAGCAGAGGTATCTTTAACAACAAAAAACCTCATATAAGCACTCAAGTAAATGTTCAATATTACTACTTATATAAATACTTGCAAAGATGCACACAGTTTAAGTATATAATTTGATGTGTATAAAATCATATCTAAAAAAAGCATAAATGAGAATATATAGGAAGTACAGAGATAACATTATCATCATAGTCTATAAGAGATGCTGATGACGTAACAGGTTTTCTCCCCTTCCTTACACCTTGCATCTAATATCATCTTCCAACTTTCTCTTATGCGCACAAGAGAAAACTATAAATAGCTCCAAACTAGAAAACAGAAGGCCATTTGGTGGAAAAGGATTTAACTCTATTTAGAATTGATCTAAAATTTCCTTTTACCTAAACATGTGCCTATAAATACATAAGCACAATTCATTTTATTAAGTGGGTACAAACATGAAAACTGACCTTCACCCCAGATCCAAAATCCTATAAAAATAAACTCCAAGTTAATTATTTCCTTATGCAGAAATTCTGTAGTCTTGAACATGGCTTGAAATAAGCAGTCCCTAGAAATCTTGTTAAATGGCATTTAACAAGATTTCAATATTTTTCTTCTTAAAAATACGAAAGGAAACTTTCTTTTATTATTTCTCTCATTCTACTTAAGAAAATTTGTCTCAAAGTGGATCCTTAAAACTAGGAAGGCAGGGACAGAAGGTGAAATGGTCAAAGTCCTTAGGAAATAGGTGAGCACCATCAAGAGAGCCAACCAGCTAGCCAGGCAACCCAGAACAGAAACAGGGTACAACTTTTAAAAAATTTTTTTAAGTTTTAGAGACTGGGTATCACTATGTTGTGCAAACTGGCCTCAAACTCCGGGCTCAAGAGATCCTCCCATTTCAGTCTCCCAAGGAGCTGAAATCACTCCTTTGGGAGCTGAGACTACAGGTATGCACCACTGTACCTGGCTTCATCTTTTTCTTATTCCATAATAATATTCCTGTCTCTAGATTATGGAGGAAAAGAATGAAAGCAAGATTCTTGAGGGCTCATATGTTCTTCAGTTTATACCTGGTACTATAAAAACTAAAACTGATTTGTGTTTAATCCTAACTATATTTCTAAAAATTCTAACTCATAAATAATAGTCTGAAAGAAAAACAGAAGACCTATAAAAAGCTAAAGTTGGCTGGGCACAGTGGCTCACATCTGTAATTTCAGCACTTTGGGAGACCGAGGTGGGTAGATCACCTGAGGTCAGGAGTTTGAGACTGGCCAGCCTGACCAACATGGGCGAAGCCCCATCTCTACTAAAAATACAAAAACTAGCCAGGCGTGGTGACGGGTACCTGTAATCCCAGGTACTTGGGAAGCTGAAGCAGGAGAATCGCTTGAACCCAGGAGGCAGAGGTTACAGTGAGCCAAGATCGCGCCACTGCACTCCAGCCTGGGTGACAGAGCGAGGCTCCACCTCCAAAAAAAAAAAAAAACTAAAGTTGAGATCTAATAACTACAAGCTTTCATTTACATTAAATAAGGCATATATAAACTTAGCTACTTCCTACACTCATTTTAATCTATCAACAATGGCATGTGTCTTTATTATTAAGTTGGTCTTGACAGTCTGTTGGATGAAGTGACTTGAGTTACTAATTTTATAATAATAGAAACTAGGAAAAGTAATTAAATGGAGGAGACACAAAGAACCATGATATTAAGGTAGAGGGACAAAAATTAGAATTTGATTGTGAGATCTAATTCTTAATGCACACAGGATATAAGCACAGGGCACTGTCACTAACTCAGACATCTGAATCAAGTTATTTTCCAGGCATTTCTGCATCACATTTGTGAGATATGTGAGCATGTGTGATACCTACTGAAAATAGAAAATGCAGCATTACTAGTAGTACATGGTTAATGCTGAATGAGATGATGGAGGTTTTGTGCCTTAAACTACAGAACCTAGGTGTTTCTGAGGAAAGTCAACATTCTTCAGGAGGCAAGATGGCCAAAGCTTGCTCCAGAGGAGGAGGATGCCAAGATTTATATGCAAAAATCAAAATAACTCTGCATAGTGGGCCAGGCGCGGTGGCTCAGGACTGTAATCCCAGCACTTTGGTAGGCCGAGACAGGCGGATCATGAGGTCAAGAGTTCGAGACTAGCCTGGCCCACATGGTAAAACCCCATCTCTACTAAGAATACAAAAATTAGCTGGGCATGGTGGTGCATGCCTGTAATCCCAGCCACTCGGGAGGCTGAGGCAGGAGAATCACTTGAACCCGGGAGGCAGAGGTTGCAGTGAGCCAAGTTCAAGCCACTGCAATCCAGCCTGGGCGACAGAGCAAGACTCTGTCTCAAAACAAACAAACAAACAAACAAAAACAAAACAAAACAAAAACTCTGCATAGCATTTTTTTGGAAAGTCTTGTCATACAGAAGATAGTTGAGTCAATGGGCAGAAGGAAGAAGGAAACAATCAATGCCAAGCTAGAAAATGTGTCCACCAAAATTACAGTCAAGGCACTACCGGTCCTTCTGATTGAATAAGTGTTTAGTGCCATAGCTCGGGGAAAGTCCGATTTTTCAAAGGTGTTTCTACAAATATCCATGCCAATTCACACTATAAAAGGGGGCTTAAGTTTAATTTTGCAAGATGAAAAATTTCTGGAGATCTCTTTCACAACAATGTGAATATACTTAATACTACTAAACTGTACATTTAAAATGGTTAAGACAGTAAATTTTATCTTATGTGTTTTTTGCCACAATAAAAACAATTCAAATGTTTTTAAAAGGTGGGGACAGTACTCAAGGTCCTTGAACTACTACATGGTTTTTATTTAAAAAATTGTTCCAAGAAAAATTAGCCAATACTTTTACTAAACATATACTAATTTCTGTAAAAAAGTGTCCTTACTATATGGTTACAGATAAAAATCCTAGTGTATACACCTGTGAAACATCAACAATGTGTTAGATTATGCGTCTACTAGAGGATTTAAATAAATTTCTACATCCAAGTCAGATGGCAATTTTAATATTCCAGCCTCTTTCCTAAAACTGAAATCTAAAATTCAGGTTCAGAGAACATTAATTTTGCCTTGATATACTCCTTCAGTTCCACTATTGGTGTTACAATGACATAGCAGCAATTTTCCAAGGATGCTACAAGAGAAGCTCTGAACTCCCTATCTAAAAATCACTTAAAGAGTGAGAAAATTGTTTCAAGTTGTTCAAAATCTACCTCGTAAGGAATTTTGCCCAGGCTGGCCCAGAACAAGAAAATCTTACACCATTTATTTTAGGAATGTGAAAGTGTCAGTGACTCAATGAGCTAAAGCAACAGCATTCCTACACTTCCTCATCTTTGGCAACAGTTTAATGCTTTGAAAAAATAAAGCCATCTTTTATCTGCATAAATCCTTTTAGGAAACTCAATTGTGGATCAGGTCCTAAATAAGCAGTAATCTATGTTTAGTTACTAGATTTAGCAATTGAAGACTGGACCAGCATCATTAACTTATCACTTATAATCTTCTTTTTCCCTTACCAAATGTCACCTCTCCATTTCCACTCTTGTCAAACAACTGGAAAGCCACTATGAACATGGAATCTGGAGCACATAAAACAGATTCAAATGCCAAGAACTCTTGATAGGAGATCAACCTGGAATAAAATATAAAATGTCATTGGCTGGTGAAGAAAGGGAAAGCATCAGGCATTTAATCTGCCTTTACTATATGAACTGTAGCTCAGGGTAACCAATTAATTGATAAAGGGTAGTTTCTTTTTATAGAGGTACTTCAGATAAGGAAGGAAGGGAGAATTAGAATATTACCCTTTTGTAAGTCCCTAGCAAATTAATGAAACTGGGCAATAATCAATAGCTCCTAACATCATGAAAAGAGAGAGGGCCGGGCGCGGTGGCTCAAGCCTATAATCCCAGCACTTTGGGAGGCCGAGACGGGCGGATCACGATGTCAGGAGTTCGAGACCATCCTGGCTAACACGGTGAAACCCCGTCTCTACTAAAAAATACAAAAAACTAGCCGGGCGAGGTGGCGGGCGCCTGTAGTCCCGGCTACTCGGGAGGCTGAGGCAGGAGAATGGCATAAAAACCCGGGAGGCAGAGCTTGCAGTGAGCTGAGATCCGGCCACTGCACTCCAGCCTGGGCGACACAGCGAGACTCCGTCTCAAAAAAAAAAAAAAAAAAGAAAAGAAAAGAGAGAGAACCAGGCAAAATATAATTAAACCTGAATCTGATCAAGTCTCTAGATCAGTTTCTCAACCTCAGTACTGTTGACATTTTAAGTTGGATAATTCTTTGCTGTGCAGGTTTTCTGTGCTTTGTAGCATGTTTAGCAGCAACTCTGGCCTCTACTCACTAGAGGCCAATAGCATCCCCAAGTTGTGATCAGTGTGACTAGCAAAAATGTCTCCAGACATTGCCAAATATCCCCTGGAGAGCAAAATCACCCCTGGTGAGAGCCACTGCTCTACAACTAATCATTGATTTACAGAAAATACAACGAACAAAGGAACATGTTCGCTACCACCACATAAATGCAGACTGTAGGAAATGACAGAAGAAACATTCCATAGTTACTGAAAAATAATTTTTAATGAAGCTATGAAGAGGATTCTTCTTTTTTTAAGGGGCCATGCTAATCTCTGTATCATTCCAATTTTATTATATGTGCTGCTGAGGCAAGCACAGGGAATCTCAATCTTAAAAGACCTAACAGATATAACAATGAATCGCAATATACATCCTTATTTGGATTCTAATTTAAACAAAGTAAAAAAAAAAAAAAAAAAAGTTTTTTAATTTATAAGACAATTTGAGAAATGGAAATACCAACATAATGCAAATGCTTGATGATATTAAGAAATCAATGTTTTTAGGAGGTTTTTTTGGTTGTTGTTAAGCATTCTTATGTTTTAGAGATACACAGTGAGACATCTGCAAATGAAATACGTCATCTAGAATTTACTTCAAAATAATCGAGAGGATGGAGAAGAGATGGAGATATAAAAAAACAATTATTTGGGTAATGATTAAAAGTAGGTGAACTTACATTATTCTCTGTGTTATACGTGTTTGAAATATCACTAATAAAAATTTTGGCCAGGCACAGAGGCTCACATCTATAATCCCAGCACTTTGGGAGGATGAGGCAGGAGGACTGCTTGAGTACAGGAGTTTAAGACCAACCTGGGCAACATAGGGAGACTCCATCTCTACAAAAAGTAAAAATAAAAAATTAGCTAGGCATGGTGGCACACACCTGTAATCACAACAACTCAGGAGGCTGAGGTGGAAGGATTGCTTGAGCCCAAGAAGTAGAGGCTGTAATAAGCCAAGATCATGCCACTGTACTCCAGCCTGGGTGACAGACCAGACTCTGGCTCAACAAATAAATTAATTAAACTAAAATAAAATGTTTAGAGGCAGGGCACAGTGACTCACGCCTGTAATCCCAGCACTTTGGGAGGCTGAGGCAGGCAGATCACTTGAGCTCAGGAGTTCAAGAGCAGCCTAGGCAATATGGTGAAACCCCATCTCCACAAAAAATACAAAAATTAGCCAGCCGTGGTGGTGTGCACCTGTAGTACCAACTACTTGGGAGGCTGAAGTGGGAGGGCAGTTTAAGCCCAGGAGGCAGAGGTTGCAGTGAGCCGAGATCATGCCACTGTACTCCAGCCTGGGTAACAGAGCCAGACCCTGTTTCAAAAAAAATTTTTTTTTAATTTTTTTAAAATAAAAATGTTAAAAGGAAAAATCAAAACAAAAATGGTGGGAGCCAGGTGCAATGTCCTGCACCTGTAGTTCCAGCTACTCAGAAGGATGAGGCAAGAGGATCACTTGAGCCCAGGAGTTCAAGGCTATAGCATGCAATGCTGGTGCCTGTGAATAGCCATTGCACTCCAGCCTGGGTAACAGAGTGAGACCCATTTCAAAACAAAACAAAACTTAACAAAAAGTGGGAGAAACTCATATGTTGGGTTTCTAGAACTTAACATGTCCTATCATACTCAAGGTTATAAAATTAACCAGTGATCAAAACTACACAGAAATTGCCTTCAGTGACCGTACAAAGCCAGCATATGCTAGACCTTTCATAGCAAGCTTGCTACAAAGATTCCATACCATCTTGCTGCTCATTAGTAGTGTCCAAGTAACAGCATTATAAAAATGTGTCTCATATGCACACAGATCTGCATACTGGTCTTCAATGAAGTATTTTCCTATGAAACTCATCTTTCCTTGATTGTCCAGTGTTAATTATTCTATATATTTCAAAATGTGTTAATTGATACAAGGATTTTCTATAGTATATCTTTCATGCGATTTCTGTTTGAGGAAGAAAAAAACAGAATGACCAATAATTTTAAATATAAAAAATAGGCTGATTATGGGTTTTCTTTAAAAAGGCATAACATACTGGTTTTTACAAAACAGCATCAAGACATAAAAAATACACCTACCCTGAAATACAGAATATGTAGCTTTAAAACAAATTTCATGCTCAGTAGTAAAACCAATATAAAAATATAAAACCTTCTCATAAATATAAAACCTTCTCATAAATATAAAACCTTCTATATTTATGAGAAGAGGCAAAAACTTCTTCCTTAACTAGCAAAGGTCACAAACTGTCAGCTGGCAGACTGAATTTGGTCCAAAGATGTGTTTTCTTTGGCATGAAAAGTACTATTTTTTTAGTTGCATTAGTTGACATTAAGAAATCACAAGATTTCCCATAAATACTCAGTTTTTTCTGGTTTATTTTGATAAACTGCAAGTGTTAACAACACTAGGTTTCTGGTCCCAAGTAGCACCAGCCCCTTGAAGACAAGCAGTCTTTTTCCTTCAGAAAAGCAACCAAACAGGGCTCATCAGTCATATATCTACAGACCACACTGTCCTTGTGGATTTGAGACTCTTGTCACATAGGTTTCCAATTAAGTAGCTCTTTGTTTAAAATAGAAAGTCTATGGAATTTACTAAATTATCTACATTTTGTCTGCCAGCATATTCAAAAGGCAAATCATATATTCATGCAACTTTTGAGCCAGAAGGACCCTTAGAAAGGCAAACGTTAAGTGATCTTCCTCAAAGACATTCAGCAAATCAGTGAGGCTACCTGAAGACTCCTAACTCCTGCCTTCAATTTGGTGTTCTTCCATTACTGTGTATCTCCTAACCCTCTCCCAATTTTAAAGTTATAATTGAAACCAGAAAGGGTATCTGGCATTAGTAAGCAGACCATTATTATAAGAAGCTATTGCGGTAATACTCAGCCATCCCTCAATACTCAGTTACCTTCAGATATATTCAGATCTGTATCACATGAGACACATATTCAGATGTATCATGAAAATACACAAAAGCACCAACAACTTAAAAATTAGTCAAAAATCAGCCTGTTACAGTGATACATGCCTATAGTCCTAGTTACTCAGGAGGCTAAGGCAAGAGGATCACTTGAGCCGACAAGTTCAAGGCTGCAATGAGCTGTGATTGTGCCACTGCACTTCAGCCTGGGTGACAGAGTAAGACTCTATCTCTAAAAAATAAATAAATAAAAAATAAATCAACTGAGTACATTATTCAGCCTTAAAAAGGAATGAAATTCTGACATATGCTACAACATAGATGTGCCTTGAAAACATTATGCTAAGCGAAATAAGGCAGACACAAAAGGACAAATAATGCATTATTCCACATATGTGAGGTAGCTAAAATAGTAGCAATAAGAAGTAGAGTACTGGTTATCAGAGGCTGTTTGGAGTGGAAGGAAAGAGAATGGGGAGTCATTATGTAATGGGTATGGGGTTTCAGTATGGAATGATAAAAACATTCTGCAAATGGATATGATAATTTTTTTTTTTTTTTGAGACGGAGTTTTGCTCTTGTTGCCCAAGCTGGAGTGCAATGGCATGATCTCGGCTCACTGCAACCTCCGCCTCCGCCTCCTGGATTCAGGCGATTCTCCTGCCTCAGCCTCCCCAGTAGCTGGGATTACAGGTGCGTGCCACCACACCCAGCTAATTTTTGTATTTTTAGTAGAAACGGGGTTTCACCATGTTAACCATGGCTGATTTCGAACTCCTAACCTCAGGTGATCCGCCCACCCTGGCCTCCCAAAGTGCTGGGATTACAGCCATGAGCTACTGCGCCTGGCCTTGGATACGAAAATAGTTGCATAACAATGTGAATGTACTTAAAGCCACTGAACTGTCCTGTCCACTTAAAAATGATTAAAATGGTAAATGTTATTTATGTATATTTTAACACGATTTTAAAAAGTCACTTGAGGTTACCTAGGTGCATACATTTGTCAAAGCTCAGCAAATACACCTTTGAGATTCACATTTTCTTACTGTGTGTGAGTCTTACATTTAAAGAAAAACACTCAAAGGCTGGGCATGGTGACTCACACCTGTAATCCCAGCACTTTGGGAGGCTGAGGCGGGTGGATCACTTGAGGTCAGGAGTTTGAGACCAGCCTGGCCAACATGGTGAAACCCCACCTCTACTAAAAATACAAAGAAAAATTAGCCTGGCATAGTGGCGCATGCCTGTAATCCCAGCTATTTGGGTGGCTGAGGTACGAGAATTGCTTGAACCCGGGAGGCGGAGGTTGCAGGGAGCTGAGATCGTACCACTACACTCCAGGCTGGGTGACAGAGACACACACTGTCTCAAAACAAACAACAACAACAAAAAACCCTCAAAACATATATTAAACACTAGTAAATAATGTGCATGCTAATTTAGAACTGTATCAATGTCTGACTTTACTCTGAAATGTATAAAAAAATAAGATGGACTGATGGAAGGATAGAGGGATGGATGGATATATGAAAAAGCAGGAATAGTTAGATGTTAATAGTAGAATCTGGCCAGCTGCGGTGGCTCATGCCTGTAATCCCAGCACTTGGGAAGGTCAAGGGAGGAGCACTGCTTAAGTCCAAAAGTTCAAGACCAGCCTAAGCAACATAGAAAGACCCTATCTCTACAAAAAATACCAAAATAAAGAAAAATTAGCTGTGCATGAGGCAGGCGCCTATGGTCCCAACTATTTGGGAGGCTGAGGTAGGAGGATCATTTGAGCTCAGGAGGTTCAGTAAGCCATGATTTGAGGCTCAGTAAGCCATGATCACGCCACTGCATTCCAGCCTGAGTAACAGAGTGGGACCCTGTCTCAAAAATAATAATAATAATAAATAATAAAATAATAATAAATATAATCTATGTGGTAGTGTAGGTGGTAGATATATGGGTGTTCACTATAAAATTCTTTCAACTTTCTTTAATGTTTGAAAATTTTCATAATAAAATGTTGGGAGGAATGAGAGAAAAACAGGTCACTTGACAGTCTCTCTGATACTCTCCTCTACTTTAAGACCACAGTCATTATATACTTATTGCATTATAATGCAACAATATTTTTCTGAAAACAAGAAATAGTCTGCAATGCTTAAAGCAAGCATGTTTCAGAAATTTATTTATTTATTTATTTATTTATTTATTTATTTATTTATTTTGGGAAACAAGGTCTCAATCTGTCTCCCAGCTCGAGAGCAATGGCGCAATCAGAGCTCACTGGAACCTGGAACTCCTGGGTTCAAGTGATCCTCCTGTTTCAGCCTTCTGAGTAGCTGGGACTATAGACAAGCACCATGATGCTCGGTTAATCTTTAAATGTTTTTGTATAGATGGGGTTTTGCTATGTTACCCAGGTTGGTTTTGAACTCCTAGTCCCAGGAGATCCTCCTGCCTTGGCCTCCCAAAGTGCTGGGATCATAGGCGTAAACCACCATGCCTGGCTCCAGAATATTTTTAAGGCTCCTTTTCCCTTTATCCTGCCATGGATCCCTTTATTGCTAGAAGGGCCCAATCAAGACTTTAATAGAACATATGCAAACCACAAGCTACTAACTGTTGAGTGAAGAAACTACTGATTAGTTCACACTCTATTCGTTTTTCTTGTAATGGGGATAAGGAGGTACTTTCACTTTTTACCATATTACCCCATTGTCTGACATTTTAGAAAGAACATGTATTCATTTTATAACTTTGAAAAATATATTTTCTGAATTTGGTGTGTTTTTCAAAAATTTTCTACGAAGCCCCTTTTCAATTTAGTAAATAGGAACTAATAAAATGACAAAATATTAATATGTTAATTTTACAATTTTTAAAACAATCAAGATTTCTGCATAAAAAGTTCCTCTATATGCCTGTGTAACATAAAGGAAAACACTTGGGGGAAAAAGTAGTAGAAAAGAAAACTAGTTTTCTACATCATAGGAGAACAGAACTTCCAGATAAAATTCTGACCAGGACTAAATATAGAAACTATGGTTCTATAATTTACAATTTCAAGCAAGCAACTGTCTAAATATTTTAGATTAGATCACACAATTACACTCTCTGAGATCTGCATTAAATGCATAAAATCATTTTGCTTTTCATTATATACCAGAACTTCAAAATTTAAGCCACAATCCCACAAATAATACTTGGCTAACGGCTTTTACTTTTAGACACTGATTGTGGTATTTATAATATATAATGCTGTATTGTATGTTACACGGCTTTCTACAGCAAGCACCCATATCCAAACATTCCTACTTATTTTACTATCTAGTGGGGGAAAGGAGATGTGGAACAAGAGAGAAGGAACAGTTAACATCCTAGAAAACATGGGGGAAGGATTGCAGAGCACAAAAGAGCATGTTTCAACCACTCCTAGACCAGCTTTTCTCACACACTCAACCAAATCACTTGAACTTGTCTATACTAGTTCCACTCATTCAGACTTGGTCTTGAGTGGTTATAAGCAATATTATATGTTGCCATTTCACATAACATATCTATAGGACTCATCATCAAAAAACTACCATAGAACCAAGGAACACATTTTGGGGCAGGAAACAATGTACCAAGTAAGCTATTCTAATATTTCATCACCGCCCTGGGTTAAGGGGTACAAAACAGAAAGAGGGAGAAAAGAGAATATCTTTTTTCTTTTTTGTTAAGACAGAGTCTCACATTTTGTCCCTCAGGCTGGAGTGCAGTGGCTCAGTTATAGCTCACAGCAGCCACAAACACTTGGGCTCAATCAATCCTCCTGCCTCATTCTCCCAAGTAGCTAAGGCTACAGGCACACACCACCATACTTGGCTAATTTTTTTCTTTAATTTTGTAGAGATGGGGTTTCACCATGTTGTCCAAGCTGGTCTCAAACTCCTGGTGTCAAGCGATCCTCCCACCTCAGCCTCCCAAAGTGCTGAGATTACAGGTGTGAGCAACTGTGCTCAGCAGAGAATATCTTTTTAAAAAGATGATTATAAGAAGAAAAATGGGCTGGGTGCAGTGGCTCATGCCTGTAATCCCAGCTCTTTGGAAGGTCGAGGCAGACGGATCACAAGGTCAGTAGTTCAAGACGACAAGCCTGGCCAAATGGTAAAACCTCGTCTCTACTAAAAATACAAAAATTAGCCCGGCATGGTGGCATGAACCTATAATCCCAGCTATTTGGGAGGCTGAGGCAGGAGAATCACTTGAACCCAGAAGGCAGAGGTTGCAGTGAGCTGAGATCACACCACTGCACTCCAGCCCGGGTGTCAGAGTGAGACTCTGTCTCTGACAAAAAAGAGAGAAAAGAAAAGAAAATGTCCTACTTTAACAATGCAACTCAGCCTAGGAGAACCATATGAAGCCTCAAAGAAGATACACTACTGAGACAGAATAGAGCAGACAGTCACAAAAGGAAACATTTGAAAATATATGGATATTCTGAAATCAGGTCTTAGACCAAATTACTAACAATAAATACTCTGATAATTTCTAAAAGAGCTAAATATATATGTTACCTTTAATAATTTTGAAGAAGGAATTCTGATAGGTATAATTAATTTTCATATGCTTTATTGTCTAATCACTGTTGAAAGATCCTATGATTGAATAATCCACAGTGATTTATCAGCTGATATATTTTGATTAGAACTAAAATGTATACAAGTTCCCCAATACCTGCCATTTATAAATGATATAAAATCTTTCCAAAACAAACATTTGTTAAACACATAGTAAATTTCACACACTGTGCAAGGTTCTATGGGACAATAAAACTGAATACATTACTAATCCTGGACTCAAAGAACTTAGACACCAATCTTTCTACTTTAACTATTACAATAGCCACCTAAATTGATTCTACTGCATATGAGTCTTGTCCCATTCCAACCTACCATTTCTAAAATCTGTTTACATCTGTGGCAATGGAAATAATTTTTAGACTACTTACTGCCTAGTTTCTCAAAGGTTGTCACATAAGCACCTCAACAGGAAGGAGAAAGAGCCTAGGCCCTGGAGGCCTGGAGATGTAGATTCAAACTGCCATAACAAGCCAAAATTTTCTTTATCTAATTCATGCAAATATTACATTCACTCCATAAAACAGCCATATATGATTTTAATACAAATAATGATCGCTTTTCTCCCCTTAGTTGAGTAAACTGACATTCTAGCAAGATGCTCCTTGTTATTTCTGTGTTTTCGCACACCCATACACTAGCAGGCCAAAAATACCTGCAGGACAGAGTCAAAAGCCTTCAGCCACTCCAACTACATTTCCCCCAGCAACAAAGCAATGCCACGCCACAGCCACATCAAAGTACTTGCAACACAACCCTCCTCCATTGCCATTCACTAATGCGCACACACGCGTGCGCACACACACATGCCCCTTAATATTTCATGCCATTCCTGTTCCCTTTCCTGGAATTCTTGTCCCTACTTATCCAACTACTAACAAGCTTGTACTCATCCTGCCAGATTTCACTCAAGTATCACCTCTTCTGTGATGCTGTCCTGACCACACAAAACAGGTAACCATGCTTTCTTGGGTTACCTCTGTACCTCTTATATAGCTATGACAGCACCTCATTTGTTTAGTCATTTTCTTTCTCACTAAGCTAGTAGCTTCTTTTGAAGGCCAGAAGCCTCATAAAATTTATGTTTGTATTTGTAAGGCCCAACAGTGCCTGACAAACAATGGCTATTCAATTAATGTTTACCAAATAAACAGAGAGATAAATGACTAAATATCACTCCCTAAACTCTCCCCTAATTTATTTTTCATCATAGTACTTATAGCCTTCTAACAAACCATAATTCACTTATTATCATTTTGTGGCTTTTTCACTGATATATTAATAATCCCAGCACGAAGAACAGTACCTGAGGCATAGTAGGCACTCAATACCTACTGAATGAATGAAAGAAATATACTTGGTTATTTGGAACTCATTCTGCTCAGATTATTCAACATAAAATGTGGCTTTTCCCATGAAATATTTTTTCGAAAAAAAGAAATGCCTGTATCCTTGATAATCACAGTAAATAACACCATTTTTATAAACTTTGAATAAAATATATAGTTTAATTATACAACTAGTATATATCATTTTTTAAAGGCTGGGCATGGTAGCTCACACCTCTAATCTCAGCAGTTTGGGAGGCCAGGGCAGGCAGATCACTTGAGGTCAGGAGTTTGAGATCAGCCTGGCAAACATGGTGAAACTCTGTCTCTCCTAAAAATACAAAAATCAGCCAGGTGTGGTGGTGCATGCCTGTAATCCCAGCTACTTGAGGTCTGAGGCAGGAGAATCACTTGAACCCAGGAGGTGGAGGTTGCAGTGTGCTGAGATCACGCCACTGTACTCCAGCCTGGGCAACAGAACAAGGCTCCATCTCAAAAAAAAAAAAAAAAAATATATATATATATATATATATATTTCTTTAATGTAGACCAAAACAAAACAAAACATAGATCTCCAGTTAGTGTGGTTTAAAAATTATTGGCTCAGAATTTGACCTATAAAGTAGAATACTTACTTGCCTGGTATCTCAATTGTTTTCAACATAAAGCTTCCCATTATTTTTCCAAATAAATTTTTTTGAATACATTTTTTGTAATGATTTCTGTATCCCAAAAGTATAATAATAATATATTTATTTTAAATACATATTTTCTAATTACTAAAGAGCAAATTGATAATTACTAATTACATGTTTACTAATATTAAAATTCTAGATACTCATAGGTAAGCCTGTGGGTTTTTTTAATTTTTATTTTTTTTTATTTTTGAGATGGAGTTTTGCTCTTGTCGCCCAGGCTGAAATGCAATAGCTCAATCTCAGCTCACCACAATCTCCAACTCCCAGGTTCAAGCAATTCTCCTCCCTCAGCCTCCTGAGTAGTTGGGATGACAGGCATGGGCCACCATGCCTGGCTAATTTTGTATTTTAGTAGAGATAGGGTTTCTCCATGTTGGTCAGGCTGGTCTCCAACTCCCAACCTCAGGTGATCCGCCTGCCTCGGCCTCCTAAAGTGCTGGGATTACAGGCGTGAGCCACCACGCCCAGCCAGTTTTTTAAATTTTTAACAATATATTCCAGAACATTAGTTTTCAGAAAATGCATGAAGATACTTACCCATCCTTGGTTTGATCAGCTACTCCTGCCAAGAGCTGCACGATCTTTGGGTTACTATTTGGATCATTATACAGTCCAAGATAGCGCTGAACAAAGTCTTCTGGAGTCATGTAATGCTCTCCATCAACCTCAGTACTGGCATACTAAAAAAACAAATAAATAATGTATACTGAAAAATTATCCAATATCATTTTATATCCAATAGATGTTTTGTGAAAAGGTAAATTATAGGCGAGTATTAAAATCAAAATAAAGATAATAAATGCAGAATTTTTATCTGGATACTGAAAAATCAAATATTCAGAGTCTGATTTTAAAACATTTTATAGTATTAATATATGCACAACATGTATGAACCTTGAAAACTTTATGATAAGTGAAAGAAGCCAGACACTAAAGGCCATGTATTATGTGATACTATTTACGTGGCATGTCCACAATAGGCAAGACCATAGAATCAGAAAGCAGAATATTGGTTGCCAGGAGCTGAAAGGAGAGGGAGAATGGGAGTTAACTGCTTATTAGGTATCAAATTTCTCTTTGGGGATGATGAAAATGTTCTGGAATTAGATAGTGGTAACATCATAAACATTGTAAATATACTTTAAAAAAAACACTGAATTGTATACTTTAAAATGGTTAAAATGGTGAATTTTACGTTATGTGAATTTTATCTCAATTAAAAATACACATACTGGTAAGATAAAAGATATGAAAAGACTAAGAAAGGTGAAAGAGCAGCCAGGACCTGAAAGTGACTCCCAGAGGCTCCCTGTCTACAAGAGCACCAGGGAGACATGTAACCTGCCAAACCTTCGAAGTGAAATGAATGAAAAAGGAATAACAAACAAGACCTTTCATCATACCAAGTTCCAGCAGCTGGAAATAGGAAATAAATTAAAATATTCTTTGACATCAGTAATTTTTACATCAATAATTTTTTAAAATAAAGTAATAATAATACTTGCATCAAAGAAACTCATTGAAGTGCTTTATATACTATGGGATAACCAAACATGAACAACCAAAGCTCTTCTCCTTGAGTTGCATCAGATTGATCACTACTTCAGTCACCCAACAAAGCAGTAAGATCAGAACTGAAGAATACAAGGGCTCACAAAATGTCAAGCACGAAAAATTAAAACTAACATCTACACCAGGGCCTGGCCCATCACTGTTAAATTGCAGAACATCCAAATGAAGTGAAAATTTTACAAGTTTTCAGAGAGAAAAACCAGGTCACATATAAAGAATCATGAATCAAGGGCATCATGCTCCTCAACAGCCCTGCTTTTTTTCCCTCAGCACCTCTTTCTAACATACTTTATATTTTACTTATGGTTATTGTCTATCTCCCAATTAGAATGTGTCACAAGGCAAAGAATCTTTGTCTAATTTGTTTACTGATATATCCCAAACACCAAGAATGATGCCTGGCTTATAGTAGGCACTCAGTAAATATTTGGCAAACGAATGAATTGGTAATAGGTACACAAATAACTAGGCAAATCAAAAGTTTGGTAATTTTTAACTATGAGAAATTATTTTTATTGTACAAAAATAGAAAATATCATAATCTATGACTTGGCTCAAAATAAACAGTATTTATAGTCATAATAATATAGATATCAAATGTTAATTTAATAAAAATTATAAATAGGACAGGTGCAGTGGCTCACACCTGTAATCCCAGCACTTGGGGAGGCCAAGGCGGATGACTACTTGAGCCCAGAAGTTCAAGACCAGCCTGGACAACATGGCAAAACTCCATCTCTACAAAAATACACAAATTAGCTGGGCATGATGTCATGTGCCTGTAGTCCTAACTACTCAGGAGGCTGAGGTGGGAGGATTGGTTGAGCCTGG
The DNA here is from genome assembly GCF_037993035.2 of Macaca fascicularis. Taxonomy (NCBI): domain Eukaryota; kingdom Metazoa; phylum Chordata; class Mammalia; order Primates; family Cercopithecidae; genus Macaca; species Macaca fascicularis. Next base: position 67,410,412 of record NC_088386.1, read on the forward strand.
GAGGTGGAGGTTGCAGTGAGCAGTGATCATGCCATTGTACTCCAGCCTGGGCAACAGAGCAAGACCCTGTCTTGGAAAAAAAAAATTATAAATATACTGAGAGGAATGTGAGAGGAAGTAGTATAAGGAAGCTAGGACCTCAGCTACTATAACAAAGTCAAAAATGTCTAGACATATCAATATAGAAATGTGAAGGGAAATACCAAAAGAAATAGCTAAGAGAGTTACAAGTGGTTGCTTCTGGGAAACAAGATGGGGAAGAAGAATCAGGGCAAATGATTGTTGGTTTGCTTTCTGGTCAAGTATTGCAAGTGTCTCCATTTGTGGATCTGACTAAACAAAGCCACCTATTCTTTCAATAAGAAAAGAGTTAGCCCAGGAACAGTGGCTCACACCTGTAATTCCAGTACTTTAGGAGGCCAAGGCAGGAGGATCCCTTGAGTTCAAGAGTTCCAGCCTGGGCAACATGGAGAGACCAGATCTCTACAAAAAATTTAAAAAGTAGCTGGGCATGGTGGTGCACACCTGTAGTCCCACCTATGCAGGATTCTGAGGAGGGAGGATCACTGGAACTTGGGAGGTCAAAACTACAGTGAGCCATGATTGTGCCACCACACTCCAGTCTGAGTGACAGAGCAAGACCCTGTCCCAAAGAATAAAAAACAAACAAAAAACGCCACAGAGACTACCACCCCAAGTGCTATATCAGCCTGCATAAGAAGTAGCCCAGTGGCCAGGTGCAGTGGTTCATGCCTGTAATCCCAACACTTTGGGAGGCCAAGGTGGCCAGATCACTTGAAGTCAAGAGTTCGAGACCAGCCTGAACAACATGGTGAAATGCCATCTCTACTAAAAATACAAAAATTAGCCAGGCATGGTGGCCTGTGCCTTTAGTCCCATCTACTCAGGAGACTGAGAGGAATGGGAGAATCACTTAATTTGTATTTTCAGTAGAGACTGGTTTCACCATGTTAGGCCAGGACGGTCTCGATCTCCTGACCTCGTCATCCACCTGCCTCGGCCTCCCAAAGTGCCGGGATTACAGGTGTCAGCCACCGTGCCGGGCCCTCACCTGCATCTTTGTAATAGCCACTTCTTAGTCTCCCTGTCCCAAGTTAGTTCCTCTCTCCTCCACTCACCTTTCATGTTGCCATCAGGGATAGCACAGATCAGATTATGTCTCTCCTTTCTTCTAAAACTTTTAGTATTGTTCCATGGCTTGCAGAATAAAGTTCAGACTCTTCTGGTTAGCATTCAAAGCATTTGAGAGGTGGGAGAATCACTCGAACCTGGGAGGCGGAGGTTGCAGTGAGCCAAGAGCCAAGATTGCACCACTGCACTCCGGCTTGGGAGACAGAGCAAGACCCTGTCTCAAAAAAAAAAAAATAGCCCAGCGGTTGCTTGATGACTTGTGCTACAGAACAAAAATAAAAAGAAGTAGCCCAACGTGGACTTTTTTTTTTTTTTTTTTTTTTTACTAATTGGTGCTACCAAAAGCATTCAAGAAATATCACCCCAAAATAAAGTCATGTTCTCTATACATGACTATAAAAGCCATTCTTGAAGGGGTTTTGAGTTTAAACCTTGGCTCTACCACTAACCCTGTGTGAGTCCCTAGACAAGTTTATTGACCTCCCAGGCCTCTAGATATTTCACACACTTACACAATGAAGACAAAATAATCTTTAAAATTTCAAAACCATAAATATATAAACATAAGATAAAGAAAACAATAGGCTGGGCATGGTGGCTCACGCCTGTAATCCCAGCACTTTGAGAGGCCGAGGCAGGCGGATCACAAGGTCAGGAGATCGAGACCATCCTAGCAAACATGGTGAAACCCCGTCTCTACTAAAAATACAAAAAAATTAGCTGGGCATGGTGGCGGGCGCCTGTAGTCCCAGCTGCTCGGGAGGCTGAGGCAGGAGAATGGCGTGAGCCCGGGAGGCGGAGGTTGCAGTGAGCCGAGATCGCGCCACTGCACTCCAGCCTGGGCGACAGAATGAGACTCTGTCTCAAAAAAATAATAATAATAAGTTTCAAAACAATAAGTATATAAACATAGGATAAAGAAAAAGCAAACTGAAAGATATTTACACTAACAGTAAGTAGATTCCATCAATTCCTGTCAATTGCTTCTTTTCTTCCTCTTCTTAACATGTACGAGACAACTGGACATGTTCCACCAAGATCACAAAACCACCAGAGTTAAGAACATGCAGGAGCGAGGAAAGGCACAATATGAGGAAGACTGCTGCAATTGGAAAGAAGGATGGATACAAGGAAGTCTTAAAACAGAATGTAAGGAGACTGACAAGTTAGTTACTAGTCAATTACTAGTTACTGTTACTAGTTCCGTCCACCAGTAACTAGAATATGAGTTGCAAACAATGGCATGAGAAATATACTATGGGAACCAAAAAGGAGTGATTCATTCCCAGGACTGGTGGGATGGGGCCAGAGAATGGAGGGAGAAAGGCAACACTTGGAATGGACCTTAAAAGTTAAATCCAATTTCAATTGCAAGTGGAGAGAATGAGTACTTCAAACTAAAAACAAAAACACAAAAAACTAATGTGAACAGATGTTGAAACAAAAAATACCCTTTTTTCTGGGAGAAGGGTTAGTTGGAGAGAAATACGGTAATAAAGAGAGCGTATAGAAATACATGTAGTAGAAAAGGCAGTTTGAGACCAAATGGTGGAAGACTTTGAATGCTAAACAGAAGAGTCTGAACTTTATTCTGTGAGCCGTGGGACACTACTAAGTTTAAGAAGAAAGGAGAGACATATCTGATCTGTGCTATCCTTGATGGCAACATGAAAGGTGAGTGGAAGAGAGAGGAACTAACTTGGAACAGGGAGAGTAGTAAGTGGCTATTACAGAGATACAGGTGAGGGCCGGATGCAGTGGCTCACGCCTGTAATCCCAGCACTTTGGGAGGCCGAGGCAGGCGGATCACGAGGTCAGGAGATTGAGACCATCCTGGCTAACACGGTGAAACCCCGTCTCTACTAAAAATACAAAAAATTAGCTGGGTGTGGTGGCACGCACCTGTAGTCCTAGCTACTCGTGAGGCTGAGGCAGGAGAATCACTTGAACCCGGGAGGCAGAGGTTGCAGTGTGCTAAGATCGCACCACTGCACTCCAGCCTGGGCGACAGAGCAAGACTCCGTCTCAAAAAAATAAATAAATAAAAGATACAGGTGAAAGAGGTTGAGGCCTGAACCAACACAGTGGGCATGAAAAGGAAAAAAACAGTGGGTACTTTTACCTATTGCTAATAGCTTTTTATTTATTATTTTAATAGTATTACATTCATACCATTCAAAATTCAGAAGGTAGCAAAGAATATACAGTGAAAGTCTTCCTCCTACTTCTGTTCAATTCCCCACCCGAGAGGCAATTGATTTCTTATGTATCCTTCTAGAGATGTTTTATGCATAAACGAGTAAATTATATATATGTTAATATATATACACCCAAATATATGTGTGTATATATGAAATTCTTATTCATTTCTCTTTTTTATATAAATGATAGCATACTATTTATACTGTCCTATATATCTAGCTTTTGTCAAATTCAGTCCTTTTGAAAAGAAACTTGGCAATATACAGGTACATATACACAAGTATACATTATATATAATCATAAAAACGCTCAAATCCTTTGACAAGGAATCCTGGGCCTGACTCCTGTGAAAAATTAAAAAGAAGGAAAAACTAAACACAAAATACAAAGTAAGAAAACACTAGGTCAGGCACAGTGGCTCACGCCTATAATCCCAGCACTTTGGGAGGCCAAGATGGGCAGATCATCTGAGGTCAGGAGTTCGAGACTAGCCTGGCCAATATGGTGAAACCCCATCTCTATTAAAAATACAAAAATTGGCCAGCCTCAGTGGCTCACACCTGTAATCCCAGCACTTTGGGAGGCCGAGGTGGGCAGATCACTTGAGGTCGGGAGTTCAAGACCAGCCTGACCAACATGGAGAAACCCCGTCTCTACTAAAAGTACAAAATTAGGCCGGGCGCGGTGGCTCAAGCCTGTAATCCCAGCACTTTGGGAGGCCGAGATGGGCGGATCACGAGGTCAGGAGATCGAGACCATCCTGGCTAACACGGTGAAACCCCGTCTCTACTAAAAAAATACAAAAAACTAGCCGGGCGCAGTGGCGGGCGCCTGTAGTCCCAGCTACTCAGGAAGCTGAGGCAGGAGAATGGCGTGAACCCGGGAGGCGGAGCTTGCAGTGAGCTGAGATCCGGCCACTGCACTCCAGCCTGGGCGGCAGAGCGAGACTCCGTCTCAAAAAAAAAAAAAAAAAAAGTACAAAATTAGCCGGTATAGTGGTGCATGCCTGTAATCCCAGCTACTTGGAAGGCTGAGGCAGGAGAATCGCTTGAACCCGGGAGGTGGAGGTTGCAGTGAGTCGAGATTGCACCAATGCACTCCAGCCTGGGCAACGAGAGTGAAACTCTGTCTCAAAATAATAATAATACTAATTAGCGGGCATGGTGGCAGGTGCCTGTAATCCCAGCTACTCAGCAGGCTGAGACAAGAGAATCTCTTGAACCCGGGAGGCAGAAGTTGCAGTGAGCCGAGATTGCACCAAAGCACTCCAGCCTGGGCAACAAGAGCAGAACTCCATCTCAAATTCAAAAACAGAAAATACTAGAGATGGGATTATGGTGATCTTTGTTCTCTCTCTTCACAACTGCTTGTGTTGCTTCTTTGTTTCATTAACAGATGACAAAAGAGGGGGGAGCACACGAAAACATTTCAGAAATTTTGTATTAACAAAATTTGGCAACAATTGTTCTTTTTGCCACAGAGGTGTCTATTCTCTAATATCTGAATTTGACCTCCAGGACTACAACCACTAAATAGAAAACATAAACACACAATAAAAGTGCTCTGTATGTATGGCATCTACTTCATAGAATACTATGCAGCCATAAAAAAGGCTGAAATCATGTCCTTTGAAGCAACGTGGATGCAGTTGGAGGCCACTATCCTAAGCAGAATTAATGCAGAAACAGAAAACCAAATATCACCTGTTCTTATTTAAAAGTGGGAACTAAATATTGGGTATGAGGCAGGAGAATGGGGTCTGGAGGCCATTTCACACCAACTTCCTAGAACTAAATTGAAAGGAAAACCCTAACTTTCCACACCTAAGTAACAAAAGGACCACAGGCTACTCCCTTTGCAAACCCCTACCTTTTCTGCACGGCAAATTGGAAATTGGCTGTTCACAACCAATCAGACTGACTGCAGGCAGTTTGCATATAAGTACAACTTCCTAACTTCATAACTTTCCTTTAGCCTCTGATTGGTTGCTTTCTACAGCCAATCAGATGTTTGCACAGGAGTGTGTCCTTTACAACTTCACTTCAGCCTCTGATTGGTTGCAGAAAGCAACCAATCAGACCGATTGTGGGCCACCACTTCATTTGCATGAGGTAAGCACCAAGGAGCCAATGGGAAACCTCTAGGAAGTATTTGGACCTGAGAAGATTCTGTATCCAGGCCCTTAATCCGCTGCTCACTGGCTCCCACACTGTGGAGTGTACTTTCATTTTCAATAAATTCCTGCTTTCATTCTTTCGTTGCTTCATTCTTTCCTTGCTTTGCTGGGCGTTTTGTCCAATTCTTTGTTCAAAATGCTGACAACCTGCAGTCAAGACCCTGGACAACTTGCAGTCAAGACCCTCTACTTGTAACAGGTACACATGGACATAAAGACAGGAACAATAGATACTGGGGACTATTAGAGTGGGGAGAGAGAGAAAGGGCAGGGGGCGGAAAGATTCCTGTTTGGTACCATGTTCACTATCTGGATGACAGGATCAACAGAAGCCCAAACCTCAGCATCACACAATATACCTTTGTAAGAAACCTGAACATGGACCTCTTGAATCCAAAATTTAAAAAATTTTAAAGTATACTGTATGTATGGAATCGCCAAGATGTCAATATTCTTGACTTTAAAACTATCAGGAAATAGAGCAGCCTTAGCATAAACCACAAAGGACACAGCGGCTAACAAAGAAAACAAATGCTTTAGTTGACATGTACTGAAATAGGCTGTGCCAGTATCTGGGGTTATAAATGATACCAAAGAACCACTTACCCTGAGGTATTTTGCCAGTGTTTTCTCCAGCTCTCCTAGTCTATTTTAACTTAATTTTCACTGAAAGATAGAGTGTACAGCTTAGAGGAAAAAAGTCTTCTCCCATCCATAAGGAGTCAGTACTTGACTTCTACAGGAGACAGTTAACTAATTAACTCATTAAATTAGAGACAATTACTTGGCAATGTCTGTAAGCCTGTTGCCTGAACAGCAGAACCAAAGAGGGAGTTTATATCTGAAACTAGAATCTGTCTACCCACAGTCAGTCAAAAATGCTAAAATATTTTAGGTATTATGCTAATAAAGCTGGTACCTCAAAAATTGGTGATATATTTAAATCAGGGGTCTGGGTTTTGTTTTTTTTGGGAAACAGGGTCTCTTTCTGTCACCCAGGCTAGAGTGTAGTGGCAGGATCACGGCTCACAGAAGGCCTTGACCTCCCAGACTCAAGTGATCCTCCCACCTCAGCCTGCTGAGTAGCGGGGACCACAGGTATGTGCCACCATGCTCAGCTAAGTTTTTCAATTTTTATTTTTTTGTAAAGATGGGGTCCCACTAGGTTGCCCTCCCACACACACATACATACTTAGTATATCAAGCAATTTAATAGTTTCATAATATAATTTTCATTTTGTTCCTGTCTTTTCAAAGGATGAACTAAAATGACTTTAGATGAAATTACCCAAGTATGTCTATACTCCAAGTAACTTTAGAGTTCATCATTTGCCATTTCAAAGATATCTCTTAAGCAGTTGTATTCCCTCTTGGGCAAGAAGTCAAGGACACATGGAAGACATTGACATAAAGTAGTTGACAGTATCTGAAATAGCTTGTCCATTTTCTTTACTAAACTTTTTCCAAGCCCAACTCAAGTATCTGAAATATAAAAGAACATACAGCTTTGACATTTCCAGAAATATTTAAATTTACATTGAATATAGTTAGCATGTGCTTGGGAAAGCCTTAGCATTCTAAAGCTTGAGAAATAAAATAGATCTTATGAGAGATTAGAATCCTCATATATTTAATCAAAATTATTGTCTATAAAAGATGGCAGGATTTCATATATAGATGTGTATCATAATTACACTGAACTACCTCTACTCCAAATGAGAAGATCATGCCATTTAAAAATGTTTTGCCTACCAAGCCAACAGATCAACATACCAAGGCTTCAACTGACTGTAATAAACTGGATAGCAGTACCTCCTTTGCAATTTACCAAATTTAACCTTATGTGACCTTTAGGATGTATGCAACTGGCTGGGCACAGTGGCTCACACCTGTAATCCCAGCACTTTGGGAGGCCGAGGTGGGTGGATCACGAGCTCAGGAGTTTGAGACCAGCCTGGCCAACCTGGCAAAACCCCATCTCTACTAAAAATACAAAAATTAGCCAGGTCTGGTGGTGGGCGCCTGTAATCCCAGCTACTCGAGACGCTGAGGCAGGAGAATCACTTGAACCGAGAAGGCAGAGGTTGCAGTGAGCCGAGATCCTGCCACTGCACTCCAGCCTGGGGGACCAGAAGAACACTCTGTCCCGGGGCGGGGGGCGGGGGGGAAGGATGTATGCAACCTATATTATTATATTAACTACACATTACAAAGACTGACACACAACCCTAAATTTCCACTAAGAAAAAAAGGTTAACTTAAAATTCAATGATTTGAATGAGTATAAAGCCCAAATACTCTAAATGATACCAATTACTTGTTTAAATAGTTTGAGTTCATAAACAGATCCTTTGATGTTTTATATCTCTAAAAGATATTCCAGAGACTATAAAGAAAAATTCTGATGTGTTAGGACTAGAAAACTGGTTACTTTTAAAAAATTATATGGTATTTCAAGATTAAGGATTTTTCAAGTATGCACACCAAAACTAAGGCAATATATCTAGAAACACTGCTTTTTAAGCCAAAAATCTGCTAAGATCAAATCTTTCAGGTTATTTTGCATTGATTTTGAAACTGTGTGCCAGCCACTATGCCTGCTGCCCAGTACTGGGGATGCAGAGATCAACAAGACACAGTGCCTGTTGTCAAGCAGCTCAGAGATGATGGCATGATGGACACTAAAACTGGGTCAGAAAACTTGGGTTCTAAACTCCTGTGCCATTAACTCGAGAACTTTTGGGCAAAACATGCAGATTCTTGGAGCCTCTTCTTTAACAAGTGTTTGCAGAAAAACTGCTGTCCTATTGTGAGGCAAAAATGACACCTTGAACACCAAAGTACTTCAAAATTGTAAAATATAATATGAAATAGTTACTGTAAAATGCTTAGAAACAGAAAAGCATAGGATCTCAATTTCCCTCCTTGCTTAGTGAATTTTTCTGCTTTTGCCCAAACATGAAGAAATTACTGTTCTAACCTTTCATCTCTCTCCAAGCCAAAGTTTCCCTGGGTTGGCTGCCAGTATTTCTGGGCTTACCACGAGATCAGTCCTGACTGGTCTAGGCAGCTTTATCTCTGTCTAACCAACATGTGGCTGTAATATGAGTCAAAACAAACTGTTCCTCCATGACTTTGTTCCAACTGAGATGAACTGACATTTTCAGATCTTAACATCCTTTCAATTTCAGTAACTCAAATGACAATGTCATGAAGTTTAGTAACTACAGATATCTCACAGAGCATTTCCCACAAAGAAAAATGAATTATTTGAACAATAAAAGAGGACAATATGTACCAAAGCAAGAACTGAGCATATGAAGCTAGTTCTCTTACTGTCCTTCACTGTTACGGCTCTTACTTCCAACGGAAGCCAAATTTAGTCGGGAATGCATGCCCTTTCACTACACAAGCACTCTGCATAAGGAGCAAAGACCACAGCAGATCTGACACACAAACCCTGTTAAACAGTACAATGTGTAATTTGCCTTATCTTATTATGTTAGTTCAATTAGAATAAAAGAGCATTCTATCATAAATATTTTATAAGAAAAAAATTATTTTAAACACATATGGCCACTTGGACTTTTTAACAACTTTATTAAGCCATATTAATTTTTTAAAACAGGGATTTTAGTAATGTAAAATTTTTCTGATGTTACTAAAGTCAACTACCTGAGCGTTAGGGAAAAGCAGTTGTATATATCTAATTTTGATTAGCACTTTCAGTTGCATATTTTGGATAAACTAGAAACAAAACATTTTACTGATTTTGCTAAAAAAAAATTCTTCAGTGCTCTGCCTTCCTAACTCAGACTGCTTCCATGAATACTATGTGCTTATTTTTGTTGTTGTTTTAATATATTTTCACTGTCCACTACAGTAAGCCCTACTGAATTATGCAATTTCTAACACAGCAGGGAGGTCAAGACCCTTATTAATCACTGAAATCAACTGAAGCTACCATAATAAAGAAGATCTACCAAGACAATTTTCCACTCAAAATAACCAAAAACCTTGGAAATAAAATAATGACCCAAAGAACTCAATAACTGGAACTAGAATACTTCCCAGGGCAGATTAAGTTGAGTAATTAATTTGCATCATTTCTTAAATACTTTCGTCTCTTGGTCTATGTAACCATGGGAACATACAAGGAGCATATATATGTATAAGCTTGGGCAAATCACATCATTTTGACAATGAAGGTGCTGCTCCTAGGGGGATGGAATGCCTTAATGTTGATAAGCCTTGATTAAATACCAAGATTTTTACCAAAGAGAAATAAGGACCTTTAACATAGTAGGGTGCAGAAAGTATTAAAGGATCTAAGAAACAGATCAACCAAATGCAATGTATGAACCTAGCTTGGATTCTGTTTTTAACAAAGCTACTTAAAAATCTATGAAACAATCAGAGAACTTCAACACTCAAAAGAAATTGATGAGAAGACATTTTTTAGGTGTGATAATGGTATTATGATTTGGTTGGTTTTTCAGAGTCCTTATCTTTTGGAGATACATAGTGAACTATTTATGGATACTGCAAGATGATGTCTGAGAACTGCTTCAAAATAAGCCAGTGTGGCTGTAATACAGATGAAGCAAGGTTAGCCATGATAATTGGTGACACTGGAATGACAGATAGATGGTGATTCATTATACTGTTTTCTCTTTTTTTTTTTTTGTATGATTTTAAAGAATATTTATTAATTCAGTTAGAATTACAACAAACCTTTTTTAAAAAAATTTCAAATCATATTTTATTTTTTTGAAATGGAGTCTCCCTCTGTCACCCACGCTGGAGTGCAATGGCACGACCTCAGCTCACTGCAACCTCCACCTCCCAGGTTCAAGCGATTCTCCTGCCTCAATCTCCCTAGTAGCTGGGATTACAGGCATGCGCCACCACACTAATTTTTGTATTTTTAGCAGAGACGGGGTTTTACCATGTTGGCCAGGCTGGCCTCGAACTCCTGACCTCAAGTGAGCCACCCACCTCAGCCTTCGAAAGTGCTGGGATTACAGGCATGAGCCACCGCACCGGGCTCATATCAATTCGTATTTTAGATTCAGAGGGTACATGTGTAGGTTTGTTACAAGGGAATACTGTGATACTGAGGTGTGAGGTACAAATGATCCCATCAGCCAGATAGTTTGCATAGTTCCCAATAGTTTTTCCACCCTGTTCCCCTCCTTCCTTTCTCCCTCTAATCATCCATGGTATCTATCTGTCATTATTCTATTTTCTCTAGATTTGTATATGTTTGAAATTTTTCATAACAAAGTTTTTTAAAAGGCTACAGAAAAATAATTAAACAATTCTTTACAAACTAACATACCTGTATCTCCAAATAATAATAAGTTAAAAAGGCAAATTGCATTAAAATATATAAAGCAAGGCTCTTCCGTTTATTGTAGATCCTTGAACAAGTTACTTAACCTTTCTGGGGCTTAGTTTCCTCACCGGTAAAACGGGAATATTAATAGTACCTACCTTATAGAGTTGTTCTGAGGATTAAATATGATGATTTACATAAAACACTTAAAATAGTGCCTGATACATAACAGTGACACAGTAAGCATTAGCTATTATTGTTTATGTTTTTTAAAACCACAAAACCCCATATTTTCTTTTTGTTGTTGTTGTTGGTGTTGTCTCACTCAGCCACCCAGGTTGTAGTGGAGTGGTACGATCTCAGCTCACTGCAACCACCGTCTCCCAGTTTCAAGTGATTCTCCCGTCTCACCCTCCCGAGTAGCTGGGATTACAGGCACCCGCCATCACGCCTGGCTAATTTTTGTATTTTAGTAGAGACGGGGTTTCACCATGTTGGCCAGGCTGGTCTTGAACTCCTAACCTCAGGTGATCCATCCGCCTTGGTCTCCCAAAGTGCTAGGATTACAGGTGTGAGCCGTCGCGCCTGGCCAAAATTCCATATTTTCTATGTAAATGTATGGGGAAAGATCAGAAAGTAACACGACCAAGAACAGTGGTTACCTCTTAGGTGGCAGGGAATTATTGGCTTTTGGGGTAGAGCTCAGGAAGGACTTCAAGCCTTCAGCTTTATACAGAATGTTCTATTTCAAAACAAAACAAAACAAAATGTATTAATGTAGGGATGTGTAATTTAAGTAACTCTAGGCTATGAGTCCTTTAAAAACAGGGATGCCTTATTCATCTTCATACCTCTAGCACCTTGCACAGTATCTGGCTCTTTGTAGGACAATCAATAGCAATCTGTGTTGAATAGAGCTGCTGAAAATAATCAGCCATGGGATGGGAGGGGTAGGGTGAGGACAGAAAAGAAGATGGGGAGAGGAAGATCACCATAAGAAAAAGACTAGAAAGAAGACTGAGAGGTATCTGAAGAAAAAATGAGGTGAGGATACATTTCTTCTTCAGGGGTCCTAATTTTGGTTATTTTTTGTCATTTCACTTAAGGCATTTTTGCAGATAGTATAACAGCTGCACTGGAATGGTCTAGAAAGCTACCAAATACAGCAGTGTGACTTGGAGGCACAGAATCTCTTGCCATCTCTGTCTCCCAGCCTCCCTGAGTCACCCCTAGGCTTCCAGGTGAATGGGTAGGGTTTTAATCTGGGGATGCTCCATATGGCAAAGCCTGTTTGAGAATGAAGCTAGCACAACAGAAACCGAAACTAAGAGATGAGAGGTACATGATCCCTGGTGATAGCAGTTAAGCTCCTGACCCACTCATCGCTACAGCCAGTACATTCTAGCCCTACGCATGTTTAACCAAAATGCCTGTCACTGAAGACTGAAATAGTACTGACTAACATCTTTTCAAAATATGTGTTTCTTCCAGTTCTAGAAACCCAGTGCTGGCCATAGTAATGGTTTCCGTGGAAGATGCTTTCAGAAATTTCCACAGTACTAACGGAAATCTGCACAGAACAGGGAGGTGGTGAATTTAAAAAAGAAAAGAAAGCTACGCACAAAAAATAATATGTATTTCAAGTCTGTGTCTTGGGATTTCAGAGCCTATGGTTGGACTGTTACTCTTTTTCACGTCCAGACTGAGCAAATGAAGTTTCAGAAGAAAACGGCAGGCCGGGCGCGGTGGCTCAAGCCTGTAATCCCAGCACTTTGGGAGGCCGAGACGGGTGGATCACGAGGTCAGGAGATCGAGACCATCCTGGCTAACATGGTGAAACCCCGTCTCTACTAAAAAATAACAAAAAACTAGCCGGGCGATGTGGCGGACGCCTGTAGTCCCAGCTACTCGGGAGGCTGAGGCAGGAGAATGGCGTGAACCCGGGAGGCCGAGCTTGCAGTGAGCTGAGATCCGGCCACTGCACTCCAGCCTGGGCGACAGAGCAAGACTCCGTCTCAAAAAAAAAAAAAAAAAAGAAAAAAAAAGAAAACGGCAAACATCTTCCATGGTCTCTCGGGTCTCCCAGCCTTAGACTGTGACTATACAACATCTTAGAACCTCATAGACTTGGGAGAAATAGGTATTTGTCAATAACTTCAGATGGGCCGGGCGCGGTGGCTCAAGCCTGTAATCCCAGCACTTTGGGAGGCCGAGACGGGCGGATCACAAGGTCAGGAGATCGAGACCAGCCTGGCTAATACGGTGAAACCCCGTCTCTACTAAAAAAAAAATACAAAAAACTAGCCGGGTGAGGTGGCGGGCGCCTGTAGTCCCAGCTACTCGGGAGGCTGAGGCAGGAGAATGGCGTAGACCCGGGAGGCGGAGCTTGCAGTGAGCTGAGATGCGGCCACTGCACTCCAGCCTGGGCGACAGAGCGAGACTCTGTCTCAAAAAAAAAAAAAAATAAAAATAACTTCAGATGGATGTCTCAAGAATGTAAGTAATTAAATGATTATATGTACATAAGCATAAATACATATTAACATCTTAGTCTCTTGACTAGGTCCAGCACAGTCATCTGGAGAAGACAAAAGACTCAGATCTTACTCAAGAAACAAACAAACAAAACACCCTAATCTCAACTTAGAAGAGAAGGAAATAGATAAGGAACTAAGCTTTACTTGGTTCTGCAGAGTTTACATATTATTTTATTTAATCTTTAGAACATCTCTATGTGCTAGGTGTAGTAATCCCTTCTTAGATGAGAAAACAGGCTCCAAAAGTAAACACCTAAAGCCAAAAGGTTTCAAATGAGGATTCAAACCCAGGTTAGACTACAAATCCCATGTAGGCTCCAGGTACATTCTGCTGCCTCCTGGATGAAAAGGAGTTTCATCCAGCTCAAGATGTTCTAGGAACTCTATAGACGGGAGGACATTACATTGAAAGAATCAGCCGGGTGCAGTGGCTCAAACCTGTAATCTCAGCACTTTGGGAGGCCGAAGCGGGAGTATCACCTGAGGTCAGGAGTTCGAGACCAGCCTGGCCAACATGGTGAAACCTCATCTCTACTAAAAATACAAAAATTAGCCAGGCAAGGTGGCGGGCACCTGTAATCCCAGCTACGTGGGAGGCTGAGGCAGGAGAATCACTTGAACCTGGGAGGTGGAGGTTGCAGTGAGCCGAGATCGCACCATTGCACTCCAGCCTGGGCGACAGAGCAAGACTCTGTCTCAAATAAATAAATAAAATAAAATAAATTGAAAGAATCACTGTCTACTCAAAGCAGTCATCCATAAACAAGCACAGAAATGTATAAGAAACAGTTTCTATTGCAGTATGATCTATTTAAACTGTAAATGTAATCATTCCACTCACAAGGTGAACAACTTTCAGTGGTTTTCATGCTGGTGTTAGAAAAAAATCAAAATTTTTCTTTATGGTCTACACAAGGCCCTGCTGGATGTGGCTCCTTCCACCTCAGCTCTCACTGGTCATTCCTTTCTGTTTGTTGAACACATCAAACCCTTCTCTATATCTAAGCATTGTACGTGTGAGCCCTCTGGAATTCCCTCCACTTCACCCTCATTCCCTCTTAGCTCTTAATATTGCCTCCTAAGGGCCCTTCACTGACCACTCTCTCGAAAAATGATTTTAAAAACGATGGCCCTTCTCATCATTCTGTTTATTTCCTTGCACGTGTCACAATCTGTAGTAAGCTTTTTTTTTTTTTTTTTTTTTTTTTTTTTTTTAAGAGATAGGGTCTTACTCTATCACCCAGGCTCGAGTGCAGAAGCATGACCCTAGCTCACTGTAACCTCAGACTCCTGGGCTCACATGATCTTCCTTCCTCAGCCTTCCTAGTAGCTAGAACTACAAGCACGTGCCACCACACCTGGCTAATTTTTTTTCTTTCTTTTTTTTTTTTTTTTTGTAGAGACAGAATCTCATTTTGTTGGCCAGGCTGGTCTCAAACTGCTGGCCTCAAGTGATCCTCCTGCCTCAGCCTCCCAAAGAGGTGGGATTACAGAGATGAGCCAGTGTGCCCAGCCAATCTGTGGGCCTGTTTTTTTTCTTCCTGAGATTGAGTCTTCCTCTGTCGCCCAGGCTGGAGTGCAGTGGCACAATCTCAGCTCACTGCAACCTCCACCTCCCAGGTTCAAGCAATTCTCCTACCTCAGCCTCCCGAGTAGCTGGGATTACAGGCGCCCACCACCATGCCCAGCTAATTTTTGTATTTTTAGTAGAGACGGGGTTTCACCTTGTTGGCCAGACTGGTCTCGTACTCCTGACCTCGTGGTCTGCTCTGTGGGCTTTTTTTATTGTCTACCTTACCCATAGAATGTTAGGTTCTAGACTGGGTATAGTGGCTCTCATCTGTAATCCCAGCACTTTGGGATGTCGAAGCAAGTGGATCACCTGAGGTCAGGAGTTTGAGACCAGCCTGGCCAACATGATGATACCCCATCTCTACTAAAAATACAAAAAAAAATTAGCCAGATGTGGTGGCACACACCTGTAATCCCAGCTACTCAGGAGGCTGAGGCAGGAGAATCACTTGAACCTAGGATGCAGTTGTTGCAGTGAGCTGAGATTGCACCATTGCACTCCAGCCTGGGCAACAAGAGCAAAACTCTGTACCCCACCAAAAAGAAAAAAAAGAATGTGAGGTTCTACCTTCACTGAAGTCCTTTGTATTGTCCCTACCCTGACTAAGCAGCTCTATATTATCTCTATAAAGGTAGAACCTAGTAAAGTGCTTAGCCTGGTTCATAGTAGGCAATTAAAAGTGTATTGATTGGCCAGGCGCAGTGGCTCACACCTGTAATCCCAGCACTTTGGGAGGCTGAGGCAGGCGGATCACGAGGTCAGGAGATTGAGACCATCCTGGCTAACACGGTGAAACCCCATCTCTACTAACAATACAAAAAATTAGCTGGCCATGGTGGCGGGCGCCTATAGTCCCAGCTACTCAGGAGGCTGAGGCAGGAGAATGGCATGAACCCAGGAGGCAGAGCTGGCAATGAGCCGAGACTGAGCCACTGCACTCCAGCCTGGGTGACAGCGAGATTCCATCTCAAAAAAAAAAAAAAAAAAAAAGTGTATTGATTGGTAGCAGAACATCACATGGCATTTAATAACACTAATTTTCAATTATTTTTGAATCCTTCTGCTTGATTCAAGGACAAAGTCTCACCATCCTGCTAGTCTGCCTTTAATGCCTAATACTGTTTGTTTTTTTAACGAGAACGCTATATAGTTTATGGTAAATACTTTCTAAAGTATTTAGAAAAGGCTGGGCATGGTGGCTCACACCTGTAATCCCAGCACTTTGGGAGGCTGAGGCAGGTGGATCACCTGAGGTCAGGAGTTCAAGACCAGCCTGACCAAGATGGTGAAACCCCGTCTCTACTAAAAACACAAAAATTAGCTAGGCATGTGCCTGTAATCCCAGCTACTCAGGAAGCTGAGGCACGAGAATTGCTTGAATCCGGGAGGCAGAGGTTGCAGTGAGCCAAGATTACGCCACTGCACTCCAGCCTGGCAACACAGTAAGACTCTGTCTCAATCAATCAATCAATCAATAGGTTATCATATTCAAGTTCCATATTTCTGAGGAACTGGTGAAGACCCTCAATTATAATAGCATGGTTAATAAAACTGTAGATCCTATTCTGTGTGTCTCATACTGGGTTTATTCAATCCAAATTATGCTGGGAAATCCTCTTGTAGCTTCAGGCTCTGAATTGCTAGATTCCTCCTTTTTAAATTACTCACTTGCTCAAAGCTTAATACATACACATTGAGACTATTTCTATTTTCCTCTTTATTCTTCCCCCAAGTTAACAACCTAGTATTTATCCTCTCATACCTTTCTCAGTCTCAGTGCTCATTAAATCATACACAAACATATTATATGTAAACATTACACACAACATATGTAAAATGACTTTGTTTTACAAATCAGAATCATGCTATATATACTTATTTCCATCTTTCTCACTTAATAGTACATTGAAAAATTTCTCTAAATTGGTGGTCTAGGCCTAACTCATCCTTTTTAGTATCTACATAACTTACACGGTATGGCTATTCCATAAGTCTTCTATCACTCCTCTTTAATATAATAGCTTTTTTGTTTTGTTTTGTTTTGAGACAGTCTCACTCTGTCACCCAGGCTGAAGTGCAGTGGTGCAATCATAGCTCACTGCAGCCTCAACCTCCCAGGCTTAGGTGACCCTCCCACCTCAGTCTCCCAAGTAACTGGGACTATAGGTTCATGCCATCACACCCAGCTAGGTTTTTGTATTTTTTGTAGAGATGGGGTTTCGCCATGTTGCCCAGGCTTTTTTTTTTTTTTTGAGGAAAAATTCGGTGCTGCAGTTAACCCTGCACACACACACACACACACACACACACACACACACATATATATATATATATATATAATTTTTTTTTTTTTTTTTTTTTTTTTTTGAGACAGAGTCTGACTCTGTCACCCAGGCTGGAGTGCAGTGGTGCGATCTTGGCTCACTGCAACCTCAGCCTCCCAGGTTCACGCCATTCTCCTGCCTCAGTCTCTCGAGTAGCTGGGACTACAGACGCCCGCCACCATGCCTGGCTAATTTTTTGTATTTTTAGTAGAGACAGGGTTTCACCGTGTTAACCAGGATGGTCTCGATCTCCTGACCTCGTGATCCACATGCCTTGGCCTCCCAAAGTGCTGGGATTACAGGCGTGAGCCACTGCATCTGGCCCTATAGCCTTATATTTTTACAAATATTTTTATGTCTCTGGGATAAATAATCCAAAAGAAAATACCATTGTTTGTTCAAATGATGTTTTCTTTTTATTTTAAACCACTGTCAGATTGTTTTTCAGAGTCTTTGTTTCCACAAATACTGTATCACCCTTTAATACTTGATAATCTTATTGTTACTCTAATATTGTGGTACACCTTCCACACTTTTGGAAACACAGCCCTAATGTATATTTCAACAAAGAGTAAGGGTCTCCTGCTAAAAGCCCTGCTTTACTGCCTTCTCAGCCCCAGCCTACTGCCAAAAATAAGTAAAATACATAAACTATTTGAATAAAAGAACATATCTTTCCATTAAAAAGTAATACGTTATTAAAAACTTTAAGGAGGAATCGCTCTTTGCTTTACATTAACAGTATCTTCTCCTCTTTATTCTCTAACCTAAAATAAGACAGGAAAAAAGCACATTTTCATAATTTTGTATGGGATATGATCTTCATTGTTACACTGGTGATAATGAAAAAAGAACAAAATTAAAATAATATTTGAGGTCTACATTTCAGTAAATTTTTGATCTGGCAAATATAGTTGCAGTCTTAACATATATTGCCTTTATTATACAATATACCAGCAAACAAAAGAAGTCTATTAACAAGAGAGAGATTTTAAAATAATTCATTTAAATGTTTTTGATAAATCTGCTTTGCCACAAGGGACAGACAAAATTAACTCTTCATTTAGAAATTTGTCAGACTTATAACAAACGGCCTGTGATGTTCCTGCTGTCCCACCTCACCTCCTTCTTCGCTGCTCCTATCGTCTCCTTTTGCTACTGTATACTGCTGATGTAGCTAAATTAGATCAATGACAGTGTGTGGGTGAGAGAGGTTAAAAGAAGAAAGGGATAAATCAAAAAATGACAGTTGTAAGGGTGGTAATGGTAAAATCTTAGCTTGAACCGGTTGTAAAATTACAGCACAGCCTAACACATAAGAATTCATTTGTTGTACTCCAATTTCATGAACTTAGCAGAATGAAGGTGGGCAGAAAAAGGCAGACTCTTAGTGCATATTGTTGTTGTTGATGTGTTTTAACTAATAGAAACATAGCTCATCAAAACTTGAGAAGCAATGAACACCACAGGAAAAATGAACCTATTTCCCTATATTCAAAATAATAATGCTTTACTCTTACAAAACCCCGCTTATGAACTCTCGCACCAATTCTCATATAATTTCACTAAACATAGATATATAGATAAGTCAGTTGCCAGTTTCTTTTCTTTTTTCCTTTTTTTTTTTTTTTTTTTTCTGTTGAGACAAAGTCTTGCTCTGTCACTCATGCTGGAGTGGGTGATAACTCATTACAACCTCGAACTTCTGGGCTCAAGTGATCCTCTCATCTCAGCTTCCAGAGCAGCTAGGACTACAGGCATGTACCACCACACCCAGCTAAAATTATATATATATATATATATATATATATATATATATACACACACACACACACACACACACTTTTTTTTTTTTTTTTTTTTGTAGCCATGGAATCTCGCTTTGCTGCCCAGGCTGGTCTTGAACTCCTGGCTTCAAGTGATCCTCCCACCTCAGCCTCCCAAAGCACTGGGATTACAGGTATGAGCTGCCGCACCCACCTGATATACCAGTACTTTCAAATAAGAATATACACATACACATTTTTTAATTTTTTTTTTTTTTTTTTTTTTTTTTGAGACAGTGAGTCTCGCTCTGTCACCCAGGCTGGAGTGCAGTGCCACAATCTTGGCTCACTGAAACCTCCCTTCCTGGGTTCAAGCAATTCTCCTGCCTCAGCTTCTCTAGTAGCTGGGATTACAGGCGTGCGCCACCACACCTGGCTAATTTTTTATATTTTCTACAGAGACAAGTTTTCACCATGTTGCCCAGGCTGGTCTCAAACAAGTGATTCAACTGCCTCAGCCTTCCAAAGTGCTGGAATTACAGGTGTGAGGCACCGCACCTGGCCATTTTATTGTTTTACAAATGACTTTTGACCTATGACTCAAAAGTTTAACGAAATATTCTTATTTGAAAGTAGGAATTTTTACTATTTGTGAACTTAGACAGTTAATGCCACAGATCTATATTTTACAAAGAGTTTTCAACTGTATTCTAAAATTTAAAATTACATCTCTTTATAGTCTTTAAGTAGCTCAAATAATTCTAAACTCAAGTGACCCCAAAATCCTCCCCAAACTAAATCATACTAATAACAGAATAATCTACATTTTAACCTTTAATTACACCCTTTTTGTGAAACTCCTACTTTAAACTTTCATGGGACCATTCTCCCTATTTCTCCTCCTCCTCCTTCCCACTTCAATTGGAGATATCACTTTTAAATCAGCCCCTGATCCTCTGCCTTGCTTTATATTTTTAATTCTTTTAACTACAAGGAATTCATCTACCACCTGCACAAATTTGTATCTGTCCAAATCCAACTTTAACTTAGTGAGATACATTTGTTTAGAAACCAAACTAACCCCACCCCCCAAAAAAATTATCCAAATAGATGACTTATCAATTAACATCTATCCTAAAACTGACAGGTTCACTACTTCTTCCCTTACTTCCACATTTAATACCAAATTTGACAGATTCTTCCCTTATAAGTCGCTGGTACTCTCCTTGCTTTTCATTTCCCCAGTCATCAGCCACTGTAGGTCATTAATTCTCACAAGTATTATTTCAATAGCCTCTCAGCTGATCACCTAACCTACTTCCAATCTCTTCATACTTTATCCAACATATACAAAAAGCTGCCAAAATTCACCACTTCAATTTGCCTACTTGGAAACCCACAGTGGCTCCCTACTGTTTCAAATCCAAATTCCTTGGCTAACTATTCCAGACAGTTACACTGCAAAGAAACTTTTAAAATTTCATCACCTAAGTAACCAGATTTTTTTAAATTTCTTAACAAATACACCGCCATTATCCCCTGATATACCTCTGTCTTTCAAATGTCACCCCATTCAATATCCTACCAGTAGTATAAGGGTATGGGTTTGGGCTTTGGAATTGATTTGAATCTGGGCTCTACTACATAGTCTGAATTAATTGACATTAATTTAACCTCATCTATATTACAAGGATATTAAACCTGCTTCATAAAGTTGTTATGAAAACTAAAGTATCCTTAAAGCACTAGGCCAATCTCAAGCACACTCTAAATGATCAATAAATGTTAGCCATTATCAATATTATTACACAGCCACTATGATGTAGGAAGCCAAACTGATTGCTCCACCACAGGTTAGTCTTTTGCCTTCACTATTCTTGATTCCCTCAACCACAGGCCATTGGAGATGGAATGGGCCTCAGAGAGCAGCTAGTCCAATCACTTGTCCATCAGCATTTAGGTCTTGGCTCTATTCTCTCTCTTGATATTTGACTTGGTGTCTGCTACTGAACAGTATTTGAAGGGGTGGCCTGCCCCTCCACACCTGTGGGCGTTTCTTGTTAGGTGGAATGAGAGGCTTGAGAAAAGAAATGAGACACAGAGACAAAGTATAGAGAAAGAAAAAGTGGGCCCAGGGGACCGGCGCTCAGCATACAGAGGACCCACGCCAGCACCGGTCTCTGAGTTCCCTCAGTATTTATTGATCATTATCTCTACCATCTTAGAAAAAGGGAAGTGACAGGATAATAAGATCATTATAGGGAGAAGGTTAGCAGTAAGACAGATGAATAAAGATCTCTGTGACATAAGTTTAAGGAAAAGTGCTGTGCCTTGATATGCATATGTAAACATCTCCATAAACCTTTTTAGTGCATAAAGAGCAGCATTGCGCTAGCAAATCCCACCTTTTGCCCTAAGGTGGTTTTCTCCTTTCTCAGTAAACAGAACATACAATCGGGTTTTACACCAAGATGTTCCATTGCCCAGGGATGGGCTTTTCTCTATCTCAACTGCCAAGAGGCCTTCTTTCCTCTTATACTAGTCCTCCTCAGCACAGACCCTTCACAGGTGTCAGGCTGGGGGACGCTCAGGTCTTTCCCTTCCCACGAGGCCATATTTCAGACTATCACATGGGAGGAAACCTTGGACAATACCTAGCTTTCCTAGGCAGAGGTCCCTGCGACCTTTGTGTCCCTGGGTACTTGAGATTAAGAGAATGGTGATGACTTTTCACAAGCATACTGCCTTCAGGCACTTGTTTAACAAAGCACATCCTGCACAGCCCCAAATCCGTTAAACCTTGAGTCACCACAGCACACGTCTCTTGCAAGGACAAGGTTGGGGGTAGGGTCACAGATTAATAGCATCTCAAATACAGAACAAAATGGAGTCTCTTATGTCTACTTCTTTCTATATAGACACAGTAACAGTCTGATATCTTTCTTTTCCCCACAGTATTGTATTGAATAAAAGTGCATGGTACACAGCAAATAACCCTTTTTAAATATTGGTTGGGTAAATATGTTAAGTGCTAAAGAAATACATGGTTGGCATGTATTTTTGTCTTCTATTATAGCTAAAATATTAATCAACTATATGCATCTATAAAACTGTTTCTAAACAGTACTGCAAAGCTTCAAACAACTCCAGTTTGAAGTATTCAAGCCAGGAATAAACATCTTTTACTTGGTAACTATCCTCAAATTGATCCAACTAGCAATACTGTATCGTGTGTGTGTGTGTGTGTGTGTGTGTGTGTGTGTGTGTGAGAGAGAGAGAGAGAGAGAGAGAGAAAGAGAGAGAGAGAGCACGAGAGAGAGAGAGAGAAACAAGGTCTTGCTCTGTTGCCCAGGCTGGAGTGCAGTGGTATGATCTTGGCTTACTGCAAACTCCACCTCCCAGAATCAAGCAATCCTCCTACCTCAGCCACCTGAGTAGCTGGGACCACAGGTGGATGCCACCAGGCTTGGTGCCAATTTTTAAAATTTTTTGCAGAGATGAGGTCTCACTATATTGCTCACGTTGGTCTTGAACTCCTGGGTTCAAGTGATCCTCTGGCCTTGGCCTCCCAAAGTGCTGAGATTACAGGTGTGAGCCACTGCACTTAGCCTATATTGTTATCTTTCTTGCTGTTTTAGACCTTTCTGAAGGTGAGTATTTACATTCTATTGCTCTCTTATCTATCAATAATGCTTGGGTCAATGTTTCATACTTAGTGCTAAATAAGCAGTTACGAATTCCACAAATTTTCAATATAAAAATAAAGGCATCATCAAAATAATGTGTAAAAAGATAATAATAATATGTAAAACAGTAAATGAAAAGCTAAGATTTAAAAGTTGTCAAAGAAGCGGCAGAGGTTGCAGTGAGCCAAGATTGTGCCACTGCACTCCAGCCTGGGCGCCATCTCAAAAAATTAAAAATGAAAACACACACAGGGTTGGGCGCGGTGGCTCACACCTATAATCCCAGGACTTTGGGAGGCCAAGGCAGGTGCATCACGAGGTCAGGAGATCAAGACCACCCTGCCTAACACGGTGAAATCCCGTCCCTACTAAAAATACAAAAAAATAGCTGCGTGTGGTGGCACATGCCTATAGTCCCAGCTACTAGGGAGGCTGAGGCAAGAGAATTGCTTGAACCCCGGAGGTGGAAGTTGCAGTGAGCCGAGATCACGCCACTGCATTCCAACCTGGGTGACAGAGCAAGACTCCACGTCAAAAAATTTTTTAAAAGTTGTTAAAGAGCTAGGGACAGTCCTGGCCATTCTCCTCATACCTCTAACCCATCTCTACCCCCACTCAAAAACAAAAAACAAATCCATACAGAATCACAGTACGTTTTTTTCCCATAGAATTTTTAAAGCTAGAAAGACCTCAATTCCCATTCCCTTATGTACCACTGAGTCCCATATGAGAAGCTGAAACTCTGGAAGGCCAGATGATTAGCCTAAGGGTACAACAGCCAGATAAATGCAGGGCTGGGAATTAACTCCGTATTCCTAGGCAGTACTCAGATACCTAGACAGTATTCTTTTCACTACATCATACAGCATTTCAACTGATTTCTTCCACATCTACTTAGTCTAGAACATAAAATTAACTATATCACAAGAACTCTTCACAAAACAATTGAGTATAATCACATGGTATGGTGAATACTGATATATTTTTGGCTATTTTCAAGAATGCCTGCGAGGAATAAAGTCTTCAAATCATAAATGGACCATTTCTGTCATTATAATTACTTCTGTTCTGGAAAAAAATGCTTCCCTTATCAGATTTTATAACCTTTAAGATTCCTATTTTCACAAATTATTTTTCATAAACTACACATACGTATGGTCAACTATGCAGCGTCTTCCCCAACAATAGCTTAAGCAAACCACATGTCTCGAAAACGTCATCTATTCCAGGCTCATCAGCATATGTTAGAATCTATTCCTAATATAGACTCATAGACTTTTGGAATGGGAAGGAACCTTGGAGATCACCTCTCATTTCACAGAGGAAAATAATACCCAGCAGGGACCTGCCCAAGGTCAATGTGTCTTCGTAAGAACCCACGTCCAGAATAGAAAGTTCTCAAAAGATTTCAGAGAGAAACGCAGTATTTGGTGAAACACCTTAGCTTGCCTCCCTTTACATTTACTTCTTAAGTACAACTTCCAGCATAGGAAACTTTTGAAATTTAAGAAAAGCAAGCAAAACAAAAAACTAAACCAACCTTTTTTTTTTTCTTTTCTTTTTAAGTCTACAGCCA
Source organism: Macaca fascicularis (assembly GCF_037993035.2). Classification (NCBI taxonomy): domain Eukaryota; kingdom Metazoa; phylum Chordata; class Mammalia; order Primates; family Cercopithecidae; genus Macaca; species Macaca fascicularis. Next base: position 67,434,742 of record NC_088386.1, read on the forward strand.
AGTCACTGATCCTAAAAGCTTAGAAGTTAAGGTAGACCATTGCAAGAATCTGAAGAGGTAACATTTTGTAACAAAATCCCCAAAGGCTTAAGGATACAATATAAGTAAGACACACAAATTAAGAATAGCCATAATATTCTTATCTGTCAAATTACGTGAAGGATAGCTCATAAGCAGGAGAACTTCGTAAACATGCAACTTTCAAGGAAGAGAATTTTAGTTATCATAACTATTAACCATACAAGAGTGCCAATACATTTTGAAATTTTATCTTGGTCTCTGTGCTTAAGCTGGAAATTATTTTTTTAATACATATCTTAAGTCATGTAAAAAAAAAAAAAAAAAAAAAGCAGTAACTTGAGGAAAACCTTTTACCAACCCTTAATTAAAAGAAGGCCTTTAATCAAAACTTAATAAGAGAAGTATAAGCTATACTGTCCGGTCATGTTTGAAAGAATACATGAAAACTGAACATTCCTCAAAGTTAAGGCATGACTAGGACTAAGGACATGTATGTTTTTTGTTTTTGCAATGAAAGGCACACTCTGCAAGCCAATTTACCTGTAGAAATATGTTTCTTAACTCATGAGGATCCCCTCGCTTAGTTGTCTGCACCTGTAAGCAAAAAAGCAAAAAAAAAAAAAAAAAAAAAAAAGCCAGTTAATGCTTCACCAGAGACCACACAATCTCTTCAGATTAGAGTTCACATGGCTAACAATCAATGCTCCTATCTTTTATCATTTAGTTTAAAACAAACTAAAAGCCCTAATTGCTGATAAGAACTGTCAAACTGGATAACTATGACTATAGGGCAGAAAAACAGGTGTGAATAGCCTAAGATACAGCAAATCTACCGGACAGTGCTTCCTCCGGACTGGAAAGGGAAGGCAATGAGGATCTTTTACTTTACTCCACATCTACTAGCAACACAGTTGTAACCACCCACCTTCAAATCAAGAAGCTAACAAGAGTGGATTAACAGGAAAGTTAAATCACCCAAATTAATCACTTGGCCTAGCAGCCTTTCTCCATGAAAAGCAAACCCAACATGTAATTATCTCCGCGTCCCTCTCCCCATCCAACCTAAAATATAAGAGCTGCTACAAATACAAATACTTTCGATAGCCTGCAATCTGCAACGCAAAAGCCAACCACTGCCCTCGGCCTTGAGGCCCCAAATTATTCAATACTTACTCCCTCCCCCACCGCAATTCACTGATACCCTGGCTATCCCCAGCTTTATTTCCCACTTCCTTCCACGCCCTTTCTGATGCCCTCCAACTCCGGGCTCACAATCCCATGCACCTAGGACAGGACATTACTCTTCCTTCACTGACCAGTGTTACCGTACGAGCCCCTTCAACTCACAATCCCTCCTCCTTCCCCTCCCCCAGCCGGGCATCCCCTCCTCCGGTCCAAGCCCCGCACAGCTCTCCCCGCAGCGAGCCGGAGCCCCAGGACAAGCTATCTAAGACCTAGGCAATGAATGAAATGGGAAGCAGTTGGGGGCTGCAGGCAGGGCGCTCAGAATGTCTCTTATGCAATAAAAGCAGCAGCAGAGAGTTGGAGTCACCTTGACCGCCATGCTGTGCTCGGAAGCCGGGGACGAGCGAGTGAGCGAGCAGGGCCGAGCTGTCAGGGCGCGCGCGCGCCGCCTCCCCGGCCGCGCCCGCCCTCCCTCTCGCCGTCGCCGCGCGCGTCCCTATGCAAATGAACTCGGGACGCGCCGCGTGCGGAGAGAGGCCCGGCGTCCAGGTCAGAAAGGCAGCTGGCCCCGGGCCCGCCGGCCGGCCGGGCGGAGGAGGGGGACGCGCCTCCCACGGGGAGGACAAGCGCGACCCGTGGGATCCTGACGCGCCGCGTGGTTGCCAGAGCTAGGTCGCCGCCAGGAAAGCCCCGGGTTTCCTAAGGCCTCTTAGTGGGTGTGGCTTTGGGCACCGACCAGCCAAAGTCGTTTTCCCCAAGGCTTTAAGGAACATTTGGGGCCTATATTGGGCAAGATTTCCACGGATCAAAGAGCACTTCCCATTAATAACAATGAATTAATGACAGCTGATGGCAAATACCGACAAAAAAAGATTGGGAACCACTCACCCTAGGGAAAACTTAAGTAAACATAACTTGAGACATATGCTCCTAAATTGGCATGGGATGAATACGCTGAATTTATTTTTGCTTTGCGTCCTATTATAACGGTTTATTAGTAGACTCACTCCACTTTCCTAATCACCCAAATCCTGTGTACAATGAGAAAAAACTCCATTTGTCTTTGACAGGGCTGGCAATGAATCGCTTGTCCATACATGAACAGAAAGTAATTCTCCATTGGATTTCTAGCCCTACCTAAGAAGTAGAAGTAGTAACTCTATCTGGAACCAAAACAATGTTTCTAAACCCGAGTCTTGCCAATATGACTGTATTAGACTACATATTGATTCAAACTTGTGTGGGTATCCATTATATGCCTGACATGGTCCTGCCTGTAAATAATGCAAATAACTTATAGCCCCCACCCTCTAGGGGCTTACAGATGGTCAATGTTTCTCCACAATCCCAATCACATGTGTATCGTGTGTATGTGTGTCTGTGTGTATGTCTGTGTGTGAGTCTCGCTCTGTCGCCCAGGCTGGAGTGTAGTGGCGCCATCTTGACTCACTGCAACGTCCACCTCCCAGGTTCAAGAGATTCTCCTGCCTTGGCTTCCCAAGTAGCTGGGATTACAGGCACCCGCCACGATGCCCAGTTAATTTTTTGTATTTTTAGTAGAGACAGGGTTTCACTATGTTGGCCAGGTTGGTCTCAAACTCCTGACCTCTGATGATCCGCTCACCTCGGCTCCCCAAAGTGCTGGGATTACAGGCGTGAGCCACCGCGCCCGACCCTATGTGTGTTTTCATTTTTAATTTTTTGAGATGGAGTCTTGCTCTGTGGCCCAGACTGGAGTGCAGTGGCGCTATCTTGGCTCACTGCAACCTCTACCTCCTGGCTTCAAGCGATTCTCCTGCCTTAGCCTCCAAAGTAGCTGGGATTACAGGTGCACACCACCATGCCCGGCTAATTTTGTATTTTTAGTAGCTATGGGGTTTCGCCCAAGCCACTTATAATTAGACACTATAAATGACACACTTTAGGGCTTCTCTATACTGTACAACTATTCTCCCTATATGAACATTTGCTGTCATTGAAATAAATTCTCGTTTTGGTGGAAATAGAAGAAAGGGGTATCAAATATCAGAAGAAATAGTTGTACTCCTGCTGTTATGTCTTTTCCTGAACTGTCTTCCTCATACTCTGACTCTAAATCCTATAAATTATGCGGTGGAGATGATGGTGATCTTATTTTTGGACCACAGCCTTCTTTATTCCCTTGGTGAAGCAATAACAAACAGTTTTCTTTTCAATGAATTTTGGAAGGAATTCATGGAATGAGCTGCTCTAAACATATACGGCTGTGAATACACTATCACTATACTTATTATGTATAACCTGGTATTTAGTAGGACACTGTATAATCAGATGGAGGATTGAACTAGATGAGCTTTAATGCTTCTTCAAACATTCTAATATCATGATTTAAAAGGAGCCAAATTTTAGTTAATAGACATTTATTGAGTGCCTTGCGTTTGTATAAAACGTGTTGCGGCCAGGTACAGTGGCTCACACCTGTAATCCCAGCACTTTGGGAGGCCAAGGCAGGCGGATCACAAGGTCAGGAGTTGGAAACCAGTCTGTCCAATATGCTGAAACCCTGTCTCTACAAAAATACAAAAATGAGCCAGGTGTGGTTGCGAGCACCTGTAGTCCCAGCTACTCAGGAGGCTGAGACAGAAGACTCTCTTGAGGCCAGGCACGGTGGCTCACACCTGTAATCCTAGCACTTTGGGAGGCCAAGGCAGGTGGATTGCCTGAGCTCAGGAGTTCAAGACCAGCCTGGGCAACACAGTGAAACCCTGTCTCTACTAAAATACAAAAAAGTTAGCCAGGCGTGGCGGTGTGCCCCTGTAGTCCCAGCCACTTGGGAGGCTGAGGCAGGAGAATTGCTAGCACCCGGGAGGTGGAGGTTGAAATGAGCTGAGATAGTGCCACTGCACTCCAGCCTGGGCAACAGAGCGAGACTCCGTTCTCTGAAAAAAAAAAAGAAGAAGAAGAAGAAGAATCACTTGAACCCAGGAGGCAGAGGTTGCAGTGAGCCGAGATCACACCACTACACTACAGCCTGAGCGACAGAGCAAGACTCTGTCTCAAAAAACAAAAAACAAAAAACAAAAAAACTTGTGTTGCAGCTACAGGAAACATAAGAGAAATAGCATCATTCCCAAAGTAGAGAGAATATTTTACTGAGGCAAGTGCTACCATTCTTTTTTTTTTTTTTTTTTTTTTTTTTTTTTTGAGATGTAGTTTCACTCTTGTTGCCCAGGCTGGAGTGCAATGGCATGATCTTGGCTCACCGCAACTTCCACCTCCTGAGTTCAAGCGATTCTCCTGCCTCAGCCTCCCGAGTAGCTGGGATTACGGGCATGTGCCACCATGCCTGGCTAATTTTGTATTTTTAGTAGAGATGGGGTTTCTCCATGTTGGTCAGGCTGGTCTCGAACTCCCGACCTCAGGTGATCTGCCCACCTCGGCCTCTCAAAGTGCTGGGATTGCAGGCGTGAGCCACAGCACCTGGCTTACTATTCATTTTTTAATGAATAATGTGAAATGAATGATATTGAAACCTGTTGTCCTGTGCCAGTGCCCAAGGCAGCTTTAGGTAATGAGGGAGTAAAGACTGTGTGGCTTGCCACATATTCTCACTCCAATCAGAAATATATAACTGGGAGAATAAACATCCTGCCAGGTCCCTCAGCTACCCACCCCTACTCTACCCCTGTGGATTTATTTGGATGATTTTTGTTTCCCTCCTACTTAGAGGTCAGTGAAGAAGAATACTTTGGACCTGATCCAAAGTAAAGAATAAAGTGTCACTTTAAAACTTGTGTGGGAGAAAAGCAAAGGTCCCAAAATAGCCAAAACAAATTTGAGAAGGAACAAAGCTGGAGGACTTAGACTACCTGGCTTCAAGACTTACTCTAAAGCTTAAGAAATTGCTACAGTGTAGTGCTGCTGGCTGGCATACGAATTGATAAACAGATCAATGGAACAGAATAGAGAGCCCAGAAATAGATCCAAAATTATAAAGTCATTGGACCTTTCTTTCTTTCTTTTTCTTTTTTCTTTCTTTCTTTTTTGTTTCTCTTTCTTTTCTTTTTCTCTCTCTCTCTCTCTCTTTGATTTTTCTTTTCTTTCTTTTCTGGTTTTTTTTTTTTTTTTTTGACGGAGTCTCACTTTGTAGCCCAGGCTGGAGTGCAGTGGCCGGATCTCAGCTCACTGCAAGCTCCGCCTCCCGGGTTCACGCCATTCTCCGGCCTCAGCCTCCCGAGTAGCTGGGACTACAGGCGCTGCCACCTCGCCCGGCTATTTTTTGTATTTCTTAGTAGAGACGGGGTTTCACCGTGTTAGCCAGGATGGTCTCGATCTCCTGACCTCGTGATCCGCCCATCTCGGCCTCCCAAAGTGCTGGGATTACAGGCTTGAGCCACCGCACCCGGCCTTGTTTTTTTTCTTTAAGACAGGGTCTCACTCTGTCACCCAGGCTGGAGTACAGTGGCATGATCATGGCTCACTGCAGCCCCAACCTCCTAGGCTCAAGCAATCCTCAGACTTAAGCCTCCTGAGTAGCTAGGATTATAGGCATGCACCACCATACCCAGCTAAATTTTTAATTTTTGTAGAGAAAGCGTCTCACTATGTTACCCAGGCTGTTCTTGAACTCCTAGGTTCAAGCAGTCCTCCTGCCTTGGCCTCCCAAAGTGCTGGGATTACAGGTGTGAGTCATCTTGCCTGGCCAAAGTCATTTGATTTCTAACAAAGTTGCCAAAGCAATTCAGTGGGGGCAAGGAATCTTTTCAACAAATGATGCTAGAATAACTAGATATCAGTGTGGGAAAATTAATGAACCTAAATCCCTACCTCACACCATATACTAAATTTGATTTGAGATGAATCATAGACCTAAATGCAAAAGCTGAAGTCATAAAGCCGCCCCCAACAGCTTTAAAAACAAAGGTTTTAGTGGGAAACATAAAAGAGTATCTTTGTGGCTAGGTGCCATAACATGTGCTTGGAGTCCTAGCTACTCAGGAGGCTGAGGCAGGAGGATCACTTGAGGCCAGGAGTTCAAGGCTGTAGTGATAATCATGGCTGTGAACAGCCACTGCACTCCAGCCTGGGCAACACAGTGAGACCCTGTCTGTCTAAAATATACATACATATAACGTATATAACATATATATTATATATATATACATATTTATAGAATAGAGAGATCTATCTTTGTAACGTGGAGGTAGGTAAAGTTTTCTTAATCAAAACCTAAAAAGCAATAATGATAAATTAAGAAATTGATAAATTAGATTTCACTAAAGGTAAAAATGTCTTTTCTTTTTTATTTATTTTTTTTTTTTTTTGAGACTGAGTCTGGCTCTGTCGCCCAGGCTGGAGTGCAGTGGCCGGATCTCAGCTCACTGCAAGCTCCACCTCCCGGGTTTACGCCATTCTCCTGCCTCAGCCTCCGGAGTAGCTGGGACCACAGGCGCCCGCCACCTCGCCCGGCTAGTTTTTTGTATTTTTTAGTAGAGACGGGGTTTCACCGTGTTAGCCAGGATGGTCTCGATCTCCTGACCTTGTGATCCGCCCGTCTCGGCCTCCCAAAGTGCTGGGATTACAGGCTTGAGCCACCGTGCCCGGCTAAATGTCTTTTCCTCAAAATATAGCATTAAGAAAATGAATAGGCAAGGTATTAACTGGGAGAAAATATTAGCAAAACATATACACAATAAAGGACTAATATCCAGGATATATCCTAAATCTCAATGATATCAATGATAAAACAACCTAGTTCTAAAAATTGGCAAAAGACTGGAAAAGAACTTTACAAAATAAGATATACAAATGGTCAATAACACATGAAAAAGTGTACAACATCACTAGTCAGCAGGGAAATGCAAATTAAATCACAGTGAGAAGGTACTACTACACATCTACTAGAATAGCTAAAATTAAGGACTGAAAACACCAGATGCTGGCAAGGATATGGAGCAACCAGAGTGCTTATTCACTATAGTAGGCGTGTAAACTGGTATAATTATTTTGAGAAAAAGTCTAGCAGGTTCTTGTAAAACTAAACATACACCTACTTTTGACCAAGCAATTCTATCTCCCAATATTTACCAAAGAGAAATGAAACTATATGTCTATTAAAAGACCTGTACAAGAATGTTCACAGCCACTTTATTCATAATAGCCCAAAACTGGAAATAAACCCAAAACTGGAAATAACCCAGGTGTCCATCAATAGAAGACTAGATAAACTATGGTATATTTGGAGAATGGAATACTATTGAGAAATAAAATGGAGTAAACTGATGATACACACAACAACATGGACAAGTCTCAAAAGTATCATGCTAAGTGAAAGAAGCCTTGCATAGACTCATGTAGTACAAAAGAGCATATACCATATGATTCCGTTTATACAAAGTTCTAGAACCAGCAAAATAAATCACTGGTGAAAAAAAATTTGAGCCATGATTGCCAGAGAGTAACTGACTAGAAAGAGGAATAAGGGAACTATGTGAAGTGATAATAGTAGTATATGCCTTGCCTAGGGGCTTAGATAACAGGTGTATGCATTTTTCAGAACTTAGTGAATGTAAACATAAGGTTTGTACATTTAATTACAAATGTGTGTAAATTTCCTTCAAAAGGAAAAACAAGTTGAGCAAATATTGAACTCTAGCCCATGATATATTTAGGGGAGAGAATACTAGTATTTTAAATTTACTTTGAAATGGATTAAAGAAATAAGAAAGATTTACGGATGGATAGAGAAGTGGATGAATAGGAATATGATTTCTAACTGTGGCAGTGTATACAGGAGTTCACTGAAAAAAATTCTTGCAACTTTTCTAAATGTTCTAAAATTTTCATAATAAAAGGTCAGGGAAAATTTGTGTTGGTCTTTGTGTTTCTAAAGATGGCTATCCATGTATGCAATTCTGTTGTTTGGTCAGAAATTGTACTGGGACTTATTTCTTAACCACTAATAGGCCTCTGCATTGTTGGGGAGGAGGAGAAAGAACTGAAATTGCTTGACAAATAATATACTTCTTCTATGGGGAGGGGAATCTGTGAAAATTATATTGCATTGAGAAGGCTGGGCATAGTGGCTCATGCCTATAATCCCAGCACTTTGGGAGGCCAAGGCGGGCAGATCACTTGAATTCAGGAGTTCGAGACCAGCCTGGCCAACATGGTGAAATCCCATCTCTATTAAAAATATAAAAATTAGCCAGGCGTGGTGGTGCCCACCTATAATCCCAGCTACTCAGGAGGCCGAGAAAGGAGAATTGCTTGAACCCACAAGGCAGAGGTTGCAGTGAGCCGAGATTGTGCTACTGCACTCCAGCCTGGGCGACAGAGCGAGACTCTGTCTCCAAAAAAAATAAAAAAATAAATAAATTAATTTTATATATATATCTATATAGCATCAAGAAATAAAATGTTTTCCTTAACATCAGAACTAATTATATGTCCTTGGAATCATGCACGTTTGGGTGTATATGTGTGTTCGGTCTAATAGTTATCCACAGGAAAACTAGAAAAAGAATGTGAAAGTATATTTGCATAACATACTGACAGGTACTTTGGAAAGAACCAGACTTGGAATCTAAAGCCTAACTTGGCACTCCTCTACTGAAATGCAACCGGGATGTAATTCTAGACTGAGAAACTCAGACTTAGGTGAGGAAGATCCTGCAATTGGTCATTGTGTCCTTGGATTGCCCTGTTGGGGGAAGGAGAACTAATCATAGGATGACACCAACTCTTTTGAGTAGGAGGTTTCTAAAAAGGGGAGGACAGGTTTGTACTCATTAAGGAAGAGAAGTCTACAGACCACAAGGCAAGTAAGCTAGGAATTGGGATATGCCCAGGAAGAAACTTCTCCTGAAGAATTATGTTAGAGAAGTAATGTAATATTGATCAGTATCAAATCGTATGAATCAGAAGGATAATTGGGAAGTTTAAGTTAGAAAGTTTTGGAGAAACAGTATGAAACAGCTAGACCTTAAGGAGAAACAGATCTTGTGAAGAGAGACAAGTCGAGGAGAGAAGTGGGTAGAATTATGGAATTCTTGACTCTAGTCAAGCCAATATAGACAATACATCATGGAGTAACTGATCTACGTAGTCTTGCCTGTACTATGCCTTGCTATCACTGCTTGAAAAGAAGAAGAAACAGTTGCTATTTGCTCACTCTCCTGTTACTTTGCTCTTCTGTCACCCTGAGTGAATGGGCTTGCCTGGATGGTTTGGGGTGAGGATAGGAAATAAAATAGGGAGTCAACAGTTATAATTCCTCTAATCATCCCCAACCCTTCAATAAAACACTATCTGTGAACAAGTGTTGTGTTGATGGCATGGAAGAAAAATCACAGTAATAGGAAGTATAACCTTCCTCGGTGAAGTGCTAACCCCTTCACTGAGATCCATGTGGCAGTAGCAGCAACATCATCTCATTACAAACAGTAGGCTCAGCGTTCTACATGGATAACAGCACCTAAGTGAGTGTAAGCCAAGACCTAACAGAATGGTAATGAGGAGCATGGACCACAGAGAAGCAACTGCTCAGTAGATGAGACAAATTCTTCTTTGCCTTAAACATACTAAAGAACATTGCAGGGGGAGGCCGAGACGGGCGGATCACGAGGTCAGGAGATCGAGACCATCCTGGCTAACCCGGTGAAACCTCATCTCTACTAAAAAATACAAAAAACTAGCCAGGCGAGGCGGCAGGCGCCTGTAGTCCCAACTACTCGGGAGGCTGAGGCAGGAGAATGGTGTGAACCCGGGAGGCGGAGCTTGCAGTGAGCTGAGATCTGGCCACTGCACTCCAGCCTGGGCGATAGAGCGAGACTCCGTCTCAAAAAAAAAAAAAAAAAGAACATTGCAGGGAGAGTGGGATGCTTCGTCATATGGAATTCTATATGGCTATGAAGTTCTACTCTATCTCCAAGACACTATATGTGCCTTCTTATTATTGATATCTGTAAGCAGGAAATATGAAGGGAACATAATCATCTAAAATGATTAAGTAACAATGCACATATGAGGATTCTTAATTGTGTGGTAAATTTATGCGAGAGAGGTTTAGACAAAGAAAAAAATCAATTTAAGCTGGATGGTAAACAAAAGGTTTCATGGAAACAATAACTCACCACTTCTTTAATTCAGCATTTTTCTGCATTCCTTCCAGGTCTTATTATTGTACCCTTCTTCCTTCATTCATACCCTCAGTCCTAACACTTATCTCAATGCCTGCTGTTAATCATGTAGGTATTAATTAAATGGTTTATTGATCATTCCTAGCCAGTTTCTCTACCAATAGCCAATTAGTCCCCTTATCTTTCCTAAGTGAAGGACGTTACTATTGCCCTTGTTGCTTGAGTCAGAAAGCTGAGTATCAGACTCTCCCTTGTTCCTCACATTCAAATAGCCACCCAGTCCCGCATTTTCCATTCCCTTCAGTACTTTTAAAATCTCTTCTCTTGGCCAGGCATGGTGGCTCATGCATGTAATCCCAGCACTTTGGGAGGCCAAGGCGGGTGGATTGCCTGAGCTCAGGATTCAAAACCAGCCTGGGCAACATGGTGAAACCCCTTCTCTACTAAAAATACAAAAAATTAGTTGGGTGTGGTGGCAGGCACCTGTAATCCCAGCTACTTGGGAGGCTGAGGCAGGAGAATTGCTTGAACCCGGGAGGTGGATGTTTTAGTGAGCTGAGATCGTGCCAGTGCATTCCAGCCTAGGTGACACAGCAAGACTGTCTCAAAAAAACAAACAAACAAACAAACAAACTCTTCTTTTAATTATAATAGCCTTTATTGTGCCTTCTAATTCCTCTCTGTTTCCAGTTCTCCATTTTCTGCCTCCTGTCACTACCCTCAAATCCATTCTCCACAGTGCTACCAAGTGTTTGATCTAAAATAGAAATTTAATTTTGTCACTTGCCCATCCTTCACTGGCTCTCTACTGACTTCAATATAAAATCCAAACTTGGCCGGGCACGGTGGCTCACGCCTGTAATCCTAGCACTTTGGGAGGCCGAAGTGGGCGGATCACCTGAGGTCGAGAGTTCACGACCAGCCTGACCAATATGGAGAAACCCTGTCTATACTAAAAATACAAAATTAGTCGGGCATGGTGGTGCATGCCTGTAATCCCAGCTACTTGGGGGGCTTGAATTGCTTGAACCTAGGAGGTGGAGTTTGTGGTGAGCTGAGATCGCGCCATTGCACTCCAGCCTGGCAACAAGAGTGAAACTCAGTCTCAAGAAAAAAAAAAAAAATCCAAACCCTTCTGTATGGTGAAGAGTGGGGGTTTCCTAATCTGGCCCCTTCTTCTTACTTATATCTTACTACTCCTGTACTTGTTCCTTTAGTCATAAGAATGTGAAGCTTTTGTGCTATTTCCTTTGCTAGGAATATTTTACTCTACATCTACTCCAATTGAGATACAGCTTAAGACGCTCCTCCTCCAGGCCGGGTGTGGTGGCTCATGCCTGTAATCCCAGCACTTTGGGAGGCCGAGGTGGGAGGATCACTAGGTCAGGAGATCGAGACCATCCTGGCTAACACGGTGAAACCCCATCTCAAAAAAAAAAATACAAAAATGAGCCTGGGCGACACAGCAAGACTCCTCTCAAAAAGAAAAAAAATAAAATAAATAAATAAAAGAAGCTCCTCCTCCAGAAAACAATTCCTAGCCCCCTTTTCCCATTTAGGGTAGCCTCCCTCTGGGCACTAACTGTATCCTATGCATAGTATTTATCACACTTTGTTGTTGTTGTTTTTTGAGATGGAGTTTTGCTCTTGTTGCCTAGGCTGGAGTGCAATGGCACCATCTTGGCTCACTGCAACCTCTGCCTCCCAGGTTCAAGCGATTCTCCTGCCTCAGCCTCCCAACTAGCTGAGATTATAGGCATGTGCCACCACACCCAGGTAATTTTGTATTTTTAGTAGAGACAGGGTTTCTCCATGTTGGTCAGGCTGGTCTTGAACTCCTGACCTCAGGTGATCCACCCACCTCGGCCTCCCAAAGTGCTGGGATTACAGGCGTGAGCCACCGCACCTGGCCTAATTACACTGTTATAATTACCTCTTTTCTTATTATCATTTCCACTGGTGGCTTTCAAACTACTTTACTAACCCACACCTATATATTAAAAAAAAAAAAAAATCTTTTTTTTTTACAACTCCAGTACATACCAAAATAAAAATTTCACAGAGCAGCACTGAACCTTAAAACATGCAACACACTCTGATATTTACTATTCCACAGTATATTTCTTTATTCCTAATTTTGGTTTCAATACACTAAATTGATATGCATGACCCTTTAGTGAGCCAAATTTACAGTTTAAAAATATTGCAATAGAATGTGAACTCACGTAGATTCTACAGCATGGTAGATGCTCAATGTAGGAATTGAAGAAAAAGATAAATATCTGTGTATCCCTAGCAATTAGTGCAAGGTAAGGTACAAAGCAGTGGTTAATAAAAATGTTTGAGAACAAAATAAACACAATTCTGGGATAGATCATCTCCATGAATCATATTCCCCCCCATCACTTTCCTTTTTAAGAATGAAGATTTCTTGGTCAAGGGCGGTGGCTCACACCTGTAATTCCAGCACTTTCGGAGGCCAAGGCGGGTTATTCACCTGAGGTCAGAAGTTCGAGACCAGCCTGGCCAACATGGCAAAACCCCGTCTCTACTAAAAATAACAAAAAAATTAGCTGGGTGTGGTGGCGCATGCCTGTAATCCCAGTGACTCAGGAGGCTGAGGCAGGAGAATCACTTGAACCCAGAAGGCGGAGGTTGCAGTGAGCTGAGATTGTGCCATCGCACTTCAACCTGGGCAACAAGAGCAAAACTCTGCCTCAAAATAAATAAATAAGTATTACAAGATATGAAGATGAAAATATAGACATGTAAAAACATATACAGAGACAGGCAACCAGAGAAAGAATAAAAATTGTTGTAAAGGGGATGATGAGATAGAGAGGCACGATTCTAAAAGCCAGCTGTTAGGTCTTCTTCCAAAAATGGCTTGATGTGGTAAAGTCACCAATGTCCAAGATATGGTCATCAGTTCTCTATGTCATAAATCATCTTGTAAATGGCCCAAATATCACTTAAGCTAAAGAAATTAACAAGATACTGATGAATAACCAATATTTATAACCAACATTGGTTATAAATAACCAATAGCTAATATTTATAGAGTACTTACTTTGTTTCAGGCACTATTCTAATCACTTTCTATGAATCTATCCACAAACAACTCCGAAGTAGGGTAATTTCATATCATTATCTCCATTTCAAAGGTGAGGAAACTGAGACTGTGAGATTAAGCAGCTTTCCCAAGGTTATAAAACTAATAAATGGTAATAAAGTTATAAAAAGAATAATAATGCAAACGTAGTGAAAAGTCTCTCAGAGGCCGGGCACGGTGGCTCAAGCCTGTAATCCCAGCACTTTGGGAGGCCAAGACGGGCGGATCACGAGGTCAGGAGATCGAGACCATCCTGGCTAACACGGTGAAACCCCGTCTCTACTAAAAAATACAAAAAACTAGCTGGGCGAGGGGGGGCGCCTGTAGTCCCAGCTACTCGGGAGGCTGAGGCAGGAGAATGGCGTAAACCTGGGAGGCGGAGCTTGCAGTGAGCTGAGATTCGGCCACTGCACTCCAGCCTGGGCAACAGAGCAAGACTCCGTCTCAAAAAAAAAAAAAAAAAAAAAAAAAAAAAGAAAAGTCTCTCAGAAAGTAGAGCAACACGCCAAGAAAGAGAGGGAAAGGATTTAAATACAAAGAATGAATTCAGGTGGCCAATAATTGAATTCTAAGAGGTCTGGGGAAAATAGAAATTTAGCATGATAGAAAAGAAATTATCAAATAAACAACACGAGAACTTTTCATATCCAAAAGATGAGTATTCAAAGTGTTCTCTGTGTACCCAAAACAATGAATAAGAAAGCCTCCATACCAAGGCACATTTTGAAATATCAGAACGTTGGAGATAAAAAGAAAAAAAAAAAAAACAGGAGGAGGTGAAAGCAGCCTCTCTTATTATCTCACGAAATAATCCACTGGAGAAATTTTTTTTTGAGACGGAGTCTTGCTCTGTCTCCCAGGCTGGAATGTAGTGGCGTGATCTTGGCTCACTGCAACCTCCGCCTCCCGGGTTCAAGTGATTTTCCTGCCTCAGTCTCCCAAGTAGCTGGGACTACCAGTGAGCGCCACCATGCCCAGCTAATTTTTCTATTTTTAGTAGAAACGGCATTTCACCATATTGGTCAGGCTGTTCTTCAACTCCTGACTTCATGATCCACCAGCCTCGGCCTCCCAAAGTGCTGGGATTACAGGCATGAGCCACCACGCCTGGCCTCCACTAGAGAAATTTTTGCCTGTTTCCCCACAACCTTGGGCTCACAGATTTTGAGGCCCTAGTGTCCAAGGAAGAAATGCTTCCACCGAGAAACACCATCATGGGTCAGAGGAATTGGAAACTGAAACTGCCCCCTGGAGATTTTGGCCTTCTCCAGCTGCAAAACTAGAAGCAGAAAAGGGTCACCACAGCCAAGGGGTGATTAATCCCCAATATCAAGGAGAAATTGGGTTGTTACTATAAATGAGGCAAGGATGACCATGTCTGAATCCCAACTGAGGCAAATCGTAGAGACAGCCAATTCAACAGAAGTCAGTCCATGGTGCACTCAGACCATTTGGAAATTAGGGTTTGGGATACTGTACTAAAGAATAAAACATAGTCAAGGTGCTTACGGAAATGAGGGGACACAGAATGAGGGGTGGAAAAAGGAAGTTATGATTATCAACTTAGGCCTTATAACCACCCACAGAAGTGGGGTTCAATAGCAGCTTCATTTTACATTATTCTTCATCCTTATTCCACCTGTACCTTATACGAAGAGCATTGGCATTGGCTAACATTTCAAATTTCATCATCCTCTGATGATATGATAGGTGTGGGACTATGTGTGTTTACTGTGTTAGCAACACTGATTGCCACACAAGGGATGATATGTGAATTTCTTACAGGCAAGTGACACCTGTAAGACATTGGGGCTTGAATTGCCTTTACAGTATTCCACCTAGGCCTACTGACAGGAGACCACAGCAGCAAGAAGCCAGAGTTTCCTTGTCAGGAAATTGGTATAATGTGGAGGCCCCTGTAGGCTCTTTGAAGTAATTAAGAATGCATGCTATGCAAGAGGCAGTAAGAACACCGATGATCAATGTCAGCTGGAGAAGCAGAGATGACCAAAAGTGAATATAGTTAAGTAGCAAGATTCATTTCTTCTCTATTCCTACTTCTAACCCCTAACCTGGAGGAGTTAGCCTTGAAAAAAAAACAAAAAACAAAAAACAAAGAAATATCCTAGAACCAGACACCATCCCCCACCTGCCCCCAACCCCAATCTTAAGGAGCTTAGAAAGGGAGAATGCATAAAAAATTAACCATGATCTATTACACATTTCAGGTCCGTATGGCTACACGTCTGGCCCAGCAATGGGGAAGTTTTAAAACTAGTCCAAGTTTAAAACTCTGAAGTTTTAAACTAGTCCATGCTAGACTTTGAATAACTTAAAAGACCAGGAAGCTGGCCGGGCATGGTGGCTCATGCCTGTAATCCCAGCATTTTGGGAGGCCGAGGTGGGTGGATCATCTGAGGTCAGGAGTTTGAGACCAGCCTGGCCAACATGGTGAAACCCCATCTCTATTAAAAATACAAAAATCAGCCAGGTGTGGTGGCATGTGCCTGTAGTCCCAGCTATTCAGGAGGCAGAGGCAGGAGAATCACTTGAACCTGGGAGGTGGAGGTTGCAGTGAGCTGAGATTGTGCCACTGCATTTCAGCCTGGGTGACAGAGTGAGCCTCCATCTCAAAAAAAAAAAAAAAAAAGACCGGAAAACTATGGAATCTGCCTGGGGGGAAAGGATATTCAACACAGTACTGAGGAAGCAGTGACTTGAGAAAAAACATTTTATGTTTGAATCTCCACCAAGTTCAGATTCCTCAGTAATCTGGTCACATAAAAGTATGAGTTGAAAATAGTTTATTATATAATGTTAAGTGAATGAATCAGAACTTGAAATTGTATGTATGTGATAGGTACAATTGTATAAATAATCTGAATATATATATATATATATATTTTTTTTTTTTTTTTTTTTGAGACGGAGTCTCGCTTTGTCGCCCAGGCTGGAGTGCAGTGGCCGGATCTCAGCTCACTGCAAGCTCCGCCTCCCGGGTTTACGCCATTCTCCTGCCTCAGCCTCCCGAGTAGCTGGGACTACAGGCGCCCACCACCTCGCCCGGCTAGTTTTTTGTATTTTTTAGTAGAGACGGGGTTTCACCATATTAGCCAGGATGGTCTTGATCTCCTGACCTCGTGATCCGCCCGTCTCGGCCTCCCAAAGTGCTGGGATTACAGGCTTGAGCCACCGCGCCCGGCCAATAATCTGAATATATTAAAGTCTGGAGCAGATACTTGAATTTTCTCTAAATCACAATTTTGCATAGGGTCAGCAATGATCACATATCTAATCAAACGTACTATAATACTTCTTTGTGCTATTTATTTGTTTAAGATGTAAAATAGGTTTATTTAGCATGATTGCTTTTCACAAACCTATGTTAGATGACGGATACTTGGCTACCCTCTGTGGACCTATAAATTGCAGGGGTTTTTTTGTGGGGGCTGGTTATTGTTTTTCAAAGATTAACACGATAGTCTTTCAAAGAAGCAGACTAAACAGAGCATGATCCCTCAGTTCCTCCCTTTTCCATTAAAAATTGAGTATTTTGTTTGACTTTTCCCATTATCTGCAATCATTCCAGTTTGCAGGGAGTCCATACATATAATTGTTAATATTGCAGATATTTCAGAGAACATGTCTTTGAGCCTTCCAGTGAAGATTTCTTTGGCCCACCTGATGTGAAATCATCTATCCTAACCTATTCTATCTCACTCCAATTTCTATAACATCATTGGTAATATTTGTATGAGGACTCTAATTTATGAAGTCTTCCTCCCACACTGAAACATTTTAGGGCCCTGGAGCAAGGTAAGAATCTCCTGGAACTATTTGTGGTACACTGATCTCATATGTAGGAGTGCCTTAACCTCAAGACTGGCACAAAAAAAGATTAAATGTTCATGGTTATCATTTTTTAAAAAAATCTCAACCTTATATGACCACAATGAAAAATACATATGAACTAAACAGCATAAAAATAATGAGGTTTACCAAAGAATGACCCTTTCAAATCACAGCTATTGTTCTTATCTGTCACATGATTTAGATAATTATTTTTCTACCTTGAATAAATGGATGTGTTGTGTAATATACTAACTATACAACACAATTTTCATTTGTGGTTAGACATGTATTCATATATAATTAAACTTTATAGTAGTAAATAAAATTGTCATTTGGTATTTAAACATATAATCTATTTCATTTAACAAAAAGCAAAGCAAAACCTAAGGAAATTAAGCCATACTGATACTATTTGAATTAATTGGATATTTGTCATCTCCCTGCTGCAGTCCTGTATTTACTCAAAAGAACAATATGAACTTCAAAATATGAGAATAAAATAATTTTGAAGTTCACATGCAAAACAAAAAATAGCAAAAATCTTTACCAAATGAAAGAAACATACAATTTAGCTCAGCAGGACTTCTACACATCCAAGGACAATGTAGGTGTGCAGCCACAATTTTTTGAAAAAGTAAATTTATTGGTCGGGCATGGTGGCTCACACCTGTAATCCTAGCACTTTGGGAGGTCGAGGCAGGTGGAGGTCAGGAGTTCAAGACCAGCCTGGCCAAGATGGTGAAACTCCGTCTACTAAAATTACAAAAATTAGCTGGGCGTAGTGGCAGGTGCCTGTAATCCTCACTACTCGGAAGGCTGAGGAAGCAGAATTGCTCGAACCCAGGAGGTGGAGGTTGCAGTGAGCTGAGATGGCACCACTGCACTCCAGCCTGGGCGAAAGAGCAAGACTCTGTCTCAAAAAAAAAAAAAAAAAAAAAAAAGAAAGAAAATTTATTTTTGGTCTTTCTTATGATCCTTTCTCAACAAAGCTGGCATAAAACAAAATGTTATAGGCTGGGCGCAGTGGCTCACGCCTATAATCCCAGCACTTTGGGAGGCTGAGGCGGGCAGATCACTTGAGGTCAGGAGCTCAAGACCAGTCTGGCCAACATGGCGAAACCCCGTCTCTACTATAAATACAAAAATTAGCCGGGTATGGTGGCAGGTGCCTGTAATCCCAGCTACTCAAGAGGCTGAGGCACGAGAATCACTTGAACCTGGGAGGCAGAGGTTGCACTGAGCCAAGATCGTGCCACCACACTCCAGCCGGGGCAATAGAGTGAGACTCAGTCTCAAAAAAAAAAAAAAAAAGTTATAATTATCTGTTAATATTTTAAAAGATTTTAGAAACCTTTTGAAATGTTATTTTTTTAAATGAAAAATTTCATTTCTCCAAGTATTCAGAATATTACATGTTTTTTAAAATGTTACATTCAGATTTTTAGATAAGATTCAGTTAATGAGAATATAACCCAGCATCTCAGGGTAAACAAATAATTCCATTTATATAGGGATTGTCCTTAAGGATCAGGCAGGGAAGGAAGGGGATAAAGAAACCTGAGAGGGGGCCTAAGAAGAGAGGATATGGGCAAACTTAAATAATGTCTTCAATAGAACAATTAATCTGAATAAAAATCTTTAGTAAATGTTAGTTAAAAGAATTTGCTCTCACTTCAAGTGAGAACTCAGGGATGAAGATAACATAGATCCAGCCTTGTAGGGTATAAGGAACATGGCTGTGCTTTGGTCAAGGAGGGGCCAAGGTAAACATCCAGAGTGACTCAGAGAGTTTAGAGCGTATAACTCCACCTGTTATCACAGCCATGTAGCCATAACGTGGGAAGGCCATCACTTGGCTCTATACCACATTGTCTGTAAAAGGTAAAAATGCCCTACTGACACTGTACAGGCAGGCTCGCACCCAGAGAAATAGAGCAAGTCAAAGCTATCCATCTTACAGATGGACAGGAGGGAGCCAGGACATAGCTAGACTTGCTTGTGCTCAGAGAGAGAAAGAATTAAGCTGCTGACCCTGAAGGCAAGGGAGAGACAGCCGGCCTGTGCAGTTGTGCGTGGAAGCCACAGGCTCAAGCAGCCCAGACAGAGCAGACAGTATAAGAGAGCTGCTGAATAAAGCTGTATTTCACCTACCTACAGCCCCCCGAGTGTTCTTTCACCTATTTGCCATTCATCCTGTAACTGACCAAGGGGTTCACCTTGCCCGCTGCCTAGACAGAGCCAATTCATCAAGACAGGGAAACTGCAATTGAGAAAGAGTAATTCACGCAGAGCTGGTTGTGTGGAAGACCAGAGTTTTATTATTACTATTATTATTATTATTATTTGAGATGGAGTCTCACTGTGTCACCTAGGCTGGAGTGCAGTGGCACAATCTCAGCTCACTGCAAGCTCTGCCTCTCAGGCTCACGCCATTCTCCTGCCTCAGCCTCTCGAGTAGCTGGGACTACAGGCGCCCGCCACCACGCCCAGCTAATTTTTTGTGTTTTTAGTAGAGATGGGGTTTCACCGTGTTAGCCAGGATAGTCTTGATCTCCTGACCTCGTGATCTGCCCGCCTCGGCCTCCCAAAGTCCTGGGATTATAGGTGTGAGCCACCACGCCAGCCAGGAGTTTTATTATTACTCAAATCAGTTTCCCTGAGCATTCGGGGAGCAGAGTTTTTAAAGATAACTTGGTGGGTTGGGGGAAGCCAGTGAGCCAGAAGTGCTGATTGATCAGAGATGAAATCATAGGGAGTCAGAGCTGTCAGTCAGTTCCTGGGTGGGGACCACAAAATCAGATGGGCCAGTTTATTGATCTGGGTGGGGCCAGCTGATCCATCAAGTGCAGGGTCTGCAAAATATCTCAAGCACTGATCTTAAAAGCAGTTTATGGAGGGTCAGAATCTTGTAGCCTCCAGCTGCACGACTCCTAAACCATAATTTCTAATCTTGTGGCTAATGTTAGTCCTACTAAGGCAATCTAGTCCCCAAGCAAAGAGGAGGTCTGCTTTGCGAAAGGGCTGTTACTGTCTTTGCTTAAACTATAAACTAGAAATCTCTCCCAAAGTTAGTTCAGCCTACGCCCAGGAATGAACAAGGACAGCTTGGAGGTTAAAAGCAAAATGGAGTAAATTAAGTTAAATCTCTTTCACCATCTCAGTCATAATTTTGCAAAGGTGGTTTTAATCTACCTGCTCTCCAGACCTCAGCATGGGCTGGAACCTGACCCTGAGCCTAACAGAGAAGTTATCAATAAGGAGCAAATAAGCTTAAGAGTAGAGAAGGTGATGATTCATCATTATCCCCAGAAGGACAGATCAGAAAGTTGAGGCAGTTCTTCTGTGATAAGCAGGCCTACCTTGGTGAATGAACGTAGCAGGCCCTCAAAACAGCAAGCCTCAGTGAAGCCTGCTGGAGAGAAGTGAGAGAATATAAAAGTCTTACTCAGGGTGAAATGTGGGACTGCTGCATGGTACAGCAGCGTGTTCCTGTTTGTTGTAGGAAACCCAGGGAGAAGAGGAGGAAGGATATAATATTCACTGTATCAATTTCCCATACCTCTCCTTGACTCCATAAATGTATTCCAAACAGGACTCTGGATCTGGGAAGATGACAGTTTACGTTTAGTGTTTGAGTGTTCGGGTGCTTAATTGATTGAAGGGTAGAGAGAAGGAGGGTAAGCTCCTGATGGGGAATAGCTAGACTTTCTTTGTTGTTTTTTTTTTTTCCTTTTTGAGACGGAGTCTCGCTCTGCCACCCAGGCTGGAGTGCACTGGCGCGATCTCGGCTCACTGCAAGCTCTGCCTCCCGGGTTCACGCCATTCTCCTGCTAATTTTTTTTGTATTTTAATAGAGATGGGGTTTCACAGTGTTAGCCAGGATGGTCTCTATCTCCTGACCTCGTGATCCCCCCGTCTTGGCCGACCAAAGTGCTGGTATTACAGGTGTGAGCCACCACGCCCGGCCAATAGCTAGACTTTCTTAGAGCTTGGTAAGAAAGTTAGAATCTAATCTGAGTTAAAATTGTCTAGGGAAATCCAGAGCTACTGGTGGGCTTATCTCCAAGAATACTCCCATGTCCCAGGAAATTGTCTCTTTAGAGCTATTGTACCAGGGATACAATTTACTGTGGCAAAAGATCACCTCTTGGAAATTGTGTTGCTTACTCACCCTTGGCCACAGCTAGTCCCTGGTGACATTTCAGAGAGAAAGGCCTGTGTTACACACGTGTTGGTAGTAACAGGTTAAATGTGGATGAGGCAGTTTTTAGTTCCTGATTCTAATCACATGCTTAAGGATGTTTTTTAAAGCAAAGAAACTTAGCAGTTTTCAATCCCAAGAGCCATGAAATACTTGAACAAAAGTGAAAGCTTAGTTATTTGGGAGGAAAATTATGTTCTTGGTATTACTACATAGTCATTTAACCAACATTTAATAGGTGTCAACCATATGTCAGACACACAGTGACTTTCTCTGCAAAGTAAAGGCAGCAAATTGGCCCTTTCTACAACATGAACGGAGAAGAAAAAAAGTAGAAAACCAGAACCAATTTGAGAGACTTGGGCCATAATATCAGCTTATCAGTTTCTTACTGAGTAACCTCAAGCAAGAGTGTGAAATTAAGTCAGGGACCTTCACGGGTGCACAAGTGATCTACTGGGATATAAAGTATTAAAAATGCAGCTAGGCACAGTGGCTCATGCCTGTAATCTCAGCATTTTGGGAGGCCAAGGCAGGCAGATCACTTGTGGTCAGAAGTCTGAGACCAGCCTGGCCAACATGGTGAAATCCTGTCTCTACTAAAAATAAAAAAGTTAGCTGGGGCCGGGCACGGTGGCTCATGCTTGTAATCCTAGCACTTTGGGAGGCTGAGCTGGGCTGATCACTTGAGGTCAAGAGTCCAACCAACTGGCCAACATGGTGAAACCCAATCTCTACTAAAAGTACAAAAAATTAGCTGGGCATGGTGGCACGTGCCTATAGTCCCAGCTACTCGGGAGGCTGAGGCAGGAGAATTGCTTGAGCCCGGGAGGTGGAGGTTGCAGTGAGCCAAGATCGTGCCAGTGCACTCCAGCCTGGGCAACAGATCAAGACTCTGTCTCACACACACACGCACACAAAAAGCCGGGCATGGTGGTACGTGCCTATAATCCCAGCTACTCAGGAGGCGGAAGGCTGAGGTGGGCCGATCCCTTGGACCTAGGAGGCAGAGGTTGTAGTGCGCTGAAATCATGCCTCTACACTCCAGTCTGGGCAACAGAGTGAGACTCCATCTCAAAAAAAAAAAAAAAAAAAAAAGTATTAAAAGTGAATATTTACAATCTTTTTTGTCTAAAAAATAATTAATGGTAATATTTAATATGTGAATTAACAGTAGTAAAAAGCATAAATTTTTAAGGAGCTATGACCAGAAGTTGTTATACATATGTGTGCCAAATAAAAATGTATCATAATGACTAGATTATCTGATTTCTAAAGCCACTTGGCTCTAAAATTCCTGATTCTGTATTATTCAACTGCCTCAGTTTCTCTTAAACTATATTAAAAAATAAAATCCTGTCTCTACTAACATTGACTTCCTCACATAAAACAAAATTTAATTTTGAAAAGATTTAAAAAAGCAAACCTTTTATTCTTTAAATGCATCCTATCCCTATCGACTCACCCTTCTTACCTGATAAAGCAGGTTCTCTTTGTGTCATATGGTGCCAGTCAGTATGACTCATTCTTCCTCTTAATTCATTCAACAGATCGGCAAAGGGACTGGCCCTGTGTTTATGCGATTAATGAAGTTAACCTTAAAGTCTGGATTCCCCTAGAAAATTTTTGAAAACAATCTCTTTAATTTTCACTAACCTGCACAGTGGTTGATTTAGCTTGTTGACTTCATATAGTCCCTCAGAATTCTAATTTGTAAAGAGAATTAGAGAAAACACTACCATAAAACTACACTTTATTTTTATTCTTTTAAGGTTTATGAACTAAACACTGAACTAGCACCATTATGTAGTTGGTATAAACCTTGTTACTTTGTGTGTCCACATCATGGGAAGTTAAAACTCCTGCTGTACATAGCGATATAGGTAAATAGGTTACAAAGGAGTTGACTGAAAAACAACCCATTAAAATGACAGATTTCACAACAAGGTGAATATATTCTTAATATTACTGAACTATAAACTTAAAAATAGTTAACATGGTAATTTTTATGTTATGTGTTTTTTTACATTAAAATAAAGTCAATGGCCTGGTGCAGTGGCTCACACCTGTAATCCCAGCACTTTAGGAGGCCAAGGTGGGTGGATCACCTGAGGTCAGGAGTTCGAGACCAGCCTAACCAACATGAAGAAACCCCATATCTACTAAAAATACAAAATTAGCTGGGTGTGGTGGCGCATGCCTGTAATCCCAGCTGTTCAGGAGGCTGACACAGAAGAATCGCTTGAACCCAGGAGGCAAAGATTGCGGTGAGTTGAGATTGTGCCATTGAACTCCAGCCTAGGCAACAAGAGAGAAACCTCATTTTAAAAAAACAAAAAACAAAAAAACATATTGACTAGGCCGGGCATGGTGGCTCATGTCTATAACCTTAGCACTTTGAGATGCCAAGGTGGCCAGATCACTAGAGGTCAGGAGTTGGAGACCAGCCTGGCCAACATGGTGAAACCCGTCTCTACTGAAAATATAAAAATTAGCTGAGTGGTGGGCACCTGTAGTCCCAGCTACTCAGGAGGCTGAGAGGCAGGAGAATCGCTTGAACCTGGGAGGCAGAGGTTGCGGTATGCGGAGATTACCACTGCACTTCAGCCTAGGCAACAGAGCGAGACTATCTCAAAAAAAAAAAAAAAAAAAAAAACGGGAGGAGGGGCGCAGGGAGGGATTGGGTGTGATGGCTCACGCCTGTAATCCCAGCACTTTGGGAGGCTGAGGCGGCCAGATCACTAGGTCAGGAGATCAAGACCATCATGGCTAACATGGTGAAACCCCGTCTCTACCAAAAAACCAAAAAACAAAAACAAAAAAAAAACCACACACAGTACAAAAATTAGCCAGGCATGGTGGCACACGCCTGTAGTCCCAGCTACTTGGGAGGCTGAGGCAGGAGAATGGCTTGAGCCTGGGAGGCGGAGGTTGCAGTGAGCCAAGATCGTGCCACTGCACTCTAGCCTGGGCGACAGAGCCATACTCCGTCTCAAAAAAAAAAAAAAAAAAAAAAATTGACTAAAATAATAAGTCAGTTTAAAATGCATATTTATAGTCATTTTTTTTTTTTTGAGATGGAGTCTCACTCTGTGGCCCAGGCTGGAGTGCAGTGGCCGGATCTCAGCTCACTGGAAGCTCCGCTTCCCGGGTTCACGCCATTCTCCTGCCTCAGCCTCCTGAGTAGCTGGGACTACAGGTGCCCGCCACCACACCCGGCTAGTTTTTTGTTTTTTTTTTTTTTTGAGACGGAGTCTCGCTTTGTCGCCCAGGCTGGAGTGCAGTGGCCGGATCTCAGCTCACTGCAAGCTCCGCCTCCCGGGTTTACGCCATTCTCCTGCCTCAGCCTCCCGAGTAGCTGGGACTACAGGCGCCCACCACCTCGCCCGGCTAGTTTTTTGTATCTTTAGTAGAGACGGGGTTTCACCATATTAGCCAGGATGGTCTCGATCTCCTGACCTCGTGATCCGCCCGTCTCGGCCTCCCAAAGTGCTGGGATTACAGGCTTGAGCCACCGCGCCCGGCCCTTTTGTATTTTTTTAGTAGAGACGGGGTTTCACCGTGTTAGCGAGGATGGTTTCGATCTCCTGACCTCGTGATCCACCCATCTCGGCCTCCCAAAGTGCTGGGATTACAGGCTTGAGTCATCGCGCCCGGCCTATAGTCATAATTCTTTTTACCACCTTTCAGTATTATTTCTTTTGTATCTAAGTAATATTGATAAAGTGTTCTTCATCCTCCCCTCACCCTGAAGCTCTTCTACTACATCAGGAAACAGCAGCAAAAACAATGAAAAGTAATGGCCATTTTTGTTGGCTAAAACTGGAAAAGAATTAATACTTAAGGCCGCGCATGGTGGCTCATGCCTGTAATCCCAGCACTTTGAGAGGCCAAGACAGGTGGATCACCTGAGGTCAGGAGCTCAAGACCAGTCTGACCAACATGGTGAAACCCCATCTCTACTAAAAATACAAAAATTAGCTGGGTGTGGTGGAGCATGCCTGTAATCCCAACTACTTGGGAGGCTGAGGCAGAAGAATTGCTTGAACTCAGGAGGCAGAGGTTGCAGTCAGCCAACACTGCACCACTGCACTCCAGCCTGGACAACAAGAGTGAAATGCCATCTCAAAAAAAAAAAAGAAATAATACTTAAAATAGCATTTTAATGATAGAATGTATAATATCACAGTTATTATTGTATTACCTACCCAAAGTAGACAAATACATAATTAGTGCCATTTTAATAAATTAGTTTCCAAAAGTAAAGCAGGTATCACTGCACAGTCATTTTGAAAACAGGTATAATAGTTATAATGCTCATTATTTTGGCTAATCTTTGCTTGTAAATAATGACAAAATGCAAAACGGAAAATATTAGTTTTCAACTAATTGTTCCTAGTTTTGATTAAATGGCTTCCCTTAGAGTCTGTGTACCATATGTCGAATGTAGAGAAGAGGGTAGGGAATTAGCAACCATGTCTAAAAACCTCCAAAAAGATGGATAAGTTTCTTTCTTTTTTTTTTTTAAGACGGAATTTTGCTCTAGTTGCCCAGGCTGGAGTGCAATGGTGCAATCTTGGCTCACCGCAAC
This sequence comes from Macaca fascicularis, assembly GCF_037993035.2. Classification (NCBI taxonomy): domain Eukaryota; kingdom Metazoa; phylum Chordata; class Mammalia; order Primates; family Cercopithecidae; genus Macaca; species Macaca fascicularis. Next base: position 67,460,823 of record NC_088386.1, read on the forward strand.
CTCCGCCTCCTGGGTTCAAGTGATTCTCCTGCCTCAGCCTCCCAAGTAGCTGGGATTACAGGCATGCACTACCACGCCTGGCTAATTCTCTATTTTTCTTAGAGATGGGATTTCTCCATGTTGGTCAGGCTGGTCTCAAACTCCGGACCTCAGGTGATCTGCCCACCTCGGTCTCCCAAAGTGCTGGGATTATAGGTGTGAGCCACTACGCCCAGTCAGATGGATAAGTTTCTAACTGTGAAAGAAACCATTACATCATCATTAAAAGAGACAAATGGTATTAAAGAAGAAAGAAAACTCATTAGTCTGGGTGCAGTGGCTCACGCCTATAATCCTAGCACTTTGGGAGGCCAAGGAGGTAGATCACTTGAGGTCAGGAGTTCGAGACCAGCCTGGCCAACATGGTAAAACCCCACCTCTACTAAAAAGACAAAAATTAGCTGGGCTTGGTGGTGGGTGTTCACTGTAGTCCCAGCTGCTCGGGAGTCTAAGGCAGGAGAATTGCTTGAACCTAGGAGGCAGAGGTTGCAGTAAGCTGAGATCACGCCACTGCACTCCAGCCTGGGCAGACTCTGTCTCCAAAACAAAAACAAAAACAAAAACAAAAAACCTCATTAATCCCCATATCTAAATTCCCCCTAAAGGCAACTATAGTTAAGTTTGTGAGGGATGCTTTCAGATGTTTTCTGTTTATATAAAATACATTTTTATACAAACAAAATAACATATATTTTGTAATTTATTTTTTAACTTATTGTATCGGAGATAGAATATATTAGCTAGCCCCTTGTGCTAGTTTAGGCTATTTTCAATTTGCCAGTGAAAATAATACAGCATTGAACATCTTTGTTTTAGTGTATCTTTCCATTTCTGTGAAATAGTTTTGCAGTACAAATGTGAAACTATTGTTGCCTCAAAGGATATACAAATTGAAAATTTTGTTACATTTGTAAAAATTTGTTAAAATTTCTAAATTGCCCCTCAAAAGGTACTAATTTATACACCTATGGGTAGCGTATTAGAGTTAGAAAATAAAAACTGTTGGTAATTTTTGTGTATTTAGGATATTCCTCTTATAGTAGTTTTCAACATGAGCTGGTCCATTTTTCTTTTCTTTCTTTTTTTTTTTTTCTTGAGACAGACTTGCTCTGTCGCCCGGGCTGGAGTACAATGGCGTGATCTCGGCTCACTGCAACCTCCGTCTCCCGGGCTCAAGCAATTCTCCTGCCTCAGCCTCCTGAGTAGCTGGAATTACAGGCGTATGCCACCACACCTGGTTAATTTTTGTATTTTCAGTAGAGACAGGGTTTCACCATGTTGGCCAGGCTGGTCTTGAACTCCTGACTTGATGTGATTTGCCTGCCTTGGCCTCCCAAAGTGCTAGGATCACAGATGTGAGCCACCACACCCAGCCTATTTTCTTTCTTGTATCCCATTTGGAAGTCATGTAGTCATGTAGGATAATGGTTTCTGGATAATTGCTTTGGGAACTGAAACTCATAACTTTACCCTCATTAGCACTATAAGCTAAAAAAATGAGCTAACTACTGTTACTTGTCTGTGTTAAGGTATGTATTTTGAAATGAAGACACATTACATACATGCATTTTTCTTTTAGGTCTTAGATTTCCTGCATCAATTTTCTGATGACCATTTTTTTTTTTTTCTTTTTGAGACGGAGTCTGTCTCCCAGGCTGGAGTGCAGTAGCACAATCTTGGCTCACTGCAAGCTCTGCCTCCCAGGTTCATGCCATTCTCCTGCCTTAGCCTCCTGAGTAGCTGGGACTACAGGCACCTGCCACCACGCCCAGCTAATTTTTTGTGTTTTTAGTAGAGACGAGGTTTCACCGTGTTAGCCAGGATGGTCTCAATCTCCTGACTTTGTGATCCGCCTGCCTCTGCCTCCCAAAGTGCTGGGATTACAGGCGTGAGCGACTGCACCTGGCCTGATGACCATATTTTTTACGCCAAATTTTAAACTATTCTGGAGGTTTCAAAGCAAGATAGTGAAATTTATCAGTCCATGTGAACTTGAGCCTGTACCAACACATGGTTGCTGCTTCATACCTAATAGTGTAATATGGCCCCTTTCTCTGAAGAAAATGCCTTTGCCAAATCTCCCTTACTACAATAAATGTTATCATAGTAATACCACTTCATACCTACATAGAGTTTTAGAGTTTACAAAGCTCGTTCACAAATATTCCGTTTGGTTTTTACAACAACCCAGTGTGGTGACTGGGCAGTACTATTATCTCCACTTAACAGATGGAACAAGGTTGAACAAGCATGAAGTAGTAGAACTGGGACTAGTAGAGCACTAAATTTCCCACAAGATATGTTGTCTCTTCCATATATATGAGGACAGCATATTCCTTTTGTAGAAATTTTATTTATTCCATGATTGTAATAGTCACTTTCTTAAATTCCCTTTAGAACAAAGTAAAATATAAGTTAAAAAAAAAAAAAAAAAGAAATCCCTACAAAAAAAGAGAATGTTTTTTCCTTTTGGATAATTTTACCACTACCTTTCCAAAATAAGTCATTCTTTTATCTTCTAGGTAAACTGTACCAAAACATCTATTCTGTAACATTAAAAAAATATATGTGAGGATGGACGTGGTGGTTCACGCCTATTAGCCCAGGATTCTGGGAGGCCAAGCTAAGAGGATTGCTTGAGGCCAGGAGTTTGGGACCAGCCTGAGCAACATCCTGAGATTCCATTTCTATCAAAAAACAAAAAAATTAGCTGTGCACAGTGGCACACATTTGTAGTCCTGGCTATTTGGGAAGCTGAGAGGCAGGAGGATCTTTTGAGCCCAGCAGTTGGAGGCTGGAGGCTGTAGTGAGCTATGATTGCATCATTGCAATCCAGCCTGGGTGAGAGTGAGACCCTATCTGAAAAAAAAAAAGTGAACCTCTAATACGAGGACAATATAAAACCTCAATTTTGCAAGCAGATCACATTAAATGCTAGTCACACAATGTATCAGTAAGTTTCATCATATTTTTTCCCTACAACCATAATATCACAGGACTAATAATCTGTGATATACCACAGTTAAAATGTAATTCTTCTTGATTTCTTATAAAGAACATAATTGCTTTTGATCAGCAATTGATCCATAGATACGGTGATTTCAGAAAGAAATGATGAGTCTTGCCGTTTTGAAAAGAAAAGATTTTTTTTTTTTTTTTTTTTTTTTGAGATGGAGTCTCACTCTCTTGTGCAGGCTGGAGTGCAGTGGCGCTATCTCAGCTCACTCCAACCTCTGCCTCCTGGGTTCAAGTGATTCTCCTGCCTCAGCCTCCCAAGTAGCTGAGATTACAGGCGCATGCCACCAAGTCTGGTTAATTTATTGTACTTTTTAGTAGAGACAGGGTTTTACCATGTTGGCCAGGCTGGTCTTGAACTCCTGACCTCAGGTGATCTGCCTGCCTTGGCCTCCCAAAGTGCTAGGATTACAGGTGTGAGCCAACGTGCCTGGCCAAAAATGATTATTAAAGAAAAAGATTGTTTTCCTTTTTTGACCCATAATGTCATTAGTCCCATTGATTTCAGTTTTCTGTCTTAACATTATGACTGTAATTTCTTGTGTATCATTAGGTTTCAAGAAAAAGGATCTGGCCGGGCGCGGTGGCTCACACCTGTAATCCCAGCACTTTTGGAGGCCAAGACAGGCAGATCATCTGAGGTCAGGAGTTTGAGATCAGCCTAACCAACATGGAGAAACCCCATCTCTACAAAAAGACAAAATTGCCAGGCGTGGTGGCGCCTGCCTGTAATCCAAGCGACTCAGGAGGCTGAGGCAGGAGAATCGCGTGAACACGGGAGGCGGAAGTTGTGGGGAGCCGAGATTGTGCCATTGCACTCCAGCCTGGGCAACAAGAGCGAAATTCCGTCTCAAAGAAAAAAGAAAAAGTAAAAAAGAAAGAAAGAAAAAGGATCTGGGCATTCTCAGTACCTTTTCTGATCTTTATCTTCGGGAAAGCCATCTCTCTATCGTTCAGCAAATAAATACTGGGCTGAGTATCTGATGAACTGCACTCTGCATAGGTTGCATTCTGAGAGAGAACTTGGGCAGTTTATCTTTTCTGGGATTTGGTTTCCTTATCTCTAAAATGAGAAGGCGTGTTACTTCTAGACCATCATCCCAAGGGTCCATTTTAGCTTTAGCATGCATCAGTGTAAAACCTGTTAACAAATATTTGTTGAGAGAAGGAATTCTGGTGTATAGCCAACATTGTGGGAATATTTGTGGATACCTAAACAGTGCTTTATCCTCTGGGCAAAACAGTTCCAACAGCTACTAAATACTAACAAGGCCTACGGCTAAAATCAGGTAGCACCTTGTGATGTAATTCAAACCACTAGAACATGTGGCATGCAAGACTACATCAGGCCACTTAGGTATTTATTAGTTAACAATTTATTTATTTATTTATTTATTTTTGAGACGGAGTCTCACTGTCTCCCAGGCTGGAGTGTAGTGGCGCAATTTCGGCTCACTGCAACTTCTGCCTCCAGGGTTCGAGCGATTCTCCTGCCTCAGCCTCCCGTGTAGCTGGGATTACAGGCGCCCGCCACCATGCTTGGCTAATTTTTGTATTTTTAGTAGAGACGGGGTTTCACTATGTTGGCTACGCTGGTCTCGAACTCCTGACCTCAGGCAATCTACCTGCCTCGGCCTCCCAAAGTGTTGGGATTACAAGCGTGAGCCATCGCGCCTGGCCTAGGTAACGATTTTTCCGCGTTTAAATGATTGCCTACTGACCTGAAGAGTGAAAGCGGAGTACCTAAATATCATACTGTATACGTTAAAAACAGGGGAGAAAGGAAAAAAGATGTTAAAGTTTACAGCAAAATGAGAAACAAAGGAGGAAAATAAGTGAAAACTTCTTCCGAAACTGAGACTCAACCTCTACATTTTACCCTAGGTAAAATCTTACCTAGGGTAAAATTGCCCACAGGTCTCAAGTGTTTGGATGCACTGTCCAGGCCAAGAGGAAAGATTTTCAGCCAGTCTCCAAAACATCTCAGGGACGGGTAAGGAAAACAGGCGTAAACTGTCTGTATTGATCAAATCAACCCCAGAGAAACTTTCCTAGGGCCGGAGAGCATCTCAACCGCGAAGGTTCATTTGCGGCCTCCTTCTCCACTTCAGGCCTGCAAAGCGGCCGACAGCATTCGCACTGGCTAGGCAAATCGCACAGCTAACGGCCCGTGCAGACTTCTCCGCGTTAGCCCCGCCTCCTGAGGCGCTTCCGCCGCCGGGCTCCTGGACACGCCTCCTTTAATTGGCTAACGTCACGCTGGGAGTGGGCGGAGACAATGTGTCAGACTGTGCGGTCACTTCCGGCCCGGGAGCGCGCGGGTTGATTCGTCCTTCCTCAGCCGGGGGTGCTCGTAGCTCGGAAATGGCGGGTAAGTTCCCGGGAAAAGTTTACCAAGGGGAGGAGGCGGCCAGATCTGGGATAGAACGCTGAGACGGTGGTGACAATGCCCGCCTGGAACTTTCGGGCTGTAGCCTGGGTTCCAGAAGGCCTGCTTGGGACCGGAAGCGCGGAACTCTCAGCCCAGCAGCTCCCTGTTGGCCGCGGTCCGCGCCCCCGCCCCCAGCTGCTTGGGGTTCTGCGCCTTTTGCGAGCACCCCGGCCCCTACCGAGGGCCGAAGAGGCCGGGGGAAAGCGTCAAGATTTGAGCTTGTAAAATGCCACATGCCTTGGGGCCTGTTTCTCTTCCCATTCCTTTTGTCCACTGCTGCTTGCTTCAGATCTTGTACATCTGGTCCTGTTCCCGCCAGCTGATTTTAATGCTCAGATCTCCTCCTCTTCCAGGTCTCCGTCTACCTTCCAATACAGTCAACTTCTGAGCTAGCGCATTGCTGACTTGCCCTGCTCTAGCGCTCCCACTTGGATCTCGACTGACTTCATAATCGTCTCCTTAATCTCTCACACTTTAGTATTCCGAGGATCGTATTTAGATGCCTTTTGAGAAAGACTTTGTTCCTCAACTCCTCCCTTCTCTTTTAGGGTTGGACTACTATAATACAATTCTCTTGAGTACATTCTAGCGTCCCTTCAACTTACAACATTTAATAATGTATAATTGCTATTACTTTGTACGTGTATTAAGGCTGTTTTGGTGTGATTATTTTTTTCGATTACTTATCTTTTGAAGTTATGGACAGTTTCTTTTTCCTGAGACAGGGTCTCTCTCTCTGTCGCCCAGTCTGGAGTGCAACAATCATAGTTCCCGGCAGCCTCCAACTCCTTCTACGCTCAAGCTATCCTCTTGCCTCAGCCTCCCGAGTAGCTAGGACTACAGGCATGCACCACAACATTCGGCTAAAAAAAACACTTTTTAAAAACCTTTTAGAGAGGGGGTCTGGCTGTATTGCGTCAGGCTGGTCTGGAACTCTTGGCCTCAAGCCATCCTCTCGCCTCTGCTTCTCACAGTGTTAGAATTACAGGATTGGGCCACTTCGCTGGCCTCTGTTGCTTTTATCATCTCTTTACAGGGCATTCCTCGTAGTCTCCATTTTTATGGATATGTGGGATAGATGAGCTGTTGTGTGAGCTCTAGAGATGTTCAAAGAAGGACTTTTCTACCAGATAGAAATTGTAGGATCTTGAAGTACAACAGAAGAGGGAGGACATACGTTAAGAATTACATCTAAATTCGAATTTGGGGCCCATCATTTAGTAGTTGGATGCCCTTCAACTCAACCTCTTTCTAAGCCTGAACTTCTGAATATAAAGTGGAGTTGATATAATACCTACTTACAGAATTGTGCGGATTAAGCTAATATATGATTTCGCAGGTTAAATTTTGTTGCTTACATTCCTCAAAGTAAATTCTGTAATCTTAGTTCTGTAGATTAGGGTCAGCGGGATTAAGTAATGTACTCTAGTTCACTGAGCTCACTAGCTCAGTAAGTGTGTGAAATAGTCAGAATCCAGAAATTCTGACTCCAAACTGTTAATCTATACTGCTTCAAGTCTCCCATTTTCTGTGTGTGTGTTTTAACCCCTTATTGAAGTTCATAGCACATCTAGCACATCATTGTACCCATTTTTACTTTTTGCTTATGGCTTTTTTCTGCCTGAAATTTTACTAATTTTTTTTTTTTTCGGAGACTCTGAGTCTTGCTCTGTCACCAGACTGGAGTACAGTGGTGCGATCTCCTCAACCTTTGCCTTCCAGATTCAAGCAATTCTTCTGCCTCAGCCTCTGGAGTAGCTGGGACTACAGGCGCGCACCACCACGTCCAGCTAATTTTTGTATTTTTAGTGGAGATGGGGTTTCACCATGTTGGCAAGGATGATCTCCATCTCGACCTCGTGATCCCCCTGCCTTGGCCTCCCAAAGTGCTGAAATTACAGGCGTGAGCCACCGCGCCCGGCCCATTTTTACTAATCTTTATATTCATTTTGTCAGGAGATTTGTTACCTTGAAAGTTTCTTTTGATAGTGATATCTTCTAGTGTTATTTATTATATATATTATTGAGTAACCACTTTGTAGTAAAACTACTTTATTGTGCCAGTAGCTCACAGTTTATGACTTTAGGCACACATGATTTTTAAATATTTAATACAGTGGAAAGATGTTTTCTTTGTGCCCCTGTTCCTCTTCCTTCTTTCTTACCTAGGGTAACTGTGGTTACCAGATATTTGTGTATTCTTCTTGAGACATTCCATGCATTATCATTTCCTTATCTGAAGCACTCTGGTAGACTTTTTCCAATACTTAAAATGAAATTCTGTCATAATTATCAGAGGACATTCTCATTTTGCTTTTTACATCTTATAATGAAAAAGACGACTTAGGTATAAATCTTAGCAGATTATTTGTATTAGTAAATGTTCAGAAATGTTAGTAATCTATCATGTTAATTTTCAGGTTTATTCATTTATATTAAGTATGCCTAGTTTATAAACTTGTATCTCAAAAGTGATTTCTTTTTCTGTTTTGTAATGAGGCACCTTTTTTTTTTTTTTTGAGACGGAATCTTGCTCTGTCGCCCAGGCTAGAGGGCAGTGGCGTGATCTCAGCTCACTGCAGCCTCTGCCTCCCGGGTTCAAGAGATTCTTCTGCCTCAGCCTCCCAAGTAGCTGGGATTACAGGCACCTGCCACCGTGCCTGGCTAATTTTTGTATTTTTGGTAGAGACGGGTTTCACTATCTTGGCCAGGCTGACCATGAACTCCTGACCTCGTGATCCACCCGTCTCGGCCTCCCAAAGTGCTGGTATTACAGGTGTGAGCCACCGTGCCCGGCTGGCATTCTTAATACATTTATTTAAGAGTATGTGGAGAATGACTTGTGCTTTTATGATCTGTCAGCATGTTTTAAATCATACCCCTATTCCACTTCTAATAACCCTATTGTAAGTTGGACGATTTAAATCACTTCCAATTAAACGTTTTAAAAACCTTTTCTCTTAGGATTTGGTGCTATGGAGAAATTTTTGGTAGAATATAAGAGTGCAGTGGAGAAGAAACTGGCAGAGTACAAATGTAACACCAACACAGCAATTGAACTAAAATTAGGTATGTATGCCATTTCTAAGTAATATTATGTACATACTGTGTGTATATATATAATCTTTCATTTTAAATTTGAAGTAAAATTTTATGTAAGAGCAGTTATTTATGCAAATGTATAGTTTTCTGCATTTATTGAACATACTCAGATTTTATTCAGTCTTGATTTATGTCATGGAAGGGGTAGACGTTTGAAAGGTGACAGAATTTTATGTAAAAAGGAAAGACGGTGGGGCAAAAAGTAGTAAGTATGTATAGTTTCAGCTTCTTAAAAATATTTTTAACGTTTTTGCCTGTAAGAATAATAAACAATAGCAAACATTGGTGAGGATGTAGGAAAAAACACTTGTATATTGCTGGTGGGAATGTAAAGTGATACAACTACTTGGGAAAACAGTTTGGCTCTTTTCTTTGTCTTTTTTATTTTCTTTCCTTCCTTCTCTTCTTTCCTTTCCTCCCCTCCCCCCCTTTTTTTCTTTTTCTCTTTCTTTTTTAAAGAGACAGGGTCTCACTCTATCACCCAGGCTGTAGTGCCATGGCATGGTCATAGCTCACTGCCACCTCCAACCCCTGGCATCAGGCAATCCTTCTCCCTCAGTCTGCCAAGTAGCTGGGAGACCATAGGTGTGCACCACCGAAGCCTGGCTAACTTTTATAAATTTTTTTTTTTTTTTTTTTTTTGAGATGGAGTTTCGCTCTTGTTGCTCAGGCTGGAGTGCAGTGGTGCAGCTCACCGCAACCTCCACCTCCTGGGTTCTAGTGATTTTCCTGCCTCAGCCTTCCAAGTAGCTGGGATTACTGGCATGCACCACCATGCCCGGCTAATTTTTTGTATTTTTAGTAGAGACAGGGTTTCTTCATGTTGGTCAGGCTGATCTCGAACTCCCAACCTCTGGTGATCCGTCCACCTCGGCCTCCCAAAGTGCTGGGATTACAGGCATGAGCCACCACTTATAAATTTTTTCATAGAGATGGACTTTACGTTTCTGTGTGTCCAGGCTGATCTTGAACTCTTGGCCTCAAGCAGTCCCCTGGCTTGGCCTCCCAAAGTGTTGAGATTATAGCTGTGAGCCACAGCACCCCTCCTGGTTTGACAGTTTCTTAAGAAGTTAAACATAGATGAATTATATGACCCAGGAGTTGTACTGCCAGGTATCTGTCTACGGTAGAGAAATGAAAATGTAGTTCACGCAAAAACTTGTACATGAATGTTCATAGCCACATTATTCACAATAGCCAAAAAATGTAAAAAACCTAGATATATATCAGCTGGTAAATGGATATAGTATAGCTATACTACGGAATAGTATTTGACAACAAGAAGGAATGAAATTCTGATACCTATTGCAATGAACCTTAAAAAGATTGTGCTAAGTGAAAGAAACTAAACAAAAACACTATATATTAAGTAATTCTGTTTGTATGAAATGTTCAGAAAAGACAAATCCATAGAGACAGAAAGTAGTGGTTGCCTGGGGCTAGAGGTAGGAGCACAGAGTAACTACAAATGGGCCTGACGTTTCTTTTGGGAATGATGGAAATGTTTGAAAGTTAGATTGTGGCACAGCTCTAAATTTGCTAAAATTTTACACTTAGAACAAGTGAAAAATAATATATGCTCATGATTCCTGGTTGCATTACTTTCTATGCCTGAATTTCCTCATTGTTAATAGTACTTCACAGTAGTTACAAAGATTAAATATGGAGTTAAATGCCAGTAAAGTGTTTAAACTCCTTGACATATAGAAAATACTTGATAAGGGCTGAGCAGAGTGACGACGTGGTTGCTGGGATCTCTGTATTTTTTACATATCCCCTCATTTTGCGATTACTTCATTCTTTGATACCTTGATTACCTTGGAACATCCTGTCATCTGTTATCTCTGTCCCAGCCTTGGAATCAGCCATTTCTCCAAGGATCCCTAGTTTCTTTTAGTAGGAAATGTCATTTTATTTTATTTTAGAGAGAGAGTCTCACTCAGTCGCCGAGGTGGAGTGCAGTGGTGCGATCTTGGCTCACTGTAACCTCTGCCTCCCGGATTCAAGTAATTCTTGTGCCTTAGCCTCTCTAGTAGCTGGGATTATAGGCATGTGCTTACCAGGCCCAGGTAATTTTTTTGTGTTTTTAGTAGAGATGAGGTTTCGCCATGTTGGTTGTCTCAAACTGACCAAGTGATCCGCCTGCCTCGGTCTCCCAGAGTGCTGGAATTACAGGCGTGAGCCACTGCACCCAGTCAAGAAATGGTTTTGGTTTTGTTTTTGTTTTTGTTTTTGTTTTTTTTTGAGATGGAGTCTCGCTCTGTAGCCCAGGCTGGAGTGCAGTGGCGCGATCTCGGCTCACTGCAAGCTCCGCCTCCTGGGTTCACGCCATTCTCCTGCCTCAGCCTCCCAAGTAGCTGGGACTACAGGTGCCCACCACCGCGCCCAACTAATTTTTTGTATTTTCAATAGAGACGGAATTTCACTGTGTTAGCCAGGATGGTCTCGATCTTCTGACTTCAGGATCCACCCACCTCGGCCTCCCAAAGTGCAGGGATTACAGACGTGAGCCACCGCGCCCAGCCCGGAAATGGTTTTTTATTTTGAGATGGAGTCTCACTCTTGTCACCCAGGCTGGAGTGCAGTGATGCGGTCTTGGCTCACTGAAACCTCTGCCTCCTGGGTTTAACTGGTTCTCGTGCCTCCGCCTCCCAAGTAGCTGGGATTACAGGTGCCTGCCACCACACCCAGCTGATTTTTGTATTTTTAGTAGAGACAGGGTTTAAGCATGTTGGCCAGACTGGTCCCGAACTCCTGACCTCAGGTGATCTGCCCACCTTGGCATCCCAAAGTGCTGGGATTACAGGCATGAGCCATCACACCCATCCACAGGAAATGGTATTTAAAAGCCAAGATCTGGGTGCTGAAGCCAAGATCTAGGTGCTAGATGAACTCATTGCTGTTAGTATTGCTCTAACATTAATGAGAGCAGGCTTAGGAGATAGAACTTTGTTCCTTACCATTCTGTCCCTGCCACCTGCAAGGTGACTACAGTCTCATTTCTTTGTCCAAAATTAGCTTTCCATGTTCTAGCACTTTATATAAATGGAATTATACCATATATACTGGCTTTGTGACTGGCTTGTTTCATTAAGCATAATTTTTATGAGGTACATCATATGTTGTCTGTACCAGTAGTTCATTCCCCAATATTTTTTTTTTTTTTTTTTTTGAGACGGGGTCTTACGCTGTTGCCTGAGAGTACAGTGGCATGATTGCGGCTCACTATAATCTCTACCTTCTGGGTTCAAGCGATTCTCCTGCCTCAGCCTCTGGAGTAGCTGGGATTACAGGCGCCCGCCACCATGCCTGGCTAATTCTTTTGTATTTTTAGTAGAGACGGGGTTTCACTATGTTGGCCAGGCTGGTCTCAAACTCCTGACCTCATGATCGCCTGCCTCGACCTCCCAAAGTGCTGGGATTACAGGCGTGAGCCACTGTGCCCGGCAGTTCACTCCTTTTTATTGCTGAATACTGTTCTGTTGTTGGATACATCATTATTCACCAGCTAATAGATATTTGGGTTGTTTCTAGTTTTTGGCTGTTACTGTATGAGTTTTTTTGTGGACATATGATTTTATTTTGGATAAATTCCTAGCTGTGGATTTGCTGGGTCAGTAGGGTATTTGTATGTTTAACTTTAGGGGATACTTGCCATACTGACTTCCAAGTACTTTTATACTCACATCAACTGTGTATTAGAATTTTGGTTATTACATATTCTCACCAACATTTGATGTTGTCAGTTTTTTAAGTTTTAGGCATTCTTCTGGGTATGTAGTAGTATTTCTTTGTTAGTAGTACTTCATAGTGGTTGTAAAGTTTAAATAGATTTTAATTTACCTTTCCCTGATAACTAATGCTATTAAGGATTTTTTTTTTTAATGTGGTTATTGACTATCTCCTTTTGGACTCATGTATTCACATCTTTTGCCCATTTTAAAATTGGGGGCCGGGCGCAGGATTACACACCTGTAATCCCAGCACATTGTGAGGCCGAGGCAGGCGGATCACGAGGTCAGATCAAGACTATCCTGGCTGACACAGTGAAACCCTGTCTCTACTAAAAATACAAAAAATTAGCTGGGCGTGGTGGCGGGTGCCTGTAGTCCCAGCTACTTGGGAGGCTGAGGCAGGAGAATGGCATGAACCCGGGAGGCAGAACTTGCATGAGCCAAGATCACTCCGCTGCACTCCAGCCTGGGCGACAGAGTGAGACTCCATCTCAAAAAAAAAAAAAAAAAATTAGGTTATTTGTCTTTTTGTTATTAGTTGTATTTACCTACATATTCTGGATGAGTCCTTTATGCAGATTACATGTTTTGTGCACATTTTTCTCTCAGTTTGTGGCTTGCCTGTTCATATTCTAAACTTTTTTTTGATAACCAGAAGTTTTTAGTTTTAATCATGTCCAGTTTATTAATTTTAAAAATTTCTATTAGTGTTTTCTGGTTCATACCTAATATCTTTGTCTACCCCAAGGAGATAATGAAGCTCTCTTAATGTTTTCTTCTGGAAGGTTTTTAGTTTTAGCTTATTAAAATTATGTCCATGATTCATCTCATGTTATTTTTCATGTTCAATATGAGGACGGGGATTAAGGTTTGTTTTTCCATGTGGATATCCACTTGTTTCAGTATAATTTGTGTGAATGCCTTGGTGCTTTAACAAAAATAAATTGAACTTCCACGTGTGGATCTGCATCTGGACTTTTCTCATCCATTGTCTCTTTTTCTGCCAATATCGTACTGTCTGGATTAGTGTAACTTTCTAGTGAGTCCTGGTAGTGTGAGTCCCACATCTTTATTTTTTCAAGATTGTTTTGATTATTCTTGACCTTATTTCTGTATACATTTTGGAATCAGGTGGTTAATTTCTATTTAAAAAGTTCTGACTTAGTTAAGGTTACATTGAATCTAAAAATGAATTTTTTTAGTGGGGAGAATTGCTATCTTAATAACATTGAGCCTTCCAGTATATGAACATGACATATTTCTGTATTCTAGAAATGTTTCGGGTTTTCAGTCTTGCGTGTATTTTGTTACATTTATCTGAGTAAATCTACATCTTTTGATTGTTGATGCTCTTAAAAATGGTATACTTTTTAATTTTTTGTGTGTGACATGTTCTCACTTTGCCACCCAGAATGAAGCGCAGTAGAACGATCTCCACTCACTGCAACCTCTGCCTCCGGGCCCAAGTGATCCTCTTACCACAGCTTCCTGAGTAGCTAAAACTTGGCATACACCACCATGCCTGGCTAACTTTTGTATTTATTTGTAGAGACAGGGTTTCACCATGTTACCCAGACTGGTCTTGAACTCTGGATTCGAATGATCTGCCCACCTCGGCCTCCCAAAGTACTATTACAGATGTGAGCCACTGTGCCTGACCTAAAAATGATATACTTTCAAAATTTTCTCTTCCAATTGCTTGTTTTATGTGTGTGCATGTGCATATACATGCACACATAATGGCACAGTTTGTGTAATTGTTTTGTATCCTGCAACCTTGCTGAATTCACTTATAGTGTTTTGTATTCTGGGCTTTTTCTGAGAGAGTGTCTCACTCCATTACCAAGCCTGGAGTACAGTGGCATGATTGTGGCTCACCATAGCCTTGACTTCCCAGGCTGAAGCGATCCACCTCAGCCTCCTGAGTAGCTGGGACTACAGGTGCATGCCACCATGCCTGGCAATTTTTTTTTTTTTTTAATTTTTTTCCTAGAGACGGGGCCTCACTATGTTGCCCATGCTGGTCTTGAACTCCTGGGCTCAAGCAATCCTCTTGCCTCAGCTTCCCAAAGTGCTAGGGTTGCAGGTATAAGCCACCACACCCAGCTGTAGTATTTTTTTTAAGTGTAGATTATTTCACATTTCCTGCACACACACATTACCTGTTAATGAAGAAAATTACAGTTTTTCTTTGTCTTATACAGTTGTCCATTGGTATCTTCAGGGATTTGGTTCCAGGATCCCCTGTGGATACCAAAATCTGCTGATGCTCTGGTCCATTATACAAAATGCCATAGTGTGGCTGGGCATGGTGGATCACATCTGTAATCTAGCACTTTGGGAGGTTGAGGCAGATAGATTGCTTGAGCCCAGGAGTTTGAGACCAGCCTGAGCAACATGGCAGAACCCCATCTCTACAAAAAATACAAGTATTAGCCAGGCATGGTGGTGTGTGTCTGTAGTCCAGCTACTCAGAAGGTTGAGGTGGGAGGATCTGCCTGAGCCCGAGAGTTCCAGGCTGCAGTGAGCTGTGATTGTGCCACTGCTCTCCAGTGTGAGTGACAGAGTGAGAACCTGTCTTGATAGATAGATAGCCATATAGCTGGGCGCGGTGGCTCATGCCTGTAATACCAGCACTTTGGGAGGCTGAGGCAGGTGGATCACGAGGTCAGGAGTTCGAGAAGACAAGCCTGGTCAACATGGTGAAACCCTGCCTCTACTGAAAATACAAAAATTAGCTGGGCATGATGGCACACACCTGTAATCCCACCTACTTGGGAAGCTGAGGCAGGAGAATCTCTGGAGCCCAGGAGGTGGAGGTTGCAATGAGCTGAGATTGTGCCACTGCACTCCAACCTGGGTGACAAAGCAAGACTTTGTCTCAGGGGGGAAAAATATAGCCATATAGTACAGTCAGCTCTTTGTATCTGCAGATTCTGTATTTGAGGTTTCAACCAATCTCATGTTAATCCATAATTGGTTGAATCAGTGGATGTGGAACCTGCATATATGGAGAGCCACCTATGTTTCATTTTCTTGCCATATTTATTGCACTGGCCAGAACCTCTATTGTAATGTCAAATGGAAGTGATAGAACAGACATCCTTGCCTTATTCCCAATTTAAGTAGGAAAATTTTGAGCCTTTCACCATTCACTATGATGTTAGCTATAGGTTTTTCATATGTGCCCTTTATCAGGTTGAGGAAGTTTCCTTCTATTCCTAGTTTGGTGAGAGTTTTTATTATGAAAGTGTTACATTCTAACGCTTTTTCTTTATCAAAATAATCATAAGATTTTTCTCCTTTAATTCTGATAATGTGAATTACATTGATGAGATTTTAAGTGTTAAATTAGCCTTGCATGCCAGTATATTATCCTTTTTCTGCCTTGCTGGATTTGACTTGGCGATGTTTTGTTAAGACTCCCTTGTTCATGACAGGTGATGATTTCTTTTTTCATACATCTTTGTTCGATTTTGGTATCAAGGTTTCCTGGCCTCATAAAATGAGTTAGGAACTGTTTCTTCTCTGTCTTCTGGAAGAATTTGTATAAGACTGCATTATTCCTTTAAACGTTCAGTAGTATTCACCAGTGAAGTTTTATGTGCCTTTTTTTTTGAAGATTTTTAACTATAAATCCAATAAATAGATTTAATACTATTCTGATTTTCTGTTTCTTATGTCAGTTTTGGTAATTTTTGTCTTTGAAAGCATTTCTCTATTTTATCTAACTTTCTTGGCAGAAAGTCGTTTACAGTATTGCCCTGTTACCATCTAAATGACTGTAGAGCCAGGTGCAGTGGCTCAGACATGTAATCCCAGATCTTTGGGAGGCCAAGGCAGAAGGATTGCTTGAGCCCAAAAGTTCAAGGCCAGCCTGGGCAATATAATGAGACCTTGTCGATAAAATAAAATTTTAAAATTAGCCAAGCATGGTTGTATGCACCTGTAGTCCCAGCTACTTGAGAGGATCACTTGAGCCAGAGAGGTGGAGTGGAGGTTATAGTGAGCTAGGATCACCCCACTGCACTCCAGTCTGGGTGACATAGCCAGACGCTGTCTCAAAAAAACAAAATAAAATAAAATAAGTGACTCTAGAATCTATAATCCCTTCTTGGGGATATCGGTAATTCTTTATCTCTTTTAATGTCTCCCTACAAGTTTATCAGTCTTAGTGATCTTTTCAGCAATTGCCTTTGTCTGTTATTTATCTGTTTTCTTAATCTTTCATTCTTCTGACTTTGGGTTAATTTTTTTTCCCTCCTTTTGAGACAAGGTTTTGCTCTGTTGCCCAGGCTAGAGTGCAGTGGTGTGATCATGGCTCACTGTAGCTTCAACCTCCTGGCTCAAGTGACCCTCTCACCTCAGCCTTCCAAGTAGCTGGGACTACAGGTGTACACCACCACACTCAGCTATATATATATATATATATATATATATTTTTTTTTTTTTTTTTTTTTTTTTTGTAGAGATGGAGTCTCACTGTGTTGCTCAGGGTGGTCTCAAACTCCTAGGCTCAAGTGATCCTCCTGCCTTGGCCTCCCAAAGTGTTAGGATTGTAGGCATGAGCCACCTTACCTAGTCTAATTTGCTCTTTTTAAGATCTTTCTTTTTAAAGTAGATGTCTATATAAACTTTAAACTTTCCTTTTCTAATACTAGCATTAATGTTAATAAATTTACCTCTAGTTGCAGTGAGCTAAGATTGCGTCACTGCACTCCAGCCTGGGTGACAAAGCAAGACTCCATCTCAAAAAAAAAGAAAAAAAAATTTACTGCTAAATATTGATATAGTTGCATCCCACCAATTCTGTTATGTTCTATTTTTATTATAGATCAATTCAAAATATTTTTAATTTCCCTTGTGACTTCTTTTTTGACCCATGAGTTATATAGAAGAGTGTTGCTTAATTTCCAAATATTTGGGACTTTTCTAGCTGTCTTAGTGTCACTGATTTCTGAATTAATTCTGTCAAGGTCAGACAATATAGTCTTATTTCAGTCCTTTTAAATTCATTGAGCCTTGTTTTATAGCTCATCATATAGGATCTGTTTGGTCAGTGTTCTAGGTGCACTGAAAAATAATTTATATTCTGCAGTTTTATGTAGTGTTCTATAAGTGTAAATTGACATAATAGTATTAAAGTCTTTTATATTTTTACTGTCTTTCTAGCAATTATGACAATTGAGAGAACTGTTGAAATCTCCAGCTGGAATTGTGGATTGTCTGTGTCTTCAGTCATTAATTTTTGCTTGATGTATTTGCAGCTCTGATATTAGGTACATACAGATTTAGACTTCCTATGTCTTCTTGATGAAATGACCTTACTCATTATAAAATGTTTCATCTTTATCTCTGTCCCCTCTTTAACCCATCTTGCTTTATATTTAAGTCTACTTTGTTAGATATTAATATAGAAATGAGAATGTTTTAAACCTGTGAGAAATAAAAGCATGTTTATATGCTGATGCCAATGATCTATCAGAGAAGAGGGAGATTATATAGGAGTATTTCTGGGAGTATCAGAGAAGGGGAGTATTTGTTGAGTAATATCCTTGACAATGTAAGAGGGGGAAGTATTTTATTAATCAATGGAAGGATTAGCCTTAGATAGGAGCATGGAGAATTTCTACCATAACAAGATGAAGGAGAGTATACAGGAATTGCTGCAGTAAGCTAGACGGTGTAGAGGAAGCATTTTGTGCAGTTTCTTTCTGAATGCTTCTGTTTCCTAAGTGAGATAGGAAGCAAGGTCATCTGTGCAGAATGTGCTTATAGAAGAAGGCATTGGAGGTTTGAGGAAATAGTCATCTAGGTGAGTGGGAGGAGTGAGTAGACTTGAGAACTGTTACAATTGTCAGGTAGCACTAAGGGCCCACTTCAAGTTCTCATGAATATAAAGTGAGGTCAGTCATGTCCAGATGAAAGTGTGCCACAAAGAATAGACATATAGTCAAATTCGACTAGAGTAGGTTTTGTTTTTTTTTTTGAGACGGAATTTTGGTCTTGTCATCCAGGCTGGAGTGCAATGGCACGATCTCGGCTCACTGCAACCTCCGCCTCCGGAGTTCAAGCGATTCTCCTGCCTCAGCCTTCCAAGTATTTGGGATTACAGGCACCCACCACCACGCCCGGTTAATTTTTGTATTTTTAGTAGAGGCAGGGTTTCGCCATGTTGGCCAGGTTGGTCTCAAACTCCTGACCTCAAGTGATCCACCCATCTCGGCCTCCCAGATTGCTGGGATTACAGGCGTGAGCCACCGCGCCCAGCCTAGAGTGGGGTTTTTTTTTTTAACCAGTCTGCTATAAAAAAAATTAAGGGCAAGGGATTGAGGATGTTTAGGATGGAGTGATAATATTGATGGGCTGTGGAATTCTGCACTAGAAAGGGAGGAAAATGAAGATATGAAGTAGAAGAGGGACAGTGAAATTATGTTCAAATCAATTCATTGTGGCCAGGCACCGTGGCCCATGCCTGTAAACCCAGCACTTTGGGGGGCTGAGGCAGGTGGATCACGAGATCAGAAGTTCGAGACCAGCCTGGCCAACATGGTGAAACCCCATCTCTACTGAAGATAAAAAAATTAGCTAGGCGTGGTGGCACATGCCTGTAATCCCAGCTACTTGGGAGGCTGAGGCAGGAGAATCGCTTGAACCTCGGAGGCTGAGGTTGCTGTGAGCTGAGATTGTGCCATTGCATTCCAGCCTGGACAACAAGAGCGAAACTCCGTCTCAAAAAAAAAAAGAAAGAAAAAATTCATTTTAAGTCTTGGTGGGGGTTTAAGAATTGTTAGAATTGGGATATGGTCGGGTGTGGTAGTTCATGCTTATAATGCCAGCACTTTGGGAGGCCGAGACAGGAGGATCACTTTAGCCCAGGAGTTTGAGACCAGCTTGGGCAACATAGGGAGACCCCATTTCTACAAAAAATATTAGCCGGGAGTGGTGGTGCATGCTTGTGGTCCCAGCTACTCAGGAGGCTGAGGCAGGAGGATCACCTCAGCCCAGGAGGTTGAGGTTGCAGTGAGCTGTGACTGACTGTGCCACCACACTCCAGCCTGGGTGACACAGCCAGACCCTGTCTCAAAAAACAAAAACAAACAAAAGAATTGGGGGTATAGGGAGTGAGGTAGGAAGATAAATGGTGATGGTAAGATAGTACAATGTTTGAAATAGAGATTAAGGGGGTGTAATTGTAAACAATGATAAATAAAGGCTAGGGCACAACATGAGAATAAGTGGCTAAGGTACAGTAAAGACAAAATTCTTGGGGAGGAATCAAGGAGCTCCAAGGCTGGATTGGAAGATTGATTTTCATTAATTTTGAAGTTACCAAGATTTAAGGCAGTTGTAGTGTTGGAAAGTGCAGCAGTGAGCCTGGAGCTAAATTATTCAAAGAATGAGGGAGAGAGATGGAGCATGAGCTTCAAAGCAGTTTGTTCTTAGGGTGTGGGGAGAGAGACATTAGTCTGAAACCAGCAATGAGCAAGGAGGATACCTTGTTCTAGCAGTATGAAGATAGAGAAAACAACCACTACCTGAGAGGTCTGCAAGAGAGGAGCATCCTTAGGGGAGACCCATGTGTGCCAAAGAACTGTTAGCACAGGATAGGAGAGCATTTGATAAAGAGGTTGGGGTTATGGAGAATTTTGGTGGTAACTGACTTCTGAGTTTCACAGTGGTCACAATGAGTTGGGAAGGGGTGGGAAATTAGATGAGTAGTTTTATACTACTGTATAGGGATGAGAATCCCAGTGATAAGGGAATTTTTAAGAATTGGGCTGCTGTTAATGGGAATAAAGAGTGTGATGGGATTAATTATGGCATCTCCAAGGAATATTTAATGTTGAGATACCTCATCTTGCAGATTGTGCTGATGGGAATGTTGCCAGCACACTGGGGCCACCCTTATGTTTTAAAATTATATAATTAAGCTTGTTTCTCAATTCAGCATGGCTAGGAAAGGATGTATCGGGCAGTACGCTAAGATTTCAGTTATTTAAAGAACACAGGATTATGAATAAACTTAGATATAGTCCAGAATACAATTAGATACTATGCCCTGTGGGGGCCAGAATCCATTTATGTCTGCATTATGAGCACCTGTTGATAGATCATATATATTAAATGTGTTAAATACTTAAGTATTTATTTATTTATTTGAGATAGGGTCTGGCTCTGTTGCCCAGACTGGAGTGCAATGGTGTGATCTCGGCTCATTGCAAACTCTGTCTCCCAGGCTCAAGTGATCCTTCCACCTCAGCCTCCCAAGTAGCTGGGACTACAGGTGTGTGCCACCACGCCCAGCAAATTTTTATATTTTTTGTAGAGATGGAGTTTTGCCCTGTTGCCGAAGCTGGTCTTGAACTCTTATATGTTTATTAAACAAGCTTTAAAAATTGATTAAAATAATGTGCCTTGGTGATTTCTTAATTTTACTTTTGGTTAATAAGACAGGTAGACTATATCTTCTTCCATACATCTTGCCTCTCCAGAAACTACTGAAGTGATTCTGAGAACTAGAAAGTATATGAACTTATCGCCATACATGGTGGTTCATGCCTGTAAAAGGTGGTGCCACTGACAGAGACACAAAGATTGGAGGAGAAAGCTGGCTCTGGTGGTACTGTTGCTGCTGGTAGTTGAAGCCAGGAAAAAAGATGAACTCTTAAAGAAACACACTGAAAGAAGGGCAGACCAAGGGCCAAGTCTTGGAAAATGCCTATTATCTAAGGAAGTGGAAGCTAAATAAACCAGGTTAAGTCAGAAGAACAAGGAAGTAAATCAGGATAGTATATAAGTGAGAAAGGAATAATAATATTTCAGGTAGAAAAAGAGTTTAATAACATCCACTGTTATGGAGTTCAACGAGAGTGAAGAAAAGCAAAACATCACTAATTGTACAATAAAGTCATTAGTAACTCTGAAATAGCAGTAGCATGATGGATAATTATAGTAACTGAGCTGTAGGAAAAAGGGTGGCTGAAGGAGGAGGATCGCTTGAGGCCAGGAGTTTGAGGCCAGCCTAAGCAACATAGCGAGACTTTGTCTCTTAAAAAAATTAAACAATTAGCCAAGTGTGTGGCACACACTTATTGTCTCAGCTGCTTGGGAGGCTTAAGCACAGGAGATCAAGGCTGCAGTTAGCTTTGATTGCACACTGCCCTCCAGCCTGGGCAAGGGAGCAAGACCCCATCTATCTATCTGTCTACTGATTCTCTCTCTTTAAAGGAACCATATCTAAGAGTAGAAGCAATAGGGCAGGGCAGGCACGGTGGCTCACACTTAAAATCCCAGCACTTCGAGAGGCCAAGGCAGGAAGATTGCTTGAGGATGGAGGAGTTCAAAACCAGACTGGGCAACATAGCAAGACTCTGTCTCTACAAAAGAAAGAAAGAAGCAACAGTAAATATATTCAAAAGGAAGAATCATTGCAGGCCCTATGTTCTATATAGCAACTTTTTTGGCACCAGGGACCAGTTTAGTGGAAGACAATTTTTCTTCAGACCAGGGAGTGGGTGCTTAGGGGTAATGGTTTTGGGATGATTCAAGTGCATACATTCATTGTGCACTTTTTCTATTATTACATTGTAATTATAATGAAATTATTATACACCTCAGTGTGGAATCAGTGGAAACCCTGAGCTTGTTTTCCTGCAACTAGACAGTCCCATCTGGGGGTGATGGATACAGTGACACCTGAAGTATTTTGCTTATGTCCAGTCTACTCTGTAATCTCGTTTTGGTTGCTGTCATTGCAGAAAACCCTACCTCACGAAGATAAGATGTTGGAAATGGAAGCAGGCTTTTCAGTACTTTTGTGGCAATCTCAGGATGTTCTGCCTTGATTTTAATTCAGAACATAAGGAGATTTGAAGTTGTCTGAATACTTTTTTTTTTTTGAGACAGGTCTCACTCTGTTGTCCACACTGGATTGCAGTGGCATGATCTCAGCTCACTGCAACCTCCACTTCCTGGATTCAAGCGATTCTCATGCCTCAGCCTCCCAAGTAGCTGGGACTACAGGCGCATACCACCAAACCCCACTAAATTTTAGTAGAGACGGGGTTTCGCCATGTTGCTCAGGCTGGTCTTGAACCACTGGGCTCAAGCAGTTCGCCTGCCTCGGTCTTCTAGAGTGCTGGGATTACAGATGTGAGCCACCACACCCGGCTTCAAACGCACTTTTAAGGCCACCTTCATTTGCAGTCTCAAGCAGTTGACCCTGTTCCAGCACGGACAAAGTCGATTCACTTGACTTATTCAAAAATGGGTCACGGATCCATTCCTTCCCAGTTCAGGGTTCTTTTGTGGTTGGGAAATAATGCTCAAACTCTTTTGAAAGCTGAGATAGGTGATTGTGCACCAGCTGGGAGTAAGAGGACCCTGTGAGCCAGGGCCTTTCAAAATCTCTGCTAATGTTTGAAACATGTCAACAATCCCAGTGTTCACTTGTCACCCTCATACTTCCACTTTGGCTTTGAATGCAGTCACTTTATCTGCCAACTTGAACACAATTGTTGTTCTCCCTTGAAGTGATAGATCAAGTTTGTTAAGCAGGTTGAATATGTCGCAAAAATAAGCAAGTTTTGTGACCCATTCTATGTCACTGAAATGTGCTGCCCGTGGTGACTGTTTTTCTAAAAGAAATCTCTGGAGCGGCTGTTGTAACTCAAAAACTTTAGCCAGTGATCTACCTTTAGAAAGCTATCTCACTTCTGTGTATAAGAGAAAATATGTGTGCTCTGTGCTCTGTGCCCATCTCCTCACAGAGTGGTGTGAACAGGTGTGAGGTAAGGGCATATACTTTAATGTGGTTTATAATTTTAATTACATCCTGCAAAATGTTAAGTTCAGGTGACATTTTTTAGCTAGCCAGCATTACTCAATGGATGAAATAGTGCATAGATTCACATTTGGAAGCAACTTCTTTTTCTTTTCTTTTTTTTTTTTTTTAAGACAGAGTCTCATTTTATTGCACAAGCTGTGTGCTGTGGCACAGTTATGGCTCACTGTGGCGTCAACTTTCTGAGCTCAAGCAGTTCTGCCCGGGACTACAGGCACATGCCACCACAGCCAGCTAATTTTTTATTATTTGTAGAGGAAAGGGTATCACTGTGTTGCCCAGGCTGGTCTCAAACTCTTGGACTCAAGCGATCCTCACACCTCAGCCTCCCAAAGTGCTGGGATCACAGGCATGAGCCACTGCGTCCGGTCAAGGTGACCTCTTTGACCTGAATAATGAAACCAGAAAGCTGTTCAGTCATGGCAGCCACTTCGTCCATGCATATACCAACACAAAATGACCAATTCAGTTTTCCTGATACGTAATCATTCAAAGACTTGAATAGTTCTGCAGTGTGGTATTGGTTGGCAAAAGAAGTATACATAACGTATCCTCATGCACATCCTCCTGAAATATATTGCACAAAAACAAGCGTTGTTGCCGTGTTGTCCACATTGGTAGATTCGTCAGCCTGGGTTGTACACCACGGTGACTCACCCCTCTCTAACAATTGTGCCTCAGCATCCCCTGCTATTTCATCAATTCTTCTAGTTATGGTATGAGCCTAAGGAGGAACATGTGCCACCTTTTGAACTGGAGCCTCTCCTAAAAGTTCATGACAAATGTCCTTAGCAGCAGGCAGGATCAACTCTTCACCAGTAGTAAAGGGCTTCTTAGTTTTAGCAATGTGGTTAGCCATTGAGAATGATGCTCTCAGTGCAGACACATTTGACAAAGTGGTGGCCTTCAGTAAATTGCTTCTATTCTTCATGTTCATGTTTTTTTCTTTTGAGAACTCCAAAGGCTTGTCTTTTAATGCAGGGTGCTTGGTCTCCATGTAACTAAGCAGTTTTGAAGGTTTCGTGGCTTTGTTGGATAGCTGGTCACCATGTACTATACAAAGAGAGCTTGGAGAATGTGAATCACCTGTCACAGTGAACCCATAATTTAAGTAGGACTCTTGGTATTTTACATGCAGCTTTATTTTTGTTGGCAGTCTTAGAGTCTTCTGCTGTCTCATCATTGGGTCTTTCCCCTTTTTCAGAGAAGCTCTCCAGTGACATTTGTTTTTTACTCATTTTGGCTAGGGTTAGCAAAAAGACTTAACCAAAACTGTGACTGAGACAAGTGTACAGTGTGAGAAAGAGTCACAGATGGAAGTGGCAAATAAAATAATGGGTTGGCAACATGGGGACTAAAATAAATGTTGGATTCTGACTTAAAGCCTGCCACTAGATGCAGCTGTACAATGGAACTACATGAATTCACTTGCCACTATAAAGCCTGCCACCATATGCAGCTTAATTGTCACTAGCCACTCACTACTCACTGATATGGTTGGTGGGTTTTTTTTTTGTTTTTGTTTTTGTTTTTGAGACGGAGTCTCGCTGTGTTGCCCCGGCTGGAGTGCAGTGGCGCGATCTTGGCTCACTCCAACCTCCACCTCCTGGGTTCAAGTGATTCTTCTGCCTCAGCCTCCGGAGTAGCTGTGATGACAGGTGTGCGCCACCACGGCCGGCTAAGTTTTGTATTTTTAGTAGTGACGGGGTTTCTCCTTGTTGGCCAGGCTGGGCTGATAGGGTTTTCATATGAGTCTGCAAGCAATTGATTTATTATGGTCTCTATGCAGTCAAACCTCTCTGCTAACATTAATCTGTATTTGCATCCCCTTCCTAGTGCTGGTATCACTGCCTCAGCTCCACCTCAGATCATCGGGCATTAGATTCTCATAAGGAGCATTCAACCTAGATCCCTTGTATGTGCAGTTCTCAATAGGGTTTTTGCTCCTATGAGAATCTAATGCCACCGCTGATCTGATAGGAGGTGGCACTCAGGCAGTAGTGCAAGCAGTGGGGAACAACTAAGTACAGATGAAGCTTTTCTAGGTTACCCACTACTCATTTCCTGCTGTTCAGCCTGGTTCTTAACAGGCCACAAACCGATATATGGGGTTTGGGGACCCCTCCTATAGAGCAATAAGGTGCCATTTAGTATTCTAGACCAAGCTTCCATTTTTCTACAAAAGCGTAAGTGACATAGATTTGTTTTTGTTTTTGTTTTTTGAGATGGAGTCTTGCTCTGTCGCCCAGGCTGGAGTGCAGTGGCCTGATCTTGGCTCACTACAACCTCTGCCTCCTGGGTTCAAGCGATTCTCCTAGTTCAGCCTCCCGAGTAGCTGGGATTACAGGTGCACACCACCACACCCAGCTAAGTTTTGTAATTTTAATAGAGACGGGGCTTCACCATGTTGGCCAGGCTGGTCTCGAACTCCTGACCTCAGGTGATCCACCTGCCTCAGCCTCCCAAAGTGCTGGGATTACAGGCGTGAGCCACTGTGCCCAGCTGTGACATAGGTTTTTAGTACTTATTTTGAATTGTTTCAGTTTTTTATACTGTTTATTTTTTCTGGGTATCGGGGTAATACATATTTTGCAGAAAATTTGGAAAGTACATAGAAGTTTATGAAATAAAAATTATCCATAATTCATCACTCAAAATACCTACTTCTGTATTATAATTTGGGTTATTTTCTTCTAGTATTTTTTATTATATATTCATTTCTATTGTTTCTCTTTTATAAAATCGAGGTTACCATATCATGTTCTGTTCACTTTGCATTGTGAACATTTTTCTGTTTGTCATGATAACATGTTTAATAATTATGTAAGCCATTTCATGTATTTACTGTAATTTATTTAATCATTCACCTGTGACATTTGGGTTGCTTGTTTGCTGTGCTGCCATAACTGCCTTATAAAGACTTGAAAATATTTAATGTTTCTGATATCCTAGAGAAAGTTCACATTATATACATGTTCTCAAGTAACATACATATATGTCACACTGATTGAACCTTAAATCCGCTAAATACCAACTTTTAGTTCCTGTCTTCTGTGGACCTAATTTTTTATTATTAAATATTAAAATATTAAAACTCACTAATTTGGATGACGGGCATCAGAAGAAGGCCAATCTGAATTTTAGAAATAATTATCATAAGTAGGCTTAAGATAACTTTTCTTACTCATTACTTGTTCTTTTCTTTATGCCTTTTTACCCATCACTACCAAAATGTCATGTAATATACATATTATATTTGAAAATTAATTTTTCAGAATTTCTAGATATTTCCAAACATTTTCAAACACTAGAGATGTAGTAGTTGTGAATTTTTAGGTTAATGAGTCTGGACATACTTGACTATTTTTTTTTAACGATTACAGGCATAAAAAAAATACAGTGCTGGCTGGGCATGGTGACTTTGCCTGTAATCGCAGCACTTTGGGAGGCTGAGGCGGGCGGATCACCTCAGGAGTTTGAAACCAGCCTGGCCAACATGGCGAAACCCCATCTCTACTAAAAATGCAAAAATTAGCTGGGCACTAATTTTTGGGTGGTGGGTGCCTGTAATCCCAGCTACTCGGGAGGCTGAGGCAAGAAAATCGCTTGAACCCGGGAGGTGGAGGAGGTTACAGTAAGCCAAGATCATGCCATTGCACTCCCCCGCTTGGGCGACAGAGAATCTGTCTCAAAAAAAAAAAAGGAAACTAAGCAATGTCTGTGATCCCATCACTCTGCTTTTTCAAATCTTAACATTTGGCTGCATTTGCCTAGACCTCTTTTTTTTCTTTAAATTTTGTTATGAAAAATTTTAAACACAGAACAATTGAGAGAATAAAACAATACTCGTGTATATTTAACACCTTGATTCAACAGTTAACATTTTGCCATATTTGCTTTAGTATGTGTATATTTTTTGCTGAATTATTTGACAGGAGGTATCTAAATATCACGACACTTTCCTATAGTGTATCTCCTAATATATGGACATTCATATGTATATACCCATAATACTGTTATCACACTTAAGAAAATTAATGGTAATTTTTTTCAATACTGTGTAATTTCTGGTTTCCCTGGTTGCCATCAAAACACTTTAATAGCTTTTTAAAAAATTAGGCCAGGCATAGTGGCTCACACCTATAATTCCAGCACTTTGGGAGGCTGAAGTGGGAGGATGGCTTGAGCCCAGAAATTGGATACGAGCCTGGGCAACAAAGTAAGACCCCCATCTCTATAAAAACTTTAAAAAATTAGTTGTTCATGGTGGTTTGCGCTTGTAGTCTCAGCTATGTGAAAGGCTGAGGCTGGAAGATCTTTTGAGCCCAGGAGTTCAAGGTTGCAGGGAGCTGTGATTGTGCCACTGCACTCCAGCCTGGGTGACAAGGAGACCCTGTCTCAAAAAAAAAATAAAAATAAAAAAAATTACTTAAACAAGGATCCAGTAAGGGATTATGTACTGCATTTGGTCATAATGTTTCTTAAATAATCTCTTTTAATGCAGAGCAGTCCCTTTCCGTCCACATGCAACTTTTCCCCTACATGATATTAATTTATTTGGGAGAGTAAAGTCATTGCACAGAACTATTAGATAAATCTACATTCTGGATTTGTATATTTCCTTTTGATGTTAGTTTAACTTCCTCCTCTATCCTCTGTATTTCCAGCAAATTGGAAGGTAAAAAGCTTGATTAGATTTAAAATAAAAAATTTTGGTGAGAAAACTTCATGGGTGATGCAGCATACAGTTGGTCCTTGAACAACACTGCTTTGAATTGTGTGGGTTCACTTACACACGGATTTTTTTTTTCTATCAAATGCAGATAGAAAATACAGTGTTTGGGACACCAGACAGAACTACAGGACTTGAGTATCATGGATTTTGGTACAGTCAGGGGTCCTGGAGCCAGTCTCTTGAGTATACTGAGGGATGACTGTACTTCATATTGCATTGAATCAGGAGGCACATAATGTTCTGTCCCACAATGAATGATGCTAAGTTAGATCATTTGGAAAGTAGGTGACTACCAGATCTCTACAGTGAAAATATACCTTTTCTTCTGTAAATTAGTAATCTGCTGGTGATACTTTGGCATGCAGGGAATGACCTGGTCTGTGAGGACAGTGTTAGAAATTTTGCATCTACAATTTATCTTCCCCCCCTCCCCAACCCCCCGAGACAGAGTCTCTCTTGGTCGTCCAGGCTGGAGTGCAGTGGTGCAATCTCAGCTCAATGCAACCTCCTCCTCCCAGGCTCAAGCGATTCTCATGCTTCAGCCTCCAGAGTAGTTGGGATTATAGGGACCCACCACCATGCCTGGCTAATTTTTATATTTTAGTAGAGACGGGGTTTCACCATGTTGGTTAGGCTGGTCTTGAACTCCTGACCTCAAGTGGTCTGCCTGCCTCAGCCTCCCAAAGTGCTGGGATTACAGGTGTGAGCCACTGCGCCCAGCCCTGCAATTTATCTTTTCATTCTTCAATTGCTTAAGAATTGTTCGGCCTGGCGCGGTGGCTCAAGCCTGTAATCCCAGCACTTTGGGAGGCCGAGGTGGGCGGATCACGAGGTCAGGAGATGGAGACCATCCTGGCTAACACGGTGAAACTCCGTCTCTACTAAAAAATACAAAAAACTAGCTGGGCGAGGTGGCGGGCGCCTGTGGTCCCAGCTACTCGGGAGGCTGAGGCAGGAGAATAGCATGAACCCGGGAGGCAGAGCTTGCAGTGAGCTGACTCCAGCCTGGGTGACAGAGTGAGACTCCGTCTCAAAAAAAAAAAAAAAAAGAATTTTTTAATGAATAAAATTTTCTTCATAAGATAAATTTTATCAGGAAAATGTCCAGTATTTCAGTACTCACAACAAATACAAATAAAAATAACAAAAGGATACCCATTCCATCTTAGATTGATAGAAATTAAAGTTGAGGGTACAGAGTATCCTTGAGTACAGCAGATTGCTTTCAAGGATGTAGGGAACAAAGGCGTTTACAAACTATGGGTATATAAACTGCTTGTGGGTATATAAACTGTTACAATATTTTTATAGGGCACTTTAGCTATATATATAATTTTTTTTTTTTTTTTTTTTGAGACAGTCTCTGTCGCCCAGGCTGGAGTGCAGTGGCATGATCTTGGCTCACCGCAATCTCTACCTCCTGGATTTAAGTGATTCTCCTGCCTCAGCCCCCCAAGTAGCTGGGTCTACAGGCATGCGCCACCACAGCCAGCCAATTTTTTTTTTTTTTTTTTTAAGAGAGAGAGAAGGTCTCACTCTGTTGGCCAGGCTGGAGTGCAGTGGCAGGATCTCAGCTCACTGCAACCTCCGCCTCCTGGGGTCAAGCAATTCTTCTGCCTCAACCTCCCAAGTAGCTGGGATTACAGGTGTGTGCCACCATGCCTGGCTAATTTTTGTATTTTTAGTAGAGATGGGGTTTCACCATGTTGGCCAGGCTGGTATTGAACTCCTAACCTCAGGTAATCTGCCCATCTCGGCCTCCCAATGTGTTGGGATTACAGGCATGAGCCACTGTGCCTAGCCTAATTTTTGTATTTTTAGTAGAGACTGTTTCACCATGTCAGCCAGGCTGGGTGTGAACTCCTGACCTCAGGTGATCCGCCTGCCTTGGCCTCCCAAAGTGCTGGGATTACAGGCATGAGCCACTGCACCTGGCCACTTTAGCAATATTTATATAGCAATATTTATACAAATATTTTGGTACTCTCCCCCTAGTTTTTTACTGCCAGGAATTTCCCCTGTGTATACTTATAAAAGTACAGCAGGATGTATATAAAGATGTCATTGCAGTATTACTTTTTAATAGCAAAAAACAAACATGAGAACAACATAAATGTCATCTAGTAGTCAAAAAGAATGACTTCATCAAACTCAGGTTATTGTTATTATCAG
Source organism: Macaca fascicularis (assembly GCF_037993035.2). Classification (NCBI taxonomy): domain Eukaryota; kingdom Metazoa; phylum Chordata; class Mammalia; order Primates; family Cercopithecidae; genus Macaca; species Macaca fascicularis. The sequence goes on from NC_088386.1 coordinate 67,490,897, forward strand.
AATGTTTCTTACAGCATCCTGTTTTCATTTGCTGTAACTTTTCTTATCTCAAAGTGTCTTTTTGTTTTTCCTTTACTCTTTGCATTGTGCATAAACATATGGAAAAATAAAAATAAATCACGTGCCTCTGTCATACCTCGCCTTCTAATTCTTAGAATAAGTAAGCACTCAAAGTAATATTTTAATTTTCATTGTTCATTAATCTCTTGAGAATACAGTGTAAATAAATCACATAATGGAGAAGTGACACTTTGAGTAAGAAAAATGTTGGCTGTATCCTAGTTATACTGAAATTCATGAAATAGAAATACCTGTCACCTTCAATATCTTTAATATCTTTAATATCTCTATTTTTTGTCCCTTTAAACAGTTCGTTTTCCTGAAGATCTTGAAAATGACATTAGAACTTTCTTTCCTGAGTATACCCATCAACTCTTTGGGGATGAGTAAGTAACTTAGTAAAATGTTTGCCAAATTAGTATGGAAAAAAAATTTCATTCTTTTTCTTTGAGGAAATCAAGTTTTATTTTCTTTGCTCTTATTTTTTATGTGGTTTATCTTAAAATATATGTTATAACGGTGTTTTTTTTACATTGAGACACCGGTCATCTTAATACCTACCATTTAGTGCTATAAATGCATTATTTAATTCTCACAACAGTATTAATAATGGTATTATTATTTGCTACTTTGTATATTGATGGAATTGGATAATTGTTTATGAACATACAAATGGCTGGAGTGTAGACTTTAGGCAATCTGACTCCAGAGCCCATAATCATAACTACTACTTTTTTCTGCCTACCATTTTGCTAAATTACTTCTAGTAGCATGTATTCCCCTAAAGCTGTAATAGAAAGCTTAAGTTGTTGTTCTGTGATTAAATAAGCAGTTGAGAGAAGTTTGTTTATTTATTATTTATTTATTTATTTATTTTCGAGATAGGGTCTCACTCTGTCATGCAGGCTGGAGTGCAGTAGTATGAACCTCCTGGGCATAAGCAGTCCTCCCACCTGAGCCTCTGAGTAGCTGGGACTACAGGCACACACCACCATGCCTGGTTTTTTCTTTTTTCTTTTTTTTGTAGAGATTGGGTCTTCCTGTATTGCCCAGGCTGGTCTTGAACTCCTGGACTCAAGTGATCCTCCCACTTGCACCTCCCAAAGAGCTGGGACTACAGGCATGAACCACTGTACCTGCCCTGAAGTTTATTTTTTAGAAGGAACTTTAAAGATATGTCCCAGGCCGGGTGCAGTGGCTCATGCCTGTAATCCCAACACTGTGGGAGGCCAAGGTGGGCAGATTGCCTGAGGTCAGGAGTTCCAGACCAGCCTGGCTAACATGGTGAAACCCCGTCTCTTATTAAAAATACTAAAATTAGCCAGGCGTGGTGGCACACGCCTGTAGTCCCGGCTACTCGGGAGGCTGAGGCAAGAGAAACACTTCAACCCGGGAGGCAGAGATTGCAGTGAGCCGAGATCTCGCCACTGCACTCCAGCCTGTGCGACAGAGCGAGACTGTTATCAAAAAAAACAAAAACAAAATAAAGATATGTCCCAGTATATTTAACACTGCTCTTTAATTTCCTATACTTTGATTACATCATTGAAATAGTTAACTTTTTAAAAAATTTTGAAAACATTTCACATTTGCAGAAAGTTGCAAGAATAGTACAGTGATCTCTGTATATTTTTTTACCTGGATTCACCAGTTGCCATTTAGCTACATTTGCTTTAATCATTGTCTCTTCTTCTTCTTCTTGTTGAATCATTTGAGAGTAGGTTGCAGATATATCCTGATCCTTTACCCCTCATTTCTCTTCAGTATGTATTTCCTAAAAGTAAAGTTAATAATCATGGAAGAGTTGTAAAAGTTCAGGAAATTTAACGTTGATATAGAGTCTCGCATTGTTGCCCAGGCTGGAGTGCAGTGGTGCTATCTCAACTCACTGCAACCTCCGCTTCCTGGGTTCAGATGATTCTCTTGCCTCAGCCTCCCAAGTAGCTAAGCTTACGGACGCCCGCCACCACATCCAGCTAACTTTTGTATTTTTAGTAGAGACAAGGTTTCACCATCTTGGTCAGGTTGGTCTCAATCTCCTGACCTCAAGTGATCACCCACCTTGGCCTCCCAAAGTGCTGGGATTACAGGCATGAGCTACCTACCATGCTTGGCCTGATACAGTACTATCTTCTAATATACAGTCCATGTTTCAGATTTTGTCAGTTGATTTCTGGTAATTCTTTTATAGCAATTTTCTCCAATCCTGGATCCAATACAGAATCATACTGTATTTCGTTGTCATATTTCTTCATTCTTCTTTAATCTGAAACAGATCCTCAGCATTTGTTTTTTCCTAACAGACATTTTTGTAGGGTATAGGCTAATTTTGTAGAACTGTTATATTGGATTAATTTGATTGGTTTATTTGTGATTAAACTCAGATAATGCATATTTTTGCTGTGCCATTACAGAAATGGTATTGTGTCCTCAGTGTATCAAATCAGGAAGTCCGTGATATCACTTTGTCCCTTGTTGGTTAAGTTAACTTGGGTCACCTAGTTTAGAGGTGGCTGCCAGGTTTTTCCACTATAAAGTTAATGTTTTTTTCCTTTGTAATTTATAAGTAGTTTGTAGGGATATACTGTGAGACTGAAAATAATCCTGTTTTCCATCAAGCTTTCACCCAGAAGTTTTAGCATCCATTAATGATTCTTGCTTGAATCATTTACTATGATGATTGTAAAATGGTGATTTTGTAACTCTTCCATACTTTTTTCATTTATTAGTTGGGCGTGCTACTATAAGAAAGAGCTCTTCTTCTTCCCTTTATTTATTTATTTATTTATTTATTTATTTATTTATTTATTTATTTTTTGAGACGGAGTCTCACTCTGTCGCCCAGGCTGGAGTGCAGTGGCCCGATCTCAGCTCACTGCAAGCTCCACCTCCCGGGTTCACGCCATTCTCCGGCCTCAGCCTCCTGAGTAGCTGAGACTACAGGCGCCCACCACCTCAACCGGGTAGTTTTTTGCATTTTTTTTTAGTAGAGACGGGGTTTCACCGTGTTAGCCAGGATGGTGTCGATCTCCTGACCTCGTGATCCAGCCGTCTCGGCCTCCCAAAGTGCTTGGATTACAGGCTTGAGCCACCGCGCCCGGCCTATTTCTTTATTTATATCAAACTCAGAGATTTTGTTTTTGTTTTTGTTTCTTGAGACAGATCTTGCTCTGTCACCCAGGCTGAACTGCAGTGGTGCGATCACAGCTCACTGCAGCCTTGAACTCCCAGGCTCAAGCAGATCCTCCCACCTCAGCCTCCTAAGGAGCTGGGACCATAGGTGGGTACCACCATGCCCAACTAATTTTTAAAAATTTTTTGGCCGGGTGCAGTGTCTTACACCTGTAATCCCAAAACTTTGAGAGGCTGAGGCGGGAGGATTGCCAGAGCTCAGGAGTTGGCAACCAGCCTGGGCAACATGGTGAAACCATGCTCTACTAAAATACAAAAAATTAGCCAGGTGTGGTGGCGTGCGCCTGTAGTCCTGGCTACTCGGGAGGCTGAGGCAGGAGACTTGCCTGAACCTGGGAGGCAGAGGTTGCAGTGAACTGAGATTGCACCACTGCACACCAGCCTGGGCAACAGAGCGAGACTCCATCTCAAAAAACAGAAAAAAAATTTTTCTTTTAAAAAGAGATGGGGATCTCCCTATGTTGACCAGGCTGGTGTTGAACTCCTGGACTCAAGTGATCCTCCTGCCTTGGCTTCTCAAAGTGTTGGGATTACATGCGTGAACCACCGCACCTGGCTAAGGATTCTTTTAAAATTCAGTGAGTTATGTACAGTCTGTTTCTGCTACTAATTTTGATGCTCAAATTATCCCAGATTTGGCAAGTGGCCACCCTTTCAGACACTTTTGATTCTTTCTGATATGTCCTTATAATTTTGGTGATACTTTACTTTCTCGCACAATAAGATGCTTCCAGATTCATCTTGTACTTTCCCTATTAGTTCTGTAGTCAATCAGTCTCCCATGGAACCCCTGGTTTGTTGTAGTAGGAAAGGGTTATTTAGACATAGTGGACATTTAAATATTTCCCTTCATGTCTTTTTCCCCCCCATGCATTATTTTAACATCATTGACATATTTCTTTAATGTGTGGGAGTTTTGGGGTTTTTTGTGTGTTTGTTTTTTGAGATGAAGCCTTGCTCTGTTGCCCAGGCTGGAATGCAGTGGCACGATCTTCTTGGCTCATTGCATCCTCTGCCGCCTCCCAGTTCAAGCGATTCTCTTGCCTCAGCCTCCCAAGTAGCTGGGACTACAGGCCTGCGCCACCACACCCAGCTAATTTTTTTTTTTTTTTTTTTTTTGTAGTTTTAGTAGAGACAGGATTTTGGCATGTTGGCCAGGCTAGTCCCAAACTCTGGAGCTCAGACAGTCTGCCCACCTCAGCCTCCCAAAGTCCTAGGATTACAGGCGTGAGCCACTGCACCCAGCTATATTTAATGTGTGGCTTTTTGTTGTTGTTGTTTGCTTGTTTTGTTGAGATGGAGTCTCACTCCGTCGCCTAGGCTGGAATGCAGTGGTGCAATCTCAGCTCACTGTACCCTCCGCCTCCCAGGTTCAAGCGATTATCCTGCCTCAGCTTCTCGAGTAGATGGGACTACAGACATGTGCCATCACACCCAGCTAATTTTTGTATTTTCAGTAGAGACAGGGTTTCCCCCTGTTGGCCAGGCTGGTCTTGAACTCCTGACCTCAGGTGATTCACCTGCCTTGGCCTCCCAAAGTGCTGGGATTACAGGCATGAGCCACTGTGCCCAGCCTTAATGTGTGTTTTGTTTTGAGATGGAGTTTTGCTCTTGTTGCCCAGGCTGGAGTGCAGTGAATGGCGCAATCTCGGCTCACTGCAACCTGCACCTCCTGGGTTCAAGTGATGCTCCTGCCTCAGCCTCCTGAGTCACTAGGATTACAGGCGCCTGCCACCATGCCCAGCTAATTTTTGTTATTTTCAGTAGAGATGGGGTTTTGCCATGCTGGCCAGGCTGGTCTTGAACTCCTGACCTCAGGTGACCCACCTGCCTCGGCCTTCCAAAGTGCTGGGATTATAGGTGTGAGCCACTGCACCAGGCCCTTATTGTGTTTTTAAGTCAACAAATGTCTCTTCTTGCAACGAATTTCTTGTGAATTTTTCATTATTAATGTGCAGATTAGGCATTTTATGTGCTTTCACATATTAATAATTATATCTTATAATACATAAATTAATGCCAAAATTTCAGCCTTTTATATTTTAAACAGGTTTTACTTTATTATAAAAATAATATTTTCTCTTTGGAGTTCTATCTTTAAAGAGACATTGTTTTATTCTCTACGTTTTACTACTTTAAAAAATGTGTATAGTAATATCTTAGTGGATAAGATCTAGTTTTACAGATAGTGCTTCTTTTTAATTTTTTGAGACACAATCTTGCTCTGTTGCCCAGGCTGGAGTGCAGTGGTGCAATCTCAGCTCACGGCAATCTCCACCTCCTGGGTTCAATCTATTCTCTTGCCTCAGCCTCTTGAGTAGCTAGCTGGGATTACAGGCAACCACCACCACACTGGCGTTTTTTTGGTGTGTGTGCGTGTGTGTGTGTTTTTAGTAGAGATGTGGTTTCACCGTGTTGGCAGGCAGGTCTTGAACTCCTGACCTCAAGTGATACCCCCCCGCCTCAGCCTCCCAAAGTGCATGACACTGCTCCTTTCAAACACTTTTCTTTCACAATTCACTTTCTTAAAAAATCAGAATACAGCTTTATTGCGATATATACTGTGCAATTCATTTATTTAAAGTGTACAAATCAGTGGTTTTTAATGTATTCAGAGTTGTGCAAACACAGTCAATTTTGGAACATTGTCATTACTTCCATCAGAAACCCTAGAATTCATTAATAATCATTTTCCTTTACCCTGACCCCAGTCTTAGGCAGTCACTAATCTACTTTCTGTCTCTATAGATTTACCTATCCTGGATAATTTAGAGTTCACTTTTTAGAAGACTTTTAAGCTTGAAAAAGGAATATTAAGCATAAATGTGATGGCAGGGAGCAGGGGTGGAAAAATTAGCAGCAGTTCCATATCTGCCTGTTGAGTTCATAGAGCAGTTTACTTGTGGTCAGGTAGGTGCTATCGCTGCAGCTCTGGATTTTGGTGATTCAGTAAGCGGTAAGTTGGAGGGACTGGTCCAAGGCTTGGTAGCTGCTTGCTTAGCCAGCTCCTAGTTTAACACTACTTCTCTCATTTGAAATGCCTTCTAATACTGGTAATAGTAGCAGCAGCAGCAACAGTAGCAATAGTATTAAATGTCTGACATTTATTGAGTACTTATACAATGTGCCAGTTTTATAAGTAGTTTACATGTATTAACTTACTCATTTAACTCAAACAACATTCCTGACTTAGGCAACATTCCTGAGTTATTCTATTTTAGATGAAAACTGAAGCACATTTTATTGTATGATTTTTTTAAAAAATATATAGTTTAAAATCTTGAAACTGCCCATGAAGTTAAACTTGTTTATATGTAGGGTTAATACTTTTTAATGACTGCAGAAATTCATTCTCATTATTGCTATTTTTTCCATTTCAGTGAAACTGCTTTTGGTTACAAGGGTCTGAAGATCCTGTTATACTATATTGCTGGTAGCCTGTCAACAATGTTCCGTGTTGAATATGCATCTAAAGTTGATGAGAACTTTGACTGTGTAGAGGTAAGAACAGAAATGCTTTTTTAACTGTTTTCCAATTGAATTTATTTTAAAATAGGTTTTAGGCCAGGTGCGGTGGCTCACACCTGTAACCCTAGCACTTTTGGGGACTGAGGGGGGCAGATCTTTTGATCTCAGGAGTTCAGGACCAGCCTGGCCAACATAATGAGACCCCATTTCTCAAAAAAACCACAAAAATTAGTGGGGCGTGGTGGCATGTATCTGTAATCCCAGCTACTCAGGAGGCTGAGGTTGGAGGATGGCTTGAGCCCAGGAGGCAGAGGCTACAGTCGGCTGAGATCATGCCACTGCACTACCGCCTGGATGACAGAGCTAGACCCTGTCTCAAAAACAAAACAAACAAACAAACAAATAGGTTTTAAAAATTAAAGGTTTGGGCTGGGTGCAGTGGCTTGTTCCTGTAATCCCAATGCTTTTGGAGGCTGAAGTGGGAGGATCTCCAGCCCAGGAGTTGGAAACCAGCCTGGACAACCCAGTGAGACCCTCAGCTACTTGGGAGGCTAAGGTGGGAGGATTACTTGGGCCCAGGAGCTTGAGGCTGCCCGTGAGCCATGATGACACCACTGCACTCCAGCTTGGGCAACAGAACAATACCCCATCTCTAAAAAAAAAAAAAATTAAGGTTTGAGGGAGGAGAGAATCTGTTACGTGGTAGTTTTAAAATGACATTCTCAGGCTGGGTGCGGTGGCTTACACCTATAATCCCAGCACTTTGGGAGGCCAAGGTGGGCGGATCACCTGAGGTCAGGAGTTCGAGACCAGTCTGGCCAACATGGTGAAACCCCGTCTCTACTGAAATTACAAAAGTTAGTTGGGCTTGGTGGTACGCACTTGTAATCCCAGCTACTTGGGAGGCTAAGGCACGACAATTGCTTGAATCCAGGAGGCAGAGGTTGCAGTGAGTTGAGAATACACCACTGCACTGCAGCCTGGGTGACAGAGTGAAACTGTCTCAAAAAAAAATTAATTAAATAAAATCATATACTCAGTCTGTAGTTATGGAGGCATTTGCTGCCCTGTCATTACAGTTAACCCTGTGATCATGATCGTGTTCTGTTTCCTGCATGGACCTTCCCCATAAAAATTTTTGCCTTTGTGACCAGAGTTTTATTTTTTTTGCCAACTTTTGTTTTTTGTTGTGTTTATTTCCTATAAGTCAAAGATGGAGGAGGGAAATAGCTAAATTTTCCACTTTTACTTAGTGTAGAATCTATTGAAGTTTCTCTTGCTGCATTTCTAATCCCACACATTTTGCTAATATATTCCTTTATGAATGGAATACATGGATGCTCAAGCTGATCACATTATAAAACTATTTAAAGTGAGTGGATCTAAAGGGGATAAAGGTAAAGAGAGAGAGAAGGCTGGGCACGGTGGCTCACGCCTGTAATCCTATCACTTTGGGAGGCTGAGGTGGGCAGATCACCTGAGGTCAGGAGTTTGAGACCAACCTGGCCAACATGGCGAAACCCCGTCTCTACTGAAAATACAAAAATTAGCTGGGTGCAGTGGTGCATGCCGTAATCCCAGCTACTCCGGAGGCTAAGGTGGGAGAATTGCTTGAACCCAGGAGGTAGAGGATGCAGTGAGCTGACATTGCACCACTGCACTCCAGCCTGGTCAACAGAGTGAGACTCTGTCTCAAAAAAAAAAAAAGAAAGAAAGTGCCGCTTCTACTGAGGAGACTGAGGCAGGAGGATCCTTTGTGGCCAGTAAGTTGAGGCTACAGTAAGGTAAGTATGATCATGCCACTGCACTCCAACCTGGGTGACGGTGAGACCCTATCTCTTACAAAAAAAAAAAAAAAATGGCCAGGCCTGGTGGCACATCTGTAATCCCAGCACTTTGGGAGGCCAAGGCAGGTAGATCACCTGAGCTCAGGAGTTCAAGCCAGCCTGGGCAATATGGTGAAACTCCATCTCTACCAAAACACATACACACACAGATTTGCTGGGTGTGGTGGTATGTGCCTGTAGTTCTGGCTACTCTGGAGCCTGAGCTGGGAAGTTGGCTTAAGCACAGGAGGTGAAGTTTGCAGTGAGCTAAGATTGTACCACTGCACTCCAGCCTGAGTGACAGATGCAGACCCTGTCTCCAAAAAAAAAAAAAAAAAAAAAAGAAGTGCCTCTGGTTGGTGAGGGCTTAGAACAAAATGAGGAACATGTGTTTGGCAACTGGAGAAAAGGATATCCTTGTTCTATAGTGGCAGAAAGCCTAGCTGAGTTATGTCCTGCAATTATATGGAAAGGAGGACTTACTGTAAGCAGTGAACTTGGATGTTTAGCTGAGGAGGTTTTTATGCACAGTATTGGAGGTGTGGCCTGATTTCTGGCTGCTTAAAGTGAGGAAAGAGATAAATTGAGGGAAGAACTATTAAACAAAAAGGATACAGGAGTTGATGATTTGGGAAATTCTTAGCCTATCCAGATTTCAGAAGACACTAGTTAGCATATTCATTGTCAGGAAAGTGGGAAGTGTGTTCCGGAGAGAAAGCTGTGAGTGTGACAGGATAACCTTTTGCTAGTGCTGAAGGGATTAGGCATGTGACTCATGGGTCTCCTCAGTTGTCTCAGCAAAAAGCTGGGAATATAGATCTGGGGAACATCTGTGGAGGACCCTCTTGTCTAATGGTATGAACCCTCATGATGTACACAGGTGACTCAAGGGTTTTGAGAATTAAAACTTTATAGTGCAGCTTGGACTGACAGGACAAAAATGAAGGAAGGCTGTATGAACTCTCCAAATTCCACAGATAGGAAACAGGCTGATAAAACTGCTCAGTTGCAAGCATGTGCTACCTTTAAAGAAAACGGAAGAATGACTCTGAGGGCAAAGCTTTGGGTCCAGAGGGTGGAGCTGCAGGGCACAGTTTTTTTTTTTTTTTTTTTTTGAGACGGAGTCTCACTCTGTCGCCCAGGCTGGAGTGCAGTGGCCGGATCTCAGCTCATTGCAAGCTCTGCCTCCCGGGTTTACGCCATTCTCCTGCCTCAGCCTCCCGAGTAGCTGGACTACAGGCGCCCGCCACCTTGCCTGGCTAGTTTTTTGTATTTTTTAGTAGAGACGGGGTTTCACCGGGTTAGCCAGGATGGTCTCGATCTCCTGACCTCGTGATCCGCCCGTCTCGGCCTCCCAAAGTGCTGGGATTACAGGCTTGAGCCACCGCGCCCGGCCAGCACAGTTATTCTTAGGCCTTGAAACCTAATGGAATTTGCCATGCTGAATTTTGAAATTGCTTGATAGCAGTGGCTCCTTTTTTCCTTCCATTTTCTCTTCTGGAATGAGAGATTCTATAACTGTTGTCCTATGCCTATCCTACTATTGTCTTTTGGAAGTGATACTGTTTTCTAATTTCACAGGTTCATAGGTGGAGAGGAATTTTGCCCTACGATGTATCATAGCCAGAGTCTTACCTATAGCTGATTTAGATGATGAGATGTGTGACTTTTGAACTGATTATATCTAGATGAGATTTTGGACTTGAGTTGATATTATAATGGTTCAGACTTTTAGGAATGTCTGGATAGAATGAATGTATTTTGCATCTGGGATGGACATGAATCTTTGAGGGCCTTAAGAAAATTTTATTTTAGACTTGTTCTGTTTCAGAGCATTCCTTAAGGGCATTGAAACTTCATCAAGCGTTACTTCACAGAGGTGATTTTTTTAAAGATTAAATCCCATTTTGTCACTAAATCATATGTATAAAATTGAAAGTTAATTCTTATAGCAAAATCTCTTTCCTTTGCACTTATAAATCCAGCAAGTTTTAGTAAATTATATCTGATATACTGTTGGTAATACTGTGTTAGACACAAGTATGGAAAACGAAATATATTACTTCATACTGTATGTCATAACTTTCTTCTGCAGAAGTAGCAGTTCCTAATGAATTAACAATGAAACCAACTTTTTCAGGGCTTTAAACTGACTTTAACTGCTGACTTTACCTCTTTTGCCACCCCATACCCCATCTATATTTTTGGTTAAAACCTCCTCTCATTACTGGAACTGACTGACTTGGCCCTTTTTTATTATTTACATTTTGAGGGATTTGTTATATTGTAAAGGTTTTGCCCAAAGTCATACAACTAGTAAATAATCAGTATTGGACTAGGAGATGATTATTCAGTGTTAGTATGCATAATATATAATAATACCTTGATTAAAAGATGTTAGGAATATTTTTGACCTGTTCTAAGAGGATCCAGGCTCTTGTGCTTACTGCTTTTTCTTTCTCTCTCCCTTTTTTTTTTTTTTTTTAATTTTAAGTTCTGGGATACATGTGCAGAACATGCAGGTTTGTTACATAGGTATCTTTCTCCTTTTTACCATGTGTTTTTTTTCCCCTCATTAAAAAAATTTTTTTAAAAAATTTTTTGTAGAGGTGGGGTCTTGCTATACTGCCCAGACTGGCCTCAAACTCCTGGCCTCAAGCAATCTTCCCACCTTGGCCTTACAAAATGCTTGGGATTACAGGCTTAAGCCGCCGTACCCAGCCTTCTCCTGTGTTTTATGCCATGCACTGCCAGTTTACTGCTATCATTGTAAGGGGCTTCACACTAGCAGACCCCTTATGGTTAAAAGTACCATGTTGGTGAGCTTGATGGAATCTGATTACTTCATACTATATGTCATAACTTTCTTCTGCAGAAGTAGCAGTTCCTAAAATATTAACAATGCAACCAACTTTTTCAGGACTTTAACTTCTGACTTTACCTCTTTTGCCAACCCTGTGCCCCATCTATAACACAAATTATGCATAGCATGAAAAAGATCTGAAATAAGTTTCATGTAATACAAATTGTGCATAGCATGAAAAAGATCTGAAGTAGTTTCATATTCATTCAACTTTAGTACTAGAAATATTTTGAGTACTACTTGTTTTTTGTGTGTGTGTTTTTCTCCACTTCCCAGCCATGTTTGAGATGACTGAGCTTGCCAGATAAATAGTATGTCACTACATTTAATATTTGTTTTAATATAGTTTGTGTCCCAGGACAGCTTTTGAAATTGTGCAGATACAGAAGTGATTCTGAGTAATACTGTAGTGGTTTGATGTTTGAAAAGATTTAATCTGCCGGGCGCGGTGGCTCAAGCCTGTAATCCCAGCACTTTGGGAGGCCGAGACGGGCGGATCACGAGGTCGGGAGATCGAGACCATCCTGGCTAACATGGTGAAATCCCGTCTCTACTAAAAAATACAAAAAACTAGCCGGGCGAGGTGGCGGGCGCCTGTAGTCCCAGCTACTGGGGAGGCTGAGGCAGGAGAATGGCGGGAACCCAGGAGGCGGAGCTTGCAGTGAGCTGAGATCCGGCCACTGCACTCCAGCCTGGGCGGCAGAGCGAGACTCCGTCTCAAAAAAAAAAGAAAAGATTTAATCTTAGATGAACTAGCATTTAACACATTTATTAAAATAGAGTTTTTTCATAATCAAATATATAGATTGCTAAATTCTCCAGACCCAAGCCCAGCTAGATATTCTTATTAAAAATGCAGGTGATATTTTTCCTTGTGTGTAAATCCACTGTTGGAGGGTTTTTGTTTTTTACAGTTGCAGCTGATAGCACTGAATTGATTTCTTCCAAAGGAACTATTGACTTAGTTATAGATAAATCTTTTAAATACTTCATGCAGTGAAAATAGCTGTGTATTTGCATTGACATCTAATTGTTCCATTCTTGAAAATTAGGTTTTTCCATTTAGAAATACTGTGTTAGGAGTAAGGAATCAATATTTTATAATGTCTTTTTGTAGAGTTACTTATTTGCTTTGTGGTCAAAGATCACTTATATTGAGTATTCAAACAAAGACTTTTTTCCCCTTATTAAAAACGATTGGGTAGGGGATACGTGGGTCATGGGCTTGCGTCTTCTATCTCAGTTTGCAGTGAGTGTTCATTCCATAGTGCCTTCTGTTCTTGATGCCAGCGATACAGTGGCAGACAAAGTCATGGAGCTTACGTTCTAGCCAAGAGAAACAGTCAGTAAACAAAATAGTAAATACACAAATTCAGGTAGTATTATGAGGATGCATTTTGCTCATTTCTGAATAATGAAGGAGGAACCAGCCATGTTATAAGCTGAGGGTAAAACTTACTAAGCAAAGGGACTAGCAGGTACAAAGGCTCTAAAAAATATAGCATTTTTGCTAAAAAATATAGATTAACAGGGTTAAATCATGGTGATGGAGAGAGGGGTAGGAGATGGTTGAAGGGGATGCAAAGCTAGATCTGTAGGATCTTCTGTGATAGGTGTTTGCAAGAAATAAGAGTAGTTGGTGTTCTTCAGAGGCATTCTTCAGTAGGTGGAGGTCATAAACGATGTGATTTATATTTTTAAAATATGATTCTAGCTGCCGTGCAGAGAACACACTGTATGGGGCAAAAGTGAAAGAAGAGAGACTGGAATATTGCAGTGTTAGAGGTGACACTGGACTTAGTTGTCAGAGTAAGGAACATTTTGGAGGTTTGCTGTTGAATTAGATGTGACAGATGAGGAAAAGAAACAAGGAGAACCCCATTGCCCAAGCAACGGGGGTTCAATTATGGTACTGTTAACTGAGAAGACAATAGAAGAAATAGGTTTAAGTGGAAAATATCAAAAATTTTATTTTGGATGTTAGGTTTGAGACTATATATTAGGGCTTTGCAGATCATACTACATAGGTGGTCAGCAGCCATAACATCTGCTTAGAAGTTATGTATTAGGATTATGTCATTACATTAATTTTTAATCATCCATTCTTTTTCTTTTCCAAGCTGAATGCTCTAGTTGCACCTAAAATTCTTTAGTCACAATTAAGATGCCTATAAAATCTCTACTAGCCATCATCTTTAAAGGAAACAGTTCTGAATTTTACAATACAATAAACTTGATTATTCAGACACTGATGATTTTTTCGTCTGGTTGTCCTTGACCTTTGCTTTTATTAACACCTCCTGTTCTGTGCTTGTAGTGCCAGCTACTCTGTAGGCTTACTCAGGAGGATCATTTGAGGCCAGGAATTTGAGACCAGCCTTGGTAACATAATAAGACCCTGCCTCTTAAAAAAAAAAAAAAAAAGGGGGGGCTGAGCATGGTGGCTCAAGCTTGTAATCCCAGCGCTTTGGGAGGCCAAGGTTGGCGGATCACTTGAGGTCAGGAGTTTGACAACATGGTGAAACCCTGTCTCTACTAAAAATGCAAAAATTAGCCAGGTGTTGTGGTACATGCTTGTGATCCTAGCTACTTGGGAGGCTGAGGCAGGAGAATCACTTGAACTCGGGAGGTGGAGGTTGCAGTGAGCCGAGATCATGCCACTGTACTCCAGCTTGGGCAACACAGCAACACTCCGTCTCAAAAAAAAAAAAGCTGGGCATGATGGCATGCTCCTGTAGTGCTAGCTACTTGGAAGGCTGAGGCAGAAGGATCTCTTGAGCCCAGGAGGTCAAGGCTGCGGTAAGCTATGGTTACACTACTGCATTCCAGCCTAGGTGACAGAGCAAGACTCTTGTCTTAAAAACAAAAACCTCCTGCCTTCTCTTGGGTGTAATTTCATTGCCTTTTAGTGAAGTGGTACGTAACTAAGATTGTTGTCTTCCTAATTGCTAGCATTTCTGGGAACGGTTTGATACAGGAAGTTGAAATAGGTGGATAAAGTTTGTATTAACTGTGAATTTCAGTTATTTTATCCTGGTGTCCCACTAATTGGATTGAATTTGAGAGTAGATAAGAGCAGATTTAAAAAATTTTATGGAGTGTTTAACCTCTTTCTAGGAAAATCCTACATACTTCCAGAAATTTCATCTTGAGGAAATGAAAATATTTTTGGTAGACTAGTAAAATTTCAAATTGTGACAGTGTTCTTGATAAGTAATACTTTTTATGAAATATCATAAAGAGCTTTAAAAGTATATATTGACAAGTTTATCTTGTTTAGTTCAAGTAGCAAAATACTAATGCAGTGTAAATAAACATAATATGACCTTTGTTTTTCCATTAGTGAAAAAGTTCACACTTTTAATTTCTCAACAATACATTCTGTAGTTAAAGCTTAAATATTATCAGAGAACGTGAGATTGAGAAAATTAAGTAGATATAGAATCTCTTTTGCTTGTTTTTATAGCATATTTTAGGTAGTCTTAGAATATAGTTAAGTCTATGTACCACTTTAGCCAAGTAAAGAACAGCATGTTACCACCTACTTAACGTGTCTTTAATTGCAATCTCAAAAATAACTAGACAAATTTAGACAAATGGTGTTGCTTAAGATAAGACATTAGAAAGGTTATTGGGTTTTCAAATGTGTATAAATACAAATATAAACATTTATTTTAAAAAATAGATTACTAATTATCAGGCATATCGCTTTATTCAATAATGAGGAAATGCAAAAATTGCTCCATATGAACATGTTCATGTGTAACAAAGTACAGAACATTGGAACTTGAAATGACCATAGTTAAAGTGTATACGATCTAAAAATATTTCATCATGACCCACCTACCAGAATATCTAACTAGAATACTTTTGCACTTTCCTTTTTAAAAAGAAATTGCCAAGTGTTAGGAAACCATTTGTAAGAGATGTCTTTGTTAATTAAACATATCTGGTTGTGTTCTGGTTTCTTTTTTCGAGATGGAGTCTCATCCTGTCACCCAGGCTAGAGTGCAGTGGCACAATCTTGGCTCTCTGCAACCTCCGCCTCCCAGGTTCAAGCGATTATCCTGCCTCAGCCTCCGGAGTAGCTGGGATTACAGGCGCGCGCTACCACGCCCAGCTACTTTTGTATTTTTATTAGAGACAGGGTTTCACCATGTTGGCCAGGCTGGTCTCAAACTCCTGACTTCAGGTGATGCACCTGTTTTGGCCTCCCAAAGTGCTGGGATTATAGGTGTGAGCCACCATGCCCAGCCTGGTTTCTTTTTAAAAATTTTTTTGAAATTCTAGTTCCCTGGTCTGTCTAGTCAGCTGAATTTCTTACCCTTTCTATATTTCTATGTAATTTTAGTTGAAGTTTAGAATAATGTTCTGGAAGACAGGGAATTTTTCAGTGATCTTCAGAAATAGATTCTAAACTTTTAGCCACAAACACTGTAATTAAAAAGTTTCTGTTGATTTTTAACTCTATTCAATTAACAATGATTACATGAGGTTTTGCTCTTGTGCTGATTTTATTATCTGATCAGTAATCCAATCTGAAAAACAAATATTTTAAACTGAACTAAATTATGTATTTGAGAAAAGAGTACAGATCTCTAAGACGGTAGTCAGGATTTTTTTTCTTAAAACAGAATCCATTTAATAGAGAAATGCAGACATTTTCCCTTTAGTGAAGCAAAGTTCTAAATTCTAGATTGAAGAACTGTTTGGTTTTCAGTTGTATATTTTATGTAAGTATATCAGATGCATGTTTATATACATAACTATAAATATATATTTATATAAATAAAGATTCCTTGCTTTAAAATTGCCCTTTCCCCTGTAAAAATTCTTAATGTGTAAACTTATGCAAAGCAAAATATTTTATTTGAAGATATTTATTACAGTAAATAAGCATCCTTTGAAGTCTTTGTTGGGCTCAAACCTTCGGGTTGCTCTGCCCACCACCAAAAGTGCTACTTGAAACTTAGAGTTTCTGAGAAATCTTTGAAGTAGATTTGATGCAAGATATGTAAAATGATTTGTAATGCCTTCTTGAGAAGACAGGACATAAGGAAAGTTTTTAAAAGTTAAAATTATACATGCTATGAAAGTCTTAAAGTGATTTTTAAACTGATAGATTATAAATCTCTTTTTAAAAGTAGTTTTCCTTGACTTTTTAAAAACCTTAACTAACATTATGCTATACTGTTTTACTCATCACTACTTTGGATTTTAATTGCTACACAGCATACCTATTACAGCTATCCCTCATTATGACAGTTTCCTTGATAGTGGTTGAAATTGTACTGATTCTATAAAATATGCTTAAGATGGCCTCTTCACGTTAGCAATTGCAAGGAAAAATATTTATCAAATAGTACTTTAAAAATAAACAAAAACGGTCCTATGAAATGCAGTTTATTTGATCTCGAGTGTGAATGAGTTGTAAGGACTGATGTACATATTAGAAATAAACTGTTGGGCAAAATGCTGAAGAGCTATATTTTCAATAATAGGTCTTTTTTTATAGCTATAAACAAATTATATATAAATGTTGGTGGTACCAGAGCATTGAAAATAAAACTTGTTTGTGATAAACGTCATCCCTGGTTCTCTATCCTAAAATGTAACTGAATCATAATAAAGTGCTATTCATCTGCAGGTGCATTGCCTCTACTTAGTTAAAAGATGGTTGAAAGGACAGGAATTAGTAGCATGTTGTATTAGCCTTTTGTAGTGTATTTTGTCCTAAGCATCTTAATTTCCCTGTTTTGAATGCTAAGTAGCAAGGGTCTTGGTTTAGAACTAATACCCATCATGCATGTAAACGGTATGAAAGAGCTGCTTAGTAAGTTAACACAAAGTGTTCTTGTGTCAGTCCTTGTGGAAATAGATACAATACAAACATTACAGCTGAACTCACGGCAAACTCCATTAAGTAAAAACCTGGCCTCATTGTTCAGGAAAAAGTTTGAATAGAATACAAGCTCATTTTGTTGAATGTAATGTCAGGCTTTTAGGGACTGTATTGAGGGATAAGGTTTTGTTAAGTTGAGACCAATTCATTAAGTTTTATTGCCTGGTGAGAAGCAGCAATACTTTATTGTAAGACTTCATCAAATATTCATGGTTAAAGAGAAGTAGTAAATGTATTCAATCAAGTGGTCTTTTGGGATTTTGAAAAGGATTATGAAGTCTGCTCAGCTGATAACATTGATAGAGGTTGTTTAACAAGGGTAATTTTAATCTCCAAGTTTAGTTTTGTTGTCCAGTCTTGTCTCTTTTTTACTGTCACAAATCCAGGTCTCTAAGAATTGTGTCACATTCTAAGGATGAAAGAATGATATATCCATTCATATAATTTATGTTATTTCCTAAATAGGTATATTTTAAAATTATCATCTTAGTTTGAGTTTGGCATATGAGGGAATTGTGACCCATCTAGTTGTGAGATTGCTATTCATTTGGTCTGACTCTAGCCTCATCTCACTACCTCTGGTGATCTTTTCATGTCTTGGATAATATGATTTCTTTGACACATATAAAATAATAAGCAGCCTTTTGCCTTGGCCAGTTCAGACTGTCATGAAGGGGTATAGTCAGCATTTTCTACATAACAGAAACGTCCATAGCATTGCCCTTATTATTGTACTTGGTATCAGATTACCTGCCTTCTCTTATTTACTTTTATGTTATGCTTATCTCAGTTTTGTGTGATGTAGTTTGTGCACAGGAAGCTCATCCTTTTCCAGTTCACTGTGTGTTTACTTCTTTAGTTTTCAACCAAAATTTTATAATTTGTGTTGGTTTTGTCAGTTTTAAAGAAAGTAACCATATTCAACTTAAAGTTGAATTTGTTATTGATTTTTTATATCCTTTATTTTTTAGGCAGATGATGTTGAGGGCAAAATTAGACAAATCATTCCACCTGGATTTTGCACAAACACAAATGATTTCCTTTCTTTACTGGAAAAAGAAGTTGATTTCAAGCCATTCGGAACCTTACTTCATACCTACTCAGTTCTCAGTCCAACAGGAGGAGAAAACTTTACCTTTCAGATATATAAGGTAAAGATAAATCTAAATATTTATTGAGTAAAGTTCTTTTTGCCTGAAACCTGTATGTAGTTTTGTTGTCAGTGATTTATTCTAACTGCAGTAAACAAGTTTTAATCAGCATTATAAACAAAGATCTATTTTGTGTGTATGTCTGTGTCTGTGTCCACATCTTAATCTGAGACTTCTAAACATTTTCCCACAGGATAATTTTGTGTTCTGCAGACTTTCACTTACCTTTGTGATGAGTTTCACCTGACTTTTCCTGGCTTTTTCCCTAGGCCGACATGACATGTAGAGGCTTTCGAGAGTATCATGAAAGGCTTCAGACCTTTTTGATGTGGTTTATTGAAACTGCTAGCTTTATTGACGTGGATGATGAAAGATGGCACTACTTTCTAGTGTAAGTACAGTTCTAAAGCAACAGTAGACCTTATTACCTCCACAAAGCCAGCATTTTAATTGTGGCAGCCCAATTATTGGGACAGTATAATGATATTTTTCCCAGGAAAGAAAAACTATTGTTTATGAGGCTTGAGTTTTCCTTCATTATGCTTTGGGAGACCTTGAGAATAGAGCTGAATTAAATGCTGTTGTCCGTTAGGGCCCTGAATGTAGGCTTAAACAGTAAAATGAGCTTTGCCTGTGTTTTCTTTTACTTGCCACCTATTCATCTTTATAATAGGCAAGTGCACTGAAGTGATGTAAAGAGGTCTGATTTATCCAAGTTGCTGCACAGCAATTAAGTGAATTGTACATTCAGAACATAGCAGGTGTACCCATTGGGCCCTCACAGAGTAGCTTGCTGACACTGAAAATTCAGTCAGAGAATGGAAAAGAAAATGGACACTGCATGGGAGCGCGACTGTAATTGACCTGCTTGGCTTTCTGTTTTATCTGCAGATTTGAGAAGTATAATAAGGATGGAGCTACGCTCTTTGCGACCGTAGGCTACATGACAGTCTATAATTACTATGTGTACCCAGACAAAACCCGGCCACGTGTAAGGTAATTGGCAGTATAACACGTGCCTTGTCTTTTATTTCAGCAGAAGGAACTGCTGAAGTTTCCAATACTTGTTATAATAGTGTTGATTTGTTTAAAAAAAAATCACTATTATTCATGGACTATGTACTGATTTATTTCATTGTTCCCTTTGAAACAGTGTAGAAGATTAAACTAATTTTGAGTATCCTGATAATTTTTGGGTATCTCAAAGGTGGATTGAAAAAAGATCACACAAACTTTAAAGTGTTTGTAATACTATAGTGATTTGCAAGTTTTAAACTGGTCATGTTATGATATTTTAATTTTAAAATAATTTCTTTACTGTAGTCAGATGCTGATTTTGACTCCATTTCAAGGTCAAGGCCATGGTGCTCAGCTTCTTGAAACAGTTCATAGATACTACACTGAATTTCCTACAGTTCTTGATATTACAGGTATGTAAAATTTGATTTGTTACTGAAAGAGCCTTTCTAAAAAATGTCTCCTTACTGATTGATTGTATTTTTGTCAGAAATAACTATTTTAAACAACAACATTTTCCTAGGGTGCTTAAGCCATCTAAAGATGGCTTAAGTTTATGTTTTAAATCATAAGGCTTTGTGGGGATTGGATTACATCCCTAACTGTGAAGTGCTTAATGGAACAAATTGAAGATAATGAGCGGAATATATATGGGGAAATCTTGGTCAGGCATAAATATGTTGAAAGTATGGTATAACTTATTTGTTCACTTTATTTGGCAAACAGTTGCATTATTTAGAGGCAGCCTGCGCTTTAATTTACATGTAGGGTCAGAATATTCTAAACTTTACTGAGAAAAAAAGTCAAGGTAAATACTTCTTAAATAGAATACACATTTCCTAAAGTGTGTGTTTTGTATTCCTAAAATACATGCCTTCACAACAGTAGTAGATAAGGTGAAATGTAGGCCTATTTGTTTTGGAAATGTCTTTCAGTATGGATTAGCCATAGAAGTAGTAGTATGAATAGAATGCTTAGGAGAAGGAAAGACAACTTACTCGACTTGACTCTTTAAAAGGAGAAGGCATTATTAGATGGAGTTTCAGATGATAGTATGTTAAAGTGTGAGCCACCAAAAAACAAAGTGGCCCAAGAAATATTTATGTTATTTTCTGACTTTCACATTTGTTCATAAAATTGCTGATGAAACTGAAAGTTGCCTTTTTCTTTTCATGAAAAATATTTTACCAGATGGTTACATACAAATTGGTATTAAAATGTATTAATCTTACAAGTTTGAATTGGGATACATCTTTGTTACAAACTATAATATTTAACATGCACTAAAATATTAACATGTTAAAAAATGCTATTTGGGAATTTTGTTTAAAGATACCACCTCCCACCCCCCCACCCCACCAAAAAAAAACCAAACAAACAAAAAAAAAAAACTGGATGTGAGACTGGCAACCACATAAATAAGCTGGTAAGCAGATTGTTTCATCCTTTTTTATATAGACTAGTAATCTAAGGTAAATAAAACTGAGGTTGCTTCAGAACAGTGAACTGATCTGTAGAATAATAAACTGGAGGGAAAGCATGTTGTTTTTAAAAGGGAGTTCCACATTTACAGAGGTGCATTATCTTTTCATCTGACTTTCCTGCTACTGTTAAATGGGTTGGAAACTCAGGAGATAAAGTAGTAGTTACTAAACTTCATTTATAACAAAAGTTATAAATTGTTTAAGCAACAACTTCACTAGCTCAATGACTTATAAAATTGTAGAAACATAATACAGACTATGTCACTTCTTTTAGTTGGGCAGAAAATTGTTTAGCTTCTATTGTAGAGCTTAGACTTGCTGCTACATGAAGGGACATTTTTGGTGATTTTAATGTGGAGTTCACATAAGTAGTCTTTGTCTACTCTAGTGGGTAATGTGCCAGCAAGGGGTTGTTTCTCTGAAGCCTCTTAACCACTTTCTTCTGTCTACTCCAACCAATAAAGTCCTTGATACTTAGCACCAATTAGCAGATAAAGAATTTTATTTCTTAAATCTCAGTGAAGAGTCATCAATAATGGTAGCCTTTATTCATTGGTGTTATTCATTAGAAACTGAAGTCTCTAAAAAGAAAAGACTAAACATGCTAAAGGACTTCTGAATTTGACAACTGGGTATTGGTGTTTATTTTCAGCATTAACATTTCTCAGCATTTAAAAATACTAAAAATGCCTTATCAGCTGTTCTCATTAAGATACTTATTTCTCCTAGATTTCCATACCCAGTCCTTAAAAAACAAAAGAAACTGCAGATTTTTCTACTCTTCTGTAATTTAGTTGTTTCTCCATTATTGTGTGTGTTTTTTTAGCTTTGTGGTTCTTTTGCAGGCTCTGGACCTCCATTTGCAATCCAGAATATTCTTTATATTGAGATGGCCTTTTGCTTACTTGACACATAGCCAGATCTAATAATAATTGAAACTTCCTGTAGATGGCCTAAGTTATATCTTACTTCCGATGGATGGGTGTTTGTGGTATAATTGCCACCCATTTTCATTTTTTTGCACTCAATTTTAAGGTAAAATACCGGCAGACAATTCCTTATATGCCATCTGCCTTTTGAAGATGTCATTCTCTTAAGATGTACAGCATTTGAATATATCTCAGTTGTTTAACTTTATAAATAGAATCAATGATCTGTTTCCTCTGGCCTTCTGAAAGGAGTTGCATCTGGCAATAGAAATTGATTCTGGGCTGGAATACATATCAGTATTATTACCTGTCAGTAGTACATTAAAACCTAATTATATTTGTCCTTTAAATGTCCTTTATTGTTCTGGGATGTGCCATATAGCTTTTTAGAATATTATGTGAATTGTTTATAGTTAGGTGATTGTGCTGTTATCTCATTTCTCTGCTTTAGAATATGATTTTTTTTTATCACTAATATAGTGCGTTAATATGGAGAAGCTTTTAAAAAATGATTGCTAGATGATGTATTAAATTTGGAAAAAACTCAGTTTTTGATTCTGCATATCACTGTAGATTTAAATTCAAGAAAATTTTATCTTTAAATATGTTGCTTATCTTTGTAGCATAGAAACAAAGGAATTGAAGGATGTCACAAATTATTGGGTGTCATCATTTTAAGTTCATTTCAGACCGACACTTTCAAAGGGCTTAAAGATTGAGTGGTGACTTGGTTCCTTATATTAAACTGCAAACAAAGTATTATCAGTCTATAACGGCTTATTTAAAATTGGAAATTTTTTGCATGGTTTTTTGACTTACGTGAAAATTTCAGGTAAAAATGTGGCCTGAGTACTTCAGTTTTTCTCAACTGTAACTCATTTTCCTATGATACTTATTTCCTAAACTTTTCTGAGGGTATAGAAGTTACTTAAAATTTCACTCAGCTGGGTACAGTGGCTCATGACTGTAATCCCAGAAGTTTGGGAGGCTGAGCTGGAGGGTTGCTTGAGCTCAGGGGTTCAAGACCAGCCTGGGCAACATAGGGAGATTCCCGTCTCTATAAAAAAATTTTTTTTATTAGCTGGATATGATGGCACACACCTATATGGTCCCAGCCAGCCACCTGGGGGACTGAGATGAGAGGATCGTTAGAGCCCAGGAGGTCAAGGCTGCAGTGAGCTGTGATTGCACCATTGCACTCCAGCTGGGGGGACAGAGCGAGACCCTTTCTTAAAAAATACTCACTTTGGGAGGCTGAGGCAGGCGGATCACGAGGTCAAGACATTGAGACCATCCTGGCTAGCATGGTGAAACCCCGTCTCTACTAAAAGTACGAAAAATTAGCTGGGCGTGGTGGCATGAGCTTGTAGTCCTAGCTACTCAGGAGGCTGAGGCAGGAGAATCACTTGAACCTGTGAGCCGAGATCCCGCCACTGCATCCCGCCCTGGTGACAGAGTGAGACTGCCTCAAAAACACACACACACACACACACACACACAGCCATACACACATACACTAAATGTTACTTTAAATCAATATTAGCAATGCAGTTATTTTTCTTTTTTTCTGTGTGTTTTTGAGATGGAGTCTCCCTCTGTCCCCCAGGCTGGAGTGCAGTGGCACGATCTCGGTTCACTGCAACCTTCGCCTCCTGGGTTCAAGCCCTCCTGCCTCAGCCTCCCAAGTAGCTGGGACTACAGGCGCCCGCCATCACGCCCGGCTAATTTTTGTATTTTTAGTAGAGATGGGGTTTCACCATATTGGCCAGGCTGGTCTTGAACCCCTGACCTCATGACCCGCCGGCCTCAGCCTCCCAGAGTGCTGGGATTATAGGCGTGAGCCACCACCCCTGGCTGCGATGCAGTTGTTTTTCTAAACCAATTTAGAAAGAAGACGACTTGGAAAAACTGACATTGGATAAGCTTGTACCTCATCTATTATAATTTTAAAAATGTGGCTGGGCACGGAGGCTCACATCTGTAATCCCAGCACTTTGGGAGGCCAAGGTAGGCAGATCACAAGGTCAGGAGATCGAGACCATCTTGGCTAATATGGTGAAACCCCATCTCTACTAAAAATAAAAAATTAGCCGGGCGTGATGGCAGGCGCCTGTAGTCCCAGCTACTCAGGAGGCTGAGGCAGGAGAATGGCGTGAACCCGGGAGGTGGAGCTTGCAGTGAACTGAGATCGCGCCACTGCACTCCAGCCTGGGCAACAGAGCAAGACTCCATCTCAAAAACAAACAAACAAATGTTTTACAAGAGATACTTGCTTAAGCGTTTGTCTTTAGTAGAGTTTTTAATTAAAACAACTTTATTGAGGTATAATTTCCAGACCATAAAATTCACCCATTTTAAGTGTACAGTTCAGTGGTTTTTAGTAAATCTGCCTGTTTTAGAACATTTCCATCACTGAAAAGATCCCTCATATCCATTTGTAGTCAGTTTCCATCCCTACACCCAACCTCCATTGAGGTCCTTGGTCCATTTTGAATAAATTGTTGTGTATGATGTGAGGTAAGCATCTCAGTTCATCTTCTTACATGTGGATATGCAGCTGTCTTGGCACCATTTGTTGAACAGAGTGTCTTTCCTCATTGAATTGCCTTGGTATTTTCTTGAAAATCAGTTGACCATAAATGTGAAGGTTTATTCCCAGACTCTAATGATCTATACTTCTACCCTTATGCCACTACCAAACCGCCGTGATTAGGTTGATATAGCTTTATATATAAATATATATTTATATATATATATATTTTTAAACGATAATGTCAAGTTTAACCTGCCAAATATATGAGTTGAATCTGTGGAAGATGTTTTGCCTGTGTATTGCAAGGTAAACAGAAGTTTCTTGAAATGCTCAATGGCATAGGGTTAAAAATGGGTCCTAGCCCTGGCCAGGCAGGTGGGAATGGGACAAGGAAGGGTAGAGATAGAGGCCTCAGAGCGGACTGGCTGGGCTTGGGCCATAACCCTCAAGGACACAGGAGTACAGGGTCCCAAAGGGCAGCCCTTTTCTGAGTGAGCACCCAAGCAGCACACACTGGGACTGCATATTGCAAATACATCAGTGCTCGACCCCTGGCACAACCACCCCCTACTGTATAATCTACCTGACAAAATCCTGCCTTTTAAGGCACCCCTCCCAGGACCCCCACCAGGATCCTGAACTCTAAAAACAGTTTTTAAGAAAACATCCAAACGGTTACATATGAAATGCTGTCTGCATCTTTCTGGGGTTTTTCTTTTGTTTTTTGGGGGGAGGTAGGGGTAGTGTTTGAGACAGTGTGTTGCTGTCACCCAGGCTGGAGTGCAGTGGAGTGATAGCTCACTGCACCTTGAACTCCTGGGCTTAAGCAAAGCTCCTGCCTCAGCCTCCCAAGTAGCTGGAACTACAGGCACATGCCACTATACCTGGCTAATTTTTAAAGCATTTTCTGTAGAGATGGGGTCTCACTATGTAGCCCAGGCTGGTCTTGAACTCCAGGGCTCCAGCTGTCCTGCCTCGGCCTCCCAAAGCAAGGGATTACAGGTGTAAGCAACTGCACCTTGCCTGGCACACACAAAGTTATAGCAGGTGCCCTTCCCCAACCCCCACAGACAGCAGGCTGTGGGGTCTCCTAGCTGTAAAGGGCTGCTGCAGTGGTGACAACACAGAGTGGGCAAGGCACAGCAGAGGTTTTGGCAGCATGGCCCAGTTCCTGGTATCTCCTCCTATATAGTCCATGCTTACTTCTTCAGGGAGAGTGACTGCATTCACTTTCCTGACAAAGATGAATCATCTTTTGCTTTCCTGTCTTTCTTCCTCTTGGCTTTCTCCTGCTATTTCCAGATAATCACCTGCTCTGTCTTCCAAGCTAAATGCAATTTCATGTAATGCTCTTTTGCTTTCTCTTAATGTCTGCTTTTCTTGAAATCTCCTTTGGCCTGCCCAGATTCAGTTGTGTGACCTTTCTGGTTATCTGTGGCACCCAATTGGGGTTCTTCATGTCAATGAGCTGTTCTATGCCTTTGTACTTTTGTTGGCAGTCAGTCATCTTCATTCTCAGGCAATCTCTTGCCTGATGCTAGAGATTTCTTCTTTTTGGGGTTACTTGCAGCTTCCATTCTCCACTCTCTTCTTGTGTCTTCTCTGGCCTTTTGCTTTTCAACTTGGAGGTGTACATTGATCTGCTTGGGGAATTATGTACTGCCTTGCTTAGCCTTTGTGGCCTCCCTTTCTCCTTCCTTTAGGCACAGAGGCTCTGGCAAAGCAGCACCTCAACCATATATGAGTCTTGAAATCAGAAGTGAAAGTCCTCCAACTTTGTTCTTTTTCAAAATTATTTTGTTTATACAACGTCCCTTGTATTTCCATAAAAATTTTAGCATAAGCTCGCCAATTTCTGCAAAAAAAAAAAAAAAAAAAAAAAAAATCTCTTGAGTCTTGATAGGGATTGAGGGATTACATTGAATCTGTTATTTATTTGAAGAAAATTCCCATCTTAACAATTCAGAATCCTCTAATCCGGGGTCTCAAAACCCCGGACTACGGACTGGTACTGGTCCAGAGCCTATTAGGACTGGGCTGCACAGCAGGAGGTAAATGATGGGTGAACAAGCATTACTGCCTGAGCTTTACCTCCTGTCAGATCAGTGGCGGCATTAGATTCTCATAGGAGCACAGACCCTATTGTGAACTGCACATGTAAAGGATATAGGTCAAATCTAACTAATGCCTGATGACTGATCTGAGGTAGAATAGTTTCATCTAGAAACCATCCCTTGTCTGTTCCCCTCACCCCCAGAGAAAAAATGCCTTCCACAAAATCCCTGGTGCTAGAGATTTTTGGCACTTCTGGTACCAAAAAGTTTGGGGACCACTGCTCTAATCCATTAATATGAAATGTCTTGGGCCAGGCGTGATGGCTTGCACCTGTAATCCCAGCACTTTGGGAGGCTGCAGCAGGTGGATCTCTTAAGCTCAGGAGTTCGAGACCAGCCTAGGCAATGGCGAAACTCCATCTCTACAAAAATACAAAAATTAGCCAGGCATGTTGGCAAGCACCTGTGGGCCCAGCTACTCACGAGGCTGAGGTGGGAGGATCACTTGAGCCCAGAAGGTCGAGGCTGCAGTGAGCCAAGATCGTACACTGCAATGCAGCCTGGGTGAGTGAGACCCTATCTCAAAAAAAAGAAAGGAAATATCTCCATTTAGTTAGATCTTTTAAAACTTTTCTAAACAATGTTTTCAGTATACAAATTTTGTACTACTTTTGTTAACTTTATTTGTAAATGTTTTATTTTTGATGCTGTTGGGAATGGGATTATTTTCTTAATTTCATTTTTGGATCATTGATTGTTTTAGTATGTAGAAATACAACTGGGTTTTATATATCGATGTTCTATCCTGCAGCCTCGCTGAACTTGTTTATTAGTTGTAGTGGTTTTTTGGTTAGAATTTTCCACATACAGGATCACGTTGTCTGTAAAGACATTTTTACTTCGTCCTTTGCAGTTAGATGCATTTTCTTTTTTTTTTTTGAGACGGAGTCTCACGCTGTTGCCCAGGCTGGAGTGCAGTGGCGCGATCTCGGCTCACTGCAAGCTCCGTCTCCTGGGTTCACGCCATTCTCCTGCCTCAGCCTCCTGAGTAGCTAGGACTACAGGCGCCCGCCACCGCGCCCGGCTAATTTTTTGTATTTTTAGTAGAGACGGGGTTTCACTGTGGTCTCGATCTCCTGACCTTGTGATCCGCCCGCCTCGGCCTCCCAAAGTGCTGGGATTACAGGCTTGAGCCTCCGCGCCCGGCCACATTTTCTTTCTTTTTCTTACCCGAATGCTTAGCTGAGAACTCCAATATAATGGTGACTGGAAATGGTGAAAGCAGACAGCTATGCCTTGCTCCCAGTTTTAGAGGGAAAGCATTTTGTCTTTCACCATTGTCGATGATGTTAACTGTAGCTTTCGTATGTGTTAATTATGAAATTGAGGCAGTTCCCTTCTATTTCTAGATTGTTGAGCATTTTTATCATGAATTGATGTTTGATTTTGTCAAATGCTTTGTTCTGCATGTATTGAATTTTTCTCATTTATTTTGTTAACATGGTATGTTACATTGATTGATTTTTTTTGGATGTTAAACCAACTTTGCATTTCTGGTATAAATCTCATTTAGTTCTGGTATGTAGTTCATTTTATATATTGCCAGATTTGGTTTGCTAATATTTGTTGAGGACATTTGTATCTACATTCATGAGGGATATTGATTTGTAGTTTTTGTCTTAGATCCTTAGTGTCAGGGTAACTCTGACCTCATAGAATGAGTAGGGAAGGGAAGGGGGAAGCAGGGAAGGGAAGGGTTTCCTCTGTCCCCTCCCCTCCCCTTCCCTTCCCTTTTAATGGAGATGGAGTCTCACTCTGTTGCCAGTGCAGTGGCGCCATCTTGGCTCACTGCAACCTCTGCCTCCCAGGGTCAACTGATTCTCTTGCCTCAGCCTCCCGAGTAGCTGGGACTACAGGCCTGCACCACCACGCCTGGTTAATTTTTGTATTTTTAGTAGAGATGGGGTTTCACCATGTTGGCCAGGCTGGTCTCGAACTCCTGACCTCAGGTGATCCACTCGCCTCAGCCTCCCAAAGTGCTGGGATTACAGGCATGAGCCCCCGCGCCTGGCCTGTTTCTTCTATTTTCTAGAATAGTTTGTGAAGGATCATCATTATTTCTTCTTCGGGTGTTTCGTGGAATTTACCAGTAAAGCCATCTGGTTGTAGATTGTCTTTGTGGGAAGATTTTTAGTTGGTAATTAAATGTCTTCGTTATAGTCAGTTCACATAGTCATTTACTTTTTGAGTCATTTTGGTAATTTGTGTCTTTCTAGAAGCTATTTCATCTAAGTTGTCTTATTTGTTGACATAAAGTTCATGGCATATTCCCTTACAATTCTTCTAATTTCTGTAAAGTTGGTAGGAATATCCCTTCTGTCATACCTGATTTTGGTAAATGTTGTTTTCTCTTTTTTTTTCAGTCATTCTAACTAAAGGTTTGTCAATTCATCGATCATTTCAAAGAACCAACTTTGTGTTTATGTGAACTTGTCTATTTTTGTTTTCTTTTTCATTGATTTCTACTCTTTTTTTATTATTGCTTCTTATTACTTTGGGTTTAATTTGCCCTTCCTTTTCTAGTTAAGATAGAATCTTAGGTTATATTGATTTGATGTCTTCTTTTCTTTTCTTTTTTTAGACAGAGTCTCGCTCTGTCAGCCGGGCTGGAGTGAAGTGGTGGAACCTCCTCCACCTCCCAGGCTTAAGCGATTCTCAGGCCTCAGCCTCCTGGGCAGCTGGGACTATAGGCATGCGCCACTGCACTCAGCTCATTTTTGTATTTTTGGTAGAGACAGGGCTTTGCTTTGTTGGCCAGGCTTGTCTTGAACTCTTGGCCCCAAATGATTGGCCCACTTTGGCCTCCCAAAGTGCTGAGATTACAGTCGTGAGCCACCATGCTTGGCCTTTCTTTTCTAATATAGACATTTTTTTTTTTTTCTGAGACGGAGTCTGGCTCTGTCGCCCAGTCTGGAGTGCAGTGGCCGGATCTCAGCTCACTGCAAGCTCCGCCTCCCGAGTTTACGCCATTCTCCTGCCTCAGCCTCCCAAGTAGCTGGGACTACAGGCGCCCACCACCTCGCCCGGCTAGTTTTTTGTTTTTTTAGTAGAGAGGAGGTTTCACCATGTTAGCCAGGATAGTCTCAATCTCCTGACCTCGTGATCCGCCCTTCTTGGCCTCCCAAAGTGCTGGGATTACAGGCTTGAGCCACTGCGCCCGGCCGACATTTTGTTTTTGAGACAGAGTCTCGCTCTGTCACCCAGGCTGGAGTACAGTGGCGCGATCTCGGTTCACTGCAAGCTCCGCCTCCCAGGTTCACACCATTCTCGTGCCTCAGCCTCCTGAGTAGCTGGGACTACAGGCGCCTGCCTCCGCGCCTGGCTAATTTTTTGCATTTTTAGTAGAGACGGGGTTTCACCGTGGTCTCGATCTCCTGACCTCGTGATCCGCCCGCCTCGGCCTCCCAAAGTGCTGGGATTACAGGCGTGAGCCATCGCATCCGGCCCCTAATATAGACATTTAAATACCTAAATATTTACACATAATATACATTTATGTATAAATATAAGCATTGATGTAGCTGCATCACATACTTTTTAGAAATTGTGCTTTCATTTTCATTCAGTTCAAAATATGTTTTAATTTTCCTTGTGATTTCTTTTTTGATCCAAGGATTATTTAAAGCCTGTTGTTCAATTTCTAAATAATGTGGATTCCCATGTTTCCTTTTGTAAAGTTTGAATTTAATTCCACTGTTGTTAACATATTTTAGGGCCGGGCGTGGTGGCTCACGCCTGTAATCCCAACATTTTGGGAGGTAGAGGCCAGCAGATCATCTGAGGTCAGGAGTTTGAGACCAGCCTGATCAACAAGGAGAAACCCCGTCGCTACTAAAAATACAAAATTAGCCAAGCGTGGTGGCACCTGCCTGTAATCCAAGCTACTTGAGAGGCTGAGGCAGGAGAATCGCTTGAACGTGGGAGGCGGAGGTTGCAGTGAGCCGAGATGGCACCATTGCACTCCAGCCTGGGCAACAAGAGCGAAACTCCGTCTGAAAAAAAAAGGCCGGGCACGTTGGCTGACGCCTGTAATCTCAGCACTTTGGGAGGCTGAGGCAGGCAGATCATGAGGTCAGGAGATTGAGACCATCCTGCCTACCACGGTGAAACCCCAACTCTACTAAAAATACAAAAAATTAGCCAGGCGCGGTGGCAGGCGCCTGTAGTCCCGGTACTCGGGAGGCTGAGGCAGGAGAATGGTGTGAACCCGGGAGGCGGAGCTTGCAGTGAATCAAGATCACGCCACTGCTCTCCAGCCTGGGCAACAGAGCGAGACTCTGTCTCAAAAAAAAAAAATATATATATATATAGAGAGAGAGAGAGAGAGAGAGAGAGAGAATGATTTCGGTCCTTTTTCATTTACTTATGTGATTTTATATTTAATTTTTGCATGACCTTCCAGTGAACCTTTTTCATTTATTCTATTTTTTCTATTTCATTTATTCTACCTACCTATCTTTTGAGACAGAATCTTGCTCTGTCGCCCACACTGGAGTGCAGTGCCATAATCATGGCTCACTGCAGCCTCAACCTTCTGGCCTCAAGTGATCCTTCTGCCTCAGCCTCCCAAGTCGTTGGGCCTACAGGTGCACGCCACCACACCCAGCTAATTTTTACTATTTTTGTAGAAACGGGGTTTTGCCATGTTGCCCAGGCTGGTCTGGAACTCCTGGGCTCAAGCAGTGCCCCCGTCTTGGCCTCCCAAAGTGCTAAGATCACAGGTGTGAGCCATCATGCCCAGCCCTTTTTCATGTATTGAGTTTTGTTTTCTGTTCAAGCTTAGGGGGTCAGCAAATTTTTTTTTTTTTTTTAAGGATAGGATGTATTTTATGCTTTGCAAGCTACACACAGTCTGTGTTGCATACTCTTGGTTTTTGTTCTTATTGTTTAGAAACCATTCTTAGTTCACATACCATACAAAAACAGGCCACAGGCAAGATTGGCCCGTGGGCCATCATAGTTTATTAATCCCTGGCCTAACATTAAGTCTTTCCTGGATGAATGTTCCTTGCACACTCATAAAGAACATGTATTTTGCTGTTATTGGGTAAAGTGTTCTATAAATATCAGTTGGGCCAAGTTGATTGATAGTGCTATTCAGGCCTTCTATATCTTTGCCAATTTTCTGTCTAATTGTTTTCTCCATTATTGAGAGTGCAGTATTGAAATTTCAAACTATTTCTGTTGTCTGTTTCTCCCTTTATTCTGTCAGTATTTTCTTCATGTATTTTGGGGCTCTGTTGTTAGTTGTGCATTTGTTTATAATTGTAATATCTTCCTGATGAATAAACTTTTTTTATCATTATAAAATGTGCCCCTTTTTTGTCTTAAACTCTTAAAAAAAAAAAAATAGAGACAGAGTTTTGCCATATTGCCTAGGCTGGTCTCAAACTCCAGGGCTCAAGCGATCTACCTGACTCGGTCTCTCAGAGTGTTGGAATTACAGGCATGAGCCACTGCATCTGGCTTTAAACTCTATTTTGCCTGATATTAATATGGCCACTCTAGCTTGCATACTGTTTGCTTGGTATATCTTTTTTTTTTTTTTGAGACGAAGTCTCTGTCACCCAGACTGGAGTGCAGTGGCACAATCTTGGCTCAGTGCAACCTCCACCTCCTGGGTTCTCCTCCCTTGGCCTCCCAGGTAGCTGGAATTACAGGTGCCCACCACCACATTTGGCTAATTTTTGTATTTTTAGTAGAAATGGGGTTTCACCATGTTGGTCAGGCTGGTCTCAAACTCCTGACCTCGGGTGATGTGCCCGCCTCAGCCTCCCAAAGTGCTGCAATTAAAGGCGTGAGCCACGGTGCCCAGCTATCTTTTTTCATCATTAGACTTTGAACCTATCCATCTTGAATCTAAAATGTTTCTCTTGTGGACAGCATATGGTTGGATCTTTTAAAATTCAGTCTGACAATCTTTGCCTTTTGATTAGAATATTTTAATATACATGCATTTAATGTAATTATTATTATGGTTAGAATTATGCCTGCCATTTTGCTGTTTGTTTTCTATATGTCTCATTTATTTTGGTGGGGAGGGGAGGACAGGGTCTTGCTCTGTCAGAGTCTGAAGTCCAGTGGCATGATCATGGCTCACTGCAGCCTCAAACTCCTGGGCCCGAGCTGTCCTCCCCTCTCAGCCTACCAAGTAGCTGAGACTACAGGTGTATGCCACCACACTTTGGCTGATTTTTTTTAATTTTTAGTGGAGACAGGGTCTTGCTATGTTGCCTAGGCTGGTCTTGAACTCTTGAGCTCAAGTGATCTCCCGCCTTGGCCTCTCAAGGTGCAGGGATTACAGGTGTGAGTCAAACCCTTTTTGTTATTTTGTTTCTTTTTTACTGCCTTCTTTTGTGTTAAATAATATTTTCTATTGAACCACTTCAATTTCTTTGTGGTTTTTTAAATTTTTTTTTTTTTAAGTTATTTTCTTAGGCTGGACTCAGTGACTAATGCCTGTAATCCCAGTACTTTGGGAGGCCAAGGAGGAAGGATCACTTGAGGCCAGGAGTTTCAGACCAGTCTGGGCAACATAGCAAGACCCCATCTCTTTACCAGAAAGAAAAAAAGAATTAGCAGAGTGTGGTGGCACACACCTGTAGTCCTAGTCCTAGCTGCTCAGTAGGATTACATCTTTTTTTTTTTTTTTTTTTTTGAGACAGGGTTTTACTCCTGTTGCCCAGGCTGGAGTGCAACGGTGTGACCTGGGCTCACTGCAACCTCTGCCTCCCAAGCTCAATCGATTCTCCTGCCTTAGCCTCCCGAGTAGCTGGGACTAAAGGTGCATGCCACCGCACCTGGCTAAATTTTTGTACCTTTTGGTCTCATACTCCTGAGCTCAAGCAGTCTGCCTGCTTTGGCCTCTGAAAATGCTGGGATTACAGGTATGAGCCACCGTTCCTGGCCACATCCTTATGTATTACTATAAGCCAAACACTGGTTTATAATTATTGCTTTATGTAATTGTCTTTTAAATTAGTTGAGAGGAGAAAAGAGAAAAAATACTTATATTAACTTTTATGTATATCTTTATGAGTATACTTAATTTCTTCATGTGGATTTCAGTGGTACCATGTTCTTTTAGCCTGAGCAGTTCTTTAATATTTCTTTTGGGCAGGTCAGCTGGCAGCAGATTTCCTCAGTCTTTGGTTTTCTGGGAATATCTTTATTTCACCTTTATTTTGAAGGATAGTTTTGCTGGATACAGAATTCTTGGTTGATAGGTTTTTTTCTCCTGTTGGTACTTTGAATATGTCATCCCACTGACTTCTGACCTCCTTGGTTTCTAATGAGTCATTTTTCCCTTGCTGCTTTAAAGATTTTTTGTTTCACTTTTGACAGTTTGATTATGATATGTTTGGGTGTAGATCTCTTTATGTTTTTCCTAGTTGAAGTTTGAGCTTCCTAGATGTGTTGACCAGTGTTTTTCATCAAATTTGGGAAGTTTTTGACCATTATTTCTTCAAGTATTTTTTCTGTTCCTTCCTTTTCTCTCTTACATGCTTGAACAATTTTAATATAGGGTGGTGTCAGAGTTCAGTTTATATTTTATAAAGCAGGGGAGAACAGGTAAGGAGGATGAGTTTAAAAAAAGGTTATTAGTTGACAAAAATACTAGTGGAACCAGATAGAAGAAATAAATGTCCTCCAGGTTTCTGGGTGGCTTGTATAATGGATGATGCAGGTAAATTAAAGTGAGAAAAGACTGAAGAATGGGATAGGGTGACAAATTATATAACAGTCTTAGGTTTACTTGATTTTCTGTGTAGGTCTGTATTTTACTTATTTTGTTTTACTGTTGATTTCACCATTCTTAATAGATCATAATTTCATCCCAAATTGATGCAGTGGCTTGATTTCAATTCTTACTATTTTAAAGTCATAGTCAAATGGCACTTAATAACCACATGCATATGATGTGAATAATTAACTGTGGCATAGAAGCATAAAAAAGGTATTTAGTACAAATGAGTTGAATGAATGAATGTGTTTCTTTTTTTTTTGAGATGGAGTCTCGCTCTGTCGCCCAGGCTGGAGTGCAGTGGCCGGATCTCAGCTCACTGCAAGCTTCGCCTCCCGAGTTTACGCCATTCTCCTGCCTCAGCCTCCCGAGTAGCTGGGACTACAGGCACCCGCCACTGCGCCCGGCTAGTTTTTTGTATTTTTTTTTTTTTGAGACGGAGTCTCGCTGTGTTGCCCAGGCTGGAGTGCAGTGGCCGGATCTCGGCTCACTGCAAGCTCCGCCTCCCGGGTTTACGCCATTCTCCTGCCTCAGCCTCCCGAGTAGCTGGGACTACAGGCGCCCGCCACCTCACCCGGCTAGTTTTTTGTATTTTTTAGTAGAGACGGGGTTTCACTGGGTTAGCCAGGATGGTCTCGATCTGCTGACCTCGTGATCCGCCCGTCTCGGCCTCCCAAAGTGCTGGGATTACAGGCTTGAGCCACCGCGCCCGGCCCGTTTTTTGTATTTTTTAGTAGAGACGGGGTTTCACCATGTTAGCCAGGATAGTCTCAATCTCCTGACCTCATGATCCGCCCGTCTCGGCCTCCCAAAGTGCTGGGATTACAGGCTTGAGCCACTGCGCTCAGCCATGAATGTTTTTCTTGGAATCATAAGACATTACCCTGTCTCAGGCTTTTTTAAAAAATAGCTTTATTGGTATATAATTAACATACCATACAATTCATTCACTGAAAGTAGACAGTTTTAAGATGATATTTACAGCACAACCATCACCATAATATTTTTGTTTGTTTGAGACAGTCTCAATCTGTCACCCAGGCTGGAGTGCAGTAGGGTGATTGCAGCTCACTGCAACCTCTGCCTCCTCGGTTCAAGCGACTCTCGTGCCTCAGCCTCCTGAGTAGCTGGGATCACAGGAATGTGCCACCACACCTGGCTAATTTTTGTATTTTTAGTAGAGACGGTGTTTGGCCTTGTTGGCCAGGCTGGCCTCAAACTTCTAGTCTCAAGAGATCTGTCCACCTCTGCCTCCCAAAGTGCTAGCGGCCCTAGCGAATAATCTAATTGTGGAATATTCTGTTCCCCCAATAAAAGAAACCCCCAAAAGAAATCCCTGTTAGCACTCCTTTCCTCCCCTCAACTCCTATCCCTAGGCAACCACTAATCTACTTCCTGTTAAATTTGCCTATTCTGGACATTGGAATCATGCAATATGTGACTAGTTTCTTTTACATAGCATAATGTTTTCAAGGTGCATTCTTATAGCATATAACAGTACTTCATTTCTTCTTATTGCCAAATAATATTCCACTGTGTGTTATATCATTTTATATATTCATTGGTCAGTTGAACATTTTAGATTGTTCCCACTTTAGATTGTTCCCACTTTTTGGCTCTTATGAATGAATAATGCTACTAGGAACAGTCATGTACAAATTTTTATGTGGACCTGTGTTTTCCTATCTCTTGGGTATATACCAAAGACTGGAAATTATGGGAAATCTGGTTTAACTTTTTGAGGAATCACCAGACTATTTTCCAAAATGGCTACACCATTTTACATTTCTATTACTGTAATATCAGGGTATCAGGGTTTCAATTTCTCCATATACTTATCAATACTTGTTACTGTGTTGTTAATTCTAGCCGTCCTTGTAGGTATGAAGTGGTACATCATTGTGGTTTTGATTCACATTTCCACTAGGGAGATTGTGCATTTTTCCATGTGCTTATTATCCACTTGTATATATCTTATTGATAAATGTCAATTTAGATCTTTTGCCTATTTTTTAGTTGGGTTTTTTTAACGAAATTATAAGAGTTTTTATACCAATTTATATGAGTCTGGATACAAGTGTTTTATTAGATACATGATTTACAAATAGTCTCCCATTCTGTATGTTATTTTTTTCATTTTCTTACTAGTATCATTTGAAATACAAGAGTTTTAAATTTTTTGTCACCTAGTTTATCTATTTTTTCTTTTGTTGCTTATGCTTTGGTCTCATTATCTAAGAAACCATTGTCTAACCAGAGGTCATGAAGATTTACTCTGTGTTTTCTTTTAAGAGTTTTATAGTTTTACCTCTTAAATGTGGGACTATGATCAATTTTGGTTAATTTTTATGTATGGTGTGAGGAAAGGGGATCCAACTTTATACTTTTGATGATAGAGATCCAATTGTCCCATCACCATATGTTGAAAAGACTCTTCTTTCCCCCATTGAATTGTCTTTGCAACCTTCTCCAAGATTAACAGACCTAAATCTATGGTTTTATTTCTGGACTGTCAGTTCAGTTCCTTTGATGTATGTGTCTGTCCTTATGCTAGTGTCACATGGTCTTGATTATCTTAGGTTTGAAGTAAGTTTTAAACTCAGAAAGTGTTTAGTCCTCCATGTTTTATTCTTTTTTTTTTTTCCCCAGATGGAGTCTTGCTCTGTTGCCCAGGCTGGAGTGCAGTGACACAATCTCGGCTCACTGCAGCCTCGGTTCAAGTGATTCTCCTGCCTCAGCCTCCCAAGTAGCTGGGATTACCACCACCACGCCTGGCTAATTTTTGTATTTTTAGCAGAGACGAGGTTTCACCATGTTGGCCAGGCTGGTCTCAAACTCCTGACCTTGTGATCCGCCTGCCTTGGCCTCCCAAAGTG
The DNA here is from genome assembly GCF_037993035.2 of Macaca fascicularis. Lineage (NCBI taxonomy): Eukaryota > Metazoa > Chordata > Mammalia > Primates > Cercopithecidae > Macaca > Macaca fascicularis. The sequence continues at coordinate 67,528,056 of NC_088386.1, forward strand.
CTGGGATTACAGGTGTGAGCCACTGTGCCCGGCCTGTTCTTTTTCAATATTGTTTTGGCTATTCTGGGTCCTTTGTCTTTCTGTATGAATTTTTTTTTTTTTTTTTTTTTTTTGAGACAGTCTCTGTCACCCAGGGTGGAGTGCAGTAGCGCAGTCTTGGCTCACTCACTACAACCTCAGCCTCCAAGAGTCAAGTGCTTCTCATGCTTCAGCCTCCTGAGTAGCTGGGAGGAGTGTGCATGACCACACCTGGCTAATTTGTTGTTTGTTTGTTTGTCTGGAGACAGAGTGTCACTCTGTCGCCCAGGCTGGAGTACAGTGGTGCGATCTCAGCTTACTGCAGCCTCCGCCTCCCAGGTTCAAGCAATTCTCCTGCCTCAGTCTCCTGACTAGCTGAGATTACAGGCATGCACCACCATGCTCGGCTAATTTTTGTATTTTTAGTAGAAACAGTTTCACTATGTTGACCAGGCTTTCTCGAACTCCTGACCTCAGGTGATCTGCCTGCCTTGGCCTCCCAAAGTGCTGGGATTACAGGCGTGAGCCACCACACCCAGCCTAATTTTTGTATTTTTAGTAGAGATGGGATTTTGTCATGTTGGCCAGGCTGGTCTCTAACTCCTGATCTGCCTGCCTCATGTCTCCCAAAGTGCTGAGATTACAGTCGTGTGCCACTGTGCCTGATCTGTTCATCCAAATTTGAATCTCCCACTTATACAGCTACTTTAATTGGAATCAAAACTAAGATGCATGTGATACCAGTTAAAAAGTTTAAATTTGAGGCTGGGTGTAGTCACTTATGCTTATAATCCTAGCACTTTGGGAGGCTGAGGCAGGTGGATCACTTGAGCCCAGGAATTCAAAACCAGCCTGGGCAACATGGTGAAACCCTGTCTCTACAAAAAATACAAAAATTACCCAAGTGTGGTGGCGGGAGCCTGTAGTCCTAGCTACTAGGGAGGCTGAAATAGGAGGATCACCTGATCCTGGGAGGTTGAGGCTGTGGTGAGCCATGATCATGCCACTGCACTCCAGCTTGAGTGACAGAGTGAGAATCTGTCTCAAAGAAAAAAAAAAGTTTAAATTTGAAATAGGTGGCTCTTGATTCACAAATATTAATACAAATGTCTTTGCAAAAGGATTGGATTTATAATAGTTTTACTTATAAGGAATAATCCTTTCATGTAGTAACTTTTGTGTGTGTAATTCTTTTAAGAATATTTGCCTTCTTAGCCTACCATATATGTTGAGATTGCAAATGATGAAGAAATTATATTGAGTATAAAGGAAATGTTAATATTATTTTGCCTTATTTATTTAGCGGAAGATCCATCCAAAAGCTATGTGAAATTACGAGACTTTGTGCTTGTGAAGCTTTGTCAAGATTTGCCCTGTTTTTCCCGGGAAAAATTAATGCAAGGATTCAATGAAGATATGGCAATAGAGGCACAACAGAAGTTCAAAATAAATAAGGTATTTTTATTCTGTAGGAGGAAAACAGATTTAAATTACAAACAAATTTTTAAAGTTTTAAGTATACCTTAACTAAAATATTATAAGGACATTAAGAATACATGTGTGGGAACCAGCAATGGTTAACAGTACAGCTTTGAAGCCAAATTGCCTGAGTTCAAATCTAGCTCCAACACTTGCTCTGTGATTTATGGCAATTTAATTTACCTCCTTGTGCCTCAATTTCCTCATTAATAAAATGGGAAGATAATAGGTGTTATTGCTATATTAAGCATAACAAGCAGAGGAAAGATGGATAATAGGATCTTATTTTTGCTCTCTCAAGTAGTTGTACCCCTGGAGATATTATTGATGGGAAGAAGGGTTGAAGTAAAACTTGTATTTCATTTTATATACTTTTATATATTTATTTAAATTTTAAAGTGGTAAATGTCTTAAGATAGGTACAGAAAAAAATAATATGAAAGTTCAGAGAAGGGAGTTTATTACATTTATGTAAGCAAGAAAATCAGTAGTTATTTCATAGAAAGGATGGCATTTGATATAAACCTTGAAGAATGAGTAGGATTTAGATTATGAAAGTATGTGGGATGGGCTGAGTGCGGTGGCTCACGCCTGTAAATCCCAGCACTTTGGGAGGCCAAGGTGGACAGATCATGAGGTCAGGACATCGAGACCATCCTGGCTAACACAGTAAACCCCGTCTCTACTAAAAATACAAAAAAGCCGGTCATGGTGGCATGCGCCTGTAGTCCCACTTACTCAGGAGGCTGAGGCAGGAGAATTGCTTGAACCCGGGAGGCAGAGGTTGCAGTGAGCCGAGATGGTGCCACTGCACTCCAGCCTGAGCGTCCGAGTGAGACTCCATCTCAAAAAAACAAAGAAAAGAAATTTGTTTAGGCCAGGCAGGGTGGCTCACGCCTATAATCCCCGCACTTTGAGGCCAAGGCGGATGGATCACGAAGTCAGGAGTTTGAGACCAGCCTGTCCAATATGGTGAAACCCTGTCTCTACTAAAAATACAAAAATTAATTTGTGGTGGTGCATGCCTGTAATTCCAGCTATTCAGGAGGCTGAGGCAGAAGAATCTCTTGAACCCGGGAGGCGGAGGTTGCAGTGAGCCAAGATCATGCCACTGCACTCTAGCCTGGGCAACAGAGACAGACTCCATCTTTAAAAAAAAAAAATTTGTTTAATAGCTCAACTTTTAAAAGAAAGGGTGTATGAATATATATATATATTTTAATGGTGCTTTCTTTAAAAAGGAATTCAAACTCCCTACCTAGGGCACAGAGTCCATGATAATCTGGACCCTGCCTACCTTGCTAGCTTCAAGCCTGTTACTACTTTGCCACATGCTCTGGCTTTACTGATCTTCTAGCCATTTCCCAACTCTGCCACATCCTTCTTCCTTCTGTATTCCTTTACATATTCTATTCTCTTTACCTGAAATACTCCCTTTTCCTATTTGCCTGGCCAGATAGTACTCATTTTTCCAGGCTCAACTCAGGTTCCCTTCCAGAAAGTCAGAAAATACTATCTTCCCAACCTACCCATACCCTAACTCCCTGCCCAAATAAATATACAAGTGAAACAACACCAACAGAAAAACTGTGGTTCTCCTTTGGCTTCAGTGCTACCGAAAACTTCCTGATTCTTCTGATATTTCCTTGATACTATTTGTCTTTTTTTTTCTTTTTTTTTTTTTTTTTTTTTTTTTTTTTTTGAGACAGGGTCTCTTGCTCTGTCATCTGAGGTGGAGTACAGTGGTGTAATCACGGCTCACTGCAGCCTTAACCTCCTGGGCTCAAATGACTCTCCCACCTGAGCCTCCCGAGTAGTTGGGACTACAGGGGTACGCCACCACACCTGGCTAATTTTTGTAGAGACAGGGTTCCTACAGGCTGTTCTCAAACTGCTAGGCTCAAGCGATCTGCCCACCGTGGCCTCCCAAAATGCTGGGACTACAGGCATGAGCCACCATGTCCAGCCCTATCTGCTTTTTAACTGTCACTGTACTACCAGGTTTCTGACTTTTCTCCTTTTATCACTGTATATGCTTTCTTCAGGTGACCTTAACCAACCTTATGGTTTTAACTCTTACGTATATACTGACATTGCTTAAATCCTTGCCCTTAGACTAGAATTTTCTTCAGATTTTCTATTTTCTGCTGCCTCCCATCTCTCTCCTAGGCTGTGAAAACTCACATTTTTGCATCCTTCTCTAAGTCAGTTTTTCCTCTCATATGTTTCTAGAGTCCTTGTCCCCTTGGTCTTCTTACTTGTGCTGTTCCAGTTCATGCCCTCATGGTTTTTTATCTGATGTAATAACTCAGCTTCTTGATTGGTCTCTCTGTACTTCTTTTTGCTACCATTTCTACGTAGCTGAAAGAGTGACTTATTTAAAACTCAAAATTTGTGCATATTGCTTACTCTCCTATTTAAAATCTGTCACCAAGGCTGGGGCAGTAGCTTACGCCAGTAATTCTAATACTTTGGGAGGCTGAGGCAGGAGGATTGCTTGAAGCTGGGAGTCGAAGACCAGCCTGGGCAACAAAGTGAGATCCCATTTCTACAAAAAAAAAAAAATAGCCGGGTGTGGTGGCATATGCCTATGGTCCCAGCTGCTCAGGAGGCTGAGGTGGGAGGATGGCTTGAATCTAGGAGGTTGAGGCTGCAGTGAACTATGAACGTGCCACATTAAATTATCCATACCACAATCATTTGTGTTACCCACTAGACTGCTTGAGGGCAACTACTTTTATTGCCTTTCCTCTGGTATCTAGCACAATTCCTTGCTCATGGCAGATATTAAATATATCCTGTGTTCTTTTTTTTTACTTTGAAAATGTATCCTGTGTATATGTATATTTTTTTACTTTTTAAAAAAATGTATTTTTTTTACTTCGAAAATATATCCTGTGTCATTATTTTTACTTTGAAAATGTTCACATTTTCTTTTGTTTCATTCTAGCAACATGCTAGAAGGGTTTATGAAATTCTTCGACTACTAGTAACTGACATGAGTGATGCCGAACAATACAGAAGCTATAGACTGGATATTAAAAGAAGACTAATTAGCCCATATAAGGTAGGACTTTCAAGAATCTTAAACACTGTATTCTTTTCACTGTTTAAAACAGAAGAAAAGCTACCAAATGCCAATGTATGAGAATCCAAGTCATTTTGTAAAATTAACTTTTACAAAAGTAGAAATATTCTTCCAGTTATTTATAAAAATTCTCACTCATGGCCAGGCGTGGTGGCCCACACCTGTGATCCCAGCACTTTGGGAGGCCAAGGCGGGTGGATCGCTTGGGCCCAGGAGTTCTAGAACAGTATATCCAAAACATGAAAGCTTCATATTTTTTTGCATAATGCCACCCAACCAGGAATCTTGGAGTTATTCTTCATTCTTCCTTCCTCATATCACCCACTATTTTCTCCCCTAAATCTGCCCTGTCCTCTCCGTCTCTGCTGCTGCTGACTTGATCTAGGCTTTCATCAACTCTGGCTTCAACTACTGCAGTAGCTGCCCAGTCCTCCAGTCCCATCCTAAACATCTCTGACACAGTATTGTTTTGACACAGTGTCCTGCATAAAAGTTGTTACCAGCTCCCTGTTGCAAACTCCTCAGCATAGCGGTATCAGTTAAACAGGGAGGGTTTAGTATGATAATGTATGTCTGGAACTTAATAAAGATTCAAATTCTCATTAATATATTTTTAAAGTATAACAGTTTCCCATTTGTGTTTCTGAAACATTTCTAACAGTTAATGTTAAAATTAGCATGTGGCCCACAAGTACTTCACTGGGTGGAATTTAAAATGTAATTAATTAATGATTGAATAGTAAAATGAAGAATAATAGCACTTAATCTCAGTTGTCTTTCTTTAGCTAATGTCTTGTATTTATTAAACAAATATTTGAGTGTCTATACTGCCCAGAGTTCTTTAAAGTTTTGGAGGGGCTGCTAGTCACATGTCTATATTTACCATCATTGGACACAAATACCAGGTCTTCTTGTTAACTCTTTTTAGAGAGTTTGCAATTCATGGTTAACATTACATTTAAGCTTCCTTTAAAAAAAAAAAAACACAGGGACAAGTTTGGGCGTATTCATAGTATTCTTCGTTTTAACATTGGAGACTTAAAATTGTAAGACTATAAGGAAATATATTTGCTTTCTTAATCTAACAAATAATTGTTTGTCACTTAGAAAAAGCAGAGAGATCTTGCTAAGATGAGAAAATGTCTCAGACCAGAAGAACTGACAAACCAGATGAACCAGATAGAAATAAGCATGCAACATGAACAGCTGGAAGAGAGTTTTCAGGAACTAGTGGAAGATTACCGGCGTGTTATTGAGCGACTCGCTCAAGAGTAAAGATTATAGTGTTCCGTACAGGAAGCTTGCAAATTTTCTGTACAATGTGCTGTGAAAAATCTGATGACTTTAATTTTAAAATCTTGTGACATTTTGCTTATACTAAAAGTTATCTATCTTTAGTTGAATATTTTCTTTTGCAGAGATTGTATATTTTAAAATACTGTTTAGAGTTTATGAGCATATATTGCATTTAAAAAAAGATATAGCTTCTGAAATACTACTGCAATTGCTTCCCTTCTTAAACAGTATAATAAATGCTTAGTTGTGATATGTTAATGTGTGATATGATTCTTAAATAGTTACAATAAACCTCATTCTTAAATATTTATCATTCCTTCCACACTTTGCTTCTAAGATTTTACATCTGACACCTTTAAAACATTTCTTTAAGGTTATCCTGGTAATTTTATTTTTTCAATATGATTTTTCTTTCTTTTTTAACTTTCAGGTTCAGGGATACATGTGGAAGTTTGTTACATAGGTAAACTAGTGTCCCGGGGGTTTCTTATACAGATTATTTCAACACCCAGGTACTAAGCCTAGTATCCAATAGTTAATTTTTCTGCTCTTCTCCCAACCTCCACCTTCAAGTAGGCCCCAGTGTCTGTTGTTCCCTTCTTTGTGTCCATGTGTTCTCATCATTTACTCCCACTTGTTAAGTAAGAACATACAGTATTTGGTTTTCTGTGCCTGTGTTAGTTTGCTAAGGATAATGGCTTCCAGCTGCATCCATGTCCTGGCAAAATACATGATCCTGTTCTTTTTTATGACTGCATAGTATTCTGTGGTGTGTATATACCACATTTTCTTTATCCAGTCTGTCACTGATGGACATTTAGGTTGATTCCATGTCTTTGCTACTGTGAATAGTGCTGCAGTGAATGTTTGCATGCATGTGTCTTTATGGTAGAATGATTGATATTCCTCTGAGTATATACCTAGTAATGGGATTGCTGGGTCAAATGGTAGTTCTGTTTTTAGCTCTTTGAGGAATTGCCACACTGCTTTCCACAGTGGTTGGACTAATTTCTACTCCCACCAACAGTTTATAATATAGTGTTCCCTTTTCTCCACTACCTTGCCGGCATCTGTTATTTTTTTACTTTAATAACAGCCATTCTGACTGGTGTAAGATGGTATCTCATTGTGGTTTTAATTTACATTTCTCTAATGATCAGTGGTGTTGGGCTTTTATTCATATGCTTCTTGGCTACATGTATGTCTTCTTTGAAAAGTGTCTGTCCATGTCTCTTTTTAATGGGGTTGTTTGGTTTTTTCCTTGTAAATTTGTTTAAGTTCTTACTGATTTTTCATAATAGGAAATGTTATTAGTATAGGTTTTATTTTGTTTTAAATAAAATCCTATTAACTGTTCTGGAAGGCAGTTAAGAGAAGGAAATCAAACTAGATACAGCCTAAAAGCTAAAATTTTGGCATCAAATATTATTTGAAGATAACTTAGAAGTTAGCATAAACATTCTATAAATAAAAATATAGGAAGATACAAATCAGTGTATAAAAATCCAATTTACACATCATTATTAAAATATGTCTTGTGTAAAATGAAATGCCCATCTATTAGGATTTGCTGTAAGGTTACCAAGGTATTGAAATACAGCAAGAAAAAATAATGACAAACTGCTTAATATAGTTTTGTTTTTAATGAAGTAGAGTATAAATAGCTGGAAACAGAATCATTCAAAGTAAAAATTTATAATGTGTGCTAGTAAACCAGTTATTATATAACAAAAGCAGGATGTAAGTTGAAATTTACTTTTAAAAATCTGATTTGATGGATGCTTGGGGCAAAATCCCAAGTTGGACAGGCATTGTCTTGTCCTTTGATCAATTTCCATCAGTAAAATCTGTCAGAGAAGTAAAGTAACTGGTAGCCTCTGGACACAAAATAGCTGTGACCAGCAGCATACCAACAGTACCACTATTCTCTTAAAATGAGGGAGCTATAAAAGTTTCAAACCGTCTCATCTTAGAAGCCTGTATACAGATAAAACTTGTTGACTTCTGAGAGATTATATCTGTGTACATAATTTGCTACAGATAAAATGAACTAGTTCAGTTAAAATCCTTTCTGAAATGAAAGCAATTTGTCTTTCATCAAAATTGGTTAATTTTAAATTTTGTTATCAACAGTTTACAATTGATACTTAAAGATGAGCTCTGAGGAAAGCATCAATACCATCTAAACCAATTATCTTTCAAGTTTTTTTTGTATAAAAAACAGAAAGAAAATGTGATGCTGATTTTCCTGTTCTTTTGTTTATTTGTTTTGAGATGAAGTCTCTGCTGCCTAGGCTAGAATGCAGCTCACTGCAACCTCTGCCTCCCGGGTTCAAGTAATTCTCCTGCCTCAGCCTCCTAAATAGCTGGGATTACAGGCCTGAGCCACCACACCCAGCTAATTTTTGTATTTTTAGTAGAGACAGGGTTTCACCATGTTAGCCAGGCTGGTCTCGAACTGCTGACCTCAAATTATCTGCCCTCCTTGGTCTCCCAAAGTGCTGGGATTACAGGCGTTGAGCCAACGTGCCCGGCTTCTTAATTTACTTTTTCCCTGTCCTCTACAAATTGCATTTTCTTTACATATATCTCCTTCTGAGCATCAGGTTTTTCATCTGTAAAACTGAGGTTGTACTAGAATCATCTCTAGGCTCACTCCTTCCCTGTTCTAGGTTCTGTGCTTGTCATTTTCATATCCTTTCTCCTTACCCTTATACTTTTATACTCAGATGTGGGTGTAGATGTGGTATATGTCTAAAATAAAACACTTTTCTAAGTCACACAAGGATATTCATAGTTTATATGTAACATAGTTTGTGTGAGAAGGAAGGGAAAAAGGACTGTGTCCCTGATTGTCTCCAAATTGCTGGGGGCCCAGTTTGTTGTACTAGAGCCTTGTCTAGGCTGAAAATCTATCAGAGCTGATCGACTGCCATCTTTGCCTACTAGAGAAAAGCTGGCAGCAAAGCTACCAAGGCCATATTTGATAATAAGATTAGAATCATACACCTTAGAGGTCAACTGATTTAATTCCTTAAATTAGTTCTTAAGTTATTTTTCTTAGAATTTAAAAGGCAGTTTAACCATTAAATACTGATTTAGGCCGGGCGCGGTGGCTCAAGCCTGTAATCCCAGCACTTTGGGAGGCCGAGGCGGGTGGATCACGAGGTCAGGAGATCGAGACTATCCTGGCTAACATGGTGAAACCCCGTCTCTACTAAAAATACAAAAAAAAAACTAGCCGGGCGTGGTGGCGGGCGCCTGTAGTCTCAGCTACTTGGGAGGCTGAGGCGGGAGAATGGCGTGAACCCGGGTGGCGGAGCTTGCAGTGAGCCGAGATCATGCCACTGCACTCCAGCCTGGGAGACACAGCGAGACTCCGTCTCAAAAAAAAAAAAAAAAAAAAAATACTGATTTAATAAAGTACTCATGATTTCTTCCAAATAAAATTATTTTTGCATTTGTATATCTCTGTGTATATACTTGGAACATAGTAGTATATCTTTGTGCAGGTATATATTTGTATCTGTAAAATCATTGCCTGGGAAATTTAGTTAACTGAGTTAAAGGATAAGAATATGTCTATGGCTTCATTACATAAACATGCCATATTTTGCAGAATCGTTAAAATACTACCTGATGTGAATGTATATGCAATTTTAACAGAATTTCAATGACGTGGGATGTTTGTTGTTTCCATAGATATAATATCTTACTTTTATTTTACTGGGAAGGTTGAATTGTGTGTGTGTGTGTAAAATCTTTTCCTTGATATGAATTATCTGTTTTTTAAAAAAAATATGTTTTGCAATCTACACTGTCAATTTATAAATGGACAATAAATCCAGAGGCCACACTACAAGTAAGTGGCAAAGCCAGGAATATACACTAGGCTCCTTACTTCTACTCCCATCTCATCTTCCATCAAGTAGACCAGCCAAGTAAAGCATGCCAGCCCACTAGGCTGTTCCTAAGAGGGACTTTTAGAGGAGCAAGTATTAAGAAAAGTATGTTTGGCCAAGCACGGTGGCTAGTCCCTGTAATCCCAACACTTTAGGAGGCCAAAGTGGGAGATTGCTTCAGGCCAGTAGTTCAAGACCATCCTGGGCAACATAGCAAGCCCCCGTCTACAAAAAATTTTAAAATTAGGCTTGGTAGTGCACACCCGTGGTGGTGCAAGCCAGGCTACTTGGGAGGCTGAGGTGGGAGGATCGCTTGAGCTTAGGAGTTCAAGGTTGCAGTTAGCTATGTTCACACCACTGTACACCAGCCTGGGTGACAGAGCCAGACCCTGTCTCCTAAGAAAAAAAAAAAAAAAAAGCAAGAAAGCTGGACTTGGTGTGTCACATGCCTATAGTCCCAGCTACTTGGGAGGCTCAGGCAGGAGGATGGCTTGAGTCCAGGAGTTCAAGACTAGCCTAAGCAACATAGTGAGACCCCATCTCTAAAAATAAGAAAAAAGTAAAAAAACACAAAAAACCTTAAGAGTATGTTTGATAGCAATGACTGAAATTATCAATGCCTCTTGAAGTATGGCCTGAAGTTACTCATTTTCTCTCAACATTTAATCTTCAACTTTTCTGTGTTCCCATATGCCTTTACATTTCTATTAAAAATATTTCATTCTTGTCTTATGAGGTGTGGTGGAAGTATACAGTGCATTTAGTTTACTCACTGAGTTGGGCAGAGCTGTGTTTACGTATATATGATATTTCAATAGGAAGTATGCATATGGAAATAAAAAGCAACAGGGCATACAGTGAAAACTTCCTCACTGCATTCCTCCAGAAACAACCAGTTACCAATATCTTGTGTCTCTTTCAGAGATACATGCATAAGGGAGCATGTTTGTATATATACTTTTTATATACCATATGTATATGTGATGACCCACGTTTTCTAACTGCTTTTTTACTTTTATTTTGGAGATTATTTGAGCTATCTTGTTTAATGGCAGCATGGTATTCCATTGTGTAGATATATCATAAGTTACTCTACCAGTAACATATTTATGTTGTTCCCAATATTTTCCTTTACAAACAATGCTGCAATGCCTACTGTATATGTGCTATGCATACATATACAAGTATATCAGTAGATGAAAGTCCTAGAAGTCGTGGACATTAGTCTAACCTCACTCTTAAAGTGACTCTACTACCTTTACAACAGTTAAAATTATCACCATAAACTAAGGTTGTGGGAACTTTATAATGTCCCAATTTGAATAAATTCTGTGCAAACAGGAGCATATTGGACTTCTCCAACCATCTCTTTCATGGCCAGAAATTTGAATTACCATTGTTTGTTGTTGTTAGAGACAGGGTCTCACTCTGTCACCCAGGCTGGAGTGCAGTGGCATGATCTCGGCTCACTGCATCCTCAGCCCCTCCAAGTAACTGGGACCACAGGCAAGTGCCACCACACCTGGCTAATTTTTATATATTTTTGTTGTTATTGGTAGAGACAAGGTTTCACCATGTTGCCCAGGCTGGTCTCCAACTCCTGAGCTCAAGCGATCCACCACCTCTGCCTCCCAAAATGTTGGGATTACAGGCGTGAGCCACTGTGCCTGGCCTTATCTTAAATGCACAATGATTTGAATGGTAGGCATATGCACCTTTCTGTTTATTCCTTTAGTCTTGGCTTAGCTCTTCTCAAACCTTTGCATCCTTACAAATCACTGTATTTCTGGGTGTCTCAGCTTCAGTCCTACTGACATTTTGGGCCAGATAATTTTTTCTTGTGTGAGGCTGACCTATGTATTGTGGGATGTTTAACAGCATCCCTGGCTTCTACCCACTAAAATGCCAGTAGTGCCACCCCCACCACTAGTTGTGACAACCAAATATGTTTCTAGACATGTCCTCTGGGGAACAAAATCATCCTTGGTTTAGAATCATTGTTCTCTGGGATTGAATATCCATCTACTTTAAGCACGATTTTTAAAAATAACGTAACATATACATAGTAAAAAAAATCAATGCAGTCATGGACTTTCTAAGTAAAAATAAAAAATTTAAAATTTATGAAAGTATTTGATGAGAAATAAACTATCCTCCCACACCGCCACCCAGTTCACTTGTTTACAATTATTTTTACCAGTTTCTCTTTTATCCCCCAGAATTATCAGTCTACAAACATCCATTTCTATTATAAACACAAATACTGATATACTACATGCAGTACTCTTTGAGTATCTTTTCCAGTTAATGCATATCTCTACCAGCACATGTTACTTCAGTTCTGAACACCTTAATGCTAAACAACGGTATAATATTCCATAGCTCGATGTCAATGTTTGACCCAATACTGTATTAAAGGACATTTAGGTTGTTTCCTATCTCCTACTACAAGCAATGCTGCAGCGAATAGCCTTTTGTATACACCATTTTATATATGTGGGAGTGTATATGTAGGATGAATAGTGATGGAATATCTGAGTGAAAAGGTATGGACATTTTACATTTTGGTAGATTTTGCACATATTTGAGACAGAAGGAATTTTTTTTTTTTTTTGAGACGGAGTTTTGCTCTGTCTCCCAGGCTGAAGTGCAGTGGTGCGATCTCGGCTCACTGCAAGCTCTGCCTCCCGGGTTCACGCCATTCTCCTGCCTCAGCCCCCTGAGTAGCTGGGACTACAGCCGTCCGCCACCACGCCTGGCTAATTTTTTGTATTTTTAGTAGAGGTGGGGTTTCACCATGTTAGCCAGGATGGTCTCGGTCTCCTGACCTTGTGATCTGCCCGCCTCGGCCTCCCAAAGTGCTGGGATTACAGGCGTGTGCCACAGCGCCCAGCCAACAGAAGGAAAATTACGGACACAATTGGTAAGGAATTTTGTTAATTTTCAGAGTTGTAATAATGGTACTGTCATTATGCAGGACAATGTCTTTATTCCTGAGAGTCATATGCCTTAGCATTTAGGAGCAAAGGGTCATGACATTTGTAGCTTACATTCAAATGGTCCAGAAAAATATGTTTGTGTATGTGGGGCGTGTATGTGTGTGTATATATACATATAAAGCAAATGTGACAAAGTTCGTAAAAGTGTCGAATATAGGTGGAATTAAATACAGGTGTTCTCTGTATGGTTCTTTCAACCTGTATGACTGATTGATTGACCGACAAGGTCCTTGTCTGTTACCCAGGCTGGATTGCAGAGGTGCAATCTTGGCTCACTGCAATCTCCACCTCCTGGGCTCAAACGATCCTCCCACCTCAGCCTCCCAAATACCTGGGACCACAGGCGCACACCACAATGCCCAGCTAGTTTTATATATATATATATACACACACACACACATATATACACACACACACATATATATATATATATTTGGGGGGGTGGGGGAGGTATAGACGGGGTTTCGCCATGTTGCTCAGGCTAGTCTCGAACTCCTGGGCTCAAGCGATCAGCCTGCCTAGGCCTCCCAAAGTACTGGAATTACAGGCATGAGCCACTCTGCCTGACCTGCTGTATCTTTTTAAGTGTTTAATGATTGCTCTAACTCAAGCAGCAGAAAGACTGAGATATAAAGTTGAGGGAATTTCCCAGAATATCAAAAAGAGAGACAGAAAATATGAGAAAAAAAGATAAAACAGAGGATCAATGTGGGAAATTCAATAACCAATAATTTTCGTTTCAGAGAGGAAAAGCAAACAGAACATAACCAAAGGAAGAGGATAATTCCTCAAAGTTGAAGAAATGAATCTTCAGACTATTATAAGAGCTCCCTGAAGTTTGAGCAGCATTGCTAACATTTACTGAGCACTTTTTATTGTTGGCTAAGCACTTGCATGAGTTATCTCAATTCTCATTAACAACCCTTTGAGGTACTTTGTATCCTCAACTGAGGCCTAGGAAGGTTACCTTGACCGAGGTCACACAGCAAGTAAGTGGCAGAGCTGGAAATTTGGCCCATGCAATATGACTCACTTAGATTCTCAACCACTGTACTGCTACTACTTAGCTAAAAAGATCAACTCACAGGCCAAATTATTAAGTTCAGAATCCACAGCATAAAATTAAGATCCTAAAAGCTTTCATAAGGGAAAACGCAGACAACCTGGGGGAGGAAGGGGGGATTCAGCATTACAGTTTATCAGTCATACTGCATGTTGAAAGATAACGGAACAATATCTTCAAAGCACTGATGCTGAATTGTTTTTTGTTTGTTTCTTTGTTTATTTGTTTTTGACACGGAGTCTTGTTCTGTCACCCAGGCTGGAGTGCAGTGGTGCTATCTCAGCTCACTATAACCTCAGCCTCCCCGGGTACAAGCGATTCTCCTGCCTCAGCCTCCAGAGTAGCTGGGACTACAAGCCCAGGCCACCATGCCTGGCTAATTTTTGTATTTTCAGTAGAGATGGGATTTTGCCATGTTGGCCAGGCTGGTCTTGAACTCGTAACCTCAGATGATCCACCCCAGCCTCCCAAAGTGCTGGGATTACAGGCATGAGCCACTGCACCTGACCTATTGCTTTTCACTGTAAACCTTGTTATAATTGTATGGTTATTTTTTCACTATATATGTCTTTGATATAAAAATCTGTTTAATATTACTACAGGTATATTGTTCTGCCACTGAAGCTCCATATTATTGTCAAATAAAACTGTAAATCCAGGAAATTTTTAAAATAAAAGTTTACCTGAAGCAACCAAATGGCACCTTTAAACAATGGAACTGTGCTCCACCTGACTCCGACCAGGTAGAATTCACCAAAAGATAGTGAAAGTTTTCTTAGGAAAAAAAAGAGCAATACTCAATTCTTTTCTTTGGAAACTGATTCTCAAAGGAATCATAATTTACCATGTACTTTACTTGGTAAAAGACGAATCTGGAAAAAATTTGTTATCAAAGCAAATTGTCTCCATCTTTGATACACTGGTTTTATAAGTCACCAAAGCTCTGAAAAACATACTTCATAATTTTTTGGGCTTCCCATAAACTCAGTGGAGAAATGTAATGCAATAAAAGTATAATATCATCATTTATGAATATCTGCTGAGCTCTTGTGTGTAAGATGCTGCAAGAAGTGCTGTATTAATGTAAAAAATTGTTTTTAAAAACCTCCAGTGTTAAAATATATACAGGCTTGAAATGGAATAAATCTTCTATAACCTCCCTGGGTCTCACTGTCTTTATCTTAAAATCAGAAGGGGTAGGGTTAGAGTTGGATTAGGTGATCTTGAAGCCATTTCTAGTTCTTCAACCATATCCTCGCTCCTCCATCTTAATAAAAGACTAGTTGGAACATGTGCTTTAGACTCTCAGTTCACCTGGATAGCTCGTTACATGTTTAATTAATAATTTTGGCAGGTGAATCTGTGCGGAAGCCTTGGGCTGGATGTGTGTGTTTGCCCGGCTCTCTGAATCCCCTTTTGTGAAGGCCGTGGGGCTACCACAGAGAGGCTTGTTTGCTGTCTGCTCCTAGAGCAGCTGCCGCTTTCTTCCTTTATCCTTCATCAAGCAAAAGAAAATGCAGTGATGTTTGTGCGTGCTTTAGATGAGGAGAATGCACTCCAGACAGGTTATTCTCTGGGTTAAAGTGGATGGGGTGAGCACAGAGGAGCTCGGTTCAATGGGAAGAGAGGTCGTGGCAGCATCTGCCCTCTTATTTCAACAGTTTCAGTCTTGAATATAGAATGTGTTCAGAGAGAGGCGAGCGAAGAAGTTAAAAAATGCACTACTGCTTAGTTTCTCAGCCAGTTTGGGGAGTGGAGGTGGAGAGTGGGAGGGCAGAAAGGGACATACAGCTAGTTTTCTCTTTCTATTATTAAATCCCTTCTCATTTCATGATCTCCACTTCAGAGATTCTTATAGCAGTCTCTTTTGTGTAACTGCTAACTGACTAAAGAACACTATTTCATACTTATATGCAGGAAATGGCAAAATTACAAATATTTTCATCCTCTGATATTAATGATCAAACTGCTTTCCATAGGCACTGGCCTCACACAGTACTACAGGACCAAATATTTTAAATCAAAACCACTAAGAACGTAACAGCAAACACAGAACCATAAATACAGCAAAAGAGTAAACAAAAATGGAAAAATATGAGAAGATAACCAATATCACCACTTCATGAGGGAAAGGGAAAAAAGCCACAAGAAAATAAGTAATTTTACAAGAGAGGGAAAAATAAAAGAAAGAAGAGAAACAGGTGCGGAGCGAAGGCAAAAGGAAGAGAGAGAATGCACAGTAGACTGCAATAAAGACATGAATATTATTGTGCATTCCTATGCTTTCGTGTGTGACTTGCCTAGTCTGCTGTCTTTTATTCTATATACCTATGTGACTGGTTGTGATAAAAATGGGTATCTTCCTTAGAAAGTCCAGCAAATAGTGTCAGGCACAGTGGCTCATGCCTGTAATCCCAGCACTTTGGAAGGCTAAGGTGGCAGCATCGCTTGAGCCCAGGAGTTTGAGACTAGCCTAGGCAACACAGTGAGACCCAGTCTCTACAAAAAATAGAAAAATTAGCCGGATGTGGTGGTGTGTGCCTGTAGTTCCAGCTACTCAGGAGGCTGAGGCAGGAGGATCACTTGACCACGGGAGGTTGAGACTGCAGTGAGCCAGGATCATGCCACCACACTGTCTCACATATGGCATTACTTTTCCTTGCAAAACATGAAATATTTACACATTTTCTCTAACAGTACCCTTAGATTACTCAGTAATATATTCATGATTGTTTCAAATGATTGGTATAGGAAACATGACATTCTGCCAGCAAGTTAGTTGAGAGTGCCCTAGAAACTGTCTGCCTGAACCTATAATCCTTCAAACATAGACCCTAACTTTAGAGGGGCCCAATCAGCTACTAAGACAGATCTTTGTTGTACATGCAGTTTATGTTTATGCAGGACTCCTAGTTCCTGAAAAGAATGTTCATTTGACTTAAAATATGTAAACAAGTAGCATACCAACATATTAAAATTAGAGAAGCTAGAGAACAAGACTGGAGATTCTTCTCCAACCACAGAGTTGTTAAGAATTGATCGTGAAATCAAATCAAAAGGCTAACTTTACGGATTCAGATGGCAAAATGAAGAGGCAGGGTCAGGAAGGGAGAATGAGGCAGGGTCAGGAAGGGAGAATGAGGTCTAGATGACAACTGCGCTGAAGCTGTGTGGTCCCAGGGTACCAGTTTCCCCTAGCAGTCACATTATATCAGTTAATCTTACAATGTGTTCATATAAAACAGCTTTTTACTACAGCTATGTAAGCACCTTGGCCCCTATTTCACGGTCTGTGTTTTCTTTCTCTTTCCTTCTGTCCTTCCCTCCTTCCCTCCTTCCTTCCTTCCTTTCTTCCTTCCTTTCTTCCTTCCCTCCTTTCTTTTTTTTTTTTTTTTTTTTGACAGAGTCTCGCTCTGTCACCCAGGCTGGAGTGCAGTGGCGTGATCTCGGCCCACTGCAACCTCCGCCTCCCGGGTTTAAGCAATTCTCCCTGCCTCAGTCTCCCGAATAGCTGGATTACAGGTGCCCGCCCCATGCCTGGCTAATTTTTGCATCTTTAGTAGAGATGGGGTTTTGCCGTGTTGACCAGGCTGATCTTGAACTCCTGACCTCAGGTGATCAGCCCACCTTGGCCTCCCAAAGTGCTGGGATTATAGGCGTGAGCCACTACTCCCGGCCTGTGTTTTCAAATATATTATAGTAATCCTAATATATATATATATAAATATATATATAAAAATATAAATAAATCTAAACTTGTGAGACAAATTACAAGATGATGTTATTTACTGTAAGACAAACATTTTAAAAAAAATTATTTACTTCATGTCGCATAATCCCTTAGAGCATTTAAAAATGCAAATATTCAATTAAAAATTCAATACATACATTACAGAACCTGCATAATTTAAATTTTATTACAAACTATATACAACTTTAGAAAAACTCATGGTATAAGTCTATAATATCATTAAGTTCAAGAAAGAGGAAGGAAAAATGGGCTTTTCAAAAATATGCATATCGGAATTTATTTGATTTATACATTTTATAAATAAAAAGATTTTAAAAGAAGTGAATAAGACATGGTCTTCTGAAAATCAAGGTAAAGACCTATAAAATAATAATCACAATTAATAAAAATATTTTAACATTCAAGAATGAATTTTTGGACATAAACTGAAGGTATTACCTTATCCTTTATTTCTTGAACCCTGGTTTTGAAAATTTATTCAACTTTTTTTTTTTGAGACAGAGTCTTGCTCTGTCGCCCAGGCTACAGTACAGTGGCACAATCAGCTCACTGCAGCCGCAAATTCATGGGCTCGAGCGCGCCTCCTGCCTCAGCCTCCCAAGTAGCTGGGATTATATGCATGTGCCACCACATCTAGCTAGTTTTTAAATTTTTTGTAGAGATGGAGTCTCACTGTGTTGCCCAGCTGGATCTCCAACTCCTGGGCTCAAGCTATCCTCCTGCCTTGGCTTCCCAAAGTGTTGGAATTACAGGTGTGAGCCACTGCATCCGGCCGAACTATTCGATTTTTTATTCAAGAATCCCAAGTACATAATCTGACTAATGGTGAGAATTCAAATCAGTGAAGTGCCATAATATAATTAACCTTCATTTCACAGATAGAAGCATGGACAGAAATGGAGTAGAGAAGTGACTCAGTAGTGGTTACTCATCTAAATAAAAGCACTCTAATGCTCAAGATCACAGAATGTTAAAATTGCAAGGGATCCTAGATATCAGTGATCCAGCCCTTTACCTTGTTGGTCACTATGTATATATCCGCCCCCTCCCCCCCGCCTTTTTTTTTTGAGAGAGTCTTCCTCTGTGGCCCAGGCTGGAGTGCAGCAGCGGGATCTCGGCTCACTGCAAACTCTGCCTCCCAGGTTCAAGTGATTCTCCCGCCTTAGCCTCTGAGTAGCTGGGATTACAGGTGTGCGCCACCATGCCTGGCTAATTTTTGTATTTTTAGTAGATACAGGTTTCACCATGTTGCCCAAGCTGGTCTCCAACTCCTGGCCTCAAGTGATCTGCCTGCCTCTGCCTCCCAAAGTGCTGGGATTACAGGCATGAGCCACCAAACCTGGCCTATATCCTATAAATTGATGGCTTTGGCAGACATGTGCTGGCAGCTTTTAACCCTTCTACTGTGAGAAGGATGTGTAGGAGAGAAGCCAGATCCAGGGTCAGTGGATGAGCTATCACCTGTGCAAGTTCATATTTGCTTCATTTCTAGCTCATCCCAGATATATACATTCCATGCTGAACTTATTGAGGATTTCCTCACTGGATTCCACTACTGCTGGTGCCACTTGGGTCCTCATAGTGTTTCCTTTTCCTTCTAGTTGTAGGGGAATAAAGCATTCCTTTATTTTCCAAGGGTTGGCTGAGTTAAATCACATGAACATGTGTTCTATTTCAAATGTGTTTGAAACTGGGCTTGATGCCTTAAGGAATTTTGCTAGGGACATCTAGATTTCTTTTTTCTGCACACTTCTTAAGACTCTGTGGCCAGCTAACTCTCAGGCTCCTTTGCTGCACTCAGATTGCTGGCTTCAGTTATACAGAGGAAAGACTTGCCACATTCAAAAATGCTTTCCCTGGAATTGAAATGAGTTTGCGAAAGGTAGGGCTTGAAGTAACCCATAGGATTACATTTTATTCTCAGTCTTGTACATCTTATTTACCTTGTTGGAAAGCATTATTTCTCTTTATCTTTCAAGGTGACCCAAAAGCATCCAAAACCAGGTTTCCAAGAATTATAGCCTGTGTCCTCTAATGAAATGCCAACATTCACTCTCTTTAAAAGTAAAAATATCAAGATTATGTAGTCATTAAAAAGAGTAAGTTTGAACTAAGTGTTCTAAGATTTGACGTCTATGATGAGTGGAATGGAAAAAGCAAGTCATAACAGTAAGTATATGATTCTGTTTAAAATACTTACATTTGCCTGTGTGTAAAAGGCAAAGATCTGGATTGAGCACACGGTGGTTAACCGGGGAGTGGGACTGTGGTGTGTACAGAGGGCGAGGAAGGGGCTTGCACTTGTTCCTTAACTCATTTCTGAATTGTTCTGAATTGTCTAGATTATTCACTGAGTTAGTAGTGCTTAAAAATTAATTAGAAGACATCACACACATTCACCGAGAATCCTTATCAATCTTTACTGCATTTAAAGTCTGGAAACGGTTACATTCTCAGTTTGACTGGTTTCATGCAGTGTTCAATTGCTTCACCTGACACTCCTCGGGTATCAGGTTCTGTGCCAGGCACGGAAGCTACTAAGATGAATAACACCTGGTCCATGACAGGATGGCATCTACCCCAGAACACAGGTAAGAGAGACAGTGAATTTGGTAAAAATGGGCACCGTCATCAGTAGGCATACATCAGCTCCCTCATTTGATTCACAATTGGCCTTCTGCAGGCTTCATCTCTTGGCAATGCAATTGGCAGGCGTCATCCTTTTATACTTAAACTCCAAGTTTAGGATTAAGACTCCAGTTATTACTGCCAAGTACAGAAGGCGTCCTTGGGGAAAGAGAAGTCTCCTGAGCATACCCACTGGGGTACCTAGAATAGATTTTGCAGCGACACACAGATCCTGTGTTGTCTGGAGTCTCTGCTGAGTAATGTAGATTTTGGGACAGCAAAAGGGAAGCTGGTGACTTTGAACCAAATTTTACCTTTCAACTGAATCCAGGGGAATAATTTGCAACAGAGTGGCAGATGATACAAAGTGCTATGTTGAACACTAGATTGTGCTTTATTTTTTCCGCCCAACTTCACGTTTCCATGCACCACAATGTTGATGCTATAAATATTGGATGCCACGCTTACCTGACAGGCTTCTTCCATCCCACCTGGGCGCGGGGGCTCAGAGCGAGCGCGAGAGCCGCGGCTGGAGCCCGCCTCTCGCGGCTGGAGAGGACTCAGCCGGCCGCAGGTTCTGCTGCTTGCCCGGGTGCCCTAGTCGCTTCCCCGCCAGGGCTCCCGCAGTCAGCCCCACGCGCGCACGCGCGTTCACCTCGGGCGGCCTCGACGCCTCAGGGCTTCGGCAGAGATGCGACTGGCCGGCTCCAGCTGGCAGGGCGGTGAGCGAGTGCTCGCGGCCACGTGACCGACGCCAACATGGCGGCGCCCAGCGGCGTCCACCTGCTCGTCCGCAGAGGTAAGCGCGTGGAGGACAATCCTGTGAGGGTTCACACGGTTGTTCACTCGGTACGCACCCGGGTCCAAAGGGATGCACACCCGCGCTGAGAATTCTCGGCGCACACGACTGTACTTTCAGTCTTTACAGACACACGCAGGCACACACGATGACACATTCACACACCCCAGGAACACACGCAAAAATTTGTTCACTGATCACCCGCCTAGACCACGTCACCACGTGGCATCTATTCGCAATTACTCCTTGAGATTTGCGGGCCATCGTCTGAAGTTTTTTTTCCCAACTTCGGTTGTATCATTAGTGTAACAAACATTTATTCTGTATGCCGAACGAAGAAACCTATGGTAATTCTGAAATGCATCTGGACACCCGATTTCCTTCCCTAGAGCTTATGTAGACATGCCTTTTGGGGACTTGCAAAATGTGATTGTTTTCTTCCAGTGACTTAAAGTTAAGAAGATAAGAAAAGATGTCTGGGCAGTTCTAAGTAGGTTTTATCCTGCGTGAGTGTTGAGATTTTAGTATATATACAAATGCCTTTGCAGCAGAATTGGGGAAATCTTTGTTGGATTTGAACTAGGTTCTGAATCTTTGTTGGAAAGAACTGGAAAGTTTTTTCAAGGACGGGGAAAGAGGAAAACTCATACTTTGAGGAGCTACTTAAGTGTCAGGCATGTAGGAACAGTTTTGTGAGGTAAATATTATTTTCATAGTAATAGCTACTGTTTATTAAGTGCCTTTTAAGTACACGATACTGTGTTAAGCGCCTTACATGTGCTTGCTTCCTTTTAAAACTCAATGAGTGAGACCCTGGGAGGTCGAGAGGCTGCAGTGAACGGTGATCTTACCACTGCACTCCAGACTTGGCAACAGAGCCAGACCCTGTCTCAAAAACAAAAACAAAAACCCTGTGAGTTAGGAATTATTTTCTCTTTGCAGAAGGGAAAAGTGAGGCTAGAGAGGTTAAGTAACATGACTAAGGTCACACAAATGGTAAGAGGCAGAATGTTCATTTGAACATGATTCTAATTTTTTTTTTTTTTAACTCATTTCTCTGTACTGCATGACATGGTCACTCCATAGAAGTCTGTGTGTAAAGTTCAGCAGAGACAGTACAGGATGAGTGTGTGCAAGAAGTGAAGAGAGCCCGGGCACGGTGGCTCACGCCTGTAATCCCAGCCAAGGCGGGTGGATCACTTGAGGTCAGGAGTTCAAGACCAGCCTGACCAACATGGTGAAACCCCATCTCTGCTAGTATACAAAATTAGCTGCACATGGTGGCACATGCCTGTAATCCCAGCTACTTGGGAGACTGAGATAGGAGAATCGCTTTAACCCAGGACGTGGAGGTTGCAGTGATCCGAGATCGCATCACTGCACTCCAGCCTGGGCAATAGCGAGACTGTCTCAGAAAAAAGTAAAATAAAATAAAAATAATAAAAAATAAGAAGTGAAGAGGAAGATATTTTTAGAGAGGAAGAAGGTTGGTAATGCAATAGACTTCAGTGTTAGTGGAGATGAGAAAGGAGCCACAGGAATATTGGAGGGAGAGGTGTGTATGGGAAAGGTGATGTAGTGAGCATTGTGGACTGGTTGCATGGAGGAATGGAGATGAGCATGAGAGTGTAGCCTTGTGAAAAGACAGCCAATTTATATCTCTTAACATCTGGGCTCCAGGCCTGGCAAGGTGGCTAATGTCTGTAATATTACCCAGCACTTTGAGAGGCCAAGGTGGGCAGATGACTTGAGGCCAGGAGTTCAAGACCAGCCTGGCCAACATGGTGAAACCCTGTCTCTACTAAAAATACAAAAATTAGCTGGACTTGGTGGCGCATGCTCATAATCCCAGCTACTTGGGAGGGGGAGGTGGGAGGATCACTTGAACCCAGGAGGCGGAAGTTGTAGTAAGCCGGAAAAAAAAAAATCTGGGTTCCAGTCCAGACTTTCTTTACTAATTAAGTTACTTTTCTGTTTCTTCTTTTCACAAGAAATCATGGCCTTCAGACTTCATTTTTGTGTGCTTCTGGTAATGGTGAGAAGGATCTGAGTAGATAGTCAATGTAGAGGAGGAGCCAAAAAACAAAAAAAAAAAAACCTGAAAACATACATAGGTGTATATATATACACCTATGCATGTATAAACATATTCTTGTATGTACATATATATGTATTAGGTTGGTACAAAAGTAATTGCAGTTTTAGAATCACTTAATGACAAAAACTGCAATTACTTTGCACCAGCTTTATATATAACATCTCTTTGCAGATTACAGAAATAGCATTAATCTTTTCTTTCTTTTTGATCACTTGTGATTTTGACAAATGATGGTTTAGACAATCTTGAGAAAAGATATATGGAAGTCAGGCCAAATTATTGGTTCCTATAATCCATCCCACTGTATCCCAAAGTGTTGCAACAACCAAGAAGTGGATCCTCTGATTAGAGGAGAGAAGGAAAGTGTGTCATCAGGAAGCTGTTTTAATGATGGGAAAGGGCCCTTTTTTGGACTATCCATAGCTAGTTTTAAATTGCAGAGAGGTTTTCCTGCTACCTGATCCCCACCCCCAATAATTGAAAATGAAGGGTAAATTCACGAAGACTCCTCTCGCCACTCTCTTCCTCCCTTTCACCCATCTAGATTGATATAAAGCAATCCATTACAAGTCTTCGTGTACCAGGATTTATCATCAGCATCTCCGAGCATCATTTCTTCTTGAAATATAGGAAGACTTTTTTTTAACCTTTTAAAAAGGGCATGAGGTTTCTCTTGTGATGCCTCAACTCATTGTGGCTTTGGTCACAGTATACCCTGTAAACAGTAGTTACCTAGCTCCTCTCACCATTTCTACTCCTTACTAGATTATTAATTGTTGTTGAACAGGAGCTTTGTCTTATGTATCTTTCTGTCTTTATAAGCACAGTACCTGGCTCAAAGTTAAACTCATTAAAAGCATACTGAATTGAGAGGCTGTTAAGACTTGTTCTCTTCCATCATGGTCTAACGAGGGAGGGGTAGAAACTTTGAGTAGTGACATTGGAAAGAGGAAAAGACAGATCAGCCTTCTGGAACCAAGAGAGAAGGTAACAGGGGCCTTTAAGGGACTAAAATACTCCCAAGTACTAGCACTGGCAGGAAATCCCTTACTCAGAGTACAGAATCCCTACCCTGGGGCCCCAGGAACTCACTCCCAGCCCTCACTTCACTGGAATCCCTGGTCTAGCTCAGGCCACTAAGTAAGATCCCAGTGAGTATGAAAAGGAATAAGGAAATCTCACCTTGAATTGTAATAATCCACGTGTCAAGGGCGGGACCAGGTAGAGGTAATTGGATCATGGGGATAGTTTCCCCCATTCTGTTCTTGTGAAAATGAGTGAGTCTCAGGAGATCTGATGGTTTTATAAGCATCTGGCATTTTCTCCTGCTTGCACTCATTCTGTCTCCTGCCACCCTGTGAAGAGGTGCCTTCTGCCATGATTATACATTTCCTGAGGCCTCCCGAGCTATGCGGAACTGTGAGTCAATTAAACCTCTTTTCTTTATAAATTACCCATTCTCAGGTATTTCTTCATAGCAGTGTAAGAACAGATTAATACAGCAAGTAAGAGGGCATATTTTCTTTCTTTCTTTTCTTTTTTTTTAATTTGAGACAGAGTCTCGCCCTGTAGCCCAGGGTGGAGTGCAGTGGTGTGATCTTGGCTCACTGCAACCTCTGCCTCCCAGGTTCAAGCGATTCTCCTGCTTCAGCCTCCCGAGTAGCTGGGACCACAGGTGCCCACCACCACGCCTGGCTAATTTTTGTATTTTTAAGTAGACACAGGGTTTTGCCGTGTTGGCCAGGCTGGTCTCTCTCAAACTTCTGACTTCAGGTGATTCACCTGCCTCAGCCTCCCAAAGTGCTAGGATTACAGGCATGAACCACTGCACCTGGCCATTTACTTATTTTTAATAAATATATAAAAAAAAGTACTTTTGTTCACTTGTGACTGTAAGGCCCTAGACTCTTCCAACTGAGAATTTTGTTACCTTAGTGGTTTTTTTCAAAAATATAATATCCAGGCAGGGGAGGGGGAATTTTGTTACCTTAGTGGTTTTTTTCAAAAATGTAATATCCAGGCAGGGGAGGGGCTATTATACACCATGAGTTAAGTACTTTAAACGTTTGCTAACTGCCCTGAGATCCTTGCTATCTTGTATAGCTTCTGCAGGAAAATGTCTGCTCAGTTTTGCCAAACCAATTTTTTTTTTTAATTGAGACGGAGTCTTGCTCTGTCGCCCAGGCTGGAATGAAGTGGCTTGATCTTGGCTTACTGCAACCTCTGCTGCCCAAATTCAAGTGATTCTCCTGCCTCAGTCTCCTGAGGTATCCGCCACCATGCCAGGCTAATTTTTGTATTTTTAGTAGAGACGGGGATTTTGCCATGTTGGCCAAGCTGGTCTCGAACTGCTGACCTCTGGTGATGCACCTGCCTCGGCCTCCCAAAGTGCTGGGATGACAGGCATGAGTCACCATGCCCAGCGCCAAACCAACTTATAATTAAACTTTTGGGATGCAATTCATGGGTGATTTGGAAAATGCTAATATTCCTAAGTTTAGTTTCCTATTACTTAGACTACATTCCTGTTGACAACCAGAGAATGGAAATGGAGTTTTGCCGTATGACATCTTTTAACAAATACATTCCAATTGTATTATAATGTGGCATGTTACTACACAGATTAAGAAATACTTACAATGAAACCATGCCTCTAAAGTCCTAAGTGCTCCTAAATCCATACATACTTGTATGTGTTTTCCTCTATTTGAAACAGCTAGCTTCCTTCCTTCCTTCCTTCCTTTTTTTTTTTTTTTCCAGGGTCTTGCTCTGTCACGCAGGCTGGAGCGCAGTGGCACAATCACAGCTCACTACAGCCTCAACTTCCTGAGCTCAACCAGTCCTCCCACCTCAACCCCCTGAGTGGCTAGGCGCACACCGCCACACCCAGCTAATTTTTTGTTTTTTCCATAAAGACAGGTTATCATCATGCTGCCCAGGCTGTGAAACAGCTTTCTTTCTTATTTATTTTACGTTTTGTTTCAGTAGTTTTTGGGGTACAAGTAGTTTTTCATTACATGGATGAATACTTTAGAGGTGAATTCTGAGATTTTAGTGTACTCATCACCCAAGCAATGTACACTGTACCCGATATGTTGTCTTTTTTCCCTCACCCCCATGTCCCTAGAGTTCATTATATCGCTCTGTAAGTTTTTGCATCCTCATAGCATAGCTCCTACTTATAAGTGAGAACATACAGTATTTGGTTTTCTTTTCCTTCACTTAGAATAATGGCCTCCAGTTCCATCCAAGTTGCTATAAAAGATATTGTTTTTTTCCTTTTTATGGCTGAGTAGTATTCTATAGTGTCTTTTTTTTTTTTTTTTTTTTTTTGAGACAGAGTCTCTCTGTCACCCAGGCTGGAGTGCAGTGGCACAATCTCGGCTCACTGCAACCTCCATCTCCCGGGTTCAAGCGATTCTCCTGCCTCAGCCTCTGAGTAGCTGGGACTATAGGCATCCGCCACCACACCTGACTAATTTTTGTATTTTTTATAGAGGCAGGATTTCACCATGTTGGCCAGGCTGGTCTCAAACTCCTGACCTCAAATTATCCACCCACTTTGGCCTCCCAAAGTGCTGGGATTACAGGCATGAGCCACCGTGAATACCACATTTTATTTATCTACTCATTGGTTGATGTGAAACAGCTTTCTGTACTACAAATAGTTCCTGTCTTCTGTTGAAATTAAGAAATTTCAATGTATACTGCAGGGCATATAGACCCTCAGTGATGAATGCTCATTGAAAGTAAGAAATTTCAGTGTATACTACAGGGCATATAGACCCTCAGTGATGAATGCTTTGCAGTCATTAAAAAAAAAAAGATATTGACCTGCATTTGTTGGTATGGAATGATGTCCACAAAATACATTATTTGGGAAAAGCAAGTTGTAAAACAATATAAGATACTCACATTTTGTAAATAAAGTATCAATATTTCTGTGTGTGTATACATGTGTCTAAGTTCATATAACATGTATATACACAGAGTATGACATACAACTAGATATTTATAGTTTCTATTTTTTTTTTTTTTAGACAGAGTCTCGCTCTCACTCAGGCTGGAGTGCAGTGGCGCGATCTCGGCTCACTGCAAGCTCCCCTTCCCGGGTTCATGCCATTCTTCTGCCTCAGCCTCCCGAGTAGCTGGGACTACAGGTGCCCACCAACACGCCCAGCTAGTTTTTTGTATTTTTAGTAGAGATGGGGTCTCACTGTGTTAGCCAGAGTGGTCTCGATCTTCTGACCTCATGATCCGCCCGCCTTGGCCTCCCAAAGTGCTGGGATTACAGGTGTGAGCCACCATGCCTGGCCAATATTTATAGTTTCCATGAAATACCCACTTTCCTCAAGCATTAGAAATCCATGAAAATCAGTGTGGATGCTACATATCTTAGGGAACTTGGCAAAGATGGGAGAAGTATTACGTGTATGCAGAGCTTCATTTGAACAACATCTTGTTTTATAGCTGAAACAGCTTGTTCTTGTGGAGATTGAATTTTCTTTTTAAGCTTTTGAACATGGAGACAGTTAAACATAATGCAAAAGTAGAGGGAACAGTACAATGAACTCCCACGTAGCCATCATCTGGTTACAGTAGTCATCAACCTATGGCCACTATTGTTACATCTATACCCCCAGCCACTTTGCCTCCCCACAGCTGGATTATTTTGAAGCACATTCCAGCTATATTATTTCATCTGTAGATTTTTTACCATGTATCTCTAAAAGATAGGGAGCCTTGTTTTTCTTCTTATGTTGTACATATCAGTTCTAGAATTTGCATTATAATTTCCATTTCTCTGTTGAGATTTCCCACCTGTTTACTCATTATGTTCATCTTTTCCCTTAAGTACTTGAACATACATATTTATAACAGCTTTTTAAAAGGCTGTTAATTCTATTATTGGGTCCCCTCAGAGTCTGTTTCTGTTTTATTGACTGCTTTTTTTTTTTCTTTTGGTTGTACATTATATTTTCCTGCTTCTTTCCATGTCATGTAATTTTTTTTTTTTTTTTTTTTAGAGAAGGGCCTTGTTCTGTCACCCAGGCTGGAGTGCAGTGGCACAATCATAGCTCACTGCAACCTCAAACTCCTGGGCTCAAGTGATCCTCCTACCTCAGCCTGCCAAGTAGCTGAGACTATAGGCACACACCACCATGTCTGGCTAATCATGTAATATTTAGTTTTATAAGTGACATGACAGATAATATCTTGGTGGAGATTATGTTGTTTTTCTTTAGCATATGTTTTAAAGAACCGCCAGGCAGTTTGTTAAATCTGCTTGATTCTTTCAAGCCTGAAAGAATCAAACAGAGTTTTGATTCTTCATCTTCTGTTAGGAGTTTTGATTCTTCATCCTCTGTTAGGATGGATCTATTTGTGTTTTGCTGTTGGTTCTAGGGAGTGGCTGAGGCCAGTGTGGGCTCATGTGTTGTATTGTTTTCTTTTAAGTTTCATGGTCCTGCATTGCCTGATATCCAGTGCCAAGATATAGTTGCTTCACATGTTTTGTCTAATTGCTTAAGACAGGTGGGAATTCTAATACCAGTTATGCTGAAATGGATGGAAAAGGATATATATATATATATATTTTTTTTTTTTTTCTTTTTCTTTTTTTTTTGAAACAGAGTCTCTGTCGCCCAGGCTGGAGTCCAGTGGCTCATTCTCAGCTTACTGCAACCTTCTCCTGGGTTCAAACAGTTCTCCTGCCTCAGCCTCCTGTGTAGCTGAGATTATAGGCACATGCCACGACGCCTGTCTAATTTTTGTATTTTTAGTAGAGACGAGGTTTCACCATGTTGGCCAGGCTGGTCTCCAACTCCTGATCTCAAGTGATCCGCCTGCCTCAGCCTCCCAAAGTGCTGGGGTTACAGGCATGAGCCACCACACCCAGCTGGATATTAATTTTTTTTAAATCTATAAGTTTACTTTCCAGTTTTTTTTTTGAAAATTATTTATTGAAGCAACTGGTTAGTCTGTTGTTTCTGTGGAGCTTTGCATTTTCTGGATTTTGCTGATTGTAGTATATTCCACAGGGCTTGTTGAAGATGTTCCTCTATAAAATGGTAATTAGATCCAAGGCCTGACTTAAGTTAGACATTTTTTGTTACAAGTACTTCATAGTGGTGTTGCTGGAGACATTGTGGCCTGGAGACATTGGAGACATTAGTGGCCATTGGCGATCATTACCTGGCTCATTAGGAGTTTACATATGACAATATTTTAATTACTCCTTCTTTATTTATCAGCTAGAAAACATCTGCAAAGAGAAACTTTCTCATCAAGTATTTCATTACCCTGACAGGCCCTGTCCCAGCAAGGAAAGTTAAATGGTTTGTTCTCTTTATTTATCAGTTTTAAAAATACCATAGTCGCCCGCTTATCCAATGGGGGTATGTTCCCAGACCCCTAGTGGATGTCTGAAGCCACAGATGGTACTGAACCCTGCACTGTGCTGTACTATGCTTTTTCCTATACACACATTTCTGTGCTAAGATTTAATTTATAAATTAGGCAGAGTATGAAATTAACAACAATCACTAAAACTATACTGTAATAAAAGTTAGGTGAATGTGGCCTTTCTCTGAAAATATCTTTTTGCACTGTGCTCACCCCTTTTTTTAATGATGATGTGAGATGACAAAATGCTTACGTGATGAAATGAAGTGAGGTGAATAAGAAGGCATTGTGATGTAGTTTTAGACTGCATGTCTGAAGGAGACTCATCTGTTGAAGGAGAATCATCTGCTTCAGGTGATCCTGGATCACTAAGCCATGACATGGATGTCAGAAGCAGAGGATGTGGATGACTAATGGGTCGGTAGTGTGCAGGGTGTGGACCTGCTGACAAAAAGGGCAGAATGGAGTGG
Organism: Macaca fascicularis; assembly: GCF_037993035.2. Classification (NCBI taxonomy): domain Eukaryota; kingdom Metazoa; phylum Chordata; class Mammalia; order Primates; family Cercopithecidae; genus Macaca; species Macaca fascicularis. Next base: position 67,558,052 of record NC_088386.1, read on the forward strand.
GCCAGTGTGAAATTTCATCACACTGTGCAGAACACTGTGCAATTTAAAAACTTGTGAATTGTTTATTTCTGGAATTTTCTATTTAATATTTTGAGACCTTGATTGACCTTGGATAACTGAAACTCTTATCTAAGAGGAGACTACCATAACAGGTTTATCCTCCAAAAGTGACCAATGAGTTTTTGTTTAGGGTCACTATATGGGCTAATTTTTTTAAAATATGGGTTTATTTTTAATTGTGTATCTACTTTAATTTTCTGAAAGTATATGAAATGTCATGGAGTGTTGAAATGAAATTGTGAGGCAGGATTGCAAGATTCAAGATAGAAGAGCTATTGACAGAAGTAGCATTTCTAAAATATGAAATTTAAGAAATTCTTACTATACCTTAATGTTAGAGTGGAAGATTGTAGAGTCAGAGGATTGAACATCCTCCTGAGCTTGTTGCAAATTGGTTCTCAGGGTATTGGGCATTCGCATTATAACAAGATGCTCATTTCTTCATATAGTGAAATATCAAACCTTGTGCTTAGAATAAATAGAACTATGCTTCTTAACATCCACAGAGTGATTGTGTATAGGAAGATGAGGCAACTAGTAAAGATCTGGTTTTGAATCTTCTCCCTACAAATTATTATCACATAAGTTTAAAAAGTAACTTAAATTTCCACTTTACTTTGCCATGAACCTAAAACTGCTCTAAAAAAAAAAAAAAAAAAAAGTGTATTTTAGAAAAAGTTAATTAAGATAACCTGTGAAAACACCTAGCACAAGAAATGTCTTTTTCCTTTTAGCAGATGTGCCTCTTATGCCCCTGTCTCTGTACTCTATTGATTGAAGCAATCACAAGGTAGCCCAGATTCAAGGGAGAAGACATAGACCCATACATGCAAAATTTTGCATATATTTTTGTGTCTGTACTCCCCCTTTGAATATCAAAATTCTTTTTTTTTTTTGGAAACGGCATCTTGCTCTGTGGCCCAGGCTGGAGTGCAGTGGCATGATCACGGGTCACTGCAACCTCCGCCTCCCGGGCTCTGAGGCTCACAAAGTGCTGGGATTACAGGCATAAGCCACCATGCCCAGCTAATTTTTGTCTTTTTAGTAGAGAAAGGGGCCGGGCGTGGTGGCTCATTCCTGTAATCCCAGCATTTTGGGAGGCCAAAGTGGGCAGATCACGAGATCAGTAGTTCGAGACCAGCCTGGACAACATGGTGAAACCGTGCCTCTACTAAAAATACAAAAATTAGCCAGATATGGTGGCGGGTGCCTGTAGTCCCAGCTACTCTGGAGGCTGAGGCAGGAGAACTGCTTGAACCTGGGAGGCGGAGGTTGCAGTGAGCCGAGATCGCGCCACTGCACTCCAGCCTGGGCAACACAGAGAGACTCCATCTCAAAAAAAAAGAAAAGAAAAGTAGAGACCGGCGTTTCACCAAGCTGACCAGGCTGGTCTTGAACTCCTGACCTCAGATGATCCGCCTGCCTTGGCCTCCCAGAGTGCTGGGATTATAGGCATGAACCACTGCCCCGACCTCAAAATCTTTTTGATACTTCTCTCATCAAGCAGTGGAGTCTTTGTCCCTTCCCCTCAAATCTAGATTGTCCTATGACAGCTTCAACCAAAAGAGTATGGGGGAGGTTATGCTGTAGGACTCGAGGCTGTCATAAAGCAGGGTACAGCTTCTGCCTTGTTCACGGGAACCCTCCTGCTCAGAGCATGAGCCGCCTTATGAGAGACCCAAGTACCCTGGGACTGCCATGCCTGGAGGAAGCCAAGTCGCTTGCAGAGGCTGTGTGAAAGTACTTCAGTCAGTAGTCCTAGGCTTTGACTCATCCCATCCCAGGCACCAGACACATGAGTGAATGAGCCTTCACATGGTTCCAGCCCCCAGCCACTGAGTCACCCCCAGCCTTCAAGTCTTCTTGACTAAGGCCTCAGATGCCATATAGCCTTAGACATTTATTTCTGAATTTTTGATCCATGTAATCCATGAGCATAATAAAATGGTTGGATTTTTTTTTTTTTTTTTGAGATGGAGTCTTGCTCTGTCGCCCAGGCTGGAGTGCAATGGCTTGATCTTAGCTCACCGCAAGCTCCGCCTCCCGGGTTCACGCCATTCTCCTGCCTCAGCCTCCCAAGTAGCGGGACTACAGGCGCCTGCCACCACGCCTGGCTAATTTTTTTTATTTTTTAGTAGAAACGGGGTTTCATCATGTTAGCCAGGATGGTCTTAATCTCCTGACCTCATGATTCGCCCGCCTCGGCCTCCCAAAGTGCTGGGATTATAGGCGTGACCGTACCTGGCCTGGTTGGATTTTTTTAACACTCTTAAATTTGGGGTAATTTGTTACACAGCAATAGAAACTGGAGCAGTCTATAATCTCTAATAGCTAGTAACAATTATTTCTCAGTGGAAAGTTGAAAGAACCACTTGTAGGGAGTACCTGTAGGCAGGAACAAAATGTCTGCCCCAAATCCGGAGTTACCACACACAGCAAAGTATGGCTTGTTACCAGATATTTATTATTTATTCATAGTCTAGATGAGGTTTACCAATCAGGAGTCATTTTTATTATAAGTGATATTGTTTCATATCACAGCTGACGTTCTCTTTTTACCAGGTTTCCAGGGGGAAGTGAGCTATAAGGTTAACCCAAGGTCAGATTTGCCCATAGAGAGGTGTCCATTGAGAAAAGCCAGGTAGCAATATTAATACTGGGCAGAATAGAATTTAGGACAAAAAGCATCAAACAGAACAAAGAAGTTCATGGACTTTTTCTGTATCTACATTCACTGTCTGCTTACTGATCTCATCAGTCTGGTGACTCTAAACAACAAACATTAAGCTGTTGACTCCCATATTTATGCCCCAGCCAAGACCTTCCTCCTAAATCCTAGACTCGTACATCCAACTGCCTACTGAACATTTCCACTCGATGTCTTAATAGACATCTCAAAATTAACATGTCCAAAATTCTAAAACTGGACTTCCAATCTCTCCCCTCCCTCCAAAATTTGCTCCACTCCAGATATTCTCACCTTAGTTTTAAGTCTGTCCTGTCAGTTTCTCAGACCATAGACCTTCAAATCACCCTCAATTCCTTTCTTTCTCTCACTCTATATTTAATCTGTCAAGAAATCTTATTGGATCTACCTTTAAGATATACCCAGAATTCAAGCATTTTCTGTCACCCAACTGTCACCACCTGATTTAAGCCACTATCCTATCTGGAGTAGATTACTGCAGACCTTACTACTGGCCTCCCTGTTTCCACCCCTGCCCTCTGCACTTGATTTGCAACACAACAGCCAGACGGATCCGTTAGAGATGTAAGTCAGATCAGGTCATCCTTTGCTCAAAACCTGTTTCACTCAGAGTAGAAACCAAATTCCTTATTCCTGTAAGACCTTGTTCATAGTACTTAATGCTTTTTAACACACTGTATGATAAACTTATCTGTCAAGCTTATTGTCTGTCACCACTCTCCCTCCTAGAATATATGCTCCACAAGGAGAAGGATTTTTGTTTGTTGTTTTTCTTGACGTACTCCAAACATTTAGAACAACACTTGGTACATAATGTGCATTCAATAATGAACGAAAAGTGGTTAATGGTGATGCAATAAAGTTGTTAGCAATGAACCTTTATGAATCAAATAACATGTTGAAATACATAAAGCAAGAGCAGTTAGAAATAAAAAGAAAAATGTATACAATGACAACATAGTGGGAAACTTTAGCATGTTTCTGAGGATTTGGCAATTTAAGTAGCCATAATAAGGTTACTGAGGGTCAGAATGTTATAATTATGTGTATTTTTTACAAATACACATAAAATAGGATAAAACTTGATAAGTTATGTCACTAAAACCTTAATAAGATTTTCTGGAGAGAAAAAATATATAAACTACTTTCTCTGACCACAATGTATTATAATGCATACATTAATGGAAGGAGAAAAGAGGTTTGACCCAAGTGTTGTGGAAATACAAAAAGAACCTAAGTAGTGGGGGACGTGCAGGTAACACTATACTGGCCTTGGAATACATGGTTCTTGTCTTCCATGAGTTTATATTCCTTTAGGGAAATCAGACATGTAAATCCATTATGGCAACAGAGGAAGATGTATGCACAGACAGATGCAAGTAAATAGTGCGGTGGGATCATCCAGTAGAGACTGAGGAGTCAGCTTCGCAGAGGACATGAAGACTGGCCCGAGTCTGAGTCTTTGCAAGTCCTGTGCTTGGTCAGATGAAGAAATTTAGAGATAGAGAGGGCCTCTTGTCCAAAGACAGAGAGAGATGTGAGAGCCTATATAGCCTTCCTGGGATCATTGCTGGTTTAACATGACAGACAAGTAGGGTGAGAGCTAGCAAGTAGCCAGAAGGTAGGTTGGAAGTAGCTAGTTTTGGCCATAGAATATGCAGGATTTGAGTAACTGCAGGGGAGAGCTGAGACATGTGTGTGAGGGATGAAGATAGGCAGACTTCTGTTCCCTTAGGGTTAGAGGAAATGATAGATGTTCATGCAGATAGTTTTCACATGGGAGAGGGGACAGAAAATTCAAAAAGCTGCGTGTCCCTAGTGACTTCTATTTCTGTACACGTTTGCAGAGATTAGAGATGAAATGATGAGGTAGGGGAAAAGGAGAAGAAACTGGTAAGGGATGAGTGGAAGGATTGCCCAGCAGAGTTGAGACCCCAGTGAAATTAGAGACAGTGTATTTGTTGTGGCTTCATTCATTGCCACTGTGTGATTTTCTTCAAACACATGTCACTGTGGGTGTGTAAAAGAGTGGAGGTAGGCCGGGCGCGGTGGCTCAAGCCTGTAATCCCAGCACTTTGGGAGGCCGAGACGGGCGGATCACGAGGTCAGGAGATCGAGACCATCCTGGCTAACACGGTGAAACCCCGTCTCTACTAAAAAATACAAAAAACTAGCCGGGCGAGGTGGCGGGCGCTGGTAGTCCCAGCTACTCGGGAGGCTGAGGCAGGAGAATGGCGTAAACCTGGGAGGCGGAGCTTGCAGTGAGCTGAGGTCCGGCCACTGCACTCCAGCCTCGGTGACAGAGTGAGACTCCGTCTCAAAAAAAAAAAAAAAAAAAAAAAAGAGTGGAGGTAGATCATTGGATTGGCTGAATGCACTAGAAGGACCAGGGAGTGAGAGGCACATGGTTGGCAAGAGAGGTATTGAACTGATGAATCAGAGTCTAGCCTAGGCTGGAAACTTTATAAGGACATGAACCATGTCTATTTTGTTTGTATTGGCATCCCTTATTGGTAAAATGAGCAAACTGGAGAGTAGAAGTCAAGAGAGAAAAGACCGACAGTTTGGGGAAAAAAGGAGTGATCCAAAGATAAGAATTCCCAGCCAGGTTAAAGAGCAGGTATAGTGGGAAGGAGGACGGAGAGAACTGGCAGGGTGAGGTACGGTCTGGAGTTTTACGATGGATGTGACTTCTGAACTTGGTCAAACATTCTTAGTTTAATTGGAGAAAGAAGGCTCATACATATCATAATGCAGAGCAGTATAATAGTGCTCTGTGAATAAGAGAAAGAAAAGATAATTTGAGGCTAGCGTGGTCACTTCACTGAAGAAATTAGTGTTGAATTAGGCCTTGAAGGATGGGTCAAGTCGTCAGCAGAGGGGCTGAGGGGGACATTGCAAAGGGGGGAAGGTAGGGTAGTGGTGGGAAAACCATGTGGACACAGAAGAAGTCAAGACATGTTAAGAGGGTTCCAGAATGGAGAATTTGGCTGGAGTTGAGAGTTTTGTAGGGGAGTTATAGGAGATGATTAATAACACGGGTGAGGAGCAGATTGTGGAGAAGGAGAACCTGGAAGGCCAGCTTAGGGTTTATCTTTATAGGCAGCAGAGACCACTGAAGCTTTTTAACAAGGAAGTGAGATGGTGTCTCCATTTCAATCTGCTACTGGTGTGTTCTGAATGTATTGGAGAGGGAAAGCCATTGCAGTCAGTTAGAACATAGTGGCAGAAACAGAAGGACCTGAACTAGGGTAATGACTGCAGGATGGAAAGGGAGAGATGGAGGCCAAGGAAATGGTACAGAGGAGAAATCATCACGACCTGGTGGTTTGTTGGGAAGGAGACCCGAGGAAGGGGAGGGGCCATCAAAGCACAAAAGGAGGAGTTGGCAGGAACAGAGAACCTAGTAGGAAAAAGAGTTTCTAAGATGAAGTTGCAGGATGACTTAAGTAATTATCAGTGAATTTGGCCACTAGGGATGATGGCAGATTGGAGCAAAATTTAGCAGTAGAAGGAGCTTTGAAAAGTGACAGTTGGGTTGTAGAGAATTGTGGAGGGTTTTTTGTCCCTTCTTTTTTTTTTTTTTTTTGAGGCGGTCTCACTTTGTCATCCAGGCTGGAGTGCAGTGGCGCATTCTCAGCTCACTGCAGCCTCAACCTCCCAGGCCCAAGCGGTCCTCCCACTTCAGTCCCCCAAGTAGCTGGGACTACAGGCGCACACCACCACACCCAGCTAATTTTTTGCATTTTTTTGTAGACATAGGGTTTCACCATGTTGCCCAAGCTGGCTTCAAACTCCTGAGCTCAAGTGATTGATCTGCCCACCTTGGCCTCCCAGAGTGCTAGGATTATAGGTGTGAGCCACCACACCCAGCCCTCTTTTTTTTTTAACAACTTTTTTCATTTCCTTCCTTCCTCCTCTCCTCCCGTCTCCTCTCCTCCCCTCCCCTCCCCTCCCCTCTCCTCTGTCTCGCTCTGTCACCCAGGCTAGAGGACAGTGGTGTAATCTCAGCTCACTGCAACCTGTGCCTCCTGGGTTCAAGTGATTCTTCTGCCTCAGCCTCCCGAGTAGCTGAGATTATAGGCGTGCGCACCTCGCCTGGCTAGGGTATTTTTAGTAAGAGACAGGGTTTCGCCATGTTGGCCAGGCTGGCTTTGAACTCCTGGCCTCAAGTGGTTTGCCTGCCCAATCTTTTTTTTTTTTTTTTGAGATGGAGTCTCTGATCTTTCACCCAGGCCGGAGTGCAGTGGCATGATCTTGGCTCACTGCAACCTCCACCTCCCAGGTTCAAGCGATTCTCCTGCCTCAGCCTCACGAGTAGCTGGGATTACGGGTGCCCGCCACCACACCTGGCTAACTTGTATTTTTAGTAGAGGCGGGGTTTCACCATGTTGGCCAGGCTGGTCTCAAACTCCTGACCTCAAGTGATCTGCCTGCCTCAGTCTCCCAGAGTACTGGGATTGTAGGTGTAAGCCACCACGCCCAGCCTGCACGCTCAATCTTAACAACTTTTTTTGAGATATAATTCACAGTCCATACAGTTCACCTATTTAAGGTGTATAATTCAGTGATTTTTTAGTATATTCAAAGAGTTGTGCAAGTATCACCACAATCAGTTTTACATTTTATCACCCCAAAGAGAAACCTCTTACCCATTAGCAGTCACTCCCCAATCTGCCCATCCCCTCATCCTTAAGCAACCACTAATCTTTCTGTTTCTATAGATTTGCCTCTCCTGGACATTTCATATAATGGAATCATACAACATGCAGTCTTTTGTGACTGACTTCTTTCACGTAGCATGATGTTTTCATGATTCATCCCTATTGTAGCATGTGTCAGTTTATTGCTGTATAATATGCCACTGTATGGATATATCACATTTTGTTTATCCATTCACCAGTTTGTGGACATTTGGGTTATTTCTACTTTCTAGTTCTTACGAATAATGCTACTATGAATATTTGTGTACATGTTTTTGTGCGGGCATATATTTTGTTTTGGTTTTGAAATAGGCTATGTTTAGATACAGAGGGAAGCAAAGAAACTGGTAAGGATGTGGTAAAATTACCACATCCACAAGACAATGTTTATTAAGTACTGAAATATTCCTTTATGAAAGTTAACTTTTGCGATCCTTTCGTCTCTCACGTTTGGAGTCTATATATCACAACCTTGTTTTTCCTTTGAGTCAGCATTGTGATAATTCTGAACATGGGGCCCCATACGCCCTGTGTCTGTCATCAGGAAGATTATGATTAAGATCAAATAGAAATAGGTCAGGAGAGAAAAGAGCTCCCTGGCCTTATTCTCCTCAAACTAGCTGACGTTCCTGAATACCAGCCTCTTTAAGAATTGATATTTCAAAGGACAACTCCTCTCTGTCGTCTTCTGTCCTCTCTCCCCTACTTTGTGCTCTGTGCATAGCAGCTGTTCAGGACATCGCCGAGCGCAGGGGCACTGCAATCAGAAAAGCGAGGGACACAGCAGGAGAAGGCTGTTCTGGGGCCAGTGAGTGGGAGACAGGACAAACAGCTAGACAGCAGTGTGATGGCTTCACTGTGGGGTGAAGCATGGGGGAGATTATCAATTACCTAGATTTTAAAAAGAGAGCCCTCGAACACCTCTGTCACTGGTCACTTTTACCAAAGCCTTCTAACTCAACGGAAGGAGACGCTGCACTTTAAAGAAAAATCACCGCTGCAGAAGAGAGTCTTGCAAAGCCAGTTTTAGTGGCTTAGTATTTTGGGGTAGCTTGTTTCATGAGGGTCAGATTAATTTTCTAATGCTGTTTTCTACCTTAATGTTACTGCTTTAATCATTAGAATACCACCAGTTCCTTCAGGCAATAGGAAGCTATTGAAGATTTAATGAGATTCATACTGCTTATGCTTAAATGTTGATGACTTCCTGCATGCATATTAATCATTCCTGACCTTGATCTCAAATTCCTTCCCGGTACAAATTCTCATTAAACATACCTACTAGATCTCCCAGTGTTCACTGAATACCTGGTTTGTTTCCAAAAGTACATAAAAGAACATTAAGTCTCATGTTCAGTGTGTGTCAGATGTTCAGTACCCTTGTCTGATTTGTTTTCCAATTCTTATTGTGACTGTAAATCTGGAGAATTTGGGGGAAGAAAAATCAGTAACTCTTAACAGGGGATTTAGCCTAGTTTACAAGACTGTATGATCTGTGCAGCAGACCTTGAACACGCCTAATTGCTTGTCTAGGTCAGTACGTCCAACTGCCAACTCTCAGAGCCCATCCAGGCCACAGAGCATTTCCGGGTGGCTTGTGTGCGTGCTCCGGCTGTCGAGCAGCAGGACTTGGCCTCTGTCCCCAGCTTCACTGGCCCCATCTTTTAGTTCAGGTCCACCCCCTCCTGCCTCAGAGGCCTGGGAAACCCAGCCTGGCCACCTGGTGTCCTCATGCCCAGCATCTACGCATCTGCCCCAGTTGTCCCCTCAGCCACAGTGGCAGATTTCTTGACTTAACAGTTCTTCCCTGAACTAGGACTGGGGGCAGGAGTTGTTAGAGAAGGGAGAGGAAAGGTGACAGGTCTCAGGAGTCTGAGGGAAGATGAAAGTGAGAGCAAAGGAGTGTGGGAGAGGGAGATCATATCCGTGGAAGAGAAATATGTCAGAATATGAGGGTGATGAGGCCTGTATACAAAGACAGGATGGCAGGGGGAAGAAGTAGGTGAGTACATAAAGGAGCTTGGATATGTGGGTGCTGGTCACTGAAATGAGGAACAAAAGAGGGAAATTTGCGTGTGAAAGAGGCCACATGTGAGAGAATAGAGAGAGCAAAACGACAGCTTTGCCTGGCAGAACGTGACCATGCACAGCATTGGGAGATATAGTCTGGTGAAGCATTTTTTCCAATTTGTAAATGTATTTATAACAAAGAAATTTATTATTATTATTACTTTTTCTTTTTTTTTTTTTTTTTTGAGACAGAATCTTGCTGTCACCCAGGCTGGAGTGCAGTGACATGATCTTGGCTCATTGCAACCTCTGCCTCCTGGGTTCAAGCGATTCTTCTGGCTCAGCCTCCTGAGTAGCTGGGACTACAGGTGCGCACCACCATGCCCAGCTAATTTTTTGTATTTTTTTAGTAGAGATGGGGCTTCACCATGTTGGCCAGGCTGGTCTCGAACTCCTGACCTCAAATGATCTGCCCGCCTCGGTCTCTGAAAGTGCTAGGATTACAGGCGTGAGCCACTGTGCCCAGCCTACTTTTTTTTTTTTGAGAGGGAATCTCGCTCTGTCACCCAGGCTGGAGTGCAGTGGCGCGATCTTGGATCACTGCAACCTCCACTTCCTGGGTTCAAGCAATTCTTCTGCCTCAGCCTTCCCAAGTAGCTGGGATTACAGGCGCCAGCCACCACGCCTGGCTAATTTTTGTATTTTTTTTTTTTTTTTTTTGAAATGGAGTCTTGCTTTGTCCCCAGGCTGGAGTGCAGTGGCACCATCTCGGCTCACTGCAAGCTCCACCCCCTGGGTTCACACCGTTCTCCTGCCTCAGCCTCCGGAGTAGCTGGGACTACAGGCGCCCGCCACCACACCTGGCTAATTTTTTGTATTTTTAGTGGAGACAGGGTTTCACCGTGTTAGCCAGGATGGTCTCGATCTGCTGACCTCATGATCCGCCTGCCTCGGCCTCCCAAAGTGCTGGGATTACAGGCGTGAGCCACCGCCCCCAACCAAATTTTTGTATTTTTAATAAAGACAGTGTTTTACTATGTTGGCCAGGCTGGTCTTGAACTCCTGACCTCAGGTGATTTGCCCGCTTCAGCCTCCCGAAGTGCTGGGATTACAAGCGTGAGCCACCGTGCCTGGTCAGAAATTTATCATTATAAAAACACAGATATATACTTAGCATATTACATTACATTGGGATTATTTTAGGTTGTCCCAAAGGTGTAGTCATTTGATTCAGAGACATAGCCTGCTTGCTGGCATGTTGGTTGTTTAAAATGTGGCCTGTTCTGACCAAGAAGTTGGACAGTATTGGTTTTGATGACTGTCTTGCCACTTATTTTTTAAAATGTGGTAATTTTTACATCCAGATAGTTTTTCATCTTTTTTTTTTTTTTTTTTTAGACGGAGTCTCGCCCTGTTGCCCAGGCTGGAGTGCAGTGGCACTATCTCGGCTCACTGCAACCTTCGCCTCCCAGGTTCAAGCGTAGCAGGGACTACAGGCGCCTGCCACCATGCCCGGCTGATTTTTTTTACTTTTAGTAGAGATGGGGTTTCACCATGTTAGCCAGGATGGTCTTGAACTCCTGACCTTGTGATCTGCCCACCTCAGCCTCCCTAAGTGCTGGGATTACAGGTGTGAGCCACGGTGCCCTGCCTAGTTTTTCATCTTTTTAAAGCACATTTCTGCTGATACCATTTGACTGGATAGGTGAAAAGATATCCATTTTGCAAAGTAGATTTTTTATATTTAGTGATCAAAAATCTTTATCTTTTAAAAACAATTTTTATAAAATAGCCACAAAATTTCATACCCTTTAACTTATTTACTTAACTCCACTTCTAGAAATCTATATTTAGAAAATAATTCAGTCGGCACGGTGGCTCACGCCTGTAATCCCAGAGGTCAGGAATTTGAGACCAGCCTGACCAAAAATGGTGAAACCCGTCTCTGCTAAAAATACAAAAATTAGCCAAGCGTGGTGGTGCCCACCTGTAATCCCAGCTACTTGGGAGGCTGTAGCAGGATAATCACTTGAACCCAGGAGGTCGAAGTTGCAGTGAGCCGGGATCGCACCACTGCACTCCAGCCTGGGCGACAGCGAGACTCCCTCTCAAAAAGAAGGAAAATAAGGCCGGGCGCGGTGGCTCACGCCTGTAAACCCAGCACTTTGGGAGGCCGAGGTGGGCGGATCACGAGGTCAGGAGATCGAGACCGTCCTGGCTAACATGGTGAAACCCTGTCTCTACTAAAAATACAAAAAATTACCCGGGCGTGGTTGCGGGCGCCTGTAGTCCCAGCTATTCGAGAAGCTGAGGCAGGAGAACAGCGTGAACCCGGGAGGCGAAGCTTGTGGTGAGCCAAGATGGCGCCACCGCACTCCAGCCTGGGTGACTGAGCGAGACTCCCTCTCAAAAAAAAATAAAATAATTAGAGATGCTGGCAAAGATTTAGGTTCAAGGATGTTTATTACAGTGTCGCTTATATTAATATTAGCAAAGAACTGGAAATAGCCTAAATGTCCAATAAAATACATTATTAAGTAAGTTATGATTTATTCGTAAGTTGAGATGGGCTGTTGTATGGTCATTAAAATACTGCCTATTAAACTATTATACTTCCTCCAATTCATTCTCCACACTGCAGTCAATTGACCTTTGAAAAAGTACATTGTGGCCAGACATGGTGGCTCACGCTTGTAATCCCAGCACTTTGGAAGCCAAGATGGGAGGATCACTTAAGGTCAGGAGTTCAAGACCAGCCTGGGCAACACAGTGAGACCCCCATCTTTATAAGACATTTAAAAATTAGCTGGGTATGGTGGCATGTGCAGGTAGCTACTTGGGAGGCTGAGGCAGAGGATTGCTTTAGCCCAGGAGTTTAAGGCTGCAGTGAGCTATGATTGTGCCACTGCATTCCAACCTGGGCAACAGAGTGGGACTCTGTGTCTTAAAACTATAAAAATAGAGAGCCAGGTATAGTGGCTCATGCCTGTAATCTTAACACTTTGGGAGGCTGAGGACAGGCAGATCACTTGAGGTCAGGAGTTTCGAGACCAGCCTGGCCAATATAGTGAAACTCTGTCTCTACCAAAAAAAAAAAAAAATTACCTGGGCGCAGTCACATGTGCCTGTAATCCCAGCTACTCAAGAGGCTGAGGCAAGAGAATTGCTTGAACCCAAGAGTCAGAGGTTGCAGTGAGCTGAGATCATGCCACTGCACTCCAGCCTAGGTGACAGAGTGAGACCCTGTCTCAAAAAAAAAAAAAAAAATATATATATATATATATATATATATATATATATATATATATATATATATAAAAGGCACAGTGTCTCATGCCTGTAATCCCAGAAGTTCGAGGCCAGCCTGAGCAACAGGGCAAAACCCTGTCTCTACAAAAAAAATACAAAAATTAATTAGCCAGGCATGGTGGTGTGCACCTGTAGTCCCAGCTACTTGGGAGGCTGAAGTGGGAGGATTGCTTGAGCTGGGGAGGTGGAGGTTGCAGTGAGCCAAGATGGCGCCACTGTACTGCAGCCTGGGCGACAGAGCCAGACCTTGCCCCCACCCCCAGAAGGAAGGAAGGGAGGGAGGATTTTAAAAGTACATTGGATCATTTCACTCCCCCTTAAAATCTTTTCTTGGCTTCTCATTCTAGTCACTATAAGTTCCTGACCTCCAAGGCTCCCTGGCCTCATCCCATTACTCTGGTCTCCAGTCCTTCCACTCCTGTCCACTGGCCTGCCCCTCAGGTGCTGTAATTCTCTAGGCACTTTCCTCCTTGGGATCTTTGCATATGTTGTTCCTCATGCTTGAACCATCTTTCCCCAACTCTTCATCTGGTTAATTCCTGCTTGTTCTTGAGGTCTTCATCTCATTGTCATTTTAAGAGAGGGATTTCCTGACCTCTCTACCCAAAGGAGAGGCCCCAGATATATTCTGTCACTGTGGTCTATGTTTCTTCTTTGTAACATATATCACATTTTAAAATCATATGTTCATTTGTATGGCTCTTTAATTCCCAGATTCCCTCTGGACTTGGTCTTTTTCCTCTCTTTTCTGGAGGAGTTCCTCAAGTTTCTTCTCTATCCCTTCAATTGAGGTTTTCATTTCTGTTGCCATATTTAAATCTCCAAGAGTCTGTCTTGTTCCATGAAAGGTTTTATATAAAGGTTTTATATATATATAATATATATACATATATATTATATATATTATATATATATAAAACCTTTATATGTACATATATTATATATATATAAAACCTTTCATGGAACAAGACAGACTCTTGGAGAGAGTGTGTATATATATATATATATATATACACATATATATATATATACATACACACACACACATACACAGAGTCTAGGTCCTTTCCTCCTTGGAAATATATAATATGTTTTTTATATATATATACACACACACGTGTGTGTGTGCGCGCGCACGCGTGTGTGTATGTGTGTGTGTGTGTGTATGTATATATGTATAAAATAGAGACAGAGGGGTCTCTCTGTGTTTCTCAGGCTGGTCTTGAACTCCTGAGTTCAAACAATCCTCCCGCCTCAGCCTCCCAAAGTACTGGAATTATAGGCGTGAGCCACCATGCCCAGCCCCATGAAAGTTTTTAAAAATAGAATTCTATTCTTGTTTTGTGGTTGGAATATTTTTCTTGAGTATATTATTAATAGTTTTCTAGAAAATTTCTTCTCTGTATAGTCTCTGAATTCTTCTTTCTTTCTAGCCTAGGATGGAGTGCAATGCAGTGGCAGCTCAAGTGATCCTCCTATTTCACACTCTTTCATAGATAGGACTGCAGGCATCCATTACCACACCCAGCTAATTTTTAAATATTCTGTAGAGATGGAGTCTCACTGTGTTGCCCAAGTTGGTCTTAAACTCCTGGTCTCAAGTGATCCTCCCACCTCAGCCTCCCAGACTGCTGGGATTACAGGTATGAGCCACTGCGCCTGGCTTCTTTCTTTTGTTTGATATTTGTCTTTTATATTAGAGGTTCTCAGATATCTGGAAATCCATGGTTGTCTGCTTCTATGTAAGAGTGGGGGATTTAAAAACCTCAGTGGACTCATGAAAGACAAGGAAAGATTATAGAAGACTAAGAAGACTTTACAACTAATTACATTGTGGAATACTGAATTGGATCCTGGAACAGAAAAAGAATTTTAGTGGAGAAATTGGTAAAATTTACCTGGAAAGTCAAGGCCTTGCTGCCAACATTCTGGAAGATAAATAGAAGGGCAGAAAGCTAATAGCTGGTGGGAGGTGGTGGTGGGGTGGGGAGGGGATGGGGGTGTCCTAGCATCCAAGTATGCAGTTGTTCACTTAATCTCCCTCATCACTCATCATAGTACCCCACCCTTAACTGGGATACTATGTTGCTAGGCTTCTCCAGTTAGAGACCTCTCTGTTTTATTCTCTCTTAAGAATGTTTTACTCTCTCCTAAGAATAATTCTGCCAAAATGGTAGAGGGGTAGTCATTACATTTTGTAGAGTATGAAATCTGGAGGTTAGCAGTTCTTCGTTTTAGTTCCACTTTACTCTTGTATCGAAAGATACCTGGTATCACCAGTTGACTCCTGGAAGTTCTTGCCTTTCTCTACCACCTGAACAGGATTATGTTTTCTTGGTTCTGCTGCCATTTACTTCCTATTATCTGCTTTTCAGCTTCTGGTCTTTTTTTGCTTGTTTCCTGTTGTCTCCTCTCCTGTTCTCTAATCTTATAGGGTCATGCCTTAATCTACAAGAGAGGCAGCAAAGGTAGATGTTTATTTGAACTTTGGACTTCTGAAATGAATTTTCTTGCATCTTGACCAGAAATATTGCCCTTATATATGTCATATTTTGTTTCATTTTAATTCAGTTTTATAATTTCTTTTTTTTTTTTTGAGATGGAGTCTTACTCTGTCGCCCAGGCTGGAGTGCAGTGGTGTGATCTCATCTCACTGCAACCTCCTCCTCCCAGGTTCAAGCGATTCTCCTGCCTCAGCCTCCCAAGTAGCTGGAATTACAGGTGCGCACCACCACGCTCAGCTAATTTTAGTATTTTTAGTAGAGACAGGGTTTCACCATGTTGGTCAGGCTGGTCTCAAACTCCTGACCTCGTGATCCACCCACTTCAGCCTCCCAAAGTGTTTGGGATTACAGGCGTGAGCCACCACGCCCAGCCCAGTTTTATAATTTCTTTTGTGGGACTAACCCTTATCTAATTTTCAATCCTTTTCCTTTACCTAGTGACAATTACCCAATTTCTCAAACAATTTACTGGGTCTTATCACCTCTGATATGATGATAGTGTGAACGGCCTCAAGTTTTCTGCAAGTCCTTTTTTTTTCTTTAATTAAATTCAAGACAACACTGTTAATCTTTGAAGACTATCCATGAATCACATTTTTGTCCATAGCCCTAATTTTTCCTTTAACTTTTTTTGCTCTAATACTTCATGTCTGGTAATTTTGTTAGTCAGAAATCTACCACTTACCACTCATGGGATGAAAAAAACACAGTCCTTACCCTGAGGGAACTTACAGTCTAATGGAAGGTACAGGTGAATGTGAAGGTAATGGCAGTCTGTATTAAGGGCTGTGATGAAGGGAAGCACGGTGGCTGTGAAGCACAGCAGCAGGACATCTCCTCCAGTCTTAAAGGATCAAAGATGTCCCAGAGAAGGAGACATTTAAGAAAAGACCTGAAGGATGAATGGTAGTGAAGCAAGAGTATTCAAGGTAGAGGAATAGCATAAACAAAGGCCTCAAAGGAAAAGAATGTGTTACGTTTGAAGCAATGCCATGAGAGTCCTGGGACAAGGGCCAGGTTTTAAGTGATGAGGCCTACGAGGTAACTAGGGTCTAGATCATAAAAAGTTTGTTTATGCTGAAGGTGGGTTAAAAATAAAAAAATAAGGCTGAGCACATTGGCTTAGCCTGTAATCCCAGCACTTTGGGAGGCTGAGGCAGGTCCATGACAAGGTCAGGAGTTCAAGGCCAGCCTGGCCAACATGGCGAAACCCTGTCTCTACTAAAAATACAAAAATTAGCTGGGTGTGGTGGTGGGCGCCTATAATCCCAGCTACTTGGAAGACTGAGGCAGGAGAATTGCTTGAACCTGGGAGGCGGAGGTTACAGTGAGCCGAGATCATGCCATTGCACTCCAGCCTGGGTGACAAGAGCAAGACTCCATCTCCAAAAAAATATATATATATATATTTTTTTTTGTGTGTGTGTGTATATATATATATGTGTATATATATATGTGTGTATATATATATATTTAAATTTGTGAAGTATATTAATGTGGTAGATTACAAAAACGCTACCAGTTCTTCCCCTCTCTGTATGTTCCTTTGTAATACGACTTGGAGGCTCCTCCCATCAAAAAGTCAGCTCTGTTTTTAACAGTCTTTTAATCTAGGTTTGGCCATGTAACTTCTTTGGCCAATGGGATGACCATAAGCAGAGGCTTGAAAGGCACTTCTGTATTGGAGCTTACTTTCTGCTGCCCCGGGAACACTGAGACCATCACCATCTGATTGAGCCAGGCTGGTCTGCTGGATGATGAAAGACACATGGCTAAGTTTTCACTATCACCCCAGGTAACACTCAGCCAAACTTCAGACATGGAGCTGAGGCCATCTTGGACCACCTCAGCCTCAGCTGACCTCTGGCTAAGCTGACCCAGACCAGAAGAACTAGCTAAAATATAGACTCATAAAAAATTTAAATTTTGTTTGTTTGTTTGATTTTTGAGAGAGAGGGTCTCACTCTGTCGTCTAGGCTGGAGTGCAGTGGTGTGATCATGGCTCACAGCAGCCTCAACCTTGCTGGGCTCAGGTGATACTCCCACCTCAGACTCTCGGGTAGATGGGGCTACAGGCGCATGCTACCATGCCCAGCTAATTTTTGTATTTTTTTTAAAGATGGGGTTTCGCCATGTTGCTCAGGCTGGTCTTGAACTTGTGGGCTCAAATGATCTACCAACCTCAGCTTCCCAAAGTGCCAGGATTATAGGCCTGAACCACCATGCTCGGCCAGAAGTGTTGTTTTAAGACACTAATTTGGCCAGGCGCAGTGGCTCACGCCTGTAATCCCAGCACTTTGGGTGGCCAAAGTGGGCGGATCACGAGGTCAGGAGATTGAGACCATCCTGGCTAACCTAGTGAAACCCTGTCTCTACTAAAAATACAAAAAAAATTGACCAGTAGTGGTGGCGGGCACCTGTAGTCCCAGCTACTCGGGAGACTGAGGCAGGAGAATCGCTTGAACCCAGGAGGTGGCGCTTGCAGTGAGCCGAGATCACGCCACTGCACTCCAGCCTGGGCGACAGAGCGAGATTCCGTCTCAAAAAAAAAAAACCAAAAAAACAAAAGACACTAATTTTTAGGGTGACATGTGATACAGCCAGAGGTAACCCATACAGTTAAGATGTTTAGACTGTATAATAAGGGTAGATGGGGAGACGAGGAGGATTATAAGCAAGGATGTGACGTGTTCAGATTAACATGGTGTAAAGATCTCACTTCAGGGAGAAGGATGATTTGGAAGAGGATGACTCTGGAAACAGAGAGACTAGTGGGGAAGCAATTGCAAGCATTTTGAGTGATAGATGATTGCCTGAGTCAGGGTGATGGGAGTAGAGGGAAGTGAATCATTTTAGGAGATATTTGTGAAGTAGATTCACATTGGTGTTGCTTGGGTTTGGGGATGATGATGATGGAAAGGGATGAGAGGTGACTGACCCCCTGAGCCCCAGGCTCTGTCTTGGGTAGTTGAGTGAGGAAGGATGAAATTTGGAAAAGTATATCATCAGTTTGTTTGTTTTTTGAGACGGAGTCTCACTCTGTCACCAGGTTGGAGTGCAGTGGCACGATCTCGGCTCACTGCAACTTCCGCCTTCCGGGTTCAAGCGATTCTCCTGCCTCACCCTCCCGAGTAGCTGGGACTACAGGCGCGTGCCGCCACACCTGGCTAATTTTTGTATTTTTAGTTGAGATGGGGTTTCACCATGTTGGCCAGGATGGTCTCGATCTCTTGACCTCATGATCCGCCCACCTCAGCCTCCCAAAGTGCTGGGATTACAGGGGTGAGCCACCACACCCAGCAGAATATGATCAGTTTAACTTGGGTCATGTTGAGTGTGAAGTGCCTGGAGACAGCCAAGAGGAGAGTTCCAGTAAGTAGAGGAGATAAACATGTCAGGCAAGTTCTGGAGAGGGACCTGGGCTGAAGGTACAGATGTGGAGGTCAAAAGCATATGGTGACAATATAAGCTCCATAGGGGAAGGTGGATTGTTTGAGAAGAAGAGGAGCAAGGACAGAACCCTAAGGAAAACTGATATGTAAGGGGTGATCAGGGAAAAGAAGCCTACAAAGGAGAATGAAGAGTAGCCAGAGAAGTAGGAAGGCTCTATAGTTAATTACTTTTTAGTTAATATTTTAGATAAATTGTCATCAGATGTTGAGGTAAGTTTCCAAATGTAACATGGCTGGCCTCTCAGCACCAATCCTACATTTCCAGGTGCCCCTAGACACCCTCACGTAGGGTGCCATTTCACATTCAGTAAGTCCAAAGTCAAACTCTAAATCTTCCCTGGACCGGAAGCAACTCATATTCCTGTGTTGCCTCTTTCTGTTAGTAGCACCTCTGTTCTCCCAATCACCTTTTTTTTTTTTTTTTTTTTTTGGAAACAGAGTCTTACTCTGTTGCCCAGGCTGGCTCGAACTCCTAGGCTCAAACAATCCTCCTGCCTCAGCCTTGCTGGTAGCTGGGACTGTAGATGTGTACCACTACACACGGCTCAGAGTAATTTTGGAACACCTTTTCTCTGATATGTATGTATTCAACCAATTGTCAAGTTATGTAAAGGACACCTCTGCAGTCTCTCGTATTCATTCACCACTTTGTGGTGATTCCCTAAATCACCACAAAGTTTAATCTCTCTTTGCTTCTCATCTGGCCTCTTGTGATAGCCTCCTAACTGTATCATCTTCATTATCCACTCCAAGCCATTCTCCCCTTTTCATTTCCCTAAGGAGTCATTTTTGCTATTGGCATTACCCTATTGAAAAACTTTAATAGTTTGCTGAATTAAAGGTAAGCTGTTTATCCTAAGCACTTTAACTCCTTCAGAGTGTGGTCAAAGCTTACTCCTCTGCATAAGCATACTCATTACCTTAGCAAAAACTAGATCAGTCAACCCTAATGTATTATGGGCTTTTATAACTCTGCTATACCTTTACCTTCAGTCTAGAATGTTGTTCCCTCATTTTTGTCAAAATCCTATCTATAAATAAGGACTCTTACAAGCATCATTATCTTTGTAGAGCCTTTCTTGATCTTCCCTAATAGTTATGACTTTGCCTCTCTGCGTACCTGTCTGTCCATCTCTTCCTTCCTTCCACCC
This sequence comes from Macaca fascicularis, assembly GCF_037993035.2. Classification (NCBI taxonomy): domain Eukaryota; kingdom Metazoa; phylum Chordata; class Mammalia; order Primates; family Cercopithecidae; genus Macaca; species Macaca fascicularis. Next base: position 67,577,948 of record NC_088386.1, read on the forward strand.
CATGAGTTAGGGCTCAATTGCAGGAAACTGAAGGCATTCTAGCTATTTAAGCAAAAGTGCCTTTAATATAGGAATTGGGTGTTTCTAATTGTTGAGAAGTTAGAGAAATAGCCTGTAGACTGAGCCTGAAGGAACAACTTCCAGAACAGTTGCTCTGAACTGGCCCATAAGGGGAGCAAGTAGAACTGGCCTACCAGGGAAACTAAGCTGCCACCACCTCTAACTGCTTCTCAGTATTCACAAAGCTATTGTGGGACACTAGAATGCTGCTGCAGGAGAACCTAACACTGTTTGGAATGAGATGATTCAGTACAGTAGGTGGAAGTGAGTCCTGTAAACTAATGTTTGCTTATTAAGAATGGAGGCAAGCCAGGCACGGTGGTATGAGCCTGTAGTCCCAGCTACTCGGGTGGCTGAGGTGGAAGAATGGATTGAGCCCAGGAGGTCGAGGCTTCAGTGAGCAGTGATCACACCACTGCACTGCAGCCTCGGCAACAGAGTGATACCCTATCTCAAAAAATAAAAATAAAAAATAAAATAATACAATTGAATTTGAATTTACATCTTTCTCTGAAATAAGAGGCTCATTTAAGAGACATTTCTGGGTAGTACAGAGGTAGGAACACAAGACTATAGGAGGAGGAGTAACCTCAGTTCTGGATTTAACTTCCCCTGTGACCTTGAGCAAGTCTCTTAGCTGGCAGCCTATGGCTTCAGCTGCCGTGTCTTTATTGATGGCTCCTGAAATCTGACTGTCCTGTGAAGCTGGAGATTAGTCTGTCCCAGTGGTTCTAAACCTCAGTGTGCATTAGAATCATCTGGTGGGCTTGTTGACTGATCACTTAGCTCTTTTAGAACCTGTGTTAAAAACAAGAGCTCGTGAAGAGGAATTCACCATCTCTGGCACCTGGATTGTTCTAACGAGTTCCCAGGTGATGGTAATGATGTACTTGGCGGAATCACACCACTGCAGTGTCTGTGTGTCCAAAATGGAGCTCATCATCTTTGCCTGCAAATCTGCTCCTCCTCCTCTTTTCCCTGTTTAGGTTAGTAACCTTAGCATTTACCAGGGTCATAAGCCAGAAATGGCGGGGGAGAAGAGGGTAGGTAGGTAGTTTCTAGGCTTCTCCTTCTCCTTCATCCCAACACACAGCCACTGTAGATTCTGCCTCCTTGGTGGCTTCCCAATCAGGCCATTATCACTTGTCCCCTTCCATAGTACAATAACCTTTTTGTTTATTTTCATCTCCAACCTGCCCCAAACCCCAGCCCAACCCAGCCAATCCATTCTGCAGATATTTCTACAGTGTAATAGATCGGCCGGGCGCGGTGGCTCACGCCTATAATCCCAGCACTTTGGGAGGCCGAAGCAGGTGGATCACCAGGTCAGGAGATCGAGACCGTCCTGGCCAACATGGTGAAACTCCGTTTCTACTAAAAATACAAAAATTAGCTGGGCGTGGTGGTGTGTGCCTGTAGTCCCAGCTACTCAGGAGGATGAGGCAGGAGAATTGCTTGAACCCAGGAGGCGGAGTTTGCAGTGAGCCAAGATAGCACCACTGCAATCCAGCCTGGGTGACTGAGCAAGACTCCATCTCAAAAAAATAAAATAAAAAAGAAGGTAATAGATCATAACTTTTCTCTGCTCAAGATGCTTTATTGTCTTCCTGGCCGGGCATGGTGGCTCAAACCTGTGATCCCAGCACTTTGGGAGGCAGGCAGATCATCTGAGGTCAGGAGTTCGAGACCAGCCTGGACAACATGACGAAACTCCGTCTCTGCTAAAAATATAAAAATTTGCTGGGCATGGTGGTGGGCTGAGGAATGAGAATCGCTTGAACCTGGGAGGTGGAGGTTGCATTGAGCCAAGATTGCCCCACTGCATTCCAGCCTGGGCAACAAGAATGAAAAAAAAAAAAAAAAAAAGATGCTTTCATGTCTTCCCATAGTTTCTAAGATAAAATTTAAGTTCCTTATTTTAGAATACAAAGCCCTTCCTATTCTGACCCTCAGCCTACATCTCTAATCTTGTGATGGACCCTCTTCCGTCAAGCCTTAGCACCTATAAACTTTATAAAACCTACTCTCTGTGAATTGCGCATGCCACTAATTTTCATCTAGCAATACATTTCTGCTCATTCTTTAAAATTCATCTCAAGTACCATTTGATTTAGATGAGCCACCTCTTGATTCCAGTGGCTTCCTGATCATACCTCTAGTGCTATATTGTAACCATCACTTAATTAGTTCATCATTTTTTCTCTTCTAGACTATAAATTACTTGAACATATGGATTTGAGTCAATAGGTATAGGTAAGGCACGGGAATCTGCATGTTCAACGAATTCCTCGGGGCATTCTAGGGCTCCAATCTCAGGTTTGTTTGTCTGTTTTTCTTTTGTTTTGTTTTGTTTAGACGGTGTCTTGTTCTATCTCCAGGCTGGAGTGCAGTGGTGCAATCTTGGCTCACTGCAACCTCCCGGGTTCAAGCAATTCGCCTGCCTCAGCCTCCCAAGTAGCCGCGACTACAGGTGCATGCCTGTAGCCTGGCTAATTTTTATATTTTTAGTAGAGATGGGGTTTCACCATGTTGGTCAGGATGGTCTCTATCTCCTGACCTCGTGATCCACCAGCCTCAGCCTCCCAAAGTGCTGGGATTACAGGCGTGAGCACCGTGCCCGGCCTAATCTCAGTTTTAAGTGGTTTTTAAAATCTACTTCGACTCTGAAATATCAAGGCTTTTTTTTTTTTTTTTTTTTGCAATTTAATTGGTATTGGGGAGGGCAGGTAAAGCTTTCGGGTAGTTGATTAAAAACAGCAACAAAGAAAGCAGAGGCTGTCTTCTTTCGTGCCCACAATAAGAGCTTATACTGAAATTTAGAGTAAAGTAGATAAATAGAAATAAGATAAATACCCTTATTTCATTTAAGAGTGTTTGCACAATGTGTCCAATTCTTATTCACTAGTTCTAAAACTATTTATTGAGGGCTTACTATATGCCAGACACTGTTCTAGTCATTTGGAGTACATCAACACAGAGAAAACCCCTACCCTCTAGGAGTTTCCATTGGTAGGCAATAAGCAAATAAAATAAGTAAAGCAAAGTATCTTAGAAGGTGATGAGTACTATGGAGAAAATAGAACATTTAAAGGGGCTTTCTTTTACTTGTCAGTGTTTAGTAATAAATTACTAGAGAGAGTAATTTTTAAAAATTTGAGCTATTTAAATAAGCCATACTTTAAAAGGCAGGATTTAACCTACATGTAATCAGAAGAGAACTTGGGATTTGCAAAATTCAGGTCTGGTTTCCTTTTATAAAGTTGACAGTAAATGGCTTTCCCATTATGTCAATAGGAAATAAATAATTTAGTGACTCAGGGAATTGCTTCCAAGGAGTCAAAAGTAAATTATGTTTATACAAATGTTTTTACTACTGTTAAAAAAAAGCCACAAACCAGAAAAAAATTGTTTTGTACTTGTCTACAAGGCAGAGTTAATTTTATTATTAAAAAAATACCTATACTCTAAAACCTCTTCTATTATCTCCTCACCTCTTCGTTTTTATTTTTTGTTTGCATTTTCCCGTTTAGGTAAAAAGATATTGGTCCTTTTAGAATTCATAGGGATGGAATGGTATGAAGAAGCACAGGACTTCTGGTATGGAATGAGGAAGCTGGAGACTTAGCTTAACCTCTCTGGGGTGCTTAGAACTAAGTAAGAGAAGCAGTCTGTTTTTGCAAGGAAAATCACTTCTCCATCTTTACTCTCAAATAACTTACTTAATCAAAAGGTCTAATGTTTCATTGTAAACAGTCTTAAAAGTCAAAATTAATGTCACCTGCAGAGTAAGCGAAAAGAGTGATGAGCACTGTTTTGCACAGCAGTTGAAACTGATTTTCAAAGTCCTACCAAACAGTAAAAGACTTTTCTTGCGTTTCTGAAAAACTAGAACTGTGTGGTGATTCTGATGACTGTCAGTTCCTGTGGGGTGTTTACACAAAGGTACTTTTAAATGAAGAGTCATTTTTAGAGCAATTAGAGAAAAGGCTAGACAGAGAAGAGCGGCTCAGGGGCTTGGCAGGTCGGGGTTAAGGTTTATTGACAGGACAGGGTCAGGCGTCTGCTCAGCCACCACTGCCCCGAGTACCTGCCCTCCGGATACACCCAAGACCTCCCTGGCCTTGGCTCCCTGCCATAGGCCAAACTCCCATGCAGAATGAGGAGAAAAGGAAGGGGAAAGGAGGAAAAGGAGAGCAAGTTCTGCTTGCTCAGTATGGAACTGCAAGTATGAAAATATTTGTGTCTATTTTTCTGGCCCAGATGTTGTGTTAACAGTAGGAAGAAGAAACTTTAAAACAAAGAATTGTCTGTTCTTTCAAGTTTGTAGTTTGCAGTTATTGCATCCTGAAGAAAGAAATTGCCTAGCTAAAGTAGTCTTTTAATTTCATTTTTTAGTTTTGAGTTACAGGTTTCTGGCAAGCTCCCTGACCACTACTGTTACCTGGTGGCGCCTATATTTCATCAAATTTAGACATGCAGACTACCTGGATCCAGGCCCAGATGAACTGTTGTGACTGATAAACATGATCCCACCCTGCCCCCCATGCAGACTCCTGCTTTTCCCTTTAAGGGAATTTAAGACGTTGAGTCGCCGGATCCCCAAGGGAGTTAAAGAAAAATGTGTTCCGGCATTTACATTTGCACTGTGGTTTTCTTGAGCTGCATCTCTCCTTGCCCAGAGGCTGGTGAACATCCTAGCAGTGCCCCGACTTCTCCAGTGTTGGTAATTAATGGGGGAAAATTTTTTGTTTTTAATAAAAACAAGCAGAGACATCTATCAGTACTCACAATCAAGGCAGAATTTGTTTGACATCTTGTGATTGCTGCGCACAAAAAGAATGACAGCAGTTATTAAACAAATAAGAAAAAAGATGCTGTTTATTGGTAGTTTTCAGATGTCCTAAGAATATTCTTAGTAATCTTACTGCCTTTGCTTGTGTAAGTAAAAAATAGTAGAATTGTTAATTTTTGCAATCTGGGTTGTATTAGGTTTGGAATCATAATAAAAATGTAAATTTTTTTTTTTTTTTTTGAGACGGAGTCTTACTCTGTTGCCCAGGCTGGAGTGCAGTGGCCGGATCTCAGCTCACTGCAAGCTCCGCCTCCCGGGTTCACGCCATTCTCCTGCCTCAGCCTCCCGAGTAGCTGGGACTACAGGGGCCCGCCGCCTCGCCCGGCTAGTTTTTTGTATTTTTTAGTAGAGACGGGGTTTCACCGTGTTAGCCAGGATGGTCTCGATCTCCTGACCTCGTGATCCGCCCGTCTCGGCCTCCCAAAGTGCTGGGATTACAGGCTTGAGCCACCGCGCCCGGCCAAAAATGTAAATATTAAGCAAATCTGTGCTGTTTAGCTATGTAACATACTCGTGGCTTTTCCTTTTATTAGAATTTATTTCAAATACTTGTTTTTAAGATGGTAAGGTATTAGCAGTCAATGCAATTAAACTTAATTGCATTTTCTATATGAATTGTTTTTGTCTCTTTTTAAATGTATTTATGGTTCTTTTCCTCCATACTAGCCATTCCTATAGATTTGTCTTGACAAAAAGTTATAAAAAATTGTTTGTTTGCCGCCGGGTACGGTGGCTTACACCGGTAATCCCAGCACTTTGGGAGTCCGAGGCGGGCTGATCACCTGAGGTTGGGAGTTCGAGATCAGCCTGACCAACATGGAGAAACCCCATCTCTACTAAAAATACAAAAAATTAGCCAGGTATGGTGGCACATGCCTGTAATTACAGCTACTCAGGAGGCTGAGGCAGGAGAATCGCTTGAACCCGGGAGGCAGAGGTTGCGGTGAGCCGAGATCGTGCCATTGCACTCCAGCCTGGGCAACAAAAGCAAAACCTCATCTCAAAAAATAAAAAAATAAAAAATTGCTTGCTTGGAAACAGTCTGAAGTCACAAATTTGATTTCAGTTTAATTTGGAAATTTTGAAATGAAAAATTGGGACATAGTCAAGTGGGAAAAGCGTTTAAACTGACTGTTAAGTGACTGAACTTTTGTTTTCATATCATGTTAATGTGATCTAAAAAAAATAATTAATTTCAAGTGGCCTAAGTTATCCCACTTGAGGATTGTTACAGTGATTTCAGTCCCTGACCTCATCAGATGATGTGGAAGCATCAGACCACATATTTTTATAAGTACTGGGTGAGGGCAGGGATTTGCTTGGAAGGGAGGAGAGAACCTCCTGGAAGGTTGATAATAGTTTGTGTTTTGGTAGGTGTTGGTTACACCGGTACATGCATTCGTCAGGACTCATTGAATGGTACCTTAAGATTTGTGCATATAATGGTATGTAAATTTTACCTCAAGATACCAACAAAGGAACTTATAAACGTATATTAAAATCTAGCATGTTAAAAGTATGGTAGGAGAGTGGATACTGATCTTGATTGTTAAAACTTCCTTTGAAATGTACTCCCTAAAAAAGATGGATGGATGGATAGTGAAACGTTTAGAAATGTGGTTAAGAGTAAATATAGTGCCGGGCGCGGTGGCTCACGCCGGTAATCCCAGCACTTTGGGAGGCCGAGGCGGGAAGATCACAAGGTCAGGAGATCGAGACCATGGTGAAACCCCGTCTCTACTAAAAAGTACAAAAAATTAGCCGGGCGCGGTTGCGGACGCCTGTAGTCCCAGCTACTCGGGAGGCTGAGCCAGGAGAATGGCGGGAACCCAGGAGGTGGAGCTTGCAGTGAGCCGAGATCGCGCCACTGCACTCCAGCCTGGGCGATAGAGCGAGACTCCGTCTCAAAAAAAAAAAAAAAAAAAAAGTATAGTAAAATGTGTGAATGTTCACTGTATCTCTCTTTTTTTTTTTTTTTGAGACGGAGTCTCGCTCTGTTGCCCAGGCTGGAGTGCAGTGGTGTGATCTTGGCTCACTGCAAGCTCGATCTCCTGGGTTCACGCCATTCTGCCACCTCAGCCTCCCGAGTAGCTGGGACTACAGGCACCCGCCACCATGCCTGGCTAATTTTTGGTTTTGTATTTTTAGTAGAGATATGGTTTCACCATGTTAGCCGGGATGGTCTCAATCTGCTGACCTCGTGATCCGCCCACCTTGGCCTCCCAAAGTGCTGGAATTACAGGAATGAGCCACCACGCTCGGCCTCATTGTAAAATTCTTTCAGCTTTTTTGTGTGTTTGACATAAAATGTTGTGTTTCATAAAATATTGGGAAAAGATGAAGGTACTGGTTTTTGCTCATTTAATGATCTGTGTACCTCCATTTTAAATCCCCTCCTTAATTCAAAATCAGACCACTTGGATTAATACCAAAAAGGGGAAGGGTGTGAAAGTAGCTATTTAGATAAACAGAAAAATGTACCCACTTCATACTTTCTCTAATTACCTGCTGAAAGACCATTACCAAGCATGGAAGCCAAGGGTGTCTTTACAAACAAGAATAATTCTGAGAAACCCAAACCACAAAGCCCAACCAATGACCTCTCCAGGCAGATAAAAATTGGCCTCCAGAACCCTAACCATGAAAAAAGACATGACTTCCTGACATGTAATCTTCACCAATGGCAAGGGTGACCCCCCGCTATATACCTTATACTAAGACCCTATCAAATGAAAATGGGCTTTCGGTTTTCAGCCAAATCCCCAGGATTTGTCCATGAACACCTCCACTTTATCAGAATGCCAAGCTATTTCTTACATCCTGATAAAGCCTCCTTTTTAAAGACATATAGATTGTGTGTGTGTGTGTTTGTGTGTGTGTGTGTGTGTGTGTTAATCTTGAAGGGTCAAAAGGACAAATTGGTTCTGGTAGAATTTGAACCAAACTTTTAAAAGCTAATGATAATACATTTTTTAATGAGGCCATATTGTTCAGTTGATGCTTGAGCAGTAAACTAGAAAATCAAGACTTGAGAGGCTCAGTGATCCCAATTCCTTCAGGGTCTCATAGTGAACTCTGGTAAGTTAATTTATGTCCAAACTTTGATTTTCTCATTTGGAAAGTGAGAATAAAGCCTGACACAAAATGGCTAGCCCGTGGTTCTCAAACTTTTGTGTAGTAGGAATCATTGGTTAAGAAACCTTGATGTGGCCGGGCGCGGTGGCTCAAGCCTGTAATCCCAGCACTTTGGGAGGCCGAGACGGGCGGATCACGAGGTCAGGAGATCGAGACCATCCTGGCTAACACGGTGAAACCCTGTCTCTACTAAAAATACAAAAAACTAGCCGGGCGATGTGGCGGGCGCCTGTAGTCCCAGCTACTCCGGAGGCTGAGGCAGGAGAATGGCGTAAACCCGGGAGGCGGAGCTTGCAGTGAGCTGAGATCTGGCCACTGCACTCCAGCCCGGGCTACAGAGCAAGACTCCGTCTCAAAAAATAAAAAAAAATAAAAAAAAGAAACCTTGATGTGTGTAAACATAATTTGATTTGTTAAAATAGAGATTCCTGGGTTCCAGACTGGGTTTTCTCAATCAATTGTCCTAGGGCAGAGCCCAGAAATCTACATTTTAATAAGCACCCAGTGTGATACTGATGCAATTATTGGCTATTAGAACTCTTAGAGCTGTGAAAGCTCTAAAAGATATGGTGTAGATGTGTTTTGATGGGTATTATATTAACTGACAATTTTTTTAGCTTTTTGTTATGAAAAAAAAATTATTATTATATTGAGACAAGGTCTCACTCTGTGGCCCAGGCTGGAGTGCAGTGGCACGATCATGGCTTACTGCAGCCTTAACCTCCAGGGCTCAATCAATCCACCCACCTCAGCCTCCTGAGTAGTAGGGACTACAGGCGAGTGCCACCACACCTGGATAATTTTTATGTTTTTTTGTAGAGATGGGGTCTTGCCATGTTGCCCAAGCTGATTTTGAACTCCTGGGTTCAAGTGTTCTGCCCACCTCAGCCTCCCAGGTCTTCCAAAGTGCTGGGATTACAGGCATGCACCGTGTTATGGAAAATTTTAAATATGCATTAGAGAGAATAGTACGAGTCTCCATGTAAGAGATAGAAGTATCACCCAACATCCATCAGATTTTTTTTTTTTTTTTTTTTTTTTTTTTTTGAGACGGAGTCTGGCTCTGTCGTCCAGGCTGGAGTACAGTGGCCGGATCTCAGCTCACTGCAAGCTCCGCCTCCCGGGTTTACGCCATTCTCCTGCCTCAGCCTCCCGAGTAGCTGGGACTACAGGCTCCCGCCACCTCGCCCGGCTAGTTTTTGTATTTTTTAGTAGAGACGGGGTTTCACCGTGTTAGCCAGGATGGTCTCGATCTCCTGACCTCGTGATTCGCCCGTCTCGGCCTCCCAAAGTGCTGGGATTACAGGCTTGAGCCACCGCGCCCGGCCAGATTTTTTTTTTTTAAGAGTCTGGGTTGCTCTGTTGCGCAGGCTGGAGTGCGGTGACACAGTCAACTCAGTGCATCCTCAAACTCCTGGACTCAGCGTGCCTGTCTTCACAACTTCAATAATCTTGATTCACTTCGACTTTCACCCTTTCCTGCACCCCTCCTCCAAGGTGATTTGTAGAAGCAAATGTTAGATATATCATTACATCTAGTAAATATTTTAGTAGGCATCTCTAAAATATTAAAATATAAGTATTATTTTAAAGATATATGACAGTTAAACCTTACCAAATTTGAGAGTGATTTCTTAGTATCAAATATGTCAGTGTCTAGATTTCCTTGATTATCTTTTTTGTTTGTTTGTTTCAGTTGTTTTGTTGGAATTAGGAACCAAACATAGTCCCATGTTGCATTTGGCTGATATGTCTGTAATCTTTTATTCTGTAGGTTCCTCCTGTCTCTGTTTTTTTCCTTGTTATTTATTTGTTGACGAAACCAGGTCATTTGTTCTATAGATTTTCTCAGTCTAGATTTTGCTTTTTGGGTCCCCATGATGTCATTTACCTTTTTTTCCCCTCCTGTTTCCTGCAAATTGGTGGTTTAATCACTTCCCTCCTGAAGTATGATCAGATTCAAGTTCAGTTTTTTGGCAGGAATACATCACAGATAGCGTCCTGTCCATCTTTCAGGAGGCACACGTTTGGTTGTCTTGTTTTTTGTCATGTTAGCACCATTGATGGTCATTGCTGAGATCCTTTATTTCCTTAGGGAGATCCTCATATTTTAACTTAGTGAGTTGCTCATGAATCTCTCCCCCTCATCATGGAGGTTTTTCTTTTCTAAGTTAGACTTTTAGAGCTTTCATAGCTTTCACAGTGAACCCATAGCTGCCTACCTAGACATTCTGTTTGCTGTAGAAACCAGAAAGGCTTTCTTGCTCTCATATCTTAGTTTCATTTACACAATATAGTAATCTTTAAAATTTGTCCTAGTGTCCCCCAAATGTATTTCTGTTTCTGAGACATGTTAAGATGAATGGATGACAGAACAGAAAGTTGAGGGCCCTCGAGTGAAATTACAGTTGCAGATAAGTTGCCCAGGTGCAAATACAAGTAAGACAGTCACCAATTCTGTACCATCATCCTATCCAGAGGGAAGGGGATAAATTTTTATTATCTATATTTACTTATTTTGTCCAACATAAGGTTTCTGGGTACACAATTATGGGGCACACAATTATGACTTAGAGCATTAACTAAGTCAATTCCCCATACCCCAGTACCCTCCTTCAGGGCAACATGAAGGGGTCTAGAAGAAGAGGATCTAGAAGAATGAGGTTGGATATGCCAAGATTACTCCAGGAACTGAGAATGAATGGAATTATTCCTTTATTCAGCAAACTCACTGATTGCCGGCTGTATGCCAGACACTGGGGTAGATGATAAATACTAGAAAACTCCCAACCTAACACACAAAACCATATGCCTCTGTGTCTAGAGTTAGGCATCAGGTGTCATCTTGTGCTTATAGGTAAATCACATACCCATAGTTACATGCCCTATAATGACATTTTGGTCAACAATGGACTGCATATATGATGGCAGGTCCCATAAGAGTATAATGCTGTTTTTACAGTACGTTTTCCATGTTTAGATACACAAATGCTTACCATTGTGTTCCAGTTGCTGACCATATTCAGTACACTGACCTGCTATACAGGTTTGTAGCCTAGGAGCAATAGGCTATCCCATATAGCGTAGGGGTATAGTAGGTTATACCATCTAGGTTTGTGTAAGTACCCTCCATGATGTTCACACATGACAGATCACCTAATGATGCGTTTCTCAGAATGTATCCCTGTTGTTAAGTGATGCATGACTGTGTGTAAGGATATGAGTGTGTATATGTATTTACAATTGTATACGTGTACACATGTGTATGTCATATTCCCTTCTGACTTATATTATAATTTCTAAAAATATTTTTCTTCATTTTTAATTCATTTTCAGTTGTCATTTGTGCTAAAGTTTGCATGAAGTTTTCTCATCCCCCACTTTCCAGGTAGCAGTGGAATTTACTCTCTGCCTTCTGTTGTGTCTGCTCATGTGACAAGTTCTTTTGGTAAGAAAGTAAAGTCCAAACTATAGAAGTTAAACTCTGAAAGAAGAAAATTCAGGTGCAAAGTGATAAGGATTTCACCAGACTGAAGAGACCTAAAGAAAGGGAGGGCCAGATCTCCCAGCTGCAAGTCTCTTGATTTGGCGAGGGATTAAATGCGCCAGGTCCACTGGGACTGGTGGGGGCTGGGGTTTTAGACCTCACGTAGTTGCCATTCTGATGGGGAAACAATAGATGCAATTAGACAAATAAACATGATAACTTCAAAATGAGAACCGTGCGTGTAGGGAAATAAACAAAGCTAAGAGGGTACCAGTAACTGGGGGAGGGGACCACTTTAGAGAGAGAAGTCCCAGAAGGTCTGCTGATGAAGTGACATTTGAGCTGAGACTCAAAGGCCATGAATGGGCCAGTGATGTGAGGACTTGGTGAAAGAGCAAATGCAGAGCCCAGAAAGGGCTTAGTGTCTCTGAGGAGCAGAAAGGGGGCCCCTGTGACTGGCGGCAGTGAGTGACAGGAGGGTGGAGTGCCAGGAGGCCAGAGGGAGGTGGGGTCAGACCATGCAGGCCCTCAAGGCCATAATGGGAAGTTGAAACTATGTTCAAAAAGCAGTGGATAAACATTGAAGAGTTTGAAGCAGGAAAACTTAGTAATTATTCTCACCTAGACTTTTTTCCTACACATGAGCAGACTTCTGTGTGTGTGTTTTTTTTTTTCTTAGTAGTAACATGCTGTGTATATAATCTGCAACTTGTTTTTCATTTACCAATAATATCTTGGTCATCTCTGAAAGGAAGACTTATAAAGAAAAATAAGGTTTGCCACGAACTATATAACAAATTTAGATATGCAAAAATGTGAAGCTATGGTGGAAAATTAGTTTCTTAGGAGTCAAAAAGGAAGGAGAGTGCTTGTTTTCAATGTCTGTTATACCTATGAATTCCCTGTAATAATTTAATGATATTAAAAATGTATTCTAACTTGATTCTTGATTTTCTCATAAACTTGTCATGATTAGTATGTTACTTTAATTATGCATTTATTGTTAAAGCATCTTTACACACCATTTTTAGTCTTCTAAAGTATAGCACCGCCTGAACAAAGGAGGAAAATAGAAGAATAAGAATTCAGTAGACATACGTGGTCAAACCGTAACAAACCCAAAGATACTGAGACTCTAGAGAGAATGTGTCACCTTTCAAAGTATGGCTTACTATTGCCATTAGTTATAAATGTACTTGTTACCTGGACATGGTGGTTCACGCCTGTAATCCCAGCACTTTGGGAGGCCGAGGCATGAGGATCGCTTAGCTCTGGAGTTTGAGACCAGCCTGGGCAACATGGTGAAAACCCGTCTCTACTAAAAATAGAAAAATTAGCCAGGCATAGTGGCATGTGCCTGTTTTGGTGCACGCCTGTGGTCCTAGATACTTTGAAGGCTGAAGTGGGAGAATTGCTTGAATCCAGGAGGCTGAGTTTGCAGTAAGCTGAAATCACACCACTGCACTCCAACATAGGCGATAGAGCCAAACCTTGTCTCAAAAAGAGAAGTACTTATTTATTTGCTTTTAAAATATATTTTTGTGAAAAGATATACCTAAAAACCCTTGAACTACAAAAACTCCAGCACATTTTAGTTCTTATCCATTTACAAAATAGTATATAGACAAAGCCTGACTAAGAGAAGCTGTCAATATTACAGTGAAACAGAGACAGGGATTGTTTTCTGGTCTTAGAGTTACCGTAGCATGAGCATCTATGGTCAGCAAATATTTTCCAGAAAAGCAGGTGAATGAAAAAACTATAGCCCACAAAATAACCACCTCAAACTCATGGTCCCTAATGTAGGCTCATTTTTAAGTCTACATTTTATTTTTTATTTCTACTTACTTATTTATTTTTTGAGACAAAGTCTCATTCTGTCACCCAGGCTGGAGTGTAGTGGCACCATCTCAGCTCACTGCAACCTCCACCTCCCAGGTTCAAGTGATTCCAATGCCTCAGCTTCCCTAGTAGCTGGGATTTACAGGCATAAGCCACCACACCCAGCTAATTTTTGTATTTTTAGTAGAGATGGGGTTTCACCATGTTGGCCAGGCTGGTCTCAAGTGATCCACCCGACTTCAAGTGATCCACCCACCTTGGCCTCCCAAAGTGCTGGGATTACAGATGTGAGCCACTGCACCCGGCCTTTAAGCCTACATTTTATTTTATTTATTTATTTATTTGAGGCAGAGTTTCACTCTTGTTGCCTAGGCTGGAGTGCAATGGCATGATCTTGGCTCACCACAACCTCTGCCTCCTGGGTTCAAGCAGTTCTCCTGCCTCAGCCTCCTGAGTAGCTGGGATTACAGGCATGTGCCACCATGCCTGGCTAATTTTCTTGTATTTTTATTAGAGATGGGGTTTCTTTATGTTGGTCAGGCTAGTCTCGAACTCCGGACCTCAGGTGATCCTCCCGCCTCGGTCTTCCGAAGTACTGGGATTACAGGCGTGAGCAACCGTGCCTGGTCTAAGACTACATTTTTAAAAAAATGTATTGCAGAGGTGAAAATTAACTAAAGTAGGCACGAAGTAAGGGTCGGGGTCCAAGGATGTGCAACACAACACTGCTACCATGTTATGGAGGAATATTCTACACAAAATCTCTGCATTCTTACCCCATGAACCCTATCTTCAGTCTTTACCACTGGAAAGCATCTTTCTAAATTCAAATCCTTGATTTGCTTCTGGTTTTGTAATAAAGTCATGAGCAATAGGAATGCAGTCAGCAATTACCTTTCTGCTTTTGTCTTAAATTGGAGACCATGGAGCGACATCAATTAGCAGGAAATATATTGTTTCTTAAGAAAGTCTTTCATTTAACTTTCTTCTGTACTTAAAATTGGAAATATATTTAGCTTCTCCAAATATTTAGTTGTATGCAAACCAGTTGTTAAAGAATGTCTTAATTCTACAATTAAGCTCACCCACATGTATGTATGTATCATACATTAAAAATGTCATCCTGTTGTGTAGTTTTAAGAAATTACTTTCAGAAGTAAATACTTTAGGTATGATAATGATAATTTAGTAATGATAATTTAGCAAATGATAATTTAGGAAAATTTTCTCAAGTACTCATCATTTTTAAAATTTATAATTCAGAAATATTTTAATGGGAGACTAAAGATATTTATAGTATTTTCCCCGTGTCATATTTTTATAAAACAGATTATTATTAACAAATGATATAATCTGAAATAATTGGAAAGGTCCACTGGCCCCAAAATATGTCCCCTACAGCCTTCTTGGAACATAAAATGTCCAGCTACGTATTAGAATTTCTTTGGGTTAATGGAGTATCCTCATAAAGGCTTAGTTTAATAGGAGTTATCACTCTGTGTTTTGCCAAGATTGCTTTAGAAGGAATGAGTTGGGTATGTTTTCAGTAGTCTTGGTGAAGACCCCAGAGGAAGAGGAGAGGGTAGGGATCTTGGTGGGAGAGAAGGGAGACACTCCCCTACCAGGGGCTCCGAAAGAGGGCTTTAGGCTGTGGGAAAGGCAGGCAAAGCCTGTCCTTTATAATAATAAAATGTTTAGTTAGAGGGGAGCCATATTTAAAACTATAGTACTATACTTATCTGAGTTGTAAAATGGATATTATATAATAAGATGGAGGAAGTCATTCACATATGCTTTCTCTCTCTTTTTGAGCATAATGCCAAAGTGTTTCCAGAATAATTTGGCACCTTCACTTCCTGCACAGACTTGGGGTAGAGTCCAGAAAACAGTCTAGTTGAATTCTCAGATGGGTTTTTGGCAAGAATACAAAGTAGCTTTATACAGCTCATCTCTGATGCTTTTCACTGAGTGTCTGAAAGAAAAGGGAGGATTTGAGGACCTGATTTAAACAAGGAAGTAACCCAGTGACTTAAAGAGGAGTGTTGTGGAATTCGAATCCTAAAATAAAGCCCTCCATCGTTGACTTTTCAGCCGTGGGAATAACCAGTTGCTTCACTGTGTGTTTTGTCAAAGTGCCTCAGCCATTTGGTCGGCCTGATGGTTACCTGCTGCCTCTATTCATAGTTTCTGCGTCCTTTGTTGTTGCCCGGCTGGTCAAACATGTGTAACAGTGCCCTAGGGCACCAAGCGTGCCCTCAGGGAGCTAAATGCTGCCAGATGTAGGGAGCAAGGGTTGATTCACATAGCCATAATTTCAATAGCTAATTTTACCTGTTTTCTTTTGGTTTTGGGTTTCCTTCTTAAAGAAAAACCCATTTGGAGTTGAGCTTTCCCCCCTTTAAATTGCAGTCTTATCTTGTTACCTCTAATCTCCCAGCCCCATCCCACTCCCAAAATAAAAGTGTGAGAAGAAAGGAATAGAAAAGATACGTGATTTTTTTTTTTTTTTTTTTTTTTTTTTTTTTTTTGAGACGGAGTCTCACTCTGCCGCCCAGGCTGGAGTGCAGTGGCCAGATCTCAGCTCACTGCAAGCTCCGCCTCCCGGGTTCATGCCATTCTCCTGCCTCAGCCTCCCGAGTAGCTGGGACTACAGGCGCCCGCCACCTCGCCCGGCTAGTTTTTTGTATTTTTTAGTAGAGACGGGGTTTCACCGTGTCAGCCAGGATGGTCTCGATCTCCTGACCTCGTGATCCGCCCGTCTCGGCCTCCCAAAGTGCTGGGATTACAGGCTTGAGCCACCGCGCCCGGCCGATACGTGATTTATTAAATCTGAGAGATTAATAGTTTTACTTTACGATAAAATCAGTAAAATGTTTCTGTTTTACTGGATTCTGACCAATATTCTTACTTCAAAGTGAAATTATGTTTCATTGACTCAACCTTTCCTCTAGAAATCATTTAGATAGAAATAGATTGTCTTCTAGATAGATATTTTATGTAATCTCTGATTAGGAACACTGAGTTTATTGTTGAAAGCCCTAGATTTTTAACTCATTCTTGAAAACTGGTTAAGTAGAAGGAAAGAATCAAGCCCTTAACTTGATATTCTGTATGGAACTGAACCTCAGATTACCAAATATTTGATGAAAGAACGTTTCTCTTTTTAGAAGTATTTCTGCCAACAAATTAAAAAGTACTGAGAGAACATCACCATTTAGGCAAACCCCTAGTGAAATAATGGATCTAGCTATTGGTCATCAGTGGTTGCTAACATCACAAAAAGAGCCACAGCTATCAGAGCACACTGCTGTCCATTAAATATTCTTGCAAAAAGACTGAACTTGAGGCCAGGCGTGGTGGCTCACATCTGTAATCTCAACACTTTGGGAGGCCAAGGCAGGTGGATCACGAGGTCAGGAGATCGAGACCATCCTGGCTAATACACTGAAACACCGTCTCTACTAAAAATACAAAAAATTAGCCGGGCCTGGTGGCGGGCGCCTATAGTCTCAGCTACACGGGAGGCTGAGGCAGGAGAATGGCGTGAACCTGGGAGGCGGAGCTTGCAGTGAGCTGAGATCGCGCCACTGCACTCCAGCCTGGGCGACAGAGCAAGACTCTGTCTCAAAATAAATAAATAAAAATAAAAAATCATACTTGAATCAGAACAAATCCCTAGGTTTAATATGTCTACAGGAAATACAAAGGACAGAGAAGCATGTTAATTGACACCACCCAGATACAACTAGTAAATTACAGAATGTGAGAAGTGCTAGAGACAAATTCATTTCCTTAACAAATAATTTACGAGAAAGAAAAAAGAGAAGAATTCATTAAAACTGGCATAAGAGACATAGCAATCAAGTATAATAGACCTTATTTGGCTCCTATTTTAATAATCCATTTGTTTAATTTTTTTTTTTTTTTTTTTTTTTTTTGAGACGGAATCTCGCTCTGTCGCCCAGCCCGGAGTGCAGTGGTGTGATCTTGGCTCACTGCAACCTCCGCCCCCCAGGTTCAAGCAATTCTCCTTGCCTCAGCCTCCCAAGTAACTGGGATTACAGGTGTCTGCCACCATGCCCGGGCTAATTTTTTTGTATTTTTAGAGAGGCAAGGTTTCACTATGTTGCCAGGCTGGTTTTGAATTCCTGACCTCAAATGATGTGCCTGCCTCAGCCTCCCAAAGTGCTGGGATTACAGGCGTGAGCCACCGTGCCCAGCCCATTTGTTTAATTTAAAAAAGAATATATGACAAAAGGAGAATAAGGCTGATGAAATATTCGATGGTACTAAGGAACTATTGTTGATTTTTAAAGGTATAATATTATATTATTAAACCATTAAAGAGAGTTCTCATCACAGACCTGGTATGGTGGCTCACGGCCTGCAGCACTTTGGGAGGCTGAGGCGGGCAGATCACAAAGTCAGGAGTTCGAGACCAGCCTGGCCAACATGGTGAAACCCTGTCTCTACTAAAAATACAAAAAATTAGCTGGCAGTGGTGGTGCACGCCTGTAATCCTGGCTACTCAGGAGGCTAAGGCAAGAGAATCACTTGAACCCAGGAGGCGGAGGTTGTGGTGAGCAGAGATCATGCCATTGTACTCCAGCCTGGGCAACAAAGCAAGACTTCATCTCAAAAAAAAAAAAAAAAAAAAAAAAACACCTCATCTTTTAGATACACACATGGAAATATTTACAGATGAAATTATATGATATCTGGATTGGCTTCAAAATTATCCAGTGGGAAGGGATGATGATTATAGATGAAACAAGATTGGCCATCCATTGGCCATTGTTGAAGCTGAATGATAGATACATGGGGATTTGTTACACTAATCTACTTTTGTGTGGTTTTGAAATTTTCTATAACAAAAAGTTTTTCAAATAGGCTTAGGTAAATCCCAGATTTACCACTTGTAAATTTGTGATCGTGGACAAATTCATTAACCTCCACAAGTCTCAGGTTTTTTTGTTTTTTGTGTTATTTCTGGTTGGGGGGTTACCTAAACAATAGGTACAAGTGTATATTCCCAGTTTACCACCTGGTTCAGGTTGTTGTGCCAAACTTAATAATATGTATGAGGTTACTTTGTAAATTACTACAAATATATCAACTGTTTTATTATTATAAAGTTCCTGAAAGGATCCAGGTTTTCTGCTTAGAAAATTTAGTAGCTTTTTCTGCTCCAACAAGCAGTATGGCTATCTAGATAGATTATATCAATTAAGAAGCTTTGGAATAAGAATATAGTTATGTATCCAACAAGGGTTTTATCCATTAGTTTGTAGTAATAGAGTAATTATAAGACTTTATTTTTAAAAATTTGCAAAAGAAATTTCTCATGGCCTAGTCAATTAAATGTCGTATAGACAACTGTGCTATTAATGTTTTCCCTGTATAGTAAGAATTGCAAATTATTGGCCGGGCGCGGTGGCTCAAGCCTGTAATCCCAGCACTTTGGGAGGCCGAGACGGGCGGATCACGAGGTCAGGAGATCGAGACCATCCTGGCTAACACAGTGAAACCCCGTCTCTACTAAAAAATACAAAAAAAAAAAAACTAGCCGGGCGAGGTGGCGGGCGCCTGTAGTCCCAGCTACTCGGGAGGCTGAGGCAGGAGAATGGCGTAAACCCGGGAGGCGGAGCTTGCAGTGAGCCGAGATCCGGCCACTGCGCTCCAGCCTGGGTGACAGAGCAAGACTCTGTCTCAAAAAAAAAAAAAAAAAAAAAAAAGATTTGCAAATTATTTCTGATTTCTTATTTTTCTTGATTTAAAGAAATTGCTTGAATTTAACACATCAATAAAGATTTTAAATTTATTTCTTCAAAATATAGAGAAACCCTGATTGTTAGAATTTTTTTCTTTTTTCTTCCTTTTTTTTTTTGGTTGCTTTATTTTCTAATTCTGGCCTCATTTCTTCCTTCCTACCTCCCAGCATTTTATTGTGAAATATATAGAGAGAAACTTGTAAAAGAAATGTACAATTTAATGAATGATTATAAAGCAAATACCTATATAACTACTGTACTGTGTTTTATTTTTTTGTTTGTTTGTTTGTTTTGTTTTGAGACGGAGTCTCACTCTGTCGCCCAGGCTGGAGTACAGTGGCATGATCTCAGCTCACTGCAAGCTCTCCCTCCTGGGTTCACGCCATGCTCCTGCCTCAGCCTCCTGTATCTGGGACTACAGGCACCCGCCACCACTCCCGGCTAATTTTTTGTATTTTTGGTAGAGACGGGGTTTCATTGTGTTAGCCAGGATGGTCTCAATCTCCTGACCTCATGATCTGCCCACCTTGGCCTCCCAAAGTGCTGGGATTACAGGCGTGAGCCACTGCGCCCGGCCCGATTCCACCTTTTTCTATGACAAACATTCTGTGTATGTCTTTTGGGTGCACTTCTGTATGTATTTCTTTTATGTGTATACCTAGGATTGAATTAGTGACTTCATAATTGACAGGCAGTTTTCCAAGGTGGTTGTACCAGTTGACTCTCCAGTAGTATTTGAGAGATCTTGTTGTCCTACATCTTCCACCTGTACTTGGCATTGTCAGACTTTTAAAATGCTTTCTTTTAAAATATTAGTGGTAAAACAACATAGGTAAGTTTACTCTTGTCTATTACTTATATGTACTTGTAATGTTAAAGTCTAGGTTTTATGGCTGGGGGCGGTGGCTCACGCCTGTAATTCCAGCACTTTGGGAGGCCAGGGTGGGTGGATCACTTGAGGTCGGGAGTTGAAGACCAGCCTGACCAACATGGAGAAACCCTGTCTCTACTAAAAATACAAAAACATTAGCCGGGCATGGTGGTGCATACCTGTAATCCCAGCTACTCGGGAGGCTGAGGCAGGAGAATCACTTGAACCTGGGAGGCAGAGGTTGCCGTAAGCCAAAATTGTGCCATTGCACTCCAGCCTGGGCAACAAGAGCGAAACGCCATCTCGAGAAAAAAAAAAAAAAAAGTCTAGGTTTTATTTGGTGTGTGTGTGAATATTTCAGAGGTACAGAGACTCTTTCTGGTCATCGCTATCTACTTGCTAAATTACATCTTCCTACCTAACAATTGCTATGCTAGAGACCAGAAAAAAAAAATAGTATAGCTTTAAAAAAGGAGAGAGCATTTTTGTACCTTTTTCACTTGTTGTGATATTAAACCTATAAGTGATAGCTCAATTTATCAATTGCTACATGCCTGTGCTAATGAACTCTTAAGATATGTAAACTCATTTAATCTTTACAACAGTTTTTTATTTCCCCATTTTTTAACAGATGAAGAAACTGAGGCATTAAATGGTTAAGTAACTTGCTGAAGATTGTAAGCTGGTAAATCATAGAGCCAGAGCTGAAGCTCAATAGTTGAGCTTCACTGGTTCCATCTGGGTTCTGAACACTTAACATCTAGACCTCCTATCCCTGTTGGTGGGTTCTGGTTCGAGTGACGTTAGTCCTCCAGAGCCACCATGTTTTGTCTCCGGGTGGCTGTATTTGGGCTTGATATGTTCTTTCTGGTGATAACATTTAGGAAAGCAGGTTTGCTCGAACTTCAAGACAGATACTTACTTCCTTTCACTTGCTATAGAAGCTGAAAGAAGCTGAAGCAGCATGAGAATCTTGGCTCTGGGGCTGGTACAGGTATTACAGGAAGGGACAGGACTTGGCCCTCTCCCTTTACTCTCTAGATTTTCCTGGGGACACTCAGCCTTCACCTTCTGTCGCTTAGGGTTTGGGTGGAAATGGCTGAGAATATGTGGTAGGAAGCAGTAAGTGGATGTTTCATTTTCCTTAATTGTCCAAAAATGTGGAACATGTTATCCTTTAGAAACCATGTTGTAAATAGCAGCAACATTCCCAGGCCTGCTGAAAAAACCTATAATGTGGCTAAAATATATGCTTACAGCTGTATTGTTTCCTAGTTTTTTGTTTTCATTGCAATTGTGTAGTAGTTTATTTGTCTTATGAGCTTTTGGGCTAGCTGAGAACTTAGCTGCATTGTTCATGTCGGAAAATGCATTCCAAACAGCTAAGACCATGTATGTATCTTAGTGTAGAGCTAACTTTATCCATGGCATAGATCATTGACCACCTGAACACTGCTCCAAGTAAACTGAACAATACTAACACCATTTTTTTGACGGTAAAGAGAAAAACATCTCAGTAAGATAGAGAAACATTTTCTATGGATTTACTGTGACTGAGACCAAATTTTAGTTAGCTAGGATATTTTTAAAATTGTAGCAATATATATATTCATCTGTTTTTCATTTGTGACATATGGGTTTTTATTTACCAACCCCCCCTAAAACACTGAAATATATTCATGTAGCTACCTGAACCACTCGTAGATCTTCAGACTTGTGCGGCAAAAGGAATGATAATTATAATCTGCTTCAGGCTACAGGCTAGAATAATTCAAAAGGAAATGTGCATTACTAATGCAGCAGAGCTCATAAATTCTCAATGTCAGTTTGCCATTTATGCAGTCTGGTTGGCTAGAGGCAAAAAGACTAGGGTTACATAATATTTATGAGGTCTGAAGTTAGCCATCACCAAACCCAAATATTGCCAGTGTTTCAGATTACTCATTAAAGTCAGCATCATCTAGTCACAGCAATGGAGTTGGGAGCAGGGTGGATTTGGTAGTGATGAAACATTAGCTATAAGTATAAATTCTGTCCATTTTAGTCCACTGCTACCTCCTTTACAGGATTTATAGCCTTCCTATTTTATATATTGTCGCTGAGATACCTACATTCTGCAAAAATCTACTTGCCACCTAAGGTTTCATAACACAAAGGTGGGAATGGGACTTTCTTCACTCTGCAGTGTTTCTCCAACCCTCCTCGTGTTTAACTCCTGAGAAGACCTCCTGGCTCTCTGTACATCATCACAATGGCCAAGTCTCAAAAACTTTTAGATCCCAGCTAGTACCTTATGTCATACTATGCTCAGAAATAATTAAGTGTCCAGACCCACACTCGTGCTCTAGTGCACTTCAGGAGTTTGACTTGTATGGGGTAATGAGCAGCTACAACTCCAGGCCTCAAGGTTACTCCCAGGAAATGCTGTGGCTGTGAACTGCAAATTAAAAATGTGTGTACAGTTGTATAGTTTTGACCATCAAGAAGCACTAGTGCTGGGGCTGTTCCTAACTGCTTTCTTTGTATTTTCACATAAGAACAGGGCATCCCAGAATTAAAATAACCCTTTCATTTCCTACGCTTCTTAGAAGTCTTCAGGAAGGATGAGTTTTGGTATTGTTGGTGGTGGGTTTTTTGCGGGCTGGGGGTGATGGAGCAAATACCTTTAAAACTTTTTTTTTTTGAGACCAACTCTCACTCTATCGCCCAAGCTGGAGTGCAGGGGCTCCATCTCGGCTTACTGCAACCTCCGCCTCCCGGGTTCTGAAGCGATTCTCCTGCCTCAGCCTCCCCAGTAGCTGGGACTACAGGCGCCCACCACCACGCCCAGCTAATTTTTTGTATTTTTAGTAGAGACGGGATTTCACTGTGTTAGCCAGGATGGGCTCAATCTCCTGACCTCGTGATCTTCCCGCGTCGGCCTCCCAAAGTGCTGGGATTACAGGCATGAGCCACCGCGGCCCAGCCTTTTTTTTTTTTTTTTTTTTTTTTTGAGATGGAGTCTTGCTCTGTCGCCCAGGTTGGAGTGCAATGGCGCCATCTCAGCTCACTGCAACCTCCGCCTCCCGGGTTCAAGTGATTCCCCTGCCACAGCCTGCTGAGTAGCTGGGATTACAGGCATCCGCCACCAGTCCCAGCTAATTTTTGTATTTTTAGTAGAGACAGG
The DNA here is from genome assembly GCF_037993035.2 of Macaca fascicularis. Classification (NCBI taxonomy): domain Eukaryota; kingdom Metazoa; phylum Chordata; class Mammalia; order Primates; family Cercopithecidae; genus Macaca; species Macaca fascicularis. The sequence continues at coordinate 67,601,132 of NC_088386.1, forward strand.
GTTTCGCCATGTTGGCCAGGCTGGCCTCGAACTCCTGACCTCGTGATCTGCCCACCTTGGCATCTCAAAGTGCTGGGATTACAGGCGTGAGCCACCTTCCTGGCCAAAACTTCTTTTTGTTTTGTTTTGTTTTGAGACGGAGTCTCACCCTGTCGCCCAGGCTGGAGTGCAACCGACTCCCTGGTTTAAGAGATTCTTCCGCCTCATCCTCCGGAGTAGCTGGCATTACAGGCGCCCGCCACCACGCCCAGCTAATTTTTGTATTTTCAGTAGAGATGGGGTTTCACCATGTTGGCCAGGCTAGTCTCGAACCTGTACCTCGTGATCTGCCCACCTCAACCTCCCAAAGTGCTGGGATTACAGGCGTGAGCCACTGCACTCCGCCCAAAATTTTTTTTTAGTGAAAAAAGTTGTAAGGATTTCAGGTATACCAGGGTTATAGCTTAACTTTAAGGATTTCATTTTACCCCTTTCTCTACTTTTACCTATATTTAAAAATATCAACAAGTCTTGTTTTTTCTGTCAACTATACAGCATAGTAATTTTCTTCCAGACTAGTAGGTGGAGTCGGAAGTCGTATTCTGAAACACGTGGAGGAAACTACATCAGGAGAGCATTTGCCCTAAGGGAGCAATAGTGAGAGGATCCCCACACTTTCTTCGAAAATTTTAAGACATACTGCTATTCCCAGGGGAAAATCAAACTAAATACACAGGGTTCTAGGAACTAGAGCTATACAGAGTCCTTGTTCAGCAGAGTGTCAGATTCGTTTTAAATTTATTTTTATTCAAAGTTTTTTTTTTTTTTTTTAATCTCTTTTACTGTTATAAGACTAGGGGAAACATCGTAATTGATTGTGCTATTTGCTTTGTTACATTCAGGCCTTCTTGTACGCGATAGCCACAGTTACAGAACTGAACAGTATACAAGAACTGAATGAGTCTGAGGCCCCCCAAAAGCATATTATATAAAGCAAAAACAAACAAACAAAAAACCCACTTAAGGTTGGGTGCGGTGGCTCATGCCTGTAATCCCAGCACTTGGGGAGGCCGAGGTGGGTGGATCATGAGGTCAGGAGTTTGAGACCTGCCTGGCCAATATGGTGAAACCTCGTCTCTACTAAAAATACAGTAATTAGCTGGGCGTGGTGGTGCGCGCCTGTAGTCCCAGCTACTTGGGAGGCTGAGGCAGAAGAATCGCTTGAATCCAGGAGGCGGAGGTTTCCGTGAGCCCACATCGTGCCACTGCATTCCAGCCTGGGTGACAGAGCAAGACTCTGTGACAAAAAAAAAAAAAAAGAACCCACTTAAATGCTCATCATTGGTTAAAGAAGGTGTTGTGTGGCCTGTCCATAAAGGAATTAATGAAACAACTAATTTCATCCCCCAAAAGAAATGACCTAATGTATATATAGTTTTGTTTTTTTTTTTAAGATGGAGTCTTACTCTGTTGCCCAGGCTGGAGTGCAGTAATGCCATGTCAGCTCACTGCAACCTCCACCTCCCATATTCAAGCAATTTTCCTGCCTCAGCTTCCCCAGTAGCTGGGATTACAGGCACCCACCACTATGCGCAGCTAATTTCTATATTTTTAGTAAAGACGGGGTTTCACCATGTTGGCCAGGCTTGTCTTGAACTCCTGACCTCAAGTGTTCCACCTGCCTCGGCCTTCCAAAGTGCTGGGATGAACCACCGTGCCTGGCCAGAAATATATTTTTTTAGTTAAAAAAAATATATTTATATGTGTGTGTATATGTGTGTGTGTGTGTGTGTGTGTGTGTGTATATATATATATATATTTTTTTTTTTTTTTAAAGACAGGATCTCATTCTGTTCCCCTGGCTGGTCTCAAACTCCTGGACTCAAGCAATCTTCCCACCTCAGCCTCCCAAGTAGCTGGGATTTTAGGCACCCGGCTATGAGAAATATTTTCAATATCAGATCCTTACAAAAAAAAGTAGTATTCTTTTATTGGAGCTTTACTTTGCTGGCACTTCCAACACCTCTTAGTTTATCCAGTCCAGCACTCCATATTTGGAAGGAGGGAGGATAATATTTGGGGAGAGGCAAGGTAAGAGAGGGGTGAGTTGGCAGTGATGGAAAGCAAAGTCAACTTAACCCCAGTTGGTCACAACTCACTAACCTCCAATGGAGAAAATATGTGCGTCTGCATGTATGTTTGATTTTTGATATATGAAAGAACATAAAAATATGACATTAGAGTATTACACTTCAATTTTTAAAACAAGTTTTTTTAAATAAGTTTAATGTTTTATAAAAATTATTGTATTTATGTATAATAGCATTATATTCCATTATAAAAATTTCATTTATAGTAGCAACCAAGGAGTTAAAAAAACCCAAGGATAGACAAATAACAAGAAATGTACAAGGCCTTTATGAAGAAAGCATTAGATCTCCACCGATGGACATTTAAGAACACTGTAGGAAATGTGAAGACATTTCTTATCTTAAAGAAGACAGTTAAATATTTTAGAGTCAACTGGACATGGTGGCTCACACCTGTAATTCCAGCACTGTGGGAGACTGAGGCAGGAGGATCACTTGAATCCTGGAGTTTGAGACTAGCCTGGGCAACGTAGTGAGACCCTGTCTCTACAAAATAAAAAAAATTATTGGGCATGGTGGCATGTGCCTGTGGTTCCAGCTACTTGGGAGGCTGAGGCAGGAGGATTGCTTGAGCCCACGAAGTTAAAACTGCAGTGGGCTATGGTTGCACCACTGCACTTCGTCTGGGTGGCACAGCAAGACCCTGTCTCAAAAAAAAATTATAATCATATTGTCCTTAATCTGTAAATTCAATGTAAACCCAATTTTGTGGCCAAAAACACTTTAAACATGGTGGAAATACAAAAAGCAAGCTGAAAAACATAGTTGAAACAATGTAGTACACACGTTTAATGTTTCTAATTCACAGAGTACTCTTAAAAATAAGTCAGGTGGGCCGGGCGCGGTGGCTCAAGCCTGTAATCCCAGCACTTTGGGAGGCCGAGACGGGTGGATCACGAGGTCAAGAGATCAAGACCATCCTGGCTAACATGGTGAAACCCCGTCTCTACTAAAAAATACAAAAAATAAAAAAAATAAATAAGTCAGGTGGGCTGGGCACGGTGGCTCATGCCTGTAATCCCAGCACTTTGGGAGGTTGAGGCGGGTGGATCACAAGGTCAAGAGATCAAGACCATCCTGACAAACACGGTGAAACCCCATCTCTCCTAAAAATACAAAAAAAAAAAAAATTAGCTGGGTGTGGTTGCATGTGCCTGTAATCCCAGCTACTTAGGAGGCTGAGGCAGGAGAATCACTTGAACCCGGGAGGTAGAGGTTGCAGTGAGCCGAGATCGCGCCACTGCATTCCAGCTTGGTGACAGAGCAAGATTCTGTCTAAAAAATAAAAATAAAATAAGTCAGGTGAAGAGGCTGGGCTTGGTGGCTCACGCCTGTAATCCCAGCACTTTGGGAGGACAAGGAGGGTGGATCACTTGAGGTCAGGAGTTTGAGACCAGCCTGGCCAACATGGTGAAACCCTATCTCTACTTAAAATACAAAATTAACTGGGCATGGTGGCACATGCCCGAAATCCCAGTTACTCGGGAGGCTGAGGAAGGAGAATTCTTGAACCTGGAAGATGGAGGTCGTGCCACTGCACTCCAGCCTGGGTGACAGAGTGAGACTTTGGCTCAAATAAATAAATAAATAAATAAATCAGGTGAAAAACAACCCAAGAGGCCTAATAGAAGACTTCACAAAAGAGGATACAGAAATAAACAAAGGATAAGATCTTTAACCTCAGGAGTATCTGAAGAAAAATAAGTAAAAGTGAGATACCATTTTTCATTTATCAGACTAACAGATTTTAACGTTAAACTATTGGTAAAGGTATAGAAAATAGGCATCATTAGTAATACAAATTGCAGTGTTTGTGAACAGTTTTGCAAATAAGTTAAAGTTTTGCATATTTCTTAACCTACAAGTACTTTTTTTTTTTTTTTTTTTTTTTTTGAGACGGAGTCTTGCTCTGTCACCCAGGCTGGAGTGCAGTGGCCGGATCTCAGCTCACTGCAAGCTCCACCTCCCGGGTTCACGCCATTCTCCTGCCTCAGCCTCCCAAGTAGCTGGGACTACAGATGCCCGCCACCTCGCCCGGCTAGTTTTTTTGTATTTTTAGTAGAGACGGGGTTTCACCGTGTTAGCCAGGATGGTCTCGATCTCCTGACCTCGTGATCCGCCCGTCTCGGCCTCCCAAAGTGCTGGGATTACAGGCTTGAGCCACCGCGCCCGGCCCAACCTACAAGTACTTTTACACATTTAAACTAAAAAGAAGTAATCACTTGTGCAACTGTACTTGAAAAAGCACATTATATAAAGCAAAAAAATCAAACCAAAACAGAAAGGACCTACCAAAATGCTCATCATTGTTTAAATAAGGTACTACATAATCCTTTCGTATAAGGGAATGCTCCAAAACCACTAAAAAGGATCATATATAAACTGGGCGCAGTAGCTCATGCCTGCAGTCCCAGCGCTTTGGGAGACCGAGGCGGGCGGATCACTTGAGGTCAGGAGTTTGAGACCAGACTGACCAACATGGAGAAACCCCATCTCTACTAAAAAATATAAAAGTAGCCGGGCGTGGTGGCACATGCCTATAATCCCAGCTACTCGGTAGGCTGAGGCAAGAGACTCACTTGAACCTGGGAGGCGGAGGTTGTGGTGAGCCGAGATCGCACCATTGCACTCCAGCCTGAGCAACAAGAGTGAAACTCCATCTCAAAATAAAAGGATTATATATATATATGACAGAGGATATATATATCATGGAGGATATATATATATATATGACGGAGTTCTTTAGTGGTGATTTGTGAGATTTTGGTGCACCTATGCTGCTGTGTATTTTCATATATACAATAAGCCTGACCCTACTCTCAGGGCTCAGCCTCACTTAGCGCTGGGCTTCCCAAATTTTATTTTATTTTATTTTTTCTGGAATGAAAAAAGTTTCAAAGATTGCAATGTAATGCTTTTTTTTTTTTTTTTTAATTACACTTTGGTATCTCAGAAATCTCTTTCTGTGGGTGTTTACTTCAATTCTGAAAATAGAGCTAGGGTCTTGAAGTGGTTTCTGAATAAATGATGAAACATATGTTCAAAGTCTGTAACTCTTCCTTCTCCTTAACCACATCCTAGATAATCCACTGATGGTAAGTGTCATTTGTGTGAATAGATTCTCTAGTTTTAGTTTTCAAGGACTTTTTTTTTCATTTTAGCTGTCTGGATGATTAATGTGACTAGGAAAATACTGTTGACCCATTTAAATCATGTCAGACAGCATCCATTGCTCATCTACATAATGAAATACACACTGAACATTACAGCTTAAGTGTGGGAGCCAGTGAACTACAAAATAATATTTTACTCATTTAGATTATGAAATAAAATATAAGACATTAGGACTAACTATAGCATTAAATATTAAACTCTTCAAATGGTAATTGTCAGTAAAAACAACTTTTAAACCAAAACAACTAGTAGCATTTCTGTTTTAGTAGCTAATTAGAGGAAGTGGGGGTGGTTGCATGCAACAGAATGAATTTAAGGTAAGTCTTTATGTCAAAGTGTCTGTTAATATTACTTGACTATTATGGGACTTATTGTAAATAGTTGAGTTTTTCAGTTAATCAGTGGTTGTGAAATAATAGTTTTCTGACAAAATTAGAAAAAATTGTTTGACATTTTTATCATAGTTTCATTAAACTGGTCTCTGAATAATTTTAAAGATAACTAATTTATAGCTGAAACTATTTCAATCAATGATCTAATAACAAAGATAAGCTTTGACAGCTTTAAAAATATTTAAATTTTGTAAGGACATCATTTGCACAGTGATTAAATAAATGCAAAATTTAAAGGCACTGAATTTAGGCTATCAGGTTTCCATGGTTACACCTTTCCAAGTTATTTTGTGTATTGTGTAAATAGGTCTGTGAGGCACTGATAATTATTTGTTTTTTTGTTTGTTCTGTTGGTAATTCTGTGTTTAGCTGAGTTTAATACAGTTCACACGGCGTGCTTTGGTTTATGTATATTTTAGTGTTTGTGATTGACAGTGATTGAGCATTTCTTATGGAGTGCTTGCCTTTTTTGTCATAAGTGATGTTATGTTGGTAGTGCTTGAAATGTAAATAAGTTCTTCCTGTATCACTGTTTAATAAAGAGGAATTTTTATGCAAAGAAGACTTCTTGATACATTTAAACAATAAGGTTTGTTGAGCTCTGAAATATTTCTGCTAAACAGATTGCACACCAAGACAAATAGGTTTAGATTCTTACAAACTGAGGTTACCAAGGGCAACATTAAAGTTTATGGCTAAGCACGGCATTGGCTGAATGGTATTTAGTAACAGAATAAAAAAGGCTGAATTCTTTTTTCCTTTTTTTTTTTTTTTTTTTGACAGGATCTCACTTTCTTGCCCAGGCTGGAATGCAGTGGTGCGATCTTGGCTCACTACAGCCTCAGCCTCCTGGGCTCAAGTCATCCTCCCACCTCAGTCTTCCGAGGAGCTGGGACTACAGGCACATGCCACCATGCCTGTCTAATTTTTGTATTTTTCATAGGGACGCGGTTTCACCATGTTGCCCCAGGCTGGCCTTGAACTCCTGAGCTGAAGGGATCCGCACACCTCGGCCTCCCAAAGTGCTCAGATTATAGGCGTGAGCCACAGCGCTCAGCCAAAATAGCAGCATTCCGATCTAACTCTTAAAATTGTTTGTGATAGTACACTTTACAGGGAATGTCTTCAATGCAAAATAGAATCTTCCTATAACATAATTTCTCCCATCCCACCCTTTCACAAATTTAAGAAGTATTCTTATATATTTAGAAAGATATGATTCTTGAAAAAAGCCAGGGCCTTTTATGCCTATGGATGTAGGACGGAATTTTCCTTAGACCTCATCATTAACCATCAGCATACTAGCAAGGGCCCAGCAGGAACTCTCAGGAAAACATCAAAATTAGGCTGTCCATAATTCATCCTAGTGAGTGTGAGCCTTCTCTCATACACTACAATCATGAAATGCTGTCCAGTTTGTAAAGTGTTTCTACATCTGCAGTCTCATTTGGGGTTCAGGTTGGCCCTGTGATGGAGTGAGGAGAGGCCCAGTGCTTTGGATAGTGTCACTTTTAAGTAGCAGCTCTGGGACCCAACCTAGGATCTCATGATTACTTTGTGAATTACTTGCTTTGTGGATTATCCAAGGCACGTTGTAAAATTCAGGCTGGTTTCTACCTACTGATTAGTCCGTTTTAGAGTGACCTCCTCCCACAGTCAGGTAACCAATGATAGTAATTACCATTTATTGAGTGCTTACCTTATGCCACCTTCAATATATCATGTCATACAATTATCATAGCAACCCTGTGAGGAAGGTATTGTTATCCACATTAACAAATGAGGAAACTAAGGCTTAAAAAATTTAACTAACTTGTTTAAGTAAACCAATAGTACTCAGAGAAGGAAAACCAATTTAAACAAGAGCTCAAGTAAATATAAATAGGAAAGCATATCTTTTGGAGGAAATTCTCATGGTGCATTCACAAGCAAAATACAAAATTTAAAATTTCACACTGTTTCCTTCTTTTTTACCCCCAAATTGACTGTACCTTATTAGGCATTCAAGGGTTGAGGTTTCTTTGTAACACTCCAGTAGCAGTATACTTCAAAAAGTGTCCCATCCCCTCAGACAATAAATATGTTTCAAATGTTTTACACATCAAATATTTTGGTATTGTGGCAATATTAAAAACTTTAAATATGAAATGATGAATTTGTCATTTTACTGTGTGAATAATCTTGGTGTTGGCTAAGTGTTTTCAGATATGAGAAGCAAGCAGCCTGCTATATACAGATAAAGAGTACATGTTTTGTTGGTGATTGTGGTGGTTTTAATTTTTAACGTTTTTAAATTTTTATTTTATTTTATTTTAACTTTTTTTTTTTTTTTTTTGAGACGGAGTCTCTCTCCGTCGCCCAGGCTGGAGTGCTGTGGCCGGATCTCAGCTCACTGCAAGCTCCGCCTCCCGGGTTCCCGCCATTCTCCTGGCTCAGCCTCCCGAGTAGCTGGGACTACAGGCGCCCGCCACCTCGCCCGGCTAGTTTTTTGTATTTTTTAGTAGAGACGGGGTTTCACCGTGTTAGCCAGGATGGTCTCGATCTCCTGACCTCGTGATCCGCCCGTCTCGGCCTCCCAAAGTGCTGGGATTACAGGCTTGAGCCACCGCGCCCGGCCTATTTTAACTTTTTTAAGGCAGGGTCTCACTCTGTTGCCTAGGCTGAAGTGCAGCAGCGCAATCTCGGCTCACCGCAACCTCTGCCTCCTGGACTCAAATGATCTTCCCGCCCCAACCTCCCAAGTAGCTGGGACTACAGGTGTGTGCCACCATGCCCGGCTAATGTTTGTATTTTTTGTAGAGACAAGGTTTCACCATGTTTCCCAGGCTGGTCTCAAATTCTTGGACTCAAGCAATCTGCAGCCCTCAGCCTCCCAAAGTGCTGGGTTTATAGGTGTCAGCCTGACTTAATTTTTAATCTTTAGTACAAAAAGTAACAGATAGTTGAAAATTCATATCCTTAAATATGTAAGTATATATATTTAAATATATTTATGTTTACCTATATACATATATTTACTTATATACATATTTATATTTATGTTTATATACATACACACACATATATATGGGCCAAATTGTAAGCAGCCTTCTATGGAGCTCCCCTTTTAAGCCTGTGCCATTTTAACACATTGTACTTTTTGCATTAATACCCAAAACTGTCGAGTGAGTATTCATATGGTCAACCAAGTATACCTAGTGGAATTGAGTGTAAAACTATTTGTGGCAACATAACTATACCAGTCCAAAAAGCTGCCTTCAGAAAATTTGGAGCTTTTGCTTTTACTAAAGAGGTTACTGTATACTTTCTCTTTATTTTTCTGGTTGAAAATAACTCCTTGGTGAGTGATCTTGGCTTCTGTTGTCGTGAATCTGTGTACTCTCAACTGCAGAAGCTTGGAAATATGTTGTTTTCCTGAAGCATCAGCTTTCTTATTTTAGGTGGTAATTATTGACCTATCTACCTACCGATTTACCACTCCTATTGACTGGTTACAGGGCAGAGACAAAACTCCTACTGTTGTCAAAATACCACGATAAGACTGATATTCACATGTTTTCTTTCTATCCCATGCCTTTCACTTAGAGATGTACAGTGAAAATTTTCTCGGGAAGTTTAAGATGTAGGGTTTTTTGTTTTTTGTCTTATTTGTTTTTGGTATTGATACTACAATTTTGGTCAAAGCTCTGAGCTATTTCATCCCAATGGTTTGCTTATGTGGCAATAACTTTAAATGGCCCATTGAAAAGAAAAAAGGAAAGAAAGACATCCAACAGAATACCTAGGGCATGCTGTATATAGAATTTAGTTGACACTATTGTAATAGGAAGACTGAAATCATGCTCTTTTCAAATGCTTTAATATACTTTAAAAATATATTAAATCTGTGCTTTTGATCATAGATTATAAGCCCTCATATCTTCTGTTATTGGTATTTTAATACGAAATAACTAATATTTTAAGTAGTATATGACAGTAGTATTTATGAATGGTCTGGAGGTTTTTTTAAGAATTAAAAGGCCGGGCGCGGTGGCTCAAGCCTGTAATCCCAGCACTTTGGGAGGCCGAGGCGGGCGGATCACGAGGTCAGGAGATCGAGACCATCCTGGCTGACACGGTGAAACCCCGTCTCTACTAAGAAATACAAAAAACTAGCCGGGCGAGGTGGCGGGCGCCTGTAGTCCCAGCTACTGGGGAGGCTGAGGCAGGAGAATGGCGTGAACCCGGGAGGCGGAGCTTGCAGTGAGCTGAGATCCGGCCACTGCACTCCAGCCTGGGCGGCAGAGCGAGACTCCGTCTCAAAAAAAAAAAAAAAAAAAAAGAATTAAAGAAGGATTTTCTCACTATATCAGTTTTTTTAAAAAAACTCATGATGTTTTTATATAGACTTTCTCTAAAATTGAGTTCCATGTGTGATTCCTATGAAATTGCACTTCTGGTTCTGATTTGTGTGCTTTAATATAAAATCGTTCTGTTTTCCTCTTCTTTAACCAAAGTGTGTGAGGTAACAGGAATGTTTCTTTTGAGAGACTTTGGAAGGTTGAAATTTGCCAGATGTTCTGTGCTAACCTAGAAGTGTGCATTCCCTGGGTACCAGGACTGTGTGAAATTCTTTCCTGTATCTTTGACAGAGCATTTGGTTTTAGTTCATTTTAGTGTTGTGCTTGTACTCTGATCAGAGCTTGTCTTTTATTCTGTGTTTAAATGATATTACGGCATCCAGAAAATCTGGCAAAGAAAATGATATTTTGATGACATTTTTCACAGGGCTCAACTAGAATGAATTATTACATTTTAACCATGGCCCTAATAAACAGCTTCTTTATTTCCTCTGTAAGGATACAGTATTTCTTTGTCTAAGAAGTTGCCTGAGTATGTGTATTGTTGAAGTGCTAAAAAGCTGCTTTTCTCTAAACTTTAGCTGAGGGACAATGGGATTTGCCAAGTATATACCATTTCATTGTGACTCAATACTTTATGATTATAAAGATGAATTTAATTTAAATTTTGAAGTAAACTTTTTTGTCTCAAATGGAGAAATTCCATGTAATAGCCCTATTGTACAAATTAAACATTTCTATGTAACTTCTACTTACCCACCAAACAATCAGCTTTTAGTTTTATATTTGATTTCTGACTATAATCTTTGGCACCCTTCCCCCAGCTATAATTCGGCCAGCCTAAAGGAATTTTTTTTTCCTAGACTCACAAGCAGGAGCCTACATTATTAAGTAGGAATGTTTATAGATCTGTATTTCTAGAGTAGGTTGAGGTGTTTTTGTTTCCCAAAAAGAGGGGAATGCTTCTTGTTTAAATACAGATGCCTGTGGGCTGGTGGTGTACATTAGTGAATAATCACATATTATTGGATTTAGCTTTTGTAAAGAAGCAAAATGAAGTATTTTCGTAAACCACTTCTGAACTTGTCATTGATGTTATTCTCTATCAGTTGCTATTAATAATTTTATTTAAAGGAGGAGGGATATAGTACAGAGCCAACTTCCTGATTAGGCCTTGGGGAAGGTCATGTTTTGCAGTGACCTGGGCACCATTCTTAAATGTTGTTATTATTGGAAGAGGGTACCCTCAGGCTGCTGCCCTTCCTCTCCCCAGAAGTGCTCTATGACCGACTTTCCAGTTCATCTTTTCTAGAACCAGGACTCCCGGGCTGTAGATGAATTCTGACATCTACAGACCAGTATCCATCTCAACTTCATTTGAGGTGAAGTTTTATTAGTAGTAGTGGCCCAGTCCTACCTTAATATGAGAATGATGCATCCTCATAAAAATTGCAAAGTTAGAGCAGTAAACAACTAGGATGAACTTTTATACTTCAGCATAAAAGTGAATTATGACTTTTTTGTCACTTAAAATATTTTACACATTTCCTTTTTATTTCTGTGGGATCTTTGTTACTGTTTTAGTGGTCTTAGGTAAAAATAATTTCAAGGACAACACTGTTGGATGTGAAGTAGAATATTTATTTCAGACAAGTATTATGCCCATATATTTTAGATTCAGCTATGTGCTTTATTTTCAGCATTAAAGAAAATGAGCTGTTTTCCAACACCTGCACACCAACTGGGCCTGCATCCTCTTTAGAAATGTTGTTTAATAAATAAACACTGTGACTTTATCATCCAGAGGCTGTTGCCAAATGCTGTTAATTAGGCCAAAAAATATTTTTTAAAGGTTGGTGAAACAGATCCACTTTTCTCTCTGTAATGGCATCTTAGCTTGAAATCCAGGAAGCGGTGGTGTATGGTGTCCATATCCACGATTTCCTGCATTGGAGAAAAAGTGTGGAAAGCATCTGGGGAAAAGGAGGCTCTTTACCAGCTTGTTTCCTGTAAGTTCAATTGGAAGACCTTGTCTGTGCAAATAGATTTCAAAATAGAGCCTGCCCTTTGACTGTCTCCATAATTACATGGCTCACTCTGTATTTTATTTGGCAGCCACAGCAGTTAACCCCTGGAAGGAAGGGGCTGATGGCATGGCCAACTTGGCTTCCCAGACATGTCCATGGGAATGAATAAACCACTGTTTGGAGAAGCCCATAGCTAAAAACACACTAGAATAGTTTGTAACTGAACTGGAACTCTTTTAAAACAAGTTTACTAACGTTTATTATAAGTTAAAAAACTTAACTTTGTCCTTATTGTGCATATTGTAGAGCTGTATTAATTGTTTTAAAAAATTGGGAATTGGGGGAGTTCCTTATTGCTTTGATGTAATCAACATCTGTCAACAGATGAATTTGCTTTTGTTTAGTTTCAAGGGTTCTTGTCCTTTAGCTTTGCGCAGTCAGTATCTGCTTCAGCCTGGGGCATTCCCTAGTAGTGCATGTGGTTTTTTTTCCCCTCAACAAATGCACAGGTTATTTCTTGTGAAATGTGAGCTTCCCTTCTGCTTTAAGTTGCCTGGAGATGGGAAGGAACCTTCAATCTTTCTCATTTATTTTGAAACATACACCTTAGTACTAGATTATAAAAATCAATAAAAGAGTTATATCGAGTGATGCAGACTATTTAATTTTTCTTTAGCAACATTTGTACACGTTATGAAACCTGTTAAGCAATCAGTCAGTGTTTTAGGTCAAGAAATATAAGGCATGGATGCATTTGCAGTGTTCTTGTGGACTTGAAGCACACAGCGCTGTAAGAGCCTGTGCTCCTACTCTGAGTAATTGGTTGGAGTTCATGAAGTGTAATCTTTCTGTGGGTCTAAATCAGCACCTGGAAAATATATTCCTATGATACCATCCCTTCTGAGCTTACTGTAGGAGGCAACATTTTTAAACAGTTAAAAATGTATCAGATTGCTGTCACAAAGTAAATTGGGGTTTTTTTGTTGTTAAAGTTAATATATTATTAAGCAAATCATTTGGTTTAAAATTAAAATCATCAATGAATGTAAGAATCATATTTGAAAATGAATTAGCAAAACGTTGTTTTTCTCTCTTGGTAATCATAAATCATTTAAATCTGGCAGGCATTCCTCTCTTCATCCAAAATAATTGCCTCCATTTGTAAAATCAATTAGATGTTAACATGCTATAAATAATAGTTTTGTTACTAGACTTTGGCGTTTACTGATCATTATGAAAAAAATATATTCAGTAAGACATTTTACAGGGTGTCTTTTAAATCACATATTATCTCTGGTTGACATTGGTAGCTAATGTAAAGTAGTGCCAAGCTACTTTATTGTGTTGTTTTCTACCCAGATATTTGATACCTCTGCAATGTAACGTAACTGAGGATTGATGGCACACTGCAGGGTGAAAGTGCTTCCCTGGAAACATACAATGAAAAATATGTGTGTTGGTAGCCCACACTTGAGTACAAATGTACTTTGTTCAGTTTTACAACTTCTTAAAATAATCAGCATTTTAAATGTCTCTTTGAAAGTTCATTCAGACCTCTCCCTTAAAAATACTTGTTGACCAAAAGAAAACTCACATTTTCAGGGATAAAATCAGCTTAATTAAGGGTCATTAGTAAAGGTGCACATGAAAACCCAGGGCTCAGTGGGTGAAATGGAAGCATTTCATTATGTAGTATAGGATGCATGAGCAGATAACAATTAAAATGGACCCTGAGTAAGAGGCCAATAAATATAGGGCATATTGTGTGCAGCAACATTAGTTATTTAAAATGCATTCCTCCCTCCATCATACTTGAATTCTATAATCCCACCTTCAGGCTTAATCTATAAAGGAAAATAAAATGCAGCTTTTAGAAGTGGATGTTATTACTGAATATGAAAATATTTAAAACTGTAACCTAGATTTACATTCCAAATACAAATTTGAAATATGAAAAAATGTGCTGCAGGATCCGGAGGACACAGAGCAATTTCAAGAGACATTCAGGCTGCACAGTGTGTCCTTCCATGGAGCGCAGGAAGCAGTTACCTATAATTTTCAGCGTTCAACTCAGACTAGGTGCTGATAGAATTCTTGTAACACTAAAAATAAGTCTTATTATTACCTTTGATAACAATAAATATTCTAGTATTCATAACAAATAACATATAGATTTACTGCCTAAAAAAATCCGATATAGAGTTGGTGTTAGGTCATCACCAGTAACAATACTACGATCATCTCTTACAAGATCAAATTAGTACAAAGCAACTCCTCGCTGTTCTGGGCTCTTCTACTCCCCTGAGGTTTCTTGTGATTTCCCACTGGTGTCTCTAAAACGTCACATTAGTCCACTTGCCCCTTATGGTAATTAGTACGCACTTGAGTCTTGTTTCCCCAAATAGCTTTATCAAAACACAGTGTGCAGTGAATCCTGAATGAATGATAGTGTGTGGGAGACGGAGGGGCCGTTTCTGTCTCTGAAGATGGTCATCATGCATCAGATTTGTTGTAATATTGGTGGTAGCAAGTTGGAAATTAGATGTAGTTATAAGGTATCAGCAGTGCTTTTGTCAAGAAATGAATTATATATAGGAAATTCAAGAGACCATTTCTACGTTGATCTACATTAGTTACTGTAGTTTGGGTATCCTTTCTGTGACCCTGAATATAATGGATACTGGGGATTTTAATTTTGCTCATTCAACATTTAGAAAATTTACTACTTATTTATATTATGATAAACAAAGTTGAGGGCCCACCCCTCTTTCTTTGCCAGGCTAATTGGAGGACCATTATCTTCTAAAGGTACCATGACTTATGCCCATTTCTTCATTTCACCTGTGAAAATACCAGATTTTATTTCTAATAAAAAGATGGAATCATTTGTAACGAGTAGTTAGTGGAATAAACACAGTATGGCACCTTATTATCCTGTTGCCTTGTGACAACATTTATAAGGGTGTCTTTTATCAGATTGAAAGAAAAGAATTCGTTTCAAATACAAAAGTGTCTTATGAAAGTGAAATTGCTGAATACAGTGTAGAACCATAATTGTCAACAGATTGGATATGTTCAGGCTGTGTTCCTGACGTTTCGAATTTTACCATCCAGTCATGTGTGGGTGTGTCTGCATCTTTTCGGCAGTGAGGCTGTCATTTGGCAGGGCAGGTACCTTGGCAACACTGTTCATCCTAAAAGTGAATGTCTCAAAAGCCTCATCCAGATATCCTAGTCTTAGAGGCCTGATGACTTCATGCTTCAAGTTTAAGTACATGGAAAAGATTCCCCCTATAATGATTGTGTACTTGAACTTGATAACACTGATAAAGATGATCTTTCATGTAATCAACCACATTGAAAAAAATCTTCATGAGTCCTAAAATTGATCAGAGGCTACATCTTCCCGATGCCTGGGATGTAGCATGACAATCAGATGGTGCTGAATGAAGGCACACGTTTCAGAGCTGAAGGGACCTCAAAGATTGTGAAGCCCAACTCTCTCATTTTACTGAGCTTCTGCACCTCAGAGGATAATGTCTTTGAAGTACTCAGCACCGAGCTTGGCACCAGTAAGCTCTTGGTCAGTCAGTGTCAACTGTTATTGTTATTGCTCAAGATCACATAGCTCTTAGCAGGACCAGGGGTAGAACTTTCTGTCCAATGCTGTGCCACTTTGGTTCTTTTTTCATCATGCATAGCACTATCTGATGTAATCAAATGCATTTGTTGATTTGTCTATGTCTGCCTCCCACTACAAGGATGTAAGCTCCCTGACAGTAGGGACCTTGTCACCTCATTCACCACTGAATTCTCTAATCCAGAGCATGGCACATGCAATGAGTTCATTAAGTAGTTGTTGAATGAATGAAGGCATTTAGAGACCCCTCAGGTAAACATGTTGAAGAGTAGAGAAGGAAAAGGAAAAGAAAGGAGGATTTATGGAGCACCTATTTTTTAAAAGATGGTTTATCTATTTATCTTGTCTCAGCAAATGCTTGCATCAGCTCGTGGTAGAGAGAACACTACTACTTCCATTTAATAGTGAAGAAAATGAGTCTCAGAAGTTTTGGTAACTCACACCTGTTTGACCTCCAAGCTCATGCTGTTTTCACTACCATAGTGCCTCCCAGTTGGATCATTTCTAAGAATTTTCATGAAAAGTGTCTTCATTCTAAATGCTAACTAGTTACATGACATGTACATTTTTCATGATTAAAAAACTGACCTTGAAATCTAATCCCTGAAATAATACATTATATAACAGAACACACTAGCGAATAGAACTCATAGAGCCCCTGCACACGGCTGAGAGGCAACTGGAATGGTAGACACAGCACTGGATTTGGACTTAGAGGATTAAGCTTGGGGCCAGGTCATTGATTACCAGACATGTGAGCCTTAATTCCTCATCTATAAAGCAGTGATGTTAACAGCTACCTGCCTAATGACAGAGCTGGTAAGAGATAATGTATGTAGAGCACCTAGCACTGAGCTTAATCTAAATGTCTATTAAATTTTAACCATTGTTATTATTAGTATTTATATTAGTATTATCATTATTAATAGTAATTATAATACTTTCCTCAGAAGGGAAACACTTATGAGTTTGTGTCTTGTATGTGGTCCTGCCTAGCAATGCAATTAGGGAGGTGGAATCACAGATCGAGTCCACCTGAGTCTTTCCAAAATTTCCGTTTCATATCCACAGACTGTCCAACTAATAGTTCTGGCAGCCACCTCCGCGAAGAGTGTGTTTGGTCAGCGAAGGCAGCTTGGTTTGAGGTAGTGGATGGGTTAGGTCAACCCATCACCGCTTTTGGAAAAATAACTTAATAGTAGTAGTAACAATAGTTTTGTGATGACTTTTAAATTTTCTGGGTGTTTCCCTGTGTTTTAGCTCCTGTTTTTCTCATGCCTGTGAGAGAAGTAATATATTTTGTAGAGGCAACTTAGCCTGCTTTCCCTCTCAGCTTTGGGACTTACTGCATGTTCCTTTGTGTGCCTCAGTATTTTCAACTGTGACATGGAGTAATAACAGTTCACAATTCATACAGTTTCTGTGAAGATTAATGAGCTAACATATGTAAAGTGCCTAGTACAATAATTGAGACATAATGAGTGTTCAGTTAGAAACTATACTTGAGCCCTGTTTTCTTTCCCATTTTATTTTTTATGTAGTCTTTTTTTAATTTTATTTTTTATTTTTTTATTTGTTGAGACAGGATCTTACTCTGTTGCCCAGGCTGGAGTGCAGTGGTGTGATCATAGCTCAGTGCAATGTCAGACTCTAGGGCTCAAGTGATTCTCCTGCCTCAGCCTCCTGAGTAGCTAGACTCCCGAGTAGCTGGACTGACTCCTGAGTAGCTGAACTTCTGAGTAGCTGGACTACAGTAGCTGGTGGCCCAAGCCACCACATCTGGCTAATTCTTTTATTTTTTGTAGAGATGGGATCTCACAATCCTCCCACCTTGGCCTCCCAAAGCACTGGGATTACAGGTTTTTATGTATTCTTGAAAGAACTATTATTTATTGGGTATCTTCTAAATGCAAGGCACTTTCATATTTCTTATTTCAATTAATTCTCACCTGAGACTGAAATGAAGAAACTTGTGCAGGGCCACACAGCTAATAAGTGGTAGAGCTGAAACAAAAGTCCAGGCTTCTACTTTCCAACTGTCTGCTTTTCCTAGGATACTACCCTGTCCCTCATATATCAGTTGACAATACTAGGGTTGGTGGTATTGTCATTTGGGAAATATTATACTTTAAAAACTTTACAGAATACATACCTGCCTCTATCAAGCAACTTTTTTTTTTTAGAGAGACAGGAGTCTTACTTTGTTGCCCAAGCTGGTCTCAAACTCCTGGGTGTAAGCAATCCCGCATCAGCTGCTCTCCAGAGTAGCTGGGACTACATGTATGTGTCACTGGACCTGAGTTTTGCAACTTCTTTTTAAAGAAATGATATTATTGACATTTTGTCTGATGCTTGAAATTGTTTAAAATAGTACCCAAACACCTCTATAAGTTAGATTCAACAATATTACAGTCCACTTTAAGGAGGAACATAATTGAGTGAAACCTATCACCCTGAATCACTGACCACTGCAGTATGTTTGCATCAGTAACTTTCCCCAAGTCAATTAGATATCCAGAGTTTTGAAGCCAGTACTTACCTGCAATTCATGTTTTCATTATGTTTCACAGCTGAAATGTTACTCTAGGCCAGTAGTTCTCAAGCTTCCTGTGCGTCAGGATTACCCTGAGGGCTGGTTAAGGCATAGATTGCCTGCCTCCATCACCAGTTTCTATGTTTGTAGATCGATACGGGGCCCAAGATTTTGCATCTTTTTTCTTTTTCTTTTTCTCTTTTCTTTTTTTTTTTTTTTTTTTTTTTTTTGAGACGGAGCCTTTCTCTGTCACCCAGGCTGGAGTGCAGTGGCGTGATTTTGGCTCACTGCGACCTCTGCCTCCCGGGTTCAAGCAATTCTCCTGCCTCAGCCTCCCAAGTAGCTGGGATTACAGGCTTGCGTCACCATGTCCAGCTAATTTTTGTATTTTTAGTAGAGACGAGGTGTGGGATTACAGGCGTGAGCCATCGCACCCAGCCTTGCATTTTTTTTCTATGTGACATTATAGTGCTGGTCTGTGAACCTCATTTTGAGGACTACTGCTCTAGACCAGGATTCAGCAAATGTCTCCTGTAGAGGGCCAAAGAGTACATTTTTTAGGCTCTGTGGAACACATGTTCACAACTACTCAACTACCACTGTAGGTCAAAACCCGCCATAGACATTTGTAAGCAAATGAGGGTAGCTGTGGTCCAATAAACCTTTTATTTATGGGCACCAAGATTTGAATTTCATGTATTACAAAATATTGGGTTAAAAAGTTTTTTTCAACCATTAATAAATGTACCATTTTTAGGTTTTGTGCTATATAAAAACAGTCAGCAGGCCAGATTTGGCCTTTGAGCTATAGTTTTCTGACCCCTGCCATGTAGTTGTGACCTGTTGGGGACTTTTAAAACTATTGTCTGGACAGGCGCAGTGGCTCACGCCCGTAATCCCAGCACTTTGGGATTCCGAGGCGGGCAGATCATGAGGTCAGGACATTGAGACCAGCATGGCCAACATGGTGAAACCCCTTCTCTACTAAAAATACAAAAAAATTAGCCAGACCTGGTGGTGTGCCCCTGCAGTCCCAGCTACTCTGGAGGCTGAAGCAGGAGAATTGCTTGAACCTGGGAGGCAGAGGTTGCAGCGAGCCAAGATCGAGCCTCTGTACTCCAGCCTAGGCGACAGAGTGAGACTCCATCTCAAAAAAAACCAAAAAACAAGCAAACAAACAAACAAAAAAAGATTGTTCTAAATATGAAAGTAATGAAATAAAATGAATCAAAATGTCCTCCTGGCTGGATGCAGTAGCTCACGCCTGTAACCTCAACACTTTGGGAGGCTGAGGTGGGAGGATCGCTTGAGCCCAGGAGTTTAAAACCAGCCTGGGCCACACAGCAAGACCCTGTCTCTACAAAAAATACAAAAATTAGCCAGGCGTGGTAGCATGTGCCTGTGGTTCCAGCTACTCAAGAGGATGAAGTGGGAGGATTCCTTGAGCCTGAGAATCCAAGACTGCAGTGAACCATGATCACACCACTGTGCTTTAGCCTGGGTGACAGAGCAAGACCCTGTCTCAAAGAAAAAAAAAAAAAAGTCTTCCTCTCTACCTCTAGCCCCAACCACATGCCACAGAAAGAGCTACTGTTTATGAATATTAATTTCCAGAAATTGTATGGGCATGTGCAAGCTTATATAAATGTATAAGCTCCTTTTACATTAATGGGTTTTATATATGTATTTGTTAAGCATTCACTTTTTTCCTAACAGTGTATTGTGACCTCTTTCCGTATCAACACATAGAGATGATGATTTAGCCTATTCTTTTTAATAGCTCCAGAATTTTCTGTAAGTATACCA
Organism: Macaca fascicularis; assembly: GCF_037993035.2. Lineage (NCBI taxonomy): Eukaryota > Metazoa > Chordata > Mammalia > Primates > Cercopithecidae > Macaca > Macaca fascicularis. The sequence goes on from NC_088386.1 coordinate 67,621,173, forward strand.
TAATATATTTAATCAGTCCCCTACTGGTATTTCCTATTTGGAAACATTTGAGTTGTTTCCCACTTCTTTCTACCACAAATAATGCTGCAAGGACGATACATCTTCATACATCCATCATTGCATAGTGTCTGCAGGATAAAGTCCTAGGAGATGAACTGCTGAATCAAAGGATATGTGCATTTAAAATTTTGATAGATATTTCTAAATTCCTGTTGTGAGTATTTTGAACCCTATATTCATTTTCTTTCAGTGTTATACTTACATTTTTGCTATTTAGTCTTTATCTGACTTGAACATTCATCACAATGAATTTCAGTATAATGCCTCACTGCACGTGAACTTAACACAGAGTAGTAATCCTATGGAGGGCAAAAAGTGCAGCTGGCAATTTGTCTGTGATTCTTGAAAGGAAAACGGCTTTACAGAGTATAAAGCCATCAAAACAGTACCCTGAATCTAGGGTCGTCTTGGACATTGTCACATAAGGTATCACAGCAGAAATTGTTCTTTTTACAGCCCTGGTGCTTAGCAGATGTTTCTATATGTCTGTTTCCCGTTTACCATTGTCACGCATTTATGTAAACATAGTATTAGCTAATAAATACACTGTTACTATTGTACTAGAACTCAGAATACCACTGCTTTCCTTTCTATTTGGGGCTTTTCCTTTTTCAGTCAATAAGGTATTAGAATAATGATTTAATAGACAACGCCACAACATCTTAAAGTGGAACACTGTGTTAGGTTGGTTTTTTACTTAGAATATGTCTATTTCTGCTCACAGGTTCTCATAGAATTTTCTCTTCACCACTCAATCATATCTACTTACACAAGCAGTCAAGCCGTCAACAAAGAAGAAATTTCTTTTTTCGGAGACAAAGAGATATTTCACACAGTATAGTTTTGCCGGCTGCAGTTTCTTCAGCTCATCTGGTTCCTAAGGTACTGTATTGCCTATTATCTGCTGCTTTTTCCAGCCAAGATAAAAGTTGACTGCAGAAGCGATCAAATATTTTTGCACCTTTGATTTCTGAGCCATTTGGGTTTTAATTTTCAGACTAGGTTTGTGATCTAAAACTGTGATTTGAGAAGTTTTAATATCCTACAGTTCTATAGCATTAATTTTTTAAAATAAAGCTCTAAGCTTTCAATTGCTTAGTGTATTTAGAATTAAAAGTTCTAACGTGAAATTTTCTATATTAAATTTCTAACATGAAGATAAAACTATATGTGCGTAGTTTTCTGTTTTAGAGAAAAAAAATAATTATAAAATCGTGATGATTCAAAAGAGATAACTTAAAACTAGCATACTAGCTTTTTTAAGCCTGTTCTTATACTTTCCTTGTTATTGATGCTGGTGTCTTTGAATCATCTTTTAGACTAAATTAAATAAAATATGTCTCAGAGCAGTCTTTTTTTTTTTTTTCAGAGATTACAGTTCTGTGGAAAGGCAATCTATCCATTTTTCAAAATGTAATATAAAGAGAATGTGCAAGCAAGCCCTTTAGGAAGAAGGAGAATAGCTAAAGAAATATAGATTGGTCACAAAAATCATCTGCTTTCTCCCTTTTATGAATTTTTTTTACAGTGAGCCCACATTTAGTACGTTACACTTCTGAAGATGAGTGGCCCACTTTTATGGCAAAGGCCGATGACACAGAAAGGCCACCAGGATGTATTCCCTGGCCTGTCACAGTGAGAGTGAGAATTTGGTATTAGTCACAAAATTGACACTTTTTTTCCTTAGAAGAAAAGATAAATCTCTGGTGAGGTGAATTGCATTGTTTTAGCCATTTCAGTGAATTTCAGCGTGACAACCCAACAGCCCTTCTGCCTGCAAGTGATAACCTTGCCAGATCACAGAGCAGAGTGGAGACAAGACACAGGCTCTGTGGGGGAGACCTGGTGAGCATTTGTGGGCATTCGTGGTGTAGCTGTGGGAGAGTAGATGTTCCTCCAGAGCTCGGCTGTGGCAAACCAGGCAGTAGTGTTACCTGTATCAGAAAACCCATCTGAACAAGGGAGTAAATGAAGAGCCGTAACTCCTGCAGGACAGGCTTCACAAAGAGGAGAGCCCTAACCTCAGCCCTTCCAGAGCTGCTGTGGTGTTTCAATTGAATAGTGTTATCTCCCTCAGATTCCTGTCCCAAACTGCTGTGGAGCCTTACTGTGGACTGTCCAACAATGCTTATAGTTTGTCATGCATTATAAACTATAAATAGTTTGTAAAGAGCTGTGCAAAACCTTGGGACTGAAAGAAGATCTGTGTGTAAGATGGCATTTATTTTCTGAATACTGCCCATGGTGGAGAATGGTCTGCAAAAGTGATCAGGGTTGCATGTCTTGAGTTTTGGGGTGGCTTTTTGTTTACTCTTGACAAATAATGGAAATGTTTTAGGTAATTTTTATGTACTTGAAGAATAAAACTTGTTTCATTTTATTCTAGCCTCTCAGTGTTGAGTATGGTTACAACATGTAAGAAAAGTGTATATGTAATAGGCTTTAGGGAACTTAACAGTCAGCCTTTTTACATATATTCATTTGGAGAGGGTGTTGGGAGCTATCTTTTGCATAAATTATATTTTTGTGTTAAGAAGACGAAAGTGCTCTTAATTAACCATTTGGTGAATTGGAAGCTTGGTGCTATTTTTCATCAATGGTGAATATGCTTCTAACCGGGTTGGGAGGAGGAAAAAGAGAAAACTACTGTTTGTTTTGACCAGAAGTCTGCTTCAGTCCAGTTTGACTCAAAGCATGGTAAGGTTAACAGACCATCCAGAGGCAGCACTAACAGGCAATGTTAAGTTCAAAAGGGCAGGGGAAGGAACTAGGGGCAGCCTGGAGGGTCTGTTGTGCTGGCTTCGGAGGTCGGTGCTCCGGCAGGAAGGGCAGAGCTCCATGAAGCAGTAGGCTGTGTCTGAAAAAATGATCCCATTGTCGTGCGCTGGGTTCTGATCTTCGTTTTCAATCCTTTTTCCTCAAGCACATAAAGAAGCCAGACTATGTGACGACAGGCATTGTACCAGACTGGGGAGACAGCATAGAAGTTAAAAATGAAGATCAGATCCAAGGGCTTCATCAGGCTTGTCAGCTGGCCCGCCACGTCCTCCTCTTGGCTGGGAAGAGTTTAAAGGTGGCGTCTCACCAAGCCTCAGGATGACTTACATAAGGGGCAACAAACACTCCTCTTTTTTTTTCCTTATCCTTAACTCTTCTTTTGTACACATCTAATTTGTTTTAAAAAAAAATAAGTGAAGCCTTGGGATGGGGAAAAGGAATTTTATTATTTTATGTGTTTATTCAAGAAGTAATTTAAAACCCAAATTCAATTTTAACTAGCAGAATTCTAGAGATACTTTGGTCTCAGTCACCCTATCCAAGTTGATCAATGGTAGACAGCTTTGATTTTTGCCCCCTACTCCTGCCTGTAGTTTCAGCTTGTACTCCCCACATTATTTCTGTGTGCCTGAAGATTTGCTCTACCTTGTCCTTTGTCTCCTATTTTCTTGCATTTGCCCTGCAAAGAAAGATCAGGTCACATACAAAAGGCTGTAGGTAATATAGCAATGCAATTATATACAACTTCCTATTACAAGATTTAGTTCTTTCAGGCCAGACACAGTGGCTCACACCTGTGATCCCAGCACTTTGGGAGGCCGAGGTGTGTGGGTCATTTGAGGTCAGGAGTTCGAGACCAGCCTGGCCAACATGGTGAAACCCCACCTCTACTAAAAATACAAAAATTAGCCGGGCATGGTGGCGAGCACCTGTAGTCCCAGCTACTTGGGAGGCTGAGGCAGGAGAATCACTTGAACCCAGGAGGTTGAGGTTGCAGTGAGCCGAGATCATGCTGCTGTACTCCAGTCTGGGCAACAGAGTGAGACTCCATCTCAAAAAAAAAAAAGAAATGATTTAGTTCTTTCATTTAGTTCTTTCATAATAATCTGAAGCACCATTCTATATAAGGATTATAAAAGAAAAATGTGAGCCTATTTTCTGCCAAAAGGTGGGCAGAATTTAGGAAGTGAGATTCAAAGATAAAATCACTCACAGTATCTTCTGTGTACCAAACTTACAACACGACTAAACATAATGTATATATAAAATAATGAAGAAAATTACTGAAGAAATGGTTAATTTTTAATAAAAGATTTTATTTTTGTTTTAGAATTTTATTTATGTTTATGGAGTTTATGGAAATAGTCTTCATATACTTATAAAACTCAATTTCAGTTTTCTTTTAGTTTGGGAGCAATTTCGTTTGGAATACCTTTAGTAAGGAAAAAATATTTTTAGAAATACATTTATTTATTTAGACATGAAAGAAATCAAGATTACTTAAAATCAAGTCTCTACAAAATGTATTAGACTCACTCTTTTAAATATCAACCATAATCTCTATGCCATTGCTGCAAAACCCCTGTAATGTTTTATTGAGATAAAAAGATGTGGGTTGACCTACTTTTCAAGTTTTTCAAGGTTCAACTGATGAACCTTTTGAGCATTTATTCATATGCGCTGGGTAGCCCAGGGCACCAACCATTGAGAAAGAGGAAGGAATTGCCGAAGAACATAATTTTGAAATCCTCAGGCCAAAAGGGAGTTATGTCATTTAGTGACTCACAAATGATTTAGAGGATCATAGGGCTTAACATTTCTATTTCCTAATGGTCCATAACACCATCACACGCCCAAATGATTGTCCACGAGGCACAGTTGAGAATTGTAACACTAATCATAATTAATTCAATTGTTGTACCATAAGTTTATCACAGTAAATTTATACAGTCTCACATGGAAGTGCTGTTGCTATAGCATAGTTGATAAATACAAGAAATGTCTTCAATTGTTGCTGCACAATTTCTTTATTTAACATTTTAGGTTGACATGACAACTGAAGAGATAGATGCTCTTGTTCATCGGGAAATCATCAGTCATAATGCCTATCCCTCACCTCTAGGCTATGGAGGTTTTCCAAAATCTGTTTGTACCTCTGTAAACAACGTGCTCTGTCATGGTATTCCTGACAGGTATTCATTTCTTAATAACATATTGTTCTTTGGAAACTAAAACATAAAGCTAAGATCTGTAACATATGTTGAAAGACACTATCATTCAATTGAAACCCACCAGTAAACTTCTGAAATTGATTATGATAAAACAGAAATTTTAAAGTATTTTACTTCTAAATGGACACAATACCACCATTTAATGTGTGTTAAAGCAGTACGTAATCTAGATGGGAATTGTGCATTACATATGTCTTTTACTTCTTAGATTTTAATCATATAAGTGGTAAAAATCCAAATGTGGCAAATTTTTCTTATCAACTCTCGTTTTGGTTCTTGGCAAAATTAAGGTAACAAATTAAGTGCATCTTTTGAAATAAGTTAAAGATTAGATTTAGTTATCCCGTGTATTCCTCCTTCACTCCAAATTATCATTGCGACTCATTGGGTTTGTAATAGTAGTCATTAAGTATTTATTTTTATTTTCCTTTTATTGAGATCTGTCTATCACCATTTTTTTTTTCTGTTTATGTTTTAGTCGACCTCTTCAGGATGGAGATATTATCAACATTGATGTCACAGTGAGTAAATCATATAAAAAATCGTCTTTGATCAACTTCAGAATTGCTGGTAGCAACAGGAAGAGTGGATTGAAAATGTGAACTGCACCAGTGGAAGTGCTGTTTACTTCTAGACCCAGACGCAAGCAGCTGGTTTCCTTTTTTGTCTTTAACTCTGTGTTTATTCCAAGTAAACCCAGGCCTGACTTGAATTTAGGGCTGCAATCAGATGCACTGAGATCAATGTTGGCCTAAGTGAAATGTCAACCCAATCCTGCTATGTGTCATGTTTTTGAGAAGGTGTAATTGTTATTGATCCACTGTGTAGTTAACGCAGAGCACCACAGCACTGGGCAGCTGCTGAAGCTAGATATGTATGAGATGAGCTAACACGAAGAAAGCCAGCATTTTTCCTTCACTCTGCCAAGATTGATCTTCCTCTTCCTGCTGATTTTGAGTGGGGCCTGTCATTATCTTACTCTGTCATTAGGGGCTACATTGGCCTGTGTATGTCAGTCTATTTGGACAGCAACTCTTTTGCTAGCAGTGTTCCCTAGATTTATTAAAATCCCTGAAGGTAACGTCGAGTTCCATTTCTGGTATAGAGAGCCTTGCGCTCAAAGTAAGCAGAGGGCTTTTTGTCTGAACTTAAGTTTTCACCAAATGGTTAATAGCCTTTCTTTTAAGTAACAAGCCTAAGTAATTTAACATAGGGACTTCAAATTGTACAAGATGTAACTTTTTCTCATTTTCTTAGCCTTTTACCATTCTCAGACTTGGATTATGTGTACTTTTACATTTCTTTTTATTAAAGAATTTTGTAATGATACCTTTGGATTATGTAGATTATAAATAAATTCTGTACATCTAATGATTAACAAATATATTTTAAATAAATAAACAAAATTTAAACATCTTAGGAGAACTAGTTGAAATGACAACATTCAAGGAATACAGTTTCTATTAATAAGGAAGTGTTTTTAAGAATAGTAACTAGACCATGAAACTTAGGTAGGAGTGGGAATGAGATAAAAATAGGAATCCAATGGTGGAATTCAGTCTGATTTTTAGTTAAGTTAACTCAACCTTTTTTCTTCATATCAATCATATGAGGAGATAGCCAACGATTCTTTTATTGCTGATACTATTTCCTGTATCATTTTGTCGTACTTAAAATGCTTGAACACTTGCACCACATACATCCTGTTGGTATCTTTCCAACTTAGAATCATGCAGAAGGAGGTATTTTATGAAGCATACCTAAAATAAAGTGCTTTTCATAAGACACTTTTATTTTGGATTGTACCTGATTTTAGGGTTTTACATCTATTATCTCATCTAGTCACCCTATCATGAAATGTTACCATTTTAATGTTTTGAATGAAGTCAGCTGCTCTTCCCTACTGTTTCCAGTGTATCTAAAGAAAATACTCTATTCCTTTTCTAAGTTTCCTGAATACTTAATAAACAGTTTTGTATCTAACATTCAAATTATTTCACAATTGTAAAACTTATAAAGCAAAGTGAAATACTTCCAAGTGTCTAGAAATGTGAAGGAATCTAGGAAACATATAGGTCCGTATCTTAACAAATTACATTTCTTATAAAATATTTTATTAAGTGAAGGACTCCATTATCAGATCCTATATTTCTATCAGAAAATACTCATTGCATTTTAGAATTATTTACGTCTAGTATACATCACAAGAAAATAGATTTCCTTCCCCCCTTTAAAATTGAAAAATGTTTTTCTTAAAGACAATGTAATGTCCATAGTAGTTGCTCAGTAAATATTTGTTAAATAAATGAAGTACAAGGACCAGGCACAGTGGCTCATGCCTGAAATCCCAGCACTTTGAGAGGCCAAGGCGGGTGGATCACCTGAGGTCAGGAGTTCAAGACCAGCCTGGCCAACATGGCGAAACCCCATCTCTACTAAAAATACTAAAAATATAAAAATTAGCCCGGCTTGGGGGCAGGAGCCTGTAATCCCAGCTACTTAGGAGGCTGAGGCAGGAGAATTGCTTGAACCTGGGAAGCAGAGGTTGCAGTGAGCTGAGATCACGCCCCTGCACTCCAGCCTGGGTGACAGAGTAAGACTCTGTCTCAAAAAATAAATAAATAAACAAACGAAGTACAAGACAAGACTAGTTTGTGGGTATAAATAGAAATTGTAGATGACTACCACAGACTTTCAAAAGTATTGTATTTCTGTATATAGTGAATCTTTCAAGTAGTCTTTTTTTTTTTTTTTTTGAGACGGAGTTTCCCTCTGTTGCCCAGGCTGGAGTGCAGTGGTAGGATCTCAGCTCACTGCAAACTCCACCTTAAAGGTTCAAGTGATTCTCCTGCCTCAGCCTCCCCAGTAACTGAGACTACAGGTACGCACCACCACACCCAGCTAATTTTTGTATTTTAAGTAGAGGCAGGGTTTTACCATGTTGTTCCAGGCTGGTCTTGAGCTCCTGACCTCAAGTGATCCGCCCGCCTCCACCTCCCAAAGTGCTGGAATTATGGGTGTGAGCCACTGCACCAGTCTCAAGCAGTCGTTTTGATGTTCTTTCCTTCCTTCCTTCCTTCCTTCCTTCCTTCCTTCCTTCCTTCCTTCCTTCCTTCCTTCCTTCCTTCCTTCCTTCCTTTCCTTCCTCCCTCACTCCCTCCCTCCCTCCCTTTCTTTTTCTTTTTCTTTCTTTCCTTTTTTTTCTTTTTCAGAGATAGGGTCTTGCTCTGTCACTCAGGATGCAGTGCAGTGGTGCCATCAAGGATTACTGTAACCTTGAACTCCTGGGCTCAAGTGATCCTTCTACCTTAGCTAGAACTACAGGCGTGTGCCACCACACCTGGTTAATTTTTTAATTTTGTAGAGATGGGGTTTCACTATGTTTCCCAGGTTGGTTTTTAAACTCCTGGTCTTACACAATCCTCTCATCTCAGCCTCCCAAAGGATTGCAGGCATGAGCTACTGCACCCAGCCTCAAGTAATCATTTTCAAAGCTAGCAAAAAGTAATACGAAAAGATGAATAAAGATTTTTTAAAATAGTACATTTTTACTTAAGAAACAGTTATACAAACATTCATTTATACATCTTCTTGACTACGCCTATATTAGCAAAATTTATATTCTTGTATTTTTTTTTTTTTAGATAGTCTCGCTCTGTCGCCTAGACTGGAGTGCAGTGGCGCAATCTCTGCTCACTGCAAGCACTGCCTCCCGGGTTCACGCCATTCTCCTGCCTCAGCCTCCCGAGTAGCTGGGACTACAGGTGCACACCACCACGCCCGGCTATTTTTTTTTTTTTTTTTTTTTTAGTAGAGACAGGGTTTCACTGTGTTAGCCAGGATGGTCTCCATCTCCTGACCTCATGATCCACCCGCCTTGGCCTCCCAAAGTGCTGGGATTACAGGCGTGAGCCACACGCCTGGCCTCTTGTATTTTGAATGAAATAGTATTTTGTATTTTGAAATAGCATTCTTGTATTTGAATGAAATACAAGAATATAAAATTTTGAATTTTTGAATGAAATCAGCATACTCTTCCCTACTGTTTCCAATGTGTCCAAAGAGAATACTCTATTCCTTTTCTAAGTTTCCTAAAGACTTTTAATAGTTTCATTATTAACATTCAAACTATTTCAAAATTGTAAAACTTATGAAGCAAAGTGAAATACTGCCAAGTGTATAAAATGAAAACTTGTGCTTTCCTGGATTGCAAAGGACTGTAAATGGGAGTAAATGTATAAAACACTATTCTGTTGCAAGGTAATTAAGATAATTTGATATAGTAGAGAAAACACTCGATTAGAAGCCAATAATCCATCATATTAACCTGAATCTACCTGTGTATTAGCCACCAACCTTAAAGAAGTTACTTGTCTGTGCCTCAGTTTCCTGAATTATAAACTGAAGATCTAATAAAGACCTTTCTTGCTTCCTTCACACAGTATGAGAGCATTTTTTTAAGAAATGCCGAGTAGTATACGATTTAAGACATTAATTCAGTATCACAACAGACTGAAAGCTCAGATAAACATCTTTTTTATAATAGTTTCTACATTCTACCTTATGAGCAAGAGAAATGTCAAAAGTAATTAGATAGGACAAATTTATGCAAAGTAGCAAATTCCATGCTACATCAAAGGATCAGTATCCAAACAGTCGCTTCTGCCTTTTATATTTACTATAGTGCTTGGTTATCATTGATTTATAATGAATCTGGTATCTTTCAAGATCCTACTTGGCTTCTGAATCACTGAAGAATGATAAAATTATCCTTTCTGTAAATGTGCTTTTAAGCCTGTTTTATTATATTCTAATTCTTTAGATATCCATATATAGTGCTTTCTGTTAACATTTGGCCATCTGGAACATTTGATTCAGATTTCACTTCTTGGCCGGGCGTGGTGGCTCACACCTGTAATCCCAGCACTTTGAGAGGCCGAGGCGGGCAGATCACGAGGTCAGGAGATCGAGACCACGGTGAAACCCCGTTTCTATTAAAAATACAAAAAATTAGCCGGGCGTGGTGGCGGGCACCTGTAGTCCCAGCTACTCCGGAGGCTGAGGCAGGAGAATGGCGTGAACCCGGGGATCGCGCCACTGCACTCCAGCCTGGGAGACAGAGCGAAACTCCGTCTCAAAAAAAAAAAAAAAAAAAAAAAAAAGAGATTTCACTTCTAGACATAGGGTTTTTCCGTAACACATTTTATTCCTATATGGAACCACTTCTGTTCTTAGAACTGAATTATCCTATTTGTCTGTTATAATACAAACATGTCTATCTACTTCTTCTTGTCATTATATATCACTTCAAATGTAGAACTGGTAAATACAAGATCAAGTAAGTCTTCATGACCTGGAAGAAACTTTTCGCTATGTTAAATACTCCTTAGTTCTCTAAACCTACTGTGGTAATTGTAGATCAAGGTCTTTGGCCACTAATTTTTGCTTATGTAATTTTGTCTTCTCAGAAATAAAGTGAGGAATCAAAATATTACAGTAGTATTGCTCGTCATAACGCTGAAATAACCATACTAGTTAACACATTTGTTTTTAAATTTTGCAATATAATTGCATGGCTTCATCTTTTAAGTTTCTGCAAGTTTCAATATATCTATTTCTTCTTTTTTTGATAGGCAAATGAATAATTCTGGAAGGGTAAAACACATGAGTCTACTAAATACATAAATGAATACAATGTATACTTTAGGATAGTAGATTTTTAAACAAGGACATATTTTTAAATTTCTGCTTATGTTTAGGTCTATTACAATGGCTACCATGGAGACACCTCTGAAACATTTTTGGTGGGCAATGTGGACGAATGTGGTAAAAAGTTAGTGGAGGTTGCCAGGAGGTGTAGAGATGAAGCAATTGCAGCTTGCAGAGCAGGGGCTCCCTTCTCTGTAATTGGAAACACAATCAGGTAAGCCTTACATTGACAAGTAAAGGGAGGGTTGGCAAATGGTACAGAGGTTATTGGTGGCTTGGTATAAAGTTGATGACATGTTTTATGATTCAGAACCATCATTTCAGTCTGATATCAGTATGTGAACTACCAGGCTGCAATATTGTTCCCTGAGTTGAAAAAAAAAAACAAAAAAAAAGGTTTTATAAAAGTGAATTATACCAGGGTCAGCAAAGAAACTTATAGAAGGAGTAAGCAATAGTTACATGGCTGCTTTTGTTTTAGCTTGATGTACTGGTCTGTAGTTTCCCTTTATTCAAAATCACACCAAATATGGAAGGGAGTACCTAAGAAGGGGATGAGCATCTCAACCCTGGGGTTTTTAATAAGACAGGAGAAAAACTAAATTTTATAAAGGAATGAAGTGAAATGTATTCCTATGATATGAAGATAATAAAGTGTTAGTTCAAGCAAGCCTTACCTTTCAAATTGGCAGATTAACAAATAGCCTGAAAGGGTGATCTGTTCTTTTTTTGTCTGGTTCATTTTTCCTGTAAACCATTGTTTATTTTTCACAGAGTATTCTATCCATACTTTTTGAGTGTATGTGTATTTTCTGAATTTAAGACTTTTCTTTGTAATCTGTTACCTACTTTTAGGTCTTTTTTTCCCCCGTAACTGTTTTGAGGTAGACATGCCGAATATATGTTTTCATTTTAAAGTAATGCATTCTGTTAAAGATGATCACATCAGCATCGTTTAAAGTACTGTTCTCATTAATATGAACCATTGAATACTTCCCATTTGTCTAAAGGATGGAAGGCTTAGTCACCTTGAAAAGATGCTGCCTTTTTTTCTTCGTAAGCCTTCAAATACTTTAAGAAAAAAGCCAGTAAAATATCAGTTAAATGTATTTATGGCTTTAAAAATATTGTAACAGTGTCTGAATCAAACTTTAGTAAAATCTCTTTGGGTTATATCTGAGAAGCTTTTATTGAAGACTTTGAACAAAATTGTGTTTTTGACAGTTTTAAATTATAGGCTAACTAGCCTGGGAAAAAAGGATAGTGTCTCTCTGTTCTTTCATAGGAAATGTTGAATCAGACCCCTACTGGGAAAAGAAATTTAATGCATATCTCACTATCTTACTGTCCATGAATATAATAGAAATGAATTCAAAATGCAGTTTTATTTTTGCAAATGGGATGAGTCGATAGATGCACCTCATATTTTTGAACACCTAGGGTTCAACAAATTTACTGGTGGTGCTCTTGCATTTTAACAAAATTTATTCTTCAGTAGAAGGGGGCAGAGAACACTAGATTCTTATTCAAGCATTCTATCGAGCTCTGCATTCATGGCTGTGTCTAAAGGGCATGTCAGCCTTTGATTCTCTCTGAGAGGTAATTATCCTTTTCCTGTCACGGAACAACAAATGATAGCTAACTACAGAGGCACATTTGCAGTAGTCACATTCATCAACTGCAGAAAAAAAAATTCAATTTAATTGTGCAACACAGCTGCACATGGGCTTTTGAGCATTTCTGTTGTTCTCCCTGTCTCGCTATTCCTCCCTCCAGATCTATTTTTTAAACTTTTTTTCTGGTTATTTTTTCCCCTTTTTGTCTCTTCTTCCATTTTTACTCTCTGTACTTTCTTGTTAAAGTAATTTTCCTTTGTGGCTCTCATTCTTTTTTCCCCATTGAAGGCTATGAATGTAGAAAATTATCACAATTACTCATATAATTGAGCCTCTTTGTAGCAAGTGCAACTCCAGTAGCCTTTCTCCATCATGAAAATGGTTTCATTATAGGGTTTTTCATATTCTCTGACACCATCTACACAGAGGAACAGGCGTGCAGATGAGATGTACTAGGAACAGGCTAGATCAGTAAGGTCACAGTAGGAATAATTAGCTCTGCTATGGAAAGAGCATCTAGGCCTTTTACTGCTACATAAATGTACTGTCCATGGCTTTTAGTCACAAAAAAAACTTACTAACAAATGGAGCTCCCGCCTACTACTTTGAAAAAAAGATTTGTATCAACACTACAATTTTCCATCATTAAGACTAATAACACAGAGCCTAGTATACATCAAGGGGAATAAAAAGAAAAATCTCACATTCAAGTGGCGGCTGGGTGCTGACCTTTGTTCCCTTTTTTTGTGTACGACTTAACTCTTTACAAAAAAGAGCCACACGCCACACCAACATGCAGGTGAACTCCAGCTAGTACTAGCAAAGCATAGCATTCAGTTGGAAAATCTGATAAATCTCCATGCAGGATAATGCATTTCATTACATATTCACTACATTAATTCTAGCTACATAAAAAAAAAAAAAAAAAGAAGAAGAAGAAGAAGAAGAGTAGAATTGAAAGTGACATTGGATTTTAGCTATCTGGATACAAGGTCAGTTTTCACAGACTATGAATTTGCATGTACAAGCTTTTTTGAAAACCAGATCAGTCCCAACAACTGCACTTTAAAAAACTATGTGGAAAATAACAGACAATGAACTTTTTACTTGTACCCTAATACATTTCATTATTTAGATGGTTTATGTCTGCCACTAGAAAGGAAACTGGCCCCGATTCTAACAAATGTTTGTTCTAATGTGTTAAAGCAGTGTTTCTGGACACCTATTATCTTGCCTTTTCTTATTCTGGCAAAATCTTAGGGGAATAAGTAAATAAACCATATTTACCTTTAAGCCAAAAGTACTTGAAATCATTATAGACCAAAGGTTTACAAACATCTTTCAACTCGGTCTTGTTTATTTTAAGATATTCACCATCTTTTGCATAGCCTATCTCTACTGATACACTAGGAAAAGAACAAACAACTTGTATTAGTATTATGTTATCAAAAACCTTGAGATCTTTACAGGAAATTTTTGAATTCTCCTCTGAAACCTAAAGAAGATAATGTCTCTGAAGAAGTATCAGCGAAAATGTTTTAATGGAAAGAATTCTCTCTGGGCCCTTTTGCTTTGTGAGGAATGCCTAGTAATCTTTAGGTCATAGTGTTATTAGACTCACTGAACCTCCATTTGCTTTAAAATATTTCTAAATCTGTATTTTTATAATTATCTCTAGATTATACAATCTGTACATATGAGTATATTGTGAATGTGTAGATTCATGCATCATAAATATGTGACAGTTCAATCAAAAATAATTTAAACTTATAAATGTCATGATGAAAGTATCAATAAATGGTTTTTAATGTTTAATTCATAACTATATGTTTTGATATTAATTTGGAACAATATGAAGCAGATTTTTAAAAAATAATCTCTTTCTATTAGATTACACACATTTAAACAATAAGTGGCTCAGGCAAAATAAGTCATTTTAATGTCATCTGTGATGGATTTTTCTTGACAGCTACTGTAAATTACAATTATACTGCTTCTCTCTGCACATGAAAGTAAGCATTGCAATAAATTATCTTTTATTTCAATCCATCATGTCTGCTTTTCAGAAACAGAAAACCTCAAATAAAAGTTCAGCACTATTGTAAGAAAAATACAGTAATTTGTGATCTAGTTTGAAACAAAAAAAAATGTACTACTTTTTTGGAAAACAGTTGTTGGCTTTCAAAAATATTACTAATTGTACTTAAACATTCCTTTTCATTAGAAGGAATCCCTGGATTTGTGCATTCCTTCATTCATAAGTACTGCCTAAAATAAATATCTAGAAACAGTAAAGAAAAATTTCGTAACATGAAATAGCATGCCATTTGAGATCATTTATTTGAGATGTGACTATTTGGAGATTAGTGCTGTTTATAGGATTAATGTAAAATTGGCAATAATCTATTTTCATGTGCATTTTTATTTCTTTATAAGAGCCTGTACTTAAACATAGTACTCCTCTGCCCTCTTGGGGAATGTATTTTTAGTCAAAAAAAGTAGTTGAAAAGTATTAAAAAATTTAATTTACCCAGATGACATTTAAATTGAGTATAACTGCCTCATGAAAAGGAATTAAACTGAAGAAAATGGTCACAAGATTAAATTCCTTGCAAGAGATATCTTTTTCATGTATAAACTGTAACTGCACCGCAAATTGTAATAAGACAGTATAATAGGAAAGTAAGTTCATAAACAACCTTTGTATATCCTCCTCTCCCTCTCCAAATATTCCATAAAAAAGGCCTCAAATCATCAGTGTGCTTGGGCTCATGAGTAGATATCATACTGTCTTAAAGGATTTTTAATTAGAGAAAATCAGAAGAGCTAACACCAGGAGAGTTCTTTTCAGTAGGTTTCAGCAGAGCGAAGACAGATTTTATCCGTGAAATGTTCAGGGCAAGAAAACTCTTGTGCACAGAAAAGGGTCATGGCCTGTGGTGACTGGTGTTTGGGAGTACTTGGGTGCTTCTGCCTGCCCTGCTGTTTCCATTTTCCCCAGCATGCCAGTCAAGGGGTGCAGACACACTCCAACTTCCCATGCCACAGTAAGGGTTACCAGTACTTTCTTTCATATTAGAGGAGTGAAATTTGCTACTACTGGTCACTTGGGTTATCTCTGTGAATTTGGATTTAAACCCTACAATGAGGTAAATAATCTTGTGCTCCCCATTTATTCCAAAATAATAGAAAGGGAATGCTTTTAAACATTAATTAGGAATATTAATGAGATTCTATCTGACTTAGTTCCAGTAAGTACTAAAAACCATCTACCAATCCAAAAGGAAAATACTCTGAAAAGCAAACAGGAGTGTATACTCAGCTCCTGGGAGTCAGGCATTAAGATGTACTCAAGCAGGCAACCGGGGGAAATTTGGCCTGTTCTTTTCCTCTTTCCACCTGGCTGTGAAATCCTCTAACCTTTGCATCCATGACACATAGATTCTATGATACTCCTGGAGCCAGAAGTTCCAGCAGGACCCAGGGAGTAAATTGTTATAAGAGAATGCTCTCAGATATCTTTAGCCACCTAGTAATTGCACAGCTTCTTTTATGCAGAGGAACGAGAGGTATGATGGGGGGAGGGACCCCAAGTGTTTTTTCAGAGTGGGCTTTCTTCCTCTCCTCTCATCGGAAATTAAAATGAAGATTGCCATTGTAACACACATTTAAGATGTAGCCGTGATGCCTGCCAATCAGCCGGATCCTTTAAAAAAAAAAAAAAAAAAAAAAAAAACCTAGATTTTTTTTTAAGAAGAGAAAATAGAATAGTTTATATTGAATGTTCTTAGAATCATTGAGGTTTGTTGGGATTGAACTAACATAATTTATAGGTTTTGGTAGAAACTGCTTATATAAAAAAATCTAGATTATTATGTCCTATTTAATCATCTTTCTTCCACCTGTATTCACTCTTCATCCTCAGTTTTTATTCACAAACTGTGTGGCACGAATAAAAACACCTTGGGAAACACCAAATAGAATTACTTGCCCACCAAAGATCCACAGAAATAACCATAAAGTACAACATAAGAGATAAAAACCTTGACTTACCATTCCTGTCCTCAACATATGCATTGCTTACCTATTTCTGCACTAACAGTTATATCAAAATTAAATCTGAATAAGAGGTTGCCCATCTGCTGGTTATAGTGACATCCTGGTCTAAGTGAAGCTATCTTACAAGTCTGGGGATGGTTAAAATTATTTAAAAAAACATATAGACATGAATGACCATAAAGATGCTGGCTGAAAGCCTTTGGGTTCATGTTAAACTAAGAGTCAGTTTGAGACTCTAGTTTGAGATCTAGAAACTTAGTTCTGTTAATAATTGAAATAGTAGTCCTGTAAATCCCAATCTATTGTTAGGGTTAGGGGTGTTGTGCCCTTTGTCCACCTGAAAATATAAGTTCTTAATAGTATATATGTTCTTGTTTGTCTGATGCTCCCCAAAATAAACATGTTCAGCTGATTTCAAGGACTACTTTTCAATCTTGTAGATAAAGATTTTAGAGTTGGATTCTGTGCTTGGTTTCAGATGGAACGTAAAACATTTGCTTGTAACTAATGTAGTGCATGCAATGTACTTCATTACATACATGTAATGAAGTAACTAATGAAGCACTAAGAATTGGGAATCACAATACTAGCTTATCTTAAGCATCCTAGTGATCAAAAAGCATTCTTTATGAATTTTGTTAATGGTGCAGGTCTTGAATGGAACTCTCAAATGATCTCACAGTTTTGGAGTGTTTCAAGAATACTGACAAAGTAGATTGAGCTTTTCATGTGAGTGTGCCTGTTGGTAAAATGCATAATGCTTTGAAATAGAGCAGAAAAAGGGAACCATAGTAAGTCATATTTCTATATTGTAATTTGTTTTATTTTTGGTTCCCCAATCAGGAGTAATTTATAGTCTTTTTGTGAAATCTCAAAAAAACCAGGCAGGTTTTTATGACCTGCATTATATGCACATGTATCCTGGTTATGTATGGCAATCACTATGTGTGTATACATACTCATTTGTTGTCTAAAAGTGGCTTTGTTTGAATGCTATACAAAGGTAAATGACTCAAACGACTGTGTTAGATAGATATGTACCTTCTTTCTTCATATATCCAAAGAGAGTGGTTGCAAGCAACAGCAAAAATTAAAATTATTACAGCATAATGAAAATATATGAATATTATTATCTGACTCTAAATATTACTGACTTTTTCTTTTTCAGAGAATATTTTAACGTGACTTTGTTTTATCTTAGTATGCCTGAAAAACTTACCTAATTTAATTAAATATTTTTTGGTCACTTTTAAAGCCACATAACTAATCAGAATGGTTTGCAAGTCTGTCCACATTTTGTGGGACATGGAATAGGATCTTACTTTCATGGACATCCAGAAATTTGGCATCATGGTAAGAAAGTTCATTGGGAAGCTGTTTGTTGATCAGAGATCAGGATGTGGCAGCTTTGCCCCTGAACTCTTACTCTGACTTTGAATCTGCATTATCAACCTTGTGTTTGTGTGTGTGTTTGTGTGCGGTGGGCAGGGGAGGGGAGTCTGCTTAATTTTAACCGGGACATTACTGTGTTACTGGATTAGAGCCCAGCTGTTTCAATCCCAAAATAAGGTTTATTTTGTTTTCTGTCTTCTCCTGAAGGGTGTATGGCTGGAAGGCACAAGGGATATTTGTTTAGAAAGAGTTACTGAAAACAAAACGCCACTGCATCAGTGTCCCAGCAGCATGCACATATGACTGTTTTCTGTTTTTCTTTTTCTACCCCCTTTTCTAGCTGCTGACTGTTGTGGTTAAACTTCATTACATCCTACACAGCGTTGACAGCTGATGTATTTAGCAGCATGTACTCTTTAGAGATTTCTAGATTATGCCCACCCTTGTCTTCCTTCCCCAGAATGTCCTGTTTTTCACTGCCTGGGTGTGCACCCTATAGTGAGAAGACAGGTGTGGGCCCGCAGGGGTGGGAGGATTTGGGTTGAGGTAGGAGGCAGCTCAGTGGAGCACCCTCAAGGCAGGTCCACACCTGGACAGGGACCAAAGGAAAGTTGGTCCTGGGGCATTGACCTGTGCCCCTATGGACTTGGTTGGTCCATAGAAGGACTACTCTTTGGGACTCATGCCCTGGAGGATCGCTGGACACCCAGCAGGTCTGAACCCTCTTTGGACCAAAGAGCCCCCACCTAGGCAGCTCAGAAGAGGTTCAGGTGAGAGTGCAGAAAGAGCTTGTGAGCCTTGTGCCTTACCTGGTGCCAATGTCTGGAGGGAAACTATTTGAAGTCAGGCCCCTGCTCCCCACAACCTGCACCAAAGGAGGTTGCCGTCCTTTGCAACATTCCCCAGGACTTCTTTCTCTTTGAGGGAGGGGTGTGGGTGAGACCCAGGACCCAGTAGGCTGGGAGACCTAGTAGCCTGGGGCACAGAGAGCGGGGAGAGGAAGCCTGACATGTGTCTGAAACACCCAGTCTGCCCCTGCCAGGCCTTGAAAAACTCTTCTAGGGGAGTCTTGACCCAGAGCACAGATAATGCAAAGACTCAGGCCCAGTAGCCCCATGTTTAACTTCTGGTCACTGTCCAGGACTCCAGAAATCTCCACCCTTCCTTCTCTAAAAGAAGAGAAATAAAACGACCAAGTTTTTTCAATGGGCCTGACCCCTGTAATCTGTTTTTTTCTGTCCTCCCCATTTCCTATTCTCACACCCCCTCTGATGTTTTTTGTTTTGCAGCAAATGACAATGATCTACCCATGGAGGAGGGCATGGCATTCACTATAGGTAAATGAAGCTCCTCTTCCAAGTGCGTAGCTCCTGGTGGAAGCTGCTGCCACTGGCCTAGGCCCGGCAGTCCGGTGAAGGACTAATAAAGCCAATCAGCGTAATGAAATAATTCAGATGCACTGGAAATCTGATTAAATAATATCCTCAAGCCCCATCTTCCTAAATCAGATACTTACCGACACATTTAGGAGAAGGCAGCCATCCAACCTCTAATCCTGTTACCGGCATAATGTGGTGTTGGGTTTTTTGTTTTGTTTTGTTTTGTTTTTTCATTAACACCCAGTAACTAGGCGCGATTATGTCCCTTGCTCCCTGTCAGCAAGTGGCATGTGCTCTCTGGTGGCCCGTTCCTGGCTGATCCTGTGATTGGTATCACCACCAAATTCCAGTCACCTAGGGCCGTAAAGGCATCATATTTCTGACTGTGGGATTTAATAGAGAAGCAATTAGAGTGAAATAAGAAATTTGTTATTTGCTGATGAATGAATATTTTGAGCATGGTTTTAAAATTGAAATTTTTTTAAAAAATTCGTATTTATAAGAGGGACTGGTGTTTGGGTGGTTATTATCCACGGGGTCCTAATTAAGGCTTGATTAAAATGCCCTTCTTTCTCTAAAAAATTACGAACTAGGCAACTTCATACATTTTGAATGGCATAGTGTTTCCTCTTCCTACTGTTTAGTTTGTAGTATACTATGTAAGCAACATCAATTATAAACCCTTGCAAGATGACAACATGAGCCTGTGGGGGAAGCACTTGAGGGGAGGGAGGAGAAACTTCTACTTTTTAATAATCAGCCCGAAACAATGTTTAACAAGAATCTGATGAGGTCACTGCAGTAAATATTTTTCCTCTTACAGAGCCAATCATCACGGAGGGATCCCCTGAATTTAAAGTCCTGGAGGATGCATGGACTGTAGTCTCCCTAGACAATCAAAGGTGCTTTCTGCCCCGTTGCTTTTAAATTGCATGGGAAGGGAAGATTGGTCCGACGGCGCTCTTGCCACCCGGCCGGAGCTTGCGTGCGCGTTCTGACGGCTGGGTGCTGTGTTACAGGTCGGCCCAGTTCGAGCACACGGTTCTCATCACGTCGAGGGGCGCGCAGATCCTGACCAAACTGCCCCATGAGGCCTGAGGAGCCGCCCGAAGGTCGCGGTGACCGGGTGCCTTTTTAAATAAATTGCTGAAATCTGGCTAGAGAACTTTTAGAAGAAACAGGGGAATGACCGGTCATGCGGTAACCTACGTGGCACCTAATAGCATCTTGGAAAGACCCGGGCGCGGGGGGGGACTGGAGGGCAACTGGGAACTCGGATCTGAAGCCCTGCCGGGGTTGTGCGGCTATGGAAAAACAAATCCTGGCCCTGGACTCGGTTTCCCAGCGCGGTCAACGCATCTGGAGGGGACTGGAGGAAACCTCTTCGTCTGGAAGACGAGAGATTCCAAGAGAAGCACGGTTTTCTCTTTCCCTTGTCCTGACTGTTCCAGTAAAAAAACCTCTTAAATCCATTGTGTCTGAGGTCCTTACCTCTCTGACAGTTACAGTGATCTTCGTGTCTGAATTTTGCACGTCTGCCGAAAAACCCCAACCTGTTGACTGGGATTTTAAAAAATCCGTTTTTCCCTCTTGTGTATCCCACATTGGCCGGCCCCAAGGATGCTCGCGGAAGCCAGTCCCCAACTCCAGCCCTTCCGTATCTTTCCCCTCCATCGCGGCTTTGCGATGAAAGATTAGCCTGCGAACAGAGGCATTGATTACAAACATGTCCTTGGCAGTGGACTCTGGGCCTGGCCATTCTTCGGGTTTCTGTCAATCCAGAAACGCGACTTTCCTGGACCACTGCTGCTCTTCCTCCCCTGCCCACATCCAGCCCTCCAAGGCCATCCCAGAGGTGAAGTTTGAGGCCCTGCCCCCAACCACCCCACACGCACGCACGCTAGACCGTTTGCTGCACTAGGAATTCGAGCTTGGGCCCCACTCGCCCAGTTGTGTACAGTGACTGGTTAGTGGGCGGTCAGGTCTCTAAAATGACCCCTCCCCACACTGGCCCACTTCGCATCGGGACCTGCGCTCGCATGCTGCAGGAGCCGCAAAGGTCAGCTGTTCTGGAAACTGAGAGGGTCCCAGAGAGAGGAGATACCGGCGCATTTGAGAGCAAGGGCCTACTTGGCTGGGACTGAAGCTTGCGAGTTGAACTCCAGTTCGGCCGGCAGCTCCATCCCGCTTCAGGAGCAGGAATCCAAGGACCCACGCTGTGTGTGCCAAGGGCCATTCCTCCCCGGAGCACCCTCCTTTCCCTTGCGCTTGCTCTCCAGTACCAGTTCCGCACCTGAGCTCAAGGGTAGGGAGGGGCCGGGCCTCTGGCAGTCCACGAAGGAAGCCGTCTGCCTCCGGTTATGATTTTAGGAACAAGTCCAATGAGGGTTTTCAAGCAGTTAATGGTTGTGCTAACTCTGGTTTCTACTGAAGCGGGTTTTGCAAAGCTGACATCCCTTAAAAATAGCTTGGGCTTTCGGAAGCGGCAAGGAAATGGCACCTGTAGTTGCCAGGACGGGTGGTCCCCTCGGCCAGGACTAAGAGCCAGCTCATCTTTGTAACACTCACAATACGGGAAACTGAGGACCAGCCGGCTCGGAAAAGTGATGAGTTCCAGCTTTTACCTAACACAGGGTTCTCCCCGTCGTCCCTCAACCCCTCCAGCTCAGCTTCTTTGTGTCCAGGGTTGTAGATTTTTGGATAGAGGTGTTTCTGATTCTAGTGAGTCTGAGAACTGGAAAAGACCAGGGAGTGGCTGACGATTTACAAGGTCCATAGAAAAACTTTTTATGTGGTCAGAAGTTGGCCAAGCAGAGGCCCACAGGCTGATGCTACTGCCCACCCCCCACCCCCCAAAGATCTGAATTCCCTAAAGTGCAAGCGGGTTCAGCTGGCCTTGGGAGATGTTTGCTGGAGAATGACTTCAGTTTTCTCCTAAGGCAATCAGATTGCAACCATTAGTATTGTATCTTATCTGCAAAGCAGTTTACTCCGAGGTTCCCCAAGGATACTTTTATTAGGACCACAGGACTTTACCAACCACTGAGGTAACACGCTGCTTGTGCAGCAATTATTTTGAGGTGGAGGTATTTATGGGACAAGTTTATAATTCCATTTATTAAAGGGACTAACCTTTAATGTGTGTGTGTATATATGTGTGTGTGTATGTGTGTACCAACACTCAGCAGCTCCATAAAGAACTCCCTTTTAACATGCTTTGAAGTTGAGATTAGGAAGTAGATTTAAAAATACCTCGTCCACGCCTTCTTGTCCCTTTTCCAGCTGAACTGGCCCAAAACCTCACCCAGAGCCACTGGGATTCCAGCCAAGAGTGGCTGTGGCTAACACCACAAGGACCTCCTGGTTCTGAGGTGACTCCAGTAGGTTCCATGAGGAATCCTGGACCCTCAGAACAAATGGGAGGGTTTTGTTTTCTCTCAGAGTGAGGGCAGGCAACAATTTAAGCAAACCGGCATTCAGAACAGGTGTCACCTTAGCAGTAGAGAGTGGGAGGGATCCACTCCAAGCTCACAAAGTGCGGCTAAGATCCCACATTGAGAAACCAGCTACTGCCAGCGGCTCGGCATGAGAGGGCCCCTGCTCAGTGCTCCTCCCTAAACCTGCTTTTCTGGGCTAAGAAATAATTCCGGAGTGTAGCCATCTCTTGCTCACACACAATCCGCTTCTAAATTAAACAAGGCTCTGAAACAGTATCCCGAGGGGCGCATGCCGGACTTTTGTTCCAAGAAGGCAACCAGGTCCCCTGTGCTGCTGCAAAAGTCTTTGATCCCTCTCCAGCTGTGGACACAGAGCACCCAAGAGACAGTCGCGAAGTGAGGCCGTCTCTCCCCTTCCCCCCTCCTTGCAAGTCTCTGGAATACACTGTCCCTAGGCAGCCCGGCCGTCGGGTTTCCTCACGCCTTGCCCTGAGCTCCCGGAATTACCAATTCCACTTTCCCCGGTCCCAACCCCGACCCCGCGCCCGCCGCGGCGATCACTTACGTGGGCAAGGCCCTCAGGGCACGCGCAAGAGACCCGGGGCCCGGGCAGTATCCAAGCGACTGTGCTAGGCACACGGCATGGCACTCCGCACCCTAAAACAGGCACTAGTAAGGAGCAATTAAAAGCACAAGTGCGACACAGAAATCAGGACGAGCCGAGCGGCTCCAGGAGTTGCCTGGTGGCGGAATCATTAGCTGGCTGTTGCTACAAAGCCTCACCGTGTGGTTCGGTGATTAAGAAAAAAAAAAATCTTTTAAACGTTGGCAAACCCGTTATTGGTTTGGCCTATTGGGTTTTTTTTTTTCTTTTGTTTTTCTTTTTGCTCCAACCACGCTGCCTGAAATATTTCTGCCCCCAGCACTGTGCCCTTAAACCAAAGGAGAGGAATTCTGCGGGCAGCAGCAGCTGGTACAGAAGTTAAAAAAAAAAAGAGAAACCCCCTCTACTAACATCTATAACGACAGCACCGATGTAATTTGTTTTGAATGTTCATTTTTATTGGTGTTCCCTCTGCCAAAATGCGCTTGATTACAGAGGTTTGTCCTGTGATCATTGCACACTCCAGACAGGGGAAGGTGCAGCGATGAAGGTTCAGCTCAGGCCAGATCAAATCCCGAGCTGTTTAACGCTGAAAGGCTGCATGTTGCTATTAGTGTTAAATATATGGCTAATTATGCGTATGAAAATTAAACATCAGTGTTATGCTAATGGAGCGCCTTCAGCTGCGGATCTGAGCACTTGAGACTACCATTTAATCAAATGAATCAGTAACTAATACATCTGCACGTGTGAACTTTCACAAGATCATTTTCCCGTTCCCGTCACACCGCTAAATTATGAAAGAAATAATTATCAACACTTTCTAATTACCTAACAAAGTAATTTGGGATTCACCGTGGGACTGGCGGGTTGGGGAACCAACATCCACTTACAGCCAGGGTGGTGTGCGCCACACCGCGAGGGGGTGGCTGTATTGGTAGTAGTGGCGATGGGTTGGGGGCTTTTGTGCAGTTTTTCGTACCTAGCACCTCAGAAGACAGAGGGAGCAGCGGCAGCTCTTGCCTCCACTAGCCCTGCCCCCTAGGCCCGGTGGCGCGCGCTTTGGCCACTGGAGAAAGATACTGGGTGGCAACGCGAGAGGTATACACACAGATAGGGGAGCCTACTACAGGCCTGGGTTTGCTGCGGGTTTCGGTGTCCCCCAGGGACTCCTAAACTCTGGAAGTCTCGCTAGACCTCAGGAGGCCGGAAAATGATCACCTGGCGTCCGCGGCTTCAGCAGATCTGAGCCCCTAGGCCCCCTGGGCTCCACGCTGAGCCGCGCTCTCGGGGCGAGTGAGCCCGGGGCTCTCCGCGCAAGGGAGTGGAGAAGGGAGGGGGAGGAGGAGGAAGGCTGGGAGGGAAAGAGGATGTGTGTGTTGGGGGAGGGGGCGGCGCAGTCGCCTTTCCTGGGAGGAGAAGCGCGGGTTCCTGGCTCTCCACGCGCACTGCTTTAATCAGACCGTGCAGCCTCGAGCTGGAGTGGCCAGCTGGGCCTGAAGCAATGCGAGCGGGCCCCAGGGAGCGACGGCGGCGGCGGCGCAGCGGCCGAGCGAGTGAGTTCGCAGGGAGGGCCCCTAAGCCCCGACTCCAGGGATGTGGCAGAGCGTACCCGGGCCGGGGAGGCGCGGCCGAATGGGCGCCGCGCTAGGCACAAGGCTCTTGGGAGGACCTCTGTCTGTTGGCCGCCTCGGGCGCCCCCCAGTGCGCGACTCCGCGCTCGAGAGGCAGAGGTCAGGCTCCTCCCCAGCAGCCGTAGCTCTGCGCCGGACTGAGTGGCAGCGACGAGAAGCGGTCCAGGGTGTCTGGCGTTAGGGACCGCTGAAGGGTGGGGACAGTGGCAGGGGGGCGGCGGCGCCGAGCCGCTGGTTGGTTCCTGGGGAGGAAGGCACGCGAGGGAGGCGGGAGGCCGATGAGCCGCGGGCCGCAGCGGTCCCGGCGCAGACGCCGGAGCCCATTGTGCTTCCTGCCCGGCGCGCTCTGTTGCAGAGCAGCCCCGGCCGGGAAGTGTGGATGCGACTCTCCCGAGGCCGGGCCGCCTCGCCCGCTCTAGTCCAGCGGAGCCCGAGCGCCTCGGACCAATCCCCAGTGATTATGCAAGACAGCGGACCAATCAGCTCCGCCAGCTCATGAATATTTATGACCTTGGCTGAGTCAAAGCTTTGAACCGAGTTTGGGGAGCTCAGCAGCATCATGCTTAGACTTTTCAAAGAGACAAACTCCATTTTCTTATGAATGGAAAGTGAAAACCCCTGTTCCGCTTAAATTGGGTTCCTTCCTGTCCTGAGAAACATAGAGACCCCCAAAAGGGAAGCAGAGGAGAGAAAGTCCCACACCCAGACCCCGCGAGAAGAGATGACCATGACCACCATGCCAGAAAGTCTCAACAGCCCCGTGTCGGGCAAGGCGGTGTTTATGGAGTTTGGGCCGCCCAACCAGCAAATGTCTCCTTCTCCCATGTCCCACGGGCACTACTCCATGCACTGTTTACACTCGGCGGGCCATTCGCAGCCCGACGGCGCCTACAGCTCAGCCTCGTCCTTCTCCCGACCGCTGGGCTACCCCTACGTCAACTCGGTCAGCAGCCACGCTTCCAGCCCCTACATCAGTTCGGTGCAGTCCTACCCGGGCAGCGCCAGCCTCGCCCAGAGCCGCCTGGAGGACCCAGGTACGTGCGCTTGCCAGGGAGAGGGAGAGGAGGAGGTACAAGGGAGAGAGGGAAAGAAGGAGCGGGGGAGAAGAGGAGAGGGAGAGAGAAAGAGAAGAGAGGAGAGCGAGGTGGGGTGGGGGTGGGGAGGGCACGGGAGCAGTGGAGGTTTCGAATATCAATCTATAGATCCTTGTCACAGCAAATAAATTTTTTTTAAAATTCACTCAATTTGCAACTATCCAGCAAAGGATAAATCCCAGAGCGTCTCCTGGCACTGGCTGGGCCTCTGGGCGGCTCGGTGTGCAGAGCACACAATGCCCCGCTGGAAAACAGAAACCCACATGTGCACGTATTAGTCTCGGTAATTATTTATTGCGTAGTGCTATAAACAATGTATGCAATTAAGGGTAATTAAACCTCAACTACCGCCTGCAAAAATAGCTAACTTTCCCTGCAAAGGCAGGGGCTGCGCTTCTGGGAACGGCTCTATCCCGCCTGCAGTGGCCCGGGACAGGCCCTCGGATTTTGGGGGACCCTTCCCTGGCTTTCAGAGTTTCTTGAACGTTCTCTCCCTGGTCCTGCCTCCGCCACCCTTCGGTAGCCACTCGCTCTCGGCTGTTCGCACTAAAGGCGGCCCCTCGTATTAACAACGGGCCCTGCTTCTGCTGTCCCTCCAGGGGCGGACTCGGAGAAGAGCACGGTGGTGGAAGGCGGTGAAGTGCGCTTCAATGGCAAGGGAAAAAAGATCCGTAAACCCAGGACGATTTATTCCAGCTTGCAGTTGCAGGCTTTGAACCGGAGGTTCCAGCAAACTCAGTACCTAGCTCTGCCGGAGAGGGCGGAGCTCGCGGCCTCTTTGGGACTCACACAGACTCAGGTACCTCGCCGCTGCCGCTCCGTTCCGCCACGCAGGCTTTCCGCGGCCTGCCTGCGCCCGGGTCTTCATTTCTTGCTCGCTGTGCCTCACGGTCGGGGTGTCACTGTGTGTGTGTGTTTGTGTTCACCCCTGGCTCTCAGCGTGTCTCCTTCCTCCCTCATCCTCCGCCCTAGCTCTGTCGCTGCTCTCGGTATCCCGAGCTGCCCGCAGCCCGGCCCTCTGTCCCCGGACAATCTGATTAGGGCGCAGGAAGGAATTCCCTAGACGTTTTGTTTGGGAACTCTGAGGTCACACGTGCCTAAACAACTGGAACAATAGACTCGGGGCTTAATCCCTCCCTTGCCTTTAAATTGTGTGACTAATCACTCGGGGCCTGGGTCTGCGCCTCGGCCTCCCTCCTCCTCCTCCTTCTCACAGGTTGGGGGTGGGGGGAGAACCTTTCCTCCGCCCTCTCACCTCTCAAGTCCCAGATCTTAGAGGAGAAACGGGACCGACCTTCCCGGCTTTCTCTAAGACTCCGGGGAGCCCGTGAGCGTTCTGACGGCGGCGGGCGCGGGCTTCCAACGTCCGGTCCGGGATTTGGAGCAGAGCTGGAGAAAGCAAACAGACCGTAGGGCAAGAAAGGTTTTGAATCCAAAGAAAAGTTCCCCAAAACCTTGAGGCCTCCTTAGTCCGTCCCAACTCAAGGGCAGAAAGGATGTCGCATAGAAAAGTTGGGTCGCATTGCAAATAAATTTCCTCCACTCCTTCCTAGGTTTTCGATTCTTTTATTGATGTTGATATTGGAATTGCGGGCTCGGTGTTGTGCAGGCGCTGTATCTTCCGCAGGCGGTAGCCACGGTCGGACTGAGCCCCTGGCAGGCTAAGGCCTGGATCCCAGTTCGCCCCTCACCACAACTCCTCCCTGGCTCTCTGAGAGCTGCCCCCATGGGCTGACGGCGGAGGGCGGTTAGGCCTTCGAGGCTTTGGCTCTTATGGGGGAAGGGAGAAAGGAGGGATGTCTCTGCTTCTCTGGCAGAGGGCTGCCAGCTGGCGCAGGGTTGGGAGGTCCTATCTCTGCTGTTCTGCGGTCCCTTTTTTCCTCCCTGTGACCTAGGTAGGCTCAGTGGTCCCAGCCTGAGTCACGTTGTTGTCCGCTCTTGCAGGTCAAGATCTGGTTCCAAAACAAGCGATCCAAGTTCAAGAAGCTGATGAAGCAGGGTGGGGCGGCTCTAGAGGGTAGCGCGTTGGCCAACGGCCGGGCCCTGTCTGCTGGCTCCCCACCAGTGCCGCCCGGCTGGAACCCTAACTCTTCATCCGGGAAGGGCTCAGGCGGAAACGCGGGCTCCTATATCCCCAGCTACACATCGTGGTACCCTTCAGCGCACCAAGAAGCTATGCAGCAACCCCAACTTATGTGAGGTTGCCCGCCCGCCTCCTCCTTGTCTCCCCGGCCCAGGTCCCTCCCGCCTCCAGGTCCATCCACCCAGTCAGGAAAAGAAGGACCCAGAGGGAAGAAGAAGGAACAGTGGAAGCAGGACGAGCTCCATCTCCTCAGAGCCCCGCGAGGTCCGGCCCAGCAACTTCCCGGCGCCCGCGCTCTGGCCTGAACCCTGGCCTGAGCCGAGCAGTAGCAGCAGAGAGTGGCCTCGGAGGGAAGGCACTGCCACCTGAGACAGGCCAAGCAACAAGATAAACCCGGCTCCACCCGACCCACCGACCTTCAGTTTTGTGGGACTATCAGGAAAAAAAAAAAACAAAACAAAAACAAAATGTAGAAAAAGCAAAAGCTCTTTTCTGTCCTGTCAGTCTCCTGTCTCCTTTTGCTCTGTGCGCTGATAAAGTCAAGGTCCTCATCCGTCCGCTGTCCTCATTCTGCGGCCTCTGCAAAAAGCCACCAGGTCTGAGAGGCCCGGGTCCTGCCCGGCTGACCATCTCCGGATCCTGGGACACTGCCTGATCATCTGTGTAGCTGGTGTGGCAATCTGGGGGCATTGAAGGGAGGGGGTTTTATTTATTGAGAAATGGACTTCGCCTGAGGCTGTTTGCCAATTCGAGGTTCTGCTGGTCGCAAGAAACTCACTGTTCAAACGCACTGTTTACTTTAAACGCACGGGGAGAAACGAATAAGGAGGACGTGGTGATTTTTAATTTATACAGTAACTTTTGTACTTCTCTGGCGTGGAGAGTTTGGAGCCGAACGATTTGCATTTTTTACATGTCCGACATTATTTAATAAATACTTTTTAAAAGAAAAGAAAGATAAATGAAGTCAACACGATTTTCTCATCTGGGGAGGAACTCTTGGTTGCTTCGCCTGGACAAGATGGAAAACACTGGTTTCCTCCTTGGGTAGAAAGAGGGAGCGAGGACAAATGGGGAGTAGAGATAAAACAGGCGAGAACAAGCACCCTAATTCCAGTGGGCTTTACAATAAGACAAAATCAGCTTTACAACAATCCCTAGAGGCTCAACCACAGAATAATGCCAGTCACCACCCTGAAC
The DNA here is from genome assembly GCF_037993035.2 of Macaca fascicularis. Classification (NCBI taxonomy): domain Eukaryota; kingdom Metazoa; phylum Chordata; class Mammalia; order Primates; family Cercopithecidae; genus Macaca; species Macaca fascicularis. Next base: position 67,650,449 of record NC_088386.1, read on the forward strand.
GCACAATCTTCAGTGCAGGCTCTAATTACTGTACATATTATTGTTAATTATTATTATTATTGTTCTGTAAACATGTTGCACAAGCTTAGCCTTTTTGCGTTCTGTTGTGTGTGGCTGTAAAACCCCATGCTTTGTGAAATGAGAATCTTGACATTTTACTTGTGAAATTTGGAAAATGTGATCAATTAAAATCAACTGTGTTTTGTGTTCTCTATGTCAAAGTTTAGTTTTATATTGAGAATGTTAACTTATTGCTTTGTATCTTGGGAAAAAAACCTTTGTAAATAAGTTATAAAGTTTCTTTGAGACAGTAAAATTATGATTTCTTGAAAGAACTGCTCTCTCTTGTGCTGTGTGAGGGTGTGCCAGGGGGCCAGGCCAGGTTCCCACCTCTGGAGATAGTTCATACAGGGTCAGCGACTTATCAACTTATCGGTGATAGAATGGGGACCCTGTACTCCAGAAACACCAGGATATCGTCAGAGGCCTGTGGGGTGCCCCATTGGACCTTTTCTTTTTGCCTTGCTCCCTGGACCCTCAAGGTGTCTGATTCCTACCTGAATTGGAGGGGTAAGGAGAGAATCCCTGGCGAGGGTTCCCCGGGAAGGGGGCTCAGGAACAGGTGCATCAGGGCAGAGCTGACGCTCAGGAACCAAAAGGATGTTGAAGACCGGCTGAGAGGAGATGAAGTCAGAGTTCAAAGTCAGCCGGCCAGGACGATTTCAGTTTTTTCCACACCCAGCCAGCTCTTGGGAGGCCGGGATGTCGGGAGGCTGGGAGGCCTGGAAGCAGAGACACTGCTTTGCCTCTAGTCTTTCTCCAGATCTGGCCTCCCGGCTTTTGCATGCCCGGAGGCGCTGGATTCCATCGCGGAAAAGATGCAGCCAGACGCCAGGCAGGGGCCGGAAAGACACGTCTGTCAGACTGCCCCTCTATCAATCAGTGCGCTCCAGGGGACAGGGCACAGTTCCAGGGAGCCACCCTGGGAGCTCCACAGTGAGAAAGGCAGGTTCCTGTCTAATGATTCGGGGTCTTTCTCTGCACCTCACAGGAATGGAGGTGGTAAGGAAAGGGTGGCTGACTCTTTGGAACCCCAAAATCTGACCAAAGTCAAGCACGCCACTCCCACCTCATCCCAGTCCGAAAGTCCCAAGGCCAGGCCCTTGGGGGAGCACCTCTAGTGAAGCATTTGCTCAGATTAGTTCCCTCCAGAGGAACACGGGCTCCAAGGGACTAGAACCAGATTGGTTCTCTTCTCATGGCCCTGCGTCCCAGCCCAACCCCAACCCCAGATCTCGCAGCCGAGCCGAGGCAGTCCCAGAGAGCTGCGGGCCCAGACGGGCTGCCAAACGCTATTCCTGCTTCTCCTGCACTCGCCTTCCAGCGCTCCTGCCCGCGGGAGCTGGCCCTCCACCTTTGGGGGCCCCTTTCAGGCGCACGGTGGGGAGCAGAGCCCGGAAGGCAGTGATCTGTGTTGTGACAAGCACCCATTTTTCAATTGGTGCTGGTGAAAGATCAGATGCGCCAGGTTCTTCCGACGCCCTTTGTGAAGGGGAGGAGGAAGTGGCGGGGCTGCTGGGAGTGGGGGGAGGCGGTATGATAGAAGCAGGGAAAGTCGGGGGCGGGGGGATGATGCTGAGGACCTCCAAGCCCCTTCCAGGCCTGAGATTAGGACTTTTCTCCGCAGCACCTAGAAGCACCAGCGCTAATGGGAGAAAGCAGACCTTGGAGACCGGGATGTGGGCAGTCAGATGGGCCTCAAAGCTGAGGAAAGAACCAATTTCCCAACTCCGGCGCGGGGTAGGGGGTCTTCCTAGGTTCAATTTCCCCTGGGAGATGTGACTTTGCTAGTGCGAAGATTTCTGTCCCGCATCTGACTCAGGTCCCCTAGAAGACAGCTAGGGCCCAACGCCTCAAGTTACAGGCAGAATCTGTTTGGTCAAGCGGATTGTAATACTTTGAGATATTAGCTTATACTAATTTAATAATCTCTTGCTAACAGTTCAAATAGAGAAATTATTAGTTTTAGCTAAACGAAAACGGTCTTTAGTT